>NC_143052.1:157272500-158522500 GCF_052426305.1 Pelodiscus sinensis | reverse complement strand
AGTTCCTCATCTCCGCCCGAGTAATTTCGATTCCGAGCGGAGGGAAGATAGGGAGGGTCGTGGAGTACCCACGGGGACACACATCTCGAAGAACACTCATTACTGCATGAGGTGAGTAATTCCCTTTTCTTCTTCTTCAAGTAGTGTCCCCGTGGGTGCTCCACTCTAGATGACTACAAAGCAGTATTCAATGTATGGCTGGAGGGAGCCAGAATCATTGTTTGGCAGTGGTAGAGAGCACTGCTGTGGCAACTGCTGAGTCACTCTTGAGTTGTGGAAGAATAGCATAATGTTTAACAAATGTATGGTCTGAAGACCATGTTGCTGCCCGGTAAATGTCTCTTAAGGGGACATTGCCCAGAAAGGCTGTAGAGGCAGCCGTGGCTCGGGTGGAATGCGCTCGTGGTGGGCGCTGTATCTGTCTATTGCCCAGAGAGTGGCACTTGATTATACATGTCGATATCCACTTTGAGATTCGTTGCGATGATATTGGTCTCCCTTTGGATTGTTCAGCGATGGAGATAAAAAGTCTTTCAGATTTACGAAATGGCTTTGTTCTTTCTAGGAAGAAGGCCAGAGCCCTCTGGATGTCCAGAGTATGCAGGGTAGCATCTCTCTGTGAAGAGTGTGGTTTCGGGAAAAAGGTAGATAATACGGTTCGTTGACTTGGAATTCCGTACAGACCTTAGGCAGGAACATCGGGTGGGGTTTAAGTATGATCCTATCCTTTGTGAAAACTGTGTAAGGGGGTTCCGACAGTGTTGCATGTTCACTCACCCTTCTGACAGGTGATGGCTAAGAGGAAGCAGACTTTCATAAAAAGGAAGGGCAGTGGTATTGTTACCAATGGTTCAAAAGGAGGTCTGGTGAGGTAGCCCAAAACGAGATTTAGGTCCCACAAGGGGGGGTGGGGCCTTATATGGTGGGTAAACATTTTGGAGTCCCTTGAAGAACCTTTTCGTGATAGGATGGTTAAAAATGGAAAAGCCGTCCACCAAGGTATGAAATGCTGCTATTGCAGAGAGATGTACTCTTAGAGAGGAAATTGACGGTCCAGATGCTTTAAGGTTCATAATGTAGTCTAGGATGGTATTCAGCAGAGACACGGGGCTCTACTTTGGCTCGTTTACACTAGTAAGAGAATCATACCCATTTCTGCTGGTAGGTTTTCGAGTGGATTGCTTCCTGCTATGGAGGAGGATGTCTTTTACTTGCTGCGAGCAGTGGTCTTCTATCTCTGAGAACCAAAAAGAAGCTACGCCTGAAGATGCAGGGTATGGAGTTGTGGATGTAGTATCCTGCCGTTGTCCTGAGATAGTAGGTCTATCCAGTATGGTAGTGGATGGGGAGGCTGGACCGCTAGCTTGTGAAGGTATGGGTACCAGGTTTGGCGAGACCATGATGGGGCAATCAGGATGACTAGGGTTTTGACTCTTGGGATTTTGCGTCAGACTCCCGGGATGAGAGGTATGGGGGGGGGGGGAGGCATAAAGTAGGGGGGCTGCCCATTTGATTAGGAAGGCATCCCCCAGAGAGTGCTTGCCAAGTCCCGCACGTGAGCAGAATTGGGGACATTTGGTATTCTGGGCCGAAGTGAAGAGGTCTATAGATGGCCATCCCCAGTGGTGGAAAACTGAGTTTGACACCTCTGTATGTAATTCCCATTCATGGTCTTTAAGGTGAAGTTTTGACTGAGGGAGTCCGCTCTGGTATTGTTCACTCCAGCAGGTAGGATGCTTTGAGGGTGACCTGGTTGCGGATGCACGAGTTCCAGAGGCAAATAGCCTCCGCGCATAGGGAGCGGAGGCAGGCTCCGCCCTGTTCGTTTATGTAGAACATTATGCAAATATTGTCCATTAGGATGCGAACTGTATGACTGGTGATGTCGGAAGCAAAATGTGCACAAGCGTTCCTTACTGCTCTTAATTGGAGAAGGTTGATGTGCAGGAGTGTCTCGTTTGGGGACTACCTGCCCTGAACTTTGCAGACGTCCATATGTGCACCCCAGCCAAGGATGGAAGCATCTGTGGTAATTTGGATAGTGGGTTTGGTTTGCTGGAATGGGACCCCCCTCCAGAAGATTGTTTGGCATGGTCCACCATCGTAGGGATGCAAGCACGTTTGGTGGGATAGTAACCCTTTTGCTTCGAGGATGTCGTGATGGGATGTAAATGGTCGCCACCCAGAGCTGGAAGCATCGAAAGTGTAGGCGAGCATGGTGGACTACGTAGGTGGTGGAAGCCATGTGTCCCATTAGTCGGAGGCATGTAAGTACTGTGGTGGTAGGCATTGTGAGCATCCCAGTTATAATTTCCTGTATAGTTGCGAAACATTGCCGAGGTAGGTATGCTCGGGCTGTAACGGAGTCCAGTCATGCGCCAATTAATTCTATATCTTGGACCGAGTGCAGCATTGATTTGTCTTTGTTGATCAGGAGGCCTAGACGGTTGAGGAGGGCCGTGGTCGTATGTATCAGAGGTGGTTTCGGCGTATGAGGATTCCTTTAGAAGGCAGTCATCCAGGTAGGGGAATATGATAACATTCTGCCACCTGAGGTACGCAGCTACAATCGCTAGTACCTTTGAAAATACCCTCGGAATTGATGAAAGGCTGAAGGGGAGAACCTTGTATTGGAAGTGGTCTGGACCGAGCACAAAGCATAAGTAGCCTCTGTGGGAGGGGTGGATGGTTATATGGAAATAGACATCTTGCAGGTCGAGGGCTGCGAATCAGTCCCCTTGATCTAGCTCAGGAATGACTGCGGAGAGAGTGACCATCTTGAAACGCTGTTTCTTGAGAAATTTGTTCAGTTAGCAGAGATCCAATATAGGTCTCCAACCCCCTGTTCTTTTCTTGGTCAAGAAATAGTTCGAGTAAAACCCTCTCCCGTGGAACTCTCGGTGGTCTCCTTTCTATCACTCTGATGACGAGAAGCCAATCGTTCTCTTGTTTTAGAAGGGTTTCATGAGAGTTGTCCCTGAAAAGGAACAGGGTAGGGGGGATAGAAGTAAAAGGGATGGTATAGCCCACTCAAATTATCTCTAGGACCCAGCAGTCCGATGTTATGGATTCCCACTGTGGGAGGAAGGGGTGCAAGCGGTGGGTGAATAGATTGCCATGTTGAGCTGGTGCTAGATCTTGAGGGAGGTCTTGCAGGCCCTCGACCAAATGTTCAAATTTGATGTTTGGATGGTTGAGTAGCCGGTGGGTGGGCTTGGTTGGGTCGCCTTCTGGGACCTCGCTGTCTTGGTCTGGTGTCTTCATAAGGCCTCTGTCGTCGATTGTATTGCCCATATCGGTATCGATTATATGAATTATATAGGGTGTATCGCCTGCGTTTATAGGGTGGTGTGTACATGCCTAACGTGCAAAGCGTGGACTTACAATTTTTGCTGTTGTGGAGCATTTCATCCGTAGTGGCTGCAAATAACTCTTGCTTATCAAATGGCAAGTCATTCACTTTGGGCTGGAGTTTGCGAGGAACTCCAGACAACTAGATCCAAGAAGCTCTACGCATCACCACCGCTGTAGCTGTAACTCGGGCTGCGGTGTCAGCTACATCCATTGCAGTTTGGAGAACGGAGCAGGCAATCATATGGCCCTCATGAACTATTGATTTCAAGATGGGTCTTTTGGAGTTGGGGAGGTGTGGCATTAGTTCTCCCAGTTTTGAGTAGTTTGCTCTCTTGTCAAATCATGACACTGATGAGTTATTTGATATTCTGAGTTGTAGAGTGGAAGAGGAGTATATTTTCTTGCCAAAGGAATCCAACATTTTGCGGTCTTTGTCTGCGTTGCCCGTCCTATATTCATAGAATCATAGAACCATAGAGCTAGAAGAGACCTCAGAAGGTCATCAAGTCCAGCCCCCTGCTCTAGGCAGGACCACTCTCAACTAAATCAACCCAGCCAGGGCTTTGTCAAGCTGAGACTTAAACACCTCTAGGGACGGAGACTCCACTACTTTCCTACGTAACCCATTCTAGTGCTTCACTACCCTTCTACAGAAATAGTTTTTCCTAATATCCTAACGACCTCTCCCACCACAACTTGAGACCATTGCTCCTTTTTCTACCATCTGTCACTACTGAGAACAGCCTCTCTCCATCCTCTTTGGAACCTCCCTTCAGGAAGTTGAAGGCTGCTATCAAATCCCCCCTCACTCTTCACTTCTGCAGACTAAACAGACCCAACTCCCTCAGCCTCTCCTCATAGGTCATATGCTCCAGTCCCCTAATCATTTTGGTTGCTCTCCGCTGGACCCTCTCCAATGCGTCCACATCCTTTTTGTAGTGGTGGGCCCAGAACTGGACACAATACTCCAGATGTGGCCTCACCAGAGCCGAATAAAGGGGAATAATGACGACATCTCTGGATCTGCTGGCAATGCTCCTCTTAATGCAACCTAATATGTCCTTAGCCTTCTTGGCTACAAGGGCACACTGTTGACTCATATCCAGCGTCTCATCCACTGTAACCCCCAGGTCCTTTTCCGCAAAACTGCTACTTAAGTGGTTGGTCCCCAGCTTGTAACAATGCTTGGGATTCTTCTATCCCAAGTGCAGGACTCTGCGCTTGTCCTTGTTGAACCTCATCAGATTTCTTGTGGCCCAATCCTCCAATTTGTCTAAGTCACTCTGGACCCTATCTCTGCTCTCAACCGTATCTACCTCTCCCCCTAGCTTAGTGTCATCTGCAAACTTGCTGAGGGTGCAATCCATCCCCTCTTCCAGGTCATTAATAAAGATATTGAACCAAATCGGTCCTAGAACCAAACCTTGGGGCACTCCACTAGAAACCGACCAGCATCCTGACATCGAGCCGTTAATCACTACCTGCTGGGCCCGGCCTTCTAGCCATCTTTCTAACCATCTTACTGTCCATTTATCCAACCCACATTCCCTTAACTTGCTGGCAGGATATTGTGGGAGACCGTATCAAAAGCCTTGCTAAAGTCAAGGTATATAACATCCACTGACTTCCCCATGTCCACCGAGCCAGTTACTTCATCACAGAAGCTAATCCGATTGGTCAGGCACTACTTTCCCTTTGTGAATCCATGCTGACTATTCCTAATCACTTTCCTCTCTTCCAAGTGCCACAAAAATGGATTCCTTCCATGATTTTTCCAGGAACCGAGGTAAGACTGACCAACCTCTAGTTCCCTGGATCGTCCTTCTTCCCTTTTTTGAAGATGGGCACTACATTTGCCTTTTTCCAATCATCCGGGATTTCTCCCGCTCTCCATGACTTTTCAAAGACAATGGCCAAAGACTCCTCAATGACATTTGCCAACTCCCTCAGTACCCTCGGCTGCATTAAGTCCGGACCCATGGATTTGTGTATGTTTAGCTTTTCTAAATAGTTCCTAACCACTTCTTTACCCACCAAGGGCTGTCCATCTTCATCCCATCTTGTGTCACTTAGCGCATTAGTCCGGGATCCGACCTTGTCCGTGAATATAGAGGCAAAGAAAGCATTGAGTACTTCAGCTTTCCCCACATCATCTGTCACTAGGTTACCTCCTTCACCCAGCAGGAGCCGCACACCCTCTCTGATCACCACCTTCTTGTTAACATGCCTGTAGAAACCTTTCTTGTTATCCTTCACACCCTTAGCCAGTCGCAATTCCATTTGCGCTTTTGCCTTCCTGATAACCCTCTGGCATTCTCGAGCTATACGTTTAAACCCCTCCTTGGTCATTTGTCCAAGTTTCTACTTTTTGTAAGCTTCCTTTTTGTGCATAAGTTCACCAAGGATTTCCCCCGTAAGCCAATCTTGTCTCCTACCATGTTTGCCTCTCTTGCTATACGTCGGGATGGTTTCTTTCTGCGCCTTCAATAAGGCGTCTTTAAAATACTGCCAGCTATCCTGGACTCCTTTCCCCTTCATGTTAGCATCCCAGGGGATTCTGCCCATCAGGTGTCTCAGGGAGTCAAAATCTGCTTTTTTGAAATCCAAGGTGTGTATTTTACTACTCTCTTTTCTTCCTTTGGTCAGAATCCTGAAATCCACCATCTCATGATCACTGCTTCCCAGGTTGTCACCCACCTCTACTTCCCCTATTAGTTCCTTCCTGTTTGTGAGCAGAAGGTCAAGTTACACACGGCCCCTGGTCGGATCCTTCAGCACTTGTGCCAAGAAGTTATCCCCAACATTCTTCAAAAACTTCCTGGATTGCCTGTGTACTGCCGTAATGGTTTCCCAACAGATGTCAGAGTGATTAAAGTCCCCCACGAGAACCAGGGCCTGCAATCTGGAAGCTTCTCTCAGTTGTCCAAAGAAAGCCTCATCTACCTCATCCACCTGATTTGGTGGCCTGTAGCAGACACCAACCACAACATCACTGCTGTTGTTTGCTCCTTTAAAAACTTAACCCGTAGACTCTCAACAGGTTTTTCTCCCTCTTTATACTGGAGTTCAGAGCAATCATAGCGCTCTTTTACATATAGTGCAACTTCTCCTTTTCTCCCCTGCCTGTTCTTCCTGAACAGTCTATACCCTTCCACGACAGCGCTCCAGTCATGCGAGTCATTCCACCAAGTCTCTGTTATCCCAATTAAATCTTATTTCTTGGACTGGGCCAGGGCCTCCAGTTCTTCCTGTTTGTTTCCCAGGCTTCTCGCATTAGTGTACAAACACCTCAGATAACCAGTTGATCACCCTATCTTCTCCATTCGAAACAGGGGTCCTCCTTTCTTGCTTGTTCCTCTCTGCATTTGTTCCCGTTATCAGACTTTCCCACTCCCCTCAGAGTTCTGGTCACCGTCCCCTGACGAACCTAGTTTAAAGCCCTTTTCACTAGGTTTGCAAGCCTGCCCGTGAAGATGCTCCTTCCTCTCTTCGTTAGGTGGATCCCATCTCTTCCTAACAATCCTTGTGCCTGGAACAGAGTCCCAAGGTCGAAGAAACCAAAGCCCTCTCTGCAACACCACCTGCGCAACCACACATTTACGTCCTCAATTCAACGATCCCTGCCCAGTCCTTTCCCTTCAACAGGGAGGATGGATGAGAACACCACTTGCGCTCTGAATTCTTGGATCCTTTTTCCCAGCACTACATAATCGGCAGTAACCCGCTCAAGATAATTCTTGGCCATATCGTTAGTTCCCATGTGGAGAAGCAGGAAGGAGTAGCGATCCGAAGGTTTGATCAGTTTGGTAAGCCTCTCAGTCACATCCTGAATGTGAGCTCCCAGTAAGCAGCACACCTCTGGAGATTCCAGGTCCAGACGGCAGATGGATGGCTCAGTCTCTCTTAGGAGGAGTCCCCGACCACCACCACCCGTCATTTTCTTTTGGGGGTGTTGGCCGTGGAATCCCCATCCCTAGGACTACGCATCCCATGCCTTGCAATAGATGGTGTTCCCTTCCGATTTCTTCCTTGTGAGGTCCCTTCCAAAGCATTCAGCATTGCAGAGCCTGTGGAGAGAGCCTGAAAGCGATTATTTACCTCTATAGCATTGGGGGATATTGTGGAAGCTTTGCTCGTTGTTGTGCTGAGTCCATGACTAGTGAGTTAGGTTGTGGGTGAGTGAAGAGAAAGTCAGTGTCTTTTGAGGGGACAAAGTACTTTGTCAATTTTCTTATTAGTTGGTTGAATGGATGCAGGTGTCTTCCACAGGTCTTCTGAAGTCTCCATTATTGCCTCGTCTGTGGGCAAGGCAATCTTGCCATGTAGTGTGGGATGTAGATTCTTTGCAATTGCTATAGTTTCTTCTGCACCTCTTGCAGGGGGACATTCTGGCTTGTCGCTACTCTCTTGAATAGTTCTTGAACTGTTTTAGATTGTCAATTGTTCCAGTGTCTGATGGTACTACGGCATCATCTGGTTGTGCATCAAGGGCATGAGAGTGTGTGACGTTTACTGACTGAGTATCTGAGTCATTGTCTGAGATTCGTTCCGCCTCGTCCTCCGAAAGACTTGCTAGAGGTAGGGGCTGTGGCCGAGGCAAGCTACTCCAGGATGCAGTGGAGCGAGGTGGGGAATGGTGTCCATATGGCTCCCTGTGTACCCATGGCCTCCATTGCGGTGGATAAGATGAAAGTGGGTAAGGCCAGTATGGGTGCCATGGGCTATGTTGTGCGGGAGCCCTATAATGGTGGGAGCAAGACTTCCCAGCTGATGGATGTCATGAGGAATAGACCGTGTGGTGGTCATCATCAGGAAGAGGAGCGTCGTGAAGAGATAATGGTGATATCGACCTGGGAGGGGATTGCCTTGATGGAGACCTCCCAGGAGAGTAAGAAGTAGAGGGCAGGCACAGATAGCGATGCCTGCTGTGTGGATCAGTCTCTCGCTGGGGCTGATTGGTAGCAGCCTCATCTGGCTGCTTGTCTGGCTGTGGCAGGACCAGCGGAGCATCAGCTGGTGGCAGCGGCTTCAGAGGCTGCCCATCCTTTTGCTGCGGTGCCGTGACTTTAATCGCCGCCGCAACTTTAAGCCGTTCTGTAGCTTTCGGCGCCGCGGAGGCTTGAAGTGGCGCTGGGGCTGGAAGCAGTGCTGCGGTTTGAAGTGGCACCATGGTTTGAAGCAGCACCAGCTTTTCCTGCCGGGCCGGCTGCTTAAAGCGCTCCCGGAGCCGCTCAGCTATTGCGCGCCTCGATGCCAGTGCAGAGTGGGAGGATCGCCCCAAAGCCTTAGTGGCAGGGGTCTTCCCAGCCTGGTGTGCCTCTCCTCTACGTTTGGGAGAGGAAGAGGCTAGAAGGGAGCGGGATGGAGAGGCTCTTGCTCTCGGGTCATTCCTGGAAGGTAGGGGAGGCTCTTGCCGTGCTGTAGGTTGTTCACCTGCAGGCTGTAAGGCCATTTCAAATGGAATCATTCTGAGGTGGAGCTCACGATCTTTCTGGCTCTCGCTGTCAGGGAATTGTAATGGGTACTGTTGTGGGGAGAGTGAGTCTTCCCCAAACAGCGTATGCAGTTTGAGTGACCACCTGAAGCCGGCATCAGGTCCCGGCATGGACCGCAATTTTTAAAGCCTGAGGAGCCAGACATGGCGAGCTCTCTCCTCCTTCAGCTTATTATATTTATCTTCTATGCTGTTATTGAAGTATGTCTTTGTGTGGGTTTTTTTTTCTTCTTCTTCTGTTTCCTTTTTTTTTATTATTATTATTATTATTAATGTCTTTATGTGTCTCTTTGACAGCCGGGAGAACACTGGTTCACCGGATTCCCAGTTTGAGGTGAGTTCAAGCCCCCTGAGGGGGGATTTTAATTAAATCTATTTTTCCTATTTCTAGGTTTGGGTGTTTTTTTTTTTTTTTTTTTTTTAGAAACAAGGAGAGACTAACTTGGATTAGAACAGGGGAAAATAACTATGGCTAAATAACTAAAGGGAAAGTAGTCAGAGAGTCTGACAGGGAGCTCCTCTTTGCTCTGTCCCCTGACGAGGGCGGTTAAAGAGGAACTGAAAGGGAGGGGGTTGAGCTGCACTCCTCAGGAGGTGGGAAGGGCTCCAGATGCCTCTTGGGCATGCGTGGCTCAACAGGGGAAACTGCTGCACAAAGCTCCGATCTGCAGCTCAGGACGACCCTTCACCTAGAGTGGAGCACTCACGGGGACACTACTCAAAGAAGAACTTTTGTTTTCAGAAACATCTTCATGGAACACTACACCAAATGCAGTGGGGCCAGTTCTCTTTATAAGGAATATAGAGTGGAATTCCTGAAATCTCATCTGACTGCAAGACCTCATACTCCGGTTGCTCAAACACCAGCATCAGCTTCAGAGTGGTTAATCACAAACTTAGCAGACAACGTTGCTCATGGTGTGGACATGCCCAGTCTGTGTGTGTCTGGTATTCATTGGCATAATTCCTCCTAAAGAGTAACTGGTGATCAATAGTTTAGGTCCTCTCTCCTGGCAATATTACCAGAATTTAGACTAATGGAAGGGGGTCGAGAACTAAGAAAGGAGGAATCTCTACTTTAAAAAAATAATTTCTGTCTCTTGACTCTCAGAGCACAGATTTGTTCATCTTCCATATGGGATCAATCCCAATGGATTGACAGGCCAGGGCAACTGTTGGGGAATTTTTCTGCAGTGGGTCAATTGTTTTATTGCCAGTTCTACTAGGATATTGAAATTTAATAAGATACAGGTTGCACCTCTCTAGTCTGAAACCCTTGGAACCTGTCCGGTGCCAAACCAAAGAATTTGCTGCACTACGGGAGATCAATATTGTCTAGCAGCATTATCAACACTTCCACTGCTTACTGGGCTCTTAGACATTCAGGGGAAAATTAGAGCTAAATGGAAGCACAGAACAGAGAGCCAGACTGGGGGCTATCAACAAACTTTATGGGTGCATAGAAAACTTGGCCACATCCGTAAGTGGACATCCAGCTATATAAAATCATGCTGGACCATAGACATTGCTGGACCAGAGAGGTTCAACCTGTACATACTTTAAATTAAAATATGTGCTGTAGATCATGAAATAATTACAATTACTTACTATTATCCTCATCAGGAAGTTGCTCAGAAAAACCAGGAGAGACTGAACACAGAGTCCTTCTATTCAGTCCTAAATGACAGAGACAAATTTGGTGTGTCTCACATTTTAATCCTTTGGGGAAAATTGCTTCCTCCTCTATCTCCAGATCTCCTAGATGTTAACATTCTAATCTAAGCCCATTTATAAATAGAGAATTAATTATGTACAAAAACACCTGCCATCAAAAATAAAACAGGGTACGATGTTAGAGTCTACAACACCATTCAGTCCTACTTCTTATTCAGCCAATCATTCAAACAAGATTAGTTACAATTTGCAAGAGATAGCCACCTGCTTCTTGTTTACAAGGTAATCTAAAGATTGAAGGGGCATACAAATGTTTACCACATCCATCAATAACTACAACACTTTCACACGAACACTTGTTTTCAGTTTCAGGTGGCATATGCAACACTTGGGAAAAATACCTTCTGTGCATGTCATTTGTCACAATACGTATTCCCGATCCATAGTTCTTATGCCCTGGCAACAGGGCAAAATGCTGTGATCATATCAACGGGTCCACTGAGTCCTGCTAGATCCTTTTATATGTTTCAGTTACAAGTGACTGCTCTTGAAAATTTCAGAAGTAAGAGAAAAATCTTCATAAAGTACCAATCTGGCAACTAAATTATGTAAATACTTCATAAAAATTAGAAATGTCTATGAGATCCCCTCTTCCAGAGGTTCATAGAATCATAGAATCATAGAATAATAGGACTGGAAGGGACCTCGAGAGGTCATCGAGTCCAGCCCCCCGCCCTCAAGGCAGGATCAAGCTCCGTCTACACCATCCCTGACAGATGTGTTCCCAAGCTGTGATCTGTGTAGCACAGCTGTCAGAAGTCCAGTCAATTGTTGATTGTGCTCCTCAACTCCAGTTAGGAAAACAGGAGAACATATGGGAAAGGGAAATGCAAGTGTAACCCAGAGGCACCGAGACCAATGAGAAAGTAAGAGTGAAATCTGTTCTACAGCCTTAGCTAAAGTCAGTTGGCTTGTAGCTCATGATGTAGAGGCACATGGCTTTTGCTCTTAAGGTCACAGGTTAAATCCCTCTTGCCTACAACCCAGGTCTGTTGGCTCTACCCAAGGAAGCACAAATACTTTTTCCCATTAATCTGACTACCTAATGATTAAAATCAGCAGAACTGCTTGGATGAACTGCTTGCCAGTGAGAGCAAGGGATTAGCAAATCTGATCTTTACCATGAAATACACCTAAAAATGCCCACATTTACCCAATATTACTTTTCCTTGTATGCAATTGCTGGAGTTGCCATAGGGATATTTTGTGACTGGGAGGGGCAGGCATCTACATAAGTAAATATATTTATATTAAAAAGTGGTCCATGCTCTAAAATGCCTTGCAAGCCATGAGCTAGCAATGATCCAACAAGTGATAGGACTTTATCCTGTGGTATACTCAAGTGCTTTGTGTAGCCTAGTTTAAAATGATGTAAGTGATTTAGCTTCTAATAATTTCTCTTTTGGATATCTCAGTGCTGGGAAATGGTTCTCAATAAACTGAAGAGATTTGAAATTAAGTTGTAGTGCTCTAATGTTCTCGTGCACAGTAAATAATTATCTTCCCTTTTCTATGAGCATGGACTTGTTTGTATTGAAAATTACAGACCCCAGTTGTCATTCCTCAGAGTGCACTATCAGAGGTTTGAGTCCAAAAGTCAAGCCCTGTACAGTACATTCAATGCTGACAAAAACTCATTTAGAGCATATTACATCATTCTTCAAGAAGTCTGCAAGAGGGTTTAAAGTTGACAAAGGGAAACATGAAGTGTTCTCTGATGAGTGATTTTGTTAATCATTTTGGCACCAGTATGTCTGGTGTCTAATGCTTATGATTTGCAGCTTATCAAACAGCATAGTACTAAATTCCTGATATACTGTGAAAAGAAGGGATGAATGCTGCAAGACATACCTTTGTAGAGAATTTTGGAAGTAGAAACCTAGGGGCAGAAAACCAAAACTAGTCCTCCTCAGACACACACCAGATTTCATAAATAAGCCAGAAAGGGGTTCCTGGTGCAATTCAGTGTCCAGTCCCAACATTACAAATAAGATAAAAGGTTACTCAAGCCTGAGAGGTAAGCCCATTACTGTTTCAGACACAATGTACCAACAAGGGGACACATGTATTTAAGGTTGTATTCTCCTCTCAGAACAAGTTTCATACACATTTGATATCTGGCCTTACAATAATCATCATCATCAAAAAAGGAGAGAGAGCAGAAAAGAGAAAGGGTTTGTCTGCTACACCTAGTCTCTGTGTTTGTTAGGAGTCACCTGTCTGAAAAGCTAGGATTTTATATACCGTACAGTTCATTATCACTTCCAGAAGGGGGCGGGAGGAGAACAGTGAAATGAGGCTTTCAGGACCAATGGGGAAAAGTTTAAGAAAATATTATACTTTACAAGTAACTTTGTAATAAAAACCAATAGCCCTGACACCAAGCACAAAGCATCCTAATCAGCAATCTCAAAGGCAGGTTACAGGAAACATAAGAGAATAATAATAGAGATGTAGCCGTGTTAGTCCTCTCTTTTGTTTCAGCAAGACCAGACTATGCAGCACTTTAAAGACTAATAAGATGGTTTATTAGGTGATGAGCTTTCATGAGCCATAAAAGCTCATCACCTAATAAACCATCTTTTTAGTCTTTAAAGTGCTGCATAGTCCTCTCTCTCGTTTCCATGAGAGAGAATGGCACTACTGCAACATGCTATGCTGCCCTTTTCTCCAGAACTGGCTGAAATCTCTCTTTGCAGGAGCTTTGAGAGCCTTCCAACTCTGTGGATGGGAAGCAGGTAGACTCTGGCACCAACCTTGTTTGATCGCATTCTTCAACTCTCAGAATGTGAGGGACAAACCAGCATAAACGAGTATTAAACTGCCTGGCTTCCTCACAACTCAGTAGGGCTCCTCTAGAAAAGTTTGGGATACCTACAGAAAGAGGAATCTTTGGGTGTAACAGTTGGAGGTACAAGGTCTCGGATAATCTCCTGAGCTGTAATGCACTGAGGGGTGATGTTTCTCCTTCCAGTAATAGGAAAGTTAAAGAACAAATAATACAGACTACCACCACTGGCTTGAATTACTGTCAAGCAGGGGAGCATAGAGCCAAGTGTTTGCAATTATGGTATAGAGACTTAAGGGGCTGGTCATGATGCCTTATGAATAATTTTGTAATAATTTTGTACTATTTTTAGCCAGACTAGAGGCATTCATAAATTTCTTATTTCAAGATAGGGAGTTATTTTCACTAACATGACATTTAAAAAAGGAATCAAATATTTCTGAAATTGTGTGTGCGCGTGCATCCCGAAAGATCTCCAAAACGGTAAAAGCTAGAAACATCAACATTTGCAGAAATACTACTGATTTCCTGACTTAAATAACTGGATTGGTTATATCTCAAAATCGGTTCCCTCGAGAACCCCAATTGGGCCCACTGATAATTCCAAAAGATCTCCAATATGCTAAGAGCTAGAAACACCAAATTTTGAACAGATACTACTGGTTTCCTCATTTAAATAACTGGATTGGTTATATTCTCTCCAGAGCCCCAATTGGGCCCACTGCTCATTAGCTTTTAGTAGCGCCCGATCATAGGCATTTGCTGGACTCTTCTGTTAAGCATGTCACAAACTTCAACGCCGAGATCCTAGAGGAAAAAGCATGTGGGCACCTGCAGCACCATCAAAGGAAAACCCATGGGCGAGAGGCTGCAGTGGGGCAGAGAATCAGCAACCTCCCCTATACTAGGGCACCAGCAGGTCTCCAGGACAGACCCAAATGTGGCTGATGCTGAGGCTGGGGTCTAGCCTTGCTAATTGTGGCTGGGAGAAGCCTCCAGCTATCACAGCCTCTCAACATCTTCACCCAGCCAGGCTCTAACTGAACCCTTTCTGGAAATTAAAGTTGCTTCCCTCTCCCCACACCCAAATGAGCCATCCCACCACTCGCCCTCCTTTGGGCTGCGTGTGTTCTCCTGGCAGGGCTGTGTGTGTTATCAGCAAGTGCCACGGGCATTATGCACTTTGCAGCATTCAGCTCACAGTACAAAGAGGGGGTAGGTAGGAGGACAAGGTTTTGAGCACCGTGGAGCCTGAGGAGGACACGGTACACTCAGAATAGCCTATTCTCGTTAGAACAGGTATGTTCAGGCGCTGTATGTTCTGATCATCTAGATATCACTCACTGCACCTGGTCTGAAGGTGTTTCGCTTTGATCAATGCAACCAGTCCAGCTGCCGCTAGGAAGTCCATTCACATTGCCCCATGGAGCATGCACTGAAGGCGCTTGGGGAGCAGCTACTTGGGGAGCAGTGGTTTGCTGCTGCTGCAGAGCCCAGGAGACATCCCCACCATTATTCAGGGCTTTTGGGAAGGAGGCTGCAGGCATTGGTTTGCATAGAGTCTTTAAGGGAAGATGGGCCGATGGGCCTTCCTGATTTGTGGGGATTGAGAAGAGAGACCCTATGGGATTTGTCATTTTGTAAGCACCTCACTAGCTATGTTAATTTCTTAAAGTAATATATCAGAGAAAAGTATTTCCAATAAAACATGCTATGTTAATGTAATTGAAATAGTTCATTCATTACTATATTTTCCCCGGGCCACGCTGGGTATTTCCGCTAGTAAAACAATAATTGGGAGGGGAAACCTCCCTGAAAGGTTTTTAGTATAACAGGAAAGGACTCATAGCTAGCAAAGCCAGCAGTCTGCCTGAGATAAGAGCTGCAAGCCACTTCCATAAAGTGATGAAGGGGGGCAGGGGAACAACAAAGATAAAACACCTAGTCATTGTAGGTCCCAAACACCACTTTCTCTTGGGTCACTCTCTCAGTCATCACCTTCCCCTCCCTTTCCTAGCCTATTCATGAGAAAAAAAAGTTTAGATTCTGCGAGTCCTTTGACATGTGGGCAGAGAGGAAATCTGTCCTGCCAATCTTAGCTGATAAAAAGAGGCCTAAGGGACTAAATAGGATCTTTAACACATTCGTATGATTCATGTTCATATTAGAGAAGTCTCTGATGTGCACCCCAGAAATGACTTCAGCAGGCATTTAGATCCAGACCAGTAAGTAGCGGGGAAAGGAAATTTCTGGGAAATATGCACTGGTAACAGATTAGGTCACAGCAAATTTTTGCATGTGTCCACATTAAATATTCCTTTAAATTATTTTACTAGTATATTGTAATTTTCAATTAACTTTAATTTATAAAAATATTTTGTTAAGCAGTGTTAAAATATTAAATCTTTGCTGAATGTTAAAACATAAGATTACATTTCAAGACCCAGGGGAATTTTAAAAAAATATTGTAGAAGATAATATATATTTTAAGTTCCATTCTATGCAGTGTCTGTACAGGCTAGACATTATTTGTTACACATGCAGGGTCAGCTATACATCTGATCCATATATAGAATTACTACTACAAAAATGGTCACTATACATAAACACAGGGTAATAATTAGGCCCTTACTCTGTCAAGATTAGTCTAAATATTAGAATAAATATTTTGTTTCATTTTTTTCAGGGTTAGGTAGCATGTCAGTTGTTGACATGCTGAAGCTCATTCCAGAGCAAAAGGCAGTGAAAGTAGGGAGCTGAAAATATACCATAATCAATACAACAATTTCTGCTTCTTTCGTTTTCACTCTATTAATTTAAGCAACAAGTTATGTGAAATGAACAAAAATGTTGCCTTTTGCAGCATCTCAGTGAGTGTTAGAAAAATACGTGCTTGAATGCAGAATTTAAATATTGGTAGGAGAAATCCCTCTTTTGAACTTATGGCAGTTTTATAAAACTTTTGAGCAAGTCAGGAGGAAAATGTTTTATGCTTGGTAAAAATCATTCAATCATCCATGTCAGTGTTTGCAAAACATGCCAGATTATTCCCTCCAGACACCAAGATATAGCCATGGTAATGTAAATATCTCTGCTCTACCACAACACATGCCTCAAACCCTAACCCGGAGAAATCCTAGGAGTCAGGATGGTCTTCAGAGCTATTCAGCCCTTTGCTTTTGTATGAGGAGACTTCCATTTTCACGTCAATTGTTATTTAATAGTATCAGTTATATTTCACATAGAAATTGGACAGAGGTCACCTCTTTATATCAGCTTGAGTTATCTGTCGGATGTTATATCCACCTTACAAGCAAAACTTTCCATGCTTTCAGTTTAGGATCTGGCACTTACTGTTCATTTGTGTCAGCTCTCTCAATTTTTTCCTCATTGTTTCTTTTCAAAGTCCCACTTCCAGTCCCAAAGCTATACACCAGAGGAAAGCCTCACTGGAGTTTAACATGACAATAATAATACATAGATTTTAAAAAAAAAAAGTACATACGAGCTGGAACATTTAAAAAGCTTGTTTAGACAAAGCAAATTGCATTAACACTTTGTAACTGGGCGAGCTGAAACTTAGGGAGAAACTTCATCAGCACCACTGTGTGACCCTGATGAAAGTTTTTATATATATATATATATATATATATATATATATATATATATATATATATATTAAAAAAAGGTGCAATGTGAGATTTCCCCTCCATAATTACCTTACTAATTTGAAATAATCATAACTCATTAGGAAGTTTGTTCATTTTAAAGTCAGTAATAATTAAACATTGATCTTTGACATACATTCTTTGACCTTTTGCACCTTTAATGGGCATCTGAGGCCTTGAAACTCCCTAGAAACAAAGCCTACATCTCTCTTATCTTTCAGATGTCCCTAAGGCAGAATTTAAAAAGCTCCTTTAGAACAGAAAGGAACACTGTATTTAAGGAGATCATACACTGGGAATGTGTTAACAGCTGCATTTATGGTAATGACTTGGAGATGAAAGTCCTACATGCTTACCAGTCTTCAGAATCACTTTTCTGCATTAAAGAAAAAGGTTAAAATGGTCCTTACCTTGTCAATGGTAATGGAACACACAGAACTGAACCTATATAATCGTATAAAGGCTCAATTCATACCAATTTAATCTTTGTATTGCACGAACATTTCACATATCATTGTATATGATGCTGAATATGCTCCAAAATTACCTTAGGGACTGAAAGGTTATATTATAAAAACTTAAAGGTGCACAACACTTCCAGCATTCACTTGATGTGTACAGTTCCCCCTCCTTCCTGGCAATATGCCTCATTAACAACTGCATCTAGTACTTGTACATCTAAACTCTATGCAACTGATTAGTTTGATTTGATAAATAAAGATAAAGTAAAGTGCATTTCAAACTTTACCTGATATTCACAAGCCTTTTACATGGCATGGTTCCTGGCTTTTTTAGCAGAGTTTGCAACAGAACCAATTGAACAGTGCTAAAGAATTACTCTGAATGTTACTGATTATATGGCACTAACATAACATTAAACACATGCCTGAGAAAGTAAATACATCTCTTCAAAGAAACTATAATCTGATGAGCACAATTTATACAGTTACACTTCTAACATTGCTTCACACACAGGGCTTCAAAATTTTAAGTAGACGTGGTCAGGAATTTTTCCTCCCAAATGATTCTCATTAAAAATGCGCCTTTCACAAACATCCAAATCTTTCATAAGAAAATTTTAATTGACTCAAAATTGACAGCCCTTGACAGCTCCCCAGCCACCTACCTGGAAGGCTTCCATCAGAATGAAGGTGAAACTGGCAAGAGCCTTCCACAAGGGCTACCAAAGGCTAAGCTCTCTGCCTCCTTGGCCTCCAGCCTTCCTGCCAAGTTCGAACCCAGATTACCTCTCTGTCTTTGAAGCCTAGGGTAAGACTCCAGGCACTCAACCTCCCCCACCTCACAGAGCTGCAGAGAAGTTGGAAGGCAGAGCAGCCAGGCTGCCTTCCTTAGTAGAAGCCAAAGTGTGAAGCAGGAGGGACATGCACCATGAAACTAAAGAGAAATTTCTGGGAGACAAGGGTGTCTCCTGTCACCCTTTTCCTTTAAATGTCTTTCTGCGTAAGTGTCACGATTTCTGCTTTTTCTCCCAGTTTGGGGCATTCCTTCCCCCTTCCTTCCCCTCCAAACCCAGAAATTTTCCAGGGAGTTCCATTTTCTGGCTAGTTCAATTTTCAAGCTCCTAACTGAACAACAAAACAAAACAAACCCCACACAGTATTTTCCTGCTTGACTATTACAGCTGCTTGTGCTCTCTAAAAAAAATGAAACCAAATTGTTAAACTGAGGTAACATAAAATAAAGGTGCATGATAAATACATTTAACTATCCCGCTGTGGTCAATAATCCATCTCTTTAGTATTTAACTTTCTCTCTCAAACAGATGCTTTTGTTTTTAAAAAGCCACCTAGAGAAGAAATGTATTTCTCCCTTTACATTAATATGGAATTTCCCCACATAATCCCTTTACTCAGAAAGAGTAAGACTGAGACCTACAATGGTGATAACTTTTCAGTATGTGTCATTGTCATGGGTTTAAAGTCTGTTATTTCTTAATCTTGTAAAGCACAGAAATAGGAGCTCTATGTCATTGGAAAGAAAAAGAAAGATTCCTAGCCTCCTAAGGACCTTTGTGTCTTGCTCTGGGAAGACCCCAGATACTGGACCTTAATCTTTTTATGGCTTCCGCTGAGGAATGTAAGGACTCCAGTTAAATAAATCCTCCATCTGGTGATAAGAAAAGTAGTTCCAAATTGATTTTCTGTAACCTGTGGCATGTATAGAATACATAGTATGCTAAAAATGCTTATCAGTATGATTTTAGGATAGGTCTATTGCTCCTACAGATGCCATGGCCCTGACTGCATCTTCAAAGAAAATACTCACGAGAGGGACTCTGGGAAAGGAAAATTCAGCAAGGATCAGCTCATGCTGTTTGTGCTAAACCATGAGAGAAGGAAGGAAAAGGAGTTTGCTTCCAAAGAATAGCAATTCCATCCCTAAAAATCATTTTCACTGAGGCCAAGGCTGTTCACAGGGAAGCTCTATGTTTCTGCCTTAGCTGGAGAGTCCTTTATCCTCTAAAGGAGCTATGCAGATACCCCATTCCACCCTCTGTCAGCTAGTCAATTTATAGACTCTGTACCTCTTGAAGAGACAGCAATTACTGACTGTGACTGCGGGGGGGGGGGGGGGGGGGGCGGCGGAGCAAAGCTACTATGGAATGACTGACCCCACAGTGCAAGTATACAAACTGTTTACTGCAGAAGACCAAAGCAAAACAAAACAAACAACCCAATGATTTTTTTAAAATGAGTTTTCATTTCTCTTAATCTCCTGTAGGAACTGCCCCACTTGCTCAAAACTGTTTATAAATAAACAGTCAGTTATGGGGATTCCATAACTTTCCTTGGAAGCCTATTTTAGAACTTACCTATCCTTAAAGTTAGACCGTTCTTCTGAAGATCTAACCTAAATGTCTTACTGCAGAATAAGTTTGTTACTTCTTGTCCTACTTTCAGTTAACACAGAGGAATTGATCACATGTTCTTTGTAACAGCTCTTAATATAAATTGAAGTCTTATCAGGTGCCCGCCCATTTCTTTTCCTCAAAATTATACATGCCAATTTATTTTTTAACTTTTTTGCGCCTCCTAGATTAGGTTTTCTAAACCTCTTATCAGGAGAATGCTGCTTTTATGGAACTCTTCACACTCCTTTTCCCCCCATCCTGTGATACACACATGAGAAGCATGAGGCTCAGTCTCTGGGGAACCCTCAAGGTTTTGATTCTGCTTTTTTTCTGGATTATTTCTCACTCCCCCATATTTTTCCCCCACCCAAAATAAGAGGTTTGAGAGTAAATTTGATATTAAAATCACTCAACTTTTTCTCAAGTGGTATACAAACTATGCTTTCTAGTTAGCTACCAAGCTTTTTGAGATCCAGGAGCAAATTATCTCAACACTATTCGGTCATCTGCTCCAGGAAATGGTTAAGATATTACTTAAAAATTGATGTTTTGTTCTAGTATAAGTATCTGGGAGTCACTTACTCAGCCCCTATACACTGGCCTGGAGCCCAGATAAAGTCAAACTCATGAGCGAGTTCCTTTGCTATATTGATCAGGGCCTTAAATTAGTAAATCTTATTGCAGAATACTGGACAAGCTACTTCATTTTGACCTCATAAACCAGCACACAGATTCTAATCAAAAGAACTACTGATAATTATCTTTACCAGTATAAAATCTGTGATAAGTGTAAATTCATAAATTAAATCCTTGATATGTGCATATATCCAATGAAGTAGTAGGAGCATGTAGGTCTGAATATATTTTATTCACAAAGGATAAATCCTGGTGAAAAGACAGGAAACAAAGGGTAGGAATAAATGGTAAGTTTTCCGAGTGGAGAGGGGTAACTAATGGGGTCCTCCAAGGGTCTGTGCTGGGACCCATCCTGTTTATTTATAAATGATCTAGAGAAAGGGGTAAACAGTCAGGTGGCAAACTTTGCAGATGATACCAAACTGCTCAAGATAGTTAAGAGCAAATCAGACTGAACAGCTTCAAAAACATCTCATCAAACTAAGTGACAGGGCATCAAAGTGGCAAATTAAATTGAATGTTGATAAACATAAAATAATGCACACTATACATACAGTAGGGCTACATCTATACTGCACTGTTTTGCACAAGAAACGTGAAAATCAGATGAAGCGTGGAATATCGCCACGCCTCATTTAAGGAGCCATGTAGATGGCTCCTTTTTGCGCAAAAGCCTCTTGCACAAAAAGTGGCTGCTCATTAATTATGCAAATGAGGCATGGTGATATTCCACGCTTGCCTCGTTTGCATGTTTCTTGTGCAAAATAGCACAGTATAGACGTAACCTAGGATGGGGTCTAATTAGCTACAACTACTCGAGAGAGATCATGGAGGCATCATGGATAGTTCTCTGAAAACATCCACTCAGTATGCAGAGGCAGTCAAAAAAGCTAATAGAATGTTAGGAATAATTAAAATAGGGATAGTGAATAAAACAGAGAATATCTTATTGCCCCCATATAAAACCATGGTACACTCCCATCTTGAATACTGCGTACGGATGTCACCTCATCTCAAAAAAGATATATTGGCATTGGAAGATGTTCAGAAAAGGGCAACAAAAATGATTAGGGGTTTGGAACAGGTCCCATACAAAAAGAGATTAAAAGACTTGACTTTTCAGTTTAGAAAAGAGGAGACCAAGGGGAAGATATGATAGAGGTCTATAAAATCAATACTGGTGTGGAAAAAGTGAAGAAAAGTTATTTACTCATTCCCACAATATAGGAACTAGGGGTCACCAACTAGGCAGCAGGTTTAAAATAAACAAAACAAAGGTTTTCTTCACTCAGCACACTGTCAACCTGTGGAATTGCTTGCCAGAGGATGTTGTGAAGACTAGGATTTTAACAGGGATCAAAAAAGAGCTAGATAGATTCATGGAGGTTAGGTCCATCAATGGCTATTAGCCAGGATGGGTAGGAATGGTGTCCCCAGTCTCTGTTTGGAGGTGGATGACGGGAGGGTTCACATGATGATTAACTGTTGTGATCCCTCCCTTTGGGGCATCTGGTATTGGCCACTGTTGGCAGACAGGATACTGGGCTAGATGGACCTTTGGTCTGACCCAGTATGGCCGATCTTATGATGGATTTTTTTTAAATAAAGGAATTATTATAGACCAGCCTGATTCTTCCATCAAAAGTGTTACAGCAAGAATGACCATTACTCACCCTTGTTATGATAATACAGGATGAATTTATGGTGCATAAATTTAGCAATTTCTGGTGACAAAAAATGGTCAGTAATTGTTTACCTGCCCCCTTCGTCCACTAATGTCTTGCCAGAGTGATACCGATGGTTTGCCCAAAGGGCAGTACAACAAACACCGCCCTTCTCTGAAAAAGAGAAAAACTTTAGAGGCTGTATCCAAAGTGCTTTGTTGGGTTTGGAAAAAAACAACCATTAATGGTATAAAAGTTCTTCACTCTTCCATCCTTTAGTTCAAGAATAAAATTAATAGGCCTAAAAGTACTAATGTCTATGAAGTGCTCTAGTTTGCCCAAGTAATTTTTGGGGGCTCTCTAATACACTAAAACCGTGGTCCACAACACGGCGCCCGGTGGGTGAACGGCCACGCCCCCGGGCGCCCGGCAACCTCAAAAGGTTGGGGACCACTGCTCTAAAAGACAGTGAAGAAATAATCTCATATTATAAAGCCTAACTGATCTATCTCCATTTCAGTTCAATACATGAAGGCAAACCAATCACACAATCAAAATGCTTACTGCTAATTTTTCATGCTAAGTTATTCAAACTTAAGGTTTCATTGTACCCTCAAATCATCACCGCAAATTTCCAAGGTTAGGAATAATCTTTCATACGCAGGGTTGCTAGAAACCTCTATGCTACCACTGTACAAGCCCGATTCTTCCATCCTTTGATCCACTGAGTTTGAGATGTGTGCTATCCTTTCACCAAATATTTAGAGAGAGGAACGTGTCTAGTAACAAATCATTAGGAACCTAAATAAATTTCAAGGAATGGGACTGGTAGTTAATATACTCATTTTCAGAAACAGATAGTGAATATTTAAAAATAAAAATGCAGCACAGAGTGCGCGCACACACACACACACACACACACACACACACACACACACACACCATTTAGACTATTCAAATTTGATATTTGTTTGGCCACAAAGCCAATGTGAAGTGTCTTCAATCCTTTTTTGTAACAGCATTTCATTTTTAAATAGCCTTAGTAGTATGTATGCATATAGCTTAAGCATCTACCTTTTGAGCAAATACAACATTTGATAAGCCCACACAATAATGAAATTCACAAGACTCTAGCTTTAGAATTTTTTACAAGATCTACTTTCCAGATTGTGTTGAAAAAACACATTGAAGGTTACCAGGTAATCACTACTAAACAGCAGAAGAAAGATTGTTAGTGATGGATTTTGTAATATAACCAGCTGGCAGAATCTAAGTTATAAATGAGCTCAAGCACTTTTTTTTTTAATTGATTGAAAAACAGCAGAAATTTCTTATGAATTGTGTGGGCTTGCCCTGTAAGCAAACTGTCAATACCCATTTCAGCTCTCTTCTTGTATATTAGATTAGATCTGTTCATATATTCTGCTGTGAAATGTAGTTTAAAAGACTGAACCTAAAGTTGCTCTCCTATTCCTCCTACTGCACCATCATTAAAAGCCACCTGCACATATACATTTAAATACACTAATTTTAGGGTTGTGTTGAATGCCTCAGTAAGGAAGCTAAACTGTACAAGGCTAATTTCACTGATTAGGCTGATGAAGGAAATTCAGCACAACCATACATCTCTTCCTCCCTCATTTGTTTGATACTAGGTACCTTAAGTTGCCTACTACTAGCTCTCATTCTGTTGTGACATCCCATTAATCTCACAGCTCCCATTAAACCCTGTTATCGGAGCATAAAACCTGCCTAACAGTTAAATGGCATTATTGTGCCATACAAAAAATAGCCAACTACATTTTATAAGGTACTGTTGGCACTATATATACACATTTATATTTCAATGGCATGTGAGCAGCCAATTCTCAGCAGACCATCACTAGTCCACAAGAGAACACTTTGAGAACTTCGCTACCATACAACAACATATGTTGGGGCTCTGCTGTGCCGCCAAAATTTGTAATTGATGACTTCTGAAATAAGGAAAAGTTTGATGTTACATATATATGAAGTGGCTCTTAAATATTCCTATTTGAAGCATTCAGAAAGATCACCTTACAATTCCATTTAAAAGCCCCAGACATTTAATCTTTAAAGATGACAAGTGAGTAACAGTACAAATTCAAGTACATTCTCTTCACTGAAATACAATAAGAAGCTCAAGTGCTGCACTCTTATGAGGCAACAAACTCACATAAATTGGCGACTTGATATTGCAAAACAGCACTGAGTTTCCTACTTTTAAAAATCAGGGGGAATCCTCCACTGACTACATTGAGAATTGCATTAGCCACTAACAGGTCAGTGAGGAAGAGAATGAGCAACTGAAATTTTTGTACAAGAGAGTAAGAGCTGATCTCGTCAATACGCATAGAAGTAACTTTACATATGAAAGCGGTCACATTGAAACCCATGGGCATGCTCATGTAAATGACAGGGATGTTAAAATGTGGTTCGTTAGGTAATCACGTGACCACTGAAAATCTTAGTGGTTACATGCTGTGGGCTCTGCAGTATAAAATATACACTGCGAGCCCGCAGTGCAGCAGCCTCCCCAGGAGCGGGAGCTGGCAGCCAGTGAGTGCCAGGGGCCAGCTGCCAGCCTCACCCCTTGGGGGGGGGGAGGGAAGTTGTGCTTTGTACTGCACAGCCCATAGTACGAGGTGACAGCCAGCTCCTGCCTGCCACCCTGCTCCCAGGGAGCTGTTTGTCACCCCACGCAGTTGCTTCTGATACAGAGGCTTTTAAGCCAGCTCCTGGATCTGTGGAAGTAGGGCCGATAGCCAGTGTGTAACCTTCCTTGCCCTTACAAATGCCACTGAATTAAGGAAAGTGGCATTACACTAGTGTAAATGTTTGTACTGTGAGCAAGTAGAGAATTAAGACCAAGTTTATTGTGAAATGTTGTATGAACAGAATAGGGTTCATGTTACTATCTGCACTAGAAAGTTCAAATTTAGCACCAATTCAGAAATCATTTAAGTGGTGGTGAACTTTAAAACAAATACTTAGGTCATTGAAGCCAGCGAGAAAGAGCAGAGCACTCTGACTTTTACAAGAAATTCCCTGAACCAGTGAAATAAAATAAAAAGATGCAATTTAGAACACTGTTTTTCTTTTGTTTGTTTTTTCCTTTTTCTCCATAGGCAGATGAGCAGAAGCTTAAAAAACAACCATCCACAACCCAAAAAACATACAGATTTGCTACTCTTGAAATCACTCTTCTTGTACCTTTCTTCCCAAGCGCCAGGTTCTCTTTCCAAGCGCCACATACTATGCAGTCATAGGAATTCACCAGGTTCTTCTCTCAAATATCCATTCAGAAAGTAAATGCCATCCTATTCTACCCACTGGCAACAGCTACACCCTAAGGCCAGAGACAGTGTCAGACTAAGTAGTGTAACTCCAGCTATGTGAGTAATGTAGCTGGAGTCTATATACCAATGATCCCCAACGCGGTGCCCGCAGGCGCCATGGCACCTGCCGGGGCATTTATGTGCACTCACCTAGTGACCAGGGCCAGCCCGAGCCATTCTTGCACCCTGGGCCCCCGGCGCATGCATGGCCCCGCCCCCAGGTGCCTGGCAGCCCCAAAAGGTTGGGGACCACTGTTATGTACCTTAGCTCAGGTTACCGCTGTGTCTTCACTGCAGGGAGCTGATGGGAAGAACTCTCCAGTCGATTCCCCTTAAGCTCCTTGATCTTGGAGGAGTACCGGTGTTGACAAGAGCGTCATGAGTGGTTGATTTAGGGCAGGAGTGGGGAATCTTTTTGGGGTCTGGGGCCACTGACCCATGGAAAGAGTCAATTGAGAAGTAAAAACAAAAAACCCCCAAACAAACAAACCCTCACTGACTTGGCCCTTGATTGAGAAGGGGAAAGGTACTCCCCACATTCCTCACACACACTAGCGCCTGGGGTGGGGCAGCAGGTTAGTAGATTGTGAGTGCTCCAGCCTCACAGGGGGCCGGAAGATGGCCTGGAGTACCAGCATGGAGGCTGGATCCAGGTAAGCTGGGGGCTACATCCAGTCCCGGGGCCTTAGCTTTCCCAGCCCTTAGCAGGTCTAAATCGACCCCCAGAAGACTGACTCCAGCAGTACCGATCTCCCAGTAAGTGTAGACAAGGTGTAAGCCTCTCTCTATAGCTCTCATTACCAGTCATGGACCTCCTGGCCTTTGCTATGAAGGAAAGAAATGCCTCACTGAGATTTGACAGTGTGTTGAAGTGTTTCAATTTTTGAAATTTTGATTTAAAAAAATTTAAAAATTTGTTCACCACCACCTCCCAATTTTCAAATCAGCTCTAGTATGTGGTATGTTGGTTAGAATAATTTGAAAGCATTTAAAGAAGAGCACAGTGATTTGTATTGCAGCGAGTAAAACATCAAACACACACATGAAAGTGAAGAGTCAGAGGAACTTCCTAAAAAGAAAATAAAGTGGTTTCAAAAGCATCATTATTTGAGGGTGGTTGTCTCTCTTTGTTGGACTGAACAATTAAAAGATTTCATAATGGCTGCCCCTATATTTGAAGTCTAGTAATAGAATCTGGTATTCACAGCCTTAGGAAAAACAAAATGTGAATGTCTGACATTTTTAATACTACTTCCAACCACTCCCCAAAATAACAAAGCTAAGAACTGTGAAGTAGTTATAGTGTACAAGACCTCTTATTTAGTTTGCCGACTCAGATTGATTAGCAAATTATAGGCATAGTGTAAAATACAGATAGTCTCTGTCCCATCCCGTCATGATGTCTGAAGAGCTTCTATCAAACAACTGGAGGGGAGAGGAAAATCACAGTTTACCTAGAAACTCAAATGCCCTTCTCCACCCTCTCTAATTTGAGAAAGCATCAAGGCAGCTTGATTTAAAGCCTAACAGGAATAACTACATTCACTGGAATAAAAGGTTCAAATTCCAGTAGATTTTCATCCTTTCATGGTAGATGGATTGTGTTCCAAGTGAAAACTAAAGATCACGTTTGCTCAATATTTACACTAAAGATTCCATGGTATTTTTAGTTGAGGGTAGAGGTTTAACTTCAGTGTCCTCGGACAGAATTTATCTTGTTTTCTCCATGGGAAATTTGCCAAATATAGCTGTTCTCTCCCATTTCAACAGAGAAGATGAAAATGTATATATGAATATTTTTGAAAATGTTATGAGCCTTCTGTATGGAAGATATATAAATGTGAGATGTTATGGTAACCATCCACTTTCAGTGGAACATGAGAGGATTATTATGGGTTTCTTCAGATTTTTTTTTAAATAGACGCAGACTCTGAAATGCAAGAGTTATTAAGCTATGGCTTGGATTTTTTTTCTTTTGTTTGCAAAAGAAAGTTGCATATTTTGCAATTACATTTTCTATTTCACACAGTACAACTATGACTACTTCTTTAACAGGACAGGCTTATCCTCTGAGTCTTCACTTAAACAGGTTTTAAGAAAATTCTAGATTGGATACAAATGAATGTGGAGAAGTATTAGGGGCTTTAGAAATGTTTCTATTTTACAGATTTGATAATTATTGCACTTTTAGTATGTGACATTTTCATTCATATAGTAAGTTTACCTTTCTTATGAAGAGCGTCAAAAATATTGAAAAAAAAAAACACAAAACAGTATCAGATGAATTGTGTTTGATAACCTCAGAAATGGACATTGAGCAAACCCCAGACATTAAGAAGTATGAAAATTACAGTTAGACCTCCCTGATCTGGCACCCTTGGAACCTGACTGGTTCTGAATTAGAGAATGCTAGACCAGGGAAGGTATCCTACCACTGGCCTTGTAGCCTCCTATCCCTCAGCACTGCCAACTGTTTCTGCCCCAGCTGAACCTGCTGCCAGCGGCCTTCGGCCCCGCACTGCTGCGGGCTCCCGCCTCCAGGAGGCCATGGATGTTGTTGGACCAGAGAGTGCTGGTTTTAGGAGGTGTAACCTGTACAAGTAAGGTCACACATGAAACTTGCCATAAATGAGAACAACCAATTCACGCATTCATACAATTAAAATTAAATGTTTGACCAAAATAACCTTATTTCTTAACCTTAAAAGATATTTAGTACTGTGTGTGTTACATACAGCTATCTACTACATCTAACTGAATAAACCAAATAGTATATTCACACCATAGTTTTCTCATGATTCTCTTGGAGCAGTATGTAAAAAAGTCTGTATCTAATGTTACTTAAACTACCATACACAAATCACAAAATTAAAAACAACAACCCCAAGCACACACAAAATCAGTTCAGCAATAGTTAACCATTTTTTTCCACACATGTGCAACTAAACAAATATAATTATAGAAAGAGCTATGATCTGGTGAAACGAGATTTATTTACAGATGCTCAAACATTTCTCTTTACTCTGGTTTCATTATTAGGACTTGTTAAAAATAAATATCCCTTGTCTTTAGATATTCTTTATAAAGACGCTTCTAGAATCCTTCTGGCATAAGAATCTTATAAATATGTATTAAGAAATTATTATGCTATTTAGGTAAAGTTGTACATTAAGGATGGTAATATTATTATAAATATATTATACATATTATAAAATGTAATCCCAAATATTTTTTGCTCTGTCCACAGTGTAATGTTACTATGATAGTAAACATAAGGGTCAGCAGAAAACAGTTCATCTTCCAGTTTTTGTCTCCATCTTATAAAATTTGTGTTTAACAATTCTTTACAGTATCTGACATCACAGCCAAAGATTAGATGAATATTAAAAACAGGCACCATCTGTTTAAATTTTTTTTTTTTTAAACACAGTGGTTTCTCCCAAGTTTAAGAAATCACCAGTCTCTCAGCAGAAAGTCTTCAAGGATTTAATGTGCATGTACAGAATTTTACAATTTTTTTTAAAATGGGAAGTACAGTTTCTTAATAGCCTCCGAGGGGTAGTCGTGTTAGTCCGTACCTGCAAAAATAAGGAGTCCTGTGGCACATTTGGGCATGTCTAAACTATGGAGAAGATTGACCCTTCGTTGGTCAATCTTCTAGCGTTTGATTTAGCTGGTCAAATCGAACACTGAGGGCAAGTCCCGTTGGTGTCCGGTATTCCTCAATCTGCAAGGAGCAAAGGAAACCGGGTGGCCTCCCACAGTGTAGATGCTGTGGCGGCTCAGCTTAAGGTAAACCAAATCCAGCTACACATTTTGCATAACTGGATGGTGTACCTTAAGCCAGCCTCCCTGGTTTAGTGTAGACCAGTCTGTAGAGACTAACAGATATTTATTAGGGCACAAACTTCCATCTGTAAAACCCACTTCTGATTAACTGGAGTGGAGCTTATAGAGCATGGATATATGTGTATATCTATCTATTGAGAGAAAATGAATATGTTCTGGGACAGGGCAGGTTAAAGAACTAGATAAGAAAGAGGGTTACTTCAAGGTAGCCAGGAGCAGCTAACCTGAGGCTATTAAGGCAGAATGGAAGCAGCTAGGACAGGACAGCTATAAATCAATTAAGGACCAGATGATTTGACTTCAGGTAGCCACTGGGCCTTTTAAAAAGCCTTTCCGGCTGAGGTGCGGGAGAGAAAGCGGAAGAGGAGTTTGGAGAGTCGAGGCAGGGAAGAACTTGTAACTAGTAAGCACAGTCAGAGAAGCTGAGCAAGTAAACATCAGCATTTCCAGAAACTACATGGGAAAGTGAGGGGCTCTGAAAAGAAGTATTTGGGCTCCCTTCCCACTGTAGCCTGAAACTCCAACCGGTAGCTGGGGAGAACTGGTCATGCAGCTCAGGTTGACCAAGGGGCACCTGCTTCACACCCTTTTAGCAGGAGAACCAAAGCCCAGCAAAGATGGGCAGGGCCCAGTCCACAAGACCTAGACTGTGGGACAGCGGACTGGCCAGGGGTCTAGGACCCAAGAATGGAACTAACCCGGCCACAATATATATGGGCAATAAAAGAAAGAGGGTACTTGGAACTTGTGTAAATGAGGCTAATAAAGTCAGTGTAGAAGTGGCTCATTCACAGCGGTTGATGAGGAAATGTTGCTATCAAGAGGGGAAATTGCCTTTGTAATGCATTAACCAGTTAAGATCCTTAATAGTCCAATAAAATAGTTTAAACATTGAACAGCAGAGTTTCAGGATGTAAAGACAATTTTTTTAAATAAACTGGAAACTGGATTACAGTCTGATGCTGGACTTCCATACTTTTAGCGCCACAAATAATATCCCTTTTTGATAAAGACCTTGTTTAAGCCAAATTGACCTTGTGACTATAAGAGATTTAGGAAATGTTCTGGCTTCACAACAGAGAAGTTACTCCTTAACCAATAGTGATATCCCCTCTTAGAATAGGTTTACATAATGCTAGCTCAAAATAGGAGACCATCCAGTCATGACCTGATCAAAGGAGGAGAATAACCCACCACTCTTCCACTTCCCCAATCTCTTTTTGTTCTCGGCACTATGTATTCTCCTTCCTCCTACTGAACTGGCAATCACTCCTATCACTGACTCTGCCATTCTACATGGTATATATAAGGACAAGAAAATGAAACTAGGTGAAGAAAAGAATGGAACAATGTAGAACTATTAATGGAAGCTGTGGATTAGAGGGTTAAATTAGCAGGAGGGAGAACTAATTAGATTAAACTACCTATATAGCGGTTTTAAAAACCCTGATCTTTTAATCATTTGCTCTATGGAGAATAAACATTGCTTTTTTTTTTTAAGAAGTTTTTCTTTTGGGGAGGAGTGGGATATGGGTGGGGGAAGAGGGGAGAACAATGAACCAATGAGCAGCTCTTGGGTAAATTAGAAAAATAATGTACCTATCTCTATAAATTTCAAATATTTTTCCTTTAAATGTCTTCAAGGCTGTTAATAGCTACTACTGCACATGCTGTTTATTTCTAGAGAGTTGTGGTAGCTTTAGGTGCATTTCCCTCTAAATAATTGATGTGTCAGTTTCTTTATCTCTCTCCATCTGCTCCAGATTTGTAAAAAAATTCAAAAATATTAAATAAAGGAATAGTGATAGTTGTCAAATGCCTAGCATCAGCTTAGGGTTTTTTTTAATGCATATTCCAGATGTTTTTTCTATTATGCCCTAATCTACTTGTGTTCAAAGTTGTTTATTTTGTAAAATGGGAAGCTAGGATTATGCCAGTCAGAACTCCTTTACTGTATCCAAGGTCACAGCTATATCCCCAAGGAAACTTCTGTGCAAGAACATACAATGACATCTCACAAGCAGAATGAACAAGAAACTGCTGAGATATGTGAATGTCTTCTTTGAAACCTTGCTTGCCAGCTGTTATATGCCTTCCCTCATCTCCTGCTAATTCTAAAAGTAATTCAGAAGATACAACAGAGCAATGCAATCACCATTCAGTCTGATACAGATGTCAAGGGATCAGCTCCATATCCTTTGAAAGGCTTCAAGCATATTAAACAACCTTGCTGTTTTCTCTCCCCGATACTGTTCAATTTCTGGAGTTTATTAAGACTCCAGGTGTTTTCAGTTATAAAGTAGAAAGCGTTTTGTCCATTTCTGCAAGAAAAATCTGTTCTATGTATTCATATTTCATACATATTTACTTTTTATAATATAAAACCTGGAAAGATCTGGTTGTTCAAAGAATGTACTTCAAGTATTTTCAATTAAGGATGGCTCAGACACAGGCCTAAATCCAATATAGATGAAAACATCTGTTTGAGAGATGCTGATTTAAGGTTCAAAATGTGTTTTGTTACATGACTCACATTAAACTCTTTGTTCAAGGCTGTTCAAATTAACCTTTTATGGTTCATAAAATATTTTCACAAAAAAGTGTTTAAAACTAGCTGAAAAAGGTTCAAATTTGAAGAGTCAAGGTCCTAACACTAGCTCCTGACATTTTATCTTATGGCTGAATTAGTTCTCTCAGCAGTGTTCCCTGTAAGCTGAGTGCTTGGGCAGCCACCCAGGAGAGAAGCAGGTGCCACCCAGCTGGTTAGCAGCATGCCCACAGCAGGTAAGCATGTGGAGGTGCACTTCTGCATATGCCTTGGTGCACATAAAATTTCTTTCGCCCATGGATAGAAAAATATAGGAGGGAACGCAGCTTCTCGCTCTCTATTTTGGGTATGATAATAGTTGCATTTTTTTAAAAGGACTCCTCTGGCTTTTGAAACTGAACCTAAAAAGACTGTCAAAAAGCTAGATAGATCAACACCACTTAGAAAGCTGAAACACTTGTTCACACTACTGGAACCAGACAATACTTCTAATGCAAACTTTCCCATATACCACATAAACGTGCCCATACTTGGACAAAGATGGAAGCATCCCAAGCAGTAAGAAAATAACTCCAGATTTAAACCTATTTAATTCTTGTATGACATTATTTAATTGAAATATTAGACATCTGATTAAAATGCGGCACATGGCCAGAAAGGATTAGTCAGCTTGTTGACCCTGGGTCATTCAGCCTATCTTTAATGACTTAAGAAAAAGTGTAAATGACAGACTATTACATTAGGGTAGAATAGGCCTTTGGAATGCAAGCTTGCATTGTCAGGGCATTGGAATGCTAGGTGTTTACTCCCGTCTTGTAATGTGAACAAATACTTGTCTGTTAAAGCTTTGATTCAAGATCAGAAAGGAATATTAACATTTATGATGAAACATGATTTAAGTAGTATTACTGTTGATAGGTCTCTAAAAAAAAGTCAAATGAAATTTTTACATAACTCACATAAGAATATACGCAACCCACTTTATACAGATTTAATCTTGCAGTGAAGCATGATTTCTCCTTCAAACAAGCAGCAAATAAGAAAAAAGTCATTTATCAGGGTCCCAGTCTTAGGCCTTGAGCATTTCTCTCCTCCTAGAGCAGAAGTGGGGAGTCTAAAGCCTGTGGGCCAGACACAGCCCCCAGCTTGTCTAAATCCAGCTTCCAAGACTCGGGGCTCTCCCCCAGCTCTGGGGAGCCCATGTTGGTGCTCCACTGCCCCCTACCATCCCTCCTCAAGGCTGGAACCTGGGCCTCTCCAGGCTTTGGTGTGCAGGGGAAATGATGTGGAGAATGTCTTTGTCTTTCTCAGTCGGGGACTTCGCTCAGGGAGGGTTTTGTGGGTCTTTCGTTTATTTTTTGCTTCTCACTTGTGTGCGCCCCCCCTTCCCAATTGATTTTTCTGTGGGTCAGCAGTCCCGACCCCAAAAAAAGTTCCCCACCCCTGCTTTAGGGTGACACTGATGTAGCATCTCTTGACAGCTGTCATCCCTAAGAAAGTCCCTGATGAGCTCCACAGGAGGGAGAAGAGGAGCTACTTCAGTCTGTGAGAACTCTTAAGTGTATTCTACATGTTGTTATAAGCTCCTGGCCCAACCTGACTCTTGTGTGTCCCTTACTCAGTCAATCTCAGCCTTACAGTAACTGCTAGGGTCCAGGGAAACATTTGATCACCACCCCTTTGTATGTGTAAGCAGGGGAAAATCCTCATGTGTACTTGTCAAGGCTGTTCCCCACTCTGGCACTCCAAGTGCAGAATGTGGGGGCCTACAAGATACCTTAAAAATACCTTGCCACTAGCTTCTGCTTAAAATTTTTTCCCAAGGTCACAGATTCCCTGGCTTTGGGAGATAGGCTGCTTCATCAAGTGAAAAATCCCTTCTTCTTGGACACAGGAAGAGAGCATTGCCTGATTCAATTCATCTTGTTCCCCCAATTCCTGGCTTAAAACTCACACAAAAGGAAATAAAACCAGGCAGGTATATCTTCCAATTCAAGTTTCAGTGCCTTCTCCTGTTGGTTCCCCTGGCTCCCTAGCTACCTAAGTTTAACCCTTTAGTCACTGAATGTTGGCCAGCAGTTGTCCTATCCACCACAGTACTTTTATCCCACTCTCTTCCACCAAAGAAAGGAATTTACAATCTCTCTGAATGAGAGCTTTTGGTGTATATATTTGGAATAAATATTAAATTCATATAATTTGGGCAAATTAGAGAGGGAAAAAGACATCCTGCATTTATTATGTCAGGTTTTGTTTGGTTTTTTTACATTATTTTAAATTAGTTTTGGATGTTTGGCACCTAAGTGTATATACAGTAGAACTTCAGAATTACAAACACTAGAGTTATGAACAGACCAGTCAATACCACACCCCATTTGGAATTAAAGTGCACATTCAAGCAACAGCAGAAACAACTGACAAGACCAAAAAAAGCACATATTCAGTACTGCATTAAACTATTAAAAAATAAAGGAAAAGCAGCATTTTTCTTCTTTTATAGTAAAGTTTCAAAAATTTATTAAGTCAATGTTCAGGTGTAAACTTTTGAAAGAACCACCATAATGTTTTATTCAGTTACAAACTTTTCATAGCTATGAAGGTCCATTCCAGAGGTATTTGCAACTCTGAGGTTCTACTGTATGTATATGACTGCTGTTAGAAACTATTTCAAATTTGTTCACTTTGGTTCAGATGTTAGGGTTTCTCTGGCCCCATAACGTATGTGTATTCCAGCTGTTACAGATTTCTACTGGAAATTTCTATTAAACCCACACATTAAAAGCCATCTGAAAACTAAATGAAACCTCAAACACAGTTTTGAATTTTATTCATGGGCATCACACAGCCAAATTCCTGCATGAACATCAATGGAAATTACACTTCTACATGCCTGAAAAACTTAGGGCCTAGTACCTGTCAAAACTGTAGCTTTTGAAATATGGTGATAAAATATGCTAAGGAAACAATTTAAGCTCACATTACAACTTTTAAACAAAAGTGTTCAAACCATTTGTTAGCAAGGGCAAAGAGGTGTCAGGGCATTCTATTTAAGAACTTTTAGCTTAGATCAATTAGGTAATAATGAAATGCAGTGAACGCTTTTACAAGATTTGCTGGAAAACTAATGGTTGGTTCTCTCAGGCAGTCTGAACAATACATGGGTACAGTACCAACAAAATAAGTTAAAGTATAAAATGGCAAAAGGTCATCTTGGAAAAAAGTGTGTCCAGTATCATAAGAGCTCAGTCTTAATCATCCAATAAGACCATCCAATGCAAAAACAGTTCTGATCATATTCCAAAAGTGGCCAGTGTGTAGACTCTTCCAGGTACAAACAAAATGCTCAGATGGTTTAAACCATGTCAAAGATTTATTATTTGTAATAATTGTTTAACGTTGTGCTTGCAATATGCAGAACTCAATGCAGAACTTTAAGTGCAGAACTTTTGAGTCACAAAAATTAATAGGTAAAGTTGAAACTATTTTATTGTATCTAAGTATTACATTAAACAGATCACATCTGATCATTGTTGGCACAAGGGAAGAATTAGCTTTATTTTGGATTTTTATTTCACGCTATGAAATGCATGTAAAAAGAAGAGTACTTTACCTTACATGGGAAAAGAGGGGAAAATGTGCCTCTACTTTATAGTTTGAGATGCGAGGTTCCTGTAAACCTACTATATAAACAGTTTGTCTGTGTAGTCAACTGTTGGTCTTATTCTCTCCTAAATTCCATCCCTATTTTAACACCTTCAAAGTAACCACTGTAATTTTTTTATGCCACAATAGAATATAAGTACTGGTACTTCTTCAGATGATTTTCTTCACCCCACAGTTCCAGAAAGGTTTTAAATATGATGAATTTCAAGGTTTTATCCACTTGGGTTTATAAAAAAGGGCCTAGCTTTAAAGATATAAAAGAAGATAAATTATTGCAAGAAGACTATGTTAAAAATGGAGAGAACATTTAGCACAAGAGTCCTAGCCAAAGCTACTTAGAAAAAGCTACTTTGGAAAAGATCACTCCAGAGTGACCTAGACAGATTAGAGGATTGGGCCAAAAGAAATCTGATGAGGTTCAACAAGGACAAGCATAGAGTCTTGCAATGGGGACAGAAGACTCCCACACATTGTTACAGGCTGGGGACTGAATGTCTAAGTAGCAGTTTGGCAGAAAAGGACCTGGGGATTACAGTGGATGAGAAGCTAAATAGGAGTCAACAGTGTGCCCTTGTAGCCAAGAAGGCGAATGGCATATTAGGTTGCATTACAAGGAGCACTGCCAGCAAATCTGGAGAAGTGATTATTCCCTTTATTCGGCTCTGGTCAGGCCACATCTGGAGTATTGCATCCAGATCTGGGGCCCCCCATTATAGAAAGGATGTGGACACATTGAAGAGGGTCCAGCAGAGGGCAACCAAAATGATTAGGGGGCTGAAGCACATGACCTATGAGGAGAGGCGGAGGGATTTGGGTTTATTTGGGCTGCAGAAGCGAAGAGTGAGGGGGGATTTGATAGCAGCCTTCAACTTCCTGAAGGGAGGTTACAAAGAGGATAGAAAGAGGCTGTTCTCAGTAGTGACAAATGGCAGAACAAAGAGCAATGGTCTCAAGTTACAGTGGGGGAAGTCTAGGTTGGATATTGGGAAAAACTATTTCCCTAGGAGGGTGGTAAAATACTGGAATGGGTTACCTAGAGAGGTGGTGGAATCTCCATCCCTAGAGGTTTTTAAGTCCCGGCTTGACAAAGCCCTGATTGGGATGATTTAGTTGGGATTGGTCCTGCTTTGGGAAGGAGTCTGGACATGACCACCTCCTGAGGTCTCTTCCAACCCTATGATTCTACATTAAAATTAGGCTTTGATGTTAAAGAAAATTAAATTGTAAACCAAGCAGGCACAATACTGTGTGGATCCAGAATTTAAAGCCAGTGATAGTTGTTCTGATTCTAGTACTGCAGATCAGAGCACAAGATACTATATGTTAATTGTAAATTTAAACAGCATGTGGATGGAGTTACTTTCTATTCACATTTCCTAACCAAAAAAATGTGGAGCTACCCCCCTGGCAATACTAATAGCATGAATACACATACAAAAATGATATCCTATCACACACAGTAGGATAGTGAACAGTTATAGATTAATTCAAAAACGGACAGGTTCTTGGGTCTAAGGTTGCCAGGTATCCGGTTTTGAACTGGATAGTCCAGTATTTGAGCTTTCTGTTCGGGAAACAAATTGAGAAAATATAAATGAGAAAATAGAAATGTCTGGTATTTTCTAAATAAGATGTAATGTAGATTGTGATGTAATGTCAAGAGTGTCTGGTATTTTTGTTGAAACCATCTGGCAACAACCGTACTTGGGTCCCCTAATGCAATGGTTTCCTATCTCCAGCCTGCAGACAGGTGCCGGGCCGCAGCACACTGCCAGGCCACACCCGCACCTTGATGATCGGCTTGGCAGGAATCTAAGTTCCCTGTAGGCTGCCAGAGGTTTGGGGCTGCAGAGCAGCGAGCTTCTGGCTGGGGAGGAGCACTCTCTCAGCAGGAGAAGTGCCCTATTCCAGACAACAAGCATGCTGGTAGGGAAGGGGACAAAAGGAAAAAAGAAGGAAGGAGTGAGTGAATGGCTGGCAAGGGGGGGGGAGGCGGGGGAAGCAGAGGAAAGGGGAGTTTGGAGTGTGCAGTAAGTGTGGGAGAGGAAAAATTTAATTACAGCGATCGGATTACAGCAGCTGGGTTTGCCTGCAGCTTCCTGTGGGGAAACCCAGCATGATCCTTTAGCTTCCTGCTCTGGGAGAGAGGTAGCAGTCTGCGTGGGGTAGGTTGGGGAAATGAGGGGCAGTGTTGGAGTCTGTGCAGTGAGGCGGGGACAGTAGGGAGTTTGGGGTGACTCATTTCCCTCTGGGCTGCAGGCAGCAAGAGTCAAACCCTGTTTGTCTCAGCACAGCAACCCTGGCTGGGCTGCAGACAGCATTTTTTCTTGTGCTGGGCTGGAGCAGATTGCACGGGGGTTAGTGGGATACGGGGGGGGGAGGTGCTGGTGTCTATGCAGTGAGGTGGGAACAAAGGGGCATTTGTTTGGGGTGTTTTAACTTGCTCCCATCTTGGCTGCAGGTACCAAGAGCCAGACTGTCTCAACACAGCAGCCCTGGCTGGGCTGCAGACATAAGACTCTCTGGACTGGGGCAGTAAAATTTCAGGTGGGTTAAAAGCTTTAAGGTACTTTTGAAAACAAAAGGCTTAGCACATGACACCTGCATGATTACATTTCAAACAAAGTTTACATAGGTCTTAATGGCTTAAAAGAACCCTTTCCTTTCTTATCTTAACAGATTTTTTTTAGTGTTGTAGATATCTGCAAACTCTGATCCAAGGACATGTATTGTGTGTGTACAGATGCAATTTAAAGTAGCACGGTGACCTCTTAAAATTAATTACCATATGAATATGCAAATAAAATGTTACTGCCAAAAGTTTGTGAATGGGTTTGCCAGTTCTCAGTGTAAAACAGTTTGGAAACGACTGCCCTAGGGCAGGGCAAAAAAAGGCGGCGACTGCCATTATGCAAATGAAGCACAAGATATTTAAATCCCGGCTTCATTTGCAATATCGACGTGCCTAATTTACATCCGTTTACTGAAAAAGGGATGTAGTTTAGACGGAGCCCTAATGTCTTTGTTATATCTCTATTCATGTTTGCCCTTCATGTAAAGAAATTAGTATACAAATAGACTTTATATACAATACTTGGTGATTTGCCATACGGCCTTGCTTTTCCAAATTTTAGAGAAAATTGTGTTTTATTCCTCACTTGAAGTCAAAGAAATCTGAGGACTGAAATATTGCTATTTCTATAATTGTTACTTAAAAACTCTGGTGGATTTCTATATTTTCATTAGTTTTCAAACCCCAATGGTCAACTAATGTAATAATCTGTAAAAGGAGAATCAAACAAAACAAAACATTTTACAATGATCTTTTCCAGGTGGCAAAACCTTATAAAAATCAGCTAGCATGAATCTCAGACTTCTGAGCAGTAGCAACCTACAATATTCCAGTTGTGTCACTTCCCCAGATAACTAAGCAGATTCTATCTTTAAATCTATTAATATTTTTTCTACCTGATCACTCTATTACCACTAAATATGAAGAAAGTAGTGAGAACAAGTGTAAAAAATAATAAAAAAATGTTAGGCACAATTTTATAATTATAACAAGGCTTGTCCTGATGTTTGAGGACTAACTCCTCATATTGCTGTATCCCCAAATGAAATGAAAAAGTAGCCTGGTGTTGCTTTTTTTGGCCCTCAGGAAGTGAAATGACTGTTTTCAATAATGCTGGGTATGAAGTAATAGATAAGCAGACAATATTTAGGGGAAAAAAAGTATATAAGTGGTTACTCTGATCACAGGATGCTATTTTGGGAGTAATTTTCCATGAATTCTTTTCATATTGTTAATTTCAGAAATTTTGTTCAGAAAAACAAAAAGCCAGCAGCTGAGCTGTTAGGAAAATCACACATCCTTCAGTTCTGCCACATGACAGTCTTCATGTGGACAAGCATCTAATCTCCACATTACCCCTTCTCAAACTCTTGTTTCCTTCACAGTCATGAGAATTACCCCATCTTTCAATGATCAAAAATGAATGGTTCAAACAATGAACGCCAAGATAAAATGCTTCCAGAACTATACTTAAACTAGACTGACTTCAAGGTTACTTATCACAGGTTTTCATCAGCTTTACCCTCCCTCCTCCCCCCAAACAAGGAGCAGGCAGAAGCCTGCCACCTTCCTGCAATGCAGCAGGAGCCTCCTTGGGCAGGCTCGCTGCATCCCTGCATGCTGCTCAAAACAACGGGCTATGGGGCCATGTGCTCTGTGCGTTCCGGAGTGGGGGACTTCACCTGCTGCCCCTGCCGCTAGCACACCTCACTGCTTCCACTGGCCATGCTTCTGGCGTAGAGTGTGTACAGAGGACCTCCCCGCCAAGAGCGTGCAGCACTCAGAGAGCATGCTGCCCCTGCAGCTGGCAGTTGTGAACAGCATGCGGAGGGGCAGCAGGCAGGGAGCCTGCCTGCGGGTCCCACTGGGCCGCTGGATGGGAGCCACCCAAGGTAAGTGCCTCCCAGCCAGAGTCTGCACCTGGCACCTATTCCTTCTCCCACATCCCAACTCCCTGCACCAGGGTCACAAACCAAACCCTCTGCGCCTCTATCCCAGGTCACACCAGACTCTGCATCCCCTTCTGTACCCCAATCTCCTACCCCAGGACTCCCTCCTTCACCCAAATTCCCTCCCAGATCCCACACCCTCTACTTCACTCTAATCCCCTACTCCAAGCTTCCTTCTGCACCCAACCTCCGTCCAAGACCCCTCTCTTCCTCCATTAATACCATGGAAGAGTGTGGCCTTACCCACTTACCAAATTCTTGGAGATCCCAATATAGAAAATTGTCCAATTCTCCCCAAGACCTAACAGCTATTTCTTTTGTAATCTTAGGGATTGTGTGTTTTTTTTAGAGAGACAAAGAGAGATAAAGAGATGAATGGGAGAGAATCACAGGGGGTTTTGCTCCTCATTTCATAATTCATTCACCCTTTCTTATGCTTAAATTTAATGCTCTGAGTAGTGAGTTCTAAAATGCCTACCCTGTTGTAGCTGGAGTAATTATCCCTATGGTAATTTCTGCTCCTGGAAGTGACTGGCATGTCCCTGCAGCCCCTGAGAAAGGCAAAGTAGGGGGTCTCCACATGGTGTCCTTGCCTACAGACACCACTCCTATAGCTCCTATTGATCAGTAACAGGGAACTGTGGCCAGTAGAAGCTGTGGGTTCAGTGCCTGTAGATAATGGCAGCACATGGCGCCATGGAGCCACTGCTGTACATGCCAGCTGCTTTCAGGAGTGGTGCAGGGCCAGGGCAGGAGTAAGCCTGCCTTAACCCCACTGCTCCACCACCTGGAAGCCATCTCAGTTAAATGGTGCCTGCCAGAGCCGCTTCCTGAACCCCTGTCCCAGCCCTGAACCTCCTCCTGCACCCAACCTCCTGCCCCAGATGTGAGTCCCCCCTGCACCCAAACTCCTTCCCAGAGCTTGCACCCTGATCCCCCAATCCCCTACCCTTGGCTAAACCCCTTGGCCCAAAACCAGAGCCTGCACTCCAATCCCCTACTCAAGTCTGGTGAAAGTGGGTGAGGCCTTGGAAAAGGGGTGGAGCAGGGGCAGGGCCTCAAAGAAGAGGTAGGAAGGAAGTGGGGCAAGGATATTTGGGTCTGATGTAGATCTTACATTGCACTTAAATTGAAAAAAAACTATCTTGTGGTTAAGAAAGTTGGAGTTGGTCGGTTTTAATCACTGCCCTAGATAAAATTCCAGCTGGGAGCAAGGAGGTTGAGTCAGATAAGAAAGAGGCGTTAGATCTGCATTTTAGCAGGCAATATGTTTCTTCCCGTTTCCTTTCCTTAACAAAAACTAGCCATGTGACAGATGATGGCCCATCAACCTTGATGACACCAGGCCAGAGTGTCTTTTGTCTTTGAGAAACAGGTTTACCTACTTCATGGCAAACATACTTCAGTCAGGACTTCAGCTTACATTCTTAAGTTTACTTATGCTTAAGGCTGCGATTCTGTTATGGCTGTTGCAGAAATCATGGATTTCATGACTTTCTGCAGCCTCCAAGACTTTGCAGCTGCAGTGGCCGGTGCAGCTAGCCAGGGAGTACCCAAGCAGCTACTCCCAGGGCTAGCCACATGCAATCCCATGGTGGCTTGTCCTGTGGCAGCTGTCGGGACACTCCTTAAGCTGGGGTGGCCGGCCTGCCACAGGAACAGATCCTGGGCAGCTAGTCCTAGGCTGCCTGAGCAGTGGCTGGTACCACTGCTCTTGGGGCCACCAGAGCAACAGTGGATCCAACCATGTACCACCCCACAGGCCTTCACAAAAAGAGTCCCTAGGGCCTTGGAACAGTGCATGTATAGGGACAGTTAGCTCCTGAGTGCCTCGTCCTCCTCCCCAGGAACTACCAAGTCTTAGGGCATTTCTATAGAAAAAGTCAGGGACAGACCACAGGCATGATTTTTTGTTTATTACCCGTGTCCTGTCTATGACTTTTACTAAAAATACTCATGACTAAATCAGTCTTATTTATAACACGATTACATACATTTCACCATGATTCTCTTGAGAAGTAAGTTATTAGTTTTCAAATGACACCTCAGCAAGGCATATACTGTACTACAATTATGACAGTAACGTGTAGGGTGTGTATACAGAGATTCATTCCATCACACAGACATTGGAAAGAACATCCACGAATATTAAAATGCAAATCAAAAGTTAGCCTCACATTGGGGACAGTGGAGAGGAAATCAGTGGAAAAGTGGCCTAGAACTTTTCACGCATTCCTGGAAGATACTGCAAAGACATTGCCATGTATAATAGCTCTCTCAACCACATTTGTTGTAGCACCATGAGATGTATGCTAGTGGATGCTCACTTGATACTAACTTTCACCTCTATCGTTTTCTTTCCTTTTGTGTCTCAATATTGACTCCATTTCCATCTTACTCTTCCTTTTCCTCCTCAATTTACACAGCAAAATAATAATTTGACAGTCTGACCTCAAATTTTCTGGGGGTTTTTTTGGCGGGGGGGGGGGGGGGGAGTCAGAACAATGGATCTATTTCCCTTAAATTTTTCAAGTGTACTTGGGGTGTGCGAAGTGATTGTAAATGTTAGCATTGTTTATTGTTCTTTAATGTTCCCCATATCAATTATGCTCTGTTTAACAGGTCATTTCCCTAGCACTGTAAAGCGCAGAGCTGGAAATGCAGCTCAAATTCTGAGCACCAACATGGGTTTCTTTCATTATTACAGACATTTCCAATAATACAGGCTGAAAGCCAAACTGTGCCCTCAGGTGTCATATGTGCAGTTTCATTGTTTTCATATAACTGATTCAAATTCCAATTTGGTGACAATGAACAAAAATAAATCTAACTTACTCCCTATTAGTTGGATTGACTGCAGTTGAAAGGGGGTGAAAAACAGTAAAAATAAGTTACTGTCACTACTGTAAGCTGATATGTGCGAACAAACAAGAGGAATAATTCTCTTAAATAGGAAAGTTACCATTTTAATCAGTCACTTTATAAAGACCTGCACATTAACACTTCTTGATCATCGTTACATAAGCCTATATAGAGTGTATTCTTTCAACTGACTATCCAATATGCTCTTCCCATATACTGCCGTAATGTTTTAGAGAAAAGTTATAAGGTATGACTAATGTGATAAAGTTAAGATTAGACTTCAGGGTTTGTGGCATTTGTAAAAACAATAGGCAAGATTCTGAGCTGATATATACCATTGAAATTATGCCAGTTTACATCAGCTAAAGACTTTACTAAATAGCTAATACTTTAAAACTTATGAACTTGTAGAAGTTCTCCTCTATGATAAGAAAAGGTTGGTAAATACTGGTTATGTTTGTTTTGCCTTTAAGACTAAACATGATCAGGAATAACAAGACAGCAAGAAAAAAAATCTCAATAAGAGTTGAATATTTATTCACTTTCCTAATTTTCCTTTTTGTATGGAATCTACATATGGTATATTAAAGTATGTACTAGTATGTACTGTCACTGTAGTTCAACAGGATTTGGTTAAACAAAAACTGTGGAAATAGAATTCTACAAAATTAAGATTTTTAACAAGCAGTGTTTTATAGTGTATTTTTAAACACATTTTAATTCTAAGTTCACAACTGTCACATGCAGAAGAACACATCTCAAAAAAACATGTGGTTTTCTTTTTCACTAGTGTTACTCAAATTCTTCCCAAGGGAAATTCAATTTATTTACAACCATCCGCTTATGTTGATCATAATAATATACTATAATCTCAGATTATCAGTGGATATTTGAACTGGAAAAATAAGACTATTGAGACCACTTCCATTTTCTAGTCCAAAGCATTCTTAAGAAATTCCCCGTGGGAGACTTTTTAATGCCTTCCACCTTATCCTCTACTACAGAGTTATTAAAAATTGGTTTCCACAGGGCACTGTTCTCTCCCTCGGCGCTAATTTTTCCTTGTTTAAAATACCTGGTGGTGTTCCTTGGATTGATTAGGTCTACCACAACATGCTCTAGTCTAGTGCTTCAGATAGAAAGAAGTATTATGGGCTGTCAGGACTACATTATAGGTTTTCCACTTGCCACTTCAGAACTCAGTGTTATGGATTTGCTATCATTCTAACCAGATATGAATTTATTTTAGGTTATCTTTCCACACTTTTGCCTTCCCCCCCTCCTCCAATCATTGTTTTTCTTAGAAACTTTTCCTTTCAGAGACTTCCTACAATATTTCATCTACTTTAAGTAGCCACATAAGAAAAAGCAGCTGTTTTACCCTTATGTCTAAAATAATGGCTTGATGGTCAGATCTTTTTCTAGCTCCACCATCTGCAACTGGTTCTGTTAATGTCATAGCTGCTTTTAGACAGTGAGGTAACTTTCTAAAATACTCACGGATAATGGCAAAATATACACAGAGCCAAAAATCTATGCTTAGATTCCACATTTTAGTAGTGTATTTTTCTTCTAAACTTACTGAAATGTAGATTAATGCTCTCTCCGTTTCTGCTCAGTTGATAATACAATGAAATAAGTTTATTTATCCTATATTGGTCATTTTATATCACGGTCAACTTCCATTTCAGCCATCATCATCTGTCCCTTCTGTTTCTAATAATTTTTTTCTCCCAGTGAAAATTCAGCACATTATTGTATTACAAAATTCTGCATTAAGCAACTTTTCGGCACCTAAAATGTTCAAATATAAAGCCTACTACTTTCAACAGCAATTTTAGAACAAGCACTAACTAGAAGAAATCAAACTCCACAATAGTGGACATCCCAGATCTGAGAGACTGATGATTTTATATATTTGGTTCAGCATTTGCATTAATAAAATCTGCCACTACATCTGTTGGTTGCATAGGTGCCAACCTTTTCTATTGACACTGCAGACAGGTGGAATGAAACTGCAGTACGAGCATAGCTGTGTTAATTGAATACCAACTTCAGAATTTCTTCTGGGGCATTGCAGTGCTGACAGAACTACCTAAAACACAAATGTCCACGTTGACAAACAAATTTAATTACAAAACAGGACAGCTGGTGAAATTTTAATTTTGCTATTTCTTTCTGTGAAGCACCACATACGCCTAAAAGACCACATTCAAATGTTAAAAATCTTTCTAGATATATAAAAAAGTTTTTCTTGTGGGATGACAGAGTGACATCACTAGCCCAGCAAGGATTGGCAACCTATGGCTCTTGAGCAGCAGCACCGAAGGTAAGCTGCTGCTGAGATGGAGCCGACTGTACCTCCAGCAGCTGCAGCTGCCAGAGTTTTGAATCGTGGTCGTCCAGCATGGGCCTCACCTACTTCACTCTCAGCAGCTGGCGGGGGGTAGTGTGAGAGCAGCCCAACAAAGGGCTTGGGCACCGCCCCCTCCCTTGCTGCAGCTGTAGGGAAGGCCTAGGGGAGAGTGCAGGGCCTCGGCCTCATACCCCCTCCATTCTGGCAGTGGGAGGAAGGGGGGGCGGGGAAGAGATTGTGGGGCCCAGCAAGGGGCCTAAGCCCTGCTCCCCCCTCCTGGTGGCCAGGGGCGGGGGAGACCATAAGGCTTGGCATGGTCAAGGAGGGTGGTGGGGGACAGCCAGGTTACAGTAGTGGGGTGAGAGGGGGCTTGAGCTGCAAGACCTCCCACTTCATGGGGTGAGGCAGAGCCAAAAGGACCTCCCCCCCCTTACAGGTGGGGAGCTGATAGTCGCATGGCCGAAGAGAGACAGCTGAGCCAGCCATGGCCTCAGCCCTGCACAACCTCTCAGGGGGAGTAGAGGACTGGGGCTGGCCTGACTTAGGTTGGGCACAGTAGGGGAGAAGAGGGAGGCAAGCCAAGGCAGGCCAGCCAGGGCTGTAATGCCTCAGCCTGGCCCTCCCCGGCAGCTGGAGGGCAGAGCTGGGGCTGCCTAACCCAAGAGAGGGGTATTGATGAGCATAGCAAGCAGGGGGCACCACTCCCCTAGTGATAATTCAACAAGACAAAACTAGGCTAGCTATTGCTGGCACACGGTAGATTGAAAGAGCCAACCAAAAAAGAAGATAGAGGAGTATGTGCACATGTGCAGCAGGGAAGGTTGGGGGCTCCCCCCCCCCCCCCCCCGTACTTAAAGAGAGGACTATTTTCAAAATACCTTTTAAGTTTTAAGCAGTTAAATGCTGGATGTCTTTAAAAGTTCACTACCTAGTACAGTTAAGCCCGTCACTTTCAAAGGCTCAATGTTGGCATAGAAGTGAGTGTCCTGGCAGCGTCCCTTTGAAGAGAAAATGTCATCAGCGGGATGACAGACAACACGACTGTGCTCAAACAGCCCCCAACATGCTACCAAGCAGCGGAGCAAGTGTAACAGGAAAAGGTGAAAGATTAATATTTGCCAAAACGAAGTACACAACACCTGAAAAAGCGGTTCTTAATTTAAAATAGTCATTTGTTATCAATATTTCATTCCAAATAGCCTTCCTCTCAGCACCACTCCTTTCTTGGATGATAGCAAGCAGGTGCTTCCACAGCAGGTGTCATTTCCACTCTTACGCTGGTCAGCAGGAGATCCTCTGGGGGAGGAGGAGGGCAGCTGCTCCTTCCGTTTCAATGGGCAGATGATAGTCCTGTCTGCATTCTACTCCTCTCTGCTGCTCTATTTTGAAGCCTAGGGAAGTCACAGACTACAGATCTTTCAGAAGTCAGTGTCATGTGCTGGCAGTCCTGTGATGGGCTTTTATTTCTGAGGTCATCACAGGGTCTTGCTTTGCAGATTTTAAGACCAGAAGGAGACATTGGATCACTTAGTCTGATTTTTATATACCAAGGGCTGATAAATTTCATTTGGTACCCAAGGATAGAGCACAATCATTTGTATTTGGCTAAAGCACACCATCCAGAAAGGCATCCCATCCTGATTTGAAGCCGTTAAAGAGAGAGAGATGTTTCCTTGGCCATTTTTCCTAACAGTTGCTCACTCTCACTGTTTAAAAATTACTTCCACTTGTTAGGTTATCTGAAGATGGAATTTAAAAGATGGATATTCACATGCTACCTCCACTGAGCTCTCAGAAAAATAGAAAGAAATATAAGAAAGAAAAGCATCCAGAAAACTGGTGTCACACACCACTTTTCCAAACTTCCAAAGCCAACAGCATGCCAGAGAAAAATATAGTCCTTACAGGCAAGAAATCTACAGAAGCTCAGAGCTCCAGCAGGCACGTCTCTTAGGGTAGAAGCCTCAAGCCCCACCACCCTGCCACAGGGCAAAAGCCTCAAGCTACCCCTCTCCCCACACCAGTGTGGTAGATGGAAATGGGAGATGTGTAGGGCTCCATGAGCTGCACTTTTAAATGTAAAAGAGCCACTTGCAGCTCACCAGACACATTTTGTTTTGACAAGGGCAAAAGGAATTCACATTTTTTAACTAATTTTAAATAATCGCCGCTTCATTTAAATTTACATGGCTGCTGCGCTGAGCCGACAAACAGCTGATCAGCTGTTTGTCGGTTCAGCGCGGCAGCCATGTAAATTTAAATGAAGCGGCGATAATTTAAATCGCCACTTCATTTTACTATGTCGGGTAGCCTAATCTGCATGCCTCTGGCAACAGAGGCATGTAGTCTACACGTACCCTTAGTGACAAACCTGCTATTTGTGTGACAAAATGAATACTGCTTAAAATATTGATACTCTTTTCCTCTCCATATTTTACTTGAATACACAGTAGCTGAATTAGACAAAGTCTCATGTAATTGTCTCCATTAATATTTCACAAATCTTCACAAAAAATATTCCTACATGTTTTCTGCCCAAACTACTAATTTTCCTCTTGAATAAATCCTGCATCTTACAGCCACCACCCATCACCTTGAAAAAAAAAATTGCAAGAAGGTCTAAGATGCCATAGAATAGGTGAAGTAGTATCAACAGTTTAATGGGTTATATCTTCTGCTTTGGGTGTTTTTTGATAAATTAAGATGCATAATCTAACTTGTATATAACATTTCTGAAGGATACAATTATTTTACGAGACTTCTAGCTGTAACATTATTTGAAGATTTCTTCTTACTATGCCTACTATAGATTGTAAACATCAATAAAGAATGTACATTAATAAAAAACACAGCACTTAGGGCTGGAAATCACTGCCTTTGAGTGGCAATACAGCACTTTAAGAATTAGCATGGTAGAATTTATCAAATGAAAAACTAGAACAGGTTCGCAAGAACACATAAGTGCCAACAGATAAATGTGTGGTGATCAGTCTTTTGTGCAAATATACTGCCACTGAAAGTTTTTATCATAAAGGCAAACTGTTTTTAAGTTTTTGAGCACTAAAACGTCAGTGCTCAGATACAAAGGGGACAGGTGCTACATAAAATGCCAGACAGGACAAATTACAGTGCATTTAATACTTTAAAACAGCTGTTCAGATATAAACCAAGGATATGAATTAGGTATGTAAACAATATCTGATAAAACATTTCAATAATTGGGTTGTTTAATAATTTTGGTAGAATATTCTCACATGGCATGCAGGATAGCATTTTAGCATAGTATTTTTCAGTATTGCTATATAAAACGTTGAAAGAGTTAGTCTTCCTCCACATTAGCTTACTGAGCTTCCCTGTGTATCATATCAGATCCTAAGCAGTTTTTTTTTTTTTTAAAAGTAAAATTTCTAAAGGCGAAACTTAATTCACTGGATGTCAGCATTAATGTAAAGCAAGTTTTCAATTAACTGAAGAAGATTCAATTAGGAATCAGAACATTTCAATGTTGGGAAGGGTGACAAATGTATTTTATGTGTTTATATGCAAACACTGCAGATAAAATCTCATTGGGTGTGTAAGAAGCACCTAAGTAGCCAAAGGATTAATGCCCACAAAACAGATATCAGACAAGATCACAAAGAGAAAACAGTTTCTTGCCACTTTAACCAGAAAGGACACTCTCTAAATGACTTAGCCACCTGCATTCTGCTACAAAGACCTTTTACATCTGCACTTGAAAGGGAATCCTCTGAACTGTCATTCATGTTAACATTCGACACTTGCCAACAAGGACTTAACAAGAATTTGAACTTTCTCACCCATTACCAAGACAGTTTCCCCAATTATCACCTGTAATACCATTAACTCACAAACATCCCACTCTCCCTACCTTTAATATCAGCAATTCACAGACACTTACCTTCCTTCCTCCCCCTTCCCGCCCCCCCGCATCCCCCTTCTGTTCTGCAGTGTGATTTGTCCTTTTCATATTTGTTCATTTTTTAAATTGTATCCTTTGGTATATATGGTTGTGACTACTTTCTTCTACTATTTGATCTGAGGAAGTGGGTCTGGCCCACGAAAGCTCATCATCTAATAAACCATCTTGTTAGTCTTTAAAGTGCTACATTGTCCTGCATTTTGCTTCAACTACCCCAGACTAACACGGCTACATTTCTATCACTATTCTAAGTAGGTTAGGTATTTAACTTCCATTGGATGCAATGAAGGTTAATAGCTGTACAGTTTTAACAGTATTTTAAAAACTGCAATTTGAGGTATTTAAGAAAATTAAAGAAATCTTACTATTTTTATTTTATTTCTGTAAATTTTAGAAAGTTCAGGATGACATTATATAGACATATAACCTAAAACTAGAATTCGTTGTCTAAGTAAAAATCAGAAAAATAAATTCTGTAAAATATACACTGAAAAGATCCCAAAATTTCCCATTAATCAAGAAAAGATAGCTGTTAATTGAAATGGGTTGGTGAGTCATAAATATCTCCAACACTTGTTGGGACTTTTCCCTCTGAATATGGCGCTTTAGAGGGGGCCATTTTCATAAGCTTATTGGGAAAAAAAGTACACACACACACACACACACAAAGTAGAATTTTACTCCTAAAATTTGAACTATAATTTGACAAAATAAAGTGAAAGTTATGCACCTTATACTGTTTTATACAGTTCACCATATATCACTCTGAGTGCCCAGGCACTTTCTGTGTATTGGTTTGCAAGAATACTTACAGGAGAGACAGTAAGTATGCTATTACCGAGTACCCTGGAAGTGACTAGATATGAACATTACAGAGTTTGTCATTCCTATGAGTGGGATAAGGCAAGTAGAGACTATATTATATTACATACTAGAGAGTAGTATTATTATACTAGTTAGTGGTACTCGATGAAACTTTTAAAAGTACCTAAGTGATCTAGGAGTTTATGGAACTTAGGCTCTTTTCAAAAGTTTTTCCCATTATCACTAACACTGCATATTAGTTATCAGCACATATTTCAGCTGTTCAAGACCCAATTTTAAAAGCTTATCTAATTTTGTTATTTTAAACTGAAGAGAGCAGACTAGTGATCAGTAAATGGATACTTTTATCCTATTCATTCAAATGGCAATAGGACTCCTAGTGGCACCGTTTATGATTTTTTTCTAATACCAGCTGTAACTCAGTACTGTAAAAGTGATAGATTACATTAATATAGCAAGGGCATATTGCCTATGCCCTGTTAAAGCTTGTGAAAGTATTAGATTGGCAACGTGAGGGAAAGGTTACTTACTTTATGTCGACGTTTTGTAACTAACCTCAAATAACAGCCCATAATCAAACACATTTCAAAGCAACTTGAAACTGGTCAATACATGGCTACGTAGACCAGCAAAATTAATATATTCTTATAACTGCACATCCAGTAAACATTTATGGACAATTTATTAGCTAAAATTCAATAATTGGAACTGCGGTCTTCATTTTCTTCACCCCATGTTAGATAAGTGTGAGTGAAAGAGAAACGTTATCTCTGCAATGCATGCAAAACTACATAGTAGCAATGTTTTAAAAAAATATATTTTTGTCAATTGCTGAATTTTGTAGCTGTTACACATTTGCACACAGGTGAACAGGCAAATAGGGATGTTAGATATTGTGTAATTGAACAGTCATGTAACTGCATGAAAACTTAGGAGTTACACGACTATTTGATACGCCACGGGGGTGGGGCCAGCAGCCAGTGAGCTCCTGCCTCCACTTCCTGGTAGCCCCCGCCACATTGCACTGCTGCCATTGTATCAGAGGCAGCAGTGCGGGGTGGCAGGCGGGAGCCGGTAAGCCAGGGGAGCCGGTTTACAAACCAGCTCCCCACCCAGACCGCATACCTGCTACCCTGCGCTCCCAAGGTGGCAGCAGCCCCTGTCCTTTGGAATCCAAGCACAAAGGCTGCTCCACGGCAGCATCCTCCATCCACGGGGAGCTTGGGAGATCCCAGGTTGCTGTGAACACAGGCTGCTTCAGGGCAGCCTTCCTTACCCCCCACCCCATGCTGATGCCTCTGATAGAGGCAGCAGTTCAGGAGGAAGGGGAAAGATAGGTGGCACCAGAGTTGGTGCTGTGATGAACCAGCTTTTAAGCCAGCTCCCCTCAGCACCAGCTCCTGCTGCCCCAATAAGGAGGCGGAGGGTGGTGGGGGAGAACAGGCAGGTCTTCAGAGCCAGTATGCGTAGGGAGCCTGCTTGAAAGCCAGCTCCCAGTGCCTATCAGCTCCAGCCTACTCCCTCACCTTCCACGCTACTGCCTATCAGAGGCAGCAGCACGGGATGGGCAGCCAGATCCAGTGCTCAGAGCCAGCTTCTCAGGGTAACTGGTTCTTGTTCTCACCCTGCACACCTGCTTCAGGGAGAGGCTGCAGTGCTGGGGGCTCCTCATGAGCTGGCACACACAGGGAGACAGCTTGAAAGCCAGCTACTTGCGTGTACTGACTCCTGCCTGCACCCTGATTCCTCCTGCAGTGCAGGGTGGTGGGCAGGCAGCTCTACAGGTACATAAAAGCTATCTCACCCCAAGCACTGGCTCCTACCTACACCCGCCCCAATACAGCTGCCTCTGATACAGAGGCAGCAATGTCTGGAGGTAAGGGGTGGTGTGGGCAGCTCCATGGATCTAGTATGCACTAGGAGTCTGCTTGAAAGCTGACTCTTCACGGGCACCAGCTCCCGCCTCTGATACAGAGGCAGCAAGGAGTTGGGAGTAGATAACCATTAGGATTAACCGATGTGACCAGGTTTATTGGTTAACTGTATATATAAATACACACTAACATCCCTAGTATATACAGTTAAAATTTGAACTATAGTTGAAGCCCTTCTGTTCACTTCTGAAGGAAAAATCCAATCTGGGATTTTTTTCTGTTCTTAACAGCCCATGATAAATGAGCTCCAAATTTCAAGATTCCAGCTCAGTGGCAAAATTGGGTCTACCAGTCATTTATTACAAGTGTCTGCAATATTCAGATGCAAAGAGATGATTAAGATGACAAATAACTGTAGTTACTTAAAGACCTCTTCCAGACTAATTTATCAAATGAATTTCAGTATACAAAGAGTAAGAGCTCCTATGAAATACTGTACTACCAGTAGCTATACAAGGCTTCTACCTTATTTTAAGTCTAAAACACAGAACCCAAGAATTAAAACTCTAATAGAACTTTGTTCAAATAAAATATCTTTGAAAAAAGTCTGTATTTATGGGTTTTACTTTAGCCCAGAAATGCGTATAATTCATTTATGATATGTCTATTTGTTCTTATACACACAAATTAAACAAAACCCCATACATATAGCATCTAAAATGTAGAGAAATAAAATATTTCCTATATTGTTGACATGACATTAAGAACTATTTGAGGCCTATACAGTATTCTTATCAGATACCAGTTAGTCTTCCATAACAATCAAAATAGGAGTTTGGTTTTTCTTTGCCTTAGTCTGCTTAGGGTCTCATGAGACTATACTGGGGCAGTTAGTCTGTCCTGTCATTTGTGCCACCATGCCTACACTTCTATTTTTATATCTTCCCGCTCCAATGTAGTCAAAAAGCCATTTTCTTTTATCCAGTCCAGTGTCATTTACCATGTCACTCATTACATCACAAATAAGAGAGACACCACAACTTTTGTTGCACTTGCTAAACACAGATAAAGGAAAGTACCATCATACAGACAGAATGTTCCTACTTTTCCATATCAAGGTACAGGATGATCCGACTGATAGGATTTCAGTCACTCATTAGCTAATGCCAGGCATCACTGAGTTGTTCATTTTGCCAAAGGATGGCCACTGGTATCGTCCAACAGTGCAGCTTCATTCTATAGACCTGCTATTTCTGATTAAATTGTTAAATGGAGAATGACTGCCTACCTAACTAATGTGAAAGGTCCGTTTATATAAGAATCATTTTGCGTCTTGTGAGCTTACCCTGACACAAGCTATTAGAAAATAAAGATTGAGAAAAAAGTTTCTATAGGTCCCGTCTCACTCTAGCTAAGGCTATGTCTACACTAAAGACTTTACAGCAGCACAACTATACTGCTACAGTTGTGCCACTGTAAGGTCCACTGTGTAGCTGCTCTTTGCCCACAGGAGAGATCTCTCTTGTTGGCATAATTAAGCCACCCACACCAAGAGGTATATAGGCAGGAGAGGCTCTCCTGATGCCATTGCTCTGTCCACTGACTTTTGTCAGCGAAACTTATGTTGGGCACAGGATGCATTTTTCCACACCTCTGAGCAACAGAAGTTTTTCTGTTAAAAGTGTTACTGTAGACAAAGCCTAAATATCTGTTGCAAGGTATGTCACATAGGGATGTTAGCTATCGTGTAACTGAATAGTCATGTAACCGCATGAAATCTTAGAGGTTACATGACTATTCGATAGTCCCCAAGGGCAAAGCCAGTAGCCAGTGTACTCCCGGCCCCACTCCTTGAAAGCCGGTTCCCTGTGCCTATCAGCTCCAGCCTGCCCCCCTCACCTGCCACGTTGCTGCCTTTGCGACAGCTGTCACGGAGGGGTGGCTTAGAAAGAAACAAGAAAGAATAAGAGTGTTATTAAGCTTGAATGCTTTTTCCTTCGAATCATTGCTGCCAGACCACAAGCCTGTTTCTCTTGTCAAGAGAAAGTAGATGTTTTCCTAATTAGTAATCTGTGACAGACATACTTCAAAAGCCTGTTCAATAAGCACATGAAAACAAATATATATAAGAGGATGTTGCAAAGAAAAATATGTGGACATCAAATGATGTTGTCAAAGTAAATTCAGCAATAATTCATGCCCTTCTATGTAAAAAGGCAAAGAAAAGCCAGCTTTAAACTGGAAAACTCTGTAGTAATGGTGAGAGCTTCTACTCAATAAACGGGATGAATTTGTCTACCCCTGCAGCAAGGCTGGCCCTCCAAATACCAGAATGTCGTGAAAACTGGATCCCAGAGCATCCATCAGGAGACATGCTTCAATGGATTCCCCAAACACAGCCTAGCTACACCACATCCCAAAGAGGATTGAGGTTAACATTTCATGTTAAATGTCTGCATAAATTCACTTTCAACATTACTTTATGCTAATTCCCAGCAGATCTGGAGGGTGAATAATTCCACAGAAAATAGTGCATTCTTTCCTGGCCATATTTTATTCTTCAAAATAAATGGAGCCCCAAATGGACAACCCAAAACAAATTTTAAATAAACAACTCTGGGGTTTTCCCCTTCTTTTACCTTGCTGCTCCAAATGTAGATGGGAGGATATAGTATTCTGGAACAATCTTATACATTATATTGTACTTTGTACTCTGAATAAATTGAAGTGCCAACAAAATATTTTATGCCATTGATTTTACATTAAAATAGCTTTCATAACTGATCAGCAGCAGAAATTCGTGATGAAAGAATGGAATTAATAATATTGATTACACATTGAACCACAAAGGATTTACTAGTAATAAAACACCTAATTACTGGCTCTCACTAGACAGAACATAAAAATAAAGTACAGTTATTTCTGTAAGCAGTGCAAAATTTAAACAGGAAAGTAAAGAAAGCATTTACATTTTTCACTGGCTTTGAAACACCCCTTTAAGAAACATTTACTTCTAGTTCAAAACCTCCAAGTTTCAGACATTAGCCTAAAATAATGGGGGTTTTGCTACTTTACATATACTGGGAGGCCTGGCATTGGACACCTTCCTGTTATCAGACATCTTATTTCATGAAGAGTTCTCTCAAAGTTTTATTTTTAATCTAGAAATGTTTCTCTTTCATTCTGAATTTGCTATTAAGTGTCCCTGTCATATTGTCTCAATAGATTGATCAAGGCTGTTGTGATTATATTAATCTCTATATATTTTTAGAGTGTGTGTCTGTCTGCGAGTCCATTTGGTCAAAAATTTCTCCTAAATGGTAACAGCTAGAGCCATCAAATTTGGTGCACAGCTTCCTCTTATCCTAATATAAAGTAAGGCTAGGATTTGGTTGTGCCAGGAAAATGGGAAATGGTGGGAATAGGACTGGTTTCCATAAAATGGAAGGGGGGGGACAACAAAGAAGGATGCAATACTCACAGTGGTTACTGGGGGCAGCACGTGCAGGGGAGAGCTGGTAACTGGGGACAACTACACGACCAAGAGAGTGGCCAGCTGGGGCTTGTCATCTTGCCTGCCACCAGACCAGCTAAGTAGCTCCCCTGTCCCAAACCTTTCTGACCCCAGCCCAGGGGTGGCCAACCCATTCTGGATAAAGAGCCAAGATATTAGTGGATACAGCATGAAGAGCCAGGGCAAGATGTAGAGAAAGAAAAGAAAGAAAGGCAAGAAGCGCGTTTCTATGCTTTTTGGCCTCAGCAGGCTACTGCCAGCCGCTGCCATATTGGAAGCACACGACGGCTCCCCTTCCCTGGTGAGCACAGAGGAGCTGGGAGGCAGGGGCCATTCTTAGAGGCACGGGGTGGCTTTGCGAGCTGCACTAACCGGGGGGGAGGGGGAAAGAGGGAGGAAGAGCCGCATGCAGCTCACGAGCCCTTGGCTACAGTGCAGGGGAGGGGGGAGAGAAAAGGCCCCTGCTGGCCATGGGGAGAGGGGGGAGAGAGGAGGAAAAAAAGGCCTCTGCCAGATGGGACCCCCCCACCCTGAACCTTTTCTCAACCCTCTACCCTGATCCCCCACATCCCCAAGCCCCACCACCACCAGCTCTCTAACCTGAAGGACCCGTGCAATGCCAGGTACGTCTTCTAGAACTCAGTATTTATAGAGTGGTTTTCATCAGAGTGCTTTGAGAACAGTAAGTAATCTAAAATTCTGTGAGGGACTCATCTCCATTTTACAGATAAGGAAACAGAAGTAGGAGGCACCACATCTAACTCTAGCCACATTTGAATGTTCTCCTTTTAATGTCCAAGATTGTTTTGCAGAAAATAGAGGGGTTTCATTGAGAGTTGTACAGTTTTAGTTTGTTCCATTTTCTGTAGTAAATTTTGCAGAGATCATGCTTCCTATCCAATTTCACTCCATATGAGCCAAGATTTTATAGATTTTCCCAGATGAGTTTGTGATTTAAATCTCCTTTAGCAACTTATGGTGATCTCTTATTAGCTAACACTCTGAAGATATATATTCTGTGTCCAAAAAGGACTCCCCCCAAAAAAGTTGGAATATACAAGACAGTTACTCATAGCAATCTAACAAAAAATATGCTCCACTGAAAATTAGTTACTAAGAATAAATTTCAATGAACATAAGCAATAAAACTCGTTCTGGGAGTTTATTACAAAAAAGCACAACTTCCTACTTTTCTTTGGGTGTGAAAAAAGGAATTCAGCACACATGAAAGGGACTGTCATTGTATTAATTATAACTGCAGCCACAAATGGACACGTAAACATGTCAGGATTTAATAGCCATGCATGTAAATACATCCTGTTCTCAAAACTAATAAAGAAGAATATCTAGAAAGATATATCTTCCACATTAAGTCTTTTAAAAATACTTATGATAGCAAAAATCCATTTTAAAGGATATCTTTGCCTTTTAATTAGCAATCAGAAAAACTGATGAATTGTGATGAGGCATTTTATATGATTTATGAAAATATGCTTAAGATGTGAATAAGTCATAACTGAGATATGCTTGATGCAAGAAGGCTCATGAAACATCATTGTACAGATTGTAATTTACTGAATATAATTCCATTCGTGTGTGTGTAGCTCACACACCTTCTGGGTGTGGTGCACTGTCCCACTTACTGGCATTTAGACCACTTACAGAGAGAAGAAAGGAGTCTGATCTACACAGCTTTAGCTGAGAGCGACCTGGCTTTTAGTTCAAGCTGTAGAGGCTCCTGCATTAAGCTCCAGAGGTTCTGTTCTGCCTGTTAATTTACAAAAAGACACATGCACATGTAACACTAAGTTTAGGAATATTTATCAGTATATATGTAATTTCATATATGCTGCTTCACATCATACCCACTGCTGACACTTCAGGCACGACAATAAAAGAAGCAGCAGTGATGAAGGCCAATCTGCAAAAAACTATGAACTGTGAAAGAGCTTAACCTTCCTGGGAAGGTATGGGTCAGCCACTGAAGAATGGCTATAGGGGCCCTACAGAGATATAAAACAGGACTATGTAGCACTTTAAAGACTAACAAGATGGTTTATTAGGTGATGAGCTTTCATGGGCCAGACCCACTTCGTCAGATCAACACCAGACTAACACGGCTACATTTCTATCACTATTCTACAGAGATGTGTGACCATATTACATGATACAGGAACTCATCTGGAAGTCTGTTTTTTTTTTCCTAAGAGAATTTGGGAGGGAGTCAAACTATGAAATGAAGGGCTCTCACGTCATGCCAATCCTATTTATGAGTCAGATCAGTTCTCCCAGCTACCCTACCTGAGAACTGCTGAAAACTACTAAGGCTGAGCTGGGCTCAGGCAGGAAGGGTGTCTGACCTATGAAGAGATTCAGGAATACATGAAGCGGGAGAATTTACCTGTAACAATGTATGGTCTTTACTTTAGTGTATTCAGCTTAGCTTTCATGTTTGTTTACTTTGCTCAGTTACCTGCTTTAAATCGGCCTGCTACCTCTTAAATCCTATCTTTAATAAAATCATTCTTGTTTAGTAATAAAGCCAGTGCATGTAATTACTACCTGGGGGAGCAGAGAGCCTGTGCATCTCTCTCTTTACATTAAGAAGGTGAATGTAATGAACTTACATTGTATAGCTCTGTATATAGCATAAAATGGATTATCTAGGGTTTAGCTCCCTGAGGGGTTGTGTACTTGAGTGCTGTGAAAAGGTCTGATTGTGCTGCTTTCAGTTTGTGTCTGCAGCCTTCGGGGTGTGGCCTGACTCTGTCTCAGTTGAAGCAAGCTAGAGAGCTGAGCTCAACAAGACAGAGTAACAGGTTGCCCAGGCTGACAGTGGAAGCAGGTTCAATGATGTCTCACTATACCGGGAGTCAGTCCTAAGAGGGTCCTGACCCATCACAATAATTGAAAGGTATGTCTACATGGTATATTAGTTCACACGAAAGGGATATCAATTCCAGCTCATGGTACTGTGTCACACAATAACTGGTCCCTGGAGACCCTGATGGAGCACACTAAAATTAACTAGCACACATCAATGTAACTCCATTTCAAACAGTACTACATTCACACACAGTAGGGAACTTTCAGTGTACTCCAGTAGGGTCCACCTGGCCAATTAATGCCTGGCACCCACTAAACCAATGCACCATGTAGACAAATCCTTTCAAATTTTATAGCTCATTTTCTTTCTAAGTTACGTTCACAGCCAAAAGCTTAATCCATACTCCAGGCTGACAGATTCAAAGCACGATTGTCTCTGTATCTTGCATATTATTTTGTTACATGTGCAAGTGTGAAAGTAATATAAAAAGATATTCTGAAGATCTCAACTGATGAAATGAACCATTACTTGCAACATGAACTGAGAATGTGTCAGAGTCAGAATGAAAACTGATGAGAATCCTATGCCTCAAAATCTTTAAAGCAAGTTTCAGGCTTCTGCTGTCTCATTAAAGTCACCGACAATGGGAGCAGAGGGACAATGTCACTCATTATACAGCATGCCCATGATCCCAACAGCAACCTGAATTTATTTTTATTTTCTACACAGGTCATCAGCTGCAAGACTGCTGCAGCCCTCCATGTGATATAGAGAACCTCATCAATGACAAGAGGAGATAAGCACTAAAGTTTTAGATGGCGATCAAATGTGAGATCCAATATTAACCATTAAATTTAAAACCAAGGCACCAATTAAGCAAATAAGCACCTGAATAGTCCTGTTGAAGTCACATGCTTAAGTACCTGCGGGAACAGTACCGAAAATTGTGACAAGTTATAAATTGACATCAAAATTTAGGGATGTCATATGATTTCTCTCATACAATTAAGTTTTATTTTAAAATAATGTTTGTATCAAATCAAGATATAGCCAAAGGGGTTTTTAATGTTCATTTTGCAGTGATTTGACAAGGTGCAAGTTAAAGGAGGAAGGTTTGTTAACTCTGATAAGCTAATTACCTTAACATTAATAGTATAGACAATTATTTACACTAATGTTTGTATTAAACGGCTACAAAAAAAATCTGTGAAATTTACTGTGTAATCATAGGTTTATTTACTCAAGAGATTAAAGCCTGAACCAGTTGCAATGATTAATTAAGAAAAAATGAAGATGTATGTTGTGCCAGATGAAGTTTAACACTCAAACACATAATTAGATATTTTAGTTAAAATGAACAGTTATGTTCAACGTAATGCCTTTTCCACTGCCACCATGCCTCTCTCTCACACACGTACTTACATAAATGAAGTTAATGAAATCACTATGGGTCTCTGGAAAAATAGTACACAGGTGATTTTTAAGTTCTCTCTAATGGTGACTCAGGAACAAGAAAGATAGAAAGAAGTTCCTTCAGATGCATTGTTCTGAGTAAATGCTTGCATAAACTGAAGACAAATGATGAAAACAGTATAACAAACACAGGAGCAGTGCAAACTTGAGGTGCCTCTATAGGAAGGTGGGTGAAGGAGAATAAAAAAAACTGATGATGCTATAGTGGGGTGGCGAAAAGAGCCATGGAAAATTGGTCAGTCACTGTTACCTCTAGAAATGAGGTAAAAATGGGGATACTTGGGTAGCATGATCAAGTGAGACTGAGAATGTTATGATCACATAAGGTGCGTGAAGTAAAGGGTTCGCTCTTCGGGTGCATCTAGACTACATTCATCTTTCGAAAGAGGAATGCAAATGAGGGAAATCGAAAATGCAAATGAAGAGCTATTTACAAATCTCACGCTTCATTTGCATAATCCCTTCCAATCACTTTTTTGGAAGAGATTTAAAAAAAAAAGGTCTAGACAGGGTGCTTTCGAAAAATAAAACACTTTCAAAAGAACGCTTGTTCATGAAAAAATGAGGTTTACAGGGTTCTTTTGTAAAAGGGTTTTCCCCACCCCCAAAAGAACCCCATCTAGACTGCTTTCCCCCCCAAAAAAAAAATCTCTTCCAAAAAAAGCAATCGGAAGAGATTATTCAAATGAAGCACGAGATTTGTAAATCAGCTCTTCATTTGCATTTTCGATTTCCCTCATTTGCATTCCTCTTTCGAAAGATGAATGTAGTCTTGACACATCCTACATCATGTCTCTTGACTTTCCATGTTCAGGTCTCTCCTGGTTTTCTTCAACGTCTCTCATTGTTGCAACAGCACGTCCTTTGAAGGATCCTTCTCATTCCTTCCCTCCTCCTTTCTGCAGGGATTTAACAGAGCTCTGTCCTTGGTCCCTCCTCTTCTCCCTCTATACCATCATTTCACGATCAGCATGGCTCACTGTGGGCAATACTATAATCCTGTCTGTCACTCAGGTTTGTAACCTGGATGTCATCTTTGATTTGGATCTCTCTCTATGCCCTTGTGGCCAGGGATGTCTAAATCTTGCAGATCATTTCTATAACACCTTTAAGATGAGCCTTTCCTATGTATCTACATAGCTAAAATTCATATAATCTCATGCCTTGATTATGTCAACATTCTCCTTTCTAACTTGACAAATACAGTCTATCCCATTCATCTCTAATGCTGCTGCAAAGCTCATTTTCCTAATTAGTCGCTTTGACCATATCTCCCCTCTTGTATCCATCCATTGGCTCCCCCTTTTCTTTTGCATCAAACAAACTGTCTTTGCTTCTGAGACCCTTCATAGCTTAACATCTCCATAGTGATTGAGCGATGTTGATTCCTGCCTCACATCATCTCATGCCAACCTTAGACTTGTGAAATTTTCAAACAAGCAATTATTGTCCTTTGGAGCCCTGCTTAAAAATATATCCTTTTTTGGTGAAGCTTACAAACAAAATATTGAGAATATGTAGATGCTAATCTGCAGAGACGTATCATACTGACTCACCAATACTGTCACATTCCTTGAACAATCTCCTCTGTCTGTGTTTATCTCTAGTTTCTTGCTCAAATTGTGAACCCTTTTAGGTAAGGAGTGTCTTTGTTTGGTTTATCCTGGTTTGTGACTAGGGAGTTTACACGCTACAGGTTGGACATCTCTTATCCGGTACCCTCAGGACCAGACCGGTCCTGAATCAGGGACTTTGCCGGACTAGAGAAGGTTCCCTGCCACAGCCTCCAGCCACTGACTTTGCCAGCTGGGGAAGGGGGTAGGGAATACCTCCAACCCCTGTTGGGCTGCTGGTGCCACTGCTGCTGCCCCGGCTGAACTGCCTGGGGGCTCCAAAAGCCCACGTTGTCGCGGGCAAGCTCTGGCCTTGGTTGGGCTACCAAGTGCTCAGGCTCCAGTCCCAGCTCCAAAGCAGCCTGTGGGCTCAACCCACACTTCTGTGGGCTGTCTGGGGCTCCGGCCCCATGCTGCTATAGGTTGCTCCCAGTCCCAGCCCCAGCTCCACTACTGTGGGCTGTTGAGAATGCAGGCCCCTTCCCCACAGCAGCCTACAGGCTCTGGCCCCACATCCTCAGACTGCCCAGGGCTCTGGCCCCAGCCCTAGCCCTGTGCTGCCATGGGCTGTCACTGGTCTGATCCTGCGCTGCCGGGGCTGCCCTAACCCAGTCCAAGCCCCACTGCTGTGGGCTGCCACCAGCCCTAGCCCCTACCCCGTCCCACTGCTTCAGCTCGCCCATCCTGGATCTCCCTTCTGCCACTAGGCTACTAGGGTTCACTAATCAAGGGACATCCATGGTCCATTGCCAGACCAGAGAATTCTGGTTTTGGGAGGTAGGATACAGTAAATCCAAGTAAGGTGAGCACTGCATTCCCATATTTATGGAAAGGGTGAACTAGTGGATTTTTTTCCACTGCTTGTAAATTTTCTTGATAATTTTACAAGGCAGATGTAAAGAAAATTATCTCCATGTGCCCCATAAACTATTTCAATGTCTTAAAGTAGTTATTTTTTCCCCTGTGTGCACTCTTTCTAGGTTGTGTCATACCTCTAAAAAAGAGGCTGCTTGGCCAAATTCTTAACTCGAATGCCCAAGTGTAACAAAACAATCTCTCCACCCCCATTTTAGTGTTTTACACCAAAACTGATATACTGCATACTAGGACAAAAGCCGCTTTCTGAGTGGTTATGCTACTATAAATTGTACACTGACGTCTTTACACTTCCTTCCTTAATCTTGCCTCCTTTCCACTGTTGGACAACTCTGCACAGCAGCAGCACGTTTCAATATGTAGAGGTTTCCCAAAGGGTGAATAGTTTGCATAATCTGAGTAAGCAGCAATGGTTTTAAGTGTCTGTCTAATTTAAATTACATGAATGTCACAGATACATGGTGCGGAGCTGGAAGAAAAGAATGCATAATCTTTAGCTATGATTAACTAAAGATTTATGGCCTACAGGGTCAATTGAGTCAGAGGAGCTGTAATTCCAGGTTTCCAGAGCACAGTGAAGGGGATGCTAGCCAACTTTGTAGACCAGTTAGGTTAATTGGCCCTTTTTTAAACCCAGCTGTGTACAAAGCTATCCACTGCCCACTTCTGTATGTTTTGGGCTTTGAAGAACGCAGAGGGTCGCTTCAACTTCAATTTTTCCAAACCACCATTTAAACCAAATGTCTTTGAACATCTTCAGCCACCAATCCCCTGAAACAAAGGTATTTGGATAAATTGAGCTGGGCAGCATTAGATTTGTTTTTAAGAAGTGCAATGCACATTATGCAGTATATTATACACTAATAGCTCTTCTAAGTCTGTGCCAAAAATTATAGTTCTTAAAGTGAAGGAGAACAGGATATTCAAATTGTGACTTTAAGAACAGTGTTGCCTCTTTTAAACTGATACAGTTTTGAGTTTATATAACACCAGAATTTGTTTTAAACCCCTGCCCCACAAAACTTTTGAAAAACAAACTTCAAATGTGAGTTTAGGTTTCAAGTAGTGATGAGCTAAGAGTTTGGGCAAAATGAGGGTCAAACAGAATTTGCCTCCATGACATTTTAGCTTGCACCTTTTAGTATATTCTTTTCAAACTGGTTGTAAATTCTTGACAAGCAGAGGGCAGAGGTTTAATAATAGAAATGCTAAAACTTTTGTGGCCTTGAGTTTCTTTAGACCAACTGAATTACCAATTACCATCCAGAAGAGATGCTAAGGTTACAAATGAAAATGTGACTGCAGCATAGACAGGCATATGCACACTGACTGTAATCTAGTTGGCATGAGAAATAGCAGTAGTGAGAAATAGCAGTGGCAGTGTGAGTTAGCTACCTCTGCACAAGCCTGACATGGACAATGGGTATATACAGGGTATCCCCGCTATAAGTCATCCCAGTATATGTTGGTTCTGCACTAGTGCTTGTGGGAACTGTTCCATTTTAAGTCCCCTCATTTCCCACTCTTCCAGTCCACAAAAATGGTCCCTCCCCCTTTTTTTTCCTTTAAAGGGCCAATTTGTACAAACAGAAGTCAGCCGCAGGAAAAAAAATTCCACTTTATGTCCTTTCGTTACACACCCACTTTTTTTTTAAATGCATCTTGGACATATGGTGGGGATGCCCTGTACTTCATCTGCTGGCCTACTGCTATTCTTACTCATGCAAGCTGGAATAAAGATATTGGGTAAGGATACCTGCACTACGAAATTACTCTTTCATAAGACCAGAATTAGCAGGCACTTTTGGAAAACTTTACCCTAAAAATTTGTATTGATATTTTTGGATATATTTTACCTCTAAAAAACTCATGCAGAATAGGAAAAATTATTCATATTCTGAACTTGTCTTGAACATAATTCATTGAGCTACCACCCATAGGTGAGGCTATTGAAAAAAAAAAAAAACAACCTAGGAAGTCATCTCTAATTTTTAAACACTCAAAGAAAGCCATCTTTATTTTGTTTAAATGTATCTTGTCACATAAGACAATAGAAAAATGTTCATGATATTGGAGCATACAAACTAGATACTTTTGAAGTTTTCAAATTCCTCCGTTTTCCTGAATCGTTTTAATTGCTTACATGCTACTGTTGCCTCTATTGCATGTTAACATTTCAAACACAGATTACAGCGCTGCACATTTATTAAATTTCACTAATTCATAGAATATGAAACATTCCTGACTCTCTTGCCATAAAAAGCAAATGTTCAGGATGAAGTTTAACTCTTTTTTTTTTTTGTAGTTAACCTACAGTGCATAGGCAGCTTAAAAATATTTTTCAGAGTTGCCAATTCTTGTATTTTTATTTCAACCTTGATTCTGGGCCCAGCCTCAAAACAACAGATCTACAAATATGCTACTATTTCTTCATTGATAGACATAGCCTTTTACTCTTCCTTCTCCCTTTGAAAAACATCATGTCACACCAGTTTTATCTGCGCAAAGGCAAGTACATGAACTCAGACATCTCAGAGTCTGCCATTTTGTTAGGACACAGGAGAACTCATTTGGGGACAGCGCTGCTGATGGTTAAAGTGTTTCACTGGGAACTGGAAGACAAGTTCTACGCCCATTTCTGCAATCAATTCTGCAATCAATGTTCATCCAGAGTTTTAAAGCATCTCCAAAAATTTGGAAGCATCAGACTTTCTAATTTAGGTTAGTGTAAAAGTCCTGATTCTTCAAGTATCCATTTAAAAGTTTTCCATTTAACAGACCATCACAAAATCACTCACTACCCACGTCACAAAAAAAAAAAAAACCACCACACACTAAAAAACAAAACACACACCACACTCCAGGCCTCACTCAAACTCCCAACTTCCTTCAAGTTCTATTAAAAAAAAAAAGGCTAGGCCTCATGGAGAGCATCCTGCCCCCTTGACTAACTCCAAGAACCTCCAGCTGAAGTATCTTTGCTGTTCAAACTGGTTGCCTCTCATCCTGCCATCCAGTCAACCAGTCACAAATGTTTTAGGACTTTGAGTCAACTTCATGGTGTTTTTCTTATAAAGTCATCAACCACCAACATAGCACCAGGAGAACTGGCATTGTCTGCTTTATTGTAACATACTGCTCAATGACCAGGTGACCAGTTTGTGCACAAAATTAACCTTGTATGTAGACTTACTGTACAGATCCATACAAAGCACATTACAACCGTATTGTCTTAACAGCCAAAGGTACATTTGATGGTTGGGAAGAATCACTTCTAACTAGACAGAGTGAAAAACAAGCCTTCTTGTTACACATAAAGCAGCCTGCATCTAATAAAACAAGATTGAGAAGCTAAGTTGCAAACAATAGATGCTCTCCATCTACAAGGGGTGCAGCTATCACCCTGGATATTAGTCTTGGAAACATCCCCTGACGAATGTCACTTCAGTGCTGATTGAATTAAGGCTCTGCCAGATAATCCATTTCATGGAATGAAGAAGGGGAAAAAACACTCGGGGTTATTCTTTCCATTACAAGAGCTGAGTTCTACATAATAGGAATAGAGAGCTGTTTATCATCCACATACTGACTTATGCAGCAGCCCATGCTTATTAACTTTAGCAAACTCAAGTACACAAACAGGAAGGGTGACAAGATGACCCCTGTAATTTTCCATGTGACAACACCCTTGGGACAGAAGAACATTTGCCCAGCAATCACCTTTGGAAACTTCAACAGAAGGATGTATGCGCTTCTCAGAAAAGCCCTTCAATGGTCTCATGAGTTATACAGCAAGAAAATGCCAGAGAATCACAAACCCCCACCATTGGAAAAGGTGAAATGGCCAAAATACAGCATTCTATGGACACTGTTGATGGAAAAGATTCTCTTCCACCATTTTCTCTATAGCCGAAGAGCCCAGAGAACTCACAGGACTGTCAGTATGTAGGGTTGCCAGATGGTTTAAACAAAAATATGGGACACACTTGACATTACATCACAATCTACGTTACATCTTATTTAGAAAATACCAGACATTTCATTTCTATTTTCTCAATTTGTTTCCCAAACAGAAAGCTCAAATACTGGACTGTAGGGTTGCCAGGTGTCCGGTTTTGAACCGGACAGTCCAGTCTTTGAGCTTTCTGTTTGGGAAACAAATTGAGAAAATAGAAATGTCTGGTATTTTCTAAGTACCGTATTTTCGGGCGTATAAGGCGACTGGGCGTATAAGACGACCCCCTAATTTTCTAGTTAAAACATAGGTTTTCGTCTTATACTCGCCGTATAAGACTACCCCCCCCTTAAGAGGCCAACTGGCAGCACCCCAGCGCCCCTCCGGCTTTGCTCCCGGTGCCCCTGGTCTGCTGCAGACAGTCCCCAGCAGACTAGTGGCACCGGGAGCAAAGCCGCAGCCGTGGCGGGGTCCCGCGCCTCTGAGGCTTTGCCACTGCTGCGGCTTTGCTCCCGGTGCCTCTCCAGCAGACCAGGGACACCGGGAGCAAAGCCTCGGGGGAAGCCGGCAACGGGGCAGCCCAGGCGCACCTGGGCTGCCCCACTGCCGGAGCCCCTCCGCGGCTTTGCTCCGCGTCTTCCTGGTCTGCAGACCAGGGAGACATGGAGCAGCTTTTCTCGCCCCGGAGTACACAGGCGGCGGGACCGCGAGGTCCCGCAGTCCGTGTCCTCCGGGGCGAGAAAAGCCCCGTTTGTACCTGCAAGTTGGGGACTGCCTGTATACCCGGCGTATAAGACGACCCCCGATTTTTGGGGGATGTTTTTTAGCATAAAAAGTCGTCTTATACGCCGGAAAATACGGTAAGATGCAACGCAGATTGTGATGTAATGTCAAGTGTGTCCCATATTTTTGTTTAAACCATCTGGCAACCCTATCAGTATGTAGGGGAGGGAATCATGATATTGTGACGATTTTGCGGTACAGAGGATACCTATTATTTAGCATGTGTAAAAATGTGTGACCAAGTCACTTATTTTTTTTACTTTTCTCAAAAAGGGTTTGACGTTTGTTTCCTTCCCTTAAATGGACTAAAATTTTAAACAGTAGGATTCCCAAGGGCATACTTAGCATTAAAGGGAAAGTTGTGGTCTCACATCTAAAGTCATCTATATAATGCTGAAATTTTAACTTTGTTTACATAATCTTCAATCCTACACTCACAGAAGCGCCAATTAAGTCAAAGCCGCTCTGCATGGGCATGGACTTTGTCAGTACAGAGTGCATGATATGACTGGGGGCTAGATGTCTATGGAAAAGCAAGAACTGTCATTTCTTGTTGTTCAAAGCTACCAGCATGAGTTAAATTAAGGTAAATCAGCTGGCAGTTATCCTAAAGAAAGTAATGACCTTGTTACACAGACCATTACAAGAATTTAAGTAATTCCTATAGAATCTGCTCCTCATTTTCCCCACTGCCCCCCCAAGTGGCTTAATCTACATAGGTTGCCTTCATATTAATAACAAAAGAATGTATTTCTGCTAGTTTAATGTTCAAATCATAAGCTGGTGCATATTCTTTGTTTAGACAACAATGTATATTTAAAATGGTAAAACAATACCTGCAGAATAAACTTTATGTTCCAGAAGATTCCTTCTATTATTTGTGCAATAATACTCTGGTTTGGAATGTGGCTAGCTAGTACAAACTGGTACTATCATGAGTCAATATTATGACAGTCACTGTATCACCCCATCTACAGACAAAGATTTAAAAGAATTACGCAACAGTATGAGAACTGAACATTTCAGTCAAACGGAAAACCCCCTCAACAGTGCATACGAATTTGAGAGATTATTCCACTTGTATGATCTGCAAGCTATGACCTGGGAGTGGCAAATGTTTTTCATTCTCTCTTTCAACCTGCCTGTTCTTTTGTATTCACCAACAAAGTTGGACAGTATTCACAAGGACTGTATGAAGTCTCCAGTTTAGAAATGAAGTAAGCAAGTCACATAATATTGTCTTCAAATTCATTTGAACTTTAATATGAGTACATAACTGTTTCATCTTATCTATTTCCCCCCTATAGTCATACATCAGTTATTCAATTTAAAAACTGGCATTCAGTATCAAGACTGAGGAATCCAGGATTTAAACTAAGTTGCTCATTTGGGATCCAGGTCACAAATTCAATTGTGTGTGTGTGGGGGGGGGGGGGGGAACTAACCTAAATAGTGAGCGCATTTTATCCAATTATACAATGACACATATAATGGTCTTTACCTATAGGCATACATTCTTTCTAGTCTCAAAATCAATTAGAATTTACCAAGAGAAAAAAAAACTGTCTTCATCTGCAATAAATGATAGAGCCCAGACAAAGGAAGAAAAAAAAAAAGGCACCGTTTCTAGCTACCATGAAGGTCCACAAAAAGCTGACACTGCAAGGCATTTTGTTCATTGGAAATAAATGCAAAAAGGTGTTTTACTGAAACAGACATTCCTTCCTGTACAATCAGCTAAAACTTAATGGTGGGATTTGAGGGGTGGGAAGAGGGCATTCACCATCCGACACTAGAGTGCTCCTAGTCAACTGTCCAACATTTTGATCTTCATTTGGATCCTCAGATATCAGAATGAAACAAACATCTGCTCTAAACACACAGGAAAAAAAAACCAGTTGCTTTTTCTAATATTAATTGCTACCTAACGATTAGTGTTTACTAGGCTGAACTGTACTTTCTTTTTCATTCCTCAAAATCTCAATCTCATGCCTTAGAATTCCACCTGCCCCGCAGGATGAATTCCAGCACAGCATTCCTGGAAAATAATAAATCACTTGGAGCCTGTGGAATAGATGGAATTATAAGGCTCCACACCCACATATTTCCAGCTGTATAATTCTCAAGTGTTGTAAGCAGTGGTGCTTTACACTTCCCATCCTTATTTATGCTTATTAAAATCAATTCAATAAAGGCCATCTAAATCTTACCAAGGAAAGCATTCCAAGCACTGGAAGAAATAATTAAAATAATAAGGTTATGTAAAGAAAAAATGATTTAACTCCAGGTATCTGTAGGATACAGAAAGTCGTGATATTTTAACACCTAGAGTAATTTTCAGTTTTTCTCAACTGAAAACAAATTTTAAAACAGCAAATTTGTGACCAATCAGAAAATACATTTGGTGGCATTTACTGATATCATGCTATTCTTAGAACACAGAGAAATGAGTTCACCAGTGAATTTACTCCAAGCGAACAATTTAATAAGACACCTGAAATTAAAAGCTATTACAAAAAAAAAAAAAAAAAAAAAAAAAAAGAAAAGGGGTAATCCCTAATGACTCTTCATTATTAGCCAAAAGATATGATAGTGACAGACACTATAAAACACTCTCAAGCATAAGTTGTTCTTAGTTCCTATGCCTGGATTTGCAAAAAAATTACCCGTTTCTTGTATTTAACACAACTCGTCTAAAAGACACATTTGTTTCCAGATTAAACAGCAAGAACTCACTAGTAATGTCAAAACTTGATTTTATTGTTTTGTAATCACCTTTTAAACAAAACTAGGATTCTCAATAGCATCTCCATTTTAATTTTCCTTTATGATCTAGGAGGAGTAACTGTAAAATAGTTATATAAAAAGGTGAAACATTATTTGTACATTATAATTATCACAAGCTTATTTCTAACCTCTTCTTGCCCCAACACAAAACCCTGGGTAATCACTGCCATGTTATCCTTCAACCACCAATACTCTTTAGGTGCAGGCTGTTGTGAAAAGTAAAGCACAGTGTTCCATTTCCATTCTAATGTAGAGGTAGCCACCCTTTCTTCAGTGAAGCCATCCTCAGATATCCTTTCATCAATACCCACTCAGGAAGATCCAATTCAGTAAAAAAGTCCACCTCCTTCTTAGATGACTTTATTATGGATGGGTAAGGCAGAACTATTTGCTGAGACTCTCAGGTCTGGTCTACCCTACAGTGGAAGGTCAAATTAAGATACGCAACTCCAGCTATATTAATTACATGGCTGCAGTTGATGCATCTAAAAATCACGTATCTACGCTGTCCACACAGTGAGAGGGCAATGGGAGCAAACGCTCCAGTTGGCTTCCCTTACTCCTCCAAAGGAGCAGAAATACCAGCACCGTTGGGGACACCCTCTCAGTTTGATTTAGTGGGTCTGAACTAGACCTGCTAAATCGAACCCCAGAAGATTAACCGCAGCAGTATCAATCTTCCATGTAATGTACAAGTGCCCTGAGAGCACTAGGTTTGTATCTCAGTTTAGACTGCACTGGTAATCTCAATGTTCAGGAGTTTATCTACTTCTACTAAGTCTCATACAGCACCAGGCACACTGTTGACGCCTACCAATACTGCTAGCCATTCAAAGCAGTATCTTGAAGCAAGAAATGCTCCCACAAAACTATTTACTTTAAAAACAAAAAAACAAAAAAAGGAATGTGGACACTTTATGTACCTTTTACAAGGAAACCAGTGATCTGATGCATAAAGTACAAATACACAAATAATGTTGCTTTTAACAACAGGGTAGTGGAGCTCCCTCTATTGAATTAGTTGGCAAAGAAAATCTCATTTAAAAATCATGCTGTTTTTGGAGCCTCTCTATATACAATGCTTCATGAAAAACTTATTAAAATATCCAGAACCTGATTGTTAGAGGTATGAGCACCCACAACTTCTGCTGAGGATAATGAAAATTACAGATAATTTAGAGCCCTGATGCACTCTAGAATTCCTATGATTATTCTTTGAAGACCTGATTCAGGAAAGGTTTTGTATTCAAGAAAGTTTTCAAGTCACTGAAGTTCCCGAAAAGCTCTTTTCGTTACAAGGACTGAACTTAAGTTACACACTTGTTTAGCTATCAAAAAAAACTGCAAAATGAATTAACACAATGCATTTTACAAACATCATCTGTAGTTACTAAGGGCTTTCCTTGTGCAAAAATATTTACTGTATAATATAAGCAAACATAATAGTTGACAGGGATATATAGATTGCTTCAGCAATCCTTAGATACTATTGACTGTTTAGTGAAATGAAGTAACCAAAATGTTTTTGCTTTTTATCATGGGGGCAGATTACTGGTTCTTTAGCTAAATCTACTGAAGATATTTCAAATACTTTTAAACCAAACATTACAGAACAGTTCTAAACTATAATAACCTCCAAATCATACCCTGCAGTTCCACCAGTCTCTTCACCGATTTATCACTTCCTTTACAAAAGAGGCATGCTTCTTATCTCTGAAGGAAATACCAGCTGAACAGATGCAGGGCTTGTTTTAATAAACAGATATTGATGTGCTGTCCTGGAGAATTGTAAGTATGATAAGAAAAGCAACTTAATCCCAAACTAGGTAGACATTCCTCAAAGAACCACCACATCTAAGTACTAGATTATCATCCAACCAAGGTAGGGTTGAATGGTGAATAAGTCACTCTCAGTGAAACTAATATTCATTATTATCTAGTTTTTGGTATGGGCGCTGATAGTTTATTTACTATTATCCCTTGTTTCAGAAAAGCAAAGTAATTCATATATTTCAGAAAGATCTTACTACTTAAAAGATATATTTTAATAGTATGACATGCTAGAATATTTAAATGTTAAAGCCTGATAGTCAAAAGTGCCAAGTGCTCAATAAGTCACTTGGGCTTTCTCTACACTATGAACTTTTTGCGGAAGAGGCAATGCAAATTAAGTGCTCATTAGCAACTTTGCATGCTTCATTTGCATAGTCTCTTCTGATCCTTTCCGCGTAAGAGGTTTTTGCGCAAAAACAAGCAGTGTGGACGTGTCAAAACAGACACGTCCACACTGCTTGTTTTTGCGCAAAAACCTCTTACACGGAAAGGATCAGAAGAGACTATGCAAATGAAGCATGCAAAGTTGCTAATCAGCACTTCATTTCGATTGCCTCTTTCACAAAAAGTTTGCATTGTAGACAAAACCTTGGAGTCAGTAGGAGACAGGTGCTCAATTCCTGGAAGGGTGAGGTGGAGGAAGATCAGGCCTTCTTCACATTTCTAGTAGTTATAATCACAATCTACAGTACTTGGAATTTTTGAAAAAGCTTTCACATGATTATGGTTACATTACATACAATCATTTCCCTCCCCCCCCCCCCCCCCAGTCAGAGGTGAATACACTTAGCAACTCACTAGTGATGTTCAAAAAAAAAAACATCTTTAAAAATGAGTGGTTTTGTAGCACCTTAAAAACTAACAAAACATATCACACACACACACACACACACACACACAGAATATCATGAGTTTTTATTAGCACAACCCACTTCCTCAGATGAGTGGAGCAAAAGGCACAAAGCCCCCAAATATTTAAAGCAGAAAAAGAAGGGGAGGAAAAACCCTATCAATTATAGTGCCCATGCTATATGAGGCTGTAAGTGTCCGATACTGCACAAAAGCTCATGATACTACATATTTGTTAGTTTCTAAGGGCAAGTCTTACACTAGGAAATTATTTTGAAATAAGTTATTTCAAAATAACTCCCAATAATAATAATTATTATTTCAAAATAGCATGTCCAAACTACTGGGAAGCCTCCAAATTAATCCAAGGCAGGCTCCATTAATGTGGATGTGCTACCTCAACTTAGAGCCCCAGGAAGCACTGGGGAGTAATTACTTGGAATGTCTCTGGGGAGTAGTTATTTCAAAATAGCAGCAGTGGAGCATCCACACTACAGCTATTTTGACATAAGCATTATTCCTTGTGGAAAGCAGGAGTTATTTCAAAATAAGCAGCCCATTATTTCAAAATGGTAATGTGGATGCTCTGCTTGTTATTTTAAAATAATTCCCTAGTGTAGACCAGGGCTAAGATGCTACAGGACCATTCTTTAAATTTTACACTAACAACTACCCCTCTGAGACTTACTGATGCTCAGTTTTCTCACAGGACTGGGCTCAAATTATATATAAAGAACACCACAACTTGTTAAAAATAGTCCCCTATCACTACAATAAATACACTGTTAACTCTGTTGCTGAAGTTTCTTGGGCAGGGCTGAACACAATTTTAAAGCAAACAATGCTTGCACCTTTCAAATCCCACAAAAAGCTATATACTGTATTAAGGAATCCAATCCCAACATTTTAGCTTCTGACACAATTAACACTTAAATCCCATCAATGTGAGCAGACTGACATCAATGTTAGTAAACTGTGTCTGGATTGTGCACTAATGACTAGTAAGTCAAGTTAACACTTTTTTCAATGCAATCTACACTACAAGAACAAGGTTATTTTAATCATGTTGACTAGTTCTGTTTTATACTGTTGCCAAATCTGGCACCATGATCACTTCTTACAGCATCTAACAATTCACCCCACATTAAGGCATTGTCTTTCCAAATGTTTTATCTTCATGATAAAAAGGAAAGGAAAGTTACTCTTAAAACACTATAGCCTGTGTAACACTCAATATTTTGGTGTTTTTCCTTTCATATATATCATATTAAAGTGTTCAGGGATTTCGCCCAAATTTTAGAATAAAATAAGCCAATCAGTACTCTCAATGCAAATCACAAAGTCAGCTTACCTTGTTCATCCTGGTATAACTGTAGATACAGTTTAAATGTAAGGGAAATCTTTCAGGCAAATGGGTTACGAGGCATTAAAAAATAAAAGCTGCTATTTTCTAGGGGTTGCTGGTTTTGTTTGTTTTTGGGGGAGAATGATGCACATTGACAGTAGCTAGGATGTGTCAAGAAAATATTTGTTATGAATATGGATATATTTTTCTCCAATAGAACAAAAGCACCGGTTGGGTTTGGAATGTCGTATCTCTCTGAAAGGGGTACAGAGAAACTCCAATAGCCTGGCATCCAACTGTACGGCACTCCCAACAGTCCAGCGTCAAAATGGAAAGAGCTTAGTGAGAGAGCTTTGTCAAAAAACAAGTCACAAGGCAGCAGCAGCAGCTGCTGAACTGAGCGAAACCAGACAGACCAAGTCAGTCTGCCACTGGCAATGTATGACACTAGACAGTGCTTGTGCTACAATAAAAAGGGTTAAAAATACTTTATATACAGTGTGTGTGTGTGTGTAAATAAACCATCTTATAGTACTGCCTGATAATCCAGCATATCAAATAATTCGGCACCACCTAGGTCCCAAAGGTTCTGGATTATCGGAAGTCTACTGTGCTTTGTTTTACTCTCAATTACAAAATTCAGATTTATTCTGATTACAGGAGTGATTTCTATTGCCATCACCTACTTTGTCAAACAAAACAAACAAACTAACAAGAACACGCTCAAAAGGAGAATCCCCCAAATTACTGCCAACTGTTCTAAAAAAGAGGTGGACTTCCCAAGCTTGGTGATTCATGAAGAGATTTTGTAGCTTGCTCTTGCTCTTTTTGTCATTCTAAAGCATAAAAGTAACTATGAATCTTTTAAACCACGCAAACAGATGTACTTGTATTCAGCCAACCCTTTTCCTCCCCCCACCAAACACACACAATACATAAAATTCAATTTCTTTGCCACTGGGTGTTTGTGACTTCAGTCACAAAACCTGAAGTTCATACTGGTAAAAGAAAAAGGAAAAGACATTGTAGCAGAATAAGATCAGAAATGACTTTTGGAATAGGTCATATAAGCAGGAACTTAGACAATATAACAACAAACATTTTGTTAACAGACCATAATTTCTACAGAATCCACCCTCAAAGAAACCACATTAGCATCTGCCAGAAAAGGTGTGTGTGTGTGTGTGTGTACACACACACACACACACACACACACAAAAATGTAATTTTGTATTAGAAAACTTATTCTAACATAGATTATGTAGACAGGATCAAGCAGATTCAATCATGAATTTGTCAAGAAGAAACCAGTCTGTCCCATCATACAATTTAGTCCATAAAGAATGAAGTTAAATACTGGTAATGATCAGCATTAAGTTTAAATATGCATGGAAAGCTTATAAACACCATATATTCCAGATAACATTTTCTAATTTACACATCTGCATATTTACAGTAATGCATGTGTCAACTTGAGTTGGGAGCTTCCAAGAGTCAGATTACTGTGATGGTGCAGTTTATAGTAACTGGACTGTGTGGAATAACTTATTGTTGGGAATAGAAAAATAGTGGTGGTTGAGGAAAACAGAGAAACCAAAATGCCAGCAACAATGGTAAATCTATTGCACAGCGATAAAAAGGTTTTTTTAAGTGTTCAAAGTTATTGTTTTAAAAACAAAACTAGAAATTAAGATTTCATTTTCATCCTGAAAGAAGGCAAACTAAGCTTTTCTCTAGAAATTTTGATTCTATCTTCCCTTCCCAACCACAAACCCACATAAATCTGCTTTCATTTCAAACTGAGTTAAAGTGTATTTTGGGGGAGGAGAAATCAGGAGAGCACAGCAGACAAGAGGAGTGGATAACAACTTTATCCTATTTAAACAGCACTTGGTCATGTTCTGTCCAGCATTAGCAGTGTTAGTATAATTCTGCAGGTACCGTATTTGAAGGTTAATTGAACAGAAGGGAAAATAAGAATAGCAGAATATATTTTAGAGCCATTAAATAAGTTACTGTTTATTTCATGATGGGCTTTTTAATAAAAAAGGCCATTCAGAATTTAAAAAGGTTTCCTACTCCCATATACAGCACCTCAACGTTATCGACAAACACTTGCCTGTGTTCCTTTCAGAGAGTTTTAGCCTAATCTCCAATAAAGTACAAGAGACAGGATGAGCATCTCTCAATGGTGCCTGGAGAGTCTCTCCCTGTTCTAAAGTAATTGGTTTCCTGTAAGCTTTACACCATTGCTATTTAAAGACTGACAATCATTAAATACTGTGTTTAATGATTTCCTAAGGCACAACATAGCAGTATAGTTTTGTTTTGTTTTCTAAAGATAGCTTGCTACACAGAACTTCAACTAAGATTATACATTGCTGCTTCAGTTTAGGTACTTGTTTCAGCTCAGAAAATTCACAGTAGACAAATATGACATTTATGCAAGAGAAATACTATTCTACGGAACTGCACTTTTCTTGTTTTCATTTCCTATATAGAGAATTACGCATAAATGGCAACTGCAGAGCAAACCAAAATGTAGAATCCTAGTGCTGAGAACACAGCGACTCCACGGCAACGCTACCCTAACCTCTTGACTGCTGTAAATGCAAGCACACAAAGGAAAGGCTGTTTCTTAAAGCAATACAAAATGTCACCACAGGCTGACGCTCTTTCTACAAGAATAATGAACACAACACGCTTTACAGCCTTTCCTTGGACTTCAGTTTTCGTGTATAATATTGACCAAAAAAAAGAGCATTAACACCTCACAGACAAAACAGTTACAGAGAATGTTACTACTTTTCATGTGCTCTTACTTCCCTAATGACTCAACATCGGACCGGAGGTGGGGGAGGGGAATTTACACGCATGAAACTGATTTGTCATCTCATTCTAACCAAACACCTGTTAAGAACTACGCGAGAGGAATACCCGGACTTTGAGCTTGAGAAATTGCAGCCCTAGAGTCAGTGCATTCACACAGCCGGATCCGATCAAAGTATTAGCTGCTATGGGAGTTTAGATCAGGACTTTGACACTAGGCTGTTCCCCCGGGTTTCGATCACGCCTTTGAAAAGGAGATCCAAAGACCAGACCGCGTACAATGGATTCCCACATATAACTGCGTCTATTTCATGCGGGAAACACTGAAAGTGAAACCATTCAAAGGCAATAGCGGGGTTATTCGTGGATGGCATATTTGCTGATGTTACTCATCAGTGGCATTCCTTCAGAGTTACATAGTCTATTACCAACATCACCCAAGCGAGTCATTTCGTCCGTATCGCAAATAAAGCGTCACATGGGGGAGGGGGAAAAAACGGGAGGAGGGTTTCAAAGGCAGAACCGCTCCCTAGAAAGTCTCACCCCGGCACCCCAGCGAGGGGAAAACCGAGAGAGGCCGCAGCCATCCAGCCGCTTGCATAGCAAAAGAGGAACCAGACCCCCACGACAAGTTGCTCTAAGGGCTGCTGGAAAGTTTAAGGCTATTGCTCAGGCAGACGTGCGCTGAAAACTGAAAGCGTAACTAGCTACAAGGAAAACCCAGCGGCTGCTGTTCCGCCTTCGTCCCCCGCCCGCCTGCACTGCTCACTTGGAGGAGGACCCCTGTCTCTCTCCCCCTCCTCCCCAGGAACCCGGCCCGGCACAGTCTCTCTCCGCTCCTTCGCCTGGCTCCGAGCTGCAGGTGAGGCCCCCTCCTCCCGCTCGCCGTGCCGCAACCAGAAAAGCAACTTTGCGAGGGAGCTGGAAGCCCACCCCTAGAACCGAGCGCCCCTTCGCCCCCTGGAGGCTGCGCATCCCACCTGCCTGAACCTCGGGCGGGGAGGTGAGCGGCCCGGACAGAAAGCAGCAGGCGGCATTGTCACCACGCTGGGGGCGCCAAGGGGACCCTCTCTTTGCCCCCTCCCCTCCCCAAAAACAACAACAACAAGCGGCCAGGGAGCAGGTTGGCTGCTCACCGCCCAAGAGACCCGACGTGACAAGCGCCAGGGAGGAGGGGGGGGGTTCCGGCCCCACGTACGCAGGGGGATCGAAGAGGTGGGACCCAGCCCTTGACAAATCAAACACCCCCCATAGCAGGACGCCGGCAAAAAGCTCGCCCCTCCCCTCTCAGAGCAGGAGAGGGACACAGCGACACTTCCTTCCCCCACGGCATCGGAAGGAAGCTCGGGGCCGGGCGGAGCGGGGGCAGCGGGACACAGCTGCCCTCAGACGTAGGGGGCTGCTGGTTGGGGGCAGCGCCCCCTCCCCCCGCCGCTCCCGAAAGTCCCGAGCGCTCAGGGCAGCAGCGCTGCACCCGGGACTTGCCGGCAGGCAGGTGACAGCAGCCGGCCCGGCCCCAGCGCGCCCCTCTCCCTCCTCTGCGCGCCGCGCTCACCTGGCCGCAGGCAGAGGGCAACGAGCAGCAGCAGGCAGAGCAGCGGGCGGCGGGAGGCGACAGCCGGGCTTTCCATCATCCCGCCTGGCCGCGGGGCTCTGCTCCTCCCGGGGCGGCGGCGGCGGCAGCAACAGCAGCAGGCGGGTTCCCTGCGCGGGCGGCTCGGTAACTTTCCAGGCAAGCGGGGGCAAGGGACGCGCGGCGGCAGCGGCTCCGGGTCCGGGAGCAGCTCAGCGCAGGAGCAGGTGGCTGCTTCCCTCTGGCAGCATAGCGGCGCTCCAGGACTGAGAGCGACTGGAGGGGGCGGGGCCAGCCCGGGGTAGGTCCGCCCCCCACAGCTGCGGCTGGGGCTCTTACGAGCCGGGAGCGGCGCGTGCCAGCCAGTGCATAGGGAGAGTCTTTCCAACCTGAGCCCAGGGACGGCGCGAGCTCCCAGGACCCGGGGGGCGGGACTTTTAGAACCTGAGCCCGGGAGGGGCTAATCCCCCCCCCCCAGAATCTGGGGGAGGGGTGGAGGAAGGGAACTAAGCATTAGAATACAGGGTTCTCGCTCCAAAATAGGCCCTTTTGGAGCTGAGCCTCGGCTTTCAGGTTTATGCCTGGGAATTTTACACGACATATGTCTAAACAAGGACTACCAACGCCTAGGCCCTGCAACTAATTGCATTCAGATTTTAAAACAATGGCGAGCATCTAAAACCACCGTAGTGGCTACTTCACAATACCTATTCCATGTGATAGTTTGCAAATGCTAATTGGTACTTATAGTTTCCCTTTGTTAGTTTATTAGTGGAAAAATAATGTAAATGCTTTTTTTAGAAATTAAAGAATCCACAGATGATGAATTGCCTGTTCTGTGAACCACCTGCTCTCAAACCGTATTAGGTCAAACATAATCAAAGCCTTGAGATATATATATATATATATACATACAAAAACAGCCACATCAGAAACAAAATAATGTAGGGGTGACTGTTCATAGGGGCCAACAAATGAGCACATTTTCACAGCATAAAGTGGCAAAGAAAACATCACCATAACTTATGGGAAGTCAGCTGACCAGAATCTAAAGGTAAAGAAAGACTCAATCAAAGATATGTAATACAAAGAGTGATTTCTGCCATGTCCTTTTTTTACTGTACTGAGCAAGCAGTGATGCTGTTTCACGATGTGAAACATAAGTGGCCTAAAATCATCATTCCAAATCTCATGCTGACTAAATATAAACATGATCATTCTGCAGACTACATTATAGTCCAAAACAAGCCTCTTTGCTTGCTTCAGACTAAAACTTTGCGTAATTCACATCATGTGCTTACCCCCACGGGACTTCCTAATAGTAAAATATAAACCAGCAAAGATCATATATCTCTCTTCACCATCAGGAAGTGAACAGCAAAATTTGAATTCTACAAAAACTCCCACAACCAATATACACAGATTCATTCAATTTCTTCTGTAAGTGCCTTTAATATCCACAGGACAATTTTCACAGTGACAATTAAAGTACAAATATTTAAAATATAGTTACCACATTCAGAAACTTCTTGAATTTTAAGTAAGATAATATTGATGTTTTTTGGTTTTGTACTGTACTTTTCCAATTAAATGAAATTAGTATTTCTAGTCTTCAGTATTCTTTACCTGTTTTGTCTTCAAATTAACCCATCTTTTTCCTCTTCCACATAGTGTAATCAGCTTAAAACATATTTTATTTTCTTTGTTTACTGCTAATCAGAGCCCTGTGATCTTTCTTCCAAACACTTTCTTCAGCAATCCACCTGAATGCTTAATAAGCCCACTCCAGAAGTGCACAGAATTCAAGACAATGGATCTGATCCTGCTTGAAGCCAATTACTATTTTATACTGAAATCAATAGCAGGATTGGACCCCATCACTAAGAAAAATAGAAGAATCTAAAGAGCCATTTTCTCCCATATTGCAAAATTCTTGGTGATAAGTATATTACTGTAGAACCTAGAGGCTCCAGTCAGAGGCTCCTTGTGCCAGAAACTCACAGTAAAAAGATAGCCTCTGCTGCTAGAACATATATTCTTGATAAAATCCCCTCACTTCTAATAGTTTTAGGAATGTGTGTTGCTTTGGTGCTATCTCCAGCTCCGTTACAGCATTAAGGGCCTGATTCTTCATTCATATGAGTAATTCTATTGAAGCTGGTGGGATGCTTTGTGAGAGAAAGAGTTGCAAGATCAGGCCCTAGGATTAGTCTGAAACACTAATAAATCCAGAAGTGGAGTCTTGTAGATGCCAACTCAGGAATTCACTTATTTATATGCCTAATTTTAAGCACATGAACAGTAGCCTCACTGAAATCAATTTGTGCAAGTGATTTGCTCAATCGAGGCATTATTTCCTAAACAGCTTCCTGTTAAAGCATGTGATCAATTATATACCTAAATTATCTCCAAATAATGAATAATGGACATTTTTGGAGGATATGGGGTAATCTCCTGTAACTAATCATTCCAAACTGCAAGATGTTGAGATACTCTAGATTGTGGAAAAAAAAATCCATAACCAGGGATTTCAGTCAAACAGCAGAAACACAGATTGAAGAACTTTACATCTTGTCCTTTAGGAATTTGTTAGCTATTTTACTTTGAAATTGGTACAATTTGTGTAAAAAATACTCAGGCTATAGAAATCATAGCCATAAGTGATTATACTAAGGGCCCAAAATTTAATACAGAAGCACATTTTTATTTTGGATAATTTCCCTCACTATCTAGTCATTTCTTTTCAAAGGTCATTGTGTGTTTTCAACATTCATTTGAAAAAAGTTGTTACAGATTTGAGTAAATAGAAAATGACTTGAAGTGGTATTGCTCAAATGTTTTTATACCTTTAAAGAAACTTAAATGTGATTAAATTATGCTTAGAATATCCTTACTTTCTATGGCATTCCAAATATCTCCGATTTTGCGGTTGATAATTCCTATATTGAATACAGGGGTGGCAGATAATATACTTGTGGAAAAAATATGTTATATATTTTGGTCATTCTCCTGTTCCAACTGAAGTTAATGGAAGCAGAATTGAGTCCTTGATGTAGTAAAACACAACTACATTGCATGTTTTTTAAGTTCTCAAATAAATCTGTACAAAGCCAGACTAATTAGTAGTATAAAATTTTTCTGCTGTGAGAAATGAAGTTCTATATACAACAAACTGAGAACATTTTGATAGATATTTAATCTGATTAAATCATGCCTTTTGCAGTTATATGATAAAATGGATTAATGTGTAATCCATGAATGATGAATTATACATCATAACAAAGAGTTTGTTAAACTGAAATATCATTTTCCATTTACAAAAAGTGAGTAAAACACTGATTTTTGAAAAACAAGTTTATAGTAATAGAGAATACTGTTGAGGAGAGCACCACAGAATCCTACTATTCCATTACATTACAATAAAGTCCATTGTCTATAATGTTTTCAGTGTGAATAAACTTTAGGACACTATAACAAATGTAATGTCAATGAAACTGTGCATATCATTATGGTTCAGTATTCCAAAAGGTGGTGTGCAGAATGTGTTTTCCATTACTAACACTAAGTAAATTACAGAATAAATATTTAATAAAATGTTATAGAACATTGTTGATATGTTTATTTTTCACCGTGTAAATCATTTGATTTTACTTTTTAAGTTGAGGATTAAATGTCTTTTTGTATATCTATCTCATCGACTGTATCTACCTATTGTTATGGCAAAGGTGATAATTCGGTAGTTTCATGAAATAGTATCAGAAGTGTTCAGTATGACATTCTCCATAGCAAGGGTTAAACATAAATGGGATCCATGATGGCAGACTACTTCACTTGCACTCACAAGGCCATTAAGGGCATTGTGTGAGTTAAGCACTGTCTTTTGTCTGGATAGGGACTAGGGGACAGATTTTAAAAGGTATTGGGAGTTAGGCATCTAGGCTGTCTTAAAAATCCCACTATGCACCTAACTGAATCCTTAGGTGCCTATTTACCTTTAAAAAATTGGCCTTAGGAGCCTGACCCAAGGCACACTGTAATCAATGGAAGTCTTTCCATTCGCTTCAATGGGGTTTGGATCACACCCAGGCAGAAGGGAGCCAGCTGCACTGAACACTGCATGTATAGTCAGATTCATCTGAGATTGCTTTGCACTAAATAGCAGCTGCACAGAGGGGGAGTTAACTCTCAGGTCTGCTTGAATTAGTCCATTAGATATAGGAATACAGGTCGTGTGTGACTGTGAGTTAAAGGATATCTCAAGTAAAAAGTATTGGACACAAGCAGAAGAGCGATGAACAGACAACCTGCTAAAAACAGAGACTTGGCCAACTGAGAGAGAGAATGGAGCTGTTTCTTGGCAACAAGACTGACTCACTGGTGTCTTAGCTGGGGTTTGTGTAAGTCCCTGCAATTTTGGCTACTCCTATTCAAAGTAAATGGGACACTTTCATACATTTGGCAAATAAATAAATTACGCTAGAAAATAACCTGAGTCTCTGTAACCAATTTCCCCTCCAATGCAAAAAGTGACCCACTAAAAAGCCTTAGCAGAAGGATGATGGTATTTATAGTAAACTCATCACTGTGGTATCTGAGCTCCTAAAACAAATTTACTTTCTTGTCACTCATGACCAACACACCTGTTTTTATGCAAGTTAAATGAAAGATCCATGCTTTACAACCATCTCATGAAAATGACATGACATTTGCACTATTTTCAGAACATGCAGAATTCCTTCAGCTAAGAGTAAGTTTACACAAAGCATGAGAGGGATGGAGGGAGGATATCCAAGGACAGATGGTGAGCATTGAATAAAAGAGTTTGCTACCTCAGAAAATGAAGATACAATGAATATAGGTATGTACTGTAATAGAAAATGAAATGATGTGGTCCACTGTGACCAAACATCTTAACAGAGCAGCATGACAAAAAGCATAGTGCCAAGTCCAGCAAACTCTTCTTTTAGGCTCATTCTGCTGTCAGTTTGCCTGTTTTGTTAACTACCTGTTAATTATTTGTCAAATCTTAAATGTAATTTCCCTGAATTTCTTTAGAGCAATTGCCAAAGTGGTAAAACATAAGCAGGGTTTCCAGAGTGGGTAAGTTTAAATAATTTCTTCCATTATTGATTTGGGAGAATTATTTAGTATATAGAAGGAAAGGACAGGTTATTATTTTGATATAAAAGCCTATGTGATGCGAGAGGGCAGAGATGAAAGAAGGAATGGGCTATATATTGATTTCCCAGATCAAAGATTGTTGAGATACACGGGATAAGATACCTGACTTAATAATATTAATATCTCTAAAATCATTATGATTTTACGTCTAAATAATTCTTTTTCCTCTCAGTCATTCTGATCTTGTCCTGCATTGACATGATGAGTGATTCATAACCAGTGGATTACATTTGGATAGATTTTTAAATAACTATTTCCTTTTTAAATTGCTGTATTAAAATATTTTGAAGAACTTTTTGACAGGGGCTACTCCAGATTTTGGTCTAAAGTGTGGTTTATATCATTGATTTCTCTGTGGCTGAAGAAAAGGTGTTAAACTGGCACTCTTTAAATGTTACTATGTGATACATATAGCGTAAGAGATGATCAATATAATCTTAAAAATCTCCTTCATCAACACTAATCACAATGCCATCTATGCTTGAGCATAAGCCCATTCGTTCATAAGCCGACTCCCTCAACTTACAGAAAAAAATGTTAAAAAGTCAGCGACTCATCTATAAACCCACTCAATTTCGGCAGCATACAAACTTCCAGTTCTATTGCGTCAGCGTAAGCTAAGGGACATGCTGGCTGCAGGCATGAAGCCTTTCAGCTGCCATTGGTTGCTATTCACTGTTCCCAAGCAATGGAAGCTGAGAGGCTCCATGTGTGCATCGAGCACATCTCTCAACCTGTGCTGCCTCCCGCGGCTCCCATTGACTGCTCTTCTCTGCCAATGGGAGCCATGGGGAGCAGCATGGGCTGAGGGGCATGCTGGCTGCAGGCATGAAGCCTTTCAGTTTCTATTGGCTGGTATTCACTATTCCCAGCCAGTGGGAGCTGAGAGGCTCTGTGCCTGCAGCCAACATGTCCCTCAGACTCTGCAAGCAAATACAACTCCCGGTGCACCAACGGCTTACCTTAACAGGCTTTAAGCTGAAGTTTGCTGATCCCTATTGTAGACACAGTTCAAGACTTGCTTCTTTTAAAAAAAAAGTGCTATGATGTTATTTATTTTTAAATTGTATCCACATGAAATTAGATCCTTCCACTTCACAAAGTGCTAGACCTTACAAGACAATCAAAAATACAATGAATGATAGTACTATGGCACTGGTGTCCATCTGCTTCTGAGTAATTTGATATCTTCATGAATGTTGACGACTGGACCTCCTAAGTCTCTAGGCAATCTGAAAATATAATGTGCAGAATTGAAATCTTTAATAAAATGTAAACAGCCTGTTATCACCCCAGATATGCCAAACTGCAGGGCTTCTTTGAAATAAACAATGAACAATTATAATTTGACAGTGATAAAACAAGTGACATTCCTCTATGAAGTTCTACAAAATCTATACATTATTTTCTAAGATTTTCATACTAGAATTTAAAATGAACAATGGTGAAATCAAAAGAAAACGGTCTGCTTATGATGCAGCATTTAAACTTAAAGTTGTTGAATATGCAGAAGCAAGAAATAATTGTGCTGCTGCTCATGAATTGTGCCTCTAGGAGAAGCAGGCAAAAAATGGCAAAAAATTAAAGCAACCTGAAAAGACAAGCCAAGAAGCAAGAAAAAAAAGGTCCAAAAGATGCTCTTCATTTTCTGGGCTGGAGAAAGATCTCAATGATTGGATTATTGAATGTTGACAAAACGGGTACCTTGTCACTAGAACCAGAATTTGTCTGCCTGCTTTGCAAATGTCAAAAGATGAGAAATACAAGCCAGAAAAGCTATCACTGTTCGTTGCATCAGTGGCTTGCAACTCTTTTGATGAACTGTCATGGTCTTTGTCTTCAGCAGTGAACAAAGATAGCACAAAAGCTACCAAGAGACCTTGAAGAAAAAAATGAATCTTTCCCAAGGTTTATTATAAAACATCAAAAGGAATATGCATTTGAGCTGTCACAAATGGGAAATATGGATGAAACACCGATGCCATTTGGTCTCCCAAGCAACAGAACAGTAACTGGTATTGGTGAAGAAACAGTTTTAATTAAAACCACTGGCCATGAAAATATCCATATCACAGTGATTTTATCAAGTTTGGCCAATGGATCAAAGCTCCATCCTGTTGTTATTTTCAAAAGAAAAACTTTGCCTAAAACCATGAAATTTCCTGGGGCTTTCATCATACATGCAAATGAAAAGGGATGGATGGATGAAAGTGGGACTATTGAATGGCTGGGAAAAGCATGGAATAAGAGACCAGGAGTACCTCATAGGAAACCTTTGCTTGTTTGGGACATATTCAGGGCACACAGGATGGATGAGGTGAAACATGTGGCCAAAAAAATGAAAAATATTCTGGCCATTATACCTGGAGACTTAACTTCTGTTCTACAACTGCTTGATGTCTGCCTGAACAAACCCTTTAAAGGATAGTCTACGCAAAATATGCTCAGGCATGACGAAGTTGACAAAAGGCAGGAATCTTATGAAGCCTGAAATCAATCTGGTTGTCCAGTCGGTCAGGGATATGTGGGAGTCCATTCCCTTGCAAATGATAGAAAAATGTGCTTGATGGGTCAGAAGACGACGCCATATTTGCCGATGACCCAATGGAGGCTGATGATAAGGAATCTGAGTTTGAGGAGGACACTGTAGATATCTATGACAACAATGCAGGAGCAGCTGTGACTGAAACTGAGTTTAATGAACTGTTTGGTGAATTGGAGACTGATTCAGAGTTTGAAGGGTTTTAAGACTTTAAATAAGTGCATTAGAATGATTTGAGATGTTAAAACATGGACTGTAATTTTGAAGGTATGTGAATACATATGTGTTCAGTTATCACAACAGGTTTTTTTATTAGATTTCATTAAAACGAATCTACTAAAACTTTTGGATGTTTCTTCTGTCTCCAACTTTTAAAATACTGCAGAGTCTGCAGCATGGTCAGTTCCCAGCCCAGAAGGATAAACTGCTGGTGTGTTGGGACATTTGTGTAATAGGAGCATCTGCAGGCATGGAGCCTCTCAGTTCCCAGTCACCGTTTCAGGTCAATGGGAGTGGCGAGAAGTGGCGGCCAGCATGTCCCTTGGTCAGCGCTACTTCCTCAGCTCCCATTGAAGCCAATGGGAGCTGAGGAAGAAGTCCATTGAAGCCAATGGGAGCTGAGGAAGAAGTACGGGCCAAGGGACATGCTGGCCGCCATTTCCTGCTGCTGTTGACCCAGAAAAGTGAACCGCAGCAACTGGGAGCTGGCAGGCTCCATGCCTGCAGACACTCCAGGAACACAAATGTTCTGGTGCGCCAGCAGTTTGCCCTGCTGGTCTGGAAATTGAGGTTTGCTGACCCTGCCCACAGTGGAAAAAAAGAATGTGAAGCACAATGATCCAATCATAAGCCCATCCCTGCTCTTCACAGCATGATGTTTTACTAAAAAAATTTGGCTTATGATCAAGTATATCTGGTAGTTCTATAGCAACTAACACTGGGGGAGGGTGGCTTTAATTCAAATAGGTCCATTGCTCTCCTTTAGATTACTTAAGGGAGCTGCACCTAGGCTAAAAAGGGTTCAAAGGCATTTTACAAAGGGACAGAACTGGCTGAGAGAAGGCTAGGAGGCTAAAGGAGTAGAGCGGAGATAATGAGAATGTAAAACATGAAGGGTGAGCTGAGGAACATTTTTGTCTGTATGCTTGCTTTAAGTTTTGACTGGAAGAAACTCTATGTAGCAGTGAATCATTTGCAAATTTGGGAGAAGCCCTGCCTTCTGACAGCAAACTGTTGTCTAAGAACAGAATCCAGAGTTCCTGAATCCATCGTTTGCTCTGACGACTTAATATGCTGCTTGATCATGTATCTAAAGTTTAATACAAGGGTCTCAAACTCCTGGCCTGCAAGCCAGAGCATATTTGCAATCTGACCTCCAAATCCCACAATTTATCACCACCGCACCACCTTCTCCCCCCTATGGTTCCCCATCCTCCAACGGATGTGGCCTTAGAGATTACCAGAGGGGCAGCGGTAGTGGTCAGAATTCCCTGCAGTCCCCACAGAAGTGGCAAGCATAGTTGCTTTGCTTCCCTGTGGCTTCCACTACCACATGGATTGCCCCAACCACTGCTGTTGCTTTGTGCCAGTGCCCCACCCCCCAGTAATCTCTGAGTCTGGGTCTCTCATGAGACAGACTGTAATAGGAGAGGGCAGGGCAGTAGTGGGAAAGGGTGGAGTTTGGGGAATGAGTTTGAACATGGTTCCCTCAGGCTGTCAGGTCTCTCAGGCCAGATTGTGAATATGCTCCGGCCCATACATGGCTTGCAGGCTGGGAGTTTCAGACCCCTGCTTTAATATCACTGGTATCTTTCTGTGACAGAGCACAGAATTCAGCTCCTTTGAAAAAAAAGTGTTTCTTATCAGTGATTGAAAGAGGCACTTTTTCTGATGCACTATAGTAGGAACTAATGCAGTGGTTTTCAAAAACATTTTCTCATGACCCAGTTGAAGAAAATTATTGATGCCCGCGACCCAACACAATTTGACTAGAGTGTGGGCTCCAGGGTGGGGCTGAGGATGAGCACTTTGGGGCTGTAGTAGGGGGGCTCTGGCTTTGGGGAATGTCAGGTCTGCAGCAGGAGGGGCTTACCTTGAGCAGCTCCCTCTCAGCAATGCAGTGAGGGTGCTACGGCAGGCTTCCGGCCTCTCCCAGCACTGCAGACCATGCTGCGCCCCAGAAGCAGCCAGCAGAAGGTTCCTAGCCAATGGAAGTGCACAGCTAGTGCTCAGGGCAGGAGCAGTGCACGGAGACCTGTATGCTCTTCTGCCCCCCACCTTCACCTAGGAGCCAGGCCTGTTGCTGGCCGCTTCTGGGGCGCAATGTATTCTGTGGTACCAGGACAGGTAGGCAACCCACCTTAGCAACCAACCTTAGCACCCTCCCTGGTCACCTGATCCCCCTGCAGCAATGAGACCCAGTGCCTGACATTCCACAACTCAGTACTGAGTTGCTACCAGTAGTTTAAAAACCACTGAACTAGTGGTCTGAGGCTCAGTCTACACATACTTCAACTGGCATAGCTACATTAAGTCAGGGGGTGTGAAAAACCCTAGATCTGTCAGATGTGGTTGTGCTGAAATGTTCTCCAGTGTAAATGCAGTGATGCTGACAGCTATGTCATCCACTAGAATCTGTAAATCTGTATTTATGCATGCCACATATAAACTAATACAATAATTTCCTCTAAGACTATAGTAACTTTTTGTTTTTAATAACTGAAATGTACTAGCAGCAAGGAATTGAACTGTGCACCAACATTGTCTAAACCACTATTAAATAGTGTTACAACAGGTGACAGTCTTGGAATGTTAACCCTAATTATATAGTTCAAAAGGTCGCTTTTCTCACCTTTGCCCTTGCAAATTGAAACACGGTCTCAGAAAGAGCCAAAGACTGGCTGATGGCATTTTCAAGCAATAAAATAGCACAATGTCAGTCTTTTATTGGCCATCATCGATTGAATAACAGTTTGTAATGAGCATGAGCTTTGAAAAGCTGTACTTAACACTGGTAACTGTGACTGGCACCATGAGCAGAATCTTTAACACTCTCCACATATTAGGAAAAGTGTACTTCAGCTCTTCATCGTGAATAAATAGGAAAACTTGGAGTGGAGAGAGCTTTCTATGTCACAAAATGTGACTGATGTTGTCCAATTCAACAAGGTCTTTTTATTGATGTCTGAACACTCCTCAATTGTCAGCATCTGAGAAAGTTCTGTTAAGTTGTTCAAAACTGTTTTACTGTCTGCTGGCAGCTTACAAATGTCATGCAAAAAACCCAAGGTTTTCTGTGGTGCTTCATTTGTCCTAACTTTTCTTTTATGGACACTCAAGCAGTATTATCAACTGAGTATGAAAACACTCTCTTGACGTTTTATTCTGAGCTTCCCAACACCTCAGCTCTGACCTCATAACCATACTCTTTCTTCTTCTGATGAATACAAGTTTCCTTGAAGATAGGCTCAACTCCTGAGTTTTCCTCCATTTCTTTGGCAGCAGTGATGACATCTTCAAATCCATTGTCTCTGTAGTCACAACAAAATCAAGACAACTTCTCCTCAAAGTAGTAATGGTCATGATATCCATTGACTGAGTTTGTACTGTCTTGCTTAAAACACTTAGTTGGGGGAAAAGATATCATGCCAATCTACAACTAAGACCAGAAATTTGAAGTCAATGATCTGGTTTGCCAGGCTTTCTGCCTCCTGTTGGATCACAGCCTTGGCTTTACTCAATTCAACCCATTCCATCAAGGTATCATAAACTTTAGTGACATGTTACGTCATTGGCCTTACATTGTCAAAGCACCTCTCTCAGCAAGTGTCACTTACCTGCCTCAAGATTAGATTTGTAACTTTTCCATATACCACTTGATTGTTAATGTTGAAAACATGACATATATCCTTTGCGATATTCCAAAGAGAGATACTAAATCTAAAGGAGATGCTACTGCATCTGAGATAACCAGCTTGAGGGAATGATAGCCACAAGACACAAAGACAGTTCTTATATTCAGTACTAGGACTCTTGCCTGGATGCCATTGTTTCTTCACTTCATGTTCATGCTGTTGTAATAGCCTTGGTCCCAGAGGTCCTGAAGTTTTATTTTATTCTCATTCAAACCATTCATAAACATTTCGGTTAGGTCTTTTCCAACTGAGTCATCCATTGACCTGAAACACACAGTGTTCCTTTACTTGGGTACAGCCATCCTCATCAACCAATTTTTGTGTAAATGACATCTTTTCCCTGTGATTAATGTAGGGAGTGCAGTCCATTATCACCGCATAGTACTTCGCTTTGCTGAACCGCATCAGTATATTATCAAGTACCTTCCTTGCCATAAGGTCAATCAATTCATTTTGAATTGTTTTGCTGCAGTAATGGTCCATAGCTTCTTTAGGAATTACTCAGCATAGGTGCTCATGCATGACATCATTGTATTTCCCAAGGAGCTCTACCAAACCGAGGAAATTACTGTTATGTTCAGTGAACATCTTACCCTACAAGCCCAAGGAAGTTAAATTATTCTTAGCAAGGAAGAGGGTAACTGAGATCAGATGCTTGAACATGTTCCTCCAAAGCTCGGTGTCTACATTAATAGCATGCTGGTTTTCTGTGTCTGTTCATTTATTCAGAGCCTAGATTCACCCGCCATCCATTTGAAGTAGACCGTAAAATGGCCAGGTGACTTTTCATGTTGCTTCAGAGCATCAGCTAAATTATGCTGGTAATTATACCCAGAGAGCATAAGTAACAAATTTTGTCATTTTTGTTAAATATTTTGCAGCAAAACCAGAACGCTTTGCCAGTTGATTTTGCGTAAACTATCCAATGCTGATTCAGTTTCTCACCATTCACAAGCACTCGTTTGCAGTGTGTCTTTGAGAAGTGTCACTGCTGCTTCTTTATTGGAAACATCATCTCCTCAATTTTCTCCAGCCCATTCAAAATTGTATGATCAATATTGACAGAGTTTAGGTTTACTGGCCATAAAGTAGGACCTAACATGTCAATTTGTGCAGTGCAGTTTTTCATACTGTTGTTTCTGTCATCATGCAAAGCTGATACTTCTTTATCATTTCTGTCCTTTTCATGTAAATCAGATTTTTCTTTGTCATTACTCTCCTTTTCATGAGACACATTCTTATTTATCATCACGCTCTTTTATGTTACCAGGAAAACTAGACATTGCTGCATCACTTTCCTTGTATTTTCAGTCCTTATCTTTAGGTAAATCTGCTTATTCCTTAGTAATTACTTCTATCATTCATGCTTTGCATACCAGTTTCTTCTGTCCTAGGATGATTGCAGCTGCCTAAAGCCCAGTCTGTGTTGTTCTGTTTTCTATCAAGTATTTTCCCATTAAATTTGCCCCTTGCTGCAAACTAAATTGCAACTGAGCTTTTTGCTTCCTGTACTAAGGTCTTGAAGGCTTCTTAAGGGATGTTTTTTATTTTCTGTGGCAGAAAACAGTACTAGGGAGAGCAAAAATATGTGTTCTGCAATCTTAACCAGTCATGAAACATTATGTGTTAAGTATGGCAAAAGGAAGTAAGAGGTTTTGTTTTTGTACATTATTGTGTTAGACAGAGGTTGGATAGACATTCTGGCATCTAGAGTTTACTGGTGAGGGGAGATCAGAGGGGACATGGACCAAGTACCCCCCTACCAGCCTGGGGAAGGGCAGATAAAACCTCTCTCTGTCCCAAGCCTGCTTCTCGTCACCAATGCTTTGCCCCATCCCTGACCTTGCTCTGCCCACTGCTCTGCCCTGCCCACACATCTTCCCTGCCCTCACTCTACCCTTGCACACCCTCACTTCTGCCCCACCTCTTCCCCCAAAAAAGATGTCTCAGGAGATTAGGAAGGCCAGAGGAAGCAGTGCAGGCTGTAGGAGTTTGCGCCTTCCCTTCTGCACCCTAATCCTAACCCTGTTATAATTTCCACCATCCCCTGGCAAAGAGTTCCACAGGTTGACTATGAAAAATAATTTATTTTGTTTGTTTTAAATCTGCTGCCTATAAATTTCATTTGGTGAGCTTTTTGTATTATGTTAGTGAAGGAGTAAATAACATTTCTTTGTTCTATTTTCTCCCAACATTCATGATTTCCTAGCCCTCTAACATATCCCGCCCCTCACCTTTTTGTCATTTCTTTCCAAGATGAAATGTCCCAGTCTTGTTAATCGCTCCTCATAGGGAAGCTGTTCCTTACCTTTAATCATGTCTGCCAACCTTTCTGTATGTTTCCCAAATCCAATATATATATATATATATATATATATATATATATATATATAGATGAGGCAATCAGATCTGCGTGCAAGATTCAAGATCTTGAGCATATGTTTTCTGGGAACTATCCACAATGATTCCAAGATCTTGTTCTTGTTGAGTGGCAACAGTTATTTTAGACCCCATTATTTTTGTATGTATAGATAGGATTGTATTTTTCTATGCGCTTTACTTTGCATTTATCAACACTGAATTCCATTGGCCCTGTGATGCACAATTACCCAGTTTTGTGAGATCCCTTTGTAAGTTTTTGCAATGAGCTTTGGACTTAACTATTTTAAGTAATTTTGTATCATCTTCAAATTTGGCCATCTCACTGTTTACCCCTTTTCCAGGATCATTTATCAGTAAGTTGAATAGAATTGGTTCAACTGCAGGTCACTGGAACCCACCACTATTTATTCACAATCATCTACATAATCTTCAATTACTTGAGTGAAAAGCCTTTTGTTATGTTAATCACCCTGCCTCCTTCTGTTTACAAACTCCATCCCAAAGGCAAAGTTGGGAGTAAGACAAGCTCTGTTGCAGTTAAAAGCTGCCTCTGTAGCTGGGGCATGCACTTTAAGCAGAACTCAAGTGTGAAATCTAGGGGTTCAAACACTGAGGGCGGCTACAAATCCCCTAACTCCCCCATAAATGGTGCCCTTGGGACTTCTGTCTCAAGCATTGTTGTGTCTCTTTTCTCTTTCCCAGGCAGTTTGACCAGAGGCTGCCTGAGCAACTGATGTGATCTGACTCTTTTCCCCTCCTCAGTTTTGGGGGACAAGTGGCCCCTTATGCACCCCCACTTTTTATAAATTGCTACTTGCACTCCTCCAGTCTTAAAACACAAGTACACTTTCACAATTACACAGTAAAACAAGAGTCATAATATTGCAGCTGAACCCTCTCTTCAGCTCATTCTTATAGCTTACTGGCTGACTGTCCCTTTTATAAACCTGCGAGAACATGGGTGACAACATTCTAGAAGGTTGGAGGAAAATGTAGCTCTCAGGAAGTTTGGTAGGTTCTACAAAATTCTACAAATGATCAGATCATTTTAAGTGGTTAGTGAAAAGTGAATCCCCATGTGGAATACCGGTACTTGAAAAACTTCAAGCATTTTATTGTCCCTTCTGTCGCTAACAACAAAAGCAGCACCCTGAGCTCCCAAGCCTGGCACCCCAGATGGTCATTTTGATTGACTTCCCTTGAATATGGTCCTGGTCATCCAGAGAGAAGGAGTTCTTCCAACAGTACAAAAACTTCTGCTGGTTTAGCTTGCACCTGCAATAGGAGGCTATGTTGAGATAGGCTCAGTAGTGTGGACATATCCTAAGAAGTACCATTTAATGTTAATAGGGAACATTTTAAAAAAAAAGGTTATAATAGCAGACTTTCAATATTATGCAGTGCCATTAGCATAAATTTGCTATCATGCATCCTAAATCAGAAGGGTTGGCAATTATGATTGGAGTTGCCTCAAATCCTAACATTTGTCCTACTTAGCAATTTTTCTTCCTGCTACATTGATGGTAATAGCAGATATTTTGATGCAGCCATTTCTTTTAATAAGAGTAGATTTCATTCATTAACTTGGGGGGAGGAGGATCAGCAGGAAATCAATGTTGCTTTGTTATCTAGCCTCATGCAGAACTATGCAAATGAATCCAGTGATTCATGTTCCAACATTGCTATTTCTTCCTTACAAACTTCCTTGTAGATCTGTCTGCCCCGACTTGCTACATCAGCATTTTCAAGAAGAGCTGCTAACTACGGTAAAAGGATCTGTTTACTCCCAATGTGTTGCTCATATCCAAGGTGAGACAGGTCCAGAGGGACATGTGAACAGTTGGGGTATCAGATAGATAAAGGTACCTCCCTAAGAAACATTAATACTCCCCAATGAAAAATGTACAAGATTCTCTATTGTTCAACTGGATTATTGTGCCGCTGCTAAATTTATTGCCCACATTTAAACTGTGAATACTTGGAAATTTAAATTTTTCTATGGGAAATTATTGGAACATGCTTCTTATTTATCTAGAGTAGACTTCTCAGAAGCTAAAACTAGCTCTTGATATGAGGGATGTATTTATTAGAAATGTTGAAAATGTAGGCTTTATTATTAAATAAATGGCAATGTGCCAATAATATTGAAGGCAAAGTGAGATATGGTTAAGGATTTTTACATTAGGCATATGAGAGAGCAATTATCATGGTATTACAGTAGCATGTTAGAGACCCATTGTCCAAGACTCTGTGTGAATGTACAGTAAGAGAAAGAGCCTGGTTTGAAGAGTTTACAATCTAAAGGCAAGGTAGAAAAAGGATGGTTGAAAGAATCATTAACTTAATTTTACATATGTGGCTGAGGTAGAGATGGATGTTTTTGAACTTAAACTGCTTTAAACAGTGGTTTTACATAGGTCAAAAAATCACAGAGATACTTTATAAATAAGAATTTGCTGAAGAATTGTGTGAATTAAATAAGTGAAAGAAAATCTGTAGGATACCTCTGAAAGTAGTACATAAATCTGTGCCATTTCAGAAGTGGTAATACAGTATTTCATTATATTATTTTAATATGTATTTGCATTAAAGCATCAGCCAATAAAACAGAATCCCAATTCATACTGTTAGGTTACAGCATTCTGCAGAGATTTCAGCTGTGTTTAAAGTAAATAAAATACTATAGAATGAGCCAAGTCAAACTTATTGCAACTTTGATTTGCAACAATAAAAGTAATTTTGGAGTAGTTTTTGGATGTATTTAAATAAAAATGACTCTTTTGTTACATTCAGGCGGCTCTGAAGATGCCTTTGAAAAATACTGGGAGATGTCCCATGCTAAATATATTGGCAGAACATATAGACATGACCTCTTGGTTGGTGGATTAGTGACAGTTTGAGAGAGAATGCAATAGGCCAGGGGATGATAATCCATGGTCGTCTCTTTCTTACTAGGAAAATAAGCAGATTTGGCTTGGTGGAAGTATCAGATATTCACAGTAACTTTATCCCAGAGAGGCCTGAGAGTGACACAGCTGATTAATACAGAGATAAAGGAATAACTGCCTCCTCTGCATGGTATCATTATAAGGCTGCATCTAGACTGGCATGATTTTGCGCAAATACTTTTAACGGAAAAGTTTTTCCGTTAAAAGTATTTGCGCAAGAGAGTGTCTATACTGGTATGTGCCTTTGCGCAAAGCATCCGTGCCAGTGTAGACGATTTCTTGTGCAAGAAATTAACGTAGCTGTCTACACTAGCCCTCTTGCGCAGGTATACTTGCACAAGAGGGCTTATCCCTGAGCGGGAGCGTCGGAGTATTTGCGCAAGAACCACTGATTTTGTACATTACAAAGTCAGTGTTCTTGCACAAATACTCACGGCCAGTGTAGACAGGTGGCAAGATTTTGCACAAAAGCAACTGCTTTTGCGCAAAATCTTGCCAGTCTAGATGCAGCCCAAGTGTTGTGATACTCGGTCTCTTCAGTTACCATTCTATTTACCATAAGCTTAGAACCAAGGTCCACCTTCTACACCAAAATACGGTCCTCAGGCGGGATCCAGCCCACCAAGGTGCCAGATCTGGCCTGCAGAGGTATTGGGGAGCCCCAGGCAGGCTCCCCTACTTGGTCCATAGCCTGCACACTGCTCAGAAACACAGCTGTGGGGCGCTTTCTCTTTATAAGTCTGGAGGGGAGGAGGGAAGATTGAGACACTGTTCCCACCCCCAGCACAATCCCATTAGTCAGTTTCTGGCTAGAAACTGGCCAGTGGGAGCTGCCTGTTTAAATAACAGGCACCCTTGAAGCACAATCCTCCTGCTCAGTTACTCACTCAAGCACATGGCCAAGCCAGGCGGAAACATTTTAAACTCTGCAAGCTTTTAGCTTTGCAGGCGGGCTGGTTTGGCTGCTGGCTAGTAAGTCTCTTGGCCAGAACCTGCCTTTGGTACCCCAGCCCCTCCCCTCACTAGACCTGCTAAATTGAACCCTGGAAGTTCTGGAAATGAGTGATAGGGGAGGGATCATGTGAGGATTACCTGTTGTGTTCCCTCCCTCTGAGGCATCTGGGATTGGCCACTGTTGGCAGACAGGATACTGGACTAGGTGGACCATTGGCCTGACCCAGTATGGCTGTTTTCATGTTCTAGTTCGACTTCTGCGTGGTGTAGACATGACATGAGAGATCCCAACTGAGAGAGACTCAACAAAGTCTCAAGGCTCCCTTGTTTAGGGTTCCATAATGTTCTGTTCAGTCTCCCTCCTGTTCAGTTTATGTGAGCCCTCTGAGGAAGCTACAGAAAATTTGGACTACAATAGTAACAGCATGTGAATGACACACAGATTTATCTCATTTACATCCAAATCATAGGGGTTATTCCTGTACTGCCCAAATCTTCTGCCAGGATGCAGAGAACACACATTGCACCTCTGCCAGCATGGATAACAAAAGTGCAAACAGAGAGGCGCTGCTGAGGCAAGTTAAGATGCACAAGAAACTTTGGAGATGGATCCTACAGGGACTCTATACATTGAAATAATGCATCCCTCATCTACATGACTTCTAGCAGCATAGCATCCCACTTCCTTCCCACTGCTGGAGTCTTTCCCTGCCACAGAAAAGGCTCTGCCAGCAGGGAAGCGGACGGGGGCGGGGGGAGGCTTTGGCAGCAGAGAGCTGCTGGAGCTGTTCCATTATGCTTGGCCCCTGCCAGAGCCTTCCACTGACACACAGAGGCTGCCTGCCTTTCACTGTGGCATGGAGCAATGCATACAGGGTTTTGTACCCTCTGTGCCACTGCCAGCATAGACAGAGCTTAAGTGTGGTCGTTCTGCTATCTTAGTACTTGTCAAAGACTGGGATCTGAGTGAAGGTGAACTGTCTGAAGGTCAATCTAGTTATGACAGTAATAAGATATTTGAAGAAGCACTTCAACCATGGATTGTTCATTACCCCATAATTAAAGGTGTCTACACCCCCTCCTTTGTCAAAATAGTACACAAGCTGAAGAAACAATTTAGTGTTGTAGGTAGTACTGGTGGGTAAATATAACTATTTAATCTGTGTTTGGTTAAAATGCATTATTTCTTTAAGATAAGAACCTTTATCACAACCATACAAGCATTTGTTACCTCCAGAATGCTTTATTGCAACACACATGGGCAAGGCTGACTGGAAGTCATAGGTCAGACAGACATCCACAGCCCAATTTTTGGACACTTTTGCCATTACATTCAGAGATTAGCTTTCTGAATAATAAATCGCTATAAATTATTATATTATCTAGCACGATTCCTTGGTAGATTTCAAAAGAGGTTGACGTAGTTATGCCCATTTTACAGATGGTAAAATTGCACTGGTTTCTTATTACAAATAAAGTTGTTTACATTGCTTTATAATGTAGTTCAAAGCCTTAGCTACATGAAAGACTACTTATTTCCTCAAGCAGAGCAATTGCTATAATTTAGGTCCATTGAAGTTTGAATGTATGGAACTGTAGAGGGAGGGAATTTATCATGACTGGGAAGGGAGAAATTTTAACTTTAGTCCTTACATACCCTACTGAGAAGCGGAAGAACAACTGTGAACTTCAACACAAAAATGATCAGTTATTAATAAAAATCAATTATTCATTTACAATTGGTATCATCCCGCTAATTGTCTTCAACTTTAATGAGTTTTAGGAAGAGCACACATTCATATATTCTTATATCTTATGCTCATGTATATTGTTAGCTGATCTTTTTCTTCTTTTTTGGGTGGTAATTTTATTTAATTAAATAAAATTATATTAAAAAAGAGCAAATCCTGCTATTAAACATCAAGCTTAAATTGGTGAGATAAAATTTCGCATAAACTCTGCTAAGGGTTAGGTTAATTGAAATAGACACTAATGGTATATTGAAATGTTATTGTAATTTAAGGCTTATTAACATTCCTGGAGAGCTAATGGAAACCGATTATGATGAAATAGAAATATTGTGGGACATACTTTGAAAATTAAGATTTTTAATTTTCATTAATTTGCCAGTATCAAAATACTCTTTTAGGGAATTTGGTGCTCAAAAAGACAAGCTGCAATTGTACACAAATAGACCCAGATTCAACAAAGCACTTAATCACACTCTTAATTTAAGAACTGTGCTTAAATCCATCCCAATTTATCTTAAATGCAACATATACTTAAAAGCTTAGTTGAATCAAGGGACATTTTCTTTGACAGGTTCTCTAAGCAATCAAATTAAAACTTTCCTTTTACTGAATTTTATAAGTCTTACATGATCGCTTACATTTGTTCATTTAAAATGGTTTTTACTTTATCTAAAATAAGAAAACAAGGGTTACCTGTCTTAAATAAATTTCCATTCTCCTTTAATAAGTGTCTGCAGTGGCCATGAAGTTATTCAGCAGTTTCCTACCTCAGAGCTATGTTACAGGGTTACCTAGGACACATTTGGTGTTATATAAGTAATATGCAATGGGCCAATTTCAGTGGTTCTTAACTAACCAAAACTCTCATTTAATGACATTTACCCCATTATTTAATTATATTGCATTCATGCTTTCATTTCATTTCCACTTATGTTATGTGTTTGAAATAAGGTAATACAAAGAAAGTAAAACAAAACAAAACAAAAACACAGAGGGATAACATCTTAATTTTCCATTCAGACTGAAAGTTTTATTTGAACTCTTCACCACCTCTAAATCCATAGTTAAGAAACTGTGCCACTTTACTGTGGGAGTGGATGAGGCAACTATGTTTTTGAGATATTGCTTATAATTACTGGAAAAAATAGGAGTATTAGTAACAATATTCATATGATTTGTAGCTGTTTGCTAGTGCATGGTAAAGAAAGTGCTATCATCGAGTGCTCTCTTTATGAGGTCTGTGAATTAATACTGTTATCCATAATCTTTCCCTACTCTACATTTAGGTTATATCTACATTGCTATGTTACATTGGCACAGCTACACTAATTCAGCTTCAGCACTGTAGTAGCTCCAGTGAAGATGCACAATGCTAATTGGAGAGTGTCCCCTGCCAACATAACACAGTGTGCACAGAACAGTGGATTTAACTTACATCCCTTGTTGTTTTTACACCCTGGCAGGTCACAAGTGACGTTGGTTTAAGCAGTACTGTAGACCATCACTAAATTGATAAAAAGCTGAGAGGTGTAACTCTACCCTCTACAGAAAGAAAGGTAGAGTAACCATGAAATTGACTTAATTCATATAAATATAACCATTCCTTCCCCTCAACTGAAAACAAATAGTGGGTTCTATTGTTATTTAAATGCTATTTTACTGGCTTGTTTTAAAAACTGTCCATTCATTAGCTAAAGTATAAACATTCCAATAGTCCTGTCTTACGTTTCTCCTGCACCCAAAGCAGAGCTGGTGATAGCAAGGGGGTAAAAGGGACAGTTGTTCTGAGGCCTGGTGATTTACAGGGGCCCACAGCTCCTGGCCACAACTGCCACCAGGAAGGAAAGCCTTACACCATTTAGAAGATTGTGGATCAATGCCAACACTTTAAACTACATCTAGAAATGCTCCTGCAGTTAGGCTGATCACAGATCTGCAGTGCAATAGATCTGTAGGGCAGAATGTTTGCAGGGTGTTTCTGTAAGATAATATATTGACATATTATTTGTGAACAGGATTTCTAATTTCTAAGACATTATGTACTGATGTCTTTTTGAATATTTTAAAAAATCCTCATGGCAAAGACCAGATAAATAAATTGTATTAATTAGTACAATATGCTGCATGTTTATATTACACCTTAATGATAGTCTGCTTCCACTTTTCAATCAAAAAATGAAACAAAAGCCATAAACATTCATGGGTAACTTTTTGAATTTTGAATAGAAGGCTGATTCTACGGCTGTAGAGAATAATTATTATGAAAACTCTAGTCCCAATTGTTTTTTAGTTGATATTGACACCATTCTAGAGCAAATATTCAACAGATGCAGCCCCGAGCGAGTGACTAGGAACATATGGTGGGATAACTATCTACCATAGCTTTCAGATTCTATCATTAGAACATTTGTAAGTGAGGGGAAATCCCTTTCAAATCAGCATGGAGTTTTAAAGGAAGACAGCAAAGAGATTATGGAATAGAGATGATAGAATGATACTATTTTGAATTACTGAAAATAAGAAATGTTGCATTTTGTCCTAATGGAAGGAAGTTAATGATGAACTTTGCTAGACCTTCAGATAATAGTGGAGTGCTAGGATTGTTAAGATCTGACTAAGAGTCCATGTCTTTCTCAGTATAGCAATATTACCAAAAAGGCAAAAATAAAGTTTCAAATGGTGGAACTATAAAGAAGAGACATTATTAACCCAACTTGCTATAACACAAATACTGCCTTTTGGAATGCCACTCAAGAATGCAATTATTCTTTGGGTAAAATAACTGAGCCTTTGCTGCCCTGTCTGAATGAAATGGTCAATATCTCATTTCTATATAAACATATATTATTGAAATATAATTATCTATTTTACTGTACACATCACAGTGCAAACAGTTGCAAAGATCATATGGATCCTCGAAACTCTTAAGTAATTAAGCTTTTAAAAATAAAATTATAGTATAAACCAGCTTCTGTATGCATTATGCCTTTCAAATGATGTTTTTATTTGACTGAAACAAGTATTTAGCTCTCCAAAGATAAGATACATCACAATCAAAGACATTTCACATTGAAAAAATAATTTGGTGTCATAAGGAGAACCATTAGATATTAGGGATGACAAAAATGGCTCCATCTATCTTCTAAGTGAGCAGAGAGAAAGAACAGAACACAGTAGAAAATGCTTATATGGAATGCCAGAGCTGATTACAACACTCTGTGCATGCATGTAATTGAAGTGAAAGGCACATCACACCTGCCATTCAGTTGAAGGATATGCCACAAGATAGCAATGACATGGTAGAGCTTGATGGCACACCACAGCTGAAAAGCAGTCATGTGACATGCTTTTACTACAGAATGCTGCAGTCCCTGCTGCTCTCTCTGTAACCTCTTGGTGACAGAAAACATGAGCTGATACAGGAATTACATAACCTTTAACTTGCTTGAGATAGGTGACATTTTCTGGAGGATTTGAGAGGAATCACTCAGATATCCTGTTAAGATCCTGTGTCAGAAATCCAAATGTACTCCAGCAAATTGTGTTTCTCATTCGCAAGAGATTATCATTACAACTTTAGGTAATAAAACTATAAGGGACCTGTTCTGTGTTTGATGTAATCAAAATAAGCCAGTTTGACCTAAGTAAACATTCTTAAGTACTTGTTTCCATTTATTTAAAGCCCCTTCATGTGTAGCTGGGTGCTGTACAATCTCAATTTCAAAATGAAGCATGCAGTTTAAAATGAAAAGCAGCTGAAAAAAAGAAACTGGTTTGAGACAGATGAAATCAAATCCTGGACATGAAATACAGAATAGTATACAGATGTGGAATAGTATCTGTATCTGGAATAGTACACAGATTCCATGTCCACAGAAGAGTCAAACAAGACCAATGTACAAAATTGCACATGAAATTGGTTCAAGTCACACTGGAAATCATTACCCTAGATAGTGCATTTGCTGTGATTAAAAACTGATTAGATATGGGATAAAAGCAAAAACCTGAATCAAACCATTTCCAGATGTTGGGGCCTTTGACATTTGCCTCTGAAACTGAATTTGGGCCATGAATGCGTCTCCAGTCTTGGCGATGTGTTTCAGAAGTGCTGGTTTGAATCTTTCTTTTGCATTCCATTTACAGATAAATCATCAGTAGTAAGAAGGTGCTTTCCTAACCCAGGTGTAACTCCCCTTACATCAAATTTATAAGTGGAGAATCCACACTAACAAGCCCATAATTTCAAAATAACAGGCTGCTTATTTTGAAATCTGTACTCTCGCTTCCCTCAGGGAATCATGCTAATTTCAAAACAGTTATTTCAAAATAGCATTAGTGTGGATGCGCCAGTGCTGCTATTTCAAAATAACTACTCCCCAGAGTAACTCGAACTAATTACTACCCAGTGCTTTCTTGGATTCTAAGTTGAGGTAGCGCATCCACATTAATGGAGCTTGCCTCAGACTAATTTCAAGGTTTTCCTGTAGTGGGAACACACTATTTCGATTTTGTAAAATCAGGAGTTATTAAGCAGAATTTAGTTATTTCAGAATAATTTATAGTGTAGACCAGTGGTCCACAACGTGGCCCCTGCCCTGGGCATGCGGTGCCAGGCCCAGGTGCGTGGTGCATGAGCGGCCCTGCCCCCAGACGTGTGGCGCATAAGCGGCCCTGCCCCTGGCCACCCAGCAGCTCCAAAAGGTTGGGGACCACTGGTGCCCCTAGAGGCCTCAGGCCTTAATTGTACATTGGACTCACATTGAACTCTGTGGTTTTTTGGGTCATGCCCATAAGTAATGTCACTGAAGTTTTCAGGATTGGGACAGAAAGCTGCTAGCTGCTTTGCTCAGGAAGAAATTAGATGAAAATTCAGAGTTAAAAGTGGAGTCAACTTTTCTCTGAAAACCCTGCCTTCAGACTGTCTTAGAGAACTCCCTTCTTCTAGCTGTCAGACTTTCATAAAAAGTTGTCATTATTTTATACTGAGTTAAAGATAAATTGATTTATATTGTAAATTCCTGAACCATGAAACAATATATTTCAGCCAAGCTATACACAGGACCCTTTTCACTTACATATAAATAATTTATTTGTTAATTGTGCTTTTGACCTTATTCATCTCAAGAAGATATAACCTGGTAGCCTAGACATCATTCACATTGAAAAAATTCTGACATTCTTTGTAACATTATACTTCGAGTAAACAACATACTTTCCAGTATTACTAGTTCAGGGATTGTAAAGTTCATAAATCATCAAAAGATGGTGGCAAAAAGTGTTGAGTTTTCTAAAGGGAAACATTTTTTTCAAAGAATAATGATTAAGTGAGATGAAAATGTTATTCTTAGCAAAACAATTTATTGAAACACTAGGTAAATGGAAATACCAGCAGGCAATTTATTTTGTTTTGAAGAGTTTCAATATTTTCTTCTACCAGCTTGATGGGGATAAATACATAAACACGTGAGAGAGAGAAAGAAATGTTTTAGTTTGTGGTATGGAATAATTGCTTACTTTAAATGTATTAATTTCACACGTCTATTAACATCTTTGTGTTAATGTATCTTGCTAATTGATTAATGGAGCAAAAGAAGGTACTTGTTAGATAAATGGTAAAAAAAAGTAAAAATGCTATTTTGAAATCGTTTTTGTGTGTAGCTGCGCTATTTTGAATTAAGTTAATTCGAAATAGCGCTGGAGTGTAGACATACCCTATCAGGGGAACTCCCCTGAAGAAGGCCATGGAGGTAGCCATAGCCCTTGTAAAGTATATGCAAGGGCGAGTTGAGAGCGGAATGTTATTGGAGGCATAGGCCTCTGTTATGCAGTCAGTTATCAATTTAGAAATTGGGAAGATATGGGTTGGCCTTTGGATCTATCAGCTAGGGAGAGAATTAGCCGATCAGTTTGTCGAAATGGTCTGGTATGGTCTAAGTAGAAGGCCAAGGCCCGTTGAACGTCGAGCGTGTGGAAAGTCATATCTTGTGGCGAAGTGTGAGGCTTAGGGTGAAAGACCGGAAGAACAATTGGCTCATGGTCGTGGAAGCTAGATGCTATCTTAGGAAGAAAAGTAGAGTGGAGCCTGAGAACTACCCCCTCCTTATTGAAAACAGTATATAGGGGTGTTGCCATTATGGCAGATAACTCACTGACCCGACGAGCTGATGTAATGGCTAATAGGAAGACCATTTTCATCGTCAGTAATTGTAAAGGTATAGTAGCGAGCGGTTCTAATGGTGGGGCCATTAAGGCTTCGAGGACAGTATCTAGGTTCCATACCGGATTAAGCAGTGGACTCATGTTTGTAAGGCCTCTAAGGAAACACTTTGTGGTCGGGTGGGCGAAGAGAGAGATGCCGTCGATCTGTTGTCTAAATGCACAGATGGACTCTGTGGGATGCTAATGAAAGTCCTGTTTGTTTCAGGTGGATTAGGTAATCAAGAATGTTTGGGGGAGCCATTGAGTCCGGGAGCTGTCGTCTAGTGGCACATCAGGCTGCAAACCTGTGTCATTTGGAGAGGTAAGTTTTCTTAGTTGTTAGTTGTCTCCTGTGGATGAGGATACATTTCACCTGTTCAGAGCACAGGGACTTGGACGGATTCGGCCAGTTAGGAGCCAAGCGGTTAGTTTCAGGGTCTGAAGCTGGGGGTGTCGGAGAAAGCCAAGGTTCTGGGTGAGGAAATCTGGGTGAAGTGGGAGCTGGAACAGTTTGTGTATGGACATGTGATGGAGGAGTGGGAACCAATGCTGGCGAGCCCATGCTGGGACGATCAGTATGAGTGTGGTTCCATCTGATTTCACTTTCTGCAGAACCTTGGGAATGAGGGCTGTGGGAGGAAATGCATATAGGAGAGGCCCTTTCCAACTGGTAAGGAAGGCATCTCCTAGAGATCCAGGACCTAAACCCACTCGGGAGCAGTACTTGTGGCACTTCCTGTTGCAGTAGGTCGCAAAGAGATCTATCGCGGGAAACCCCCATCATTGAAAAAGGGAGAATGTCATTGGAGAATGTCATTGTGTAGTTCCCACTCGTGTTCCATAGCAAAGTGTCTGCTGAGAAAGTCCGCTATAACATTCGTAGTTCCAGGTAAGTAGGATGCCACAGGTGTTACATTGTGGCGAATGCACCAATACCAAAATCGGATTGATTCTGCACAGAGGGAGCGGGATCGAGCGCCGCCCTGGCGGTTCACATAGTATAGGGCTGTGATGTTGTCTGTGAGGATTCTCACCGTCGTGCCCTGAATGTGAGCATGGAGACACTTGCAAGCGTAGAAGATGGCCCGCAGTTCTAGAAAGTTTATGTGGAGGTGAGCTTCTGACATTGACCATTGACCCTGCACAGAGATTGAGTCCATATGTGCTCCCCAACCGAGAAGAGAAGCATTGGTGGTGATATGGTGTTGTGGCTGCTGTTGTTGGAGCGGAACACCAGAGAGAAGGTTTGTATGGCTCGTGCACCAAAGAAGTGATAGAAGTACGGATTGCAGAGGAGTCATGGGTCTGTGTAGGTCATGTCTGGAGGACTGTATACCAGTGTCAGCCAGTGTTGAAGAGCACAGAAACGTAGTCTGACATAGTGAACAACGTAGGTGGTGGCAGCCATGTGATCCATAAGTCTCAGGCAGGTGAAAACCTGCACCGTGGGGCTGTCTTGGATGATATGAATGAGATCTTGGATAGCCTGGAATCTCTGTAGAAGTAAGTAGGCCCTGGCTGTTGTTGAATCCAGTCGAGCTCCTATGAATTCCAGGTCTTGCATCAGTTTCAAAGTGGACTTTTGTTTGTTGATGAGAAGTCCTAAGTCTTGAAAAACTCATCAAATAATGTTGATCATATGAAGGGTTTCAGCTGCCGTCCGGCCTTCAAGAAGGCAGTCGTTGAGATATAGGAAGATAATCACTCCCTGACGATGGAGGTAGGCTGCAACCACTGCCAGGATTTTTGAGAATACCCTGGGGGCGGAGGAGAGGCCGAATGGCAGGACTTTGTACTGATAGTGGTCTGTGCCGACAATGAATCTTAAGAATCTTCCGTGTGCTGGGTGGATTGACACATGAAAGTAAGCATATTGGAGGTCGAGGGGCCGTGAACCATTTGTTGCGATATAGCGCAGGAATTATAGCAGCTAGTGGGATCATCCGGAATCGTTGCTTGCATAGGAATTTGTTCAAACAGTGGAGGTCTAGTATGGGGCGCCATCCCCCCGACATTTTCTGGGTGAGGAAATAGTGGGAGTAAAATCCCTTGCCCTTGAATTCGGCTGGCACTGGTTCCATTGCTCCCAACAATAGGAGATGACTGACCTCGACGGGTACGAGTGCCTCGTGAGGTGGGTCCCTGAAGAGGGACAGGGGACGAGGGGTGGTGGGAGGAGTAGAGATTAGAGGGATGGTGTAACCTGAGTGAACAATTTCCAGCACCCATTTGTCCGTAGTGATGTTGAGCCACTGATGGTAGAATGGCTTTAAGCGCTGGTCAAAAAGTAGGGTGTGATGAGCATCGCTGCTGTGGAGGACTGTTCGCGGGCCCCTGACCAAAACCTCAAACTTGCTGCTTGTTATTGGATGAGGTCTGCGCGCTGTTTTTTTATGGTCTGGCATCTCTGCGGTTTCTGGCACGAGCGTTGGTGGTCGAAATTCCTTTGCTGCTGCTATCATTGTTGTCTAATGTATGGATAGTCATTACATTATTGGAATGGAGTGTACCTTCGCCTTCTAAATGTGCCCAATGTCCTGAGAGTAGTGTGAGAGTCTTTTGATGAATGCAGAGATGAGAGGGCGAAGGTAAGATGCCCTTTGCATAACAATCCCGGTAGTGGTAGAACGGACTGCTATATCTGCCATGTAGCTCGCTATCTGAAGGGCTGTCCTAGCCGAAGCGAAGCCTTCCTGAATTAGTTATTTTAATATAGGCCTCTTGGGTAGACGGTCCATCAGGGAGGTTAGTTTTGAGAATGTGTCGAAGACGTGGTTGGAAAGGTGGGTTGTGTAGTTGGCGATTTGCAGCATCAACGTTGCCGATGTATAAACTCTCCTTCCCAACAAATCTAATCTCTTGACGTCCTTGTCGGATCCCACTTGTTTGTATTGGGGAGTCTTCGACCTCTGTTGTGCCGCGTCAACAACTAAAGAATTTGGCTGAGGATGGTTAAAAAGAAATTCCATTCCCTTGGGGGGGAACGAAATATTTTCTGTCAGTTCTCTTGTTCATTGGGGGCATGGACGCTGGCGTATGCCAAATCTCCTTGGCTATCTCCAAAATGGCTTCATCTAATGGAATGGCCAATCTGGATCTGTGTTGTGGCTGAAGATTCTTAAAAAGGTGATGTTGTTTGTCCTTTATTTCCTCTAGAGGTATCTCCTGACTCGCCACGACGCATTTAAACAAATCCTGAAACTGCCGGAGTTCGTCGGGCGGGGAAGTGTCCCCTGGAATGACAGCTTCGTCTGGAGAAGAGGAATCGACAGGGAATACTTCTGATGGCTCATCTTGGTGAACAAACTCCAGTTCCGAAGGGAGTTGGGGTGGAGATATGGCTCGCCCTGTTGGAGTAGGAGGGGCAAGAGTTGGCGATTGTCTAGAAGAGGCACAATTGCAGCAGGATCATCAGTGAGATCTAGATCTATGATGATATGAAGACTGGCTTCAAGAATCATAGCTATGTGGTTGATCATGGTGGTAGAGCCTTTCGAGTGGCGAGCATCTTTCCAAGTAAGTAGGTCTGGTACTGTCCCAATGTAAGGGGAGTGTGGTGAGCGGGAGCAGTGGTACGGCACTCCAGAGGAAGCAGGTGAGAAGGACCAATGACGGTGATGTTGTCTCCTTGTGGTTGGGATACGATGCGAGAAAAGAAGATGGTAAACGTTCTGGAGATTGGTGAGGTCTATAGCGGCTGTGGTGGTAAGATGGGGAGTGTAGCACTGGCGGAAATGGGGATGGCACTGGCACCGCTTGCTACTATACCTTTACGATTACTGCGAGAATGGCTCCGAGGAGGAGGAATGTCTGGAGTAATTCTGTCGGCGCGGGCTGTAGATTGGTGCAATGCCGGTGCTGTTGTTGCTGTTGGAGCCGTTGTTACTTTCAAGCCGTTATTATTGTTGGTGCCATTTTTATTGTCGGTGCTGGTTGGTTGTCCAGTGCCGGCGCTGTTGCTTTTGCCGGTGCCGGGGACGCTCTCGGTGCCGGTATATCTGTCGGTGCCGAAGGTCCAGGTGCAGGGGGTTCTAATGCTACCCTCGGTGCTGCGGGCTGTAATGCGTGCCTTGTCTTTGCCGGCTTAGGTGCCGCCATTGATTTACTACGTGGCTTCTGTGTGCCGGAGGGGCCCGGTTTGTCCCCAGAGCTCACTCTGCCTTGATGTGCCGGCAGAGACCTTATAGGAGACGGTTGCTGCTGCTTGGACGATACAGACGAGGGAGGCGAGATTCTGCGCTTCGGCGGCAGAGTCTCTGAGTTGGAAGCAGGCCACGGGGGCTGCAAGGCTTTATCAAAAAGCAGCATGCGTAGCCGCATCTCCCTGTCCTTTCTGGCCCTTGCAGTGAGTTTACTGCAGTGCAGGCATTTCTGGGGAACGTGAAATTCTCCCAGACACCTAATACAGGATGGGTGACTGTCTGAGGCAGGCATTGCCTCCCAGCAAGAGTCACATTTCTTGAAGCTGGGGGATGGTGGCACGGTGACTAATATGCTACAGGAGAGGGTTTTTTTTTTTTTTTTTAATGGTAGTGGTCTAACTATGTACAAAAATGCAAAGGAAGGGAAGAAAATGGGGTACAATGAACTGTGAAGGATAACTATTAACTAAACTAAGAAGTAAAAAGAGGGCAATCTCATGACAGAACGAGTCAATGAGAAGAAGAGCGCAGCTCTGTCTGCAGCGTGAGGTGGTTGAGAGGAACTGGCGGGGACCGGACTGCACACTCAGGCAAAAGAGCGCGAATGCCACGAGATGCTGCAGCGCATCTGGCGGGGTTCTGCTTCTAGAAGAATCTCTGTTCTGCGGTGCCGGGGCAAGCCCAGCACCAACAGTGGAGCACCCATAGGGACATCCTCAGAGAAGAAATACCTGTTAGGCTACAAAGTCTGTATCCCCCTTAAGGCAGGATTATTCTCTATAGGTTTTTTGCTCTGTTAGAGTACTTTTACCCCATAGAGAATGATCTTATCTGCTGCTACTGATCTTCCAGGGTTTGAATAAGCGGGTCTTGTAAAGACAGCTAATTTGAACTGAGAGGGGCACTCCAGTCGATGCCGGTAGTCCTGCTTCCATGAGGAGTAAGGGAAGTCAAAGGAAGACTGTTCTCCCTTCAACTTCCTACAGTGTGGACAGCACTAAAAATCAAGTTAAGCTACTTTGACTTCAGCCACACAATTAATGTAGCTGAAGTTGCCTATCTTAATTCGACCTTGTCCTGTAGTGTAGACATACCCATAAAGTATTATGCAGAATTAGTAGTAATATACTCTCATACTTTAATGTCTTCCTAGCCTGACAGATTATATAAAATATGGTGGTTGGGTCCTTGAGAAACAGCAGGAGTGATAAATACGCTTCTGACACTTTCTAAATTCTAAAGGTTTGCCATGGAAAGATGGTTTCTGTTTGCTTCAAGAAAAGTTGCTAAAAATATGTTCACTGTTAAGTCTAACTATCATATAGGTAAGGTTCCTACATGGTCTCCACTACCAAGGCTTCTGAGGGATGCTATGAAGTATTTTCCCTGCCTCACAGGGATGCTATGAAGTGTTTTCATTCCACTGAAGCACAGATAGGAAGTCTCTTGACAGAGTACACAGAGGAAGACTATTGTAGAGCATGGACTTGAACCACAGTCTCCCCAGGTTGCTGGCTTACCTCCTGAACCTATCAGTCTTTTTACCAAAGGGTTATAATGAAGTCACTTGTTCAGTAGAGGCAGCCTGATAGCAACTTTCAGCTACCTTAAGGGGGGGTTCCAAAGAAGATGGAGCAAGCTAGTCTATTCTCAGTGGTGGCAGATGACAGAACAAGAGCAATGATCTCAAGCTGTTGTGGGGGAGATCTAGGTTGGATATTAGTAAAAATTATTTCACTGGGAGGGTGGGGAAACACTGGAATGGGTTACCTAGGGAGATGGTGGAATCTCCATCCTTAGAGGTTTTATGTCTCGGCTTGACAAAGCCCTGGCTGGGATGATTTAGTTGGGCTTGGTGCTGCTTCAATCAGTTGGTTGGAATAGATGATCCCCTGAGGTCTCTTCTAATCCTAATTTTCTATGTTTTTTATCATTTCAGGAAGTTTACCTGAAAGGACATGGGAAAGATGGCAGAGAAAAATGTATACCTTGGGCTATAGAGAGAGAGCAACATTGTATGTACAAAGCCTTAATTATTAAAAAATGTTTTTGAATTGTTATCAACTAAACAATCCTCAGATAATTTTAGCCCCACAAAAATCAATCACATTTACATTTGTCTACTATTATTTGTAAATAAATATTGAAGCATGCTTGGTGACTAATAATATAAGAGTTGATTCTCATTTACCCTATGGGTTCTTTACACAGTTTTCGCTATGTAAAAAGCCTTAAAAAGGATGTAAATTATGCTTATTCTCATTTTAAGGCCACGATACATTGGCAGAGTGATAATATAAAAGAGAATCAGACCCCTATGGACACATCAAACAAAATCCATATTAGACAATGGTATACCCTCAGCTGTAATAATAAATTATAGTATATTGGAATACATTGTGAGCACTGCCTTGTGTAAGTAATAGAAATATATTAACAGCTTCATTGTAGATTCAGAAAAGACAACACATTTTGTTCCTGGATACATAGAAGTTCTGAGGGCTTGAGACAAAGACAATGGAAGTCCCTGGAAAGACTTTCATTGACTTTTGCCTATCCTTATCCTAATTGGTGTGGACACTCAGGCAAAGTTGGTTGGTGGTTTACTTTTTGTATACCAAATTGGAAAGTGCTTACTATGGACCCGATTTTCAGAAAATGCAGCTCAATTTGATTATTGAAAAACTGAAACACTCAAACCCCACAAATCCATTGTGGAAATATTGGTCTAAACTCTTATCGGCATTTTTGGAGAAATCATCTAATTTCCTATGTAATCAGGGCAGCTCCACTAGCAGCAGCTGAGGTAAGTGAACCCACATAGACAGGTGCCCCCACGGCCTCTTCTTTGCCTCTCAATATTCAGTTCCTTCTTGGGGCACCAATAGCCTCTGTGGGTACCTGGGCAGGGTGGGGCGCATTCTGTACTCCTGAAAGGGATGGGAACTCAGGCAGAAGTGGTGGGCGGGGCAGCTAAACCTCTGTGCCACCCAGAGCTTGTCATGCCGCTTCCCTTCTTTTACATGGCATGGCACTCCGGTGGTGATTTAAAGGGCCCAGGGCTACAGCTGCTGTCACAGCAGTGGTGGCTGGGAGCCCCGGCTGCCCATGAATTACCTGGTCCTGGAGCAACTGTCTCCCTTCTTACCACCCTGTTGGTGGGGCCTAATTGCATCTCTCCCCCAGGTTTGCCCTATTCTCTCTCTTTCTCTTCCAAGGTTTTTTCCCCTTGTATCTTTTGGTGATTGCAAAATATATAGTGGGACAGGGGATTTGTTTTTTGCCTTCATCCATAGTTTCAAGGCCTTTGCATGCCACTATTCCTACATCACACAATGCAAGATTATTTACCACATCCTATTATGACATCATGTAGCCCCATTTTCCCATCTGCACCCCTGAGACTTTTGTGGATCCCACTTCCCTATGCATGTTGTTCATAGTCTTATGATCTTTGTGTAGGTGTACACTGTAATATATGGCATTATTTAGCCACCCGCGCGGCTCATATGAAACCCTCTATAATATAGTTCTCCTACCTTAGCACTGGATTAAAGACTATTGTGCTATCTATCCCAGGCTATGCTTTTAAGGTCTTTGTATGTATTTCTCCCTCATTTAGCATGGACTGACGTGGTTTACACTGGTCCACATCTTTGAAAGACAAATACTCAATTACAAATTTCACAAATGAATTGTGGTCCACCCACATTTACTCACTAAAGATGGGCAGTTGACTCAACTGTTGTAATGGGATAAAGGTTCTCTGTCACTATGTGAATGCCAAAGCCAAGTCTGGTCGAGGGATAAAACATAAAGGACAAACACAGATAGAGAAATGGGAGACATTTGTCTTGTGGGGACCTTCAGTTCCAGTGATTTTTCCCCTCCATTACACTGATGGTGAGGCATTGGTATAACAAGGAATATTCTCTGTCTACAGAATTATTGGAAAAACTATGTTCTCACTGGTTTTGTAATGGCCAAACTTCCTGTTGTGCTATGGCTAATTAGAACCGCATCTATTTTTAAAAGTGTAACTCATTGTAAACATATAAGAAGATTAGATGAAATAGTCATAAAACTTAGTTGGTAAAATGTTATGATTTGATTTCAGTTGCCTTTTGCAGAAAGTCACTTGGGCACACATCAGTTTCCTTCAACATTTTTTTCCATTGGTCATGTTTTAAACCTGTTCCCACCATTGGATGAAACTCAAAGTTCTAAACAATAGAATTATTTTACTAGAGGTTTATAGTTATTTATTTTAATGAAGATACTTTCTGGAATTGTGGCTGTTGTCTTTCAGACAACTTTACTTCCTCAGTAGGAAAACTAGACTATACTAGGATCAATAAGTGGCAAAAATGTGTAAGGGTTAGGTTTAAGAAAATGTGAAGCATATGAAAGAACCACTCATTGACCTTTGAATGACTGATTCTTGTAACACCTGTGAATGACTGATTTGTCTGTGATATTGTGGATTATATCTAGCCATATTCATTTGCTATGTGGAAAAATTGAGCAGTTAATGTAGGCATAATGAACTGGGGTATGATTTACTTTCTTATTAGTGCAGTGTGAAAACATTGAAAAGGGTTTTGTATTAATGCATTTTCTTACAATCATGTTTTAATGGGGTGCAGCCCCCCCCCCCCCAATAAATCTTAATCCACCTCTGCCAGGTGGCACAACCTGCTGGAATGCTTACAACATAGCATAGAGAGGGTCAGAGTCAGAACTGTAATTCCAGAATTTCTGGTTCACATTGAGGTAATAATTACTGAGCTTTGCAGCAAAACTGTTCAGTACTGTAACTTCCTGATCTAAATCCACCTATCTTGGAAGAAAGTTGAAGGAAACAGACCTGGGAAAATAGATCTTGTTTCCTGTCAGAAATCTCAAGGGGATATTCAATTGCACTAAATGATATTTCCAGAAGTATAAACATGAATTTCTTTCACTATTTTCATATAAACACAGGCTAAGAGGATGTAATATCTATGGGCCCCTCCTTACAAACACTCACTGCTTACCACAGTTCGTGGTCCCATTTACCTCCTCTAAGGTTTCGTTCTCTCAAATTCAGATACCATATCTACAAAATTTACCAAGTATGCAATTTGTGTCGGCATTGACCAATAATTCACTTTCTTTCTCTAAGAGTCACCGTCACATTTCATCCTTTATTAGCAATAACTTGGAGATGCAGTTCTCTCTAATGATGATAGTGAGTGGCCATCAAAGATAAGAATACTTGATGTGTAATCATGACACTAAAAAAAATTTCTTCTATGCCACAATCTCTGATATTTTTTTAGATACAGATTCCATGCACACTCACTATTTGGACTCACCCCCAAATTCTGACAATTGTGCTAACTCCTAAACTAAATTGATTCTGGATTCAGATTTGGGAGGGAATTTATGGTGTATTTTCTCTGGAATTAGAATGCTGATTCGTCTTGGGAACCCATAGTTTCTCACAATACTGTAAGTAGCTGGGTGCTTTGTGAATTCTATTCACAGCTTCTTAATAATAGAAAAAAAATGTACCTCACCAAAACATGACACTGGCACCACAAGAATCTGTTCAAACCTTGTATCTGCAGATGCTTCTCATAGAAGTGATATATTCTACTTCAGAGAGTGATGTTCTTGTCAGTGCACAAACAACTTGTTCCAGCTTTATGACTCGCTGGAAAATTTGGAAACTCATACAAAGAAGTGTGCAATATTGATGTTCCACTCAAGGCAATAATTGGGCTCTGCAGCTGCTTGTTCATTATAGTACATTGAAACAATCAAACATCCTATGTGACAGACATAAAAGCTATTTTTAGATTTTTTCCTACCTCTGTGTCAACACTTTGACATGAGTTTCTACTGACGTATGGCATGAATGATCATCTACCTCTTCTTTCTAAAGACTCATGATTGTTGTCTCCTGGTTAGTTTTGGAAACCCTGGATGTCAGGAGCAAGTATATGAGGGTATGTCTACACTTGCCCCCTACTTCGAACTAGGGAGGCAAATGAAGCATACCGAAGTTGCTAATGAAGTGCGGGATTTAAATATCCCACGCTCGATTAGCATATTCATGGCTGGTCGCCGTTTTAAAATGCTGGTCGCCCGATTTAACTTGCTGCGTGTAGACATGATAGTCCAAGCCAAAACCCTTCCCTTGAATTAACTGTTATGCAGTGAGGAGTAACAGTTAATTCGAGGGATGGATTTTGGCTTGGACTACTGCATCTACACGCAGCAAGTTAAATCGGGAGAGCGACATTTTAAAATGGCGACCGGCCGCGAATATGCTAATCAAGCATGGGATATTTAAATCCTGCACTTCATTAGCAACTTTGGTATGCTTCATTTCCCTCCCTTGTCCGAACTAGGGAGCAAGTGTAGACATACCCTGAGAGGCTTTTGGCAGTTTAATCTCCAGCGGCATCCAGTGTAGAACAGACATAAAAAAGAAGGTGAAGAGTGTGTGAATAAAAAACATGATTATCTCTGCCATATAACATACTATAACATGCTTTCACAACACACTGAAGGGCTAGGTTGCATGTAGACTTTGTTATTAAGTTACAAGATGCTTACATTAACATCACTAACACTTAGATATATTGCTTGTACGCTTAAATATTTCTTTTCTCAAGTCTCAAAGGATAGAATCTAGTTCTTCCAAAATAACAAGAGATTTAATATGACCGAAGGACTGAGAGACTATAGATACTTGACTCCCTGGGTGAAATCCTGGCTTCATTAAGTCCATGAGAGTTCTGCCATTAATTTCAGTTGGATCACAGTTTCATCCCATGTGCTTTGGTAGACCTCTAAAGAGTTCTCTCTCATGTATAAGTCCCTTATTTTATTAAGTTCTTCCTACAACCTATTCTGGTCCATTGTGGGATCTCAAAGATCAAGGACTCTTTATAAGATTTCTTTTTTCCACACTAACTACAAGTATAAAATTCTTGCCAACCTTTGGCAGTCAGTTTTTGTTAGACATAGCTAGGGGAATGTTCTGGGTTGCAATGTGACATGCCATGAAAATTTCAAGAAATTTCAGACTTATTTCCCCATTAACTGATGGTTTATATGCAACTTCAGAATGTTACTGAAACTGTTAGGAAAGTATTTGGCATACTATTTAATATTAACAGTGTACAGATTGTACAACAATGTACTGCCTTGGGGGAAAATAGATTACCTAATACATCTTGGCCATCTTTAGTTTGATGTTCTGACTTTGTTTAAATTAAAACTCAGATAATAATGTATATATTGTGGTGTATATTCTACTGTCCGGATTGAGAGCTCTTTTATGGAACCTCCTATGTTGTAAACCCACAATTCCAGATTAAGATTTATGATTTAATCTGCAGGTTTCTTAGCTACACTTGTTAAAGGGGGAAAAAACCATGAGATGAAAAAAAAGCCTCACTTATTAACAGATTTCCCTGGGGAAAAAAATCACCCATTATTTCACTCTTGCAATATATCACTATAAAACTGTTTAAAAATCAGAAGACAGAGACACAGGAAACCTTTAACCATCATGCAAAAGCAGCGAGGAGTCCTGTGGCACCTTATAGACTAACTGAAGTGTAGGAGCATAAGCTTTCATGGGCAAAGACCCACTTCGTCAGATGCATCTGATGAAGTAGGTCTTTGCCCACGAAAGCTTATGCTCCTACACTTCAGTTAGTCTATAAGGTGCCACAGGACTCCTCGCCGCTTTTGCAGATTCAGACTAACACGGCTACCCTTCTGATATTTAACAATCATGTTTGTTATTTGCAACAATAAAACTCCAAAATCTAAAGGGAAGTGAATCCCAGTGAGGAACTTAATTTTTGACCTTTTCTTTGGAAAGACGATCTCTGGATTAGTTCACACGCACATCAGTTTAACCAATGTTAATTTTGTACTAGGTTAGTTAAATGAGTGGAACTTTATATATTCTTACATCAGTTTAAATTCAAATGATATTATTTTAACTTTCCCCTGTTGTTTAACTGAATAACAGTTAAGATAATGTAAAAGAAGGAAGTGAAAAATATCCTCATTCTGCCTACTTTGTCATTCCACAGTTAACCTCCTTGCTAAGGAAATCCAGGAAAACTCTAGGATAGATCATCTATTAGGGAAACAATAGGACTGAGGGATGGAAATACTGATTGTGACATTTTTATTGCACCTCAGAATTCCATGGAGTTTGCAGACATCAAGAAATGAGCTGGAAGCCCATGAGGGGTGGAAGACTGGTTTTAGAAGTACTTTGATCCTTTCAAATTTTTTCCCTCAAGAGAGTCAGTATCTTGAGAAGGGACAATTGAAGCTGAGTCTAGAAGGGGCAAAGGATCTTTGGTTTAAAATTGAAATCCTGAAAGGGACTGAAATGTTGTTTGACTTGGAGACAGGGCTAAGCCACAGATGACCCACCCAGTGAGAGAGTCCAGAGAGGAGACTAAGGGTGGTCACTATTGTCAAGAAAGTGGTCCCCAGGGGGATGGATGTGAGAGGTAAATGCTGGGCATGAGGTGGTGTCCTAGGAGTAAGAACACACTTGGATATACCCTAATTCAGGAATAGAGTTAAGCACATGCTCAACTTGAATCATGTCCCATTGAAATTAAATCCAGTTATGCACATGCTGTAATGTGACCCTGAACAGGAATGTGTAGATGTGTTTTCCTAAAGTAGAGCCTAAGGGCTAGATATTCAAGGTATTCGGGCATCTAAAGATGCAGGTAAATTCTTAGTGGGATTTTCATAATACCTTAACAGGTTAGGTTCCTAGGTTGCGTTGATTTTGGAGTGAGTTAGGCACCTATAGCCTTCTTGAAAATCCCACAAGCTGTCTACTGCATCTTTAGGTTCCTAAATATCTTTGGCCATATGTAACTTACCTACGTTTGTGCACTGAGTCAGGGGCAGAGTAAGAAAGAATCTCCTTGTCTAAGAATTAGATAACACTGTCTCTTTTCTTTCTTTTTGTAATCTTGGTCTGTGGCCCAGTCATTGAAATGTTTTGTTCTCACAATTAGTCCCATAAAAGTCAATGGAACTGCTCACATGAGTAAAGCTGTTTATATAGGTAAGGCTTTACAGGATCAGACCTATTAATTACAGGTTTCACTTTCTCCTTTTTGCTATAACGTCTCATTTTCTTGGGCTCAGCAGACAGCACATATTCTTAAACTGATAATGGAACCATTGAGAGAGAAATTGCCTGACCATCCATGGGTTAATCAGATGAGGTGAAATCACAGTAGAACTGAGCTTCAGCTTTGCATCTAGGACAACATGTTTTGTGGGAGACAATTGTGTTTGTCTTGATGAAAGCCTTAGGAATGAAGTTCTTCCATTTTTCCACATGTAATAACTGCATTTTTTGAAAAAAGCAAAAGTACTCAGCTTGCTCTCTGCTTAGTGTACATTGTATTGTGTCCCAGGTTACTGTGACTTTCTTTTTAAAGTCAAAGCACTCCTATCTATGAGCTTTATTAACCATGTGGGCATGGGTGGGCTTCCAAAGTATTGTCCCCAGCTTTTAACATTGACTCCAGTGCATGTTGGGAATTATCAGTCTTTTCCTTGGTTGTTTTCCAACTACTGGCTGGGAAGCTAGAGGGAATGTCCTCTTGGTAGTAGACAATGGAATATTTATACTCTATTTCAGTTATAATGGGGAAGGCTGTCCAAGTTTTCAGTGAATTGTATAATATTTTAACACGCTACTGCAGATTGATATGAAATAATTTATCTACACATTTAATAGTAACTGGATATTTTTGGTCCTAATCCTTCAAAACCTTTCCTCATTCCATTAAGGTGACCTGAAAAAAAGAATGGAGTGTGTCTCTCTTTAAATGTTCAAAATCCAAGACTTTTAATTCCAGAAAGTCTTAATAGTTCATTGAAGACCCAGGAAACTATGATAAAGCTACTGAGGGGAAGTGATTCTTTATGGAGGGTACTTTTATTTGGTTTTGTGAACAACTATTTAACTAAAATGTGGGAGAAGACCAAAGGAGCAAAGAGAACTTAACAGCTGGGTGACTTTCCAATCCACATCTCTGTATTATCAAAGAATGCCAATAAATAAATGGGCACAAACTCATTCTTTGTCTTTGGTTAGTCACCTTTAATTTCTTACTGATGTCAGTGGAATCTTGAGCCCTATCTGATGCAATGTACCAGGATACACCTAAAAGATATATGTTAGACACCGATCAAAAATGTTTACACACTGTAGTGTAGCCAAAGTAAAAAATGTTAGGCATACCAAACGTAGACTGAACTCATGCCCACACAGAACCAAAGACCTGGAAGAGAAGAAACAAATGACCCAGTGAAAACTATCCCACGGACCAAAAGGATCAATTCCCAGGGTATACCAAATAATAGTGGGGAAAGGGCAGATGGAAGCAAAGTTGTAAAGATTAAGCTAATCTATACTGAGGGGACTTGTGGCAAGTCTTAAAAGCAGCTCGCAAGGGACTTCAATAAATCTTGTCCGGAGTAAAGCAGTGCAATTGGTATGTTCTGTCTGATTTAATCTGAAATGCTAAACAGCAGCCAAGGGGTTACTTTACCCTTAACAATTTGTCTTCAAGATGAACTCTGAGCAATCAGTTCTGCTTGTGTCATCAGGGTCTAATTTACTTCTCTTTCTTACATGTTCTCTGCACGTCACTTTATTTTCAGTCTGTTTTGTGTCTTGTTAATGGATCAACCTCTTTTCTAGGTGCTATCAGTGTAAAGATCTTGCCCTGAATGGTGAGTACTTGGCTTGAGGGGGACTTCAGGATATGAACAGGCTGCATTTTATGTATGAGTTTATGAAACATTACAGAGAGTGAACATATGAAAATGGAGGCAGCGGATTTTTAGAGTCTCAGTCATGGAATTCCCGTAAATAAGAATTTCAAAACAGATTTTTGTACCTTTTTAAGTGAATCTGTTGTCCCAGTGGGAAGTGCTGAGGGCCTTTAGAATTGCTGATGTTTCAAGATTTCTCAACTTTTCTGCAAGGTCTCAGTGTTACCACATGTCTCTAGTGAGGGAACTATATGATTTCATTTTTAAAGTGCATTGGTGAAATTTAATAGTCAGTGTGCTGGATTATTAAATTGATAGGAAAGGAGAATTGCAAAAGTGACATACTGGCAATGAAAATAGCTGTAAATGTTTATTTTCTATTCTTCAGCTACAAGGTACTACATAGAAAACCTATCGGTTTATTTTATAAAAAGTAATTAATGAAAATAGGGATTGTAATGGTATATTGTATTTAAGAAACTATTACCTGTACCTTAATCCTGAAAAAACTAGATGACCCTTAGACTCCCTTCTAAACCTATGATTCTATGTGTGCATCTTCACATAAAGTGAGTAGATTCATTGAAGTGAATTTCTAACCTGAATTCTGTAGGACTATCCACAGTATTTAAAGTGACGCATGTGCACAAGCCTTGTCAGGACTGGAGTCTAAAATAGGAGGTGAGTGGTGACGTTCAGGATCCCCGTGGGCAGCAAAATAGTTTGGGTGGTTAGTCAGTAGGTCTCTATAGAATTCATGATTTCAGTACACTGAAAGACAGTTTTTATGGTGCTTGGAGGAATGATGATTTCAGTTCTTGTGTTTTAGGTTTACTTTCCTTTTCAGAGTCAAATAAAACTGACATCTCAAAGCAAAATCCAGACAGTGGGAATTCTGCATTCTACAGTGGGAATTTTACCCATTACCCCCTAACATAGTTGCAACAATATTAACATCTAAGGTAAGCAGGCAAACCAAAATCATAATTCCCATGGATGCAGCTACATTTGCAATTTTGCCTTTCTACAGGGTTAGCTAAAGTGCAAACATTGGTAAGGCTGCCACAGACAGTTGTAGGAGGGCAAATCCCTGGTGTGGGCCTATACAGCTGAGTATTACATGAATTTAGGTGTCTTGTCTATTTAGATTCGAAACTCTTTGTCTTTGTCTTTGTCTTGACTAAGATTTAAAGTTGTGATGCTAGCTCACTTAATTAGCTTGCTGAACACAGACCTTCTAAAACGCTAATCAAAACAAGGCAAGCTGTATTTTAGCACAAATTAAGCTGGTTGAGGTAAATCCCAGGAGAAATCTGGGAAATTGATCCTGATAGCACATGCCTGAATATAACTTAACTTGTTTAGAATGCGACAAGGAGTCCTGTAGCACCTTATAGACTAACAAATGTATTGGAGCATAAGCTTTTGTGGGCAAAGACCCACTTGGTCAGATGCATGATCTGTTAGTCTATAAGGTGCTACAGGACTCCTTGTCGCTTTTGCAAATCCAGACTAACATGGCTACCCCTGTGATACTTGTTTAGAATGAAGTTTTAAAAGGTCTTTATCTCTACCCCATTGGCTTTGTCTAGACTGGGATTCAAAAGCGTGTTGTTAGATTCTGCTAGCTTGACCTACTTTGTTCTAACTGTCTGTCCTGGTGTATCTGCAGGAGCGGCCTAAAGCCAGCTGCGGCAGCTAGCGCCCCAGGCAGAAGGCGCGATTGGCCCCCGGCCTGCATGGCTGTCAATGGCCGCGATGTAATCATCGGGCGCCCCGAGCCGGCGGTGCCCTAGGTGACCGCAGAGTCTGCCTAGGCTCATGGGCCACTCCTGTGTATATCTGTATGCTATTTGAACCATTCTAGTCTGGCAACATCCATGGTCCAGCATGATTTTAGTTAGTCAGATGTCCACGTATCATTGCTGTGGCCAAATTTCCTGCAGTCCCAGAAAGTTTGTTTACAGACACCAGTCCTGGCTCTCAGTGTTCTATTATTTAGCTCTAATTTACTCCTAAATGAGATTCTTTCCATTGACCGTAATGGAAGGTGGATCAGGACTAAAGACTGCCCTCAAGAACAACAAAGATTGAGAAACATAGGATGTTTATGATTCAACTTGCGTATCTGCTGAACGTGAATTACAAGAATGGCTCTGGCCAACTTCGAAGCATGTACAAATAGGAAATTGTGCAGCACGCCTAGGTAAGTTTTGTATTCCAAAATGTTGCTTTTATGTACCTAAGATTTTGGCTAAGTTCTTTTTTCAGTTGCATCAGTTTAAAGCTGCACTAGTTTTTCTTCAGTGTAGGGTTTGATCCAATGCAGAATTCATGGATGCTATTTGGGTGCCACTAATGAAAATATGACCCTTAAATTTTATTAGTAAAATATTATTTAAAATATAGCTGTTAACAAGAAAACAATATCTGACATGTTTTAGAAAATTGACGAGCTTGCATCATTAAGAAATGTATTAGAAACAATTATGACTAAAATATTAACTTTTCCCAATAAGAGAGAATTTATACACATCATTAAACAGTACATATTTTGAAAAAGAGTGGATTGCAAGACATGGGCTTATTTTATTATTAAATAATATTAACAATTTATTAGGTTGGAATAAGAATACCAAGCCACGTATAGTGCAAGCAGAAATGTTGGACTATGAAATATTGTCTGAGTCAGCATTAGAAACTAATTAAAAGTACAGAGGTAGGAGTATGTAAAAAAGGGGGGGAGGATGAGGCTTAGGATAAGATTCACGTAAAAACAGATGATGAGAAGAGATGGGCAAAGAACATTGATTAAAGTATAAGTGCGTCTAGACTTCATTCCTCTTTCGAAAGAAGAATGTAAATGAAGGAAATCAAAAATGCAAATGAAGCACAAATCTCATGCTTTCATTTGCAAAATTGCATCTGATTGCTTTTTTGAAAAAGGTTTTTTTGAAAAAAAGCACTCTAGACGCTGTTCTTTCAGGAAAACACGCCCTTTTTCAAAAGAACCCTGTAAACCTCATTTTTTCAAGAATAAGGGGGTCTTTCGAAAAAGGGTTTTTTCAAAAGAACCATGTCTAGACTGCTTTTTTTTTGAAAAAATCCTGTTTTGAAAAAGCGATCGGATGCAATTATGCAAATGAAGCGTGAGATTTGTAAATCTGCGCTTCATTTGCATTTTTGATTTCATTCATTTACATTCCTCTTTCGAAAGAAGAAGCCCGGGGCGGGGCCCTTTTGGCGTCCGTGGATAGACGGGTTACGGCTGGGATAACCCCCGTCTACCGCATCGGGGCGCGAGCAAGCCCCGACGCTTAGAGCCCCGGGCTGGGACCCGGAGAGAGGGTGGCACCGGGTCCCCTTCCCTCACCTCCGAGGAGCATTCAATCTCAGGCAGCGCCGGCTCAGGCATACAACAGAACGAGGTGGCAGTCCAGCAAAAGGGACTGGACTGTGGGCTCAGGCTCCACCCCGCAGAGGCGGGCGATAGCTGCAGGGTCCGCTGACCCCTCCTCCCTTCCTGGGAGGGGGTGATCGCACCTAATTGACAGGGCTTATAAACAGGGGCCCTGGGCAGGATACGGGCGGAAAGAGGGCAAAGGGGTTCACCAAGCCCCCCTCTCGCTCGGGGAGGGGGTGATCGCACCCCGAACCGCCCACAACAACACAAAGAACCAAAGTGAGCCTGTGGCTAGTGAACTTGACCGGGATAAGAGGGCCTGAATTCTGCTCTTGGGTCTGCCACTTATTTGGGTAAATCACTTATTCTCTCTGTTTCCACCAGACTGTAGTCTGTCAATTAGACTGCTTGTTCTTCAAAGCAAGGAGTGATTTTATGTGCCAGTACAGTGCTTGGCACAGGGGGGCTCTAATCTTGATTTGCATTACAGTAGTCTTAGCTCCCCCCTCCCCCCAGTACTGATCTCTAGGCACTTTTTCAATACTGCTCATCATTAAATGAGAATAAAGAATTTTAAAAACTTTCCTGGCCAAAACTGTTTCCTAGTGAATCCCATTATTGTCACATTAATATTCCACAACCAATTGCCCCAAATTCCTCAAGCCACTGCTCCACAGGAAAATAGATTAACTAGGACCTAATTTTCAGAGATTCTGAACATTTCACACTCTTTTGAAGTCTAGAAGGAAACACTTTTGAAAATCAAGCACCACACCTTGCAGCCTGCTCTGCAGGGCAACAAAACACAGGGTTTGTTGGATGGGGAAAGGAAAAGATTACCAGAGTCAGCGGGGTATACCTGACTAGCTGCCACTTCACTACTCACTTTCTATCCAAGAGCCTCCACTGATCACAAGGGCTGTGGTTTCAAATGTAGAACAGATTAGACACACTGCTAGTATGCAAGAGAGCTGGAGAGCATTTGTTCTACTAAGGCAAAGGAAATTAACTTACATACTTTGCTCAGATAAGAGCTCTATAGCTGAAACCCAATGCAATGCTTTGAAAATGGCAGAGTTTGTCGTCTTTTTGAAAACTCCCCAAAGCCACACATTTAGAATTAAGGCTGAAAATCTGTCTAAAACTCTGTTATCTATGTGTTTTCACATCAGATATGTTGAGCAAAACTGAGTTTTTGTTTACCTTTGAATGTGCTTGCATTTTTTTAAATAAATATAATTTGCTATATTTCAGTACAACCCCCTTTATTAAACTGTTTTGATAAGCTATGCTAATGTCCTGTTTTATGGAGTACTTGTAATTAAATACATAGCCTTATTATCAGAACTACTTTAGCATCCCAGCAGAAAACTATTAAAAACCCATTCACACATATTACCTAAAGTCACAATCCTGCAGTAAGGCAGATGTTATTGGTTGGGCCAGTGGTCAGCAAATGAATCATTGAAAAAACAGGTTGCTATTTGAAGTCACACACAGTGGTTTTTTAATAAGATCCTACTGTTTATAGGTCAGGTCACATTTACAGTAAAAAGCTTAATCTGTTTATTCACTTTTCACTGGACAAAGCTCTACTATAATGCCACTCTGCTGAGTTTGGCAGAAGCACAATTACATCATTAGAGCAGAGGTGCCAAAAGCAGCATTCAGTTCTTTCAGATCCCTGGCTCTTCAGTCCATTCAATGCCAGCAGGCTATGCTAATTAAATACTCTAAAACCCAACCTTGCTCATTTTAAATATACCATTAGTGTTAAGGGTATGATAGTGATGAGAGAGCCGGGGGCTAACGGTCCGAGCACAGGACTGTATGCTTGGGAATCATGAAGTCTAACACTGACTCCTTGTAGTCTTAGCAAGTCCTTAGCCTCCTTAATTCCACTTTCCCTTCTATACAATGGGGATAATAATACTAACCTACTTCATCACAGGGGTGTTCTGAGAGACTGCCCAGCATTCTGCTGTGGAGTCCAGTGGGATACATGCTGCACTCTGTGTGTGTGTGTGTGTCCATCTGTCTGTGTGTGTAGGCATCTTGCACATACTAGAAGCCCTGCTCCTGGGGGTTCCAGCTGCCATGTGGCCCTTCTGTCACATGGGGCAGAACCTTGCCTTTCATCTTTGCAAAGTGCTTTGAAAAGAAGTAGTGCTTGGTGTTGATATTATATTTGAAAATGGTTGCGCTTCACTCATCAGGATGACTACATAGCTTGCGGCTAATCTTAAGTGTATCACCTCTTCGCCCAAAGTCAAGGGGCTGGTTTTACTTGGCCAAGCAAGGGAGTCCAGCCTCATGAGTTAAAGTTTATTGGTAGTATTAGAATGGCAGGTGAAGGCTCCCACTGACCCAGGACCCAGTTGTGGTAGAGTCTCTACAGTTAAACACCACCTGTCACTCTAATTAGACAAGTCAGACACAGGAGAAATAGAGGCACAGAAAGGTGAGGGGACTAAGATCTACAGTCATCCAGCAGATACGCAGAAGAGTTGGGAATTAAAACCAAGACTTTTGATTTCCAGTTTAGTGTTCTACCCCTTACACTGCACTGTTTGTTTAATGTAGAGGTACCATAACATTAGAATGAAGGGACGGATCTCCAGGGGATGTAAATTGGCATTGTTCCATTGAAGTCAATGATATTATGTTGGCTTATCCTAGCTGAGCATCTGGTCCTATGTGTATAGCAACATTTTACAATGCTTTGAATATATAACATGCCACAGAGATGCTAATGCCAATATTTTCAAACTTTTCTTCCTAAAGTTGGGCACCAAAATCCATATTCAAGCCCATAAACAGGTTGCCTGATTTTGAAGAGTGACTTCAGTTGGAGTGGTAGTTGCCTATGGGTCTAAATATCGATTCAGGTGCGTATCTTTAGGCACTGTCATTGAGAAAAAAATAGCCTGAGAATTGCTGTTAACTATATTGCTCTAACATTACCCTTTTATTTACTTGGCCCATCTCCATTTATAAGAAGAAATGGCCTGGAGCTTTGAGTACACAGCAACTGTGCTAATTCAACCCTTTTGTAAGTAGATACAGTTCATGGAATTCAATGGACTGTCACCTGTTTACAACAGAGCTGTACTCGGTTCTGCATTGAGGGCTCCATGCTATTCCCATTTAAAACAATGAGCAAACTGTCATTAGCTTCAGTGATGCAGGATCAAGTCCTAATAAAGGTGAACTAAATAGGGACAACTTCATTAAACTACAGTAGACTGAAGACCTGCCACTAATTTAAACTCTCCAATTCACTGGTGTGCCTCCTTCTGAAGCAGGTGTATTTCTTGCACTGTTAGGGACAGTTACTTCTAGTTCTATAAGCATATTTTACTTTTGACAGATGCATTTCAATGAGCTCACAAGGTGATAATCGGCTTTTTTCACGAGGAGATCTAGAGACTGTAGGAACATGTTGGGGTGATATTTCATGTACATCTGGATATACTGTATAACATACTAATGCTGCAGACCCGTCTTCTATTCCTAAGGGGCTGAGTGAACTTCAGAATTTTGGGCACATTCAGTACCTAGGACTGACAGAGTAGAGAAGGAAATATCACAATTTAGCAAAGCAGATGAAAGATTGATACAGGGGAATTGCACGGGGCTTATGATGGTGCAGCATGTTGAGCAAGGTAACATAAATCACATGGTCACATTGGGTGACTTAGTGTTGAGGATATTAGGTGCTTTTTTATCAAGCCCTACATAATATGTTAGGAAATCAGGGAAGTGAAGCTATAATTTTAATGGTTTCATTGCTTGCTAACCAGGGAGTCTCTTTTTAGCTAAGGTACTTATATAGCCCCTGTTACTGTACCACCTGCACACTTCACAGACTTTAATGCTCTTTTTGTCAGAAAGACTATGTGCCCAGGAGGTCTGTGACAGAACAGGGACCTGAATATAGATCTGCCACATCCTAGGCTAATGCCCTAACCAGTGGCCCATCTTTTATGCTGTGCCTTAATGCTCTTTCCTTCATATCCAATCTCTTCCTCTCCCCTTTCTCCCCAAATTAAGAGTTCTTAAAAAAAGTTCTTCTATCCTACAGATCACCTGAAGGAGATGCTTAGACCACCATAATAGCCTATTGACCAACCACCAAACTGATTCTGATGAGGTTCAGAATGAGATCTCCAACACAGCATTTTTCACAGCAGATCAAGATGAAATTGTTTAACACACAGGATTTCCTAGAATGATGATGTACTGGGGTACTTTAGAAAAATGGATTGTCATTACATTCAAATTTGAGATAATGGCTGAGCGCTCAACATCAATCTAAGACAGGGGTGGGCAAATTGTGGCCGATGGGCTGGAACTGGTCCACCAGGGTTAGTACCTGGTGGGCCCCCTCCTCTATATTTACCTGTGCCTCCATAGGATTGGGCGATCACAGCTCTTGTTGGCCATGGATTGCTGTTTGCAGCCAATAGGAGCGACGGGAAGTGGTATATTGGTCCGCACCAATTCCTGATGCTCCCATTGGCTGCAAACAACAATCTACAGCCAATAAGAGCTGCTATTGCCCGATACCTAAGGAGGCACAGGTTAATATAGGCACAGTGACACACCTGGCAGAATGTTGTTTTTTTTATTGCCCACCCCTGATCAAAGGTATATGCAACTTCAAAGACTGCAAAGCAGACTTGAAAGCAATATTTGGATTCATATGGTGGGTGTTAGTACATCCATGTGTGAATATCAGGATCAGCATTCAAGAATTCATAAGAACATGGTCATGCCCTAGTTCTGTCCCAGTTCTATGAAAGTCTTTGTTTTTCATATCATTTGTGTTTATTTGATGGATTGCAGTATGTTTCCATGCCTTAGATTTACAGGAAGGTGCATAATCATCCAGGAACAGGACTCATTCATATACCTTAGCCTTATCTCAGAGGTGGAGGAACTGACAATAGAACTTGGTATGTAATCTGGAGATTTCACTATGTATCTATAAATGGGATATTTGTGTATAGAAGGGAGGGGAGGGAAGCATATCAGTGGTCATGGTGGGAGGTGGTCTTTTAGAAAGGAATTCTTTTGTGCTCAGAAAGGTCAACTAATGTGTTCCTCCCAGGTCTAATTCAGGCCCTTTGGAATTGCACAGGTGTAACTACTCTGAAGTCTGTCCTGTAAATGAAATCAAAGGAGTTTTCTGGCTGCAAACAAGGGCAGGATTTGACTCCCTGGTTCTAATAATTCTGCTGAAGTGGTGATCTTGCATGATTTCTTCTCTCCTGAAGGGCTACATGCAACTAGTTGACCTGACAATGTTTGAAAATATGAGCTGCAGAATCAGTTTGCAGAAGATATCAAGCTGGGAGGGGTTGCAAGTGCATTGGAGGATAGGGTCATAATTCATAATGACCTGGACAAACTGGAGAAATGGTCTGAGGTAAACAGGATGAAGTTTAATAAGGACACATGCAAAGTACTCCACTTAGGAAGGAACAATCTGTTTCACACATTCAGAATGGGAAGCAACTGTCTAGGAAGGAGTACTGCAGAAAGGGATCTAGGGATCATAGTGGACCACAAGCTAAATATGAGTCAGCAGTGTGACACTGTTGCAAAAAAAGCAAACATGATTCTGGGATACATTAACAGGAGTATTGTGAGCAAGACACGAGAAGTTGTTCTTCCGCTCTACTCTGCGCTGATTAGGTCTCGGTTGGAGTATTGTGTCCAGTTCTAGGCACCACATTTTAAGAAAGAGGTGGAGAAATTGGAGAGGGTCCAGAGAAGAGCAACAAATTATTAAAGGTCTAGAAAACATGAGGGAAGACTGAAAGAACTGGGCTTGTTTAGTTTAGAAAAGAAGAGGGATAAAAGTTGTTCTCCTTGGCCTCTGAAGAGACAAGAAGCAATGGACTTAAATTGCAGCACAAGAGGCTTAAATTGGACATTAGAAAATACATAACTGTCATGATAGTTAAACACTGGAATAAATTGCCTAGGGAGGTTGTGGAATCTCCATCACTGGAGATATTTAAAATCAGGTGGATAGACATCTATCAGGGATGATCTAGACAGTGCTTGGTCCTGCCATGAGGGCAGAGGACTTGGTGATCTCTTCAGTCTCTTTCAGTTCTAATATTCTATGATTCTGTGATTCTATGAAAATGTAAATGACATTTTCTGTAGTCAGGTAACTAATCAGTATCAGCATTAGCTACCGGTCTGCAACTTCCTCCAGGTTTTTTCCTTTAGGATTTTTGTTTTCAATTTCTGTTTGATATTGAGTCAGAGTGGCATTATTTTGGATCATGTGCTTGTCATTTTAATTGGTCATTACTTCTGTTATTTATTTTGAACATTCTCTTTATACCACGCTCTGACTTGATTGGTCTTTTACTTCAAAACTCCGTAAAACTGAATTAGAAATAAGGGGAAAGGCAATTAACAATGGGAAAGCATTATTATGGCAAAACGAGTTGTTTAGTCAGATGCTGATATGTGGTATCACTTTTATTGTTCATTGATTTGACCCCCCCCCCCCTTTGTGAAACTCATCTGGTTCACTCCAGAGCCCACACGTGGATGGAACATTTCAGGGGGAAATTTTCAAAAGCATGTAAAAAATGTGAGGGCTTTAAACCCCATTGAATTTCCATGGAATTCATTTTTCTAAGTCTTTTGAATGCTTTTCAAAATATTCCTCTTAATGTGCAAGTTTACCTGCCAATGGGTGTGGGGGGCAAAAGGGAGCACTGCTCTGAGGCTTGGCTCCCAGTCACTGCTGCTACTACTATGGCAGTGGCAGCGAATAGAAACCCGGGTCCTGTAAATCGCCGTTGGAGTGTCGCACAGTGAGATCTGGGCAGCACTGAGAGCTGGCTGCCCTGCCCCTTCTGTGTGAAGCACTAGGGGCACAGAGCCCTCCCCTGGCCGCCACGCCCCCCCACACACACTTTGCCCAGGGGCCCAACAAGCCTGTTGGCTTCCTGGAGTTCAGTTAACCCAATACCACACCAATTTCAGATTTGCCCGGTTTGATCATAAAGTCTATGACATTATTCTGTTGAAGTCAACATAAGCTCACAGACAGAGAGGCTGCAGGAGGGAGCCCATAATCTGTTTGCATGTGAAATATTTAGTCACAAAGATTGAGTGGGGTTTTTAAAAGTGCTCAGCACTGGCCAAACTCTACTCGCATTGAAGTCAAGATAAATTTCCCATTGAGTTTGATAGGAGCAGAGTCAGGCCAATCCTGCGCATGTCTGAAAATATTTGTAATACATACAAAGGATCCTAGACACTAAGGCTACGTCTAGACTGCAAGCCTCTTTTGAAAGAGGCTTTTTCGAAAGAATCTTTCGAAAAAGCCTCTTTCGAAAAAGAGCATCTAGACTTCAACCAGTACTTTCGAAAAAGCAAGCCGCTTTTTCAAAAGAAAGCACCCAGGCAGTCTGGATGCTCTCTTTCGAAAACGCCCTGTTTGAATTCAAGAACGCCTTTTTTTGAAAGAGCACTTTCGGAAAAAGGCATTCTTCCTCATGAAATTAGGTTTACCGCCGTCGAAAGAAAAGCCGCGTTCTTTCGATTTAATTTCGAAAGAACGCGGCTGTAGTCTAGACGTAAGTGAAGTTTTTTCGAAAAAAGGCTACTTTTTTCGGAAAAACCCTTGATTCTGGACACAGCCTAAGGGCTAAATTATTCCTCCTTTGAATGGGAAGGCCTTAGGGCGGGAAGGAGATACAGGAAACCCTTTCCCTCCCTCAACAGCCCCATGCAGTCCATGAATTTTGGAGTTTGAAGCACTTGTTAGTGACTGGGCACAGCCTGCAGCACTAATGGGTTTTTTGCAGCACTGGCTTGTTAGTGGGGACAGCCTGCAGCACTAATATGATGAAGAGGGGTCATTTCTGGCAGGCATATGTGAGATCAAGGTTCAGCCTCTCACCTGTGCCAAGAGAACAGTGCTGGGGGAATTACTTGCTACAGGTATCATAAGAGTTCTGCCCTGAGTTATTCCATGCCACCATCCCTCTTCATGCTGGATTTGGCTATTCTGGTGCCGAATAAGGTGTAGCCTCAGACTCTACAAGGGATGTAGGTAGTTCAGGGAACTGGTAATACACTATGGGGTGTTTTACTGATGGGGTTGATAATCTACTCAGGCTGGTAGTAACCCAAAGGTTTTGTTTCCTGGCCTACGTGAAAAGAAGCTGACACCTTTGGATGGGCTCAGACACCAAAATACTCTCTCAGATCTAAGGGTACTCCATGTAGGTTGGAATTGGTGAACATTGGCAGAGCAGCATAGGAAAGCTTGCACTACCATTGCTCATGCTGCATCAATTTTGTTTATGGATAAGGACCTCAGTCTCCAGGCTGTCAATGTGGTGCATTTCAAAAGTGGTAAATTCACATACAAAAATTAAAAGGACTAAGAATTTGACAGGCAGTTTTTCTTTTCCTTTCTGCAGTTTTTTTTAAACGATCTGTAATAAGATGTAAAAATGTGAACTATGATGAGTATGGGATGGTAGTATATGGCTTTTCAGATATATTTTGTGTTACAATTTTGACAAAGAAAAGTAAGTAGCAAGGGAATACTAGGTGAAATCAGGCACTACTGAATATAGGCAACAATGTGATATTTAATTTCCTAAACTGTGAAGGAACTAAATCAGTTCACTTAAAAAAAAAAGACAGTTAGGGAATAATTTTCACTTTTAATTTAAATTAGAGATAAGGTACGTCAATTAATTTATTGGCACTCAGGTAACTTTTAATGATGCTTGACAGAGAGAAGGTGGCATCTCTTTCAATGCAAGTCTCTGTGGAATGTTGTCCAGTAGCAGATTCAAAACATATTTCAGTCTTAGGTTCTGGGAACTGATTTTGCTCCATAAGCATTTATAGTCCAATTAAAAATAGATAGATAGATAGCCAACCCCTGAGCCCTGCAAAATTGTTAACATGAGCAAAACAAAAGCACAGGAAAGTTGACAGTGCTCTTTAAGAAAGGCAAGGCAGAGAAATAAATGTCAAAATTGGCTCATTTTGGTGAATGGCGAGTGCTAGCATATTTTGGGGGTGGGCTATTTATGTATTTATTTCAGATAAATGGTTTCAATAGCACCCAACCTGTTTCTTTAATCATTTCTGTTAATATGTTCTCGTTTCCTTGGCAAAGCAAAAGTAATGAAATGAAAAGCTTTCCCATATTTATAGCAGTTCATCACAAGCAGCAGGGCATGAAACCACTGGGAAGGAATTACAACTCATTACACCTTGGAATAAAGCCATCTGCCCTGAAAGAGCTCCAACTGATAAGAGTGCAGCATCCTGCCTGCTTACCAGCACTAGTCGCCATGAGCAATCTCCCTGCTGCTCAATTATGCATTGGCTCCCTGTTCAATCCAAAGTCCAATTAAAGATTTCTGTCTTATATTCAAAGTCTTACAAGGGACTAGTTTTGCTGTCTTAGGCTCTGTCTACACTACTGATCTTACAGCACAATGGCTGTACCCCTGCAACTGCACTGTAGTAAGATACTCTGTGTAGCCACTCTAAGCTGGCAGAAGAGAGATCTCTCATTGGCATAATTCAAACACCCCGCAAAGAGCAGAGAATGCATCCCGCTCACATACTGCTGTCAACACTAGCACTTGTGTCTATTAAACTTATGTTGTTCATGATTGTGACTTTTTTCCACTCCCTCTGACCCATGGAAGCTTTACTCATAAAAGTGCTAGTATAGACAGAACCTAAATTGTATCAGGGACCCATTGTACTAGACACTATACAAATGTAGAGGACAACCTTCTTGTTCCAAATGGCATACAATCTTAAAAAAAAAAAAAAAGACAAAATTGAAGAGTGTAACAGAGGTACAGAGAGACAATGTGACTTGCCCAAAGTCACCCAACAGGCCAGTAAAAGAGTCCGTAACAGGGTCCACATCTCCTGAATCCTGTATCAGTGGCCTATTGATTAAACCATGCTGTCTGGACAAAGTACTTGAGACCACCCATTGCTTCATAAACACAGCCTCCCTTGCCAGCTACACTCTATAGAAGCAATGGACCCATTTACCACAAGAGTGAGTCTTCCAAGAGTGGGAGACAGAATTATCTCAGAAGCTATACCTAGACTGTGAACTCCTTTCAGCAAGGGATTAGAACAACAACCTCAGACATGCTCAAAACAATGCATATTCCTTTGCCTTAGTCTTCCCACAGTCCATATGATTTCTTAAAAAAAAAAACAACCATCCAGATAGAGGGGGAAGAGAGGTGAAAACAGACTTCCCCTTTTAAAGAAAAACCAGAAGTTGCCACAGCATTGGAGAGCCTAAAAACACCTAGCGAAAGATGAACAAAATAATAGTTCATGTGGTTGGTGACACTTGGGATCAAATATTTAACACTGTCATCATAGGAGTGTTATGAGGAAGATACGAGAAGTAATTCTTCTGCACTATTCTGCACCAATTATGCCTCAGTTGCAGTATTGTGTCCAGTCCTGGGCACTACATTTCAAGAAAGATGTAGAGAAATTGGAGGGTCCAGAGAATAAGCAATAAAAATGATTAAAGGTCTAGAAAACATGACTTATAAGGGAAGACTAAAGGGACTGGACTTGATGAGCTCTCAAGGTCCCTTTCAGTTCTAGTATTCTATGATTCCAAGAGGTGGAGTTGGTTCCTGTCGAACATTTCTCTCAGTCCATTCTTCCCTTTTAAAAAGTGAAATCTGAAAACCTCCTCACAGCCCCACTACAGATATCTTTCACTCCTTTCATTTGGTATTGATAAGCTGTGTGTTTGTATACAGATGTACACTTTGAGTCCAAAATTTTTCAACAGATGTGCAGACGCAGTTTGAGCATGCTTTTCCCTTTCCCCCTGCATATGACCCCAGTGGACCAGATCCTTACCTGATGTAAATAGGCATCGCATACCTCCATCAATATTAATAGAACTAGGCTGATTTCTAATAGCTGAGAATCTGGCCCAACAAGTTTTACACAAGCCCACACTTCTATGCACCCTTGTGTGAAAATTTCATCCTAATTATTATTTCTCATTACTTTTTAAACTTTAATTATCTGCACAGCAGCCCAGATGCCCTGGCAGGCTAGTGCTCTAAAAATAAACTGACTATATTATTTATATTGTTTTTAACAATAAACACATAGGCCCTCAGACTTGGCTTACGTGAACGTAACTTAAATGTAATAGATCTGCCAAATGGTTTCAATTAAAGGATTATAAACAGGAAATGACCGGATTCATTAAAAGATTACATACACGAGCTGAAAATTGCCCAAAGGATTTATGTACCAGTTACTACAGGGGAAGGACCCAATATTGCTAATGCTTCTGTAACTTTGTGCACACTGAGTAATCAATGGGAAATCAATTGTGCTACTCACAAGTGTATAGTTGCTCTGATACATAAGTTGTTTGCAGGTCCGTGGACCAACATTTCTGCGAAAAAAACTTGAAACCAGTAAAGACTCATGGCCTGAACTTGCAGAACAACATTCATGCACACAGCAGTCATGCATGTCAATAGGATACATGTGTAAGTAAGGATTACTCACATGAGTAAGAGTTCCATAATAGGACCCTCAGTTTCCAAAGTACTGGGATGATCTGTATCTAGTGTGAGATGAGCCTGAACTAGTTTAATATGGTTTAGTGTGCAAACCATGGAAAACTTTATGGATTATCTTGGAAATTTTGGCTAAGTTTGGTGTCAAAATACAATTCCAGGACCTGCCAGCAGCTGTAAAATGAATCCACGAAGTTTAGTCCAGTTTTCCGCAAGAGTGCATTTCTTCAGGCTGGAGTTTAGAAAGATTGTGCAGTTTTGTCAGGAACCATTAGCTTCATTGTTAGCCAGAATGTAAGTACTGGGTACTGAGAATCCATTTAGAGCTGGATTATGATAAGCAGCTTCTCAGGAGCTTGAAAAAGTCACTCACAGTGGCAGTCCCTTTGTTCCCTGCACTCTTGGGAGCAGGACTCTGCACAGGAGACAAGGAGCAGCTGGTTCCCATTGGCACTGCCGCATGGAGCATGGTTGGTGCATCAGGGAAACTGATCAGCTTCAGTCTGTTAAATATTCTCACTCCCGTGTCCAATAAGCAGCCTCAACCGACTGTGCAGCGAAGCACTGCCCCCGTCACAGCTTGTACCCGAAAAGTCACAATCAAGCCCTTAGTAGCTGTAACAGTGACACTAGACATATTTAAATATATGCATAAATAAAAAAAAAATTCTCAATTGCTTTGCCCATTGTATAGTCTTCTCTGCCTGCCTTTCAATGGTGTAAATGATTACAAATAAGGCTTGTTTCTCATTTACACTAAGCCCCCTTTATATGGCTAGGATGCTGTCTCTGAGACTCAGGGTCAAGGAGTTCAGAGCAATGGAGAATCAATTCCAAAGTGCTGTTGCGTTTCAGACATGCACACGGCAAATGTATCATAACTCGTTGACTTATACAAAGATTGCTTTGTTTCTGTGTGATGCTTTCTATGCTATAGGTAAAGATGCGACATGAGGAGAGAGCTAACAAGCTTTTTCTTTAAAATGCTACTACCATCTCTTCGGTTTAGTAACCGTAAAATATACTACCTGCACTTTTATACAGTTAACTCAATAGGTTTAGAACATTTACAAATAAATTGGGTAAAAAATGTCACAAAGAAATTACCATTGAAAGAAACATACTATACTTCGGTTCTAATACAGCTAATAAAGCTCACAAGCTGCGAGCACGGGGGCGGTAGAGATGGCGGGGAAGCATTAAAGAGCATCCCTGTAGAATAAAGAGGAGCTTTTATTCTTGTCAGTCACTAACTGATGTTTTACAACATATATTTATCTGAAACCTTGCTATAGTCTCCAATATATTTTCCATGTTCTGAAGAAAGATCTTTATTTTTGGTCTAAGAAAGGGGCTGGCAACCTTTTGCATATGGCCCATCAGAATAACCCACAAGACAGTTGGTTTACACTGAGTGTCCGCAGGCATGGCCTCCTGCAGTTCCCAGTGGCTGCAGTTCACCATTCCTGGCCAATGGGAGTTGCAGGAAATTGCATGAAGTGTGTGGTTGACCGTTCAGTTCGTAATTCTGGTGTTCAGAACTTGGAAGTTCTACTGTATTATAGCAAAACCATGTGTAAGTGTTTTATCAAAGCTTTGAGAGAGAGTAAGTAAGGATAATGGAAACAGAAAGATTACACACAATACAAAATCCATACATGCATACTGGAGACTAAACTTAACTAACCACCTGTCTAAAGCAATTTATTCTCATACAAGGTCATCTTGCAGTGTTTCCAACCATGGCTGGTTGGGATCCATTTTTTTGGTAAATTTGATCGCACCGCCTGTAAGAAGTCAACCTCTCCATTATCGTTTCTTGATATGATTTTATTGCATGCCCATACCCCACCCAAGTCCCAAGTAGTCTCTACAGGGTGCCTTGTCCTGAAAATCCATTCTGATCCCTCTTGCTTCAGCAGATCGTGCCTGGAGCACTGGGGGACTTGGGCCCGCCCACTCTCCCGAGTCCTGACCCAGGGCCCTAAGGCAGGGAGCTCACTCCCTGCTCAGTGGATGGGGTAGTAACCACTAAACTCACCCACTGTCAGGTTTCGCGGCCCAGCCCTGGGACATTTCCTACCCCACAACCTCCTTCCCTCTCCTCCACCGTGTTGGGGCCAGGTTACCTCACTCCGCACAGTCACTCCCCTCCGATCGATCTCCATCTCTCCTCTCTTGTCTCAGGGAAACCTCAATTTTTAAAGTCCCTGTCATCTTGGTGGGTGACGTCACCGCCCGGCACCGTCGGGCTCCCAGGTTCGGCCCTCACATCTTCAGCCAGTGCCCCGGGCTCAGGTCACCTGGCCGTGACATCATTCTTCTGTGCTGACCTGTTCTCCTGGCCGGTGTTCTCAGCATCAGGGGCACCCTGACAGTAAGATGGTGGGGCGGGTTCCCGCGTGGCCTAGGGGATAGGGCGCTTGCCTTTCGACTGCCCATGGTTCCCACACGGTGGCCCCGGCTGCTTCCCTGCCAGCCTCTTTGCCCCCCGTTTCCCACTCATGAGGCCACCTTGGACTCCCCTGAGTGTGGGGTTGTGGCATCCCGTCACACTGCCTCATTAGTTCCTTAGGTGCAGGTACAAGAGGTTTCTTTTTCTGAACATCCCCCAAACCCATTGTTTGTTTCCAAAGTTAGGATAGCCGTGGCATTGATTGTCTTCATGTTGACCAAGTATGCAAATGGAGCTTCTGTTAGGTTCCCTTACCAAGTTCAATTTAAATGAGAATGGAAGTAGAATGGAGGAGAATGTAGAGCCTTTGTCTAGCAGACAACTGTTGGTGAACTCTGCCGTGATGTAGTCTTGGTACTTGTATATACATTTCACTGCAATATTAGTGTCCAATGTGACCCTGATTTTTACTGAAGACATGTCATGACATTCCTTATGGATAAATACTATGAAAGAAGTGTGCTAGGTGAGGTGACTCTGTCAGGAGTTACCATTAAAGGACAGTGGTCCCTTCTGATCACACCCTTACAAGATATCTACTCCCTTTGCAAATCATGGAACCCATTTTGAAGACATTTCCAGCACTGCTGTAAAAGCTGTCCTTTCAACACTGGTATATTGAAAAGTATTACATTTTCAAGTTGTCACTTTAACAGGCAAGGGATTTTCTAGTTCTGCTTGCAGGCTATGGAGCTCTTCAGTCTGGGTCTTATACAGTCATTCTGCAAAGAGCCAAGTTGGGATGAGTTGTGCCTTTCTGTTTTATGGAACGGCCTGCTTTTTCTCTCTCTGTTTTAGATTATTGTGTACTAGGATTCTGGATTCCAAGCAAAAAAATAGTATGAGCGGTAAGAGAAAGGGCTGGAGAACCTGCCAATATAGGGTATTTTTGGTACTATTCTGCACAGAATTGTGGCACCACAAACATGGAGGCTGCCTCAGCCCTAAGATTGGAGTAACAGCTGATGAATAGCTTTCTGGCTACTCCACAGATGATTACTGTTTTCCGCTTGTCTTCTCCAGTGCCCAGCTGGGCAATTAAGGCTGGGGGCATGAACTGAGCCTAAGAGCAGCAAAGGTCTTGGTTCTGTGTGCATATTTCAGAAGAAGTAATGTGTGTCCTTGTTTCTTGTTTTTTTTGCAGTAATACTTTTGGACACACGTAAATATCTGCAAGAAGTATTTATGGGATGTAGAAAGCTCTGCCCCTGGCTTTCATGCTCACTCATCCTTAACCCTGCTAGAATTAAGAGATATAAAAAATAAATGATTCATTATGAGCGATTATCTCTGGAGATTTTTTTAATCTTATCAAAGCGTAGACTATGTCAATCATATGCTAAATCCCAAATGGAATTACTTCTTATAATCAACCCTTCTTAAGTTGTGTATCTCATTTCTACCACATAGTTTTAAAAGAAGATTTCTGATTTTCAGTACTTCCATTACAAATTAAAGGGGGAAATTATATATGTATGTACAAATATCCATCTTTGGCACTTCTCACTACCAACAGAACACCCAGCTGATTATTAGGTTTTTGAATAAACTTTCATCAAGAGAAGATCAATCACCTCTGAAAAAAGATAGCTAGATCCCAGTGGTTGTATACAAACTTTAGAGGGCTGACATGTATTAAATGAAATGACTGATCATGTGGCACAACAGACATAGAATTCATACACATTTCCCATTGAAACTAGCTTGTGGCAAAGAAAGTCAAAGAATTAATATTGGAAGATATAATCAAATAATCATATATTTTTCCTGTATAGAGTACCACTTGTTTAATATCCTTTGACAAAATATAACTAAAAACTTGCCTTATGAAAAAGAAAGGCATCCAATAAATATCAGTGCTTGTGCAGATATGGTCTGAAATTGCCTATTATGAATTCATAACATACATGTAGCTACTCTACCATTAAAAACTCAAAGAAAATTAGACAAAAAGGGTATTCTAAAGAAACATTAGGAGGTAAATGTTCAGCATGAATTGTGCAGCTTCCATTAAGGTTAATGGGTGTTTCAAGGCAAATTTCCTGCATTGAAAATGGATCCTTAATAGTCTCACTTAAATCTCCCCAAAAGCAAGGAAACTTAAATTTCAAGCCGAAAGGTTCTAAGTGTCCTCCAGCCCCTAAAAACAACTGTGCATAGTCTTACTTTGCTTAATCCGCTCAATTTTACCTTTGTGACAGCAGCTTGAGATTTCTTAGCTGTCTTACACTTGTTTTTTTCTGTAACTTAAGAAATATGCACAACTTTTGAGATATTGGGATGTGTGTCTCAATGGATAGCTAAGCAAACAGATTCGTGCAGAATATGGGAGCTGTTGTTATTAATGTTTATGGATACTGTGGGATCCTCCATGTGCTTGATTAAAAGTGGGTGATGTCATAAGGAAGCTGAAGAGTTACCACAGTCCTGCAAGGTTGTGTAGGAGGACAGGCTGAAAAACAGTGGGTGTAATTAGCACTATTCTCTGATATTTGACACATGACACAGGTGTCATTTCTTTTGCAAGTTCAGCCCCCTTTATGCTCTGACCAGCAGGCAGGCTGTTGGCTCCAAAGAGAGGGGAGAAACATAGGAACTGTCACATGAATAAATGTCAGCCATCCTGAGCAGGAGAGAGGTCAGACTGTCAGACAGGCAATGGATGTAGAGTGCAACTTGTTTTGCTCAGCCCTAAAGCTTGTGTGTCTTAAACAGAACTTACTTAAACTGGCAAGGAGAGGCTAATTTTAGGTAAAACTATATGCATTTTGGCGTTTGTTGTTTGCAACTCTCCTCTCTTTGCTTGTATTATGTTCCTATCAATAAGTAAATTTTACTTTGTTTAAAACAAGCTGCTTTCTTTCATTGCTTTTATCAGTTGGTCACAGCTCCCTGGGAAGACTCCATATTGGGGCCTGTGGTGGGGCAGCTGCCCCATACAGGGAGAGAAGAAGGGGTTAAAAACAGCACCAGAGAGTCTACACAGAACCCACTAATCAGGAAAGGGCTTATTGAGCCCACCAGTAGGGGGAAGACTTGCTGGAGCATCCAATGAGGGCCAGCGAGGTCCATATATAAAGGGCTGCTCAGCAGAGCAGAAGGGAGTCTCCCTGGAAGGCAAGGGAGAAGGACTGGCTGCCTGGGGAAGCACCATAGACAGAGCAGTGCTGGGCATGGGAAGCAGAGTGTGAGCTTCTTGCAGACCACTGCTGGATAGGGGCCTTGCTACAATGGCTGAGAGGCTGCTAGAGCTACAGAGAAAGTGGCTCTGGGAAAACAGGCAGCAGGGTGGAGGAAGGGGCAGTAAGCGGCTCTTGGGACTCAGAGGAGTTGGTCCCCCTGCCTTGTATCTTACTTGACAATGAGGAGGGGGTGGGTCTCACATTGCAGTTTGCCCTTGAGGCAAGGTGCTGGACTTTATACTGTGGTTGGCCACTGAGGCAAGTGGCAGGACTAAGGAGGCCACTTCCCTGGAAGCGGGAGAGAATGGATTGGGGCATGGCTGGAGGACTGTGTCCTAAAGAGGATGCTGAGCTCCTGGAGAGGACATGTGTCCTGGAGCAGAGGTGACAGTAGGTGAGACACCACCAGAAGAGGGTGCATGGGCTGGAAATGAGCTAATTCCCAAGACAACCAGCAGGAGGTACTGTGGTGGTAAGTCCTGCCCTGATACAGGGACACATCCAGCTGTAACTGCTGAAGGTAAATAGGTTGGTACATAGGGAAAAGATGTATTCTAGTGGTACAGTCAGTGGTGGGGCGAATAATGAGATTCCAGCTAGAGAAATGTGCAGGTGTAGGCCTGTTGCTTGGAAGAGCTTGTGACGGGGTGGCATCACCCTGTGGTGGTGGTGTTAACCCTCCCCGCACTAGGACCGCTTTGAGCCCTGGGCTGCATGGTGAGCGCGGAGTTAAAGCCACCGTTTGCACGGCTTGCTCCCAAGCCGTGGCTTGCCTGAGTGGCACGAGTGCCGGCACACCACAAGCACTGTGTCCGGGAGAGTGCCCGGGGGTGGGGGAGGATGCTTACGGGAAGGGGTGTGCCCTTGGGGAGCGTGTGTCCCTGACACCAGGGGGGAGCGTGCGTGCCTGACATCAGGGGGAGGGGTGCTGGCGTGGACAGGCACCAGATTTAAAAGAGCAAGGTTGAAAGGCCAGAGGAGGAGAAGAAGGAGGAAGAAGGTTGGAGGGTCAGAGGGGAGAGATTAAAAAGGAGCAGGGGGAAGAGGAGGAGAACTATCCTTCATCGACCCTACGAGGGGGTAGGAAATAGCCCAGAGGGGGCTTCCTTGAAGCTAGCCCGCAGACTGGTGAGTTATGGCCGGAAGCCCCACCAGTCGGACAGGACCCTAGTGGAACTTGTCCTTAGGGCACTGGGCTGGGTCCTGTGAGAGAGGGAGGATCTGGGTCCCCCTAACTCCCTCCTGCAGTGTGCGGGTCGCCCTAAAGGGGGTTTAGCCATGTAAGAAAAGAGATTCTCTATGAGCTAGGACCACCTGGATGGCGGCAGTAAAGTCTGGGACGACCACGTACTGCCTGACAATGAGCGGTCAGTATGTCAGACTGGGCAGAGAGAAAGGGGAGCGACGACATCACTCCTTCACAGAGCTACCCATAGAAAGTATGATTGAGAGAGATTACAGGTACAAAACCGTAGAAATAGTAATGAGTTTAACACAATTCTCTAAGGGCATGTCTACACTGCCGGGCAAAAGTCAAATTAAGATACCCGACTTCAGCTACGTCAGTTGCGTATCTGAAGTCGAAATACCTTAATTCAGCTTTTGGCGCTGTCTACACAGCAGGAAGTGGAAGGAAGAACACTCTTCCTTCAACTTCCCTTGCTCCTCATAAAATGAAGGTTACAGGAGTCAGTGTAAGAAGTCCTCCAACTCGACATTATTTCAAAATAATGGCTTGCTGTGTACTCGCCCATTTTGTTATTTTGAAATAACATCAGTTCTGCTGCTGTGTAGATATATCCTAAGAGATATAGAGTTAGGCCCTGTGAAAGCAATGGGATAACTCCCAATGACGTCAGTGGTATAAGATTAATCTGATAGAGATGTTTGAAAAGACAGAGGACATTTTATAGGATCCACTGGGGACAAGTACTTTTGAAAACCTAGTCATTTTAAGGTACTTAGGAGACCAATGTTAGGCAATCATTAAAAAAAAACACCTTAGCCTTCCTGATTCAGTGATCATCAGAATTTATTGTCCTTTAAGATTCTGTCTGTCTAATAAAATTCTATTTTCATTACATTCTAAGTAAATATACCTTATTATACCCAATTTAGGGGACAGTAAACTGATTTGCTCAAGGTCACACAGAAAATCAGTAACACAGCCAGAAACACAAATCTAAAACCCTGATTCTGAGGCACATCAGAACTCCTGAAGCTTAGCACGTTTGAAAATCAGTTTACTTAGCTAGGTGCCTAAATATGGACTGAGCAGTCTAAATTTAAGCATTCATTTTTTAAAATCAGAATGTTATTGTTATGTATGTTTTGAATGTTTGCAATAAAAATATCTGGAAACATCTCCCTTCGAGCTGTGGAGTAGAAAAAGTGACAGCTTTTCCATTTCAACTAACATTTTAATAGGAAGATGAAGTAGAGGTCAGGCAAAGATTTTTATTCACTTCTGATGAGTCATTAAGGAATTAAAGATTTGCATATGCTCTTTGACTGACTTTTCAAAAGGTGAATAATAGCGTACACACAAAGAGTCATTATCACCCTTTCACCAGCAGGGAGCAGAGCTAGTGAAGTATCACAGGTGATCAGGAATGATGTATTAATGAGAAGCCCCTTTGGATGTCTACAAGAAAAACACCACCAACAAATCTTAGGAACTATGGTGATATAAATTCTCCCATTGATTTTAATGGGCTTTGACCAGGCCCTTCAAGAGCATATCAAGAAAACTCCATGCAAATTGTAGGGCACATATACAGCATGCCACCTCCAATAGTAACTAACTAAATCAAAATACATTTTCACTGGAACATGGAAAGACTCTTCTCTTTAATGAGCATTATACTTTCAGCAAATTTGGTACCAAAACCAAAAATATGCCAAGTGAAAAAGCATGCCAAGAATATTTTTTGTACATGGGGGAAGTTTATTCCCTTATCGCACCCCACTCCAGGGAAAACGGGTGAAACCGTTTTTGCTTATATTGTCAAAAATATCAGACACGAAACTTGAAAAATTTCAGCCTTCAAACACAGTAGTTTCAGAAAGTTATGAGTGAATCAAAACACTGTCAGAATGAAAATGTCAGAATATGACCTTGATTTTCAATATAACAATTGCTGTTCTGCCTAGTATAATATCTCATTTTTCAGTAGTTCATTTAAACCCTTTAAAACTTGGCATGGGGGCACCTTAAATAATTAAACCACTGCAGTAGTTGTGACTGTGACCTATATTTTAAAAATCCAATTTGTTTTATAGGACAAGGATGCCAATGATCAATCAGATATTCACTATACAATCTATTCTCCTCTCAGAGGATGATCATACCTGCAGCAAGAACAAACTAGAGCTCTGTATCTCATTAGCAGATGTCGTTGGGAGCCAAAATATTGAGCAATTCAAATGCAACCAATATATCTGATGATGTGGCCACATGCATGTTAGTTACCAGAACCTGGTACCAAAGGAGAAAAAAGAGAGGTCAGATTTTTTTTTAAACATGCTAACACACCTGCACCTAGCATGTGTGACAGATGGAGCTTTTCTACGGAGTCACAATTACAGGCTTTTCTACTGCATCATGATTATAAGTATAGCAGTAGTTTAATGTCTGATATGTCCTTTATTAGCAGACTTAACATTGCCCTTGTAGAGGGATGGAATCCTCGAACCATCCCTCCATACAATCAAACCCCTAACTTTATGCTGACCAAAAGAGCAAAGGAGAGAAAGGGAAGCACAGGAAGCTATTACAGCCAGTCCCCTAGTTGCGAACGGTCGAGTTACAACCGTTCGCATTTATGACCAAAGCTTCCATGGAGCGGTCATAAAGGCAGTTCCCAAGTTATGAATGCAACCCGCGCTTATGAACAGCGTGGTCTCTATGTAACTCAATGGGGTCCGAGTTACGAACAGATCGAGTTATGTCCAAGTGTTTGGTCCTTAACTCGTTCGTAATTCGGGGAGAGGCTGTATAGCTAACCTTTTAGGTCACAAACCTGCAGAAACTTGTGCCTGTGCATGTGCTTAACTTCATGCACCACTGAAGTGACCATGCACATCCTTACAGGTAGCATATGTATGAGTGTTTGCAGTTAAATCGTTATTCCAAAAGTTTAGAAACTAGTACTTCAAGGTAACTTGAAGCATTATATTGTAATAGCAGCATGTAACTGACAGCAGTGGGTGGTGGGGTGAAGGACAGATTGGACATTTGCTAAACTGAATAACATAGAAACCAAGATTCTGATGATTTGCACTCATCAAAGGCCAGAGTGTATAGGATGCATGCAAGGAAACTTTCTTCAACCTCGTACTCCCTTCACAGGGACCAGGATTATTTTATACCCTGTGCTCCAGGGAATGCAGAGTGGTTCCTCCATCCATTTCTAGGATACACTCCTCCCCAAACATGAAGAGATGGGGTCTTTGCCCTGTCACCTTCTCACATTGCTCTGTGGAGCTGGCAGGGTACAGGAAGAGAGGCAAACAGAATCATCTCAAATGAAGTCCAAAGCTGCCTGATCCTGGGTCGCTCCACACCATTCCTATTAAAAGTCGATGCCTCTAGAAGTCCCACACACCTCATGAAAGAACATTAACCCTAATGTTCTGACAACATTGATTACATTCTGCCTGTGTGTAGCCAGACAGGAACCCCCCTGTAACATCCATTTTTGCTTGCCTGGAGCATGCAGGGCACACAGAGCAGTAAAAGCCTTGAACAGAAGGCCCGGATATGCAGGCTGCTGTGACCCTGAATGGCTGTAAACAGAAATACGCCAATTGCTGACCAAGAGGCTGCCGAGGAGTGCCCTTGACTGAAACCCATATTGATACGAACACACAGCCATCCGCGGGGGGAGGAATCTCTCGCCCAGTAAAAAAAAATGTCCAGTACTCACAATTTAGTTATCTCTCTTGCAAATGTAAATTAAGTTGAAACTTGCTTGTAAGAACTGGCATCACAAAGACGGACCAGTACAATTTGGCATCTTAGATAAAAAAGAGGATACGGGCCCCTACGGGTATAAAGATGGGTCCAGCAGCACACTTACTCTGAGTGTCAATCTACCATTTATCTGCTGGTCGGATTAGGTGATCGACCACCCGAGGGTCCACGGGGACACCCACCTCGTATTCGGCTTTCCTAGGAATTGAGGGACCGGCCCTGACCCGCTGGAGTCGAGAGGCACAGAAGGGGATAAAAATTGTACCTGGATGTGTCCTTTGTCTTAAGTGTACACATAGACTTAGAGCTCTTTAAAGATTAAGCTGTCACTTGGTACCATTATTTCTAGTTTCTATCTTTATTTTCTTTGTAACCATTTTTAAGATCTATATTTGCTAGCAGTTAAGAAATAGAGCAATAGCCATTGTAACCGTAAGATCTGTATTTGCTAGCAGTTAAGAAATAGAGCAATAGCCACTGTAACCATATGATTTATAAGCTTCTTTAATAAACCTGTTACTGTTTAAGTTTTAACCTGACTCCTTCAGTTGCTGTAACAGAACCAAGCACAATTTAAAAGAACTTCAGACGGTCATAAGGAACAGATATAGGAAGAGCTTGGGCGTTTGGATCGTGTCGCTTCCAGGGGACAGATCCTTAGGGGCATCTCTCAGCCTTCCCTTGGCTGCCTGCTGCGAAGGGCTCCTGTATCCTAGCAGTTAAAATCTGAGCTGTAATAAGCTCTTCCTATAAGCTCTGGGGCATCTGTCAGCCTGTTGGCTGCCCTCCGCGAAGGGACCCTGGTCCTAGCGGTAAAGACACAGACATTAAACTCCTCAGGGCCTTGTGTCCCAGCAGTTAAAGACTGGGGTGTAACACACACACACACACACACACACACTGCCCTGACCATCGGCTGACACTGTGTTAATTCTCACGGAATTTCTAGTTTCCTGTCATTTGCCCTTCTAAACAGTTGCCATATTTTATTCCCAAGGTGGCTAAATTTAATTATCCCTGTGTGAATAGTTTGTATAAAAGTTTCTAAAGTGTTTCATGACCATTTTGGATAAAAGGAATTATAAATATGTTACATATAACCAGAGTGTTGGAAGTTCAGATACAAAAATAAATAAGGGAAGGAAGGAGGGGGGAGAAGGAAGAAAAATGGAGGAGAGGAAGAAAAAAGAAACAGAGTAAATAAGCTTCAGAGGGATAGCTGAGTTAGTCTGCAACTGGAAGGACTTAAAAAACAACAAATAGTCTAGTAGCACCTTAAAGACTAAATAGTTACAAGAGGCTGATAAGAACCATTAGTTTACACTTGGAAAGGAAGATGACCAACACCAGATTCTACAAGATCAAGATTCAAGTTATAAGATCAAGAACACATATTCCTCTTCATTCAGAAATATAATTGATGCCATCATGTGCCAACAGTGTCCGTCTGCTATGTATATTGGACAAACTTCTCAGACACTTTGCCAAAGAATTAATGCCCACAAATCAGACATCAGAGAGTTTCACAAAGAAAAAACAGTTTCTTGTCATTTCAATCAGACTGGGTATTGTCTCAGCGACCACACTACTTGTATATTACTTCAAAGAGACTTTAACACCAGACTACAAAGGGAAACCTCAGAACTGTCATTCATGCTTAAATTTGACACTTTACGAATGGGCCTTAACAAAGATGCTAACTACCTTACCCATTACAAAGATAGCTTCCCCAGTTATCACCCCTAATATCATTATCTCATAGATACTAACCTCCTCCTCTCACTCTCCCCCGTTCTAAAATCTGATTTGTCAATTTTATGTGTGTTCACATTTTTGTGATTGTATCCCTTTGGTATATATGGTCTTGCCAATTTTCTTCCACAATTTGATCTGAGGAAGTGGGTCTGGCCCACGAAAGCTCATCACCTAATAAACCATCTTGTTAGTCTTTAAAGTGCTGCATAGTCCTGTCTTTTGTTTCAGATTCTACATAGACATCAAGAATCATTAGCACTTTCATTGTTTGGTTGATTGATAATGTGGGAGCCATCCAATATCAGGATTCATACCATTTGCATGAGAATTGAACTTGTGAATGAAGTTAAGTTCCAACCCTTCTCTGTGTATTTGGATTGTGGAATTGGTCTGAAACAAAACAGCAACTTGGAGATTCATTAATATCCAAATTGGACAGTCTCTATGAGAAAGAATTAATGGACACAAATCAGATATCCCAAAAGGCAACACATCATGACATATGCATTTTTTTTTTTTTTTTTTTTTTTACAAAAAACAAGCATATTGCCTGGATCAAAATTTAGTAGAGTATTAGTCTCACCCTCTAGGTGCATTGCCTTTTGTTTCTGTATTTACAGTTAGCATTGTTAGAAATGTATAGCGCTGGTGAGAAAACAGAATTACTGTCTTTTGGGAACTTCTGACATTGTGAAATTGGTTTTCATGATGAATCATATACCATTGGAATGATTAGCTGTTTAGTAATTTATTTCTCACAATTTCTATTTGTGAATTTTTTTAAATGTCAATTTTTATTTGTATATAAATTGCAAAAGAATTTGCAGAATGAAAATTCTGGTAAGTATTAAATTTCAAAGCCACTAATAATGTATTTTGAATAATGTTGAAATATTGGATTATGAAATATTATATGTAACATTTTATATATATATAAAATTATGTAAATTATAACATAAAACAAATTGGTAACATTGATATAAACATTTCAACCTTTTCAAAACTAAATGTTTCATCATTATTGAAACAAAAGGAATAAATAAAAATGATTTGTTTTAAGACTCTCCTCCTAAAATTTTGCCAAAATAGACTTGTTCCAACAAAACATTCCCATTTAAACAAAACAGCAGGCATTGAAAACATATTCTTATGCCATTGAGCCCTCTATTTATAGTCCGCACATGAACTACCACTCTGCTTATTGTATGTATTTTAACATTAGCTGTCTTTTTGTAAAACGATTGCATTAACTGACTGCATCACTACCTCCTACACCATAAGTGCTAATATTTAATGTATTTCACAGTCATATTCAGCTTGCCTGCCAGAATGGTGAGACTTAGCAACACACTTCATTTAGTTTCATGTATTAAAATCATATTATCTTTCAATCAATAAAGTGAGACCCTAATGCGTTACCTGAAATTTAGAAAGCAGACAGTATGAGACACATTTAAATAGTCATGGACATCCAGAAACTAGGAAGAAGCAAACAGGCGAAGACATCATAAGAACAAGAGGGGGAGAAGCCAGGCAGCTATATGTGTGCATACATAATTATTCTGTGGCTTATCCTTGTGTTTTCATGTTAAATGTATAGTTACAGGGCTAGATTATGCAGCTTTTAGCTCTTCAAATCTTAATCTATTCAGACGAGCAAGTGATCATCTGGATTAGCAAGGGCTCCACAATCTAAAACACAGTGAGAAAGAGGAGGAAATGAACAGCAAAACAGAGTGCTTAGTCTCAATGGAACATCAAGGGCTCAAACAATTCCAACTAAGTAGAGCTGATCAAATATTACCAAACACAAACAGTGTGTGTAATTGCTTTTCTGAACATTTGTTCACAGTACTTGTCTGCCTGGTCACCCGCCTGTTCAGACATGCAAGATCCCGCTCCTTTGTCTTGGTTTTCTCTTCCTGTTCTGGTCAGTAAGAGCCCCTGGCTCTCTTATAATTTCCCATTCCCTCTGCCATCTGACGAGGCTTGGCAGAATTAATTTTTTTGTTAAAGAATGTCAGTGGCTAATCTTGTTAAAGAAGTTTTTATTCTTATCATTTTAAATGTTCGTAGTTCTAGGAAATTATGAGGTGGGGATATCAGACAATTATTTATTGACAGTGGACAAATTAAAAAAGTTAAAGCTTTAATATAACTGTTAAAACAAAAATTGGCAACATCACATGTCAAAATTTAAAGTAAATAGCTATAAATCAAACTCTAATAAGTTCTCAAACAGTATTTTTCTTATTTTGCCTATCTATAATTTCTTTTGTTAATTGGATTATTTTATTGGTTTGCATGTGTACAGTGAAATTGATAGTTGCCGTCATTTACTGATATAAATCTCATCCTTCCAAGCCTGTGTATAATTCTTCTGATCAGTCTCAAACTACATCAGGTGGTTTGTTGCTTGGTTATCACACATCTGGAGTCTACACTTGAAAAGAGGTTTTACTTAGGCCATGTTCACTCTGCAAACTTGGGTTGATACAAGTTACATTTGTGTACAGCTGCAGGATTTATATATTGCTCATGTACAGATGTATATATACCAGGCTACTTTCATCTGTGCTGTATGTACTCTCCAAGAGTGCTTATGTCAATGCAAAGTGAGATGCACTATGGGTAGTGACTCTATTGTACCATGCATCTCTGTTCAGTGTGCCATGTCTTTTGGTAAATGTAATATGTTGTGGGATAAAAATAACTAGCTGTGATGCAATGCACACTGGTATTCACTCTCTATAGACTATTGTCATAATCATTGTACAAAATATGCCCTGAGTGAGCTTTCATTTGAAAAATAGTAACTCATTGGTCAATAATAATATGATGAAGAATTGTGTGTAGGAACACTATATGTAAAGTTATGAATATAAAATGAACTAATGTCTGAAGTATGTTCTCAAGATAAATCTGGGGAGTGAGTAAATCTATTTCTCAAAAACAAAGGACAACCTGACACCTCAAGCTATTTTTCATCAAAGATGATAGGTCATCGAGTAGCCATTTTTGGTAAGAACAGGAACAAGAACAAACAGATATTCATCTTAGCAAACAACAGCATGAAACCTCTTTTATCACCAGACTTCTTGTCTGTATCCTCTCAGCAAGAGTGAATTTTACCTAAGGATAACCCTCAGGAAAATGAATTTTCAAGGGATGATTAAACTATAAAAATGATGGGCAAAAATACCCCAAGCTATTTCTTCTTATACATCTGTCACTCTTTCACTTAACAGAACCAAAGAAACCAGCCCATTTGACTTGGGGAGAGAGACTGACCCCAACTTTGGTCAGTCTTGTTGCTGGGAGCATGTGGTAAGGATTTCACCTTGAACCAAGTCTAGTTTATTAAGTCTTAGTCTAAGGAAGCAATTTATCTATATCGCTCTTGTAACCACTTCTGATCTTAATGTCTTATACTTGTACTCATTTAAAACCTATCTCCTTGTAATTAAATAAACGTGTTTTTTCTTCAATCAAAACAAATCAAGTGTTGTGAACTGTGTGGGCAACTCCATTTAGCAAACTGTTGTCTCTTGATCCCTTAGGGAGGCAAAGGGCCTAATATAGCTGGTCTGCCCAGGAGAGGGCCCAGGCAAAGCCCAGGCTTTGGGGAAAAATCTGGGGCTAGGAAAGTTTTCAGATTACTCCAGATGTGGTAACCAAGGCTGGTGGAAGCCAGAGTGTAACTGGTGTGTGGCTGACAGGCTGCAGCTCTACACAGACAATCAGTGTCTGACCTGCGTGCTTGTGGCTGTTTGTAACCAATCCAGAAGGAGGTAGACACACGTACAAATAGATCAGTGGAAGGCAACTTTTAGTGACCTGTCTTTGTAATGTGGATGAGGCCTCCATTGTTTTGCACCACCAGAAGTAGGTGGACTACAAAGGAGTGACTCTGATTTACATCAATTGAAGATCTAGCCTTTTACATGTAACTAAGTGAGCTGCCACTTCTTTTTTTAAAGAGCAATATGTAATCTAACAGGTTTGCTGTTGTGCAGAGTTTATAGCTATGCCTGATACATAAATTCTATCCATTTCCTATTATAGTCATTATCTGGGTCTTGTTTCTTAAAATTTTAGGGGAGCCAATGCTGCTGTGCCTGTGTGGACCTCATAAAGTAGGATTACACTGCCAGGAGAAGGTTAGCAATGCCTATCTATAGGAAGAGATAACAGCCATGGTGGGCTTAAGTCTCATCAAAACTTTTACAAATGACACAGTGATGCTTTATCAGTAATTATTTATTTTGGAGGCACAATCATGACTTCACCACCACATTGCATTTATGTATTTGTTCTTATTTTATATGATCCTACAGGATGGGTGGAATTTTCAAAGGCACTCAGCACTGGCATTACCCTGCTCCCATTTAAGTCAATGGTAAAACTCCCATTGACGTGAAACCCTTCTGCCAGCTAAAGCCAGCAGCAGCCAGGGCCAGGTTTAATATCTAGGGGTTCCTCTCTATCCATCTAAATAGAACTGTCTTGAGCCCCCATGTAGTAACCTGGGAAATTCACATACCACTCCTAGGCTATGTCTACACTGTAGCCTTGGTCTGCAAAAGCTTATGCAAATGAAGCAGAGTGGAATATCACCACACTTAGTTTGCATAATTAATTAGCAGCTGCTTTTGTGCAAGAGGCTTTTGCACAAAAAGGAGCTGTATAGACAGCTCCTTTTTGTGCAACCCCCCCCCCTCTTGTGCAAGAGCTGTTCTTCATTTTTTCAGGAAGAACGGCTTTTGCACAAGAGGGTTTTTTGCACAAAAAAGAGCTGTCTACACAGCTCCTTTTTGCGCAAAAGCCTCTAGCACAAAAGTGGCTACTAATTAATTATGCAAATGAAGCACAGTGATATTCCACTCCACGCTTCATTTGCATAAGCTTTTGCAGAAGAAGGCTACAATGTAGACGTAGCCCTAGGGATCTCTGAAAGTCAGTGCTTCCCCACTTGAAAGCACAGAGTCTGAGCCTGAAAAGGAAACTTTTAATAATAGGGAGGGAATTTGGGAAAACACCATATACAGAGTTCATAAACAAAAACCAAGTGTAGAAGTCCCTTCCCAAGTAGGATGGGCAATGTCCTTTTCCTTCCAGCTCCAGTCATCTAAATGTCCCCTTCACATGCCCAGCCCTTCTCTGCACCCAACTTGCTGTTGTGCGCTTGATCAGAGCAGACCCAGAGTTCAGAGGTGCAGCTGCAAAGTTCACCTCCATCCTGAATGGGGGTAAGTAAAGGGACATCTTATACACACCACTGGTCACTCCCCCATGTGAGCCCTTCTGGCCACTCATTATATCTCTCTGCCTCTGCCCCACTGGCTGCTCATTGTGCTGCTTTTGCTCTGCTGGCTACTCATCACATCTCTCCTCCACCATCCTGTTGGCTGCTCATCACCATCTGCTGCCACCCACTTCTTGGCTGTGACTTCTGCCCATCAGTCTTAAATGATTTCAGCTCTCAGTGAATTCAACTCTGAGCAAGCAGAGTAGAAGAAACACAGCTCCAACACAATTAACGTAAGAAAAGAGGCATGGAATTATGCCTATTTAGTGCTGTTCTTTAAACAGTATGTCTGTGTGGGAGGGAACAGGTCAAACCAGTCCAGGCAAAGGAAGACATATAGCCTCTTGATCAAAATAACCTTTGATTACCCCCATCCCCTCCTAGGGCTCTAAAAGTTGAACCCCTGCATTAACAAGATTCTTTCTGCTAACTGTGAGCCCTTTCATTTGGAGCAATTTATCTTTGTCCTACTTTTCTGTATTCCCACAAAATTACAAACATTGGTAACCATATTTTAGCTGTCCCTGCATTTAATACAAATATAGCTGGTGCTGGCTCATAAATAAGGTTGATTATAATGAGCAAAATACCACTCTGCTGAATAACTAACAAATCTAAGCAAAGCAGGAACAAACTGTATTTACATAGACACACTCAGGCTATGTCTACACTACAAGTTTTCTCGGAAAAATATGCTAATGAGGGACTGATTTGCATGAGTCGTGATCTCATTTGCATACTTTCTGCTGATCTGCTTTTGTGCTAGAGTTTTTGTGCAAAAACAAGCAGTGTGGACATTTTCTTTTTGCGCAAAAACCCCTATTCCCCACAAGATCCTTCTGCCCTAAAAAAGGAGGTATACCGATCTTGTGAAAACAGGGTTTTTTGCTTAAAAAGAAAACGTCCACACTGCTTGTTTTTGTGCAAAAACCCCAGCTCCAAAACGGATCGGCAGAAAATATGCAAATGAGATTGTGGCTCATGCAAATGATTTTTTGCCGAGAAAACTCTTAGTGTAGACGTAGCCTCAGGGTCTTACCCCACTTCCAGCTAATTGGAAGGGATGCATTCCTTCAGATCCTGCTTGCAGACATAAAATGAGAGCTTAGAACCCATGGACTTTGGAAACCCACTACCATGAAATGACTTAGGCAGGAGAAGAGGGATGTGGTTTTGTGCCCCATTGAGATGAATTCAATCTGATTAACTCTGGCTATCAGACAGCAAGAAGTGTTAAAAGGTTTGTGCTAATGTCGCTGGGGCAAAGGACGTCTTGTCATGTTGTGAACTCATTATAGGGGGAAAATAAGGAGAATAACTACAGCAAAATAACCGTGCCCCACTATATTGACTGTGGAATGAAGTAGATTAAATACCAAGTATGTACCAAAAGTATTGTACAATGCAATAGAGTTGTGCCAAACTGTCTGACAATAATTTGACTAGTCAGCAAGCCACAGTATGTTCTGCTCCGTTTGTCAAATTTGTGAAGTGAGGGCACTTTTCCGCATTCCCTCTGCCTCTATCCATTGTCATAAATTTGGATTGCATGTCAATTATCCGAATTTATTACTATCCGCCTTTCAATTCTAAATGTGTGTGATTCGTAATTTAAGACTTTTATATTGTACATTTATGATCACTTATCTGTTTCAGCTAGCATTGAGATAACCACTACTTTAAACTCTTCAAATGTCTTCTCTTTTCAAGGTCATCAGTTTCACAACAGAGCTGGAAATGAAATGGGACGTATGGTTCTGTTTAATCAAATTTCATGCTCTGTTGCCTTCTTCTTATGGCCTCTCTGCTAATTGATCAAGTTTTCAATTAAAGTCCTCCATCTTTGTTTTAATTCTTTGTTAAGGTTTTTATTCCATTACATGGTTTCATGAGATCTAAGTTGCTACAAGTGCAAACTGTCTCTGCCTATTCTATCCACTGTCTAGTTACAATGATGTGGCTGTGTAGCATTCAACTTCCCTCCCCTGCCCCCATTGTTAAAGCCCTCAGAGGACTAGTTTCATTTATTGGATTTAGACTTAAATTCTAAAAATCGGATCTATCAGTCAAGGAGGAATTAGTTTACCTCAGGAGCTTTCATAGAAAAAAAAATCTCTCTGTGTTTCAGCACTTTTCTGTCATCTTATCCAACAAAAATTAAGCTCATTACAGTTTCTAAAGAAATGTTAAAAATGACTGTCATTAAGAAAAAGGGAGAGGGGAGAAACACATGTCAAATGTGTACCCAACATGCTGCTTCTTTGAAAGGTTCTCCTAAAAAGTTGTAACACTGATTACAAGACATGTTTTATTGTTTTTATATGAATCTAGGTAAGTATGTATCAAACAACAATACTGATTACTCACTTCTCTGCTTTATGACTTCATGTTTTTTCCCAAAGTGTCAGTATTTCATATTTGCTTTAGAATCCACTAACATATTAGTTTATTAAAATGAAATAGTTATTAAAATCAATATTTTTGAAAGAGCCCAAGAGACTGTGTTGACAGAATCAATGCAAATATATTTTACATTGGGTGGCTTTGTTGGTGTAATTCTTACTTTTAAAAGATGGAAATTTCACTTTGGTGCTGATACTTTCAGCTCAGTGAAAAAAGGCACACCAGATAATTCCTTTAAAAAATTGTGATGACTGTCAGGCAACCTTAAAGGTTTACTGTTTAGAGCCTTTGCGTTGAAAATTCTCACTTTATGCTAATCTTCAAATAAAGCATGAAAGCCTATAAAATATTTTCCATTTCCCTGGTTAAAATGCAAAAGCAGGCTTGCTTTCTAACCCCAGTTATCTGAATGTTAAAACAGAACTGATGCATTGATCAGAATGATTGTAGTACAGTACAATTCCACAGTGGTTTTGCTTATGCATTTTGGATTGCTGGTAAAGTATAGAATTCCTTCAGTTTTTAACAATTCTATATGTATATATCTAAGAATATGCCACAATTTTCTGATTTCAAATTATTTCTTTTTATATTTTCATAACTTTTTAAATTTGTCCACCATAACCAAATGCTCATTTAGACGAATCCTGACATAAATTTGGGAGTGAGGGCACACTGGTGAAAACATGGCTTCGTTGAAAGGAGTGGCAGTTTTGTTTGTATAGTGTACTCAGCTTTGCCATTGTGTCACTATGTGACCTTGTCCTACTCAATTTAATTTGTTCATTTATTTTGGGCACCAAACCTGAGGTATCTAGGGCCTGATTTTGTGAGGTCCTGAGCACCGCAATTTAAAATTTATGACGTGATAATACTGGTTTCCTCAGCAGCCTAGGGAATTATTAGTCACACCAAAATTAGACTTTAGCCCTTGGTTCTGGGAGGAATGGAAAGTGGTCTTGAAATGACCACAAACTTTACAACAAGAAAATAAGACTTCCAGCTGAGATTCCCTCCCTCCCTTCCCTCTGCCAGAAACATTCCCAACCACCTTGCTTGCTTTTGTAATCACTTACTCCCTTTTTACCTGGGTCTGAAAATGACCAGAGATGGCTGGACCTGGACCTCTAGCTCTTAAAGGGGCAGTCCACCCTGTTCCAAAAGGGAAATACAAGTACTCAGACATCATAAAGCAATCTTTAGCTATCACTGAGGCTACATCCAAACTATAGCCAGGAGTGATGGCGCAGAGATAGATGCATTGACAGATGATTCAGCCAGATTGACAACATATTGATCTGCAGTTGGTCCTGATACTCTGCCCTGGAGGAGAGGGTAAGTCAATGGGAGAGTTGTCTCCCGATGACCCCGCATGGTGTAGGCACCGGAAGCTGTTGTTAGTCATGTAGCTGGAGTTGCATACCTTAGGTTGACTTACTGCTGTGGTGTAGATGTAGTCTAAGTTGGGCACCTAAAAATAGGGGGGCAGTTTTGATGCTATTGGCTTTCAATTCCCTGTGCCTAAGTTTTTCTTTCTGCAAAAATGGGCTTGATGATATTTACTCTCCTTTGTAAGTTACTTAGAGATATTCAGACTGAGACACTGGTTCAAAAGTATGTAGCGCTTTGCATCCAAAGATCTCAATTTCATCCCTTAATTTAGCAAAGATGCTCTTGGGTAAATGTTTAAATGGGCATGTAGAAAGGGAACAAGTTGTTGTTTCCTGAAGTATGATCAGTAGTGATGATAATTAATAAAAGTCTACAGTGCTGGTTTGAAATATTATTCTGGTGTAGCGGAAGAACTTTTGGATGTGCGTGTGTCATTTTTAAAATAAACCTAAACATTATATTCTTCCTCTTTTTCTCATGCTGTGCTTAGGTGTATATAATTACATGAGTGGGCAAGTCAAGAAGAACAAAAAAGCATGTACTATAGTTAGTATGTTTGAGATTTAAATAAAATGACTGCATATGTAAATTATTTCTTTTTAAAGGGTACAGTAAACTCTGATATTGTTCTCATGAGCATTCCCCCTGCCTGCCAAAACAAAACAAAACACCCTTTTGGTCCAGTGGTTGATTATCTCCAGAAAATCCTTTTTGTTTTTAAAATTTATGATGTGTTCTGTCTTGTCACAGTGAGGCATAACATGTAATAAATTTAAAACCAATTTTGCCTGCAAATGCATGCTATCGATTTAAATGGCACTTCTTCACATTGGATTGTTTTAAAGGGACCACAGCTCAGCAAAAGGGGAAGCATTTGAGAACTTGCTTGTTAGTAGGTCAATGGCAATGCTCAAAAGCTGGATTGGTGCCTGGCAATCCAGCCTGAGTAAGAGGCAATGTGTAGCCACACTGCCCCTGGGGAAAGGCAGGCGTCAAACTAGGTGGATCTGAAAGTCAGTCTGGACCCTGCTTCCCATCCAATCCCTGCCCTCCTGCATGGGAATGGGCAATAGCACCTAAGCAGCAATGCAAGGTGCAGTAACACATGTAGCTCAAGCAGGGCACACAAGTGAGCTGAACAGTTGTTGCTTCTATTTTGGTCCCTCTCTCCTGCAGTCATTGTACCATTTTCTCCCCTTGAATCTTTTTGCCTCACTCCCATTGACATCAGTGAATGTCCTACTCCATGTAGAACCAGGACAGAATCCTAGTCCTAATCCTTCCATACCTCTATATTCTTTATAATTTAATTCTTCTAGAATCTGCATTCTGCTTGTTGTTTTCTAATGTTGGGAAATGTCTAATTGTGTATTTCCATCCAAGATTAGTATAGTAAGACCATCCCATCAACAACAGATTTTTACCAGCCAGTACATTCACCGATTAACAGTGGAGTAGAATAGTGGAAATTCATTCATCCAGAAGCTTGTGCACTTTTTTTAGATTCACTTTTTTCTAGAAAGCTTTTAATATGCAGCTTAATTCACTATGGGCCAGATCCAGATTCACAATGAGCCTAGTATGGAGCAGCACTGTCCCCACAGGGAGCTGTGGAAAACACGCTCCCTCTCCATGCTGCCTACTTCATGGTGAGGTGAGGTGTTCTGCATCCTCCAAGGCAATGCCTCTTGCTCCCCTCTGCACATCCAGTTGCCTCAGCTCAGGTCTAGGGCCTCTTGTCCCTTTTTGGGTGATTTGTGATGTCACAAGTGCACAGAGGGAGAAGTTCTCATAGTCTGAAAGGGAAGAATCTCATACTTTCCCTCTCCTTTGTACACTGCATATACGCACATTGGGCCAATGTCACACTGGCCCTTTTAGCTGAATTTCCTGCCCTTTTGTGTGAGGATTTTTGATACACAACCATTGCCTTTTTTTTCTTTCCTTTCTCTTTGTCTTATGTTTTGAGATGAACATGAAAGTAATAGATTTGGGCTTGTCTCACTGCAGGGATCGATCTACTGGTGGTCGGTTTAGAACGTCTGCTTAGACATGATCTATCAATTTCTGAGCACTCTTTCATCAACTCCGGTACTCCACCAGGATGAGAAGAGTGGTCAGAGTTGATGGGAGAGCAGCCCCATAGACCTTACTACACAGAAGATTCCACAGTAATTATGTCAACTTCAGCTATGCTATTTGCATTGCTGAAGTTACGTATGTTACATTAATGGGAGGTCAGAATGGGAAGTTAGTGTAGACAAGGCCTCTTATTGCCCATTGGGGAATTTCTGTCCTCATGTCAGGTGTATACCTCCCCTGCAGATGGACTGGGAACAAGGCAGTATTTGATGCTTCTGTCTTCAAAGGGAAGCCCTGTCTTCCCATATTGAAGGTTTATAGGGGTTTTATCAGTGAAGTTAGTACCTGTGAAGTGAAAGAGCCAATTTAAATCCCAAACACATAATGGAAGTCTGCTGCCTCAGAGGCTGAAAGGTGAAAGTCAAAGGGTGGAAATCAGGGAAGCAGAAGGGGACACTTTAGAGAAACCAGGATAGTGCCTGCTGCTCCCAAAAAAAGTGTGAGTGTCAGGGGATGATACTTAAGGGAAGTCTGCTCACACGTGTGCACGGTGAAGGGAGCAGGTAAAAGACTCTCAGTTGCAGAGCAGGATCTACCCTCCTAAGCTCAGCTTCCTCTTTGGGGACTGATGAGTGTCCATCTTAGTCACTGCCAGAAGGAATTTGACAAGGAGGTGTCATTGCTTTTGTGGGAGTTGTGTGCATGGATGTGGAGTAAAGAGAGGAACAGATGAAGGGAGAAGTACAGTCAGAACCTCAACAAGAGGTTTTGGAGGAGGCAATAGATGGGCTGCAACCTAACACACTGACAAAGGGAGGCAGCCTGTCTAAATTCTGGAAGGGTGGACAGAGCATACGAAAACAAAAGACCCATTCATTCAAAGGAGAGGGGAGGGGCTACAGGGCCAGGAAGCAGTCAAACAGAGGACAACAAATATTCAGAGGGGAATGGGACTAGTGTCAAAGGTGGAAAACAAGGCAACACCAAAGAGAGTATTGCTTCACAAAGTAATCCAAGGAGTCAGTGGATGCAGCCTAGGGTTAACTCTGCCCATAATCATGAAATGATCAGGGAAACCAGCCTATGTAAATCCTGGGGGGCAGGGGGTGGATCTAAGCCCACCTGAAAATATATGCCCACCTTCTCAACTGAGAGTTAGGGTTGTTGAGACCAAAATGCAACCGAGCTCTTGGGAAATGCCTTGAGGAAATAAATCACACCAGTGGGAAAGAGGGAAGGGAACAGGTTAAAACAATGGGGACATAAAGCAGAAAACCCTGAACAGTACCCGCTACTCCCTGAGGAGGCCAAGGAGTCAGTGGATGCCTCCCAGATGAACTATGAACTAGACTGACAGATCTGAAAATGGAAGATGTCAACCCACAGAACGGGGACAAAGGCAATACAGGTCTCTCAATACAGATCTACCAATATGCTTCAATTCTTACCTATCTTTAAAGACAGCTTGTGGGTCGGAACCACAACGCGAGTTCTGGGATTCTGACCTGTTCCATTGTAAGACTGACAATTGATGTAATTTGTGTAGCAGTTTTGGTGTCATGTGTATACCTATACTATCATCTTGTTCTTCTGAACCACTATAATTAAACTAATTCTCCATTTAAGAGTGAGTCTGTAGTCCCTCTTTCAACAAATCTTCCATTAGATTGCACAGAATTTCACAGGGCTTGGTTTAAGACTGGTACTACCAACCTGCACCAGATTCTAACCCAGGGGTGGGGTTCACCAGGATTAGCTGCTGGTAGGCTGCTCCTCCTATGTTTACCTGAGCCATTGCAGGTATAGATGATTGCAGCTTCCATTGGGCAGGAATGGTGATCTGTGGTCAACAGGTGCTGTGATCACCTGTATCTGTGGAGGTGCAAGGAAATATGTCAGTGTGGGGGCTGGCCAGAGTCTAATGCTGGCAGACTGGATCCTTCCCCACCCCAGTTCCAATTAATGAATTAAAACCAAAAGGCTCAGAATCTCATTATCAATCCTCTGAACCGTTTAATTTACAGCATAATTTTCAGAAGGCTGCTGCCTGAAGTAGCCCAATGGTTTCCATTTTTCTTCAGCCAGTCAGCTGATATGTGGCTGCTGCAGTAAAAGATCTGGAACTACTTTTCTAAATATAGGTTTCATTGAGTTTAATTCCTTTATTTAACCCCCACCTATACTGTAGTTAATGCTCCAAAAAGATTGATGTTCCTACCCTTAGTGATATAAACTAAATAAATGTTAAAAATAAAATAGAAGCTGCTATTTTCACATACAACTTAATTAATCTGTTGTGAACTTTAGGTGGTTTCAGTTGGAATATTAGCTAAAGAAAAACACATTCCCTGTTCTTTAATAAAGGGGTGAAATCTGATTTTTATTAAATCTTGAATTTTTCAAGGATTTCTTTACAGGATGACTTTGACTGCAGGGCTTTCTCTTTGCTACATTTCTATCTTGGTCATTATGTCACATTCCACAGGACCAAACAGATACCTGAGAAGAACCGTAGATTTAAGTGGAACCATGATCAACTGGACAGGGATCTGAAGCTATTTCTATGTTTTTCTGATCTCAGTATTGCCAATCCCTTTCGGAAAACCTGGAGAACAGGAACAGGTATAGTAACTGAGGGGAAGTCCACAGGATAAAGTATCCATGCTCTGTATAGATTTGTATACAGAGCATGGATACTTCTGATTGGTTCTACTGTATGCATAACTTTGTTTTCTTGGATTCTACAATTGCTGCAGAATTGTCTTTAGGATCAACAACTGTTGCAAAATTTAGCTTCAGAATCTAAGCTTATTTGAAACAAGTTTCCAGACCTGAAACAAGTTACTCAGTCGCTGACCCTTGTGTAACCCAATGCAGTATTATCCTCCTGAGTTTACAATACTGACAGCTTTAAGAAGTTTCTCTATTCATGTCAATGGACGGTTTAATGCTGCACACGTAAAGTTCAACATTATTAACTCTTTCACGCTCCCTAATCTTAGCAGATGTATCCAGCTAATGTAATTCTCCATTGCTGTTAGATCCAGTGACAGATCTTGATAGGGTGGAAATGGGAAGGCAAGTTTCTATCAATGATTTCTGGGAGAGAGGATCAGGAAGTTAAGCCTATTTAATAATATAAAAGAAGAGAAGAAGAAATAACTCCAACAGCTTGCTGTAGTGCCAGGAACCTCTTCGCCCAAACATTTCAGCTTTCCTCAAACAGCTTGCACCATGCCATTTTCTGTTGTACACCCCAAATTCTGCAGCACCAGGACAACTGAAAATGGGTGGGGAGCATGGAATAGATCAACAACCATGTATGTTTTGAGAATCGTAGTCTATTTATCATCAAAATAAAGGAGAAAATGAATGCTTTAGTTGGTGCCATGTTTAGTTAAACTCTCTTTAAAAAGGTACTGAAAGATGTTACAGGATTCAACATTGCAATCAGTGAGTCATGTCATGGCATTTATACCTGGTGTGCTACAGAGTGCATGAAGTCTGCTGTAACATAACTTGTAGATTTCTAAGGCCAGACTAGACAATCATCCTGGTTCCTCCAAGTCTGATGAGAGAGGGTTTATGACACTGTTGTTTGCCTGATCGCTGACCTGAGTGTATTTTGTTAGTTATAACCTGATGAAAACCTTCAAGAACCTCTCATTTATTTATGCTTGGTGCTGCCTATGACAAGACACACAAGACCACGCACTCTTCTACAAGTGAAGGAAGAAAGTGACCCATCTCAAGACTTTCTAGAGTGGACAAATTCAGGAAGGGGTGTAGCTTTAAGTCCATTGATTCCAACTCTATCAGATGGGTAGAGCCCAAGCATACTGAGACATGCTCATACTTGCTTCTTAGTTAGATATTTTTCTTTGCATCCATTAAATACTTCTGGAGGTCCCTATAATTGGGAGCAGTTACCTGAAAAGTAGGGAGAAGAGGTATTGGAGACCACTTCTTCCTTGCTAAATGCTTCAAGGTGATGGAAGAAATAGATTGTATGACCGGTCATATTTTTTATGGATTCCCTTTTAAACTAGGAATATTTAAGTTTACTATTTATTATTTACATAGTACCAACATCTTGCTATGGTCCCTGTCTTGGAGTCTAGACAGATGATATAAGTAGACAATACCAGGAGAGTGGATATAAAAACCACCAAAAGCATTATGCTTGCAGTGAAATTGAATATGTATTTCATTGGTCTTGTATTTTTATTTAGATTTTTTTCTTTGTTTTTTAGAATTGTGTCACTGTCAGAAAATTCCCAAATGTTCAAAGTGGGAGAAAGGGTTAAAACAGACATTATTTGAGTTTACCAAAAACCTGAAGGCTTTCAGCCAGTCCTTTCTGTTGCTGAAATATACAGTCTTCAGAGGTTATTTGATTCTGCTGCAATCAGAATGTTGTCTAAGTAAATACAGTCTTTGTAACTCCTGAAGACCTTCGGAGATGAATTTGATCTCATCACCACTGTAAATACCTTATGGGCAATGTGCAAGCTATTATATTGCTCCTGCCACCGATACAATACTTCTTTTGAAGAGAATGTGAAGAATATGTATTTTATTGCGTGTTATTAATTTTGCAATTTGGATGAATGGGAATGCTGAGCACACCTTTGCTTAGGTCTACTCTTGCTGGGAATTGATGTTGTAATCAGGGACTTACTCACACTGACTGCAATGGGAGCAAAACAAGCCCTAGAAATAGAAGCTGGTACTTTTGAAGGTCAGGTAGACAAATGATTATGGGAGAAACTGGACAGAATAAGGAAGGGCTGAAACAGCTACAGAAGTAGGGCCAGGAGAGTTTGTGTCAGCTGGAGGAGCAGCCTCTACATGCTATATGCATTTTTGGGATAAAGGGAAAAAGTAAGGGGCATCAAGATTTTTGGCCCAAAGACCTGAAGGAACCTTATGCCTTGTAGAAGGAAAAGGAAAATACCCAAAGCAGGAACAATAATCTGGCTCTATATTGCAGTTGTTTTCAGATTCTGATAATACTCGAATATTTTACAACCAGATAGAATGCCCTTAGAAAGAACTGACTCAGCAATGCATCAAATACATTTATCCCTTGTCTGTAATATAGACACAATCACAACTGTGTGGGTGAAAACAGACCATCACTACACTCTCAAATGAATTTAGGCAGGAAAAATGATACAAGAGTTTTTTTTCAGATTACCTGTGGGTGAACACTTTTCACAAAGTGATCACACTTTATCTGACCAATCAGTGACTATCCTCAAAGAAAACCTGTAGACCGCCTTCAAAAGATGAACCTGGATTCTTAAATTTATAGCTTAACTTTTCTAGACACTAAGAATTATGAACCAAATAGAAGCACTGGATTTATGGCTCATTACAACTAATACCCCCCACCCCTCAGATGCTTTCCCTCCCCTCCATCACTTTCTTTCTTTCCCATGATTAGGAGGGTGTTAACTATATATGCTAAATTATCTGATCAAATCTTATATATTATTTGAGTTTGGGCCTGTGCAAGCTACAGTTTATGTTAGTATAATTTACTAAGGGGTGTGAATAAATTACACAGATATAAGTGCCAGCACAGACACTGCTGTGTTGATGGGAGATCATCATTTCCTACTGATATAGCTACTGCTTATCTCACCAGCATAAAACATCTTCACCAGATGTGCTACAGCAGCACAGCTGTACTGGTGCAACTGTGCTGCTGTAGCATTTCTAGTGAAGACTAGCCCTTAGTTTTCCAAACCTGAAGAAGTAGTCAGGGTAACCGTGAAAGCTTGTCTCTCTCATCAACAGAAGTTTGGCCAATATATTACATCACTCAACTTGTTTCTCAGAGGTACACCCACACCCACACATGTGCACACCCACACACATTAGCAGGCATTGTTTTGCTGTGCTATAAATGGTTAAGCAAATATAGAATTATGATGGGGTGAAGTCACAGAAGACCTGTTGGTGGGGCTTCCCAGAGTGCTGACATGGCCACTGCTACCACCTTCCTGCTCTCTGGGGCTTCTCACTGCCCGGTCCTGCTAGGCCTGCTCCCTGGTCTCCCCCAACCAAGGCCCTGAGATGAGATCCCTGTCCCCCAATAAATTACTTGAGTAAGCCCCATTTAACAATAAGGGGGAACGTGCACACTGATTGCGCCCCCCAGGTAATAATCATTTACTGTGGGCTTGATAGTAAATAAAAAGTGATTTCATTAAGTACAAGCAGTAGGATTTAAATGGTTATAAGTGAGAACAGGCAGAGCAAAGTAGATTACAAAATCAAAAGTAACAGGAAAATGCTTAGCTAATTCTAACACTAAACTCTTAGCATAAACTTAGTATAAACTCACCCTAAAACTGTTTCTGTTCCAGCTGTACCTTCAAACCAGGGCTGACCCTCACCCTGGGGTCTTTAGTTCACCCTCCTTGGTGTGTCCAGCAAGCCCAAAGACAAAAAATGCCAACCTCCCAATTCTTTTTTAAAGAATTCCCTTACTTCTTGGGGCTTCACCTGGCCACTCCCCAGCAACCACGGCTAAGACTTAAGGACAAAAGGCTGTGTACATATGGCTATGTCTAGACTGTAGAGCTTTTCCGGGCTACTCCGGCAGGTATCCCCGAAAAGCTCTGACATGTCCAAGGAACGTGTCCACTTTTTCGGAACAGTTTCAGAGAAAGTGGACGTGTTCTTTCTGCATCCCTGTATTCTTCTCAGTGAGAGGAATAAGGGATGTTCCAAAAGAGGAGGTTTTTCCAAAATTTGTCCCCGTGTAGACAGGCCAAATTTTGGAAAAGCTTCTTTTGGAAAAAAAGCGGAAAAAGATATGCAAATTGCAGTACTCAATTTGCGTATCTTTTTCTGACTTTTTTTTGGCAGTGTAGACATAGCCTATGACTACCCAGACACTGAAGCCTCCCAGCCTTGGAATTACCCTGGATGGCTTTCCGTTTACGTATTTAAAAAACAAAATATTCCTTACTCCATATGTCTCATTTACACACACGACTGATACACACACCAAAATAATATAAACAGGACCAGCGGATTAAGACATGAAGGTTGATAGGTTACATGAAACTACTTGTCCAAAGCACCTTTGAGTTACAAATATTTATGTCCATAAGTCCATTTCACAAAGCATGGAAGAGGGGTGAACTGTCACAATAATTATTGCAATTATTTTTAAAATTTTGGCCAGTATTGGAGATATACCATCTCATAGAACTGGAAGGGACCTTGAGAGATCTTTGAGTCTAGTCCCCTGCCCTCATAGCAGGACCAAGTACCATCCCTGACAGATTTTGCCCCAGATCCTCAAGGATTGAACTCACAATGCTGGGTTCAGCAGGCCACTGCTCAACCACTCAGCTATCCTTCCCCTCATATTGCATAACCCTGGATTGTTCAAAGGAAACAATTAGCACTGGAAATTAAATGATCTTATAACTTGTAGTAATTTGTGCTACCTTTGTGAATACTGTACTTTTTATAGTTTGGCATTTTATACATCTATATATTTTATGAGGAAATAAACAACCATCTGTGATTTCAAAATTAAACAATTTTTTTGAGGGGGGAGGAATGAAATCTGTTTGAGATTTTGTAGCTACTTGCTATAAATTTATCAAGAAGAAGTCTGAGGGTGTGCAAACTGGGTATATTAGGCATCTCATTATGAGCACTGATTTTTCTTTACTTGAACTGGATTATGAGATAGCTACAGAATTAATAGGAAATTTAGTGAAAGTTTTTCAAAATTTGAGTGGTTTTTTTAAAAATATTTTTTATCGGGCTATGAGAGGGATCTTTAATTTTTGATAAAGTTAATCTCAAAGCTTCATTTTTTAAAAACATAGCACTGTATATACTTTCACATAGCTCACTTCTGAAATACACAACCTGATATTGTTGTAAAGTACAGGCTAGATTGGGATTGATTTATTGGCATTGAATAGTACCTATCATGAGTTTGACCTACTGAAATTAATGGAACCACTTGTGGAACAAGATACTAACTACTCAGTATGAATTAAGATATCACAATTAGAGCTTAGTGAACAACAGATCTTTTGGTTCACTAACAATTTTGAAAAATTAAGGGGGAAATGATCTTGGATTTAACCAAAACATTTGGTTAAAAAAATTTGTTTGGTAAACTGAAAAATTGAAAAAAATGGGTACAACAAAATATTCTGTTTTGAACTTGAACACTAATTTTAATGATTAACATTTTAATTATAAAAATAAAATTAAAGGGAATTTCAAAACAAAATGACATTTCAAATTGAAAAGCTTAGCTTAGAACATTGCATAATAAAATGTTTAGATTTTTCAGGGGTATTTTTACTTCACTAATTTTGCTAAGGCAATTCAAATGTACAAAATATTAACAGTGTCACCAAATCTGCATTTTTCTCCTCAAAAAAAGTTTCAGGTGAAAAATGTTACCCAAACTCTAATCATAATCTGATCCTAAAATGATAACGTACTCACTGGGGCTATGTCTACACTGGCAGCTTTTTGCGCAAGAAAATCTTGCGTAAGGGTTCTTGTGCAAGAACTCTTGCGCAAGAAAACGTCCACACTGCCATGTCGGTGATGTGCTTTTGCGCAAGAGCATCCATGGCAGTGTGGACGCTCATAGCAAGAAAGCTATGATGGCCATTTTAGCCATAGGGCTCTCTTGCGCAAGAAATCCCTGCCGAGCGTCCACACTGCCGTCTTGTGCAAGAGCTCCTGCACAAGGGGGCTTACACTGTTAAAAAAGAGCATAGCTCTTGTGCAAGAAGCCCTCCCTTACCATGCAGTACTGTAAATTTCCTTGCGCAAGAGCAGGCAGGCAGTGTGGACGCTCTGTGGATTCTTGCACAAGAATGGCCATACTTGCGCAAGAAGCCGCGAGTGTAGACATAGCCTGGATGAACTTTAAAAGTTTTGAATAGTTTGTTCTACTCCAATACAAAGTGTTGGGGAGATATGAGGGGTCATGTGTCCCCCTCCCATGTATTTTGCTTGGCTTTTACTGAGCATACTCACACAGAACAAACATGCTCAGTAACACTGCCAATGCCAGATGCCCTCATTCTGTTCTTCTGCTCCCCATTATTGTCAAGCATGGGTCATCTCTGTTCATACCAGTATTGCTCTTTTTTGATAGAGGCAAATTGACTCAGACTGTAGCATATTTCAAAATGGAAGAAATGTAAGTGGTGTAAGTGAGATTACATGTGTAATATTTGCCTGGATTTGCAAGCATTCCTAGTTGCTTTAGTTACAGCCAGATTGTAAGTCCCTTACCCGAGTTGGTGAGGGTTAACGAGTATACGTCAGCAGTGGGATGCTTTGTTGAGTAACTGCTCATGAAAGGGAGCAAGAGGTTTGACCTTAATTATGGGCTATATCATGCAATTGAATTTTAAGCAGAACTTTTCATTGACTTCAATGAAGAGTTCTGCTTAAAGATTGATGGCATGATATACAGGCTATTGAATCAATGCAACTGCTTGTGCGCGATATGGTTACCAATGCAGTAGGCTACAAATAGGTTATTCTGATTAGTCTTGGGGCTGCAAAATCCTATCTGTTTTGGTGAAGATATCTTGCCCTGCAGGGTGAGCTTCGCAGAGACGGTTGGATTCTCTAGTCTTCTAAGGTCAGCTTGTGCAGTATAAAAGGTGGCTCTAAAAACTAGGCATAGGTTCCTAGCAGGAAATTCCTGCAATGTAGTTGGATTTTCTGCTAGGGCGTGTCTGGTCCCATGTGCGGAGGAAGAAGGTGCAGGGTAGGGATAGGAGGGGGAAGGGCATGGTGAGGCTGAACCTCCACTACCCCAGTCATGGAAGTCAGCATAATCCCCTGCCACTTTAATTTTTTCCAGGGCTGAGTTGCTGAGGATCAGGGAGCTACAACCAATTTCCTTTAAGTGCCATTTTCCATTATGTCTGAGCTTCATTTGGATGCAGTGGAGAACTGAAGCCTGAGTTCCTGAAAACAACAAAGGACATGAGGAATATTCACGCTCCAGGACTTATGTGCGGATACTAGAATATACAGCTGTTAATATTTCTGCCGCAAGGCCCTAAAGTTGTGTAATATATGCACCAGGTAAAAGCAGAATTGCAAATGCCAGCGTAGATCGCGCCTGCTCTCTCTGAAGGGTAATCATTCAGAAGCAGGAAACTGGGAATCATCTTTTTCTGCTCTAGTAATTTTCCCATCTGCACTGACCACATTGAAAAAGGTGTCCTGGATGAGATCCACATTCAAAGCAAGGTTAGAACTGATGGTGCTTCAAGCAATATTAGATTATAGTGCTCCAGATGGGAGAATATTTTAGCAAGGATTCTCAAACACCTTGTGAGTTTTAGGATTTTGGTTCACTCTAGAGAAAAAGTGCAGATAAAAGCATATTGTTTGCTTGTCACACTGCTACTCGAGGGTGTTATTAACAACTAACAAGCAGACCTGAGAATCCATTGTCTTATAATCCTGCCTCTGTGTGGTTTAATTGTAGGTGTCTCAAGTGCTGGAATAGGGTGGGGGAGAGGAGGTGGAGAGGGGAGAGAAAGGAGGAGGAGAAGAGGGTAGGAGCTGTTCTGTATTTAAGGGGAGACTAATATGATGACACTCTGGGGGCAGAAAGAGAAATTCACTGCCTAATGCCCTCCCCTCTTTAGAATTCCTTGTAGGTGGTTAGTTTCCATATTCCTGAGTGTTATGTCATACTTGAAACAGGAGGTCTATGGAAGCTGGAGGATGCAGTTTAGTGATGATGTTTTTATGATTCTGGGGGGGGGGGGGGGGAAGGGGGGTAGAGAGAGAGAGAGAGAGAGCACTATTTGCTGTCAGTACATGTTACAAGCTGTGGAATGGAAAGTCAGCAGTGACAATTCTGAAGGGAACAGTGTACCTATTCTGTGCTGGACGTAAAGTGATTCTGCAGGAGCCTCTGACAGAAGTGAAATAGTCCCTTCCCTTAAATGGTACTGGAGCCTATGACTCATTCCAGGTGGCCAGAGGACAAGGGAATTATTGAAGCTGCATATCACAAGGCAAGAGACAATGGGCTACATTCGCCTACTTAAATCCAGTGTAATTCCATTGTCTTCAATATGGAATTATTGCATATTTATGTTGGTGTAACTAATAGCAGTTTAGCCTCTGGCAGATTCTCTGTGTGCAGTGTTTTGTGATATTGTGTATGATTATTTCATTAGCAGAAGCATTTCTTATGTTTCTTTTATCCTTTCTCTCAAAAAGTGGGCCAGGAATCTAGGATGGGTGAATATAAAAGTGATTTCTAGAGGTTTACATTAGTGATCGGTACAAATCTAACACAACCCCATCCAGAAACTCTTGCCAGGACCCTGAAATGCACTTCCTGGAGGAGTGGCTTGTTGCAGCTGAATCAATTTGTGGTCCCATTACAACATAACAGATGAATTCCTGCAAACCCTTATGCAAGTTGCCCCATTGAAGCCAAAGTTATGAAGGAGAATAAAACTGAAATGACAAAATTCCTTTCCAGTACAGAAAGTATCCTCAAAAGTTAATAGGTTAAGGCATTATGAGGATGTATTTTTCTTTACACATTTTCCATTTTCTGTATCAAATATGAAGTGAAGAGTATTAATTTAATTGCTGCTAATGCCTGTATGCCCCCCCGCAAAAAGCTGAAAACTTAGCCTTTGATGCTGACTCATTCTGCAGTTCATGGAGGAGAGAGAGAAAATATTTCCTTGATCTTGGTGACTTGGAGAGGTTTGTGAATGATCACTTAACTAACAGTGGTTTATATAGATTAATAATTTACTAAGAATGCACTGGAAGCCCTTACTTGGGTACGCTGAATATTTGATGGCTTCATTTTTAACTTATTATGAAGTGTACTTGTAACTAGTCCTTATCTCCGTCATTATTCCTAGTTCAGCATAATGGAATATAACAAAAATTAAAATGCTCTGAGCAAATGACAAAATTCATGTGGGAAAAGTTGCAGCGAAGTCAGCCATCAATTTCCAGAATTACTTATTCCATGATTTCAGCAAAGCACTTAAGAATTTATGCTTAATGTAAAGCATCTGCTTAAGTGCTTAAATGTGTGCTTAACTTTAAGCTTGTGGTTAAGTCCCACTGAAGTCTTTGATTAAGACTAAGCACTCAGGGCTTCATTCAGAACTCGCTGAACTCAGAGGGGTATCCATGTTAATCTGTAACATTAAAAACATGTGGTTCTGAGGCACATTAGTGACTAACCAAAATATATAGAATCATGAGCTTCCGTGGGCAAAACCCACTTCCTCAGACGATCTGGAAAGGAATAATAGAAAGCCAGTATTTTATAACAGAAAGGCTATGTCTACATTACAGTTTTCTCCCAGGATACCAGAGATATTCTGGAAAAACTCTGCCATGTCCAGGGAACACGTCTGCTTTTTTGGATCAGTTTCCAAAAAAGTGGGCGTGTTCTTTTGGAAGCCCTGTATTCTTCATTTTATGAGGAATAAGGGCTCTTCTGAAAGAGGAGGTTTTCCCTACATTTGGCCCCATGTAGATAGGCCAAATGTTGGAAAAGTCTCTTCTGAAAAAAAAGCGGAAAAAGGTACACAAATTGCAGTTCACAATTTGTCTACCTTTTTTCCGGAAGAAGATTGCAGTGTAGATATAGCCAAAAAGGAGGCAGGGGGAGGTAGGGAAGTACCTGTTAATTGTTGGAATGGAGCTAATGAGGCTCATTAAGTGGACTGGAAGTGTCCCATATTTACCTTTTGATGTAAAAATGAGGTGTTAAATGCAGAGAAAACTGGCTTTAAAATGTGACATCCAGTTAATGTCTTTGTTCGAGTCCAGATAAACAGCAAATTTTACACTGTTTCCCTGGGCTTGAACACAGTCATTTCACTGACTGAACTCAGTAGAAGCAGACTTTGATTTCAGTGAGCTGCGGGTTAGCTCGATGCCTAAATGCTTTAGTGGACTGGCAGCTGAGCCTTTATTCTGTGATGAGGGCTAAGATGAACAATAGAACCCTCCTAAGGAGGTTACTTGCAGACATCCTCCCAGAGTGCTGCTTGCACAGTTTTCCCAAAATTGTTCACTTGAGGACGACAGGAGGCAGAATGGGCATGGGACCAAAATGATACAGCTAGCTGGGATCCACGGGAGAGACAACCCTCCCTGCTGCTTTTCACGGCTCCTTGAGAGCAGAGTACCTTTGAAGCCATGCTTCCGGAGCTCTTCCTAGATGCCTGGGGTAAACCTTGGGGTCATCCCTTGCATAAGGATTCTCAAGTGCAGAGAGAGCTATGGAAGAGTTGGGAATGCAGCAACATTGTCTGAACTCTGGAGGCATTTGAAAGATATGGTGCAATTACATGTTGGGGTTTTAAGATGGATTCCTTCATATGTAAGCTTACAAAGATTTGATTTCAGTCCTTGAAAGCACAATCAAGCACTTAGTGGGATTGAAAGGAACTTTGCCAGTGCAAGCAAGATTGAGTCCTACATTATGGTCAATCTCTCTTCTTCTGGGAAACTGATTAGGAGTCATCCCCACTGGTAACAAACGTGCAGAGCAGGTGGGCCAAGAGACCAGTATGCATGTCTGGACATCTGCATCAATTCACTACTGCCTCAAGGGCAGGAAGATCACAGCCCCACAGTATATTTTTCTTCTGCTCTCCCACTCCGTCTGCACTGGGGGAAAGGGTTCTCTTTAAAGAGAGGCCCCCGGCAGGGCCACCACTGGCTGCAGCAGGCTTGTCAGGGTGGATGCCCTGGTGTCAGGAATGAAGGAGATGGCGAGAGACTCAAGAGACATAGATGCTTTCCCATTGATCGGAGTACAAAGAGTCAAACCTCAGCAACCCATTTAAAGTGACCACAAATCCTGCAGGAGCCTGTGGAGTGCACCATTTCCTGGTTATTCTCTCAGACCTTCTCTCACACACAGAGGCAAGTACCAGGTGCAGAGATGGAGAGCACACAGGCAGGCTAGAGTCCGGCAGCGTTGGCACTGGGTTTATGTTTGTTTTGTCATTTCTGTTAACTAGGTTATCCTAAAGCTTCAGGAATCACTAAAATGCTGCAAGCCCCTAATAGTCCCATCCATTGAGGGAAGAAACAGAGAAAAAATTCAGTGGCAAAATCTTCACAGTGATATACTCTCTCTTATGCCTATGAAATTTTTTGTCATTGCCCAACAAACATGCTGTTGGAAAGCTCAAGCAGAAATTATTCAGTGCTGAGTTCAATCAAATATAGTAGTCTCGACCTAGGAAATTCATTCAGCTGTTTATAATGGAAAGCCGTGAATCCATAGCTCTTTCACATTAGCAGAGAGATTTTGTCTTCTTTCTTGCTATTCGTACTCTTTCATTACTTGGGCCTGAATAGCAATGTAGACAAATGGTTATTGTCGAAGCATCCTTATTTGATATGCTCAGTATAGTGATGGCTTAGGGAAATTAATACAGAGGAAACAACATGATGAAGCAGCTGTAACAATACCTTTATTTGCGATCTGCTGTATTCCAAAATGCTTTGCACCAAATAATTAGAATCCTGCACATCTGTAGCAAAATGATTCTCTTTCTTTTTGCCTTGAATTTCTTGTTTGCTGTATAGTTTTACCTATTCTATAGCCTTGAAAAATCTTAAAGCGTTGGAAAGTGTTCTGTGCTTCAACAAACAGAAGTTCATGGATTCTCAATTCAGAGTAGTAAAAACCACCACAGGCTTCTAGAGTTTCTAATTCTCCTTCTGCCCCCCATGTTCCTGGTTTTCACTTCTAAAAACAGCACCCATATTCAGATAAAAATTAAGCAAGTGGGGCACAGGAAAAAATAGGTTCCGGAAATGTTTTTAGGGGGATAGAGGTTGTCAGATTATTGTGAGATGGCTGCCCGGACTGAATTTTGGCATTAGCTATCCAATTTATCTCCCGCTTTTTCCTAATGTAAAATATACTGTCAAGCTGTTAACTAATGTTCCAATATGTTTAGTGGGTGTAATATCAGATGCTTAATTGGGTCAATAATTATTCATGTTTTCATATCAACTTCTTGATGTGGATTGAGGATTGATTAATTATATGATTATCACTGATTATTAATACTGTAATATTTTTGTGCATCAGTAGGCCACCTGAAAAATATTAAATTCACAGCATTTTCACTGGAATTTAACACGTTTGGTATTTTCTTTTCAGTATTAGCTGCCACAGCACTTTACATATATAACAAGCTGGAGTTAATATTGAAAGACCAGAGAAGTACCTAATCCAGCAATTCTTCCTCAAGTAAAACTCCCATTATATTCCAGCCTGGAGTAAGGATGATGTGAGTGAGTTCTGCAGTTATAAAATATTGGAATCTGAAATTTGTTAATTTCATGCCCTTCTGTTTGATTTGCAACAGAGAAATTCAGTGAATACAGTATGCCTTCTGTATTTTTGTTATAAAAACCTTTTGGTTCCGTTAGACACAAACTAATTTTGTGTGAGATTATTCCTTTTTGCTTTAGAAACTAATAGACAACAGTGGATTCTGCAACTCAAATTCTTTTTTTTTTTTAAAGGAAATGTATTTTTAATGTTCATAAGTGAGATGCTTATTTTGCATTTCACTTTAGAAAGTTAAATTACAAATGTTTCAGCAAGCTTGAAAATAAAATATTTGTTCTATCTAGGTGTTTTGGAAATAGTTTTCTTGGCTAGCCCTCTAATTTTGCATATGTGTGTGAATAATGCACAAACATTCATTTTGTATCTGTGTACATATATCTAAAGATACAATATAAAAGAAAGCTAAGTGAAGAAACTATGTTAATGAGATGTTAGCTTCACAATTACACACTCAGAAGTTAGAAAATTAAAACTGAACATGTAATTATAAATTCGCCCCTGTCCATTCCTATACTCCCTTTAATTACATGATTACATACTATTTCCCAGGTAATACAACATCATACAGATTCATCTACATTCTCAGAGCATGAGTAATGTAGAGGTAGAAGTCTCTCTCCCAGGGCATGATCACACATACACTGAAGGCAAAGCGCTCATAATGCAAGATCAGGATCACAGTTCCCCGAGGCAGCCAGCTGCCGACAACAGTTCAAATTAATAATGACAGTTAAGACAACCAAATTCTCAAGCTTTCCTTACTTTGCTTCACAGGTAGAACAGCATTGGCATCAATATTTCTTGCAACAAATATCCTTTTAAAAAAATTAAAATTGAATAAGGCAACTTTGAGTTTTAATTCTGAGTCATTTGTCTTAAGTAGGGCAGCCAGGTCATTTTTCTCTCTCTCTCACACACACACACACACACACACACACACGGAATTCTGTTCTCTTGCTATTATAAACAATAAGATTGTTAAATGTCTTTCGGCTTTCTTACCAGCCTTCTCATAAACAATGTATCAAGCCTGTTAGTTGAGCAGATAAATTCTTCTTGGGTTATTTCAGAATGTAAGCTGACAGTGAGTTAAAGTCTATTAAGTCTTAAAGTTGTCATTCAAGTTAAGGGAGTTGTTACAGTTAAGGCATGACGATGTCTTTTTAATGGACAGAACATAAAACTATTAGGCAAGCTGGAATTCTAATCCCAGCTCTTCCACTAATTCCCTTCCTGGACTTATATTAATCATTTAGATCTGGATGCAGCAATGAAGTTAAGGTTGTTTCTAACTGAAAGCTCATCATGTGTGGAAGCACTCAGGTGCTTAAAGTTACATGTATTTACCTGCTTTACCGAATTGAGGACATTATTATAATCCTCCTCTTCCTTGGTTTTCTCATCTGTAAAACTGGACTTTGGTTAAGTTTTGTACAGGTTGAGCCTCTCTAGTCTGGTACTCTCTGATCTAGCAGCACCTATGGTCCAGTTTGATTTTAGTTACCCAGATGTTCACTTATCATGGGTGTGGCCAAGTTTTGTGTGGTCCCATAAAGTTTGTTTACAACCACCAGTTCTGGCTCTCAATGTTCTGTGCTGTTATTTAGCTCTAATTTACTCCTAAATGTCTTCTAAGAGCCCAGTAAGCAGTGGAAGTGTTGGTAATGTTGCTAGACAATATTGACCTCCTGTGGTTCGGCAAATTCTCTGGTTCAGTATCAGTCAGGTCCTGATGGTGCCAGACTAGAGAGGTTCAACCTGTATCACATTTGGAATATAAATAGGACTCCATAATTACTAAGTATTTCAAGCACACAAGGTATTTTAATATGATGTCCATACCTGCCCATGACTGGCATAGGAAATTTAGGGCACAATATGTACGTTCTTCACTTAAATCCAGACTGAGTGTCTTCCTTGTATATTTTCCATTCATGAGAGGACTCTTCAGGCCACAAGAAATTTTATTTTTTCCATCCATATTGTCCTCCTCCTATGTAGTCCAGCAGCAGATGTCCTTTAAAAATGCAGGGATGGGCCAGAGCCATGAAGTCCAGCTCCAGATCTGAACTTTCTCAGAGTTCAAGATTGGCTGGCTATGGAGATTTGATTTGAGATCATTCTTAACTATATCATCTCTATTTGTAAAGAGACATAAATATAAGTTAATATTGACAAAGGTATTCAAGTTGCAACTAAACAAACTCTTTTCACAACTTCTGATCATAAACATTTCAAAATGCCTCTGCAGGGCACAGAGTAAAATCTCTGATCTTTGCTGAGAATGTTTCTTGCATGAAGCCACTTTCACGTGTGGCCAGCCTCTTCTTCATATTGGTCAGGTTGCAAACTGCTTAATCCTGGTATAGCTGCATTGAAGCTGATCTGCTAGAATCTTTCAGTTTCCAAGGAAAGTTTGTCCCTTCGGATACACAACTTCTGTTGAAGAGAGTGCAGCTCAAGTTGATTCAGCATGACACCTACTTACATGACACTGCCCCTAAATGACTAATTACGTCAACCCTGACCCCTACCGAGGTCATTCTGATTGGTTTGCTGTCCAGTGCTACAGAATGTTGTAGGATGTCAAGGAAATACTTGTATTTTACTGTAGAACACAAAGAAACAATGTTTCATCACTTACTTCCTTCTAGTTCCAGGAAAGGATGTGAAAGGAACCATGATGACTAAAACAAACAAACAAACAAAAAAACCTCTGACTAAATAATATAAATAACTTATGAGATAAACAGCCATCATTGCCATAAAAGTGAATCAATAATATATTTTGATATGAATTCAAAATGATGTAATCTTCCTTTTAATTTCCTGCAGTTATCCTTTCTTTTCTTTAAAGAGGATGATAGCAACTGAAGTCTGCCATAAAGTCGCTAATGTGTCTGTCTGGCTCAATGTAAATTCCTTGTCAAGCCTGGATAAGTGTAAAAGAGTTAAGTGTACCATTATTCAAACAATTTAACATACCAGAAAAGCTAAACTGTTCCATATGATGAAAATCCTTCTTATTACATTTTTTGTCATACTCAGAGTATCCTCCTAAAGTGCAGCTACTTAGCTACCCATCAGTGACCATGCACCGGAGATGAATTTGATATTCATCCCCTATTGTTGCAAATTATTTTAATTACTTGTGCAGAGAGTAATTGACACAATCAGCAGAGGTTAGTGGATCATCTGACAGCATTTATTTTGCAATTTAGTCATTCTGAAGTGTGTACACTGAATATGTTTTGTGAATACTGTCTATATATGAGAAGGCTAAATTTGAGTATTTGCCTGAAGACCCTGTGACCTCAAGGTTCATGAATTAATACATTCATTCTGGAAACCAAAGCTAAGCTGCATGTTAATGCAACATTTCAAATGACACCATCTGATATCTTTTGTGACTACACGATGTTTGTGCTGTACCGCAATATGTATTCGTGTAATGAGAAAGTATAATGTGCTCAATAAATATTGAAGTTCTTGGCCTCCCACTGAGCATTTGATATTGAAGCGTACCTAGTTATAGACTTTGAAATTGATGCCACTTTTCTTTCTGAGTTGAATTTGCACCTTTGCTACAACAATGTCACTTTGCATCTCTGCATGTAATTATTGTGAGGCTGATTCAATACAAGAAAAAATAAAGATGCGCACGCACACACACACACACGAGAGTGCTGTCTAAACTGTAGAGAAAGCTTTTTTTAGGGGAAAAATTAAAAGCTTCCCAATAAACCATAAAGGTGAAAGTTCAAGCAGTGTATTTCTGATTCTGCTCTTATCCTCCCTCACCTGGACCCAGATTCTGATGAAGTAAATGAGTTGGTCCCTTCATATCTCCTGTAAATGGTGTCAGAATCTGGGCTTTTGTTGTCGCTCACTCCAGAGGAGCACAGCAAGTCAGTGACAAGAGGGTTTAGACCTTAACACCTGCCAATCGGTGGCAGAGCTAATAGGAAGGGAGGAGGAGGGATGGAGGGTGACTTGACCCCCCCTCCCATCTTTCTTTTTGTCTCCATGTTTCATTTTATGTGGGTAACAAAAGGAGACGTACAACATGAATTATCACCTCATGAACTTGCCCCTCACTCATACTCACTTGGCAGTGGTGGTTCCTGTCCTACAGGGCTTGTCCTGATTCCCCAACTTGGCTACTGTGACATGGTATCCATGGGCACATGGTGCTGCCACCCTGTGTGCCATATTGTAATGCCATTCACACAAGTTTGGCCTGACCACCCCTCTGTCATGCAAAACCTGACACTGCTGCTTCTTCCAAAGCCACATGAATTCCTCCAGATCATGCTGCCTCTCCTAAACACATTGGGCTTGGTTCATTGCTGGCAGTATTGACTGAGACAACCATTCTCAGTGATGATGTGTTGTAAAATAGTCATGACAGATGGGTGGCTGGTCCAAACCTGAATGGCACTGCAACCCTATGGAGCAGATTGCAATGCCTGAAGCAGGGAGCTGGACAGAGACCTGGGGGATATGAGCAGCTGCTTCTGGGAGACTGAGAGGCAAGCTTGCTCTCCTGCCCTCCACAATGACCCAATAGTCCCTGCGCCAGCTAGAAAAATCTGACTTTGCCTCTGCTCCCCCAAACCCTAGGGTTGCCAGGTGTCCAGTATTGACTTGGACAGTTCAGTAAAAAAAAAAATCCAGAAAATACTGGACATTTCAGGTGTCCGGTATTTTCTGCGTTTTCTTCCCCCTGCCAGGAAGCAAAAATACCGGACACCTGGCAACCCTACACACACACACTCAGCAACTGGCCAAGCCCCTGGAGCTTTCACCCAGCCCACCCGGATGCTCCCCCACACCCCTGCTTACCTGGTTCTGCAGGGGCTTGTGTTGTCGCTGGAACAGAAAAACAAAATGACCACCAGCAAAAAAAGCCTCTTCTTAAAGGGACCATACTGATTTTAATTTTTTTGTTTGTTTAATAACTGCTGTCGGGGTCCTTTTTTTTTTTGCTCAACAACTTTGGTCTCCCCCCTTGTTTTTTCCCCCCCTCAACAAATTTTTTTTCCCAGTGGTTTTTTTTGGGGGGAGGGGGGAAGAAGGGAGTTCGATATTTTTGGTTAAACCATCTGGCAACTCTACCAAACCCGTGTGAATTCCTCCAGACCAGGCTGCCCTTCAAGAACACTTCTGGATTGGTCCAGAGACAATGGAACTTACTGAGACAACCATTCTTGCCTCCCTCAGGGCTGATCTGTCCTAAAGTATTTAAGGGTATGTCTACACTGCAACAAGTGTCAGCTTGTGAGGCTTGGACTAAGGGGCTGTTTAATTGAGGGGTGGAAGCTTATAGTTAGACTGGAGCTGCGCTCTGGGACCCAAGCTGCCAGCCCAGACTCTGTGCCCAGCTCCTGCTCCCCTTCAGTGTCTCTCTCAGTGTCCCTTTCAGGGCTATATAGGATTTAGCTCCTGCAGGCTGGAGAGGTTGGAGCTGGGCATCGTTCCCTCTCCCCAGTAATATGACCAGGGCCAGGAAAGCTGGAGCCGCATACTGCACACTTGCTCCTGCCATCCCCTGCTCTGCATGCTGCCTGGTCAACCCCTCTGTGCTCTGGCCAGAGCTGTGGAAGGCTGGCCTGCCCTCTTCCCATGTGCTCCTAGGCTCAGGGGGAAGAAGGCAGAAGTGGCCTGCCCTTACAGTGGGGGTTGTCCCTGGCTCAGGCAGATGGAGCGAGTCTTGGGGTTTGCCTTCCCCAGCCCTAATTCACCCACCACCCATCTATTTTGTTTTCAATCTCACTAGTCCAGATGGTGCTTGATCCTCCGAGGAGGGCAGGGGAGCGGGACTTGACGACCTCTTGAAGCCCCTTCCAGCTCGAGTGTTTTATGAGTCTATGGAAGTTTAGGCCAGCTTCTCAATTTCTATCAATTAGCATAGCTCCATTGAAGTTCACAGAACTAAATCAGTCATTGGCTGAAGATTTAATCCCTTGGGTACCGGGTGCCAGAAATGTAAAATGAAACACCAGTCAGTGACATTTTTAAGCATTTTAAGGACAGGCCCATTCTAATGCTAGGCAATTTTCTTTGAGTGACATACATTTTAAAAATTAATTTCAGTTGAGTTTCTTGGCTCATGAGATCAGCGAAACATATAATGTCATATCATAGGTTATTGCAGTCAGTGTCAGTTAAGGTTACCTGCAGGACTCTCTCTGAAGACTCCAGCTACTTGATTTTTTTCTCTCTATATATATATATATTATATTTCTCTGGGATTTATACACTTCAAACCTTTGAATGAGCCCTCACTGAATATTTCTAATTTTTTTTTGGTTGAAATGCTCCAATCTGATTCAGTCATTCTCCTAAGAGAAATGCTATCTGCTATGAACAGGATCTATCACAGTCACTGCGTCGATGCTGAACACCAAACCACACACATCCGTGCAAATGCAAAGACGTGCATTGTCAGTATGAAACTAGTTTTCTCTGCAAATAGGCACTGCATTCCCTAAGGAACACTGGCCCAACAGTGCCATCAATGGCTGCGTTCTCATAGGTGGAGAGGAAATGGAGCATTTTAGCACAGCTTTGGATGCCTTTAGATGGCTCAGTCATTACTCATGTCTTCTCATTTGTTCTAAAGGTGAAGCTATTTACCTTTGATGGTATGTACTTCTTTTAAAGGCACTTTTCCCTACAGAGCACACAAAATGGAAGCATCTTGAGCCTTGCTTCCTGTCTCCCCTGTTCAACTGCCCTCTTGCATATGTATACTTATGTAGCATAGATACATGTACATTGCATCAGGGTTACTGATGATGTGTATGAGACAGGGAAGAGAGCTAGAGCTAAGCAGGAACTAGATTTTCTGTTACACGGGAATTGTGTCTATTTTGAATATCCCACCCCATTTTTAAAGAGGATGAAAATATAGCCGAAAATCTGAAATTTCCCACAAAAGAAAATTAATGGAGAGTTATGGGTTAATTAACTTATTTCATCTTAAAAATGTTGAAATCTTTTATCATTGTTTTGACTCTTACAAGTTGATATAATACAACATAAAATGTAAAATTAAATGTCATTTTGAAATGGCCTCCAAAAAAGTTCTGTTCTGAAATGGGCAAAATGGTCCACTTCACTGACCACTCTATACTGTTTTTAGCCATAGTTTCACCAATCAACACATTTCCGTTAATTTTGCTTTTGACGAATCAATATCTTCACATGAAAAATTATGAAAATTTCTGACCTACTTTAGAAAGAACCTAGCTTGACTCTTAAAACCCATGGTGGGTCCATAGCACTAGAAATTGAGGAAAACATTTATTTTCTCATAAATGGAGTGAAATAATGAACATAGAACTTCAAAGATGTAATTTTTCCAGAGTCTGTTCTCAGCGCACAATCCTATTTTTCCCATTTTTGTACACCTGTCATACCAATGCACTAGTCTTTATTATATTGGAGAAATTTTATTTTGCAGATGTGTGGGGGAACATTTTCTTTGCTATCAGTCTGTGTGAGGGTTACACACCTTGGGACTGAGCTGTTACTGTTGGGTACTCCATGCAGTCATTTGCACCTGTTTTAAAGTCAGTAGAAAATGTCACAATTCAAAATTTGACAATTCACTTTGCACCTATGTAAATGATCACAAAGCAAACTGATTGAATTCTGCTTGAAGTCTGGGGTTCAACAGAAAGTCACACTTGGTGAAAACTGTAGTTTCCTGTGGTTTCATGTTAAAAATGTATGATACAGCAAATATTGTATTGCTCTGTCACATGACCATAAATTGGTCTTGTTTCTCTGAAATGTTAGTGAACCACAGCAAACTTCTAACAAAGCTGGTTTTGGATTAATGATAATCTCCAAACTGAACAATTTTTTGGTGGCTTCAGGTTTTGTTGAAATTAATGTACACTTTATTTGCGTTACGATGAGTATAGTAGTTCAGCATTTGAATTAGTTTACAAAGAGACGTCTAGACTCTCTACTCACTTCTGAATTTGTTGTCTTGTTGAAAGTTAATCTATCACACTCATAGGTTAGAGTTTAGTTTTATTAGCAGAACTTAATTACCTAATAGCCGATACACTTTCACAGATTTCACCCCAGAAATTATTATTGGTCTTGGGGTTCTCAAACTAAATCAATGACTTAATTGTTAGTCACACATACTTTTAAGGGTAAAATTCATGCTGTTAGTTTTAATCTATTTGTTGTATTTGTCCTATTTTTGAAAATATATAGAATGAAAAAGAGTCATGAAAATAGTAATGTTTAATTTATGTTGGACTTCATTTTGCTGTTAGAACCATTTTTGTGGCTGTGGTCTTGAGCTGAGTCATTTAAGAAAAGAGCAAAGTTACAATTTCCATTGAAAATTTATGTTTGTGAGGTGCTTTGAGACTATAATAACGAGCATATACATGTTATAAATAAATAAAAATTCAGCACAGTGGGAACTGTAGGAAGAACTTCGAGTGGTGGGTATTAAGTGAGATGGAGTTGAAATACTAATGGACAAAAAATTACCTTTTACTGGGAAGAAGCATTAAAAGTAGACTTTAAGAGCACACGTGGTTAACTAGCAGTTATGTTGGAGGAAGGCAGAGTCCTGAAGCAGACGTCTTTCATTGTCATGACAGTTGTTTTAAGCAGAGGAAAGGTGCTTTCTTCTCTGAGGGTACGTCTAAACTACATGGCTCCGTTGACGGAGCCATGTTGATTTGTTGTTTTGGCAAAGGCAAATGAAGCCGCGATTTAAATGATCGCGGCTTCATTTACATTTACATGGCTGCTGCGCTGAGCCGACAAACAGCTGATCAGCTGTTTGTCGGCTCAGCGTGGCAGCCATGTAAATGTAAATGAAGCCGCAATCATTTAAATCGCGGCTTCATTTGCCTTTGCCTATACAGGCAGTCCCCGAGTTACGCGGATCCAACTTATGTCGGATCCACAGTTACGAATGGGGCTTTTCTCGCCCCGGAGGACGGGAGCGGCGGGACGCCCAGATGCGCCGCGGTCCGCCGCCCCCGTCCTCCGGGGTGAGAAAATCTGCTCCCCGTCTCCCTGGTCTACAGGGAGATGGGGAGCAAAGCCTTCGAGCACACCCGCAGCGGGATAGTCCGGGCGCGCTTGAGCTGTCCCCCTGCGGGCGTGCTCCGCGGCTTTGCTCCCCGTCTCCCAACCAGCAGACCAGGGAGATGGGGAGCAAAGCCTCGGAGCACGCCAGCAGTGGGACAGCCGCGGCGTGCCTGGACTGTCCCGCTGCCCACGTGCTCTGCGGCTTTGCTCCCCGTCTCCCAGGTCAGCAGACCAGGGAGATGGAGCAAAGCCGTGGAGGACTTGGGTGGTCCCGCCACCCCCGTCTCCCTGGTCTGCTGGGGGGGGGGTGCAGCTAGTGGCCCCCCCCAGCAGACCAGGCTTTTCTTGTCTACCCCTGGGGTAGAGCAGCTGGGGGCTGCTGGGTTGGTCCCGCAGCGCCGCTCCGGACCAACCCAGCAGCACCCCAGCTGCTCTGCCCCAGGCATCCTGATTCAGCCGCTGCTGGTCAGTTTCAGCAGCGGCTGAATCAGGACGCCTGGGGCAGAGCAGCTGGGGTGCTGCTGGGTTGCTCCAGTAGTGCCAAGGAGCCGCGCTACTGGAGCAACCCAGCAGCACTCCAGCTGCTCTGCCCCAGGCATCCCCAAGTCAGCCGCTGCTGAAACTGACCAGCGGCTGACTACAGGAAGCCTGAGGCAGAGTTGCTCTGCCCCGGGCTTCCTGGAATCAGCCGCTGATCAGTTTCAGCAGCAGCTCACTTGGGGATGCATGGGGTTCTTAAGTTGAATCTGTATGTAAGTCAGAACTGGCGTCCAGATTCAGCCATGGTTGAAACTGATTAGTTTCAGCAGCGGCTGACGCCAGTTCCAACTTACATACAGATTCAATTTAAGAACAAACCTACAGTCCCTAACTAGTACGTAATCCGGGGACTGCCCGTAATCCTAATCTACATGGCTCCGTCGTCGGAGCCATGTAGTCTAGACACAGCCTGAGTGTTGGTAACATTAGAGAAGAAAGTACCAAACACTGTACAGTGTATTTCTTAAAATGTTACATGTTGAAAATGATCATATTCAGTAGTGAAGTTTTGTTTCTACCATTTCTAATGAAGCTTTTGCTTTACATATATTTCTAATTGAAGTGAGTATATCATTAACTATTTTTGTATAATAGACACAAGGTGTATAAGCCAGAGCATACAGCTGCAATTAAACAGAGAGTGTGCATCTGAATAAACAACTAATTATTTCCATAAGGGAACATATGTTTTGACTCATTTCTGAGTAATTAAGAAGTGCTGGTTTATCTGATGGAATGTGAGTTCTGAAGAGAGGCTGTGTTGACGACTTTTAGAATACAAATGCAGGATGCAGGACAAGACAATAGGACAAACTACAAGGTAAGCATTTACTAACCCTAACCCCAAACTATTACAGGAAATTACAAACCAATACATAGCCACTAGAAAAATCATCCAGTGAACTTCATCAGTGGAAAGAGGGTATAGTTTATCTTAAAGGGCAAATTCTGTCTCAGATAGAATGGGAGCTGTACAATGTGTAAGTCAACTTGTGATGCTTGCACATACTTGAATGTGGTCCCCAACAATGTGGTCAAGAGTATATTGTACTTACCCAATTTGCCCTCTCAGTCTAAGACAGCATCAGATGATTTATGGAATATGCACCTGATCTATTTGTTCGAGTAGCTCTTAATCATGCAAATACTTGCTTATTTAAGGACTACTCAGAAGACCAAGGGTTTGCAAAATCAGGGCTTTCATTAAGTAGGGAGAGATTTCTTCCTCATGCTTGTCAATTAAGGTATTTTTGAAGCCACATTAAAAAGAGATCGCAGTCAGGAAGAGAAAGCATGGACAAAGTTCAGCTGCAGTCTGGCTTCTGACTTTGGCGGTAACTTTGGACCCTATTTATTAAATGTTTGCAAGAGCACAGTTCATGTCAATAGCTCTAGTGCAAATTGCATGTTAAATATACTAAAAGCACTTGTCAAAAAGATAGAAGAAGTTGCCAATTGCTCTATTTCATTACCTGCAACAAATTTGGCAGAGTCAATATTTTGTCTAGCTTCTGAAAAATCAGAAATGGGTTGTGCAAGTCTATCTAAATCAATGTTCTTCATGATGGCTATTGTGTTCCTACACTGTCCAATGCAAGAGACAGAAAAGAGTTCCAACTATGACATTTCCATTGGAAGCGAATCAAATGTGATTTACAAATCCTTTAACATAGAATTTTTGAAGAGAAGTTTCACAATTGCAAGTTTATAAATTGATTTTTCTGGATATTTTGCTATATTCCCTTAAAATTCAGCTTCACTGGATGTTTAGGCAGTAAGCTCATTCAAAAGAAAAGAAACAGTAAATGTCTGGGGGAGTTGTCCTTCCAGTATTTGCCCCTTTCTGCTTTCTATTTTATTACTATTGATATACTTTTATTCCTGTTCACAATCATGAGGTTATTTTTCACTTTTTACTCTTATCCATTGCTCACTTGTTTGCTTCTGCTTGTCAGTTTCATTTTTTTTTGATTTGTCCCCTTTCCTCCCCTTTCTTTTTTGCAATTAAGCCTCTTATTCTGTCTTTTTTGTCTCTCATCTTGATTACTGCAGCTTCCACCAGCCTTCTTGCTTCCTCCCTTAAACCACTGCAGCTTGTTTAGAATTCTGCTCTTCAAGATGAACTCTTTCAGTTTCTTCATGTCTCCTCAGGATTGCTTCACAGGCACATGAGGTCTATGGCAGTCAGACTGATTTTCAGACAGGGTGGTCCCTCATGAAGATGGCTTCAAAGTCACTTTCAGATTTTTTCTTTCCCATTGTGCTGCCTATGGCTATGACATGGCTTCCTCAAAGAACAGCCTCCGGCCAAAAGGGTGAGAGATACCTCAGTGGAAGAGTCACCTTACTGTTGCAGATAGCCAGCCCACCAAGGAAAGATTGTCTCATAGCTAAGGCCCTGGACTGGTACTCAGCACATGTGAATTTGTGACCTTGGATAGTTCAATTAATCTCTGTGCCTCAGCTCCCCTTGTGTAAAAAGGAGATAATACTTCCTTAATCTTACCCTTTATCTGCATTTTCTGTTTAGAGAGTAAGCTCCTTAGGCCAGGGAGTTCTCTTATTACATATGTGCCTTGCAATATGGAAGTCCAACTGTGACCTGTCCCCAAGTGATAGTGGTATTTCAAGAATAATAATCATACATCAAGGAGCAGAAAACAGGGAACTGTTTAATTAATCATAATTATTTATGTCTCTTTGATTTATTGAATAAAGAGAGAATTTGATGCCATGAGTCCAAGAACCAGATTTGGTTCTGCTTTTGTGCTTGCAAACCAACCACAGTGACAGGTTGTGCAAAAATTCACCTTAGCTTGTCGAATCTCTGATTTACACACCTGCTTGTAACCTGTGCTGATATCTTGATAGCTAAGGAACAGAACAAGAGCCCCACCTTTCACAACCTCTTTAATAAACTGGCCAGAATTTGAGAAAAAAACCCATATGCTCACATTCAAAACTTATTAAACTGAAACAAATCAAATAAAATTATGTTTTTATTGTGGTTTACTGACTTTTGATTTATTGCTGGATGGTGTTATTTAATGCACTCAAAAATGAAGAATAGGAACAGCAGTGGCACAATACATCAGAGCTACATCAAAGCCACTTTATAGACTTTATACCTCACTTGCACATGAGGTTTAAGAAAATACCCTGTTTAAACACATTTCATTTCTTTTAGCATTATCAGGAACAACAATAATTCATCAGAGGCAGATGACTATCCAGAAACATAATTAATCATGATTATTTATGTCATACCTAATTATAAGGAAATAGCCCTAGGGATATACTTCAGTTATATTTCAAACCCTTCAGATTATAATTACTTTGCATTGTATTAAATATTCTGGCCATACTCTCGTAGCAGCTTAGAACACATTTTTAATGAATCAGGTCAAAGAGTAGAAGTAAGCAGTGCACGATCAAGTAACAAACATACGTGCTTTTGAAGAAAATGTTAAGTAGTTATTAGGAAGGACATTAGTTGTATTCTTTTCATAAAGTAAGTAAAATTAGTGATCTATTATGGTTTTACATATGGGAGCATGCTGGGTTAATAGCAAGTTCCCTAAAATCACGGTAATTTTTTAATCCTGTGACTTTAATATAAAAAGGATTAAAAGTTAGGAAAAAATAAATCTTACCTGCAGGATATCAATTCTCAAAGACTTGCTCATTTATAAGATTTGAAAGATGTTTTCCAGCAGGGCTTTTGCTATATTTAATGAGAGCAAAGCTTCTGGTATATCTGTGGAAAAAAAATATTTAGGTAAATATCTGGGTTATGATTTATAACCCAATGTATGTAATTTACAAAAAATTATGTGTATGTGTAATTACATCTCTGTTTCTTAATTATACTGAATTGCTTTTAAATTAAGAATGTTAAAAAATTAAATATATGGTCTTATAAGCAGACTCTTCAATCTAATTTTATTAAATGGCATCCATACAACAATGTCATTCCTGTATAAATGAAAAACAAAGTGTTTATCTTTATAAATTGGAGGAGTTTTCTATCTTTGTTGATTTTTTTTAAAAAGACAACATATTTGTGGTATTGCCATAACCAGAGGCTGTTACTAAGGCAGAGATTTTTGCTAGGAGATTTGTAGAACGGTGCTGGAATATATGCCATTACATTCTTTTTGAAAGCAGGTATGGGGGGGGGGGGTTGTCTTTTTTTTTCAGGCTGAGATTTGAACATTTATGAATTACTGAGTCTCAAACTGCCAGGTGTGTTTACTTAGTTTAGTAGTTAGCCAGTACGCACTTAAAGGATCTCAGAAATATGTCTTGTTCTTGTATACTGCTGTAAGGTTGGCTATGAACAATGATGCTTGAATCTAAACTTTGCTAGGAAAAACCTTAACCTGAACTCCTACTAAGGCCCTGATTCAGCATCATAGTTAGGCATGTACTTAACTTTAAGCATATAGTTATGTCCATGACTGTTCAGCACAGCATTTGTGTACATGCTTAATTTACGTAATTTAATAATTAAGCAAGACCCACTGATGTCAATCTACATACTTAAATTTGGGCATGTGCTTAAATATCTTGCTTCATTGACACATGGGTCTAGAAAACGGAACACAATGGATACCCTTTCATTTACTTTAGTGGTCCAAACATTTGGATCCTGTGATCATTGCAGTGAGTGATAACTTTCCCTTTGATGTCAACAAAGGTGTATTGAGTATTAGGAAGTTCCACTTTTGGATCTGATCCTGTAAGACTGTGTCTCCACCGTGGAACTTTTAGCAGCAGATTTGTACTGATTCAATTGTGGGTTTTTTCCACACTCCTGACGAACACAAGTTTTAATTCGCTGCCTTTGCCTCTCGCCTCCATACAGTCAAACGTGTCAGTGTAGACCATAGGCTAATACTTTCATTGACTTGGTGGAAGAGCCTTGTTCAACTGGTAATTCTTATTGTGACTTGGCCACTATTCCTGAATATTTTACTGTATTTAACAGGACTACAGTTGACTTTCCAGCAACTCTGTTCATGAATTTACTGAGTCAGGGCCTTTTTCTTAGTGGCAGTATTTTTCATGACAGTTTCCAAGCCTCTGAAGGCTTTGACTTTATAAAACCCTCATTAAAGTGAAATTAAAGAAATATTCTTTTTGCTAAATTATTCAATATGTTTAAATATTTACAATATGATAAATATGCATTATTTATAAAATGTTAAAATTCCTGTTAGGGTTCAAAGTCAAAAAATTCTCTCTTGTAACAAGAGTGGGTTAGAGGGCAGTTATTTACTAACATTTAACATATGTACCACTGGCAACTCTTGGGAGGGGGCAACAATCTTGCCAAACCCCTGAGCATGCTGGAAAGGGGCCGGCTTCATGCTCCTGGAAGGGGCGGAAGCTTGAACACAGGGGGAGGGGCTGTGGCAGCCAGCTCTTGGCACTGCCCCAGTGCATCCTGCCACACCCCTCCCCCAGCCAACTGTTAGTACTACCTTGAGCACACAATGTGGCCCTCCAGCACCCATTTAATGGGCTTGGGAAAGCTCCCTGCTTTGTCCTCTCCTTCCCCACCTCACCTCCTGTTGGCAGGCCTGGCAACTCGTATTACTAGCAGTCCTGTCTCTGAATCAATTCTTTAAGGCAATGGATGAATGAACCTCTCTCAAATAATCATGTGCAAAATGAGGATGTTTCATAGGCACCTATTTCTATTGACTGCATGACTTTTTTTTTTTAAATCTGCTCTTCCTGAAGGCTACTAATCTTCTAATTTTGCTTTCTAGCCTCAACTGGACTATCATTTGTCACACAGTATTGAAATGTTGTTCCTACAGAAGGCACAGTGTTTGTGTAATTGAACATTCTATTAAGCCAATTAATACTGAATGTCACTTTTACTAATTGACCATTTTTGCAGGTTAGTTTGGGGTTCCCCCCTCCCTTCCATTTTAGTTCATTTCCCTGAAGCTTATGAGGATTAGGGTCTAAGTGGCCCTCCCTTCGGTGTTGATGATGGACAGTTGCAGTTCTCCCTTAATGATGCACTGGGATACTGACTGTTCCCCCGTAACTTTCAGGAAAATACTAAACGTACTTCATTTTAATTTTTCCTTCCCAGAAAAATCCCAAAGAATATTCTTCTGATGAGATACCATGAAGCCTAGATGCTTTCTCTTGAATCACCTAATTTTTTAGTCACCATCATAGGACCCCGCCACATCAGACAAACCATCAAAGGCTCATTCACCTGCACATCTGCTAATGGGATATATGCCAGCAGTGTCCTTCTGCTATGAACAAGAACGGTATCATACAAAAACCAGGGGGAGAGCACTAATCTCCCTGGACACACAGTTGCAGACTAGAAGATTGCCATTCTTAAGCAAAAAACTTCAAAAATAGACTCACCATGAAACCGCTGAGCTGGAATTCATATGCAAATTTGACACCATCAGAATGGGTGAGAATAGAGACTGGGAATGGCTCTCTGGTTACAATAAGTAATTCCCCTTTAGTCATTTTCACCACACCCACCCTGATTGAATTAGCTCTGATATAACACTCCCATCTCTGTATCCTTAGCATCTGTTTCTTTCAGTTCATGAATATGACAAAGTGAGTTGCAACTTACAAAAGCTTATACTCTAATAAAATTGTCAGTCTTTAAGGTACCACTGCACTCTTTGTAATTTTTGCTGAAGCAGACTAAGGTGGCGACCTCTCTGAAATCATGGATTCCATGGGAGCATTTGAGTACATTCAATAAAACTATGAAGTGTTGGGTAAAGATTTTATAGGTTCCTTCCTCAACATGCAATAAAGATGAATTAAAAGACATATCTGAGTCCTTTCAGGATGGCTGGTCCAGGGCAGGAAGATCCTTTCTAGTATCACTGCCTGAGGAGCTTGTGGGGAATGGAAAAAAAAATGAAAAAACCCAACTTTGGAAAGAGGAGAATGAGTTTTCCCAAAGGGGGTTAGTCCAGTCTCCATGTTCATGATCATTTTCATTTTCTGCAGATGCAGTCAGAGTCCCATGCCGGGTAAGAATGCTCCTACTAAGGGTCCACTCCTGTCTTCCATGCCCTGGAACTCAGATAATGTCATAAAACCCACCTCTCTTCTTTCAAGTTCTTGTACAAGAGGTGAGCATTTGATCCATAGTATTGAATTTGGGAGTCAGTGTGCTCCATTGAAACTGATAGTCTCATTGTAAACATGAGCATGACTTCACTGTGACCCAGCCAAACCATATGCTGAGGAAGAAAGTTCTTATTTCAACACTATAACTACAAAAACAGAGAAAGAAACCCCACAACTTTGTTAAGAGTAAAATGCTTCTTGTATATACTGTGGCAGGGTCAGACCCACTCCTGGGTCCTCTATCCATAATCTCACATGCCCTTTCCAGTGTTTGGGCTTCTCTGCCCCTTGGCTACAAGGGCACTAGGGCAGATGCCCTGGTCAGTCTGGGCTGAGTAACCAGTCCCCCTCAGTCACTGGCTGAGCTCTAAGGCCATGTGGAGAAGGAAGCCCAAACACTCCTTGTCGGGGCCCCTTATCTTCCCAGTCTAGTTTGGCAGTGCTGACAGTTTTGTTTTTCATCTTCTCTAGACTTTTGCTTCCCCCTCTCCTGCTCCTGCTCCTGCTCCTGCTCCTGCCACTCTCCCATGCCCTCTCCCACAGGAAAAGTATCCCACAGCCTGAAGTCAGCTCAGCTGCCCCTTAATTCATTTCCAGCAGCTCTGTCTCAGCTGCCCCTGATTAGCCAGGGCCGTTGCTATTTTGTTTTTTTTAAAGTTGCCTCTCTCCCCTTCCATCCAGCCCTTTACCCTGCCCTGTCACAATGTAATCTCTCCTTTTTCCAAAAAAATCAAGTTTTCTCCAGAGTGAAGATCCATCTTTGAGGAAATGCATTCATTTTCAGTCTTTCAAGAGGTTTTAATAAACAACAAGAGAGCAGAAAAATATTTTAAACTGGGGAGAGGGGGAGAGGGAGTATCTAGACAGCTTCCTTTTAAATTGGTTGAAGAGTTGCTAAGCCTGTCAGATACGGTGAGAGACAGCTCCAACCACTTACTAATGCCTGTTCAGAATATTAGGCTCCTACAGCTATGCTGCCAGAGGTTCTACTGTCGAGCTGTATTGGAGAAATGCCAAAGGGAGAGGAACAGGGGAGTTCATATAAGTGAATACCTTAGTCAGCCGTGCTTGCAACCCTTAATTTTTCATTATATATCTTCACAAGTGATGACTTAATTCCTTAGGGAAGAAGTCTGTCTAATTTAATAGAATGTTTAGGATTTTTGAACCAGCCTATAGAACTCAATGGAGAATTATATCCCTGAGGTATGATACTATTATGTTGGTTCATAAAACCTGCAGAAAGTATCTGTCTGTACAACTTGCAATAGATTTTGAGAGTACTTTCTGTTGAATTATGTTGATATAGGGCTGATATTTAGAGGCATTGAGCACCTACAGATCCCATTACATCCAATTAGAGTGATGGATGCTTCTGCAAATCAAATCCTTAATCTCTTTTAAATTCTACAGAATTTTGCCATAGGGCATTTTCTCTTTGATGATTGATCCACTGCTTGGACTCTACATGAGAGTGCTAGTTTGGAAGCCTGTAGACTTGTTCTGATCTCCTGCTCTCTAAAACTCCTCTGTGTAGTTCTCAAGGCTGTTCCTTTAAAGCATGTGCAATTGTTCTCTTGTTCATGTCTACCAACTTCCTGGCTCACTTGCTCACATGCAATGACCCCTAGTCACCAAGGGTAGGTCTACATAGCTTCAGCTATGCTAATTGTATAGCTTAAGTCAAAATAGCTTATTTCAAATTTGGAAGTGTCTACACTGCACTTATTTTGAAATAGAGCACTCTTCCTCTGACTTCCCTTACTCCTCATGCAATGAGGGTTACAGGAGTCGGAGTTAGAAGTCCTCCAGCTCAACATTATTCTGCATTATGTCAAAATAATTGCTTGTGTGTAGATACAGACTATGTTATTTCAGAATACTGGACATTATTCCGAGATAATGCTGCTGTGTAAACATACCCCAAAAGTTTGATACGCAAATATAAAATAAACTGAGAAATGGCTACATTTAACAATAGTAGCTAAAAAACTCCTAGTCAAAAACTAGAATATGTTGGATCTGTGCTTTTCATAGTGTGAAGAACTAAAGTGAATGGGAGTTGGGGGTCTGAATCCTGCATCCCCTCTGGAAATGCAAGCCTCCAGGGTAAATTAGCTCATATGAAGGCTAAACTGGTAAGCAGGAGTCTGCTGTCTTCCTGTGGAGTTGGACACGGGAGGTCATAAAGATCACGCTTCTTGTTCTGCTTGTGTGCCTGATAAGAGGTGTTTGGAAAACTCTGTTGAGAACAGCACCTAAGCAGACGCTCTCAGCAGCTAGTGAAAGGAATCTTTGCTTCCAAACTGGCTAGATGGCTGTTTCACATTCATTCGCTTCCTGGACCTTTTTCCTCTGCTCATTAAAAGTTAAGTATTTTGGTAAGGAATTCTAAGTGGCTGATTTGTTGTTCTTAAATGCAAAACAGAAGCCATCAATAATTCTGTTACTGAATAGATTCAGAGACTTCTGGGAGGTGGGCGCCATAAAGAAATTGAACAACAGAGGGGTAATAAGCATTTTGATTACATTGTTTCCTTAATTCAGCTAAAACGCAATATCACTTAGTATAATTAAACAGGATTTTACTTTATTCAAACAAATGTACTAAATTGTTAGCTCTCTGCTCTCACTTTTGCTTTCAAATGCCTTTCCTAGTTGGCCCCTACAGTTAACAAGTATGTAATCCATGCACTCTCTTCCTCTACTTCTTTACCCTTTGTTGTGTGGTCTGTGTTGTGAGGACTCGAGCCTAATTCAAATCCAGTTGAAGTCAACAAGAATTCCCTAGATTTCAACAGACTTGGGACAGGTTTCCTGTTGTTGAGGAAGTAGCTTCCCATATCTTCCTTATTTCCCTTTTCATGAATAAGCTTGGTAGGGGCGCTTCATCTTCCATCATGTGCTCTTGTCTGAACGAGCAAGAGAAAATTATACACTTCCACCTACCTTTCAGGTATCAAATGTCAGGCTGTAGTTGCTTGGGGCTGTTTATTCTGTCTGTTGCTTTCTATACCATTCCCAATAAGTAAACATGAGCATTAAAACAACAAAATAAAACATGCTACCGGTGACGCTGTGACACATGAAGTGTTATACATTTTCAAACAGACCAAACGATGCCCTTTCTGGCTGCTGACCATGTGACCACACCGTTATACAGTAGCTCCTTGTTCTAAAGACACGATCTTGGCAATGGGAAAGCCCAGTTTGGATCAGTGTGTCTGAATGATCACTAAATCTAAAGCCACAAACGCCCCAAGTCAGACACATGCATAGGCGCAAGATACATCCACCTGGTACAAGTTGGTCTAGGTAATGAATGAGAGACTCAAAGTGGGTGAGGTAATTGGACCAACTCCTGTCAGCAAGAGAGGCAAGCTTTTGAACTTTCACAGACATCTGTAGGAAGCTTGTCTCTCTCTCTCACCATCAGACATTGGTCCAATAAAAGGTATGACCTCACCCACCTTGTGTCTCTGATATTCTGGAACTGACACAGTTACAACAACACTGCACTGATATTAGCAAGTCAGTCAGGTTGTAACTGCTGTCTCATAAACTATAACATTCTTTTTTCCTGCACATAAATGCCATTCAAACACATGTAACATTTTTACTAGCTTTGAAAACATCAGAGGAATTACTATCTTACATCCAAATGCCCAGTGAACAGTATAGGTAAGCGGAAAACCATCTGTCACAGTAGAAAATGGCTTTTGGAAAGTAATTTTTCATCCACAGAATCCTGTTACCACTATAAGTGGTGATTACTAAACCCAAATTCCACAGTAGTTTGTTGACTTAATTATCTGTCATTTAGAAGATTAGCTAATTACTTTTGTCATGATACCTACACATCACTACTGTCTGGCAAGTGTTAGGCAAGTGATGAGATGAGACTTCTGTTTTAATGCTAAACAGTTTTGTTACCTCATCCTGCCTCCTACCCTCATTTTGCTTTTTTCTCTGCCTTCTCCATCTACAATATTGCTAATTCTTTCTATTTTCTATTTGATGTTTTCCTTTAAATCCCAGAGCCATGAGTCATGTTATTACAGAAGACACTCAGCTTTTTCTTTTTTTTTCTTTTTTTTTTTTTTTTAAATTTTTAAGTAAACTACTTTCTAGCCCTCATTGTTGCAGAGAAGAGCTTGGAAATGTGAATTTAGAGCTTGTGTTTATAGGAAAAAAAATCTTGTATCTATGTCAGTATAACTCCTCATGTGGATACTACTACTCCAGAATAAAAGTGAATTTATTCTAGTATAAATGCCATGGGTAGACAAGCCCTGTGTGTAATCTAAAGGCTCAAAACCAAAATGCAAATTAAGAGCACCAAAATCGTTTTCTAAAAAGCTCACTGTTTTGGGCAATCAGGGACTGACATTATTTTTGTCTCAGAGGGCAGATGTTAGTCTGTAAATATAAAAACAGCAAGTAGTCCTGTGACGTCTTAGGGTATGTCTACACTACAAAGTTAATTCGAAATAACAGCAGTTATTTTTAATTAACTTTAATAGCATCTACACAGGCAAACCGCTATTTCAAAATAAATTTGAAATAGTGGCGCCCTTATTTCAAATTTGGTAAATCTCATTCTACGAGGAGTAATGCCAAATTCAAAATAGCTATTTCGAATTAAGTGCTGTGTAGACACTTAATTCGAAATAGGGGGCCTCCAGCCCTTCCCAGTGAGCCCTGGTGGCCACTCTGGGCACAACCAGCAAAGCTTAGTCTCCTCTCCCTCAGCCCAGAGACATTAAAGAGGTAGACCCTAGCCACAGTGCCTGTGCCAGCTCCAAGCCTGCCATCCCAGAGCCAGCAGTGGCCACCAGGGCCCCTGACCCAGTGCCTCCAAAACATGAGCCTTCAAGCCACTGTCAGCCAGCTCTCCACCGCTCCCCAGGAGCAGCCTTCCAGCTCCCAGGAGCCTGACAGTGGCTGGAGAAGGCGGGCGCCTTCCTGGTCCAGGGTGGAGATTATGGACCTTATTCAGGTTTGGGGGGGAATGCCCCAACATCCATGATCTCCGCACTAGATGGAGGAATGCGGCTGTCTATGGCAGGATAGCTGCCAGTCTGGCCACCAAAGGCCACATGCGAACCCAGGAGCAGGTTAGCATGAAAGTCAGGTTGGTCCGGCGAGACCCCCAACCCTGAGCTTCCCCTCCCCCTTCTTCCCCGTTGCTTCCCCCTTCCAGCTCCCTCATCCCAGGTTTCCCCCTCCCCTCTTCCACCCTCTCTCCCCCTCTCCCACCTCCTTTTCCCAGTCTCCCCAGAGGTTCATCCCTCCCCCCCACCAGTTTTGTTCAATAAACCCAGTTTCTATTTTTGAACATACATGTCTTTTATTTGACATCAGGAAGGGGGGCTAGGGAGCGGTAAGTGGAAGGACATGAGGGAGGAATGGGGCATGAGCCCTGGTGGGGAGGACCAGGAAGGCTCTGAGGGCTCCTCGGTGTGGACGCTCTCCCTCAGGGCCTCCTGGATCCTGACAGCTCCCCGGATGGCAGCCTGAAGCAAGTGCAGCCAGGCTGATGGCAACGACCCCACAAGATGCCCAGGGGCAGCTCTGGCTCCATGTGGCCGAGTGCTGTGGTGTCCTGAGTGTGGGCACTCAGGGCACTCCAAGACAAGACTACTTTGCTGTCCCTCATCGAGGTAGACAAGCAAACAGCAAACCCTGAGAACTGTCTTTCTGGGGTGGGAGTAGGGTCCCTTTAAGCACGGAGCTCAGTTAGCCTCAGGCAGCAGCCCCACGCACTAAGTCCTAACCTGATGACCTGCTGGCACTGGTTCCGGCCAGTCTTAACTTCGGTTTAGGGTCCACTCAGTGTGGACGTGCTATTTTGAAATAGCAAAATGCTACTTCGAAATAGTTTTTGTGTATAGATGCGTTATTTTGAATTAGCTTAATTCGAAATAGCACTGTAGAGTAGACATACCCTTAGAGACTAACAAAGATACATAGGATCAGGAGCTTTCATGGGTAAAACCTACATCAGATGAGTTGGAAATAACAGAATCCAAGATATATATAACAGCAAAACAAATTACCTGTCAGTTGTAGGACCCGTATTAATGAGGCTAATTAAGTGTGCTGGATGTGTCTCGTTTATAGCTTTTGATGTGAACATGTGAATGTCAAAAGCAGGGGAAATTGGCTTTTTTACCCTGGGCTTGAATAAAGACATTAACTGGTTAATACATTACAGTGTCAAATTTGTAAATGCATTCCAGTTCAGCAGTCTCTTTCTGTACATGGATAGTAATCCATGATTGAGTGTCACAGAGATAAGTCCTAAGACAGAACTGGATTTGTTGAAGAGACAAGCCCTAAGATACAAATAGATTTACTCCAATATTACAGACAGAGACAAACACTTACAAGATCTTTATCAGGCATTCTTAAAACTTAAATACCCACCTAGGGAAGTGAGGAAACAGATTGACAGAGCCAGACAAGTACCCAGAAGTCAACTACTTTAAGACAGGCCCAACAAGGAAAATAACAGAACATCGCTGGTTTTTACCTACAGTTCCCCCCCCCCCCGCAGCCTCTCCAGTGCATCACTGACAATCTATAACCCATCCCGTAAAATGACCTCTCATTCTCACAGACAGGTGAGACAGGCCAGTCTTACAGACAACTCACCAACCTGAAGCAAATACTAACGGACAGCCACACAACATACCTCAGCTACACGCACTCAGGAAACCACCACTGTAACAAACCCTGTTGTCAACTCTATCTACATAGCTATACAAGTGACACCATCACAGGACCTAATCACATAAGCCAAAACATCAGGGACTCATACAGCTGCACATCTTCTAATGTCATATACACTATCAAGTGCCAGCAATGCCCCTCTGCCATGTTTATTGGCCAAACTGAACAGTCTCTGCAATAAAGGATAAATGGACACAAATCAGACATCAAGAATGGTAACATACATAAACCTGTAGGGGAACATTTAAACCTGCCTAGTCACTCAATCATGGGTTTAAAAGTAGCCATTCTTCTACAAAGCAATTTCACTACCCAATTACAAATGAATTTCACTACCTAATTATGGAGAGACACTGCTGAACTTGAATTCATTTATAAATTTGACACTGTTATGTTGGGCTTGAATACAGACATTAACTGGTTAATACAATACAAAGCCAATTTCCCCTACTTTTGACATTTGCATTTTCACATCAAAAGCGATGAATGGGACACATCTAGCCCACTTAGTTAGCTTCATTAACACAGGTCCTACAATTGACAGATAACTGGTTTCACTATTATATATTTCTTGGATTCTGTTATTTCCACTCCAACTCATCCATGAAAGCTCACGATCCTATATATTTTTAAAACCTTCAGCGGCGTAGACGAGTTAGTCTGTAACTAGAAAAACTTTAAAAAAAAACAACGAATAGTCTAGTAGCACCTTAATGATTCAGTCATCTGAAGAAATGGGTTATGCTCATGAAAGCTCATGATACCATCTACATGTTTTATTAGTCCTTAAGGTGCTACTACACTATTTGTTTTTTTTTCTAAGTTTTTCTATATTTTTTTTAGTTTCTAAGGTGCCACAGGACTACTCATTATTTTTGAATACTTGGGACTGGCAATACTGCATCTGTTTCATTTTGTCTAATATTGGACTGCAAGCATTCTGGGGGCAAGGATTGTCTTCTCTGGGTAGGTCTTCACTGAATGGGTGAGTGAGCTTCTCAGCCTTGATCTGCAGACTTCTGCTAGTGACGCTCAAGCTAGTGCTCTCAAAGCAACTGTATAGATGTTTCAGCTCTGGCTCAGAGGCCTTTGGGTGGGATGCGTTTGGGAATCCAAGCTGCAGACTAAGCCAAAACATTAAAGCAGCATCTACACAGCTAGTTTTAGAATGCTACCATGAGTCCCAGTAGTGCCAGTCTATGAATTCCAGGCTTAGAGGCTTGTTTCCAGTATCAGGGTAGATTAACTATTTGTTTGCTTTTAAAGCTAGTTGGGAACAAGAATTTCTATTCCATGGGAAATGTCAACATTTTGAACATTATTTTTGTATGAAGATCCAAACTTTTGATGTTTCCTATGAAATGCTGTGGGTCAGTTGAAAAGTTTCACTTACATAAATGAAAAACAAAAACTCCATGAGAAGAAAAAAGCATATATAATATGTTTATATATATCTTCTTGTATGGCTTATTGTATCTAAACATCTAACGAAAGCCCACAACTCACAGCATTACAGAAGTGAAATGTAAGTGGGGAAGGAGTGTTTTCCTAATTGTAATAGACATGGGTCCCTGTGACGGACCCAGTAGGGTCCGCACTGGTCCAGGAAGGGGGACCGCCCCACCCCGGGACCGGGAGGGCAGGCTGGCAGCGCGGGCGGTGGGAGTAGCCCCAGTGGGGCTGAAACCAGGCGCGGGGGAACGCGCATGGCTCCGCGGCGAGAGGGGCAGGGCCAGATGCGGTTGCAGCATACGGGCCGGGCACCCGAGAGACATTCCGGCTGCACAGGGGCGGGTGGAGAAGGGGGTGGAGCCTCTGATCCCAGATGGTGCGTGCTGGCACGTGATGATGTCAGAGGGTGGGGCTGGCCTGTACAGCGTCTCTTCCCAGGCCGCTTGAAAAACGGCCGGGTGAGCAGGCTAGGGGGGACTCAGGGAGGAGCCGCCAACCCCCCCTCGGGAGGGTAAACATCCCGCCTTGCTAGAGGAAAGGAGGAGCAATGCGGTGGCCCCTAGGAGACCGGCCAGACGGGGCCGAAGACTCGGACGTGGTGAGTGCCCCAGTTGGGTCCATAGGTGGGCCGGCGCAAGACAGGGAGTGGAAGGAGCCCGGGGCAGTATGCCTCTGGCGTCTGTGGACAGGCAAGTTTTGGGGATCAACCCCACCTGTCGTGGAGGGAACATACTAATCCCTCTTCTTAGGGCCCCGGGCTGGGACCCAGTGGAGAGGGAAGGCCTGGGTTCCCCACTCTCCTTTCCCATAGTCTCAACCGAGCTGAACCGCTGTGTCACCTGGGATTCCCGGGAGTCGAGCGGCCTCAAACACAGCCCAAGTGACTGTTGCCCATACAGGATGGGCCTCAGGGGATAGGACCCCAGGACCTGTATTGGGGGTAGGACCCCAGATCCCTATCAGGGATAGGACCCTAAGACCCTTAACGGGGATGTAATGCTGGGTCCGCTGAATTCCTTTGCCATGCTGGCAACGGGTGATTGCACCCATAAACCCCTTCATGAGGGAATGGACCCCGAGACCCAAAACCCTAGACCTAGACTGTGGGTCTGCTGAACCCCCCTGCTCTCCCGAGAGGGGGCGCTCGCACCCAGTAAACCCGTCACAGTCCCTCCTGATGAAAATAATTACCATTTTCCTAACTGACACTCAGCGAACAACTTCAGTCTGATGTATAGGCTCTTCTGTGAGAGCCTACTGTTGCTAGGCAATGTTGCTAGGAAGTACCACGCCATGCGGTCAGTCAGTGATCTGTCACAGTGCCAGCTTTTCAAGATTTTTTTTGAGCTGAAAACTTTTTTTTTTAAATACATGTTTGAATTGAACTAATCAGGCGTCCTTGTTGAGGTAGTAATAGCATGTTATAAACATTTGGAGACCTTCTTAATCACTCTCTTCAACTTTTAGTTCTTGTTTGGTACGCAGGCAGATTTTCCAGCTGCTGAGCACATGCCAACATCTGAGTAAATAGAATAAGTGGAAGTGTTTCATGAAAAGATGCTATAACAGTTTGTATTTGCTGTTCAACATGCTGTTTTTAATTGATAAAATACATGTGTGTGTAGGTATACACACACACACACACACACACACACACACAACCCAAAGATTATATAATCAGCTAGAGACAGCATGTTGAAGAATACAGAATGTTATATCTCGATATACTGCATATAATACACACACCCAAACAACATTAAAAACATTAATGTTGCACTAAGGTATACTCAGAAGTAGAGCTTGTCAAAAATATTTTATCAAAACAGTTTTCCATCTGACAAAAACAATTATTTTCAATTTTGACAACATTTCCCACAGGTATATTACGCAAATGGAAGAAAACATCAGATTTCCATTTCACAGGAAATTTTGAATGAATTGGAGTAAAAATAAATTTTGAAATCTCAGAATGTCCCGTGAAATGGAAATTCCAAGTTTTAGCTCTGTTCCAAGAATCAGGAAATGCCAGTCTGCATTTTGTACATACAACCATAACTCTAGTCCCGTGTGAGCAGGTGATATGCTTTAGCCTTTAGCTTTACAGTGATATCTCTCTTGTCATTCCAACATTTTTTCCTCCCAGGTGATGTGCATAGGTGCAGCCTGCTCTCTGGCTTGATGTTAAAGGTCCTCTAAAAACTCCTCCTGCCATTGCTCTTGCCTATTTCATATTCCTCTGGGCCAAACCATTTTCTATCTTAACTCTCTCAGATGCCACCCAGTTCTTGGGGTTCTGCACCTAGCAAGGCAAGAAGGAAGCACAGATTCTGCATATGCTTCCTCTTCCTGCTTCACAATTGTCTTCTGTCTCCCATATGAAAGTGGTACTTTGAAGAGCTGAAAGCACCAGGTGGTGGAGGTGAGGAGGAAGGAAGGGAAAGAAGGAATGACAGGAAGCCTCGGTATGAAAATATAAAGCAAACAGGGTGTGGAGGGGGACATGAGGCAGGAAGAAAGACATGTGGTATAGCAAGAGTGCCTGAGGATATGGGGAGGCAAAAGAGAGACTAACAACTTGAGACAGAGACCAGGTCTACACTATCCACTTATTTCAGTGTAAATGCATTGATACGGGGTAGAGAAGTAGTTAGACTGATCTAACCCACAGCATAGACAACATTGAGTTGGTGAGGGCTTTTCCTGTTGACGTATCTACTGCATCTTGAGGAGACGGAGTTATTAAGGCAATGGGAGAGCTGTCTTCACCAGAAGTGCTTCAGCAGCACAATTGTAGTGGTGCAGCTGCATGAATGAACATTTCTGATGTAGACATGCCCACTAGGTGCTAATGGAAGAGGAGGGGGAGAGGAACATGAGGTAACAAAGAAAGAACAAATTAAGAATTACTTTAACAAGTTAGATGCTTCATGTCAGCTAGGCTTGATGAAACACATCCAAGAATACTTAAAGAACTGGCAGAAAAGATCACAGAGCCATTAGCAATTGTTTTTGAGAATTTGTGGAGGATGAGAAAGATCCTAGAGTACCAGAGAAATATGCTACCTGTCTATGAAAAGGAGAATAAGGACAACCCAGGGAATTACACACCAGTCATCTCAAGTTTGGTACCTAGAAAGGTACTAGAGCAAATAATCAAGCAATTAGTTTGTCAGCACCTAGGAGGTAAGGTGATATGTAATAGTCAACATGGATCTGTCAATTACAAATCATGTCAAACTAAACAAATAGCCTTCTTTGGTGGATAACAAGCCTTGTGGATGGGGGAAAGTAGTAGCCGTGATATATATTGAATTTAATAAGGCTTTTGGTACTCTCTCATGTGGCCCTTTCATAAGCAAATCAGGGAAGTGCAGCCTAAACAAACCCACTATAAGCTGGAAGCACAACTGAGAGAGCAGCTATCAATGGTTCACAGTCAAGATTTAAAGATATATCACGTAGAGTCCTATAGGAATCTATCCAGTGTCTTGTTCCATTAAAAATTATGAAATCGTAAGGAAAAAATTATCTCTGAGAAAAGATTGAAAAAAATTGGTTTGTTTAGTATGGAGATCAGAAAACTGAAGGCAGGGGGAGTCTTTAAATATGTTATAAAGAGGAGGGTGATAAATTGTTCTCCTTAACCACAGAGGACAGGGCAAGTAGTAATGGGCTTAAACGGAGGCAATGGAGATTTAGGTTAGACATCAGGGAAAACTTCCTGATGGTCAGGGTAGTTAAACACTGGAACAAACTCCATGGAGAGATTATGGAATCTCTGTCATTGGAGGTTTCTCATAAAAGTTTAGACAAACATCTAGATACTTAGTCTAGACACTTAGCCTTGGTACAGGAGGACTAGATGACCCACCAATGTCCCTTCCAGTGCTGCATTGCTATGATTCCATGATTCTGTATGTGGGGACAATATATACAGGAGAAAACTGTGAGGGAGGGGAAATTGCATGTATGTGTTACAGAGCAGAAGGGGATACGGAGAGTAAAACATAAAGCCAAGTTGCCTGGGAAGGCTATCATAGCACACAGGGGTTGGATGGTGGCCTGCCCCACAATGGGCTCTAAGGGGTTCATAGAACCCTTTGGAGGCTGCACAGGAGCCAGAAAAAGGCTGAGAGGAGCAGCCAATGAGGGCCAAGCAGAGCAGCATCAGTAGTTGCCTGGAATTTGAGGAGGGAAGACCAGGCTCTTAGCAGAAGGAATGAGTGCCAGCATCTTGTCCAGAGCAGTGATGCCAGCAGGGACCAGGGAATCTAGAGAGAACACATGAGTATGTGCTAGCCTGAAGCCCTGAGATAAAGGCAAAGTAGAATAAAGAAGGTGCTGGGGGTAGAAAAGAGATGGCCCAGGGAAATGAACTGAGGAGTCAGAGGAGATGCTGCAAGAGGTGACCCATCTATGGTCCATGGGCTGGGATCCAGAGGAGTGAATGAGCATGGTCTTCCCCACTATGAAACTGGCCAAATAATTGGCTGCAGTTGCCACTGAAGGACGTGACTGGACAGTGGACTGCAGTTCCCCAAAGCGAGAGAGCATGAAGCAGGACACAGCTGGAGGACTATATCCTGAAGGGGATGCTGTGGTCCTTGGGAGGACACAGGTCTAGGACCAGAGGTTACAGAGGGTACAGAACTAATTTCTAAGACAGTCAGTAGGAGGTGCTATAGTAATGCATCAACCCTCTCACAAGGGGATTGAGCTATCAGGATTCATGACAGCTGGGTATAATTCTGGGCTTAGCCATTAGTTCTCTATGTGACTTTGGGCAAGTTGCTTAGGCTATGCTACACTTGCGCTTGATCAGCAAAACTTTTGTCTTTCACAGGTGCTTAACAGCCACCCTTCATGGATGGATGCTACTTTATTGGCAGGAGCGCGCTTCTGCTGACAAAGTGAGAGCTGCTCATAGGGGGTGGAAGCATTTTGTTGACAAAAGTGCCGACAAACAGAGTTTATCCATGGTGATGTTTAGTGACAGGTTTGTGTCCACACAGCCTCATCATTAAAAGCTGTGTAGTATAGACATATCCTTAGTCCGCCCTCTATGATTAGTTTCCCATCTCTAACAAAGGTGTTGTGAGGATAAAATCTGTTCATGATTATCAGGTGCTCAGCTACTATAATTATGAGAGCAATATAAACATCTTGATGAAAAAAGTAAGATTTGGCAGAGCTTGCGTAACAAGTCTGGTATGCATTTGCACTGGGGTATATCTGCAATAGCAAGGGAAGCATCTGAGATGAGGTTTCTTTTGTTCTTTCTGGGCAGGAAAGACACTATGCGTAAGAATTTTGGTCAAGGATGTAAGCAAGAGTGTGTGAAAATGAAGAAGGAAAAGGGACCACGAGTCTGGCAGTGGGGAACATGAAAAGAAAAGGAAGGGTGTGATAGAGGAATGGGAGAAGGAATAAGGAGGAGGAAAGATAGAAGGGAAGGAAGAAAGCAACAAGTCAACACTGCTGAAAATTGATCACAAGATGGAAAAAAACTGAAAAAAAACCCCAACCCCAGCAGAAAAAGATTAGGTAATGAAACAATGTACATTGAAAGTACATTGGAGACAGTTTTTACTTAATAGTAAGGGTAAGTGCAAAATTATACTGCAAGTAACCACATTTTTAAGAGCAATTGGATAAAATGATATGTGGCCATCGAGATATTGATTTGCCTATGACAACCCCAGGCTAACTAACTGTCTTTCTCAATTTTGTCATTTTGTTATGTTGAGTACAGTTTTCTCTCTTGTTTCTCTCCAACATTTCCCCATGTGCCTTATTTTATTATTTCCCAAAAATAAAACAATGTCATACACATTTTTTAGATGTTTAGCATACATATGTGGTATTTTTCCCCCTTTCTTATCCACTGACACTAAATTCTATTGTCATAATGGGCCTTTAGTGACTTAAAATGGTTTATAGAACAACTTTTTTTTTTTAATCTCATGTGATATTTATTTTTGTTGAACCAGCAACACTGCTTTTCTCAGGGTAGATTTCAGGGGATGAGACACCTTACTGCGGAGTCAATTTAAATGAATACGTGAGCAGGCGGCATATTGCATCAAATGTTAATGACTGCAAAAGTGTAGTCTGTCCTGTGCTGTGTAAATGTGTCTTGCAGTATATTTTCCATACAGATGACTTTTACAGACTCTCTCTGTTTAGTGTGCAAACAATTGAGTACACAAGCACTTGTATGTTATAGCTGCTGCAAAGCAGTGCCCACCTCCACCCTCAACAGTCTTACCTCTCATTGGCTCTGATCCCCCCCCAAATTTGAACAGGCCTGCCCTTAATTTCAATGCTTGCAGGAAACACTGGAGCCCAGGCTCCAGACCAGCCTCTCACATTCATTTGAGCATAGATTTGGTTGTTTTTTCTTCATAGTAGATATTCCCTACATTTTTGTTTTTTGCCTCCAAAGCAAGGTCTGCTTTATGTGTGTATGGGGAGAGATGCAATATGATAGATGGAAATGGAAAACAAATGTGCAGAAGGCTCTAGGGGATGAATGTAGGGTTTTGTTTTTTGTTTTTGGTTAGGCTTGCTGATTGTACTAAATATAGTTAGACCTTTAAAGAAAGATGGCCTTGCTTTATTCATATGGCTACCCCAGATGCTTCACTATTATCACCGAACAAGATGACATCCCCCAGTAAAGTAAGGCTGTAAAAACTGGGTATGTAAGCCTGTTACATAACAATATATTTATAAGGCAGTGTAAATCCCATTAGGTTAAACTGGTAAAGAATATTTATTTTCCTGCATTCAGCATTCAAATATTTATTTACAGATGTCCACTGAACTACATTAAAGTCTGTCTGGCCAAACCGTTTGTCATGGGGAGATTTTTGTATTAAAACTGTGTTCTTACCAGTCTGGGACTGACCTCAGATAAGCAAACTGCACCTTTTGTGAAAGGAACAGAAGAAAATCGATTGCTCTGGTGTTTATCAATTAGCATATTTTAGAAAGAATTGTGATCTATTTCACATTCATGGCCCCCTTTTATTCTTCAGTTTATCTTGAAACACCCTCACGCACCCCTTCCTTTTTTCTTCTACCTTTCTTTGATGCAGTACTTTAATAGTCTTAATGAATGGATGCCCAATGGTTATTGTGAAAGGCTGTTTTAAGCTATGTAAGATTTCCTTTTATTGAGTATGCTCCATTTATTCCTAACTGTAACTATGCCATTTCCTAAAGTATCCATGCTTCCATTATTAACACTCCTTATTAACAGGAGTTAATAATCTGGCTATACGAGTTCTACTGTTTTAAACTTAGCAAAGCAAGGCCTCAGACCAGCAGAAAATGTTTCTTCTCTCTTTTTAAATCAAAGATTGGATGGGGCCAATGTTGTGCCTATTTTTCTTCTTTTATGACAGTCTCTTTATGTCAGGTGGAAACTTAAGTAATGCAACTTCTACTTCAACACTGCAGTATAGTGTAAGGAGCTTGAAATGTGGTGAGAATGAGAATCTGCTCATATCGCTTATTTTTTTGCCCTAATAAAGGTCAAAGATATTTCTGCTTAAGTTAATTATCCATCTAAAATACAATAGGTATGAATAATGCCTTTTGGTATTTTTTGAAGGAGCTGAAAAATAAGTTTAAAATTGGCTGAATTAATTTGGTTTATAAATACGATGCTAATATTACTGGAAGGTGCTCTGATCATACTTTTGTCATTACATTAAATCAGAAGTTCTCAGCTTCTTTCTTTCTGAAGCTTATTTTGCCCTACCACCATCCTGTAGACCAGGCCTAGTTTATCAACATCCTTCTTGGGTTGTGGACATCAGTACTGGACACTGCATTCCAGCAGTGGTCACACTGGTGCCAAATACAGAGGTAAAATAATCTCTGTTCCCACTTGATATTTTCTTGTTTGTGCATCTAACAATTGCACTGGCTTTTAGGGCCAGAGAGTTACACTTGAACTCATGGTAAGCTGATTATCCATTATGGCCCCTAAGTCTCTTTCAGAGTCACCACTTCCCAGTATGGAGGCCCTCATCCTATAATTATGGCCTCCATTCGTTGTCCCTAGAATTATATATTAGGTTGCATTAAAAAAAATGTTTGCTTGTGCCCAGTTTACCTCAGTGATCCAGATTGCTATATATCAGTGACCTGTCTGCTTCAGTATTTACCACTCACTCAATCTCTGTGTCATATGCAAACGTGATCAGTAATGATTTTAAATTTTTAGTCATTGATAAAAATGTTAGACAATTTTCAAACCATTGAATGTGTGCAATGTTAATTTTATATCAACCTAGCTTCTTAATAAAAATGTAATGTAGTACCAAATAAAATATATTATGTTGACACTTTATCAACCAAACTTGTAATCTCACTATTTTTTCCAAGTTACTTGACAAAATAAATTTTACATAAACCCATGTTTATTGGCAGTTTCCATGGAAAACAATGGTACTGCTAATCCAGGACTTAACTGAAAAAGAATTAATGTCAAGCTCATAGACCTATAATTATCCAGGTCACCCTATTTACCCCGTTAACATATTGAAACAAAATATGTTCCAAGACTTATTGAAAATTAGCATGAACAGTTTAGAGAACACCTGTGCCTGCTCTTTTAATACTCTTGCATGCTAGTTATCTCAAGCTGTTGCTTTTAAAGTCTAACTTCAATACTTGCTGTTTAATAGCTTTGAGTTATTATTGGACTGAGAATTATTTCACCATCATCAGTTATGAATATATCTACCCTTTTCTGAAATACTCATTGAACACTTCTGCCTTGTTCTGCATTATTGACAATTTGGCCATTTCTATGTACTAATAAGCTAATACCATTGTTAAGATTCCTAATATATTTTTAAAATTCCTTCTTATTGTCCCTAATTCTGCTGAATGTATATTCTCTGTCCTCTTTCTTTCCCTATGGCTACATCTAGACTGGCATGATTTTCCGGAAATGCTTTTAACGGAAAAGTTTTCCATTAAAAGCAGTTTTGGAAAAGAGCATCTAGATTGGCACGGATGCTTTTCCGCAAAAGCACTTTTTGCGGAAAAGCGTCCACAGCCAATCTAGACATGCTTTTGCGCAAAAAAGACCCAATCGCCATTTTTGCGATCAGGGCTTTTTTTGCGCAAAACAAATCTCAGATGCCTACACTGGCCCTTTTGCGCAAAAGTTTTGCACAAAGGGGACTTTTGCCCGAATGGGAGCAGCATAGTATTTCCGCAAAAAGCACTGATTTCTTACAGTAGGAAGTCAGTGCTTTTGCGGAAATTCAAGCGGCCAGTGTAGACAGCTGGCAAGTTTTTCTGGAAAAGCGGCTGATTTTCCGGAAAAACCGGCCAGTCTAGACACAGCCTATCAGTTTTCTACAGTTTCTAATGCATATTCATTGCTATCCACTTTCCCCTTTTCCCATTTGTTTATATATAAATTACAATGTCTTTCAATGTCCCTGTGGACCAGGCATGTCTTTTTTTTCTCAGTTGAGTGATTGTGACTTTTGGGGCTTTTAGTAAAATGTTCCTAAACTGTTTCCAATTATTGATCACATTTTTTAGTTTAAATTCTTTCTCTCCACTGATTTTGCTCAAATTTGTTGATTTTCAGCTTTGTGAAACTGATCCTTGAAAAATACCAAATATATAAATTATGGGTTTGTGCTTTGTTATGTTTGTCCATTACAAGTATTCTCAAGCCACAAGCACTTGCACTTACGCAACCTCTAATTTTAGTTCTGTGAACACTTCCTCATTAACTGTCATATAAGAACTAATAGACTCTCCCCTCCTATCTCCCTACTGGGATGAAACAGATCTTGAATTAGGAAAAATGTCATCTATAATTTTTTAGGACAGCTGAGGATACTTTAGTATTGACAGCATGAGACCTCCAGCATATGTCACTTGGCTTGTAGTTGCCTATATTCAGTAGATAAGAATGCAGAAGATGATATTTGAGAACAAGAGGAACAGTTCCTGGGTTTGTTAGGAAAATGAAACAACTTGTGCACTGCAGATGACTTTCTTTCCCACTTGAATCAGCTTTTAATGGTACCTGGATGCTTGTTTCCCCTAGCCCCCATGTGCTCATCTCCGGCTAGGTAGTATTGACTGATGTAAGGTTTTGTGAACATAGGGTTTAGTAGGAGTATCTTGAAAGGGTAGCTCTTTCATTACATATGCACACATTGAATTGGATACAATGCTGAGTGCAGCCAAATATGACTGAACTGTAAAGTGCTGCATTATTTATATGGGAAGTATTTTTCTGTGTATCAAAAGAAACCCTTGAACATAATAAAGGCATTTTTCCCCTGTTACTGGCTTATACCCTTTGCTTAGTGAACCCTGTGCCAGAAGTGTACTGTAAGTATACCAAGAGCTGAAATTTCTATTATGTTGCTGCCCTGTAGCAGCAATGCCTTGTAGTAGTGTTTTACATGGGGCAAGTCTTTGCTAAATAAGCTTCCTAACAGGGCACAAAGAATTTGTAGCAGTATGCAAACTATGTGGATTTGTGTCTCTGCCTGGGGAGTTCTTTTAGGCAGAAAATGGTTGTGAATTTTTTTTTGCCTCTTTCTAATAGAGAAGTACCTCTGGCTACCCACTATCAACTGTTTCCTGTGCAATTCCACAACTCCAGTAATCTCTTACTTTCGTGGCAAATGTATCTGATAAAAAAATGTTTATTTGGTATCCCTGCGACGTAAAAGGGAAAAAGTGTGGTTCTTTATAAAAACAAGAAATTGCCCATTGAGACACTGCCTCTTGTAAAAGTTAACAGATATTTACATGTCAGCATTGGCTTATGTCCCCTACTTACTCTACCCTGCAAGACATTAATCCCTTACTCCACAAAAGTCACCAGATTTGGTAAAGTTGGAACTAGATGGTTGTTAGAAACCCTGATTTTCAAATGCCTCTCAAATGATCACAGTACCATGAAATACCCACAAACCATAAGATGCTCAAAGTGCTTGCTTGTTACCTCAGGATATGCCCACTATTCGGGGGGAGGGGGGAAGTTGGGGTGGTGTGGAGGGTAAAAGGGGCAGTCACACAAGGGTCTGGCAGTTCAAAAAGGCCTGGGGATCCAGCTGCTGTCACGGCCATAGTAGCAGTGGAGGCATCTGGAGCCCTGGTCCTTTTAAATCACTACCAGAGTACAGCACTGTGAGCTTTGGGCAGTGCTAAGGGCTGAGTCGGGGGCATGCTCCAGGTAATGCTAAGGTCCAGCTGCTCAAGACCCCCACCCATTCCAGGAGTGCAAAGCCGTCCTGTTCCAACCTGTCCCCGGGGCCTGCGGGGGCTGTCGGCTCTGCTACCCCAGGGCCTAGATTCACAGCTGGGCAGCTGTGCCCCTCTCTCCCAGCACAAAGTACTTTGCCCTGCCACTGAAGGATCCTCATGTGATGTAGGGCTGCCATAGCTGCTCATTCACAATCTCTTTCTCCCTCTAGCCCACAGGATGTGGCTGGGGAAAAGCTGGTAGTGACACAAGGGTAGTGCAGCCCTATATCTCCAGCTGCTGAATTGGCCCTTTTGGATTACTGGTAGCTGTTGCAAAGATAGAACAGCCTTTGCTTGAAGACTAGCTTCGACCCGAGTAGCCTCAGGATCAAGGTGGCATACACTCCTCTCTCTACAGTGTAGACATACCATTGGTGTGACTGCAATCAGAGGCGTGCGTGCAGCACATACAGACCTACCCCAGGTAACTCTGCTAACTATAGCTGTAAAATGTGAAAGCATGAAGGGTACAGGGCTGCGTAGAACACTGAGTAGGTACCTGAGTGGCTAGCCTGAGCGGCTGTGGCTTCATTGCTTGTTAATTTTGATCCAGCCAGCTCAAATAGCTCAGGTATGTCCCTGAATTCTGCAGCCCCACCTTGGTCTGTAGTGTAGACAGTCCCAAAGAAAGAACCGTGGCTCTGGCTATGAGCCTTTGGAGTCTATTTGGTACTGCTAACGTAACTTCCTTCCCTAGTAAACTTCCTTCCCAGCTCTTATTCAAATGAGGCCATTGGGGATTCTTATTCACACAAACGGGGGAGAGGAATGCAACATTGCCACCTCAGGTTGGAATTGTTGTCTCTCTCCAGTCTTACAGCCAAGAGCTACCATGAGATCATGTTAATCTTTGTGGCTACATCTAGACTGGCATGATTTTCCGCAAATACTTTTAACTGAAAAGTTTTTCTGTTAAATTCATTTGCGGAAAAGAGCATCTAGATTGGCATGGACGCTTTTCCGCAAAAGCACTTTTTGCGGAAAAGCGTCCATGCCAATCTAGAGGCGGTTTTGCGCAAGAAAGCCCCGCTCACCATTTTCGCCATCGGGGCTTTTTTGCGCAAAACAGTTTTCAGCTGTCTACACTGGAACTTTTGCACAAAAGCATTTCTGGAAAAGGGCTTTTGCCTGTACGGGAGTGTCAAAGCATTTGCGCAAGAAGCACTGATTTCAGACAGTAGAACGTCAGTGCTTTTGCACAAAATCAAGCGGCCAGTGTAGACAGCTGGCAAGTTTTTCCGCAAAAGCAATTGCTTTTGCGGAAAAACTTGCCAGTCTAGATGCAGCCTGTATGTCTGCTACAGCCCCACAAAAAGGTGCAGGGTCAGATCCTGATCCAGGGGTCTCTGGGCACAACTGTACCATAAATATTTATAGCTGCAGACTGGGTCCTTTTCTTCCACTGGACTATTTATGTGGTTGCAGAATCAGTGGTGAGATGCAACCATTCATCAACCAGGGCACCGGGAAAGGGAAAGAGAACAAGGATGTGAAACACCTTACCTCAGGGGTAGAGAATCTAAGGCCTGGGGATTGGATGGGGCCCCTGACTTGCCTGGAACTGGTCCCCGAGGCTCAGTGCTCTCCTGCCATTGGGGAGCCCACAGTGCTGGCGCACACAAAATCTACTAGCCTGGGCTCCCCTACATTCTGGTGTTCAAGGGGAATGTGGGGAGCGTCTTTCTGCTTCTCAGTTGGGGGGCCCCCATCAGTGAGGGTTGGTTTTTTTGTTTTGCTTCTCACTTGAGTGTGTGGCTCCCAACTGATTTTTCTGAGAGTCAGCATCCCCAACCCACAAAAGGTTCCCCACCCCTCCCTTACAGCATTGAGGAAAGAGAAGAGGCTGCAACAAGGAGGAATGGTAGGAGGCATGATTAGCAGGTGTATAGTTAAAGCAAGCCATTGTGACAGGGATTTTTTTTCCTGTATTTACCACATGGTAGGGGGAGAGAGGCACCTTGTCACCCACCTACACCATGCTGGAAATGATGGATGGCATGATACCTCGCCTGCTATTGTCTAGGCAGCAAATGAACGTTATGGGAAGAAACAGCTATGTGGGTGTGAAAGTGCCTGATTGCTATAATTGTCACCAATTAGTTTAAACAGTCCTCTTACTGGGGTTTTTTTTTTTTAGTTGATTTAATTTTTTATTTTAACAAAAATTATTGGCATTAGCTGGCAATTAATTAAAATAGTATCTGCTGGCGTGATAGATGATTTTAATGAAACAATCAAAAATTTTTCTTCCCCTCCCTCCTCTTTAATTTTCTCTCCTCTCTCAGAGAAACAATTCTGCAACATAAGCAGTGTGGTTTAATTGACAAGGTCTATAAACTCCACTACTCACAACACTGAGGATTTCTTACTTGATCAGTGACATTGGGGATTGTGCCATGACTGCTGAGTGATCTGATCTTGTAGATTAGATTTTTTTCCCCTTTGAGGTGCCATGATCATATTATTTTGAGAAAGTTTTTTATGTTTTCTTTTCTTTGTTTCCTCACATTGTTCAAGATATAGCAAATGTCATTTACAACATTGAGACGGCCCCTGTAGAGTAGCACATTTCTATATGACATCTCCCCCAATAATAACATGGAGTTCTGTAGCAACTGAGGCTGCGTCTAGGGCTGTGTCTAGACTGCAGGGTTTTTTCGAAAAAAGTAGCCTTTTTTCAAAAAAACTTCACCTGCATCTAGACTACAGCCGCATTCTTTCAAAATTAAAATTGAAAGAACACGGCTTTTCTTTCGACAGTGGTACTCCTCATTTCACAAGGAATAATGCCTTTTTTTGAAAGTGCTCTTTCGAAAAAAGGAGCTATGTAATGCAAACAGGGCTTTTTCGAAAGAGAGCATCCAGACTGCCTGGGTGCTCTCTTTCGAAAAATCAGCTTGCTTTTTCGAAAATACTGATTGTAGTCTAGATGCTCTTTTTCGAAAAAAGCTTTTTTGAAAGTATCTTTCAGAAAAGCCTCTTTCGAAAGAGGCCTGCAGTCTAGATGTAGCCCGAGGGTATGACTATAGTAGGATATTATTTCGAAATAACTATTTCAAGATAGCATGTCCATACTACAGGAAAGCCTCAAAATTAGTCCGAGGCAGGCTCCCTTAATGTGGATGCACTACCTCTACTCAGAACTTTGAGAAGCACTGGGGAATAATTACTTTTAATTACTCTAGGCAATAGTTATTTCAAAATAGCAGCAGTGGAGTGTCCACACTGCTGCTATTTCTAAGTAAGTGTTTTTCCTCACAGAAAGCAGGAGTTATTTTGAAATAACAGGCTTGGTAGTGTGGACACTCCACTTGTTATTTCGAAATAAGAGGAGTTATTTCAAAATAACTCCATAATGTAGACTAGGGCTTTGACTGACAGATTTATTAAGGCTTAAGCTTTCAGGAGTAAAACCCACTTCATCAGATGAATTGGAGTGGAAGTAAGAGGCAGGAGTATATGTAAGGAAGAAGTTGCTTGTATTCATGAGGCTAATCAAGTCAGAGAGGGGAAATTTCCTTTGGCTCAAAGACTGAGGGGAACATTTTAACATTCCTGGACAATTAGCAATGGATTTGAAAGTAGCCATCCTTCTACAAAAGAATTCCAAAACCCAGATATAAAGGGAGACTACTGAATTAGAATTAATTTGCAAATTCAATACTATCAATTTAGGATTAAATAAGGATTTCAACAGGTTAATGCATTACACAGGCAACTTCCCCTCTCTGGATATTCATCTCCAGTGTTCCCTCTAAGCTGCACGGCAGCACAGCTTCATAGGTCAGTCAGCTCTGCCCAGTCAATCAGCTCTGTCATGAAGCCCTGAGCCTCTGCCTGGCTAGGGCTGGTTAATCACCATTGAAGCCATGTGCCATGCAGCTTAGAGGGAACACTGTTCACCTTTCCACACCAAATACTGTGAACAGCCCACTTCCACTCTGACTTGATTAACTTCAGTAACACAAGGAACTTCTTCCTTATAGATATTCCTGCCTCTATTACTTCCACTCTAATTCATCTAGTGAAGTGGGTTTTATTTATTATGCCCCAATCTGTTAGTTTCCATCTGCAAACACAACAAGGTGTCCTTTAGCACCTTAGAGACTAACACAGCTACCTGTCTGAGATACATCTCCCCCAATGTTATTTATTATTTTTTTTCCCTCCCTACCACTGCCCATGTTCCCAGGACTTGAGAAAGATGATGCTGGAAATTTATGGCATATTCATCCTTAACTTGATTTTTTTTTGCAATAGCATTCAAGTGTGAAACCTGAAGAGGTTAGAAGCATCATCTGTCATATATAGCCACTCTGAAACTATGTGATATTAAAGCAGTGGGAGGAAAAAAAAATCTTGAAAGCTGATAATCCCCATGCATGGATGGTTGCAGAGAGGCCAGCTTAATCCCAAAATATTGATGCTGTTTCTGGTGCTGGCATGCCATCTGCTCTTCTTCATGTTGGCTGTGACCGGATATGAACTTTAAAGCCCTTCTTGTAGATAAACTTGGTTTGAAGATGTTTTACTTTCAGGCAAATGTTTAATTCCTTTTTCTTGCACAAACATGTTTTCTTCAGGAGGGATTGTAATTAACATGTGGCATCAAACCCCCGATGGCTGGTTAAAACCTCCACATTCTTTCTTGGAAGATTCTGATGGACCCATGATCTTAAAGAGACTTACAATGTCTCTACTTGCTGGGTTGGTTTTTTTTTTATTCATGGTTCTCACGTGCAGGGGTACTTTGATTACTTGTTTGCTTTGTCCCCTCCTGACCGGCAAGACAAGCAAGATATTAATTTTGGCCAATACACAGAAGGGGAAAGAAGCCTGGCTGAAAACTTCCTCAAGGGATGTAAAGAGGCTGGTAAATCCTTACTCATGGTTCTCTTTTCTTTAAAATGTTTAATTAGGATGGTAAAACTCATAGCCTGATAGAAATAAGTATTAGTTGCTATTTGTAGAGTGGAACTGGTGTTGAATGCAGCTGCTGAACCCAACTGGGGCAGAAAAGAAAAACATTTCTCCCAATTTAAGGGAAGACAAACTCAGTCTTGGAAAGTATTTTTATTCTTGAAGTTTTCAGTACCAATAAAACAGATTACCATATTTAAAATCTTTTCAGTAACTAGGCTTCCTAGTTCGAACTACCGTTACTCCTCATTTCACGAGGAGTAACGGTAGTTCGAACTAGGAAGCCTAGTTAGAACTACCTAGTTTGTGCCCTGTGTAGCCGCGCTGCACAGGGTTCGAACCAGCGGGGTTTTAAAAATGGCGGCTCCCCGCTTATGCAAATGAAGCCCGGGAAATTCAAATCCCAGGCTTCATTTGCAAGTGCGGTATGCCTACATTACCCTCCTAGTTCGAACTAGGAGGGTAGTGTAGACTTACCCTATGAGAAACAAAGCTGAGTTTGCTGTTAACACTGGTAGGGTTCCTGTGCATGAGCACAAAGTTTAAAAATAACTATTAAATGTAAAGTACACCTCTCAGTTGATCAGTTTCATTGGCCTCTGATGGGTTTATAGATTGAGAGCTAATTAACACCTGAAGAATGGGCCAGGTAACCTAATCAAAGTGAGGCCCAGCTGAGTAGTGTTATCCAGAGAGGAAGTCTAGAGCAGAAGGGTGTTGTACATAAAGTGAAGGAGAAAATAATTCTATGAAGTATACCCAATAGAGGAAAATCCAGGGCCTGAGAGGAAGATCTAAGTGCACATTCTGAATAGAGCCACATGTCATTGTGGATAAATAGTACTTCATTTCTAATAATGATAAGGATAGACTACTCAAAACATGTACAGTCCAGGAACCGATACATCATCTCTTGTAAGATTGCACTTTACCAGGGAAAGGATGTATTTATATGGAGAACTCAGGAGCCATAGGATAACATTGGTTCCCATTTTCCTTGTATTCCAGAGAAGCATGACGAAGACAAATTAGAAAAGCCATTCTGCAGTTCTTGAAGAATATGGGAAAGATGACGGACTTTGGTAATTGACTTAATCTATGAAACCCAATGAATGACAAGTCCTAGTGAGTCTGCTCCAAGAAGAGGAAGAAGCGTGCCCGAGGGTCAGGGAAGAACTCCGTAGCTATTCTTCTGGTGGGAATATGATCTGTGGAAAACAGGAAGGTTCCTGAAGTATGAGGAGAGGATCTGTTAGGAGAAAAGATATCTGCAAAACACAACAGTTGAGCAAGCTGCTGTGGCCGATCCTGACACAGAAACCAGATGTCTGGGGACAAACCTTGGAAGGAGCTGCTTGGTACAAAGGCTGTGAATGAGGCCCAGAAAGGAGGCAATGCAGGCAATAGCAAGAAGTTGGATTTAGCAGGCTGTGCACAATGTTATGGGGTCTCTGGACTGACTGGAATGGGAGAGCTCTGGTTCCATTACCTGCCAGTAGAGAAGACATTGAGAGGCCCTTGAGGAGGGGATAAAGGTAACTGAAAGCCCTGAGTGAAGGGATTATAGGGCACATGAAGCCCAAAGACCAGATAGAAAAGAGCAGGATTATTATTTGTTTGGACTTCAGAGAGGCAACAATAAAATACACTCAGACCAGAGTGCTCAGGAGATTCCATTGTAGGAATGGACTGACTAGGCAGAGGTGTGTAGAGAGAACAATCTCTCAGCCATGAGCAGGGGAGGAGGGGCATGGTTGTCATGAGTTTTCTCTTTTACAGCCATATTCCACCTGTTCTGCCCCCCAGTAACAGACATATATGTTATAGGTTAAGAAATGTTAGACTTACAGCATAGAAAATGCTTCCTTACTATATATAATTACACAAACAAGAAAACTTTGCAACCTTAATAATGTTTTTAAAGTAAAATTCTCAAATGTTTTTAAAGTAAAATACCACAATTAAAGTTGCCTCTGCAACCTTAATTTAGCCCCTCTGTGTATGTATCTTCTCATAACAAATCACTTACTGTATTTTCCACAGGAATCCTGCCTTGCTAAGTGCAAAGATGGAATTTCTTCCTCCACTCCCAGGGTCCTTGCCCAGCCAGTCTTGCTCTCCCATCCCATCTCTTCACTTGTCTTTCTGCCCTCACAGCACCTTTCCCCCATACTCAAGACTCCTTGTCCTAGTCTGTGTGCTCAGCCATTGCCAGTTCTTCCCCGCTACACCCTAACTCCTCATCAGATCTGTTTCCCATCCCCTTTCATCTCTTTCCACGAGTCCCCTTCATTCTCAATCCTAGTCTATGTGTCATCAAGCCTGGTGCAATGCCCAGTTCATAGTGACTATTAGGCACCGACTCCTATTTTATGACACGGGTATTTGCCTTTGTAGACTTGATCGCGCTCACATGATACTCCATTATACAGACAGTTTGGGAAAAATGTAGAAGCCTAGACAAGAGGATTCCTTCTGGCTTCGTACATAGTCTTAGGCTATATCTAGACTGACATGATTTTCCGGAAATGCTTTTAATGGAAAAGTTTTCCGTTAAAAGCATTTTCGGAAAAGAGCGTCTAGATTGGCACGGACACTTTTCCGCAAAAGCACTTTTTGTGGAAAAGTGTCCATGGCCAATCTAGACGCGCTTTTCCGCAAAAAAGCCCAATCGCCATTTTCGCGATCGGGGCTTTTTTGCAGAAAACAAATCTCAGCTTTCTACACTGGTCCTTTTGCGCAAAAGGGTCTTTTGCCCGAACGGGAGCAGCATAGTATTTCTGCAAAAAGCACTGATTTCTTACAGTAGGAAGTCAGTGCTTTTGCAGAAATTCAAGTGGCCAGTGTGGACAGCTGGCAAGTTTTTCCAGAAAAGCGGCTGATTTTCCAGAAAAACTGGCCAATCTAGACACAGCCTTAGAGTACAAAGCCAGAAAGAATCCTCTCATTGAAGCTTCTGCATAGGTACATGTTTTCTGAACAGTCTGTAACATGGTGTATCAGGTAAGTGCCTAATAGTCACTATGAACTGGGCCTTGCATTAGGCCTGACACACAGAAAAGTTGGTCCCCAGTCCCAGCTAGTCATCTAGCATAGATCTGTGCTGTTCAGGAAGCCATATGATGTGCTTGTCCCATGTTGCTATTCCCTGTACTTCATCACAGGGTGTATGTGTGTGTGGGGGGGGATGACTCCTGCTGTCATCCCACACCAGGTGCAGCCATAGTATGATTCAGGGCAGCCTCTCCAGGTGCTGTGCTTTTTGGGGCCCTGCAGCAGCCACCTCCAAACAGCCTATGATTGGGCTTGATGAGGGACAGCAACAGGGGTTGCCCCCTGCACTCACCACGGTGCTTCAGACTGCCCTTGCCCATCCCTCTGTGCCCCGCTTTGCCACAGCGACAGGAAGCAGAGCACTGCAGCCTTAGTCTCAGGGTGCACTGTTTCTTCTTGCCACAGACAAGTGAGGCACAGCAAGCCAGGAGAAGGTGGTGCAAGGGAGCATGCTCCAGCTCCCCTGCCACCATGATGAGTGGGGGTGAGGGGAGCACATCCCTGCTGCTGCCTCATACCACACTTCCCAGTAATCCTGCCAGCCAGGGGAGGGGCCAAGGGGGCATAGTAAGGGTGGGGCTTGGAGGAAGGGGATGGAATGGAGCAGGGGCAGGACTTGTGTGGGGTTACCTTGGTCCCCACAGCTGGGTCACTGGGGGCAGGTTTTCCCAGACCTTGGGGATGGCCCTGTGTGCGAGCAATGTACTTGGCTTTTCCACTCAACCAGTAAGGGTTTTGGGCAAAGTTTCTCTTGCTTAGAGAATGCAGCCTTTTTCCCTTTTAACAGACTTCTTAAACTCTTCATTTTCATTCCCAAGTTTACAAATGACATTGATTGTGAGGGGATGTCATGGGGCCAACTCACCAGTAGGACACCTCCAGCCGGTTGCTTTGGAAATTCACTTGTTTCTTCACTGGAAGCCACCTTCAAGCAGGTGTATCCCCATGTACCTTTTGATCACAGCATTCTCTTCTAGGCATTGCCCTCTGGAGTCCTCCTCTCCCCAGAGACCCCCCAGGGAACACCCAGTGCCCCTGTACCCACCATGCCTCAGTGACCCACTGCCAGTCTTCATCTAGCCCCTGCCTCAGGGGCAAACTGCAGACAGTAATGACCACTCATCACCAGCACAGTGGTGTGGTTCTGCTGTCCCTGCCGACCATGGCTGCCTCTCTGCCACCTTAGTAGCCTTGGGCCGTGCTACAAACCCTGCAGCCTGGGAGCATGCTTAGCCAGAGCTTTCCCCAGCCCTGCCTTCCTTCCTTCCCCCAGCAGTGCTCTACTTTTTAGGCCACCTCTTACTTTCCAGGTATTCCAGTCCCTACTACCATCCCACCTAAGCAGCAGTCAGTTTCTCTTTATATAGGCCACAGTTGGGCCTTCATTAGTAGAGCTGCCTCAGCTGGGACTTCACTCTGAGCCCTTACTCTGGGCTGGGGTTTTGCCCTTAAAGGGCCAGTGCAAGGCAGCCTCCCTGTCACAAGGGGAAAAATAGATGCAATGTTTCTCACCTTTGGAAAATGAGCCCCTTTGAAACATCAAGTATAAATATTACTAGTTGGGTCTATTCTCACTCCATAATGAATGCAATTAGGTAATGATCATCAGTCTCTGGGAGCCACCAACTTCCAGTCCAGTGATCAATTTATCTTTAGCCATCATAACGCGCTCCAAAACAATTACCTCCTGTTGGGTGCATTTTTGTATTGGATAATTATCTGCAATGTCTAGAAATCCAATGACATTTTACTACTGGCAGCATGAGCTCTCCTGTGTATATCTCCCACACTGAAGTCCCCTAGGACAGCACAGTGTTCTTTCCTCACATTACAGGCAGGTTCTTAAGAAGCAGCTTAGCCTGCTGTCTAAGTCAGTGGTCTGTAACTAACTGCCACCAGTTCCCCTCTGGGCTTTGTGAGCTAGCGCATTGATCCACAAGTATTCAAGAGCTTGCAGTTCTGAATGACTGATGCCTCTAAAACAGGTAATGGTGGTTGTAGTGTCAAGTATACCACCCTCCCTCCTTTCACCCACTCTGCCCTTTCTAAATATTTTGTAATCAGCAATTTTATCATTCTCATCATGTGAATTGAGCCACCAAGTGTCAGCAAAGCCAATAATAGCAAATTCCTCACATCAGTGAGAGTTTTCAATTTCTCTTGCTTATTACCCAGACTCCTAGCATTGGTGTGAAAACAATTCCATTTCTTCACTGCATTCTTTACCATTTCCCTGTGACATGCTCAAGACACTTGGAGTGTGAACCTCACACCTTGGCACCACCTCTTTTCACTCTTAATTTAGTGCCCTTCTGGCTGCTCCATATAGATAGGAGAGCCAGGCTGATCCTATGGTGCCAAATTTGGGGTGCAGTTTTTGTAAAACAGAAAATTGAGTATTTGAAGTTAAATGTTTTGGGTATTCTGTCTGTGGATTCGTTTTTCACTAACCTCGTAGAATGTTCTTAACCTTTGTAGAATCTCATGGAACCCGAGAACATAATTTTCCTCAAATCTCCTAGAATGTTGTCAGCCGTGTCCTTGTGGGCATTACCAGTCAGTGAGATGCAACCACAAACTGAAGTCAAGTGAGAGATCAGATGTGATATTGCAAATATTGTTTTATTGTCAGATAGAATCATAGAATCATAGAATCATAGAATAATAGGACTGGAAGGGACCTCGAGAGGTCATCGAGTCCAGCCCCCCGCCCTCAAGGCAGGATCAAGCTCCGTCTACACCATCCCTGACAGATGTCTATCTAACCTGTTCTTAAATATCTCCAGAGAGGGAGATTCCACCACCTCCCTTGGCAATTTATTCCAATTTGACCACCCTGACAGTTAGGAATTTTTTCCTAATGTCCAATCTAAACCTCCCCTGCTGCACTTTAAGCCCATTACTCCTTGTCCTGTCCTCAGAAACCAAGAGGAACAAATTTTCGCCTTCCTCCTTGTGACACCCTTTTAGATATTGAAAACCGCTATCATGTCCCCCCTTATCTTCTTTTTTCCAAACTAAACAAGCCCAGTTCATGAAGCTTCATAGGTCATGTTCTCTAAACCTTTAATCATTCTTGTCGCTCTTCTCTGTACCCTTTCCAATTTCTCCACATCTTTCTTGAAATGTGGCGCCCAGAACTGGACACAGTACTCCAGCTGAGGCCTAACTAGTGCAGAATAGAGCGGCAGAATGACTTCACGAGTTTTGCTTACAACACACCTGTTGATACAACCTAGAATCATATTTGCTTTTTTTGCAACAGCATCACACTGTTGACTCATATTCAACTTGTGGTCCACTATGACCCCTAGATCCCTTTCCGCCATGCTCCTTCCTAGACAGTCGCTTCCCATCTTGTATGTATGGAACTGATTGTTCCTTCCTAAGTGGAGCACTCTGCATTTCTCCTTATTAAACCTCATCCTGTTTACCTCTGACCATTTCTCTAACTTGCTAAGGTCATTTTGAATTATGTCCCTATCCTCCAAAGAAGTTGCAACCCCACCCAGTTTGGTATCATCTGCAAACTTAATAAGAGTACTCTCTATCCCAATATCTACATCATTGATGAAGATATTGAATAGTACGGGTCCCAAAACAGACCCTTGAGGAACTCCACTTGTTATCCCTTTCCAGCAGGATTTAGAACCGTTAACAACAACTCTCTGACTACGGTTATCCAGCCAATTATGCACCCACCTTATCGTGGCCCTATCTAAGTTATATTTGCCTAGTTTATCAATAAGAATATCATGCGAGACCGTATCAAATGCCTTACTAAAGTCTAGGTATATGACATCCACCGCTTCTCCCTTATCCACAAGGCTCGTTATCTTTTCAAAGAAAGCTATCAGATTAGTTTGGCATGACTTGTTCTTCACAAACCCATGCTGGCTATTCCCTATCACTTTATTACTTTCCAAGTGTTTGCATACGATTTCCTTAATTACCTGCTCCATTATCTTCCCTGGGACAGACGTTAAACTAACCGGTCTATAATTTCCTGGGTTGTTCTTATTCCCCTTTTTATAGATGGGCACAATATTTGCCCTTTTCCAGTCTTCTGGAATCTCCCCTGTCTGCCATGATTTTTCAAAGATCATAGCTAAAGGCTCAGATACCTCCTCTATCAGCTCCTTGAGTATCCTGGGATGCATTTCATCAGGACCTGGTGACTTGCTGACATCTAACTTTCCTAAGTGATTTTTAACTTGTTCTTTGTGTATCCTATCTTCTAAACTTACCCTCTCTCTGCTTGTATTCACTACGTTAGGCACACCTCCAGACTTCTCGGTGAAGACCGAAACAAAGAAGTCATTGAGCATCTCCGCCATTTCCAAGTTCCCTGTTACTGCTTCTCCCTCCTCGCTAAGCAGTGGGCCTACCCTGTCCTTGGTCTTCCTCTTGCTTTTAATGTATTTATAAAAGGTCTTCTTGTTTCCCTTTATGCCTGTAGCTAGTTTGATCTCATTTTGTGCCTTTGCCTTTCTAATCTTGCCCCTGCATTCCCGTGTTGCTTGCCTATATTCATCCTTTGTTAGTTGTCCTAGTTTCCATTTTTTATATGACTCCTTTTTTATTTTGAGATCATGCAAGATCTCCTTGTTAAGCCAAGCTGGTCTTTTGCCATATTTTCTATCTTTCCTACACAGCGGAATTGTTTGCTTAGAGCATCAATAGAGCATCATCTTCTTTAGATTCGGTATTTCTCTTAGAGAATGGCACAAATCTGACCACGAAGCTCCTAAGTGACTATTGCTAAAACAGCCCTATTGACAATATAAGACCAGTATGGTACCAAATGACTGAGATTTATGACCCTCCAATAGAATTAGGGCAGTAGGGTAAAACCAAGGCTAGAATCTGACATGAGGCACAAAGACTGGCAAACCAGATCACTGCCTTAACATTTCTGGTTTCACTTGTGGTTTGTCATGATATTCTGTTCCAAGTAAACACTGTAAGCAAGACATTACAAATGTAGTCAATGGTCTTGGCAACTGCTACTACTTTGATGAGAAGCTGCCTGGATTTTATTGCAGGCTCACGAGACAATGGATTTGAAGATGCAATCACTGCTGCCAAAGAAATGGAAGAAAGATTAGGAGTTGAACCTGTCTTCAAGGAAACTCTTATTCATCGGAAGAAGCAGCAGCTAGGTTATGCAAGCAGAACTGAGATGATGGAAAACTCGGAAGAAAAATTCAAGAGGGAGTTTTGTTGCTCACTTGTTGACACTGCTTGAGCGTGTCTATTGAAGAAAGATTTAGACAAAAGAAGCACCATGAAAAGATCAGCAGGTTTTTGCATGGCCTTACTAAAGCTGCTGGCAGACAGGAAACACTTTTGTACAATTTTAGGGACCTTCACTGGACACTGACAGACGGGGAATGTTCAGATGTCAGTGTTAAAGACCCCTGTGTCAAATTGGACAACACCTGTCACATTTTGCTATCCAAGAAGTACTCTCCTCTCCAAGTTTATCTTTTTATACATGATGCAGAGTGGAAGGATGCTTTTCCTAATATGTGCATAGCTTTGAGGATTCAGCTTATGCAACCAGTCACAATAATGACTGGTGAGCACAGGTTTTTGAAGCTCTGTCTCATTTCAATCGATGAAGAGAGAGATGAGACTGACATCACTTGCTATTATATTGCTTGAAAATGACATTGGACTGTCTTTGGATCTCTCCGAAGTTTTGGATCTCTCTCGTCTTCAGTTTGTGAGAGCGAAGGCGAGAAAAGTGACCTTCTGAACTAAAAATCGAGGATTAATATTCTAAGGCAGTCACCTAGTGTAACTCTATTTAATACTGTTCCAGCCAATGGTGGTGCACAGTTCAATTTCTTGATGGTAGTATGTTTCTGTTATTCTTAGAATTAAAAATTTTGTATAAGCTTAGAGGAAACAATTGTCATTAGCTTATATATGGCATGAATAAATATTGATTTACAGATCCTACCGTGCAGATTTATCATCTTGCATGACAGGGCTAAATCATGCATGCAAATCGTGCTGCGACGTCGTGAAATGAACTACAAAAGCAATAAAAATAAGGTATTCAAAAGTTTAATACATGGAGAGGGTGCAGAAGATGTTCGTCACTTGGGCACCACTTGCTTGAGGGCTTGCTCTGCTTGTAATATCCCAATAATAGTATAAGTTTGCCTGGTCTTGGAAAGGCTGATCAGGCTGCAGACTGTTCCTATGCTTCTCTAATAATGATGTTGTAAGTAAGAGTTTGCATCAGAACCAGAACTGTCTACTTTAAAAAGAAATCTTGGGTGTTCTTTTTGGTTTCCATGTTGGTGTTATTTTAAACAAAGCAGGATTGGACTTTAATAATAGCAACAGGCTCAATCTATTTCAGTTAACTTTTTCTGTCCTGCACCTTCCACAAACAAAGACAGTTACTACTATCTTTAATACTATCAAGCAGGGCTGATCCTTATCAGTGGCAACTGCTGGGGAGGAACAAGAGGGGGGCACTGGCCACATGATCAACCTCCCAAGTGACTCCTCCCCATGCCACACTAGCACAGGGGAGGCTCCATCCACTCCACTCCTTCCTCCAAGTGCCCTTTCCTGCTCCACTCTTCCCCCAAACCTCTTTCCGCAAACAGCACAGGCCAGCGGATTAGTGTGTGTAAATCCTCTACACTCTCACCCATGGCCAGTAGAGGGAAGAAGAACAATCCAGTCCCATCCTACTTTGCTCCCTCAGCTCCCAGACATGTTGATTTGCTTCCTGCTGCCAGTGAGCACAGTGAGTGTCCAGGGAGTGCAGGGGTGGGCCCATCCTCTGCTGCTGGGACCAGAACCCACCTGCTAGTCTCCTGGGATGCATCACTTGAGGAGAGAACACCCTTCTCCCTCCCCCACCCCTCACACACACTCACCAGCAGCAAGAAGCAGAGAGATGCATCTGGAAGCTGGAAGAGTGGAGTGGGCTGGGGCCAAATCACTCTGCTTCCTGCTAATAAGTATCCCCCACAATAGTCCTTTGGGTCCTTCAGTGTCCCCCAAACCATGGGGTCTGGGGCGGTTGTATAACTTGTCCATAGGATAAGGATGGCTTTGTACGGGGCATGTGACTCTTTGTGACCCCTTCACATGTCACCTTTGTGCCATATAAACTCTCTGAAACCAAAGGGAATGAGCACAAGTGAGATAATTAAGCTAAAAGCCATAGTTCATACTTTACATTTTCAGTGCTTAGTGCATTTCGATTTGCCTTTGGTGTATATTTAATCAAAAGTTAAATATCATTAATTGTGTGTTGGCCGTGAGACTAAACAGGCCAAGATTGCGGTGCTAAATACCCAACTCAGCTTTAACTGCTTCTTGTTGTAGAGTGATGGGGTCATGTTAACACTGCCTCCTTGGGCCAGTTTATTCCCTCTAATTTAACACAAGATTCTGAGGCTTGCCTGTTGGAAATCAATGTGGGAATCAGCATTTCTCCAAACACACAGCTGCTAAGTAAAGATGGTGCAGCTTCTTTCAAGACACTGCAAAGTGATGAGTTTTACAATGTGCATAAAACTCATAAACTGACTGCTCTGAGAGATTCCTCAGTGCTGTTGGAGGTGTAGGGGGAAGCTGGGGGCTCATTTCATCCCCTACTCAGAGCAGGACAGTGAGAGAGCCAGAGTCAGCTTTATAGGGCTGGAATTAACCATAGGGAAATAAGGGATGTGACTTGTGGCAGGAAAGCGCGAGTGGAGGGGGAAAGCTCTGGAATGGCTGGTTGTTTCCATTTAGCTCTGCTTCTTCCCCCTCTGCTGTTCCCTGTGGGCTGGAGACTAGCCAAGGGGAATAGAGAGGTCGCCTCCTTAGATGCTGCCTAAGACGTTCCATTGCAGCGGACATCTTCCTGCTTTCCAGAGTCCACATGAATGCCTGGCTTCCAGGTGGGCTCCATGGATGCATCAGTGATCTACAGGTGAGTGTTTCAGAAGATGACACTAGACATGCTTGGCTGCAAACAGTGTCTTCTATGCTGCTGGAGAAGAGAGCCAGAGAGTCTGGCTCCTTGGGCAGCTTTGGAATTTCGAACAGAGTTCTCTAGGGCTTCAGGATTTAGAAATGGAGGTATGCGGCTCCTTTCTCATCCATCGTTTCCTAATATAGAACCCAAGAAGGTGAATCTCATGCTTCTCTTGTTCTTTAGGCCCCTGAACTGTTCACATCACTTTCTGAGAACATGTGTTTGTTTGGGGATGAACTGGAGATATCATATCTAAATACTGAAGAACTTGCTGAAATTTTTTACTTCAGTCCGTAAAGGTTCTGTCTGAGCCTCCCATTCAGAAGGCCAAAGGAGGCACTACCTACAGAGACACACCCCTATCTCCATGTTCATTCCCACTGCCAGAGCTCCTTGCAAGTAAATGAGCAGGGAACATCTCTGAGAGAATTCTAACATCTGCATCTGAAAGGAAGGATGTTTGATCTTGTGACCTAAGGCCTCCTCAGACAGAACCTCCACTGACTGCAGTCAAAGCTTTTAGCAAGTTCTGCAGTACCTAGCTCTGGTATCTCCAGTTCATCTCCAAACAAACACATGTTCTTAGCAATGATGTAACACCAGGGATGACAAGGCTCAGATCAGTGACTTTAATTTCAGTATAAACCTAAAAAACAACAAATGGTCTGGTAGCACTTTATAGGCTAACAAAACATGTAGATGATATCATGAGCTTTTGTGGGCACAGCCCACTTCTTCAGATGACATGATACCATCTACATGTTTTGTTAGTCTATAAAGTGCTACTAGACCTTTCGTTGTTTTTTAAGTTTATCCTCTACAGACTATCTTGGCTACCCCCTGAAATTTTTAATTTCAGTGACAAGGATTTGGGTGGTGGAGGCCCCAAATTCAGTCCCTTCTGTTGTGCAGGTTGTCTATAGACCCTCATGGTTTTATTTACTTTTCGTATTACCAGAGGTGTCACAGATATCTGCGGAGGAATGGAGAGACTCATGAATCTTGGCTTTATTCCTCATTCTGGAAAGGAATCTGTTCTAGTAGGCACAGACTCTTCTGCCCGTTCCACTCAACCTTGACCACACCAAATAAAATGTCAAAAGAACATGGGCAAAAATACGTTTCCCTAGGTTCATTCTTGAGAACTGCTTATCCTTTTTTGGCTGCAGTTTTCCAATGTTCCAACTCTACCCCAGTCTAAAGCAGACACCCCACAGGGAAAATTTAATCTCAAATCATTAAAGTTATAAGCAACTGAGAAACAGATTTAATAGCGATAGGCCTGGGGCAACTATAATGTGGAACTGCAGAACTTCTAGTTTAAGTACAGCAAATATGAAATGAATTGCTGAAGCAGAATGACTGTTCTTAACATTAAGATTTTTTCAGGGATATTTTTAGTAAAAGTCACAAGGAGGTCATGGGCTATAAATAAAAATTCATGGAAGCCTGCGACCTGTCCCTGGCTTTTACTAAAAAAATAACTGTGACAAAATGGGACTTAGCCTGAGCCCTACTACAGGAGGAGGGAAAAGGGGCCCTACAGCATCCGCTGCAGTTGTGGCTGACAGCTCTGCATTCCATCAGTGCCTGTGAAGGCTGGGAGTTACAAGTGCCTACATAGTGGCCGGGAGCTCTGGCTCCCTTAGCTGTGACAGCTCCAGCCCCACCACCCTCGGGCTGAGGCAGAAAATGTTACCGAGGTCACAGCTGGCAGTTCCAGGATCATCATCTTAGCTTCAGTCGCTATTCTTTATTGAGTCTAATGAGGATTTTTTTGAGTGATCCTTCTGAGGATGCTGCTTCTTGCCAAGAAAAATGTCTGCATATGCTTTTTGCGTCCAATGTTTAGATCAAATGGAAATCAGAAAAGGCCCGAAGAGTATGTAAACGGATCTCAGAAATTTCGTAGTGAATAAACAATGAAAGATTGGTTTAAAGACGGAGGGCTTGTCTTGAAATGCTACAGCAGCATACCTGCAGCACTGTAGTGCAGACTCTACCCACGACGATGGTTGGGGTTCTCCCTTGTGGCATAGGTAGACCACATCCCTGTACTCTGGGAAAACTTAGCTAGGGGGATAGAAGTTAGCTAGGGGGATAGAAGTTAGATCGATGTAGCTGTGTCTGTCTGGATGTGGATTTTTCACACTTCTGATAGATATAGCTATGCTGATCTAAGATCCAAACATAGACCAGCCCTGAGAAGTCCTGTGGCCTTGTCTACATGAGAGAATTGCACTGGATTAACTTGTTTTTTAAAACCAGATTAATAAACAGGAGCAAATATCTATATGAACTCTCTTATTTCAGTTTAATGAAGTATTTTGATTTAAGTCAATTAGAAACAGGTGTAAACTCAACCAAATAAACCAATGTGATACAAAACAAGGATGTTCATAGAGGGATGGCGCCAGTTTAACTAAATCAATTAAAAAAACTAATTCAAAACAGCAGTGACAGGGACGTGGCAGAGAGTGGCCATAGAGGGATAACAGCAGCAGTCAACAGTGCCTGGGAGCCAGTTGCCCCAGAAGCAGCAAAGGTATTGGTCAATAGTCCGCTCCTAGGAATGGGCTGTGAACTGTACCAGGAAAGCAGCTTTGAATGTTGGGCCTTCACTAACCAGGGACAGACAGCTGTGAGTGGGGTACAACAGGAGGGGAGGGGAATGGTGCGTTAGAGGCATTTGCTTGTCAGATTTTTACACTGCAAGGTGAGAAATTGAAGTAAAGGACACTGGCCAATGCTTCATGGAGTGGGTGTTTTCCTATGGTCACATGCTTTTAACTAGTGGTTGTAGTGTTCTTCCAAATTGAGGTTGGGTTTCCCTTTCCCTTTTAATAAAAGTTGTATTTGTTGTGTACAGACTTGTTGCTTGTGAGTAGGGAGATAGTGCCTCTTTGAAGCACCCAGTACTGGTATTAAGTTTTCCCAGAGTACAAGGTGGGGGGCTAAGTTGGTTCTCTTGTTTATTGTTAAGAAGAATCCCTAGCTATTGAACTCATTCGCGGTTGCTGCTGCATGCACCTGGCAGGAGAGTGACATGAGGAGTAGAACTTTTCAAAGCTGATTTACAGTTTAAGGTTAACATAGCCTACAACTCCTGGGTTTAGATCTTCTGCTACACCAGAGCCCCCATCTTCACCAGGGACTCCGAATGTTGCATAAAACAAATAGCTAATAATAATAAGAAGAATTTAGATGTAGATATAATTGGATGGCACTGAAGTTTTTACTCTTTGCATCTTTAATTTCCTTCCATCCCTGCAACTCTGCAGCAAGAACAAAGGAAGAGAGAATGCCTCTTTTGGAAAAAAAATATATGGCTGTTGGTGTAATCCTATTGTGACTTTAAGGGTAGTCTTCAAAGAAGTGACTTTCTATTAGCTATTTTTAAATAAAGCTTTGCATTTGTCTGTCATCCTCTCAGTATAAAATGAGCAGGCCTTCTTCCTCTCATTTCCTCTGCCTTCTCCCCTTAACTTTACACAGTTGGTAGGACTTTTTACTTTATTCTTTCAATGCAATTCTGTCATTTGCACACAAATGTTTCCTTGGGAACATTTAACAGTGCTTCTCTTATCATCCCCCCGCCAAATAGTGATAGATACAAAAGAATCAAGACACAAACTTGAAGCTGCTTAGGTAAGGAAACTGCTTCCACTTAACTTTATTTTTTGGAAAAAAAGGTGAGTCATCCATTATGGCAAAACAAAATATATTTACTCAGAGTTATGAGAAATGCTTTGAGAACAAACATATAGCCCCTCTCGGAAGACTTCTTTCTAATGAGTCACGTTCTCGCCGGAGCAGAGATTAGAATGTTTATTGTGTGATTTTCTGAGCATAGTTGCTTTTGCAGATTTCTGTGGCAGTTGCAATTCTGGGGATAACCCCCTCCCTTCCTTAGTCCAATTTGCTGGCTACAACCTCTCTTGGTCATTGCTGCTTTATGTGTAGAAGTTGAGGCAAACGTATATACGTTTTGTACTAATAAGGAAGAAACACCATCTGCGTTATGAGAGTCATTGGTCTAAAGCAGATGTTCCCAGATGGTGGCCTGTGGGTAAATGGTGGTCTACAAAGTACTTGCTGATGGTGCATGGTGAGCTGGGTGGTCACATGGTGCTGGCTTTTCTTTGTTTCCAGCTGTTGAAGTGCATTCCAAGAAAGTAAACATATGTTAAATACTTCCCTAGGATTACTTTTTTCCATTTAATCGATTGCTGGAGCTGGCACAAGGCTGTTGTGTGGTAAACAGTGCAACTGCAGGTAGTCTGTTGCAGTCCTGAAAGGGAAGAGATGTGCTTCATGGGACAATCCAGGATGGTAAAATGTGGTCCACCTGTTAAAGCTGTTTGATAGTATATGGGTGTGAGTGAATATACGTTGTTACTTTCTGCAACACCTTTACAGTAAGGTGGGATGGAGTGTGCAGATCCCCACAATGATGAAAAAGATGCTGGAGAGGTCTCGGGGGAGCAGGACTGACACCATCTCTCTGGACTGGCTGTCATGAATGGTAGGGAGGAAACTGCAGTCGGCCGGAGAGGAGCAGGACTACCTTAAGCAGGAAACTGCGGGCACCATTCCTGGAGCTAGAGGGAACTCCCAGCCTGGAGGCCTTCACCCCAATCTTACAGAGAGCACAGTGAATTCCCCGGGTAAGCCAGAGAGATTTAAGAAGACCTGCAAAGAGCCAGAGCCTGTGCTGAAGGCTCCAAGTGTGAATAATGGGGTGTGGTCAGGTTCCCCTCCACACACACACACACACACACACACACACACACACACACACACACACATCTGGGCAAGAGGCCTTAGTGAACTCTTTTATCTAAGGAGCTGAAGAAGTTCAATGAAGGAGGAAAGGAGGGAGGGAGTAAGAGCAGCTTTTAGTGATAATATTGTTTTACTTATTCTAATAAAGTCCTGTGTTCTGTGTTAGAAGAAAAGGAGGTACGTTGGTCATGCCAATTTATTGGAGTACAAGCATGTGCATGACACGCAGGAGAATAGAATATTGTGAATGTGTGTATCAAAGCAAAAGAATCTGGAAGATAAGTAACATTCACCTGAGGTTGTGCTGTTTTCTAGGATCTGTCTTTGACTCCTGCTGACTGCAAAACTTGAAACATTCGTCCTTCAGTTTAGCACTGATTCTAGGCCAGAGGTGGCTGATTTATAAATAGGTCAAGTTGGAGCAGCTCAGGGTTCCCTTAGTCACATATTCTTTGTAGCTTGCCTGGACTTTGAATAGACAGTCACTTCCTATTCCACTCACAGCCATCATAGAATCATAGAACACTAGAACTGGAAGTGGACTCGAGAGATCATCAAGTCCAGTCCCCTGTCTCATGGCAGGACCAAGCACCGTCTAGATCATCCCTGATAGATGTCTGTCTAACTTGCTCTTAAAATATCTCCAGTGATGGAGATTCCACAACCTCCTTAGGCAATTTATTCCAGTGTTTAGCCACCCTGACAGTTAGAACAAGAAGCAATGGGATCCAGCAAGGGAGGTTTAAGTTGGGCATTAGGAAAAACTTCCTGTCATCAGAGGCTCAGGAGAACAATTTCCCCTCCTCTCTGTGACACCCTTTTAGATACCTGAAAACCACTATCATGTCCCCTCTCAGTCTTCTCTTTTCCAAATTAAACAAGCTCAATCCCTTCAGCCTTGCCTCATAGCTCATCCTCAAGGAGGTTTATAAAATGAACAGTAGAAGCTGTGCTATGCCTGATGGGAAGGGTGTGCTTCAAGGAGAACCAGTAAAGATTCTGTTGAAAGAGGAGATGAATGCTACTTGGTCAGCACATGAGTAGAAGTAGAAGGGGTTCCAGAGGTTGACTGAGTGCTGAGTGAAGAATAAAACAAACAAAAGGAAGTTTAACCTGCTGCCTATTAATTTCATTTGGTGACCCCTAGTTCTTATAGTGTGATAATAAGTAAATAACTTTTCCTTATTCACTTTTCCCACACCAGTCATGATTTTATAGATGTCTAGCATATCCCCCCTTAGTCTCCTCTTTTCTAAGTTGAAAAGGCCCAATCTTTTTAATCTCTCTTCATAGGGGACCCATTCCAAACCCTTAAACATGGGGGAAAATACAGATCCTGTTTTAGCTAAACTCTGCTTGACACAGGAGCCAAATGGCGGGAGTGAAGGTGGGAATATGTCACCTTTTCATGTCTTCAGTCTCAAAGGCTGCCAAGAGCCACTTTCATCTCTGAAGAGGGGCAGCTTTACAGCCCATGTGAACTGCCCAAGCAGTTACAGGGCCCAGAATCAGGCCCATGAGCTTAGAGATAACTAGGGCAATGGTATTCTTCTTACTAGATGCAGTTAGTGGATTCTGGAAAGTTCTGCTGTTTCATCTTGGCAGTGCCAAGCTGAGGAGCTGTAAAATGTCATTCAAAAGATTATTTCTTTTGATGCCTCCTCTTTGGCTTTGCATCTCCTCCAACCAGCTCAGAAAACCCTCAAAAGGGAAATGAGTGAGATGCTGTGGGGAGTGGAAGTTTATACGGATGACATTTCAGTTTATGGGATGTCTGAACAAGGACATAAGATAAGGTTAAAACAATTTCAGAAGGCAATTAAGGCTGCTGGACTCAAGCTGAATATAGAAAAATGTATGCTATTAGAAAATCAACTATGGTATTTAGAGCACATGAGTGACTGAGAAAATGAGGCCAAAATGAGAGAAAATCAAAGCTATAGCTCAAAATGAATTACTGACATGGCTCCTCTCTATGCGTGATGCTCTCCTGAGGCAGCCCAGAACTGTAAGCAACTCTCTTACCCTTCTGTCTTAGTAAGGGAGAGCTTTGTTGGGTCTTAAACTATGTATGTCAGCTCCTTGACACACCACTCTGCTTCATCAGGAAAATCATCAGCGTCCTGCCAGAAGTTACCTTGCTTTTTGGTAACAGTCTGTGAACTTCAGTTCCTACATTCCCCAGCAATGTTCTTCTCTCTGGACACTCTCAGAAATGATTAAGTTTGCTGCCCTCAAAAAGGCAGTGTACATACCCGGGCCAGTTGGTCTCACTGTGGACACATACCTAATTCAACATAACACTGCTGAAATGGCTTACGGTAAAACTGAAGTTTATTAACAAAGAACAGAAACTGAAATACTAAGCAGAGAGAACAAAAACAGAAGATGGTTAGCAACAAGAGAAACCACCCTTTTCATTGGCTAAGACAGAACTTTAGTAAGTTACGGTCTTTATCCAGCATCTTCAGCCCTTCCGGCAAGAGGATCATGGAGTCAGAGGGTACTCTCCGTGATGTCCCCTAAGGGAAGTATAACTAAGGGCTCTTCTTTTTACAGTCAGTAAACCTGTGAAATGTGTTCTTTGAAAAGTAAACCCAGAGAAATTCCTCTCCTCAACTGGGGTGTAGACCAGGGGTAGCCAACCCGCGGCTCGTGAGCAGCATGCAGCTCTTCAAAGAAAAAATTGCAGCTCGCAGCTCTGAAAGGGGCATTGCATTTCTGTCTGCATTGGATGCCGCTGCAGACTTCAAAATGGCCGCCCTTAAAAGGGCAGTGCCTGCTCTGTTCTGAAAAGGACTGCGGACTGGCCTTTTTTTTTTAATCAATAACTTTTTTCCCTCAGCCCTTTGTGCTGTAGCCCCCACTATTTTGGCTCTTTGTCTGTAAAGAGTTGGCCACCCCTGGTGTAGACACAATGCTGTCTTCCTCACTCTTTGGTCAATTTACTTTTTCAATTGGCTTAATCACTTGGTTTGCCTTAGATGGAAATGATTTCCATTGTATCTGGCCTCACCTTGCTCAATTTATGTCAGAGACACAGTCAAACAGGAGGAACATGCAAAAGTATCTGCGCTACTCAGATTGCTTGACCTGAACACATTATAATAAATGGTTCCAGCACACATACATATATCACTTAATAGTAATGACCAAATTGTCACATGATACTTCCCAAGACACTATTTAGCTAAATATTCTGACTGTTGTGTGTCATGTGTTCCTGTGCCAATTGGCATAAAGGGGCTCTTAGGGTGACTCTACCATCAAATTTTAGAGCAAATTCACATATCCCCAACTGCAAAGGATTAATGCCAAGAGTTTCAGAAAGAGGTCCCAAAGGTAAGAGTCTAATGTAATTCTCAAGCATATAAATAGGTGACTGAAGCTGTGGGCATTTAGTGCTTTTGAACAATTAATTAACTTTAGTGGGAACTGTGTGTTGCCCCAGATCTTTTAGCCAACAAGGTGATTTACTAGGTTTGGAAACCTCATTTAGGCATCTGATTTTGGAAACCTTGGGCCTAAGCTCTTTATGCTGGGCTTGAAAGAGGGTCTGGATCTAGCACAAAGTGTGGGAGTTCATGCTGTTCAAGATCCAAAAAAATATCTTATTGCTCACATCTCTGGTACTAGTATGTTTCGATGTTTTAGAAACAGCAGCCATTGAAGCAGATGCCAGCCCTTGTGGGTTGGTGCTATTTCAGTGGCATGGAGAGGAAATTTTGTTCCAAGTTCCAAGACCTGATATGCCCAAAGAGAGAAGGCAGGCCAGATTCAGAAGACTGTTCAAAGTCTGTGCAAAGAAGCACCCAAAGTGAGTAAAGCAAAGCCTTGCATTTACTGCTCTGATTCTGCACCATTGAAGCCATGGTGATGTAGGGGACATGAGAGCCAAAGATTGAGGGTTTCCAGCAGTAGGAAGTGCAGCATCTTGGGATTCTTGCCTAGAGTCACTCCTGAGCTGCCCTCTTTTCCCTGCTGGAAAACATCAGCACTTGATTTCCATCCCACGTGGTCTACTCCTCTTCTATTGGTGCTAGGTCATTCTGCTACCTTGCCAACCACTAGGGGGCAATAGAATCAACAAAGTATTGGGTTTGTAGAGGTTGGGAAGGAACCATATTGGGAGCAAGTTAGATGGTATTGGGCAGGAAGAGGAAAGAAATTGGTTTTGATGGGTCGGGGATGAGTTAGGGATCTTTCAGGTGGCTGTCAACACTGTTAGAGACAAAGAAGGCTTCATTTAAACTTGTCCTCAGTGCCAAAAGGGTTAATGGAAATACTAAAGTGCAAGATATTTGTTTTTGAATGCTACTTGCTTTAAAATAAGTAAAGTTTTATGTGTATGTAAAAGTTCTTCAGCAGAAGAACAACATGATGGTGATGATGATAACAGATTATTAACTTCTAGAATTCTGCTAAGATGTAATGAATTATATTTATGGAGCAAGCTTTCAAGCTTTTATCTTAAGTACGTGTAGCCAACCCATTAACTTCTCTTATTGCTGATTTTTAGTTTAAAACAGTTTTATGTAAACAGGATATGGTAGCAAAGCAAAATGCCCCCCTCTTTAAAAAAAGAATGTAGGCAGTTCACAAGTGTTGACTAGTTGAATGATTGTGTGTGCACTAAGATACAGGGTTTTGCAAACTTGTGCAAGCTGAGCACGTCAGGAAAATAGGTCTTAAAGGACTACTCAAAATGAATGGTCACTCAGCATATATGTGTGCAGACCTTCATGATATATAGCTCTCCCCTTCCTTTCTTATATGCTTTGATCAGTGGAACAGTTGACACCTCAGAGCCATTATTCTAGGCTCTCTGCAAACTCAAACATACATTGCTCCATCAGTTTCACTGGAGTCATGTTTGATCTCACCCCCTTCAACCAGAACAACTAGAATGCTGTTTTAACAAATGTTGTCCAAACAAAAGCTGAGACTGAAGAACAATTGAGAACCGAGTGTCAACAAGGGACACATGACACTCTTTCAGATGTTTAATTCTTACTAATATTACACCTGTGTAGATGTGGAACCAATTCAACTAATACTGTGCTTCAGTAGACTATGCAGTACAACCGTGGTCACCAACTAGCTGATTGTGGTCGACTGGATGATTTTGGAGAGTCTTCCAGTTGGTCACAGTCAGCAGGCTCCCTGCTTCCCCTGGCCCCACAACACTGGCTATTCCCAGGAGTGACCAGCATGGCCCCACGTGTGTGGAGGGACAGCAGGATGGGGCAGAAGTCTCGGCATGCTGCTCCAGCCTGCAAACACCCCTCCTGCCCTGCAGCTCCCGTTGGCTGGGAAAAGGAAACTGCTCTCACTGCTCCTTCACCTCTCATTGATAACGGAGGGAGGAAACATGCAGAGCCCATGTGCCCCTCTTCTATGGAGTCACAAGGACATATTGGCCCCTTCTGCAAGTGGTGTTGGTCTGGAGCAGGCAGGGAGCCTGTCTCAGCCTTGCTGCACTGCTGGTTGGGAACCACCAGTGGTGCCACCTGATGGAAGGTCTCTCACCAGCCCCCAGCGCCCTCCCATAGCCAAAACCCCAGTGTCCCTCCTGAACCCCACCCCATGCTCCAGCCCTGACCCTCCTCCCAGAGCCAGAACCGCATATCCTTTCTGCACCCTAACCCAGCCATGACCCTCCTCCCAGTCAGCACCTCAAAACTGCACTGCAGTCCTGACACTCCCTCAAGTGCTAGCACCTCAAAACCCCACCTCAGTCCTGACCCCTCCTCCCAGAACTAGCATCTATATCCCCTGCTGCACCCTGAACCCCCTCCTAAACCCCAGTCCCCTGTCCCAGCCAGGCAAAAATGAGTGGGGGGGGGGGAAGCGAGTGACAGAGAGAGAGGAATGGGGTGGGATTTCAGGGAAGAGGTGGAACCTTGGGGTTGGGGGAGGGTAGGTCTTGGGTTGCGCTTAAATTCAGAAAGTGATCTTGGGCATAACATGTTGGAGACCACTGCAATAGAACTTCACAGTTATGGACATCTCAGGAATAGAAGTTGTCTGTAACTGTGTGTCTGTGACTCTGGGGCTACATCTAGACTGGCATGATTTTCCGCAAATGCTTTTAACGGAAAAGTTTTCCATTAAAAGCATTTGCGGAAAAGAGCGTCTAGATTGGCACGGACGCTTTTCCGCAAAAGCACTTTTTTTCAGAAAAGCGTCCATACCAATCTAGACACACTTTTGCGCAAAAAAGCCCTGATCGCCATTTTCGCGATTGGGGCTTTTTTGCGCAAAACAAATCTGAGTTGTCTACACTGGCCCTTTTGCGCAAAAGGACTTTGCCCGAATAGGAGCAGCATAGTATTTCTGCAAGAAGCACTGATTTCAGACAGTAGGAAGTCAGTGTTCTTGTGGAAATTCAAGGGGCCAGTGTAGACAGCTGGCAAGTTTTTCCGCAAAAGCAAATGCTTTTGCGGAAAAACTTGCCAGTCTAGACACAGCCTGGGTCTCTCTCTCTCTCTCTCTCTCTCTCTCTCTCTCTCTCTCTCTCTCTCTCACAGGGAAGCAGCACAGCAGCTCCTGCTCTAGCTGCCTTGGTCTGGCAGTGGGGACTCAGAGTTTTGCCTGTGACTCTCATTTTCATTTCCTAGCTGTAAGTGGGTGCCCCATGTATGGGGGTTTGGGAGAAGGGGTGGGGCAGGCAGGCCAAATGTGCCTACTTTTAAGATACAATGCCGGCACAGTACAGTATTTGCTTTTTGTGTGTGTGTTTCTGCTGCCGCCTGATCGGTTACTTCAGGTTTCACATGGTGTCCAGCTGAGTGCTCAGTCTGTGACTCTGCTGTACAGTAGAACTTCTAAGAAATAAACAGCAATGTAGATTGGGGGAATGTGAAACACCTGATTGATATGAACTGCATGAACTCTGCTGTATATACATTGTGACAGGGATAACAGTGCTCCTTTGCGAATGCCTTTCTCGTTTATTTTATGGCACTTTGCATCTCTATATAATTATGTATAATTGCTTGAAAAAGCACTTACGCATCTATTCCCCTTGGGGTGCAACTTTGCAGGAAGCGTCACGCAGTCAGGGTTTGCCTAAGGAGTGAAGTTACCTGCACCAATACATGATGTTCTCTTGGGCTGGAAACATTTACAATGCCTCCCACAGGAGTAAGCTCCACCCTAGGGGGTTATATCCTACATACTTTTAAGTCAAATTTAAAATTTATCTGCCGCCTCCTGTACTTACCTCTCTCCTACCCTGTTACCTAAGAAAAGATTTCATTTCCATGTTGTTTACTTTATATTTGTATAATGTCTGGCATCAAGATTCTCAAAATGACTTACAGAACTAATTGTCACAGCACCTTGCATTTCATAAATAGGGAAAGTGACGATCACAGAAATGGAATAACTGCTCAAGGACAAAGAACAATTCTGTGATAGGTCCAGCAATGAAGCCTACTTTGTCTGCTTCAACTACTAGGCCACACTTCCCCTCCTTTCTTTCTGTAGATAAATGACCATTCTTCCCTTCCTCTCTGCTGACAAAGAGAAACACTAATGAGCTGGGTTACCTGATGTCCTTGCTAAGGCTTCTGAGATTGGCTGAGTTGTCTCTACGAAAGCTGGGTGATATTTTTTGGAAGAGTAGTTGATTAAAAAAATACCTTTGTGGTCTACCTCAAAATATTTGTGGATTTGATGCACATAGTTTTGGATACTTACAAAGCCTCAAGAGGAAGTGCTGCTAAAGGATGCCATTGGCCCTTCACCTCACCCATCACCATCTTATAACTGTTAGCCCAAGGGCTGGGGCACTCATCTGGGATGGGGATGGACCAAGTTTCAATCTTTCCAGAGGGGGGCAAAATGCACTTTTTTAATTCAACAAAAATGTTCAGATTTGGTTTGGCCCTGACTGATTTGTTTGCATTTTTCAGAACTTCCATGAACCTGAAAAATCATGTAGGCTGTGTCCAGACTCAGGGGTTTTTTCGGGAAAAGTAGCCTTTTTCCAAAAAAACTTCCCCTGCGTCCAGACTCAAGCCGCGTTCTTTCGAAATTAAATCGAAAGAAAGCGGCTTTTCTTTCGATGGCGGTAAACCTCATTTCACGAGGAAGAACGCCTTCTTTCGAAAGTTCCTCTTTCGAAAGAAGGCGTTCTTCAATGTAAATAGGGCTTCTTCGAAAGAGAGCATCCAGACTCACTGGATGCTTTCTTTTGAAAAAGCAAGCCGCTTTTTCGAAAGTTCAATGTGCAGTCTAGACGCTCTCTTTCGAAAGAGGCTCTTTCGAAAGAGGCTTGCAGTCTAGACATAGCCGTACTGATGAGTTCTAGTCCTTGCTCTCTTGTCTTGCAGGGGTCTGTCTTGACTGAATGGAAGACTGAGCCTTCTCAGTTTAGCGATCTCACATGTGGAAATACCTGTCTGAGATGGTCAGCTGGAGTCCCTCCACAGCTAAAACCTTGGTTCAGAATCTTTCTATTCAATTTACTCCATCCTTGACCATTGAAATCACCCTTCTCTCTTATCCCTTCCAAGTGTGAGAGTTTTCTTGCATTGCCCATATTTGTGATTTGTGAGGAACAGACAGTATCTTCCAACTGGAATCATTTAAGTTTGCCAACCCTCCAGGATTGTCCTGGAGGCTGCAGAAATTAAAGATTAATCTTTAATTAAAGATAATGTCATGGGATGAAACCTCCAGGAATTCATCCAGCTAAAGTTGGCAACCCTAGAGTGAGTGCAATCACTGTTCATCTTGTTCTATGTCCATCCATGCAGAGGCTTTGTAGGTATTTTACAAAATCCTAAAATAATAATGTACCACCATTTCTAATATGAATGACATTCATGGGCTGTAAGGCATGATCTAGTTGTATGGCACTCCCGTGCGACAGTGATTGATAAGTTAACACTGATTAGGCAAGCAGATGGTTTTGGAGGCCTGTAACATTTTACAGAGTTTCTTTAGCATGGGTACAAAAGTAAGTGACAGCTAGAGTAGAAGCATGAGCTGGAAACATGCCTTGCAGTGGCATACAAGTTTCTATTTCTGACCTGTGGTCAGAATATCCTATCCTGAACAGTGCTTCTGGGAGGAGATAGGAAAGGAAGGGTGTGGTCAGGAGGATCTCCATGCAGAATATTCTTGGGATAGTTCTGTGGGGAAATTGAAAGCCGATTCTCCTCACCCCCATAGTACAGTCTTCAGAAGCCACAGGTTCTGGGTAAGTCCCTGGGGAATTTAGAGAAGGCCAAGAGCATTTGCAAGGAAAGCACTGTGCAGACTAAGATGCTCCCACTTGATTCTATGCTGTGTGGCTTCATCATTGCAGCTGCTCTGGCAAAGGATTCTCTAGTGACAGATGCCTTTGGGCACAGTTTTTAAATGGGTGTTTCCCAGAGCAGATAAAGTAATGGAAAAGTTACAGCAGGGTGGGGACGAGAAGAATATTCAGCCTGTTCCTCACACACCCTAGTTGTGAACCTCCCATCACAATGGGGCAGCGTATGTCACACGGACAGCTGACCTCCTCTACCTCTTAAGATGGGGGACTCACTCTTAACTGGCCTATCAAATCTGAGCTGCTTATTCCACAGTATTATAGCTAAGTGAATGCTAAGCATTTCCTCCCTTAGGATAGAACTACCAATCAATTTATTGTTGCTTTAGCATAACTAAACAGTGGATAGCTTGGGTGACTGATAAAGTATGTCTCTGTGTTTAGCAAGGCCATTATCAACAGGAATAGTCAGAATTGTGTGTCACTCTTTGTGCCGTCCTGTCAGACTAACACTAACAACAAAACCAGGCCAAGCTGCAGGCTGCCAGATGTCAAACTACATGAGTAACAGCTCCTTGTATATATTCTGACAGCGTGAATGGGAAACATCCTGGTGGTTGCAGGAAGGGGAAAAATATCAACATTAATAAAGTCAATTTTGACTTTTGGCCAAGATGTATATCTACAATCCCAAACCAGAGCCCTCAGTGCAGATATGGGAATTATTTCACTGCCAAGTCTTAGCTATCAATACTACTTACTCCAGTCAAAGCATTCTAATCAGCATTGCTTTGAGGTAACTTGATTTCAGGCCTGTTCCTGTGTCTCCCTGGCTTCTGGAATTTACACAACATGTTGGAACACTTATCTCTGAGTGGCTTTTGGATGCACTGCATTGAGTTAAGCACCACTTGAGGGGAGCACTCTGAGAAATGATTTCTCCTCAGACTAAAGAACCCTCATCTTAACAGTCCAAGTTTGTCTCATGGTCCAATCTAATGAAGGGCCTGTTGCAAAGTCCCCAAATCTTAATAAATTCTAGATTCAAGGATCAGGTCCTGATCTGCAATCCATGGATGGACTCTGTTTCTAAAGCGGGTGGCTCTAAATCCCATGACCAAACATCCCCATACTTGGTGGCTCGGGACAGTTTTCCCTTTGTTCTTCTAATTTTGACCTATCTCCATATCACATGACTTTATGAAGCAAACACCCCCCTTTCATTTACGAATTCCCAAAACTTCAAAATTTCAGGTTTTGACTAAGGTTTCAGCAGCCTTAGTGCACAAAGATTTAATGAACTAGTGACTGTGCTCTTCTCTAGGGGCCTAGCCCAAAGACTGGTGAAATTATTAGAAAGACTCCCACTGACTCCCATTCACTGGGGTCTGGTTTGATCATGGAGGTTGTTCTAGATCAGGGTTAAAATGCACTGGCAGAACAGAGCTGGGTATTAGCAGTGCAAACCTATACTGTATCTTGGATAAATACAGGACTCCAGTCTCCAAGGTTGTTAGTCTGGTGCTTTTCAACACCATTTTATTGGTTTTTGTTGCTCTATAACTCACCATCTCGAAAGGGGAGCCCACCCTGTGTGCACGGCACTATAGCGCAGCGCCTTCTATAAGTCTGATGCTCCCTGCTTTCTCCTGATGAACAGAGTCTAACACGCTAACGATGTGGACAGCAACTACATATGTATGCATTTAAAGATTCCATTCAGAGCAGCAGTCTGACATGGCATGAATACAGCATTGTGCTGTTGTTCCAGATTCCAGTCAGACAACACTGTCACTGCATGCTTCCAGCCATCTGAGTTACAAATTAGTGACAGCTACATGAACTAATTGATTTATTTGATATTGTAACTACTGCTGTCAAGGGATGTATTGATTTACTAGTTAGTTATAGTAGCAATACAAGTAAATATGAGAGTTCCACCATTCTTACAATACTAAGTACAATTAAAACCACCTTTGAACATATGCTTCCCGAAAATATCCTAGATAGCTTTTAAAAAGAAAGTTAACTTTTCAGACTGGGGAAAGTGTTTTACACTGCTCCACCTCTCTGTCTGTCCTGGAACTTGTACCGGTGTCATCAGTGGAATATTGTAATACCTCACCTGAATTTTGATGAAAATCAGTGAATTTATCCTCACAACACCCCTGTTTGTAAAATGCCTTATAAACGTACAGTGCCATCTGCATGATTATTACCACTAAACAGCATTCTGGGCACCTGAGATTGTTCCATCCATGACAGTTTTCTGAAGTACATTGTTGTAGACAACCAATTCCATCATGATGACTTTGAAACTTCCATCTCTCTCTCTCTCTCTTTTTTTTTGGCACCAGTTCAGTTTTGCTAGGCTGCAAAGACAATAGTACACCTACTCCCACAGAGACAAAATTTATACAAACATCTCAGACAGCAAGACAGTAGAATTTCATCCTCCCCCCCCGCACAAGCCCCTCAGCATTTATTAGACACTATTTACACTCTCCTGTAATCATTCCAGTTTATTTGTACATGATCCTGCATGTTTATTACTTATACTTGTTCTCTCTCTCCTTTATCTACTCTTGTGTTCTGACCTCAGTTTGGGTATAGATTGTCTGGAACATTACCACAGAGGGAAGAGATCAAAGAAATATTAATACTAATGCTTTGTGCTTGTATAGCATCTTTCCTTTGAGGATCCAAAAGTGGTTTGAAAACTTTCATTATAATAAACTGCATAATCCCTCTGAGATAAGTACTTATTATCCTTCTTTTAAAGACGGTGAGTTTAAGAAACAGGTGAAATTACTTGACCAGGGTCACACGATCAGTGGCAAAGTCAAGAACAGAAGTCAGAGTTCCTTCCTCTGTATTCAAGCAACAAGATATACTCCATTCAACGACATCTAGGGCTGGATAAATCAGCTCTGAAAAAAACTGGACACATGTTATCTCATCTATCTGACCTCCAACTATTTAAAGGTTTCAATTAATCTGGTAAAAAAAAGAAATACAGATTAGAATAAATATATTACCTCACCCATCTATAATTAGTAACCAATGAACATGGCTTTCTTAACAGTCACACCCCTAATTTGATTTCTTTCTTGTTGTGTACTGTGGAGCTGCTCCAAGTAGCCTGAACCAAACAACCCTTTTGGTTTTCAACAAACCATTTGATAATCCTAAACCCTTATTCCCAAGAGCCTCCACAACTGCTAGCTTTATTCCTGACCCAGTTCCAGCTCAGGTTGTTGTCTAATCCTTCCCATTTATTTACTCATATGTATGAAAGAAAGGCTTGTAAATTCTAGGGATCTCTGAAGATCAGAATCTGCTGAAAATTTGTCATATCTACTAGTCAAAGCACTGGACTGGGAGTCCAACACCTGACTGAAAATCACTCATGACACTTGGGCTGCATCTATACTACAAGACTCTTTTGCATTTCCTCTTTTTTGTGCAAAAACCTCTTGCGCAAAAGGGATCCGAAGAAAAAATGCAAATGAGAGCGTTTCCTCCATTTGCATTTCCTCTTGCAGAAGAGGCTTGTAGTATAGATGCAGCCTTAGGGAGACCGAGGCAGGAAGTTTAAGGCCCAGATCCACAACGGTGGCCTAAACACCTGTAGGTCTGGGCCTAAGAGTATAATAGGATTAATACCTGACAAAGAGTTATGAGACTTGTGTGCATAACCAGTATACTGCCATTATCCATTTCTTTTATTATTTCTCCTGAATACTGGTTAAGTTACTTAGATTCATAGACATTCCATAGTTTCAGTGAAGTCCTTCACACACATCCCAAATTCACATACTCTATAACTGCCAATATAGTCCCTCTACTCTCCAGGATATTATAGAGTCTTTGCACCCAACGTTTTCTAATTGCTAGGGATTGCTTTTTGTCTTTTGGAACCAATTAATATTTTTATTTTGGTATAGTTTTCAGGCTGATTTTTAAAGTCTTTTCTCCTAATAGAGGGAAAGCAGAGAAAAAGCTCCCAAATCCTTTGCTTCACTGCAGCTGTATTTGATGTGGTTTTATTGCAAAAGCACATAAAAGTCTGCATAGCCACTTCTCTCCATTAACCTAGTAAAAGAAGGCACATAAAAAAGTCAGTTACTCCCAGACTCTGAACCTTTATCATAACTCCATCTAGTGCAGGGGTGGGCAATAATTTTTTAGCGGGGGCCATTTCAAAATTTTTTCAAGTGGCCACCCCGGAAGGGGCAGGGCCTTTAAATAAGGAGTTGAAAAGGCTTGTGCCTCCCCTGCGGCTCCCAGGCATCATGTTAGCAGGGGAACGGAGCAGTGAGCCCTTTCAATTCCTGCTATTACAAGGGCTCACGGCTCCCAGCGTTGCTGCTTGCCCATTGCTTGGGAGCTGGGGACACATGAGCCCTTTCAACTGCTTCTTTTTAAAGGGCTCGCACCTTCCCTGGGTCTGTTGCCTGCCAGCCACAGGGAAGGTGTGAGCCCTTTAAATAGAAACAGTTGAAAGGGCTTGCGCGTGACTCCCAGGAAATGTGCTAGCAGTGGGACGGGAGCTGCAAACCCTTTTAACCACTTCTATTTAAAGGGCTTTGGAGAACCTTTATATAGAAGCGGTTAAAAGGGGTCACAGCTCCAGCGCTGCTCATGTGTTGCCTGGGAGCCGGAGCTGTGCGAGTCCTTTCAACAGCTTCTATTTGAAGGGCTCGCACCTTCCCCATGGTTGCCAGGCAATGCGTTGCATGACAGGGGTGGGGAAGACACTAGCCTTTTAAATAGAAGCAGTTGAAAGGACTCGCATGGCTCCAGCTCCCAAGCAATATGCTAGAGGTGGGTCCTGGCACAGCTGCGTGGGCTGGATCAAAGCCCTAGGCAGGCGGGCTGCGACCCACTGAGTGGCTTTTGCCCACACCTGATCTAGTGCCAAAAATAGGCAAAAAGTGTGAGTTGGAGGCTTTAAAGACAATTTTTACATCCCACTCCCAAAGGGCCATAATTCACTTAACATTTACAGAGGAAATCCTAGGAGGCTTTGTGATCCGCTCCAAGAGAGCCATTCACCCACTTCCTGTCCATCTTTCATTGTCTCCTCAGAAGGTGGCTGCTAAAGCCACCTTTCACCTCTTATCTCCAAAAAGCATTGCTTCCACAGGGGCATCAATGTGGGACAAATGCTCTCTTCCTATCTCTATGTTCTCTGGCTTCCTTCTACTTTCATTTCTTTCTTCTCACCTTCCAGCTTGTCCCACCATCTTTTCTCTCTCTCCCCATCCTGAAAGGTTCTCCCTTCCTCAGCAGGTTCCTTTTGCCTTCTCTCATCCCCATTCTAGAGGGCTACCACCAGAGGATAACATATGTAGAAAGGGAATGAGGCAGCAGCTTCATTGCCTGTGGATTTTGATAGGTATGTTAGCAAAGAGCAAAAAAGGAACATTTTAGCTACAACAACAGGAGGAATAGCTACCCCTGACATGAAGAGAAGAAAAGGAAGGATGGAAAGAGTAATTTTGGAATCTCAAGGATATGGAAACAACCCATCTGGAGCTGGAACATGCAGAAAATCAGGGCAAGCCCAGCTGATGCCCCCTCCCATTTTTACAACACAGCCGGTGTGTCTACACAGTAGGACTTTCCTTGAAATAAGCTACACAAATTGAGCTACGTCAATTGCGTATCTTATTTTGAAATAGCTTATTTCAAAATTGGGAGCGTCTACACAGCACTTATTTCGAAACAGAGCACTCTTCCTCCAGCTTCCCTTACTCCTCATACAATGAAGGTTACAGGAGTCAGAATAAGAAGTCCTCCAGCTTGACAGGATTTCAACATTATTTCGAAATAATTGCTTGCTGTGTAGACTTGGACTACGTTATTTCAAAATAACGCTACTTATTTCGAAATAATGTTGCTGTGTAGAGGTACCCTTCCAGAATAAACAAATGGATAGACTCTACTACACGTCTGCTAGTCTCTGCTATAAAACCCTGGTAGCTCCTGAAAATGAAGCCAAATAATGCAGTAGTAGCTCATTTATCCAATGATATCAGGAACACCACAACTCTTTGGATATTTTGGGGCATTAACTCAATTGGTTTTGAAGTCTGTATCCAGGGTCTCCTGTTGCTAGATAATCAGAGTCCTCATAGATAGGGTGTGCTTGTGGTTGCACTTCAGTATATAAGGCCTTATGGGCTGGTTAGACTTCAGTGGATAAAATTTTAGTGCCCTTGGGGGCAGCTCTAATCTTGGGGTAACTGAGACCTCCAATTAACTGCTGTTTGAATAAGCAGGGATTGATTGTACTAAAACATGACAAAACAAGAAGTTAATCAAGCTATGCCACAGATCTGCTTACAGTATGTGTAGGGATACACATGTCCAGGTAAGGACATATTGTGACTTCATAGTAATAGTTATTTATACACATTTTAATCAGCAGCTGATTCTCAGCTGACTGAGTTGCTTTTTTAGTAAAATATGCATGAACATTGCAAGCTGGCATGGGCTAATGCTAAGGAATAATTCTTCTTTTCTTTCCTACGGCTTGAAAACCTTCTACATTTCCAAATGAATGTGTGAATTAACTCTGTTACTTGAATGACACTCGTCCTGCCAGTGGAATATAGAAGCAATGCAAATTATATTGGATCAATCTGATTCAATTACTTTGTGTAATCTCGGATTTAACCTCATTGATAAGAACTTGGAGCGATATTTTAAATCATTCTTTCCTCTCTTATTATCTTACTCCTTTATTCAAATCCATCACATAGGAATAATTACAGGAAAAGACTAATTTTCCCCAAAAAACTCTTTTAAATAATTTTAAAATTTAAATCCTTTAGATTCATCAACTCCTCTTCTCAAGATGAGAATATAAACAATTACATACAAAGATGCATGCTGAAATTATAGACTGAAGAAATTCCAACACACTCTTCCCTTCTCAGAAAACTCCTCCAGATGATGACCTTTAACACACTTGTACCTTTATCGATAATATGACAGAACAGTGAGCCCTTAAAATCAACACACATAGGCCCTATCGTGTCAAAGGATGGGGGTGGATAGATGGGGAGAAATGCTACCACACCAGATAGGCCCAGATCCTGGCAAAATATGTTTGAGGATGGGAGCCATGTTCTGTAAAGTTTCCAAGACCCAAACCATTTAGGACTTGAGGTCAAAATCAATACCTTGAATTGTAAAAGGAAACAAACCGGAAGCCAGTGCATGCATGTAGTACATTCATGCAAAGTGTTCCTTGCAAGAAGCATTACTAACCGGGAGGGATGTTTTATCTTCAAGAATGGTGTTTTTGAATATATTTCAGGTGTAGCATTATTTAAAGTGCATAGCATAATGCTATCTGAAAGGAAATTCAAGTCTTATAGATAAGTTCCCTCAGCTGAGGAATTTCTTCCAATTGTCTCCCTCAGCCCCATATAACTAGCTCAATCTTATTTAGATACAATAGGAAGGATACACAGATACATTTAAAATAAGGAAGATTTTATAGAATAAAGTTTCTCAAGAACTACCTCATGTCGGTATGTCAGTGCAGGCACTTTCAGCATTCGTATTTTATTTCTATCTGTTGTTCAGATGCTTTCTTCTTTCTGGATATGTGGCTGTGCATTTAAACAGAGATGATTTTTGTGGGGGTGGGAGGAAAAACTAAAAGGGATGCATCAAGAACTACCTGTCTGTTTACAGAACTATATGTCTGTGTAGAAATGTAGTTGGAAGGATTAGAAAGGTACCGGTACTTGTCTAAATCATACTGGCTCACACAATAGATGCTGAATTCAAGATCAATGTTTCAGCTGATTAAGAAGAAAATACTTTTTACTCTTCTACAGAGAAAAAAAAATCAGAACCATACTCAAAAGTTAAGTAGAAAGAACACACATGACTCGCTTAGGTTAGACTTTTGTCATCATGTTCCACCAAGTAGTTTTTAAATCAAAAGATAGAAAAATGTGGGGAAACCCTGCTAACCCCACTTGTCTGACCTATTCTTGTTAGAGTTATATCTAGCATGAGTATCAGAAGCAGCGAACTACAGAAAGTCTATGCCCCCTCTCTAACATTATTATCCCCCCCTGCTGTTTTAATTTATGTGTTTAATTTTGGTTTGCAGGGTGCAATATGGCTAATTGCTTGAGAACTGCGCTGCCTTACAAGTGAAATTTTGCTTTTTCATAATTGTGGCACATCAAGTGTAATAATGTACATTTAATTTCTCAAAGATAATTATGCTAATAGAATTATTTGAATAAAAATTTACACTTTATGCAGGATAATGGCCTCCACCTCCTAATTTATACTAATGTACTTCTGTAACGAATTTTTAATAAGCTACTTCAACCTGGGGCTGGCAGGGTGGAAGCACAGGACTGACAGGGCACCGAATCCTTAGGGGGAACAGAAACAATTTATACACGTTTAGTAAATCCTGCCAGAGGTCAGGTGGAGGAGCAGTGCTTGTCAGACCCCTGAAGGCACTTCATTCAGTCCCACTCATTTGGAAGGCTGTTTGAATCCAAGTTTGGCTTCTAGAGAGAGAAGAAAGAGGGGAAAGAATGGTCCAGATTTAAGGTCCTTTAGTTATATCTATGATGGACTCCGCACTTTGCAGATGCATTCAGCTTCCTGAAGGACCGAGTGCCTTGGACTCTCAGTGGTGTGAGTGGAAATTAAGGGAGAATACATCCTCCCATGGCTATCCAGCAGCTTGCTCAATATTAGGAAGTGCTGAGTCCTCAGCAGCAACTATTGACTTTGAAAGCTAGTTTGTTGCCAGAAACGGGACAGAAAGAGAACGTTCCCAGACTCTAAAGGATTTTGGTTTATTTTTAAGTCCTCTCCTTAAGTACTGGCTGAGTCTGAGGGCTTGGAATGGACTCTGTGCAAGGACACCAGAGCATGAACATAGTTTGGGAGGCAGGGGGGCCATGTTACTTTCTTTGAGGGGGCTGCTTCTTGTGACAGGGGAACTGACAAGGCAATCAATTCCCCTGCTAGTGGGACCAGTCTCTTCCCAAATGGGGGAGCTGAGGTGGGCCTTACCCCCCTTTGTCACAAAGCTGGCCTCTCTGTGGCCCTGGCCCTGCTCCTTCTCCTGTGGCCATGACCCCTGTGGCCTGGCTGGAAACCAGAGCTGAGTCATGATAAGAGCCACTTAGGGAGCACAGGCCACTAAAGGTTTCCTGTTTGCCCTAGCTGGTTGCACACCGTGAGGTGGGGAATGGGCCAAAGCTGCGCTTGGGCATCCCGGCCTGCTGCCAAGGGCAGGTGGAGGGTCCAGGGCTCCCTAGAGTAGCCCAGACTCTCTGGCAGCTCTTACCATGGCTTGGACACATGCAGGACCTTGGGGAGAAGAGAAGGAGAAGGGCCAGGGCCACAGAGAGGCCAGCTTTGTGACAAAGGGGGGTAAAGCCTCCTGCTCCCTCCCTTTTACTGAAGTTCCGGCACTCCTGGCTTGGAGGAGAAAAGAAACCTCAGATACTACTCTTTGACATCCACCCTCTTAAACAGGCTTAAACCTAGCTCTAACAGTTTGAGCAATGTCCATAGAAGCATTAGCATGTAAAGACAAAACTTCAAAGTTTCCATTGCGGTGGGATGCAAACCAGGCTTTACTGGAGTGTGACACTGTACAGTCTTGCAGTTTTGTCCCAGCAAATTATTTCTAACACAATGGCATTGGATAGGTCAATGCTCTTTTATAGTTTAAAATCCTGTGAGCATGTCTTAAATATATCAGTAATTGGGCCAGAGCCCAGAATTCTCTCCAGATGCTTTGCGTATCTCTATTGAAGTAAAGGGCATGGTGAAGGAAAGAAAAGAAAATCCAGTTTAATCAGGTACATTTGGATTTCCTCTACACCATTTCCCTCCTTAATCACAGGTGGGAGAAAGGGGGACATAGCTCAGCAGTTAAGGAGGATCTGACTTTATGGTGTTCATAGTACCTCGAAATGCCTAACATGAATAGCCAGTTGTTGCTCCTAAAACCTTGCCACACACCTTTTACTATTGATTACATCTGCAGCATCTCCCTCTCATTGGAATTAGGAACTGTTGTAAATTTCAAGGGAACTGCTTAAACAGTGAAGTGTGATAAATGGAAGTTTTTAAAGGTGCAGACTCTAATACTGGATTCATACAAAATGGCATGATTAATGCGTAGACGGTTAGATCACATTTTTGCTTTAATTATTGCAGTACTTTTCCCTCCCCTTTCCCCTCCCCCCCCCCAAAGCTGTAAGTAGATTTATTGGTGAAGGAAAGCACTGGACTTACATCTCTAGAAGGTGAATAACTCTATTTATCCACTGAAAAAGTGAAAAAAGTGAATAGCACAAGCAGCAGGCGTGCAAGCCTCTGCTATGTTATCCCAGAGGTTTACCTCAGCTCCTCAGCTCTGCTCTGAATGAGCTTTCACTCTCCATACTCAGTTAAACAGCCCTACTACCTGCTGAAATTGCAAATAAAGGAATTCATTTGGTGGCCTGTTGCAGTGAGGACATCTAATCTGAGGTCAGGTGGAGGAGCAGTGCTTGTCAGACCCCTAAAGGCACTTCATTCAGTCCCACTCATTTGGAAGGCTGTTTGAATCCAAGTTTGAGCAATCCTTTCATGAGCAATGCTTACAATGGGCCAAGCTATATTATTTAAAGCGCTCTCATGATTTTCCATTCTAGGTATGGACAAATCCTCTTATGTCTCAGATACAATGAGGTAGTAACTGTTACTATGTAATGTTGACCATTGTAGGCTATCAACTCATATCTACTTTTACTACCTCCTGTAGCTGGTATGGCTTCAATATTGTGATTTACAAATAAACAGCTTTGAATCTTTTTTTTTTTAAAAAACTCCTTATGATTTTCATTGAGGACCCTTGAAAAATGATTATATGAGTGGAACTATTTCTTTTATGGAGTTAAGTTATTTAACGTTATTGTAACACATCTGCAGTTTGTTTTTCTTTTGTTTTCCTCTGATAAATGCAGAGTGCCTTATAACCTTAGATGGGAGAACTGGTTTGCATAAAATAAGAATGGATATGGGTCTTCACAGAAAGCACAAACCAAACTGCTTTATTTTTATTGCTGAAATTTGCAGAATAAACAGAATCTAATAAACAGAATATAGAGAGGTGATAACTTTATTGTTATTATTTATATAGCACCATAAATGTGCATTCTGCTTAACAGACAAATAAAAGCCATCTCAAGAGATCGCTTCAAGTTCATCTTCAGCAGAGTGCAACTTTCTCTGGAACATTTTTCCTTTTTCCAAATTAGAAAAGCCAACATTTTCAAACTTGGTTGCCTTACATTTAGAAATTTGGAGCTAGAGTTTTAAAGATATTCAGGTGCCTAAATAGGTACCTTTAAAGTCTATTCCCAGAGGGTATGTCTACACTACCCTCCTAGTTCGAACTAGGAGGGTAATGTAGGCATACCGCACTTGCAAATGAAGCTCGTGATTTCAATTTTGCATAAGCGGGGAGCCGCCATTTTTAAATCCCCGCGCGGCTACACGGGGCTCGAACTAGGTAGTTCGGACTAGGATTCCTATTCCGAACTACGAGGTGTACCGGTAGTTCGGAATAGGAATCCTAGTCCGAACTACCAAGTTCGAACCAACGGGGATTTAAAAATGGCAGCTCCCCCCTTATGCAAATGAAGCCTGGGAAATTCAAATCCCGGGCTTCATTTGCAAGTGCGGTATGCCTACATTACCCCGCTAGTTCGAACTAGCGGGGTAGTGTAGACATACCCTAAGTTCTTAGTTATGCACATAAAATAAAATGTTTGATTTTCAACAGAGAATTCATCAGTAGATGTCACTGGCAAAACTCTCATTGATTTTAATGGAGCCGCGATCTGACTCTCCAAACTCTCATCAAAGTCAGTGGGTGCTGCCTGTGCTCCCTGCTTCTGAAAATCATGTCTTAAATTAGCTTCCTAAATATGGATTTAGGAGCCTTGCTTTAGGTTTAAAATGTTGGCAAAAATGCTGTTTAGTAACACATCAATCAGTAGTAGATTTCCACCAAACCTGCAACTTTTTATGAAGAGGAGAAATGCCAAAGTGGTTAAATTCCACAGAAATTTTATGGGAAATAAAAAGCATGAAGGAAGGACTGAGAGAAAGCATTATTGGAAGACTGGGCTGAATTACTTTAGACATCTCTACCACTCACACATCAGGAATATTGCCCCTACTTCAGGAAGAGAGTCTCGATTTTTCTCATTCTGAATAATCTTTGACTTTCTTTTTTTACCCTTCCTGTCTTGTCTATTTATAATATAAACTCTTGGCAGTAAGAATTAACTCTCACTTTTTGCTGGAATAGTGCCTGGCACAAGGGACCTGTAAGCCGATTGGGCTCGGGGAGGGGTGGCTCCCCCTCGTGGTCAATGGGCGTCCAGTCCAACCCACTATGTGTTACGCTGTCAGTAGGGGAATTAATGGTGGTTGAGGGCCCGAGTGTAGGTCCTCTCACTGGGTGAGCAACAGTCCAGCATCCAGAGCTCGGCCGTGATCTATGGCAGGCAGCCATGAAAGTATTCAATAGCCTGGCCTCGGTTTGGGTGGGCAGCCAAACAGTTCAAGTGCTCAGCCTCTGTTCAGGGCGGGCAACAATTAAATAGTTCATGGGCCTGGCCTCAGTTCTGGGTGGGCAGCAAAATAAATAGTTCAAGTGCCCGGCCTCAGTTTGGGGCATGGCAGTGGTTAACCGACAAACAAACAGCTCAGAGCTGAACCCTGGTTCAGGGCATGGCGGCAAGCAAACGAACAGCAGTTCAAGACCAAGCAGTTAAACTCACAAGCAAATAGTCCCAAAGCCAAACCCTAGTTCAGGGTGTGGCAGCAGTGGGGGTCGGCTGCAGTTCCGGCACAACAGAGGGGAGTCTGCCACCCGAAAATAGGGGGGAAGGTGGGATGCAGGCCTATGTACTGTCCCAGACCAGGGCCCAGGTAGCAGTAAAGCAGTCTGCTGCTGGGTCGGGGGGATCCACTCCACAATGCTGCCCTAGCTTTGTTTCAGCTAACGTGTAGTCAGCTTTCCCTGGGCTACTTCCAGAACTCCCCTGAGGCTCTACCTGGGTTCCAGGCCCGTTCTCAGAGCTTCAGCTTGTCGGAAGCTCTGGCCAAGTAGCAACTCCATCCTGGTCGTCTGGGAACAGCTGGCCCGGCAGCCCAAGCCACTCTGCTTCTGCTGTGTCCTGCTCATCTGACAAGTGTAGAGTGGAGGCTTTTGGACCCTTCAGCAGGCCTTTTATCTCTCTGGCCCCTCTTCCTGGTTTCTGGTCAGGTGATTCATCAGGGCCAGCTGCTGCCCACCAAGGCTCAGGGAGGGGCAGCTCTCCCTTGTGGTCAGTGGGCATCCACTCCGACCCACTACAGAACCCAATTGTGATCGGTGCCTTTAAACACTACATACGACAAAAAATAAATAATAGTTGCATTAAGCCAAAAGAAATAGTTATCCAGCTGCAGTATTTCCCTAATCATGCTGCGCTTCATCCATGTATAATGGCTTAAATGCATCCCCAAAAATAAAAGCTCAGCTCTAAACATCTAAACATATTAAATATAGATACACACATCTATACTGGATTTATAACCCAGACCATGAAATAACACCACAGTGATTGTACTCCTTCCAGTACTCATCCTTATCCATTTGAAAGATCATGGAGATATGCACTGCAAAGATGAACCAATGGGGAGTACTCTAAAATTAAGCCTCCTGCAGACCTAAATTTGGAGAATAAAACCAAAAATACTGTATTACTTTCTGCAAGATTTGGGCATTTAAATGTTCCAATCTCTGTATAAACTGTATGTTAGGAGGTAAGAGATGCAATATAAAGTTTTGTAAAGTCTGCCAAAAATACATGCTTGTCAGTAAGTACTAAACAAAAACTGATTTAAAGACAAAAATCCCGAGTGAATGCTTGGTTGTCAGTGGATGCCTATACAATTGAATTGGTAAATGGAGAAAAAAGAGGCAGTGGTCATCTAATTCTCATGTCCCTTGGAGTAAGAACTGACATTCTAAGAACTGTGAGCAATGAAGTAGATGTTCTGGTAAGATATTAGTTTCTTAAATTGCTCAAATAAGAAGGCCAGAAATGTCTGTCAAGAAGAGACTTTACATTTGGAATGTATCTTGTTCCCTCATGATCAAACAGTTCCTGTCCTGAAGAACTTATAGTTTAAAAACAAAGGCGATATATGAAGGGTAGGGAGAGTGAGCTAACTATTAAGAAGCGTAGAGAGACAATGCTAATAAGTAGATTTACAATGTTTTAAAAAAAATCAGTATATAGTCATGGAAATGTGAGTTAAGTAGCTAAGGTGCAGAGGAATTGCATATCATGCTATCTAGTCTTCTCTAGGAGATGCAAAAATACAATGATGAAAAAAAAGCTTAAACTCCCGTGTATCAATATATAGATAGCACTGATAGTATATTAGTTATCTCCCGTAAGCCAAGCTGATCACTATTGCTGGACAAGAGAAAAATAACCAGTAGTACTGTAATTAAAAATCTGTTTTTAAGCCATTGTGAGTCATCCTATGAATTCCAGTGAGAGTCTGTTACAATAGCCATTGCAAACTTTTGTGCCTTTTAATGTTCTCTAGGAATGGCAAAAGATGTTGATAAAATGCCAAAAAAGGAGTTTTGTTCTTGTACAGATTTTAGACGCATAATATACATTAGCTATTCATCAAATAGCACTTGAGTTTTAATGGGGTTAAAAGTTGCACAGTATGTCTCAGTCTCTAGACTAGTATCAGGCAGGAAGTAAAAACCAATAGTATAAAAATATTTGCTTCTTTCAACACGATTTCTCTGACATGTTATCTAAAAAAATGACTAGGATCATCCTTGGTTTATTGACATTTGGAGGGAGGGCGGGGGCAGCAGGGTTTTTAGTGTATGTTTGATTTCCATTGCAGAGTTTTGCCCTATTGACCCCAGGGTATCAAGGATCAGAGCTTGGAGATAATAAATCAGGAAGTGGCCATCTGCACACTCTGTGTACTAAAAATCCTCAGGTTTGACCTCCTGGTGTGATTCGCTAAGTCTTCAAACTAATCCGTTGTACAAGTGCTTTATACCCAACAATCTGATCTTTTTCTCTCTTTTCAAGATGGACAATTCTATTTTCCACTTCACCAAGATGAGAGTCAAAAGTCTTTGATTCATACTCCACAGTTCTCTCATTTACCGACAGTTCCATTACAGAGGTTTTGGACTATCCATTTTGCTTTCAGGTAAGGTTAAAAGCTCTCCAGTTCTGACAGCCGTGGAGCTACCACGGGCTCAGGAGACTTGCAGGAAAGAATTGTGTGTCTTTTAATGGCAAATGAGGAGGAATTCACATTTCTCACAGTACAAAGTGGTTTTCTTTTCTTTCGCCAACAAGGGTAATTTCTAGGTATTCTAGGCATCATCTGATAGAATGGATCAGCACAGTTATTAGAGGTAGGGAAAAGTAATGTGAGACTCTCCAGTTAAGCTTGGCAAAATGAAACTACCACTTCCATAAAAGGTGAAAATATAGTTAAGGGGTTAAAGTCTTAATCAGTGCTTACACTTACAAAGTTTGACTTCACTCTGGTAGAATGTTTATGAAAGGAGATTACATGAGATTGAATTAAGGACCTCAAGATTTGTATAGCTGGGCCTAAATTTTTCCTTTCTTACCTCTGGGACACTGCTCTTTACCAGTCATCTTCCCACACAATGCATAATTTATTTGCCTAATTTCACTGATTTGTGTATATCCTAATTTTACAAGAAATTCAGCATTTCACATCATTGATCTGTTGACTTTCCTATCTGGAAAAAAACCCAGCCTCCAAACATAAATTACTAACAAAGGCTATCATTGTGCCCATATTTATTCTGAGCTTTGGGAGCCACATCTAGTACAAAGTCTGTGCCCTATGTTCTTTGTTCCCCCCAACCCTGGCTTAATTCAGTTTTGCTCTGGGTTTTCAGAATGCAGTATGATATGATTTGTATTTTAATTTCCATTTCCTGATGCTTGAGATTTTAAATTGGACATTAGCCTTGCAATAACACTGTTTAGAAACAATTAATTCTCCTGTATTTAAGGAAAAAAGAGAGAAGAAAAATTTCCTGTACTTCGTAACACTAATTTTTAATGATGTCATTTAGACTTTGAAGATCACACTATGTTGCAGTGGAATGGGAGGGCACAGGGTGTTTCTATTTCAAATATTAGACTGTGGATATCCATTTACATTGCCTGTAATTTTGTTGGATTGTGACCCCTAACCAGTACTCTGAGCAAAAATGACAATGGAAGATTAACATAGGGACTGGCAGCAATGAAGTCATAAAGCCAGCTCAAGAGATTGGCATGAACTCGTAGTGTGACAGTTAAATTAAGAAGCTTGTTTTAGAAGCCTTTTGTGCAGAATGACTCATTTTGTTAAACAATCTGAGGGCAAGGTTGAGGGTAGAGGTAGACTAAAATAGCAACTGGTACTAATGTGGAAAATCTACCTCTAGAGGGCTTTGAAATGGGAAAAGTTTCTGAAAAGTGGTCCATGTGGAAGAAATAGATCATTTTCCTTCTTGCAGGACAAGAAGCAGACAGATTGTCAGTGACCCAAAAGGCTACACATTTAGAACCAGGCACCGGTCAGAAAAAAAACGAGATCAGCAGTACATAGGAATACAACAGACCAATCACCTCAGCTAACTGAAAAATTCTGGACAAATTATCGAATTCAGGTGTATTTTAATCTGTGGCAAAATAAACCATTTCAAAGGTTGTTTTGATTTTTTAAAAATGTAATAAAGTCAATAGACAAATGGTTACCTCAGCGGCAATACAAAATAAAAGATGGCATTAGCAGATGAATGTGAGTTAAAGGACTGATTTTTATTAGAGGTAAGACACTGAAAAGTTAGAAACAACTGGGATTAGATCTAAATACAGCGGAGAGTAGAAGATTGTGCTAGATATCCAGGAAGCAGAGCAGTATCTGGCGCTATCAATTTCCTATTGAAGTCAAAAAGAGTTTCAGTCAAATGGCAGTTGGGTCAGACCACAGTGAGTTGCACTAAAAGAGGAGTATACACTGGACATCCATGTCAACTGTAGAGGTAAACAACAGAAAACAAAACCAGTTTATTACAGAAGGAGGCAGAACTGGTGTCTAAGAAAAGGTTAGCAGATACAGAAACAAGGGAGGAAATCAGTATAGACACCTGTGTGCGTACACACACACACACACACACACACACACACACACACACACACACACACACGAGTTGTCCAGCAGAGCAAATCATAAATGCCATGATGAAAAAAAGATTATTTTGGTTATGTCTGATGATCATTCAGTTACAGAGGTCTAAACAGTCAGGGTGAAATGTTAATCTGAACAGAACACCAGTCTGTTTCTAGCACCAATAAAAGCTGCAGAAATTTGAGAAAGTAGACGCACTCATTATGAGGGGAGCTAAAATGCCAAAGAAATTCAAAACTGCTATTGCTTCCAGATCAGCTGTTCAAAGTTCAAACTGAAAACACTTGAAATAAACAGCAATGAAAAGCCAGAGAGATTTTCTGGCATTAAAAATGTCTTTGATCAAAGTGATACTAAGACTTTAAAAGTAATTATTACACTTGAACTTATTAAAACCTATTGAAATACTTCATTATTTGTACTAAACATCATCATGTGCAAAGGAAGGCATGAGCATGAATAAGGCAACATATATATACAATGTTCTATAAGAAACACACCTACTGAGGGTACATCTTACTTGCTTAAAGGACAACAGTGATTAAAATGAAAGAAGAAACTTAAAGCTAGGCACAAAAGAAAGAGGGAATAAGAAAAAAGAAATGCAAAACCAGAAATGATGTCAAAGATTAATAAACTCAGAGCCTGAACATTTCCAGCAATATTCATGCTTAAAATCGACAAGAAGGAATTCCATGTATACAGTACAGTGACTGAATATAGTTTCAGCCTATATAGGATACGATCTCACTGGATTCTTTGTCCCCAAACATCCTCAGCCTAGACTAACATTAAAATCCAATGAGGCTTTTAACAATACTTAGCTCTTGGAGGCTAAGGCAATATGGTAGACCTACGATAGTGTCTATCCTGGTGCTAAAAAAACCCCAAAAAAACCTAAACTATTTCATCTTATAAAATTATAAGATAACCTCCAAACTGAAACCTCACAGAAGTGTAAATTAAGGAAAGGAAAACAAACAAAAAAACAAGACTTAATCCAAGAACCTAACTGCTAGGACAGGAGTCGGCATAAGTGGCACACAAACCGATTTTGAGCAGCACGCAGGAAGCCTGTGCTGCTGCTGGAGCCTTCCCCGGCAGCAAGTTAGGCTGCAGAATGCCCAGTGGCAGTGGGAGGAGGCAGTACTGGGGCTGAGGCAGTGGTAGAACAATTGGCCCAATGGTAAATCTGCCACAGAGTAAAATGAAATGGAACTTGTGAACAGAAAAATATGAAAAATAGTAAATAGAGGCAGAAACTGAGGAACAATAATAAATAATAAAGGGTTATAAAAAAATAAAAAGCCCAGTGATGAAATCCAAATATGCCCAGAATTAAGGCATCCCATCAAAGTTAATCAAGAGAACTACAATCTTTCTAATTTAAACAATACTACCCACAAGTTAGGCACAGTCACTTTTCTTCAGCCAAGTAGATGCACAAAGCAGACTCTGGCAAATAAGACTAGCTAGAAAAAACCTAACAAACAGAAAACTCAATGAGGAGTCCTGTGGCACCTTAGAGACTAACAACCTGATGACATTTAATGCAACAGCTGGCCACTTGTGGTTGACTCACACGCCACTTACAATATTCTCCACACAGGAGATATTTCAAATGAAAGCGAATAAGCTGGTACAAGGCTTCTATGGTGTGGAGATTATTACTGATGAAAGAATAGAAGAGAGGAATTTAAGGAACAGCATTATAAAGACTTAGCAAACCCAGGGATTTGGTATGTAAGATCCCGTGGAACCAAGTCTTAAGTTGAAAAACAGTTCAAGAGAGTTGGCAGTTTTTCAAGGAGATATTATTAAGGACACAAGAGCAAACCATCCCACTGCATAGGAAAGACAGAAAGTATGGTAAGAGACTATGCTAGTTTAACCAGGAGATCTTAAATAATCTGAAACTTAAAAGAATCCTACAGAAAAAGAAAACAAATCAAATTACAAAGGATCAATATAAACAAATAATACAAGTATATGAGGACAAAATTATACAGACCAAAGCACAAAATGAGATTAAACTTGCTAGGGACATAAAGGGTAACAAGAAAATATTCTATAAATACATTAGAAGCAAGAGGAGGGCCAAGGACAGGGGAGGCCCATTAATCAATGAAGGGGAGAAAATAACAACAGAACATGTAGAAATGGCATTTGTACTGAATGTTTTTTTAGTCAGTTTTCACCCACAAAAATGTTTAGTAGGATTGGATGTCTAGCATAGGTTTGGGGGTTTTGGACAAAAAGTTGAGGTTTTCCATATGGGGGGAAAAAGACATTCCAGCTAGATATGCAATTGTTTCAGTTAGGGCAAAATGCCAAAACTGTCACCATCACCTCTGTTTTCAAATGGTAATTCTAGAAATAGAATACAAGTAAGTGGAATACATTTTTCAAACAACTCTGCAATCAGCGAGGCCAGACCATTTGCCTTCATTATTAAAATCAATCATTAACAATTAGAAAGCATGTTCAAATAATAAATAGCATTCCTTTCCAAGCCCAGACTACATACTGTGTGTCAGGATTCCAAAGTGAATTTTTACACATGGCTTCTGCAAAGAGCATGGAATGAAAATATTTGCAGCTGTTTAACTAGTCAGTGCAACTCTATAGAGACACAGAAAGGGAACAAAATTGTTTTGATGACCTTTTGAGGCTCGTAAAACAGACCATTAGGAGACAAATCGTATTTAATAATAGTTTACTATTTTTTTAAAAAAGTGAAAAGGCTAATATTTCAGCCAGCAAATCTCACAACAACTTCAGGGTAAGAGCAGATTTTGCTAATGGTGAAATCTAATTCATAAGACTGAGGAGATAATCATGAAACAATGGGACAAAAGTTCTTCATCTTCACCCAAAACCTCTAAATGGAAAAGGCCTTACTTGCTTCAGAATGAGCTTGCTTCTTCAAGCCTTGTATACCATCTCTCCTGCAAGGAAATCAGGTTATTGCTGCCAACTTGATTCATCTTCCATAGAGTCATTAGTAATGTAAGAAACCTTCATTAGTCTGAGATGGGTTTGTTAAAGCCCTCCTGGCCAGCTGATAATGAATGATAACAATAGGCACATGTTTCTAGAGAATCTGAGGACATGGTAAACACATGAGTGATGCCATCAGTGGCAAAAAGTCCTTATTGGGAACTCTGTTCTATTATTCAGTACTTGTATTGCTGTGTGGTATCTGTAGATTTACTTATATGACAGTTAAGAGCTGAATATGCAGCTTTCCAAAGAGTACCTTCAATTTCCAGGATTCAGATAAATTCTTTTATTATAAATATTTCTTCTCAGAAGCAAAAAGAACAGGGCCCCAGGTTAGCCCAACTCTAGTTTCTGCAGTAAGTCTAGAGGAACTTCCAACACCCAGTCAATCCCTCTTTTATTATAGAGGCTTGTAGTGAATGTAAGGACACACATACTTTTGAGGATCTGGGGGTATGTCTACACTACCCCGCTAGTTCGAACTAGCGGGGTAATGTATGCATACCGAACTTGCTAATGAAGCCCGGGATTTGAATTTCCCGGGCTTCATTAGCATAAAGCCGGCTCCGCCATTTTTAAAAGCCGGCTAGTGCGAACCCCGTGCCGCGCGGCTACACGCAGCACGGGCTAGATAATTCAAACTACGTAGTTATTCCGAACTATCTGTACGCCTCGTGAAATGAGGTGTACAGATAGATCGGAATGGCTACGTAGTTCGAACTATCTAGCCCGTGCTGCGTGTAGCCGCGCGGCACGGGGTTCGCACTAGCCGGCTTTTAAAAATGGCGGAGCTGGCTTTGTGCTAATGAAGCCCGGGAAATTCAAATCCCGGGCTTCATTAGCAAGTTCGGTATGCATACATTACCCCGCTAGTTCGAACTAGCGGGGTAGTGTAGACATACCCTAAGTGTCTAAGTTCCATTGATTTCAAAATAACTGAATCATGAGTCCATACTGGAGGCTGTGAAGATCTTTTTCTAGCACTCACCTCATACTGAAGTCACAGCATATACTAGTGCAGCAGCTACCTCACTGGTGGAACGTGACCTAAGAAATATTGGCATGAATCTCACCCCATAGTCCATCACTTTCAAAATGTTTTCTGGTTGGTTTCAATGGGAGTTAGGCATGTAAATGTCTCTGAGGAGCTTTAGAGCTAAGGTACAATGGGTAAGGTTATGTACAGAGCTGCACTATGAAATCCCTTCCCTTCCGCACAACTTCCCTCTCCATCCTTTCTCTTGCTGATCATGTTATGTAAAGTTCTCTTTTGGAGGTTAAACTTCCATTATCTTAGCTCACGAGCCAATTTTTTTCTCTTTTAAAATGGAAGAAAGGAATCCTTCAACTGTTTGTGAGTTATGGAGGCATGAGTACTCACAAAGAAAGAGTTTTCGTTTTCAATGACTGCAAAGATGGTTTCATTCATACAGTGGCAGAACAGGATCCCTAAATTGTCACTTGGCTCAGCCATCGGGAGAAAGAGGCGCTTTGATAAGAATGGATGGCAAAAAACCGAAAAGATTCCTAGTGTCTGAAAAATACTCTCTTCTGACTATGTTCAGTGGGTGTGACAAGAGCATTTTCTCAAAGAGAAACAGTTGGCAGCCACATTAATTTCTGGATTTTGGAGGCACAACGAAGGATCTTCTTGTTGTGCGCTGAAAGCAGGGCGTGTGTACAGCTTTTTACATAGCTCTTAACAAAAGTCTATGTGAGCCTTTTGAAGCCTCACCCCCTTTGGCATACCTCTTGGGAAAGAATGCCCTGATGCTGTATATGTGACAGGTGTCATCTTGGCCAACACACCAGGCTTTTTGTTTGGGACCTACCGAGCAAAAATCATGTCCTGATACAATTTGAGCTAAAAAGCCAAGGCTCTGTAGCTTTCTTACAGTACCAATTCATGTCCTCTGGAAGTTGGCAGGGGGGAGATGTAACCCACAGTATGTTACACAAACACACTTATGATTTTACATACATGGTCTCCAGTTCAGCAGCCCATACGTATTAAGCAAAGCAACTAAATACGCGCTTAACATTAAACATATGTTAAATCTATGTCTTTTAATTCAATATTTAAGGTGCATACACCAGTCAAATATCGAAGTGTATCTTTCCTCTAGTTTCCTGCATATTTTATCCATTTATTGTCATTTGCTTCCAAATGGCTTATCGTGGTTTATGCCAGCATGTGTTTAAATGTCCAGGAGATGTCACACTGAACATGTTACTCAATTACTATCACCCACACTCATAAAGCTACTCGGGTACATACATGTTTGAAAGACAGAAGAACTGCATGTTCTCCCTGGTTAGTGTGACCGAGGCTTAGTAAGGGGAGATGCTACTGGAACAATTTACAGGAGGGATATTGTCGAAATCTCACCTAAAACAAAAGTCTGCAAAAATTTTTTAAAAATTGCCTTTTCCATGAACAAGTGTTGAGCCTAGGTGAGAAAAACCTCGGTTTGAACATCATCTCTGCAACTTTTGCTGCATTCGATAATTTCCTGCAAACTATGAGCTTCCATTTAAAAGAAAAATAAGTTTCTGTCTTTTTCCATTTGCAAAGATATAGCTATTTCCCTGTCCCCAGACAATGTTATAAAAATGAATCATGCTCAGAGGCTTCTCAAATACAATGGCTTTATTTAACTGCCAGCATACAACTACTCAGCTCCCAGTCCCTTGAGTTCACTCCCTGCTACCAGTTACTGTGTTAGTCTTAAAGTGACAAGGTCTCTCAGAGTGCTGGCTGCTGAGCTCATTAACTTGTATTGCTGACAATATCGTACATCCCTATTCCTTTAAAGGTGCTGTAACTAGCCATCATAATACCTAACTCATGTCCTTCATTCTTTTATGTTTCTGGGGGCTCATTATCCAGTAAAGTTAACTTGTAACAAAGTCATGCAATTTTCTCAGTTTGTGCTCATGTCCGTACCCAGAGGAGGAGGGTGGGCTTTATGGGGGGGGGGGAAGTAGGGGGTGTCACTGGTGCTCTCTTGAGGAGACAGGTGCTGATAAATCATGATGCACATTTATCTGATTTTTTCATCTCCCTTTCTGCTGTGCATCTAACGATCCAGGTTTTTTGCATTGTTCCCACTAAACATGTATCTGGTTGCCTTCTGTTGTCTCTCCCATTCTTCGTTTTAAGATTTTTTCTCTCCATAGTTGCACCCTGCATAGCTCATTCACATATTCATATTTGCTTCTCTTGTGTTGTAGAACAAAATCATCTTGGGGTATGATGACTCTATTTTATGTGAATTTTGCACCATGATTAAGAATTCTCCTTTATTTCCACTGGTATCTTCTCCTGAAAGCCTGATCTCCTATCTTTTACCTGTCTTTGCCACTTCCTCCATGATTGGATTTTTATGGGTTTTTTTGCTTGTTTGTTTTGTTTTTGTTTTGTTTTCAGGATTGCCTGGATTTTATGAGTTTACACTTGACAGATTTTGAATATAGGGAGAATCTGTTTGATTCTGGCCTACACATTGTTCATGTCTTTATAATTAGTGTCGGGAGAGGAGATTTGATATTGGTTTATATTTCCTTGCTTTTATATATAACATTCAGAGCATACTATAAGGGTACGTCTACACTGCAGGCTTTTTGCGCAAGAACAGCCGGGTGTCTATACTGCACGTGCGTTCTTGCGCAAGTAAATTTACAGTACAGCGTCGGAAAACAGGGCTTCTTCCGGAAGAGTTATTCCTCTCCTCACGAGGAATAAACCTCTTGCGCAAGAGCTCTTCCACAAGAAGGCAGTGTAGACAGGCAACATTATTTTCTTGCGCAAGAAACCCCTATGGCTAAAATGACCGTCAGAGCTTTCTTGAGCAAGAGAGCATCCACACTACCATGGACACTCTTGCGCAAAAGCACATCTCTTGTGCAAAAACACATGGCAGTGTGGATGTGCTCTTGTAGAAGACCTTTTGCACAAGAACTCTTGTACAAAACAGTTCTTGCACAAGAAGCCTACAGTGCAGATGTAGCCTAATAGTTTTAGGATTATCCTGTATGAAACATATGGCAAGCTGTAATCTTGCCTTTTATGTTTTACATTTGTTACATACCAGTATGAACATTTATATACAATAAAGCAAATGTACATAAGACCCTATATAACTTCAATATGTAAAAGTTGCTGCTTACATTATTTGAATATTAATTATGTATATTTGTGTTTCATGTGGAAAATGAAATTTCAACATTGAGTATGTTGATGACAAAATTACTTACTGGAATGCTATTCTGAAGTTCAGACTTATCCGGTTTTCGGTCTAAATTTGGACAAAATTAGAGTAAAAATTTCAGGTCTGTTTTGAATGGAACACTATAACAATCTGGAAATATTTTGTGAAATTAAAACAATGCAAAAATCTTCCATTTTGAGATTTTACAGTATGAGGATGCATATTTCATTATTTCATAAAGCCCCAGCAGTTATATTGGGAGATTTTTGCCAGAATTTTTAGCAGATGAATTTTGACAGACTTTTATGTCTAACTTTCCTAGGGCAGTGTACATGTATACACTAGATTTTATCTTGTGTATGAATTATTGTACTTACTATACTGTTTCTGAAGTACTATCATACCAAGTTTCTTGTTTTTGTGAAAGTGAAGGGCTTTGTATCATGATGTTTGGTTTTTTTTAATAACTTTGAGTAAGTCTTATCCCTTTCCACTCCAAGTATGTTTGAAACCTCTCCATCTTGTGAAAGTGCAGAGAAGTATATGTTCTGGAGAAGAACTGTATATGTACACTTCAAGTATTATCAAGTGAAAACTTTAGGATAGTAAAACAGATACAAACCTAGGAATTCTCAACTTTTTCCAATTAAACATATGCAAATGTAGTATCTGTCTTTAAAAAGAAGAATAAGCAGGACCTGGGGAATTGCACATCTGTAAGGTTAACTTTGATATCCAGGAAGCTACTGGAACAAATTATTAAACAATCAATTTAAAAGCACTTGGAGCAGAGGTGGGGAACCTAAGGCTCAGGGGCTAGATGCAGCTCCTGGCTTCCCTGGATCCAGCTCCCAAGGCCCAGTGCTCCCCCTCAGCATTAGGGAGACCGCTTTTGTGCTCCAGCCCCCGTGCAATCCCACAACACAAAATCTACTTGCCTGGGCCCCCTAGGCTCTGGTGTGTGAGGGTAATGTGTGGTGTGTCTTTGTGTTTCCTAGTTGGGAGCCACATCAGTGAGGGTTGGTTTTTTTTGGTTTTTGTTTTGTCTTTTCACTTGTGTGTGGCCCCCAACTGATTTTTCTGTGGGTCAGTGGCCCCTGACCCAAAAAAGCTTCCCCACCCATGACCTAGAGGATAACAGGATGGGTGAATAGTGAAGGTAGAGTCGGGGGAGGCAAGCCACCAGCCCCACTTCTAGCCCCATCCCTTCTAATAAGGCCCCACCCCCTTCCTGTCCCCCACCATGAAGAGGTGGGGCAATGCACCACATGCACACACTCCCAACATGGGGAGGTGAGGTGAGTGGGCAGGCACACACACATGTCCCAGCCTCCTGAGCCTCGGAGCACTGGGAAGGGAGGAGGGCACATGGTATGGCCCCAGCCTCCCCTGCCCTGAAACATCAGGAAGGGAGAAGGACATGTGGCACAGTCCCAACCCCAGCCCAGAGCCCCAACCCCAGCCTTGCCAGCCCCAGAGAAGTAGGAGGGTGTGTGGTCCCAGCCTCCCCAACCCTGGAGCACAGGGATGGCAGGCACCGGGGAACAGCGACACTCCACCCCCAGTGCCCATATAGTAGGCATTCTGGGAGCAGGCTGATGGTTTGGGAAGGCAATGCCTTCCCCCTCTTAGGGTACCTGCTGCCCATGATTATAAAGAATAGTCAGAATGGATTTATCAAGAACAAATCATACCAAACTAGCCTAATTTCCTTCTTTAATAGGGTTAATGGCCTAGTAGATGGGGGAAGCAGTAGATATGCTATATATTGATTTTAGTGAGGCTTTTTGACACAGTCTCCAGTGACATTCTCATTAAACTGGATAAATGTGATTTAAATGTAACAACTATAAGCTAGGTACACAATGGGTTGAAAGATAATCATATATACAGTAGCCCAGTGTCTGAGAGTCTGTAATGCTGAAATGTTGGCTGTTCCCTCTGGGGGGCACTGTTGCCTGAAATACTGGCTGTTCCCTCCGGGAGGTGCTGATGCTGAAATGCTGGCTGTTCCCTCTGAGCAGCCTGTGCTGCATTGGGAGTGTGGGGCCCAAACGGCCGCTTGGGCCGCTTGCTCCCCCGCGGCAGCCCAGCTGAGCGGCTCAGAAATCAGCCGAGCGCTACGGTGGGAGGTGAAGGGGAGCGGGGCAGTGACGTGTGGCATGACCCTCCAGGCCCCGCCCCCGGCTGTGAACATCACTGCCCACCCCCCTTTCCTTCCCGCCGTGGCGCTTGGCTGACTTCTGTGCTGCTTAGCCAAGCCCCGTGTGGAAGCAAGCGGCACAAGCGACCGTTTGGGCTCCTCACTCCCCATGCAACACGGGGAGCGCGTAGCCCAAATGGCCATTTGGGCTCTGCGGTCCCCTGAGTGAGAGGCAGGAGGGGGAGGAGAGAGAGAGAGAGAGGAGGGGGAGGAGAGAGAGAGAGAGCGGGAGTGAGAGACCAGAGGCTTAGGAGAGAAGACCAACGTGGAGGAGAGACCTGAAAATCCCGTCTTATGACGGGCTAATTGGCTAGTACTCAGAGAGTAGTTTTTAGTGGTTCACTATCAAATTGGAAGGGCTTATCTAGTGGTATTCCACAGGTTCAGGTTTAAGTCAATATTTTCATTAATCACTTGATAATAGAGTGAAGAGTAGGCTTATAAAATGTGAGAAGGGCATCAAGATGTCCAGGTTGTATGCACTTTGGAGGACAGGATTAGAATTCAAAACAACTTTGACAAATGTGAGATTTGGTTTAAATTCAATAAGACTAAATTCAATAAAAACAATTGCAAAGTACTTCACTTAAGGAGGAAAACAAAAGGCACAACTACAAAATTTGGAAATATAATAAACCACAAATTGAATATGAGTCAACAATGTGATGCATCTGTGAAAAAGGATTATAACACTTTGGCATGTACTAAGAGGAGTGTTGTGTGTAACATAAAGTAGATCATTGTCCTGCTCGCCATTCAACTGGTGAGGCTTTAGATGGAGTATTATATCCAGGTTTGGCCACTATACGTTAAGTAAATGAGGTATGGTCAAATTGGAGATACTCCAAAGCAACATACAAATAAATTATAAAATCTGGCCTTTGAGGAAAGGTTAAAAAACTGGACACATTTAGTCTTGACAAAAGATTGTGGTGGAACCTCATAACAGTTTTCAAATTTGTTAAGGGCTATTATAAAAAGGACAGGTAGCAATTGTTTTCCATGTCCACTGGAGGTAGGACAAGAAATGAGGGGCTTAAACTGCAGCAAAGGAGATTTAGATTTGATATTAGGAAAAACTTTTTATCTAGAATAATAGAGTGGCCATCATGGAAGGTTTTTTTTTAAAATAGATTGGATGGACCTCTGTCAGGGATGATCTAGGTTTACTTGGTCCTGTCCCAGGATCAGAAGCAGGACTTGATGACTTGTGTTTTCTTCCAAGCCCTAAATTTCCATTTTTTTTATTCTATGGATTCCTGACTTAAACAAATAGAACCAAGATATTAATGTAGTCTAAAAGGTTAAATGTTGGTTAACAGGTCAGAATTTAGATTAATCAAAGAGCAAAACCTTCTGAAAATAATTTGTTTCCATATCTTGTAACACAATTTACAATCATAATAATAGGTTCTTTTTCTGGAGACTGGTTTTATTGCAGTTCCAAGTAATTACACACATCTGGTGAGTTGTAAATGGTGCTAATCTGAAGATTATAGGTTCCCTTCACCCCCATAGATCAGCCCTGAGGGCCAAATCCATGATTTTCAAACACTTTAAAGAATGCAAGTTGCATCAGTTTTTGGAAAGAATTAAAGGTAAAGCTGTTTTTAACATCTCTGGTATTAACATCTGTATTATAAAGAACCCTGATTCTTCCAGCCATGGAAAAGCAGCATTATAGAGTGTTTAATTCTGCTTCATGTCTCTAATTAAGGAATGAAATATTTTAGAAATTCCATATCTCATTGATGTACATGGGAAATATGGTTTATCACCCTATAGGAATTTATCAAAGCAACTAGAAAACCTGTACACATATATATTTCCATAGATGGAGGTGATGTGCTTCTGATAAAGTGCAAAGTCGTGCTACATACATTATTTTAGCATATGGTTCGGCAGTTTATCATGCACTGTTAGCCATCTCATCACACTCTGCCTACTAATCCATTTTCCCTGGGTCTGCTTCTAACACTCTAAACCTCTTAGTAGTTTCAAACAGCTGTCATGTATCAAGTAATCTGACAGAGAAATGTTTCCTACTTTCCCCACAATGTGGGTTTCCCCCACATAGTGAGTTGAGGATCAGTACAGACAATATTTAGTCCATAACCAGTGACAGAAGTAAGGCCTGATATCTCACAATCCTTCATACCTAGAAACAGGAGCCTTAAAATGTTCAGAAGTTGTGAGTCTCACCTTACCAATGGAGAATATTGTATTTCTTTTTACTCTGAGTATTCACATGGCCCCCATTAGCTTGGTATTTGAACACAGCACAATCTTTCATATATCTTTTCTCACAACACTCCTTCATATTCCCCTAATACAGGTTGAATCTCTCTAGTCTGGTATTCTCTGGTCTGGCAACATCTGTGGTTCAGCATAATTTTAGGTAGACAGATGTCCCCTTATCGTGGATGTGGCCAATTTTTCCATGGTCTCATAAAGTTCATTTATAGCCACCAGTCCTGGCTTTCAGTGTACTGTGCTGTTGTTTAGCTCTAATTTACCCCTACATGTCTTTGAAGAGCACAGTAAGCAGCGAAAATGTTGGTAATGCTGCTAGATAATATTGACCTCCCATGGTTTGGCAAATTCTCTGGTTCAGCACTGGTCAGGTCGCAAGATGCCAGACTAGAGAAGTTCAACCTGTGTTATCTACTGGGATCAGTTTGTTGGGCAAACATTTGCCACTTGCATCTGTATGAGGTGACTCTAAGGTCCTGCTCCTTCGATGCATCTTCTTTGATGCAATTCATCCCTTATTTCCCTGGTTTTCCTTGAGATCTCTTTCCTACCATCCCTCTCCTGCCATCTTAGCCTCACCAGGTCTCTTTCATTCATCGCTGCATGCATATGAACTGGCAGTCACGTTTCCTGGATCTTGTCAGCCACATCATGGGCTTAGACATCCACCCTAAGACTACTTTTATTTTGAAATTTACCTCTTCATATAACATCCTTTATGGCATAAAATCTCTGCTCTAACATTTATAGGCTTTGAATATTCTATCTTTTTATTGGCCATCTTTCTTCACTGGACAGCATTGTGGGGTCCACCTTATAATACCAATGTGAGGAGAAAAAATTATATTAGCTACACGTCACAGATGGGGAACGAAGGCATTGATAGTCTAGGTGACTTGTGCAAGATTGTACAAAAAGTCTATGGGTACGTCTACACTACAACGTTAATTCGAAATAACTTAGTTTGAATTCGTTAATTTGAACTAAGCTAATTCGAACTAACGGATCCAGACTAAAAAACTAGTTCGAATTAGCGTTTTGCTAATTCGAACTAGCATGTCCACATTAAGTGGACCCTGAACCAGGCTTAAGGATGGCCGGAAGCAGTGCCAGCAGGGCATCAGAGGAGGACTTAGAGCGTGGAGATGCTGTCTCAGGCTAGCCGAGGGCTGCACTTAAAGGGTCCCGACCCCCACCCCAGACAGACAGTTCTCAGGGGTGCTCCGCTTGCAAAGCAGTCCTGGCTTGGATTGCCCGGAGTACCCACACTGGGCACATCACAGCACTCGGCCATCAGCCCGACTGCACTTGCCGCAGGCTGCCATCTGGGGAGACGGGGCAATCGGGGGGGCTGCAGGAGAGCTTCCAGCCCAAAAGCCCACAGACCCAGCCCAGTCCTCCCCATCGGGGGCTCGTGCCGCATTCCTCCCTCACCTCCTTCCACTTACCCTTCCCTAGCCCCTCTTCTTGATGTACAAAATAAAGGACAATTGTGTTCAAAAATGGAATCTGTCTTTATTGAACAAAACTGGGGGAGACTGGGAAAAGGAGGTGGGAGAGGGGAAGAGAGAGGCTGGGAGAGGGGAGGGCAACTACAATGATCAGGGATTGGGAACAGGTCCCATATGAAGAGAGGCTAAAGAGACCGGGACTTTTCAGCTTAGAAAAGAGGAGACGGAGGGGGGACAGGATAGAGGTCTCTAAAAGCAGGAGTTGGGTGGAGAGGGTGCATACAGAAAAATTCTTCATTAGTTCCCATAAAGAAGGACTAGAGGACACCAAAGGAAAGGAATGGGTAGCAGGCTTCAAACTAGTAACAGAAAGTTGTTCTTCAGAAAGCAAAGAGTCAACCTGTGGAACTCCTTGCTGCAGGAGGCTGTGAAGGCTAGAACTAGAACAGAGTTTAAAGGGAAGTGAGATCAAGTCATGGAGGTTGGGTCCATGGAGTGCTATTAGCCAGGGGGTAGGAGTGGTGTCCCTGCCCAAGGTTTGTGGAAGGCTGGAGAGGGATGGCACGAGACAAATGGCTTGGTCATTGTTTCGGTCCATCCCCTCCAGGGTCCCTAGGGTTGGCCGCTGTCGGCAGACAGGCTACTGGGCTAGATGGACCTTTGGTCTGACCCAGTACGGACATTCTAAGCTCAGGGCCCAGGGGTCTCACTGGACCACCCTGATTTTCATGCAAACCTGCTCCTGGGTGTCCAGGCTGGCAGCTCTCCTGCCCTAGACGGCCACTTTCCTGTGCCTAGTGCGAAGATCGTGGCCGAGGTCCACGATGTCCGCACTAGCCCAGGCGGGTGCCCGCCTCTTGCGGTCCCGGGCAAGCTCCCGGGAGCCGCCAGCCTGGTCCCGGGAAGAGGGGGAGGGCTGGGGGGCATCGGGTGGGTGGCTCGATCCGTACCAGGTGCAGGGTCTGCTGGCTGGGTGCTGGCAGGCTTGCACCTGGCACGGGCACCGTAGCCAGCCCGTGCCCCTTTAAGGGGTCCGGGGCCGGGAGGGGGGCAATAGAGTTTCCCTGGTGTTGGCCAGAGTGGCCACCAGGGAAACCTGGGGAGGGCTAGCCTCCCACTAGTTTGAAATAAGGGTCTACACAGCCCTTAATTCGAACTAGTAAGTTCGAACTAGGCTTAATCCTCGTGGAATGAGGATTACCTAGTTCGAACTAAGCGCTCCGTTAGTTAGAATTAAATTCGAACTAACAGAGCGCTAGTGTAGCGCCTATGAAAGTTAGTTCGAACTAACGTCCGTTAGTTCGAACTAACTTTGTAGTGTAGACATACCCTATGTAAGAAAAGGGAATTAACATGCAGGTCTTTTGACTTAGAAGCAGACTCCCTTACCACTAGGCAAATCTGCCTCTACTTTCTCTCTCTTTCTCTTAGAAGCTGTGGATAGCTCAGGGATATCAAGCCATACATTTGTGACTTTTAAGTACAGAAAAGCTATTATACATCATTTTCAGATTTTTTGGATAACTCCCTGTGAAGTCTATATAGTTGCACACAAGCCACCTGATGGTACAAGTGATGGGATGTTAACAATCAGCATATTACAATTTTTATTGGGATTAAGTGGCATATCCAGAATATAGGAAAGCCTGGTGAACACTGCTATTTAGAGCCCTGCAGTTCTGTATCTATATCCGCAAAAATGAGCTGCAGATATTCGCATTGACATCTGCAGGTGCAGATATCTGCAAATATGATGCGGATATTCGCAAATTTGCGGGGTTCTAGGTGCAAAATTTGTATCTACATCGACATCTGCAAAAATGAGCTATGGATATCCATGGATTGGCAGGGCTCAACTGATATTTAATCAGCAGCTGTTTGGAGTGGCCTCAATGCAAAATTTGCTCCTGGATTCACCACTCATAAGTAATGCATCCATCCCAAAATCATGCCATAAAACCATCAGCCCCTATCACACCACTATGAATGTTACAGAAACAAATATTTTAGGAATGTTTAGAAAACTTCTAAAAATTAATTGGGAGTATTTCTTCAAAACCTCTCCTTGAACAGCCAGATGCCTTAATATCATAAGTCCAATTGTAGGACTCTGTGGGAAAGGGAAATTATAACTAACAAATTTAAAAATAGATCCATAATGCAATGTCTGTGTATCTGAGCCAAGAAAGCCCCCAAGGGCGTGAGTTCAGAACAGAGCAGCTGGCTCCAGCCCAGCATAGAGCAGCAGACCTGCTGAGAGCCCTCACTCTGCAAGGCATCTATCTTAAAAAAACAGGGTTGGGATACTTATCCATACAGATCTGAATCCTTGAAATGGTTTGGGTTCAGTGGAGGGGACAAGGCTGAGTTTTGGGCTGGGATTTTGCTTTTTAAGATTCACTTCATCCCTAACCGTTTTTTCAGCCCACATCCCACTGGGATGGATGATATCACATAATTATGTGATTTAAACCCTGATTCTGCTAGGTTTTACATATTTGCATAACTTTGGGTACTTGAGAAGATCCTTTCAAGTCACTGGGTGTGGACACATGCATTAACTAAGGCCTTAGCTACACCAACCCCTACTGTCAAATAAATAGTGTAGCTGAAGTTAATATACTTACTGTGGTGTCTTGTGTGTGGTAAGGTTAGTGGAGAGCTCCCCTGTTGATGCTAGCTACTCTTTTCATTCTGGTGGAATACCGGCATTGACGGGAGAGCACACAGATATCAATTTATCGCATCTAAGCAGATAACTGTAGCATCGATGCCTGGCGTAGTGGAGACAAGCCCTAAGTTACCTGTAGCCTTTGAAGTTTGGGGGCCTCAAAGAATAATACACATCTGTAATCCAGAAAGTGGCTTATCAAATGGTCATTATGAAAGATGTTGGCTAGGAAAGATTTCCTCTGATTAACTGCACAAGATAGACCTTATTAGCTGACATCAACTGCAGCCAAGGGGAAAAAAAACTGTTGGGGAAATATTGCTCCCCCCCCCCCCACTACAGTTTGAAATACTATAAATAATAGGAAACATTGCTAAACTTGTTTCTTGAGTTTTGAAACCATCTCTCACTGATCTCAGAAAGCTGAAATCTTCTAGCAAGCCTATCCTTCTCTACAGCTACTGGTGTTCTTTCTCGTACAGCCTTTCCTATCCATTTTTTGAGGAAATGAGAGTTAATGAGGAAAATAAGATAATGATAAATTATAAAATGATAATGGAAATGGATGTAAAATCAGTCACCAATGATATCAGCTGCTGATGTACATTTCTTCCTATATATTGGAGTAACAGAAATAATCTTTTATACATGTTTCTCTTATCTTAAATTCATCTCCAAATGTCCAACAGCTTCTAAATTTGTGCCTATTATTTTAATCTTGCAGACCCAAAGCATCATGTTTCTTGTACGTTAACACCAAATTCTTATATGTTTATCACAAAATTCTTATCCGCAGAAAATATTTGCATGTGGAATTCAAGCAAGTGAGAGCCATTTATGTAGTTAAAATTGGGGTTTTGCAGACACTAATGACTGTGCAGGCTCTGCTTTCAAAATACAAAAGAAAAAAACTAGACATACACTTTCAGCTTATGTTACTTTATTTTCGAGGAAAGAACACAAGAGCCAGGGAGAGCGAGCAGAATGGACTTTGTTTGTATGACCCTCTATTTGGAATCACCGCTCACAGACTGTCTTAGCAACTCTTGCTATTGTATCATGAGTCTCACAATTCTTCTTCCTTTCTCTCTCAAAAAGGAAGTTGCTAGCCCTCTCTCTTTCTCTCTCATGGATGCAGAAGACAGCTTGAAAATATGAAGGAATTGTAACCTCAGGGTGTGTCTAGACTACAGGGATTTGTTGACAAAACTATACCTGCGTTTACATTGCCGCTGAGTTCTGTCGACACAATGTCGACAGAACTCAGCAGTTTTGTTGATGGCTGTAAACCTCATTCTACGAGGAATAACGCCTTTTGTCGACAGAGTTCTGTTGACAGAAGGCGTTATTGCATCTACACTTTCCTTTGCATCTACACTGTCATATTGACAAAACAGCTTGCTTTGTCGACAGAATTGGATGTAGTCTAGATGCTCTTTGTCAACAAAAGCTTTGTTGACAGTATCTGTCGACAAAACTTCTGTCAACAAAAGCCAGTAGTCTAGATGTACCCTTAGAGTCTGAAAACCAGCAAGCAAATAAAAAGAAACCCTACATTCATTCTTTCTTTTTTAAAAGAAATTCTGATCTCTTGGTTCTTTAGGTAGTCCCGATCCATGGTCTTGGACTTCTTACATTTAAAGGGACTGTACACAAAAGATAATCATAGTAATATGCACCACATTTATAAAGAGACTGGGCTGAAGTTTTAAATTTGCAGTATAAATTGTCAAAGGGAATGAAATTCAGAGTTAATGCTTGGAATCTTTGATAAATCAGTCTATTGGCACTACCTAGTGCACCTTGTATTTTTTATTATTTCACATTAGCCAGTCATCATTCATACTTTAGCTGAACTAAACAGTATGTTGGCACCATGGGTGAAGTGAGAACAGAATGGTAGCCTTAACTCTGAATTTCCTGCCTCTATTTCAATCAGGCCCTTATTCTTCTTTTAAATGACTTTATATATATATACTATGGCAGGAGAAATTTCTTTGAGAGAGGCTTAAATGACTATGAATGAGGAAGGTGTGAAGCCTAGCCGAAGTGGGTTTCTTGTTAAAATGAAATTGCTGTCCAGGGGACCCAACTCTGATGGACAAAATAGCAAACTGTAGGTTGCTGGATTCCTATGTGCTTTGCTTTCTTGTGCTATGTTCTGTTGGGGAACAGGACATTGGAAATGGTATTTTGTGTGATTTAGTTGGGCTGTCCATGGACCCTGCTGTCAGGGCCAGTGGAGTGCATCGTGAATTAAAACCTACATTTGGGGAATTGGTGTAGCCAGCAGCAGTGGGCATAGCCTCAGGCCCAGAATGCAACAGACTGAAAACTGAAATCCTAAGTTATACTGCTGTCTTCTCTTTCAAAGGAACGTTCAGCTCTTTCTAATATGCTATTGAAAGTTGTGCTGGTCTCTTTAAAATGGAGAGAAGGCAACCATTAATTAAATAAATGTTGCTATGCTGCCTAGTGAGCTGCTCACAGCTCCCCATGTCTTTGTTTTTGTGAATTTCTTCGGCGTTATGGAGACAGTTTTTCACCCTTCCCTCCTCACCACAAGCAACAATGAAAAATGTTTCATAAAACTACAATCTCATGTAAGTTGTAGGCAGATTCTCTTCCTGGGCCTGTGCCCACTAAGGAAACAAACAAGAGACACTGGATGCAATTGCTTTGCATAAAACACACACACGCACATACACGCTGCACAGTCATGCACCCCCTCCCCCCCCACTCTCTCTGTAAAGCTGGTGAAAAATAGACTGTCCTTTTAGCCTTTCCTCTCTGTTAATTCAGAAGATCAGAAGTAAAACAGACAAGCACCTTATAACCAGCCTATTAGTTTTAGAATAGTTTGTTTCTTTCCATTCCACACTGCTTACAATAAAATGGGAGGAAGGTTTGAAAGTAAAATAGGCATGAAAAAAGAATGCTAGCCAAAGGGCCCTCTTTGCTTTTTCTCATGAAGGGCCTGATCAGGACTGTGCAGGCTCAAACCCTGAAGCCATAAATAGTTGGGGGCGGGAGCGTGTATGTGTGTGTGGGGGGGGGGGGGCGCGGGAGGGGGAAGAGAGTGTCCATTTCAGTCCAGGCATGTCTGGAATTGAAATGAAGTTGCTTGTGCCATGTATCGATTCTCCTTTTCTTTGCCTTATAATGAAAAAAAAATCCTTCCCTTCCCTTCTCTCCAGTGTCACCGAATTATCGGTATCGTGAAGTGCCCAAGCTTTGTAAGGCAGCAGACCAGCCACTCAGTTTCGACCCCTGTTAATAAAGTCTTGGGACATGGAGGGGTTCTGAGTAAGTATGAACGTTTTATAAAAGATGCTCTGAAAGCAGAAAAGTCAGTTTTTCTCGACCATCTGTTTGTCTGCACAGCTAGACGTTCTTGCCATTAACTCCTGCGCAGGAGCTGTCCTTTTATCAGTATCGGTTTTTAACTACTATTTAGTACCACACAGTTTAATGTAAAATTCTGCCAATCGTAGAGGGGAAGGGAGGATGTTTTGTATGGAAGATGCTGTCAGCTGAGATTCTTTGCAAGTTTTTCTGTGTTATCTTTAACACTGAGCAGCTCCTTTGTTCCCACTCAGGTCAATTTGTGGAATCCATAAACCGTTTTTTGTACAAGAGAGGCTGCATGTCTACTTCAATACTGGGGTAATCCTTGAGTTGTAATAAACAATCTGTTTTCTTCTCCCTTCCAAAACAGGCTGTGGTACACCTTTAGCAGAACAGCTGCTCTGATGGGAATAGACAAATATCACCCACAGTGACCATGACTGCCAAATAGAGCTGTTGCAGAAATGCAGATCAATGCTAAATGACATTTGCAGAAACTAACTAAAGTCGCTATACCCAAGAGGCAGCACTGAGGACAACATTTGGCAATTGGTCTAATGCCTATTTTATTGATATTTTTACAGTGTACAGATATTGCAATAAGAATGGCCCACCACTGAACACTTAGCCTACAAAGAGCCCGGCACTAACTAGTACTTTGTAACACAAAAGCAATATATCATGAAGTAAATAGGATTGTCCCCCACACAGTCATATTTAGCAAAAATTAAAACCTTAAATGTGTGCCATTTATTGCTCTGTTCTTAACCAGTGAAGTTGGTGACTGTGGCTATATGCCAGTTTTACAGCTGTTATTCAGGGCAGCCTCTATCCATCATTGCTGCATTTAAACAAGAATGTCTCATCTGGGTAGCTATGCTCACAGTGGAAAAATCAAGTTGAGAAACAGAACATTATGTTGACTATTCAATACATATATTGCAGTAGTGCCTACCGGGGCCCTGCAGTGAGAGACCCATTATGCTGGGTGCAGAACTAATGTAGAAAATAGGACAAGATTCAATGTTGCCCACTTTTAGATCCAATGTTGCCAATTCTTGTAAATGTATTGTAACTTTTCCAATATTTGGTGTGTTTTTAAAGCCCCGGCTGCTGGATTCAGATTATTTCTTGAGAATTTCAACTTTTCTTTTTTAAATAAAGCATGTTTCTAGCCCTACAGCTGCAGAAAAACATGTGAAAATGAGAATGCTAAATGTTCCACTGACAGACGGACCATACTATATATATTATTTTATAACGCTCATGATTTTAATCCAATTTTATGATTTTTTTTGGGGGGAGGCAGATTTGGGATTTTTGAATGCTACCCATTGTCAGTACTTCAGATCCTGTTTCAAAGATCTTGCAGTCTTAAAACAGGAAGTCTTGTTGATCATAGAATCATGGAAGATTAGCACCAATCCCAACTGAAACATCACAGGCAGGGCTTTGTCAACCCGGGATTTAAAAACCAATATGGTTGGAGATTCTACCACTTCCCTAAATAACCCATTCCAGTGCTTCACCAGCCTCCTATTAGTTTCTTCTAATACCCAACCTAGTGGATGGCAGACCTCCCCCACTGCAATCTGAGACTATTGCTTCTTGTTCTGTCATCTGTCACCACTAAATACGTAAGAACGGCCATACTGGGTCAGACCAAAGGTTCATTTAGCCCAGTATTCTGTCTGCTGACAGTGGCCAATGCCAGATACCTCAGAGGGAGTGAACAGAACAGGTAAACATCAAGTGATCCCTTTCCTGTCACCCATTCCAAGCATCTGAGAAACAGAGACTAGGGATACCATTCTTACACATCCTGGCTAATAGTCATTGATGGACCTAACCTCCATGAATCTATCTGGCTCTTTTTATCTTGTACAGTCTAGTTCCATATTCTTTGGAACCCTGGATCAGGTAACTGAAGGTTGCTATCAGATCTCTCTTCTCTTCTCTCTGGGTATGTCGACACTTGCACCCTCTTTCGAGAGAGGGATGCAGATGAAGACATTTGAAATTGCAAATTAAGATGGAATTTAAATATTCTGTGCTTCATTTGCATATTCACATTATGGCGCTGTTTCGAAATAGCGCTATTTCAAAATAACAGACGCTGTTAAGATGCGGTTATTTCAAGAGAAAACCCTTCTCTCGAAATAACTGGTAAACCTCATCGTATGAGGAATAAAGGTTATTTCGAGAGAAGGGTTTTCTCTCGAAATAACCGTGTCTTAACAGTGTCTGTTATTTTGAAATAGCGCTATTTCAAAATAGCGCCATAACACAAATATGCAAATGAAGCACGGGATATTTAAATCCCAGCTTCATTTGCAACCCACTCTTGAAAGAGGATACAAGTGTAGACATACTCTTCTCTTCTCTTCTCTTCTCTTCTCTTCTCTTCTCTTCTCTTCTCTTCTCTTCTCTTCTCTTAATAAGCCCAGTTTACTCAGCCTTTTTTCATAAATCCCCTAATAATTTTCATTTATCTCTGTTGGATTCTCTCCAATTCTATCCATCTTACAGTCCTTCTCTTCAATCCATGATTCTTTAATTTGCTGGCAAGAATACTGTGGAAGACCATATCAAAAGCATAGCTCAAGTCAAGGTATAGCATGATATTGATTAGATATTGTTATTAGGCATAGGTGGTGAGTTGTATGGACCCGTGGTGCCTGAGCTCCACCAATGTCAGGGCTAGGTATCTCCCCTGGCTCTGTTTGCTGGCCCCTATGCACCTTCCCCAGGCATTGCTGTCCTTAGAGTCCTGAGCTGTGCTTTCCTGCAGCCTGCAGCAAACAGCCCTGATAGGGTACAGCCCACCAGCAGGCTGACTGCTGCATCTGCTGAGGGAGGAGGGGAGGAGACACATGGCATTCCTCCTTCCCACCCACCTACAGACAACTTCTGATTAGAGGCCTTCCTGCCTGGAGCTTGGGTGAGTGTGTGGGGGGATGGGAGTAGGGTGGAGAGGAAGGGAGGAGAGGGAGAGCACAGGAGAAAGAGGAGAGGGAAGCCTTAGCTCCATCCCCTTCCACAGCTCAAACCATTCATCTGCACCCAAGAGCCTTCACCCCAACCTTCTGCCCCAAGCCTGAGCCCCATCATCCCATCTCCCACACCCTAGAGCCTGCCCTCTGTCCCCAACTCTCTGCCCCACTCATGAGACCCACACACACATCCCAACTCTCTTATCTGCACCCTAGCACTTGCACTACTGCACACCAATCCTTTGCGACATTTGTGAGCACAACCCACCCTCCTGCAACCCAACCCTCTCATCTGCATCCTAGGGATTGCATCCCTGCATTCCAATCTTCTGCCTCAGCCCTGAGACTCTCCTGCACTCAAAATCCCTCATTCACAGCTCCACCCCAGAGCCAGAGTACTCACCCCCTCCCAGTGTTAGAATGCGAGTATGTGCGGTGGGACTTTTGAACCTGCTCTGGGCACTACCAAAAATTATACAAACCTGCCACATCTGATATCAAGGTATGGATTAGATTTCTTACCTCCAGTCTGGAAGAGATGAAGTTCCTAACAATAGGGTCTCTGACATATACTCACACGTCTTTAGGATGCAACATCATAGCATGATGTTCCTCTGCTACCCAAAGATATGAAGGAACATTTTAATGGCCCATAACATGCACAACTGCTGCAAGGCAGATAAAGGTGTGTCATTCCTGCTATGCAGGAATTTGTGGCAAAAATTACTTAACTTCGGTTCCATTTTATTTGGCTTCAGCTAGTGCTTTGTGTTTGAATTAACACCACATCTAATGTGAAGCACGGTGAAAACCATTTGGTTTCATATTGAACCATGTGAAACCACAAATTGCCCACAATTCCTTTTCCAAAACCACAAAGTAACTCAGGGTCACTCAGAAGTCGATGAACCTTAGTGAAAAGTGCTCTAACTTTTGAATTTATAACCAAGCCTGAAAGCAGGTAAATGTTGCCTGTTCAGAGCTCATTGGGAACCTTCCGTATAAATTACCTACTATCCCTGCCCCCAGATGTTTATGAAGCATCTAACAGAAAGGAATTCAGAGTCCTCCTTCCCCACTTTCTCTGGCATCACAGCCATCCTGCTCCATTTTTCACCTTTGCTTGTTTTCCAAATAACCCATGTGGTGACAGACTATTTGATTATCTTCTCTGAAGACACGTGGCATTGGTTCTTTCCAGGATGCACACACTAATCACCACATCTTCAGAGGCAGAGTGTTTCCATCTGTTTCACTTGCTGATAGATTATTTTGAAGAGTGCTGAGAAATTTATGAATTACAAAATCTCTCCTAACCCATATATTCTTGGGGTCAGACAGGGTTAGCTCTGCTCATGTTGAAGGCCATGTTGAGGGAGGCAACGGAAGAGGAAGAGGCATTCTGCAGTGAATTACCTTGCGGCACTAATCTTGGATGTAGGTTTTGTTTGCCAAACAGCAAGGTTAACCCAATTATTTGGGGCTAAAACAAACCAAAACTTAGGTAAATGAAATGATAAAGTGACATGCAGTTTAAAAAAAACAGATAAAGAAATAAGGGAAAATTGTGTCAGCTTTGCCTGAAAATTCAGTGTTTCATATTGGTAATATTTAACCCTTAAATTTCTTTTGATGAGTTGTAGATTTTAAGGCCAGAAGGGACCACCAGATGATCCAGTCCAATCTGTATATCACAGGCCGTTACCACCATGCAGCACCCACATACTAAACCCAACAATTGTCATTACACTAACACATTACAGCTCTGAGAAGACTAAACTATGTTGTGTCACAAGCTGAGAACAAGAGAGACTGAGGTGTGTCACTGAAATGCCTGAAGTAGCAGGGAAGTTGTTTCCCTCTCAAAGAACACCTGAAAATAGTCTCCGCACATCTAGAGGTGTTTGGGGTGTTTTGTTCCTCTTTCCAGCTTTTTCCATTGGTTTCCAGGGCTATTTTATTAGTACTCTCGTCTTTCATCATTAACTCTTTCAGTTCCTCTTTCTCTCTGATCTCATTCTTTCCTTCCTTCAACTTTTCTGGTTTTAGTTAGGAGTTTCAAGGTTGCCATGAGTTGATTTCTTGAATAGTCACTTCAGAAAATCTTCTTTATGGTTTCTTGAATACTGGCTTGACACTAACTTCTTTAAGAAGCATCACCTAATAAACCATCTTGTTAGTGTTTAAAGTGCTACATGACTGCTTTTTTTGATTTACCAAGATCAGAGTAACACAGCTACCTCTCTGTTACTTAAGAAGCACTGTTACCCAACTTTCTTTTAAGGGAAACATTGTCAATCTCAGCTAACAATGGGTTCCTAGAACAAAGCAAGTCTTCTGTCCATCAACCTGTTGGAAAGACCAAAGCAGAAATATGCGATCCGAGAAGTGAGGCAGTGAGGGGGAGAGTGAAGTCTGCTCTACAGCCTTAACCAGGGGTGCAACTAGAGGAGATGCAGGACATGCTGCACACTCAGGGCCAAGGGGGGAAGATGGGAATTTTCAAAAATGCCCCTGTCACTTAGGTGCAAAAATACCACTGGTTTTCTACAGGACTTGCACTTCTTAACCATACTTTCAAAATACCCCCCACAATATTTTAGGTCAACTGGCCCATCACCCTACAGTACGAGCTTGTTTGTCAGTGTGTAATTGTGTCAATTTGCAGAACATTAGTTGTCAGACCATTTGATGGACCTGCCACCATCAGCCAGTGTTTCTCTTCTATTTGCTATTTCTGGGCTTCAAAGTTCCTGCACGATGCACAATCTCCCCTCTCTCCCTGGGAAAGGAGTGGCTGCTTGGTTTCATAGCAATACAGACCCTGAGTTTAGTGCAAAGGTGAGCTGCGTATTAAGATCAGCTCTTATTGTAACTTCTGTTTGCATTGCAAATGTTGAGAGCACAGTGCAAACAGGGGATGTCAAATTTAAACTGTGAATTAAAAAGGGCTTTAATCAGAAATGTGTGAGAGAGCAAGCTGAGCAGTATGGCTCTTGACAATACTGTTCTAATATGGTCATCCTAAACATTACTAGCATGCACACGTTTATGAGGGATGACACATTTTCTAGTTTAAAAAGTTCATTTCATTTTCTCTAAACTTAAAGCTCTGCCTGATTTTAATCTCTTGAACATGACTGTACTGGACATGAAGCCAGAAAGTATTGAACTCAATATTTTGGACACTGTAGCTTCAACAAACAACAGTGTTTTTTTAAAAAAGTGTGGATAGCAACTGAGAACATAAACAATCTAAGTTCAGAAAGTAAATTCTTTCACTTGAAGGGCATGATTATTACAGATGATAATTATGCGGTGCTCAGGTCACATAACGTTCTTGGAAGACGTGCAAGTGAAAAACAGGACTCCGCTGAGCAGAGCAGGATGGCTACACATCAGTTCAGGTGAAGCTAGCGTGTGACAGGACCATCAGCTGATAAATGGCAGAGGGAGCATGCATTTCTGAGAGTCTGCAGGTGCAGAAACAGAGGGAGGGAAACTGAACAAAATGAAGCAAGTTTTTCATTGATGTGTGAAATGAATACAAAAATATTCTGAAAAGGAGGATGATCTAAACTTATGTGACCTGTATGTACTTGACTGAGACTAAGCTTCCACTGACCTTGGTAAGATGACAGGGATAATATTTTCTCAAGGATGAAATGTACTTGAACACTGTAGCAGGGATAAGCAGACAGCATGTATCAACTCTATGTGTGGATCTTTCCTTTTTTTTCTCACCTGAGTCAATATGTGTAATAGTAATCTAAAGTAGTGGCTTCCAGACTTTCCAGACAACTGTACCCACTTTAGGAGTCTGATTTACTTTGTGTACCCCCAAGTTTCACCTCAGTTAAGAACTTTTTGCTTACAAAATCAGACATAAAAGTACAAAAGTGTCACAGCACACTTCTACTGAGAAATGGCTTATTTTCTCATTTGTACCATACAAATATAAAACAAATCAATTGGAATATAAATATTGTACTTACATTACAATGTTGCATAAACAAATCATTGTCTATATTAAATTTTAGTATATATTGACTTTACTACTTTTTATGTTGTAAAAACTAGGCAAGTAACTAGATTAGTTGATGTACCCTCTTGTTGATTTCTGTTGAGAGCCACTGATCTAAACAAAAAGGCTTTGTTCATGTTTGAATCTATGGGCCTCCTCAATATCCCAGGTTACTGGATGAAAAATAAAATATTGTTCTATATTTGTGTGTGTGTTGTGAATATGCTGATGGACATGTGCTCTCCAAAGTCATTGAGCATTTTGTGGCCTTCTGCAAAAAAGTTTACATATTTATGAATTTTGAATGTATTTTCTTCATTACGGTATGCAAAATGGTGCCACTTTTGGCCTGGCCTATACCTAAAAGTTTTGTTTGCATAGGTATCTTGGTTGGTGGTGTGTCAGCCAAAGTTCCACTATAGACATTATTATACTGGCCAAAAAAAAAAAGTGCTTTGGCCAGGATAGATTATTTCATTCTGGAATGTGGCATAAACTGTGTCTTCATTAGGAGGGTTTGCAATCTATAGCTATCTCTGCAAATCCTTTCTAGGATAAATGAGGTCTTGGATTCATATCCTGTGTGCACAATGAAGGATCCCTGCAATTTTTGATGATGAAGAAGGAGCAGGCATGCATTTTTATTTGGATAATCTTCTTGAGTGGACTGTCCTGAAGTAGTTCCTTTGAACTATAGCACAAGGTCATCTTCTTGCCACTTTTTCCATGCCAGTAGAGGCATGTGGCAGGAGGGCTGGTGACTGACAGCAGCAGGGCCAGCAGCCTGGCCACAGTTGGTAGCCGTGGAGTTGGCAGCCGAAGTGAGGCAGGCACCCTGGCTGGGGCTGGGAACAGGTCCAGCAACAGAGCCTGCAGCCCAGCTAGGGCAGGGAGCAGGGCTGACAGTCCATCCGGGGCCAGTGGAAGCAGAGCTGGCAGCTCATCCAGGGCCACAGCAGCGGAGCAGGCAGAGGGATCTGGAGGCAGAGGGTCTGGCGGGCTGGCCAGCACCAACCGCAGCAGAGTAGGGAGCCTGGCCAAGGTCAGCAGCTTGAATGGGGCAGGTGACAGTGGGGAAGGCACCTCACCCAAGGATGGAAGCAGAGCCAGTTCCAATGGTCTGTGGCCAAAGTTGGGGTGTTCAGCAGCTGTGGCCAATAGCAGAGCCTGGTAGGGGAGCCAGAATTTAACTCATCTGGTCTGGCAAACTCCCTTAGTCAGGACTAGTCAGGTCTCGAGGGTGCTGCACCAATGAGATCCAACTTGTAGTAATTGAAGGGTAAATCTAAGAGCTTCATAGGCTAGGTCTACACTGCAACACTATTTCGGGATATTGGAAATATCCCCAAATAGCTATTCCATGTCTTTTGAGTGCTCCTGTTATTTTGAAATATAACGGGCTCGCTATTCCGACATCCCTATAAACCTCATTCCATGAGTACGGGACATTTTGAAATAGAGCTCTGTGTTGAAATGAACTTGAAATAAGCTACGCAATTTGCATAGCTCAGTTTGTGTAACTTGTTTTGAGATAAGGGTGCAGTGTAGACGCGCCCATAGATCGGAATTCATTTTGGATAAATGCCCTAAGTTAGGGTACATTCCTAAACTAGCCAGACTTTTTTAAAAGTTTGCAAGATTGGAATGCTAAAAAGCTTCATGAATTTTCTTGTGTTTTTGATGGTGCTTTCTGTCAGGTGACAAATGCCTAGCTGTCTGTTGTGGTACTTGTGCTTCTAAGTCCAGATGGAACCCAGAAATAAAGAGGCACTATATGCTATGGATCTTCAAAATTTGTGAGTTTGATTGAAGAGAATCAGATATAGTTATTTCAGTATATTCAGCATTTACTTGTAATTCTCTGTGTGTACTACAGGAAATACCTTGAATGTTACAATTACTCAGGTTATCTAACTTCAAATAACAACTGAGTTATCTAAAGAAATTGGCATGTTTTTAAGGGTCACTGCTGTGAAGAGCTTAAGTAAACTTTTTCAAACTTTATCTGAAGTACATTGAAATACAATGTTGGTTGGTGGGTGCAAGTCAGTACTTACTGTAGCCAGAATCAATGTCCCGCTCACATATGCTTGCAAACACAACTGTCCATTTGTCCCTTGGCTGCAGTGTGTCTTCATCATTTGGATATTTATGCTAATGATCATGATGAACAGCTAGCATATTCAAGTGATGAGCACTGAATAAAACAAAGTAATGGCTGTGTTACTAGCAAAGATTTGGAGATGATTCATTAGAGTTTAGCCCCAATTCAGCATGTTATTTAAGCACATGCCTAACTTCAAGGACATAAATAGTCCTGTTGAAGAAGATGGGACTACTCATATATTTGATGGTAAACACATGGTTAAAAACCTTGTGGAAGAAGGCCTGCTAAATAGTGAGAAAGATTCAGAATTTGGGCTTTATATATCGGCACGTCTAGACAGCAGTGTCATTTCAGTATATGTCCGGTATCCCCAAATAGTGTTTTCTGCATCTTAACAGTACGTCCATTATTTTGAAATGCAACTGAAATAACGGGCTTGCTTTTCCAATGTCCCAATAAACCACATTCCATGAGGATTAAGGGAATTGTCGGAATAGCAGTATATTTTGAAATTTGGATCTGTGTAGACAGTGCCAAATTTCAAAATAGACTCTCTCAAAATAAGTTCAAAATAAGCTATGCAATTTGTGTAGCTCAAATTGGGTAGTTTATTTCAAGCTAGTGCCACTGTGTAGAGGTACTCTCAGGATACGTCTACACTGGCCCCTTTTCCGGAAGGGGCATGTAAATTTCATGAGTCGTAGTAGGGAAATGCGCGGGGGATTTAAATATCCCCCGCGGCATTTAAATAAAAATGTCCGCCGCTTTTTTCCGGCTTTTAAAAAAGCCGGAAAAGAGCGTCTACACTGGCCCCGATCCTCCGGAAAAAGCGCCCTTTTCCGGAGGCTCTTATTCCTACTTATCCTAGGAATAAGAGCCTCCGGAAAAGGGCGCTTTTTCCGGAGGATCGGGGCCAGTGTAGACGCTCTTTTCCAGCTTTTTTAAAAGCCAGAAAAAAGTGGCGGACATTTTTATTTAAATGCCGCAGGGGATATTTAAATCCCCCGCGCATTTCCCTACTACGACTCATGAAATTTACATGCCCCTTCCGGAAAAGGGGCCAGTGTAGACGTAGCCTCAGTGTTTTACTCAAATGCTATCAAGTCAGACAAGCAGTTGACAAATCTTGGGGGCATATCAACCTGTCTTTTCTTCACATAAAGTCATTAATTTTGGTTCTCTTTTCTTATTGGTGGTCTCACCAAAACATCAGGAAAATGCAATCATTTAGAATTGCCCCAGATGGAATTGAATACTGAAAAAAGTACAGTTCATTGTGAAATTTTGTTATGATGACAAATTAAAGAGAGAAAAAAAAGGAATATTTTCTTTTGACTAAGAATGTAGAATTTTCCTTGGATAACATCTAAAGTGACCCAAAAGGGCAAATTACTCTGAACACTTCCTAACTTTATATTTCTGTACACATGTTTTCACATACAGCTTTTAGTGCAGTCATTTCAAAGACTGAAGCAAAATGCAGGACAATGTAGCACTTTAAAGACTAACAAGATGGTTTATTAGATGATGAGCTTTCGTGGACCACACCCACTTCCTCAGATCAAATAGTGGAAGAAAGTAGTCACAACCATATATACCAAAGGATACAATTAAAAAAATGAACAAATATGAAAAGGACAAATCACATTTCAGAACAGAAGGGGGATGCGGGGGGGGGGGGGGGGGGAGGAAGGAAGGTAAGTGTCTGTGAATTGCTGATATTAAAGGTAGGGAGAGTGGAGGCTCTGGGGGTACGTCTACACTACAGCGCTAGTTCGAACTAACTTAGTTCGAATTAGTTAATTCGAACTAAGCTAGTTCGAACTAACGCATCTAGAACTAAAAACTAGTTCGAACTAGCGTTTTGCTAGTTCGAACTAGCAAGTCCACATTGAGTGGACTCTGAACAGGGCTTAAGGATGGCCGGAAGCAGTGCCGGCAGGGCATAAAAGGAGGACTTAGAGCATGGAGATACTGTCTCAGGCTAGCCGAGGGCTGCGCTTAAAGGGTCCCGACCCCCACCCCGGACACACAGTTCTAAGGGGTGCCCCGCTTGCAAAGAAGTTCTGGCTTGGAGTGCCCTGAGTGCCCACACTGGGCACATCACACCACTCGGCCATCAGCCCGGCTGCACTTGCCGCAGGCTGCCATCTGGGGAGAGGGAGTAATTGGGGGGCTGCAGGAGAGCTTCCACCCCCAGAAGCCCGCAGAGCCAGCCCAGTCCTCCCCATCGGGGGCTCGTACCCCATTCCTCCCTCACCTCCTTCCACTTACCCTTCCCTAGCCCCCCTTCTTATTGATGTACAAAATAAAGATAACGTTTCTTCCAACATTGACTCTGTCTTAATTGAAAAAAAGCTGGGGGAGACTGGGAAAAGGAGGTGGGAGAGGGGAAGAGAAAGGCTGGGAGAGGGGAGGGCAACTAACATGATCAGGGGTTGGGAACAGGTCCCAGATGAAGAAAGGCTACAGAGACTGGGACTGTTCAGCTTAGAAAAGAGGAGACGGAGGGGGGACAGGATAGAGGTCTCTAAAAGCAGGGGTTGGGTGGAGAGGGTGCATTCAGAAAAGTTCTTCCTGAGTTCTCATAAAGAAGGACTAGAGGACACCAAAGGAAAGGAATGGGTAGCAGGCTTGAAACTAGTAAGAGAAAGTTGTTGTTGTTGTTGACAAAGCAAATAGTTAACCTGTGGAACTCCTTGCTGCAGGAGGCTGTGAAGGCTAGAACTAGAACAGAGTTGAAAGGGAAGTGAGATCAAGTCATGGAGGTTGGGTCCATGGAGTCCTATTAGCCAGAGGGTAGGAGTGGTGTCTCTGCCCAAAGTTTGTGGAAGGCTGGAGAGGGATGGCACGAGACAAATGGCTTGGTCATTGTCTTCGGTCCATCCCCTCCAGGGTCCCTAGGGTTGGCCGCTGTTGGCAGACAGGCTACTGGGCTAGATGGACCTTTGGTCTGACCCAGGACGGCCATTGTAAGCTCAGGGCTCAGTGTCGGGGGTCTCAGTGGACCCCCTTGATTTTCATGCACACCTGGTCCTGGGTGGCCAGGCTGGCAGCTCTCCTGCCCTAGACGGCCACTTTCCTGTGCCTAGTGCGGAGATCGTGGACGAGGTCCACGATGTCCGCACTAGCCCAGGAAGGTGCCCGCCTCTTTCGGTCCAGGGCAAGCTCCCGGGAGCCACCAGCCTGGTCCCGGCAAGAGGGGGTGGGCTGGGGGGCATCGGGTGGGTGGCTCTGTGCCGTGCCAGGTGCAGGGTCTGCTAGCTGGGTGCTGGCAGGCTTGCACCTGGCACGGGCACCGTAGCCAGCTCGTGCCCCTTTAAGGGGTCCGGGGCCGGGAGGGGGGCATAGAGTTTCCCTGGTGTTGGCCAGAGTGGCCACCAGGGAAACCTGGGAAGCCTTAGCCTCCCACTAGTTCGAACTAAAGGGCTACACAGCCCTTAGTTCGAACTAGCTAGTTCGAACTAGGCGTTAGTCCTCGTAAAATGAGGTTTACCTAGTTCGAACTAAGCGCTCTGCTAGTTCGATTCAAATTCGAACTAGCGGAGCGCTAGTGTAGCACCTATTAAAGTTAGTTCGAACTAACGTCCGTTAGTTCGAACTAACTTTGTAGTGTAGACATACCCTGGGAGACAGACCCATAGTCTCCTATAGACAACCACCTAACCTCAAGATGATTCTTACCAACCACCACAGGACATACCACACTAATACCAACCCTGGTACCTTCCCTTGCAACAAACCCCGTTGCCAGCTTTGTCCACATATTCATTCTGCTGATACCATTATTGGACCTAACCAAGTGAGTTATAAGATCAAGAACACATATTCCTGCGCATCCAGAAATATAATCTATGCTATCATGTGCCGAAAGTGTCCGTCTGCTATGTACATTGGACAAACATCTCAGACACTTCGCCAAAGGATTAATGCCCACAAAACAGATATCAGACAAGATCACAAAGAGAAAACAGTTTCTTGCCACTTTAACCAGAAAGGACACTCTCTAAATGACTTAGCCACCTGCATTCTGCTACAAAGACCTTTTACATCTGCACTTGAAAGGGAATCCTCTGAACTGTCATTCATGTTAAAATTCGACACTTGCCAACAAGGACTTAACAAGAATTTGAACTATCTCACCCATTACCAAGACAGTTTCCCCAATTATCACCTGTAATACCATTAACTCACAAACATCCCACTCTCCCTACCTTTAATATCATCAATTCACAGACACTTACCTTCCTTCCTCCCCCTCCCCCCCCCCCCGCATCCCCCTTCTGTTCTGCAATGTGATTTGTCCTTTTCATATTTGTTCATTTTTTTAATTGTATCCTTTGGTATATATGGTTGTGACTACTTTCTTCCACTATTTGATCTGAGGAAGTGGGTGTGGCCCACGAAAGCTCATCATCTAATAAACCATCTTGTTAGTCTTTAAAGTGCTACATTGTCCTGCATTTTGCTTCAACTACCCCAGACTAACACGGCTACATTTCTATCACATTTCAAAGACTGTGACTCCTGGCTGTTTATAGTTATTTCTATTTTTTGTCTTCTTTTCTTCTGCACTTTAATACACTGATCACTATGAAACAAAATGAAATATTGGTGTGACATATCCAATAACATCAAAAACCCAGTTTACAAGAAATCAATCTCAAATTGATCAAGAACTGTGAAGCAGTTTGATTATAATTTATTGGTGTAATTGGTACAGTTCAGATAGCAGAAGCTTCTCTTAACGCTTGAAATTTATTCCCAAAGAGAAATAAAACTTGGAATTTTAAGTAGGAATTCTTTGAAACACCTACTCCACCATAAAATTACTAAAAAGTCAAAATATTTTATGTTGTCAGCAGAAAACTTGCCTTTTCAGTGCTCCCTGGCCCCCTCACCTCCACTTTGCTTAGTGAAACTTCTTCTTTGGAACACTTAACCCTCCCTGCTCCTTAAGCCAATGATGAGACTGAACTGCTGGCGTTTCTGCCAGTGTACTGAGAGCTAACCAGTGCTAAGACAAGCTAGATAGCTTGGAGATTTGGGAGTAGGCTGAAGAGATTTTTGCCACCCCAAGTTTAAGAGTTCAGCTCTCACACAGGTCAGAAATAGAGTTGGGTTTGCACTGAAAACATAAATCCAGATAACTCCTGACTGTGGTGGGCTTGATTAAAATCCAAACTAAATCTCCCATAAGCCCTTCCTTTTTGCTACCTACTTCTTATTTGTGGGCATGTATGTATTATTTCGATGGGTGCTGAGCCCTATTCAGAAGAAAGTAGAATCCCTGTGCTAAGGAAATTAAAGTAAATTATGATATGATGCAAATAAACAAAATGGAGGAAGGAAAGATGAAGGGAAAGGATTACAATAATAAAAGAATGAAGGGTATGTCTACACTACCACCCTAGTTCGAACTAGGGTGGTTAATGTAGGCAACCGGAGTTGCAAATGAAGCCCGGGATTTGAATTTCCCGGGCTTCATTTGCATGTTGCCAGGCACCGCCATTTTTAAATGTCCGCTAGTTCGGACTCTGTGCCCATGGCTACACGTGGCATGAACTAGGTAGTTCGGATTAGGCTTCCTATTCTGAACTATCTGTACACCTCGTTCCACGTTCCACGAGGAGTAACGGTAGTTCGGAATAGGAAGCCTAATCTGAACTACCTAGTTCGTGCCGTGTGTAGCCGCGGGCACAGAGTCCGAACTAGCGGACATTTAAAAATGGCGGCGCCCAGCAACATGCAAATGAAGCCAGGGAAATTCAAATCCCGGGCTTCATTTGCAACTCCGGTTGCCTACATTAACCACCCTAGTTCGAACTAGGATGGTAGTGTAGACATACCCCCAGTCATTCACACAGTTGAGGTGTGCATACCTCTCTGTTTAAAGCTGGGGAGAGCTGCGAGTTTTAATTGTTGTACCAAGTCAGTTCTTGTAGCTGACACTGATACATACCTTTTGGGAGGGATTTGCGTTATCAAGAATAGGTACTTGGGGAAAAAAATTGTAAGGGGTTTCCCTGGGTAAGGGAAAGCATGGAATAAGGCATCAAAAGAGTACTGGGAGACAGGAAGTCTAGCTAGGATCCTTCCTCCAGCAGTGACACTGTCCCTGAGTCATATCTCCTATTCAAATCTCACCAACAAACTTTCCTTCCTTCAGTTTGTGGATGGAGGAAAGTGGAAAATGTTTTGCGACACCCTTTGTGGTTGAGTTTACCCATGGGCAAAGGGCCTCCATTCTTTTATTATTGAGTATGAATGTGAGGTCAGAAAGGTTTTCCTCCATATCGATAGGTGGAGTTCTTGATTTCAGGGATACAGCAAGCAACCAAAGGCTCTGCTTTCTGTGACAGAGTTCTGTAATGTACTAAGAGAAGCAGTGTAGTATAGCAGATACAGAGAGTGGTGGACAGTGACCTGGCTTTTTCTCTCAGCCCTTCCTATAGTTTACCGAGTGACTGGAAGCCGAGAAAGCGCTCAGCCAGTTAAAGCCAAAACATTCATGTAATCACGTGGCAGCAGAGTTCTTTGGTATGAGCTTCCAGCCAGAAAATGGATATTTTCAAGAGAGCGATGTACAGAAAGTGGCATTCTTTAGAGAAATCTAACTTCTTTTCAATCTTCACTCAGGTGACAACCCCATAGAATCATAGAACCATAGAGCTGGAAGAGACCTCAGAAGGTCATCAAGTCCAGCCCCATGCCCAAGGCAGGACCAATCCCAACTAAATCAACCCAGCCAGGCTTGATCAAGCCAAGACTTAAACACCTCTAGGGATAGAGACTCCACTACTTCCCTAGGTAACCCATTCCAGTGCTTCACCACCCTCCTAGTGAAATAGTTTTTCCTAATATCCAACCTGGACCTTTCCCACCACAACTTGAGACCATTGCTCCCCGTTCTGCCATCCGTCACTACTGAGAACAGCCTCTCTCCATCCTCTTTGGAACCTCCCTTCAGGAAGTTGAAGGCTGCTATGAAATCCCCCCCTCACTCTTCGCTCCTGCAGACTAAACAGACCCAACTCCCTCAGCCTCTCCTCATAGGTCATATGCTCCAGTCCCCTAATCATTTTGGTTGCCCTCTGCTGGACCCTCTCCAATGCGTCCACATCCTTCCTGTAATTGGGGGTCAAGAAATGGACACAATACTCCAGATGTGGCCTCACCAGAGCCGAGTAAAGAGGAATAATCACATCTCTGGATTGACTGGCAATGCTCCTCTTAATGCAACCTAATATGCCCTTAGCCTTCTTGGCTACAAGGGCACACTGTTGACTCATGTCCAGCTTCTCATCCACTGTAATCCCCAGGTCCTTTTCTACAGAACTGCTACTTAGACAGTCAGTCCCCAGCCTGTTACAATGCTTGGGATTCTTCCATCCCAAGTGCAGGACTCTACACTTGTCCTTGTTGAATCTCATCAGATTTCTTGTGGCCCAATCCTTCAATATGTCTAAGTCACTCTGAACTCTATCCCTGCCCTCCAGCATGTCACCTCTCCCCCTAGCTTAGTGTCATCTGCAAACCTGCTGAGGGTGCAATCCATCCCCTCATCCAGGTCATTAATAAAGATGTTGAACAAAACTGGTCCCAGAACTGATCCTTGGGACACTCCACTAGAAACTGACCATCCTGACATCAAGCCGTTGATCACTAACCATTGGGCTCGACCTTCTATCCAGCTTTCTATCCATCTTACCGTCCATTTATCCAATCCACATTCCCTTAACTTGCTGGCAAGAATGCTGTGGGAGAGCGTATCAAAAGCCTTGCTAAAGTCAAGGTATATCACCATATCCACAGAGCCAGTTACCTCATCATAGAAGTTAATCAGATTGGTCAGGCATGACTTGCCCTACATGAATCTATGCTGACTATTCTTGATCACCTTCTCCTCTTCCAAGTGCTTCAAAATGGATTCCTTGAGGATCCCCTCCATGATTTTTCCAGGGACTAAGGTAAGATTGACCGGCCTATAGTTCCCTGGATCATCCTTTTTCACTTTCTTAAAGATGGGCACTATATTTGGCTTTTTCCAATCATCTGGCATCTTTCCTGATCTCTACAACTTTTCAAAGATAATGGCCAAGGGTTCCTCAATGACATTTATTAAGTCTGGACCCATGGATTTACGTAAATTTAGTTTTCCTAAATAGTTCCTAACCCGTTCTTTCCCCATCTGCTTCACACTTCCATGTGCCACATGCTTGTGTCCCCTGGATGTAAGTGAAAGCAGTAATAAAAGTAGAAATGCACAACTAATTGAACCTGTGATTGGACAAAGAAGTAAGGCCCATCTCCTCACAGGTATTTAGGCACCTACCTCTCTGATTCCTATGAGAATTAGTTGCCTTCAAGAATCTAGACACTCTACTATAGCCCATGCTTTTACATTACATCATGCTATACCTGCAACTTAATGCCACCTGGCAAATGCAAATATAAAAGAATATATTTATTCTTTTGAGGTGTAGCATTTATTAATATATTGAGCAGGGACTCTTATTACTGTATTTACACTTACTGGACTTGGAGAGAAATCAGTTAACAGCAAGCAAAGCATATTTTTATCCTTCTGCCCACACCCTGAGAGAATTTGTTTTAAAGCAAAAATGTATTTGTCATTTTGTCTTATTAAGCAAAACAACAAACATGAGGAAAGAAAAAACTGTGGGTAGTGCAAACATGATGAGGAGAGCAATGTATTGGAGTTCTGAGAGTTTATGTAGACTATTAGGTTAGCCTGATGAAAAAAATAAGCTACAGCTTTTCTTCTAAGTCCACAGGCTTTTCCAGAGCTGTAGCTTATTAGTTTCCTAAACTGATGAAACATGGGTTCAGTATGTAACAAATGGTAACATGATCACATTTCAAGCATATTTTTCTGAGATCTGGTTTCCTGAGTGCCCCCAGCTCACTATGTTACATTTCAAGCTGTCAGGAATTGACAAGATCATTAGGTTTAGATGGACGTTTGTAAAATAGAGCAATCCTATTTTGCAATCAATAGACTTGTACCAGATAGGCTTGTAACAATATTCTTGGGGGTGCTGTTAGTGGATAGAAGAGAGGGAGAATAGTTAAAACAACCAACCTTTCAATCAATCAATCAATCAATCAATCAATCAATCAATCAATCAAAAACCAATTAATATCTAGCTGCTAGCTTAATTGTAAATAGTAAACTATTTTCATTTTGGATCCAAAAAGCAGTGTCAAAAATTTATAGGGAGCATTCAAAGTCCTTTATCATTTTAATTGGTGGTCTGTATTCCTTTCCTCACCAGTCCCCTTTCACATGATTTTAAGTTTTGTAGCAGGGATTTGTCTCTCACGGTCTCTAGAACTGTCGGGTACAGCAAATAACAGGAAATAGAAGCTGTGCAAATTCCCTCTGATGATCCTACCCAGAAATACACACGTGCTAATGTGTCCAGGCAATATGTAAAGAAAAGATAACCTTGAATAGAAATAATAAATCTAGAGAGCAGTTGAAGTTCTATGCTCTCTCTCTAATGTGAGTGCAACTTCTGAGGCAGTCAAAGTTCTTGGAAAAAAGCACATGGCTCATTTCTGGAATCTCAGAAGTGAGGAGAATACCAGAAAGTGAAAAGGGGGAGGACAGAGAAAGCCTGGCTCACTGCCAGCTCACTTTTTCATTTGGAACAGTTGTGTGTAACAAGTTTGGGTAGAAACTTGTGCTTATCTGCTGGGCTCCCATGAAAGCCACAAAAGCCCTGTGGTAAAAGCCCTGTGGTTAAAGAAATTATCCCTTTAACCGCAAAGTAGAGACAATCTTTTTTCTTCTTGAGAAGATTCAGGGCAGGGAGAGTTGGAACAAAATAGTCTTCATTTTGAGAATCTGTTTACAGCCCCTCTGATCTGGCCTTTACAACATGAATGGAAGATGCAATGGACATTTTGCTCTACAAGTTGCTGTCATGATGTGTACCAACACTGGCTATCGCCCTTGAAATGAGAGACCACATGGGTGCAAGTTTCAATCAGCTTGGTTACAAGCTAGTTCTCAATCACTGAAAGGTTTTCTTAGTCTCTTTTATCATTGCCTTTTGCTGAGGCGGCTTCTCCAAGGAGCACATCATTGTTGCGCAGAAATGGCAGGGGGGAAATGTCAGTTATGGTGTGTTTTATATAAAAAGTTTAGTACGTACTCCGTAAAGTTGTGGGAATAAAGAACAATTCTGTGGAAACCCACATTTTCCTGCAGCCTGTGGAGGAGAGACTTTTGTAGTGATTGGGAGCATGAGGGAGGTTTTTCTCAGTGGTGCCAAAAGGCCAAGTTTTACAGCCAATCTGCATCCTGAAATGAGATGCGCCATGCATGCCTAATTGGGATTTCCACTTCCTTGCTGTACCACAAGCCCCCATCTTACTATGTCATTAATCTATTCCTTGGGCAAAAAAAGAAAGAACTGCATCCAAGTTGGGGTGAACTGACTGGAGCTGACAGGGCTCATGCTCTAGGGATAAAAATAGCAGCATGAATGTTCAGGCACAGGCTGGACCTTGGACTTCAAATTCTGACAGGTTTCAGAGCCAAGGCTAGAGCCCAAACCTGCCCATCTGTGTTAAGCCCTGCAGCACAAGACCCACAAGCCTGAGTCTGTTGACCCTGACTCCAAGACTTTCTACTGCAGGTCTTTTTTATGCTGTGCAGATGTACCCTTTGCTTTTTAATATTTAACTAGTTGTGTCTTCTGTACATAGTAGTTCAATCTAATCTATATTTATCTAGGTCCCAGCTGTTCTTGTATCTTGACATAGCAGGTAAATCAATGAAGATGCCTTTTAGATTTAGAGGCTTTGGAGATTAGCATGATGGAAGAGAAGGGCTACTCAGAGGAGAGAAAGAAATCTCCCACTTGTACAGTGAAAATGAGTGAGGAATATGTGAAGATGGCATGAATTTGGCAGCCTCAGTTAACACTAATCAGTAAATGTTAAAAAAAGGAAACAAAACAAATCCTGTGAGGAGTTTTTGGTTGACAAGAGGGAAGCCAACAGAGTTATAACTGAGAGGAGCTAATTTATTATGCATTCAGGATATGATCTCTCTAAAAGCTAAGGCAAAGTTATCAGCCGATTATTACATTCCCTCTGACCCAAAGAGAAACAGAAGCACCAGTTTTTTGAGTTAACAGCTTCTGAAGCCTCCTGTGTACATATATTTACTCATGATATTTTCAGCTATTTTAGTGGCATTAAAAAGTTTATCACAGACCTACTCTGATGCCCACTGAAGTTATGCAAAGACTCCTCAGATCAGGCCATATGGGTGGGATTTTCTAAGCACAGGGTATTGTGTGAAGAAGGGTCTAGTATATACCCATAAATTAGTTGCTGAGGGCTGCCCCTGCCAGTGACTGGTACTCCTTCTTTTACAAGGAGTAAGAAAAGCCGCCTCCTGCTGTGTGGACACCGAACCTCTGCTTAAGGTAAGCTGACCCCAACTATGGAAAATGCGTAGCCAGAGTTGCGTACCATAAACCAACCTTCCTGGTCTCATGTAGACCAGACTTTAGAGCTCTTTGGAAATCCCAGCCTGTACTCTTAGATTGTACATTGTTTGAGGCCTGCTTTTCAGATGTGTGTGTGTGTGCAGAAGGCTTAGCACAACTGGCACTGAGCTTAATTAAGGGGTGGGGGTACAGCTGCAATATTTAAGCTAGGGCACTTGCTGTGGTCAATTTGTGTCACAGCATTTAATGCACTTTGAAAATCTAGAGCTCAGTTCTGCTCAGCTTTTTACTCACACTGAGCATGTATTCTTTCATCAGGAGTCCCATGAGTCAGGGTTAGAGAGTGCCAGGCTGAAAATATAGAAGGGTTATTTTTATTCTCTTTTTTTCTAATTCAAAAATTTTGAGCATTAGTGAACACCTTTCTGTTTTGTGACAATACGTGAGCTAGTTCTTCATTTATGCTTAATGGTGGGATAAGGTTTAGCAATCTGACAAGCTACAAATAATGTGTAAGGTAAAGGAATGTACGGTAAATGCTTATCCACTCGCTGAAGCAAAAACTGTGATGCAAAAGCTCTGAAAAGCGGAACCGTTTTCATATTTTGTATAGGAAAAGGCAGCTTTATACTGGACCCTTTCGGAGTCCAGAGCTTCAGCCCAAGACCTGGGCCATCTGTGGGTTTTTAATGGCTATGAAGATACACCTGGTGATTTAAGATCCTAAATCCCACTTTCTGCAGTGGCATAGGCCAGATTATTAAAGGTATTTAGGAAATGTCAAGAGGAAAAATAGGCCTCCCATGGGATTTTCAAAAGCACCTGGGCATTGGGAATAAGGTATCTTGGCACTCTTCAAATTCCCTCTAGGCACTTTCCTGCATTGTTAGGTAACTAAATACTGTGAACAACTGGGTCATAAGTTGTTTTTGAAAATGGAACTGAGGCTCCTAAATTACTCAGATGCAGATCCTCAATGGAATTCAGGCACCTAATTCACATTAATTTCAATGGGAGTTAGGTGCCTAAATACCTTTGAGGATCTTGGCCTAAGGCATTTTTTAAAATTTCACTGTAGCTGTTTAGAATGATTCCTACTGGCCTTAGAAACCCACGAAAGAATGAAAGTACCCAAGGAGGTCACATTTTGTTCTTAAGATATTTTGAAAGTCAAATTTTGTTCTGTTATTTTATACACAATGCCAAATAAATCAGTGAATCTGGTACTTAAGCACACAACTTCCTCCTTCCTAGAACAAAGTGGGTTGATTTTATTCATTTTAAAATGTTTTCGTTTGGTAGATGCTTCCTATGTACTGATGTCTCCCCTGACTATAATTTTCAGAGGAGTAGCCGTGTTACTCTGCTTCAACAAAAGCAACAAGGAGTCCTGTGGCACCTTAACGACTAACAATTTTGGTTAGGCATCAGCTTTCTTAGGGTGGAACCCACTTTGCCAGATTAAAGTGGCAACACAGCTCCAACTGGGATGGGAAGGACAGTTTACATATACATTATTACAACAGGAGACGATTAAATCCATAGCAGGGATTATTGACACATGCCACCATCAGACCACAAAAGCAACTCCAATTTACCTGAGCTGAGGATGTCTCTCATTGTTCATTGTACTGCTTAGATTCAGATTGATTGATGTTTTGTCTTTGCAGCAAGGCAATACAAATATTTTAAATGAACATTTGAAGGCCTTGCATCCATTTTAATAGGGGTCCATAAAATAATGCATAGTTCCAAGAAAGTCACAGGGTTCTCTTTGCCCATTTTTAAATTAATAAAATGACAGGGAGAATGAAATTTTAAAAGCATCAGTTGTCAAACTGATAAAAGGGAATATCTATACATAATCAATGCAAACAGATTGAGGCAAAGAGGATACAAAAAGGGATTAGTAACTCCTATGAATAACAACAAAGCCTACAGTCACCTTACATAGGATACAATGTCGTAAGAGAATCAATGTCTAATTTTTAGGCCATTTGCAACTTCCAGTTTGCTCAAGTTAGGAAGAAACACCCCTCAGGATATATTAATCCATTATTATAAAATCTATACCTTTTATTAAAGCATCTGACATCAATTATTGTTATAAATTGTGAGGATTACTTTTATTTCCTCTGCTGAAGCTCATCTGAAGAATTGGGTTTTGCCCACGAAAGCTCATGTACTATATATATATATATATATATATATATATATATATATATATATATATATATATATATATATATATATATATATATATTTGTTAGTCTCTAGGGTGCCACAGGATTACTCATTGTTCTTAAAGAAAATGGAGCATGTTTTCCACTGCATGCCAGATTGTGCAGTCTGGACATGCAGAAGGTACCTAATAAAAGAACTAAACATGGGAATAAAAAATGTCAGTCACAGGTTTTTTTGATATACCCTGAAGTTTGTCAGAGATTTATTTGCAAAACATTTGTAGTAAGGGCAAGTCAGCTGTCCTTCTAAATACAACATTAAATATCATGAAATATGGCCCTCCTTGGTTTTACATTTTCTTCATCAGTGTTTCTAAGCTGATTTTATATTTTACATATACTCCTAAGCCTTCATAAAGTAATTATTCTAGGTTACTACATAGTTAAATTCATTGAAACCAAGACATTATTTTAATCAGTCAGGCTACGTCTACACTGCACCTTTTAACACAAATGAAGTGCAGATTAGCATACTGTCATGTTTTATTTGCATAATTTATTCAAGCGGTTTTTGCGCAAAAACAAGCTGTGTGGATGGGGGTTTTTTGCACAAAAACCCTGTTTTGCACAAGATTCTTATGCCTCTCCTGGGGCTTTTGCACAAAAAATCCCATCCCCACTGCTTGTTTTTGCACAAAAACGGCTTGAATAAATTATGCAAATGAAGCATGGTAATATGCTAATCTGCGCTTTTTCATAACAAGGCATGTTAATGAAATTTCACTATATGTTTATGTTAAAATACATTTTCAAAAATTTTAGGCATAACAAGGGATTTTATCATTGGAGTGCTCTCTTAAAACCAGTTCATCAATTAGGAATAAAAGGGAAACTCATTTGTCCCACTATGTGGAAGAAAGGGAATATTGACCCTAGGCCCTGGTCTACACTAGGGCGTTATTTCAAAATGTTATCCCTAAGGCTGAATTTATAAGAGGAGCATCCATACTACCAAGTCTGTTATTTTGAAATAACGGACCGCTTATTTTGAAATCTGTACTCCTGCTTTCCTCAGGGAATAATGCTAATTTCAAAATAGTTCCTTTGAAATAGCAATAGTGGATGCACAGGTGCGGCTATTTCGAAATAGTTGGCCTTCAGAGGACTCTCACAGCTGAAGCTCTGACTGCTCTGGCCACACCTGACATCTCCACTGCTCCCTCCTCCTGCATAGCTTAAAAGTCCCGGAAGCAGGAGAAGGGCTTCTCGCACATGGCCACCTGTTGCAAGAGACCAGGACCCAAGGCAGAGGTGAGTGACCCCAATACTCCCTCAGACCCTCCCACAGCTGACAGCACTTCTGCTGCTCCCATGGCTGCCACTGCCCAGGGATGCAGGAGAGCTCTGGCCTGGACTGGTGCAGAGATCCTAGACTTCATCAAGGTCTGGGGGGAGGAGACCAACCTCCAGGATCTCTGCACCAGGAAAAGGAACGCGGACATCTGTGGAGGTATTGCTGCCAGCTTGGCCAACAAAGGACACACCAGGACCCTGGACCTTGTGCAGATGAAGATCAAGGAGCTGCGGCAGGCCTACCACAAGGTCAGCGAGCAGAGTGGACGTTCTGAGGCAGCACCACACACCTACTGTTATTCTGACCAGCTGGATGCACAACTGTTTTTGTCAGTACTGGGCTAGCACAAGCCTGTAAATGGTTTCATTACCATCTAATGGCTCTTTCACAGGTTCAGTGTTAGGTCTGGCATCGGGAAGGTTTTTTACTATCAAGTTTAGCAGATCCACTTTTAGGGGAGAATCACCAGTCTTCAGGCAGCCACAGCCTGCTATGGGAGCCTTCAGAAATGGTCCGAATAGGGATAGGAAGCAGGGGCGGGTTAAGCACTAAGACCCAGGGCATTGCCTCCTCTTGGCTTTTATATCCACAGCCCATGTCTATGGCAAAGATTCCATTGACTATCACAAGGCCAGGATTTCCCACCAGATTCTGGAGTAAATGGGAAATTGGTCTAAACCAGCATGATAAATTCTCTATGGCTATGCTGTAAAGCCCAAAAACCTCACTTCAGTACTCACAGAACTCACAGAAAATACTGTGGGAACCTCATATTGACACTGCCCATGCTGTGATTTTTTCTGTGGGAAAAACACCACAGGACGTCAGTCTCTAGAATCACAAATTCAACATCTTTAATCAGTACAAAATTCACTCAAACATTAAAAATCACAAAAATCTGTTTTATTAGTTGCTCATATTTGTATTCCTAATCTCCTGACTGTCTGAAATTTCTACCTGCACATGAATTTCAGTATTTCCAGTATGCCTTCAGATTTATACCTTGACTGTGAACAGAAATGCTACAAAAATTCACATCTCTTAAAATAAAACATGAACGAACCTTTGAAGAAATAAAATTGCTCTGGAGTGCCAGCTTTTAAGTCTTCCTTAAATTTTAGCCATTCACTTTTCAAAGGACCATTTAGTTTACTGTGATGCCGACGTCTAGCAAATCAGAAATAATCTTCTTGCTAGAAAAAGATGGTAAAGTTTTGTTGGCACTATTGCCTTTCATGGTTAATACAAAAAAAATCTGAAATGTATAGAACATAATTCAGTAAATCCAGCAATATTAGCCTAATCATTGAGTCCCATAGTAATTGCATACAGTTGCATAGGTCTATCTACAGACCTATGTTGTAACACTAAAACCTTGTAAGTCTTGAATTGAGAGGAAAGTGAATTCCTTTTACTTACGGAATTAAGTTAAATCAAATTAAGGCCACTTTAATTCTAACTGAAAGTGTCCATGCAAGAACTTAAAGCAATATAACTAATCCACTTTATATATAGCAATGGACAACCTAACCTTGTGAGTGAGCCACATAAATGACCCTCCTTCATATTGGTGGGCCACAAATTTGTCGTAACCAAGATGGACTCCCAGGATAGGGTAGTTTTGCTAAGTGCACTTCCGTACCTAGAATGTTCAGGATGTGCTGACTGAACCAAATCAGCACTTCAATTGGATGCAGAGAGAGAGCACAGCTTTCTCAGTCAACATTGTGTGCAATCACCTCGCACCTCACTTCACATGTCCTTGCTTTGTGTGTGTGACTTTGGTAATATCAGTAGGAAAAAAACAACAGGGAAGGAAACCAGTGGAATCTGTCAACCCTGTGTGTGGGCATCAATTAACAAAATGTCTTCCAGACAGAACATGAACCCTGATGGGCACCGGTTGCCCTCCACTGCTTTAAGGGGACAGAATGAGATAAGGTCTTTGACAGACAGACAGATCCCAAGCCTACACCCATTCATGTCAGTTGGGTTTTGTCTTGGACTTTAATACCTAATGAACTTTTAGTAGAAGTATGACTATGTTAAAGATTAAAAAATTTTACTCCTTCAGTTAAAGTGTTTAGGTTGAAAATATTCTCTCTAGGTGAAATCCTGACCTCACTATAGTCAATGGCAAAACTCTCATTGAGATATTAAAGTAGTCTTCAGCAAAACTAAGAAAGACTTAACTCTCCCAAAATTACTAAGATAACAAAACATGATTTAGAGATGAAACAAACAAAAGTCCTATTCTGGTTTCCCCAGCTTTATCATAAATAAGCTAAAAAGGGTACAACTTCAATTAAAAACAAACCCACCAACCTATGTTTGCAAAACGCCATTAGAGATACACTGAAGATTAAATCACAGACACTGTCTGGTTAGAGCCAGATTGTGCAATCCTTAATACAATGAATTCCCACTGCTTTCCTGTGAGTAATTGAGTGGTAAATTGCTACTTAAGGTGTGTAAGGATAAATTTCCCTTAGTTTAGGCCTAAACTTTAGGCTTATATAAAAAGTATACATATGCTAATATGATTGGAAATATTATTATGGTTGTGTACAATTTTAATGTATTTTAAAATGTAAACATGAGTCTGCAATATTATGCTAGTATTTGAGGAGTAGAAACTGACATTAGTTATAAACAAGCAACTTATTGTCTAAATTGGATGAAATGCAAGGATGTAACAAACTTTTTGGTGAAAAGTAAGTGTAATTTCTTTCCAGTTTATCTAGGGAAGGTGGTGGTAGTAATTTTAGCAAGGAAAGTATCATTTACATCTATGATTTGGGTGTCTTCTTAAAAGTCATCTCATCATAGCATGCTGGATCCAAAGATAGAACTTAGAGTCAGAATTTAGGGTCAGGTAGGCTTATCAACTCCAAATCATCTAGGATATGTCTACAAAGCAGTGTTATTTCGGAATAACTAACGTTATTCCAAAATAACATAGTCCATGTCTACACTAGAAGCAGTTATTTTGACAATGTCAAAATAACAACAAGCTGGAGGACTTCTTACTCCAACTCCTGTAACCCTCATTTTATGAGGGGCAAGGGTAGTCAGAGGAAGAGTGCTCTTTCTTGGACTTCCTGCTGTGTAGACAGCACCAAAAGCTGAAATAAGCTATGGCTACTTAGGCTATGCAATTGACGTAGTTCAAGTTATGTAGCATATTTTGACTTTAGCCCTGCTTTGTAGGTGTCCCCAAAGTCCAGTGGTTCTCAACTAGGGGTATTTGTACCCCTTGCGGTATGTAGAGGTCAATAGGGGTATGTCTACACTACCCCCCTAGTTCGAACTAGGGGGGTAATGTAGTCATTCGGAGTTGCAAATGAAGCCCGGGATTTGAATTTCCCAGGCTTCATTTGCATGATGCCGGGCGGCGCCATTTTTAAATGCCGGCTAGTTCGGACCCCATGCCGCGCGGCTACACGCGGCATGGACTAGCTAGTTCAGATTAGGCTTCTTATTCTGAACTAGCTGTATGTGGAACGAGGCGTACAGCTAGTTTGGAATAGGAAGCCTAATCCGAACTAGCTAGTCCATGCCGTGTGTAGCTGCGCGGCACGGGGTCCGAACTAGCCGGCATTTAAAAATGGCGCCGGCGGGCATCATGCAAATGAAGCCCGGGAAATTCAAATCCCGGGCTTCATTTGCAACTCCGAATGACTACATTACCCCCCTAGTTCGAACTAGGGGGGTAGTGTAGACATACCCTAGGAGAGTACATCAACTCATCTATATGCTGGCTTAGTTTTACAATAGGCTACATTCAAAAAAAGAAAAAAAAGAAAAAAAGCATCAGGCCCACCCCATTCCTGTGCACTAAATGCAACTTCTTTTATCCAAATCTGGTCAAATGTTAAAGACCATGTTTGAAATCCTCACAAATGACTGGACAGTCACATGACCTACTTAGGGTGGAGACTAAGGCCTTGCCTCTTCCATTTCCTTTACTTTGCTTAGATTGTGTCTCCTGAACTGAGAGGGCAAGCAGGGGCTACTTGTAAATACATGGAGGGAAGGCAGTGAGGAGTGCATTGTGTTGGGGAACCCTGGTTCTGCCCTTTGTCTCTCCCATTCATGCCATAAATTCTCCAGAGTAGCTGGCTATACGTGCAGAGAGCAGTAATCTGCTCCCTGAAAAGAAGTGGCATGATATATTCCCTTCTCAATACCAGGAGGAGCTGGAGTGGAATTGTGACTCAATTCCTTTGCAGGCTGCTCCTGAGGTGGAGCAGCTGAATTCCACCTCTAATTCAGGGCAAGCTATAAAAGTAGAGTTTAGCCCTAAATGTGATGCTTAAACCAGCCGCATCATGTCTGCCATTGTGCCAAACAGCTGTTGTGTAAGGACTTGGGATACGGCCTCATCTTGGAAAGCAAGTGTACAGGTTCAGCTCAGGGAATAAAACAAGGAGTCCCATGGCACCTTAGAGGCTGACAGATTTATTAAAGCTAAGGTGCCACAGGACTTCTCATTGTTTTTTCAGATACAGACTAACAGGGGTACCCCTTAGGGAAAGCTCAGGGACTGGCAGCAGGATATAACCACCATTATGAAGAAATGAATGATTTAATTGTTAAATAGAGACTCATGTCACTTTAATACAATGGAAATTACAGGGGGCAGCGCATGGAATTTATCACCACGGGTGGGGGATTTTCAGGCTATGACTTCGTTGCCAATAAGATAGCTATCACACTGTTCAGTCCTAGTGGAGACAAGATATGGGCAGTTTTTAACTACAGTATAGTTAATTGAAGGCATTGTATCCTCCTGGACACAGAGCATTTCTTTTGCAGTACACTGAGAAATAAGAGAAAAGGCAGTTATGCTGTAAGACTCAGTGTGTTGCTCGGTACAGTTAGTTTCTCTTCATGGACTTCATCTTTCCCCTTAAGAAAGGTCACACGTTGATTACTGTACATGGTACACTTCATTGAGAGATTACTGAATACTATCAATGGAACTGAAATAGAGAATTCTACCACATCAGGAGAATACAATATTATCAGTTAGCTGATGGATGTATCCCCTTTTCACAATATTTTAACTGCTCCTAGAAATGAAATTTTGTAGTGCTTTAACAGCCTGAGACATCTCATCTATTCTGTTGAGAAAAATGCAGCATTACAAGAATAGAGGGTTTATATGGAGGTATCATCTGGGGGAAATAGAGGACAAAATGTTCACTTTGGAGAAAGTCACATAAATCCATATTAGGCACATAAATAAATGGCTTGCTTTTCACAAATGCCAAGCACCTGCAAATCCCATAGATGTCATCTGCCAGTATTGTGTGCTGAGCACTTGTAAAAAACAGGCTACATATTTGGATGACTAATGTAGATTGTGTTGCCTAACTTTAGGCACTATAGTTTGAAAATTTCAGACCTACTTTTCTGTAGCATGCAGGTTGATCTCTCTTTTTTTTTTTTAAGTATAGAATCTTGAATCCTTTAATTCCTACAATTTGTGTCACTGAGTTGCTCCAGCTGGTGCAAGGAGTTTGCCTGCCAATGGGGTAGCCTCACGAGAGGAAGAAGTAGTAAATGACTGACAGGACGATGACAGAGACACATTTTCTGACCAGCTGGCCTGTACAACATAATGGGACAAGCTGCTGCAGATGGTCTTATATCTCTTCCTACACATTTATTAGGAGTCAGTGCATCGGGGCTCAATAGGACTAGCCTTGATTGAAAATAAAGTACTTGATGACTTGTAGGCAGGATACTTACTGATTTATTTTGGTAACGTGCTACATTTTAGATAGTCAGGGAGCACTCTGCTAATTCTTCCACAGCTAATGGATTGCCCTATTAAGCATACTCTGGAAAACTACTGGTACATCACTTTAAATGCTAAGATCTCCAGGAAAAAAAGGCCTCCTGTGACCTATGTAATAGTTGGCAATTCAGGCATTAGGTTATAATATGCCGTTGTCAGATTTTTCAATCTCATGTCACTGAGGGGAATTTTACATATATTCTGAGACTACAGTTTGGGAGGGGGGGGGACCATAATATAGCTTGGTCTTCAAATATTGGACAAAGATATACTGTAGAATATTTTCAAATGTACTGCAGGGCCAGATTTTCAAAGGTATTTAGGAAATTAAAGATGCAAGTATGTGCCTACTGTGATTTCTGTCATCCCATTCCACACTGTGGAACTGTCACTTAAGGGCGGTTTTGATGGTAATTGGAAGTCCCCATGGTATTACTGGTGAAGGCCAGCACTGCTAGAAAACAATATGACTGTGATCAAAGGAGAAGACCAGGAAGCAATGCAGAGAAATTATCCTCATGTTGGTCTCTGGAGTTTAAGGAGTTTTACCTCACATGGGCTCAGCCTCTGGTCTTTAAGGGTATGTCTACACTACAAAGTTAATTCAAACTAACGGACGTTAGTTCGAATTAACTTTGATAGGCGCTACACTAGCGCTCCGCTAGTTCGAACTTAATTCGAACTAGCGAAGCACTTAGTTCGAACTAGGTAAACCTCATTGTACGAGGACTAAGCCTAGTTCGAACTTACTAGCCCTCCCTAGCTTTCCCTGGAGGACACTCTGGCCAACACCAGGGAAACTCTATTGCCCCCCTCCCGGCCCTGGACCACTTAAAGGGGCACGGGCTGGCTACGATGCCCGTGCCAGGTGCAAGCCTGCCAGCACCCAGCCAGCAGACCCTGCACCTGGCACGGCTCAAGCCAGCCACCCGATGCCCCCCAGCCCTCCCCCTCTTCCCGGGACCAGGCTGGCAGCTCCCGGGAGCTTGCTCAGGACCGCAAGAGGTGGGCACCTGCCTGGTCCAGTGCAGACATCGTGGACCTCGTCCACGACCTCCACATTAGGTACAGGAAAGCGGCTGTCTAGGGCAGGAGAGCTCCTAGCCTGGCCACCCAGGAGCAGATTTGCATGAAAATCAAGGTGGTCCACTGAGACCCCCGACCCTGAGCCCTGAGCTTAGAATGGTCGTAATGGGTCAGACCAAAGGTCCATCTAGCCCAGTAGCCTGTCTGCCGACAGCAGCCAACCCTAGGGACCCTGGAGGAGATGCACCAAAGACAGTGACCAAGCCATTTGTCTCGTGCCATCCCTCTCCAGCCTTCCACAAACTTCGGGTAGGGACACCACTACTATCCCCTGGCTAATACCACTCCATGGACCCAACCTCCATGACTTGATCTCACTTCTCTTTAAACTCTGTTCTAGTTCTAACCTTCACAGACTCCTGCAGCAAGGAGTTCGACAGGTTAACTATTTGCTTTGTGAAGAAGAACTTTCTGTTATTAGTTTGAAGCCTGCTACCCATTCCTTTCCTTTGGTGTCCTCTAGTCCTTCTATTATGGGAACTAATGGAGAACTTTTCTGTATGCACCCTCTCCACACCACTCATGCTTTTATAGACCTCTATCATATCCCCCCTCCATCTCCTCTTTTCTAAGCTGAAAAGTCCCAGTCTCTTTAGCCTCTCTTCATATGGGACCTGTTCCAAACCTCTGATCATTTTAGTTGCCCTCCCCTCTCCCACCCTCTCTCTTCCCCTCTCCCACCTCCTTTTCCCAGTCTCCCCCAGTTTTGTTCAATAAAGAGAGATTCTATTTTTGAACACAATTGTCCTTTATTTTGTACATCAGGAAGGGGGCCTAGGGAGGGGTAAGTGGAAGGAGGTGAGGGAGGAATGGGGTACGAGCCCCCGATGGGGAGGACTGGGCTGGCTCTGCGGGCTTCTGGGGGTGGAAGCTCTCCTGCCGCCCCCCATTTGCCCCCTCTCCCCAGATGGCAGCCTGCGGCAAGTGCAGCCGGTCTGATGGCCGAGTGCTGTGATGTGCCCAGTGTGGGTACTCCGGGCAATCCAAGCCAGGACTGCTTTGCAAGCGGGGCACCCCTGAGAACTGTCTGTCCGGGGTGGGGGTCGGGTCCCTTTAAGCACAGCCCTCGGCTACCCTGAGACAGCAGCTCCACGCTCTAAGTCCTCATCTGATGCCCTGCCGGCACTGCTTCCGGCCATCCTTAACCCCGGTTCAGGGTCTTAATGTGGACATGCTAGTTCAAATTAGCAAACGCTGATTCGAACTAGTTTTTTAGTCTGGATGCATTAGTTCGAATTAGCTTAGTTCGAATTAACTAATTCGAACTAAGTTAGTTCGAATTAGCGCTGTAGTGTAGACATACCCTAAGGGTGCATCTACACAACAAAACTTGAAATAAGGTACGCAATTTGCACCATGCAAATTGTGTAGCTTATTTCGAGGCAATTTTGAAATAAGCTATTTTAAAATTTGGCACTGTCTACGCAGCACTAAATTTCGAAATAGCATGCTATTTTGAGCCATCCCTTAACCCTCATGCAACTAGGTTTACAGGGATGTCAAAATAGCACGCTCATGATTTCGAAAAGTAATTTGAAATAATGGGTGTATTTCTAATCCTGAGGGTAGCTATTTCGGGATACCCCAGCATCCCGAAATATCTCCACTTGTGTAGATGTACTCTAAATGAATAAACCAAGAAAAAAGTTTCAGCTGATTATTTAAAGATAACTTGTATGGCCAAATGGGGGATAAACAGAGACCTCTCTATTGACAAGCACTGCTTGAAATATTTATAAATTTGGTGGTGATAGATATAAAGGGAACCAAGAAAAACTCCAACAAATATTATATGAAATATCCCAATTTTTCAGCCCACAGTGCAGGGCTGATATCAATCTTACCCCTTGCTCACGCTACATTCCTTTCCTCCTCATTTCTGTTATATCCCTCCCTTTCTTCTTATGTATTTCTGCCTGTAACAACCTGAGTCCTACAACATGATTCATATGAGCAGATTACAGAGCTGCTACGGAGTCCCACTGACTGGTGTCAGTATTATTGCAGAGACTCTCAGCCCCAAGGTTGTATCCATATCACGTGGGTTTAGTTAGAGCCTTCTTCTGGCCTAAGGCCTTGATCCTGCAAACATTTATATTCATGGTTGCCTTTGCTACAGCCTCACATAGTAAAGTTAAGCATGTGCATAAATGATGCAAGATCAGGGTCCTAGTCTGTAAACTCTTCTGAGTAGGAATTTGATTATCCTCATACATATTTATAAAGTGCCAAGCTCAGGTTTTCACTACAGAAATAATAAGTAATAATAAGATGAGGGCCTCCAGGGACTGAAATCATGGCCATGGGCATATTCAGAAGGGATTTCTTGGTAGCATTTTATTGAAGGATTTTTCTTTGTGTCCTGCAGGACTGTGTTCAATAATGAAATGTTTGACAATAAATCACTGGAGGTTTCCTTTAATGAAGGCTATTAATTTTTTTAAAAATGTATTTATGTCTTGTAGAAGACAACACAAAAATCACCAGTTCTGTCACAATACTGAAATACTCATAACAATTAACAAGTATCGGGGGCTTGTCTTGTGTCACTAATATGTTTATAGAATATATATGTTTAAAATGGCATTATTCTAAAAGCTACAGTCACCATTCACCCAAGTCAGCATGGTCTGAATGATCCATGCAAATTACCTCTGTGATACCATATCAGGTAAACACTTTGCATATTCAAAACTCTAGATTCAGCAAGAGAAACACGCTTTAGTCATCTAAAGACTCTATCAGTCCAGATTCTACAAATTACATCATAAGCAACTCTCAAACCAAACCAAGCAAAGCCAAACTGAAGAGCCTATAAGTCTTTTGGAATGAGGTACAGAAAATAGCTTGTGGAAAGATGATCAAAGAGGAAGATCAGGAAACAATACAGAAAAAATATCCTGGTGTTGGACCCAGGGGTTTCAGGAGTTTTAGCCCCTATTGGGCTTAGTCTCTGGTCTTTACATGAGTAAACTGGAGCAGCTCTCAGGAGACCTGGATTTTAAATCTGGTTTTGGCACAGGCAGGTTGATGCTTTTGGGAGAGTCGCTTCATGTAATAGTGTTTCCATTTCACCCACTGTACAATGCAGACAATGATTGTGACCACTTTTGGAAAGAATGTTGAGATCTGGTAGTGAACAGCAATATAGAAGAGCTAGGTTTATTTTCATTCCTTATCAAGGGGTTGACTATCAAGCAGGCCAGCTGATGGGGGGTTGGAACAGGGCAAAGGGGGCAGTTGTCCCGTGGCCCACTGATTCAAAAGGGCCTAGGACTCCCTGCCACTGCCATCGCTACTGCTGCAGTGGCTGTGGCCAGCACCCCACACCTTTTAAATCACCACCAGACCACCATGTAGCATACTCCAGGTGGCTCTGAGGGCTGGTGTCTGGGGGGAAGGCATCCTGTAGGCGGTGCTGGAGGCTGGCTGCCTCCAGCCCTGACCCTTATGCCCAAGGCCCAGTCCTTTCCAGGAGCACAGAGCCAGCGCCCCGCACCTTGCTCAGGGGCCGGCAATTCTGGCAGACCCCTGCTGCCAAGGTTTTGAGGGCCTTCAACTCTAACTCTGAGGCCCCATTCTTCTTTTCACTCAGTCCCCTTTCCATTGGCATTATGATGTAAATGGTTTGCTTGCACGAGTGAGAACCCAGGCCAAAGTCAATGAAATTGTGGGGGCCTGGCATCTTGCAAGATCAGGCCTGAGTTGCACTCTGCTAAAAGAGATTTGCGAGAACATATTGTTATCCTTGTGTGACATTTTGTTGAAATTGCACATAAACAGTTATGTTACCTTGAAGAGTCCAAAGTTATGACCTTGGCTGAATTGATGTTTGCTTGAATCTGTTGCCAGAAAAGTAAGTTCCAAGAATAACCCCTTTCAAGGATGGATTGCACAGGCCATTTCCAGTATTAGCTTCTTGTTGTGGAAGTTCTAGCAAAAGTTTTAGTTATACATGTAAAACATTTAAAACTCAGAAAGGGGACTATAATGAAATCAAAGGGGACTGTAAAGAAGGCTTTGTCAGTAGCAGTTGATTATGGGATAAACGTGCTGTCATGTTTGATGTCAGGATTTGTTGGCATTCCTATCTGTAGTGAAGTATTACTAACGGCAGCAAGCCTAGGAGATGCCGAAATTAGGCAGGAAAATACCTTTGAAGATCTGGGCCAAAGAGCCTGAACTGAAGATGCTAAGCCCTTCATGAGACTGGGGCCTCAACATGAACCAACTTCATCTGAGAGAAATTTCCAGAGGGGAAAATTCCACAGCTTTCAGAGTACTGTCACCAGGAGTCTGCTGTAACTCCTGAAAGTTAGGGGACAGCGTTAGTGGTGAGCAGCTCAAAGATATGACAGCTGTTTTCAGAAGCTGTGAAACTATTAGCTGAACAGTATGCAAAAGCACAATAACCATTAGATGAACAGTATGCATAAGGACAAAAATACCTTCTTTGTTGCAACAAGGCACTTTCTAGAGCCTTTGGTTCATTAGAATTGCAAAAGCGCAAGGCAGGGAAGATAACTGCAATCCACAAAGTGTTTAATGCAAACAAGCTGAGTGGTAGAAAGTTGAGATTTGAAATAGCACTTTATTGACCTCTTGATTGTGTAGGACTTCTCTTTACAGTGTATCTTATAGGGTTTTGTCTAGCATTGTTTAAAACGTCTTGCTAACTTCCCATGAGATTTTTCTTCCCACTCTCTTAACAGTTTGCAGTTCCTTTAGTCCACTTTTTAACACACGACCACTCATTGTGATAGCCGATGGATGACCCTCAAAAATTCCTTTCCATATTTGGTATTTGTACCTTTCAAAAACATGGATGTAGTTATATCTTACTCCCTTTCAGTCACCGATGTGTCAAGCTACAATACAATGTACATATTTAGTTCTAGTAATTTCCCCTCACAAATCAATCCCTCTAGCCCTTTAAACTTTTATCTTGCTTTCCTGTGATTTTTCTTCCAATCTGTCAATCTCTCTCAGGGATTGAAGGACCCAGCATTGTATACATGATTTTAAATCCAGAACATTATCATGTCAGCAACATTTTTTGACATTTGGCAATGTTAAGTACTTCAAGTACTCTCAAAAAGCTATACTCCACTCAGACTAGGCCATAAAGATACTGGTGGTCTATTCTGTGTAAAACAAACTGCAAAACTCTCATGCCTAATTTGGACCTTTGCTAAAACATGCACACAAAGCAGGCAGTCTGCTGGATCCAATCCCTTGGCTCTTTCTTTTGCTGCCGCCTTAGATTTTACAGCAATGGCTCTTTTATCTAGTACAGTTCATCTAATCTCTAACATGAACATCATTTTGGTAGCTACATGCTCTGGGGTGAAATTCACCTGTGTGCAGATGGGCAGCAGGATAACTGTTGTAGGAAGAAGTGATTCTGAAAAAGATTTGAGGCTCGTAGTGGACACGAGCTTCCAGAGCAAAGCTGCGGCCAAAAGGGCTATTGAAATCCTGGAAACACAAACAGGGGACTCTCAAAAAGGAGAAGAGAAGTTAGGCTACCTATTTAGTTGGCACTGACATGCCCACCACTTGAATACAGCATCCTAGTCAGATATCCACAGTTCAAGAAGGATCTTGATAAATTGGAAAGGGTTCAGAAAAGAGCCATAGGAATGATTAAGAAGTACAAAACATGCCCTGTAATCAGAGACTCAAAGGGAAAATCGGGTGAGGTGGGGGCGGTAACTTGATAGACTGTGTATAAAATACCTACATAGGGAACAATTATTTAATAATGGGCTCTTCAATCTAGCAGAAAAAGGCAGAATACCATCCAATGGTCGGAAGTGGAAGCTAGACAAATTCAGAGTGGAAATAAGGTGTACATTTTTAATAGAGTAAGTAATTAACCACTGAAGGGTTCTAATGGATTCTCCATCAATGACAATTTTAAAATCAAGGTTAGATGTTTTTCTAAAAGCTCTGCTCCAGAAATCATTGTGGGGAAGTGCTATGTCCAGTGTCATACAGGAAATCAGACCAGATGATCATAATTGTCTTCTCTGGCCTTGAAATCTATTTTAAAAAATCAAAAACTCCTCCTCAAACCTTGTGCTGCTTAAGTTCCATTTGAGGCATGTTTTGAGAGTTTCACTAGGACCTGCATTATGGTACAGTAAGAAAAATCAATTATTTGTGTATGAGTGGGCCACAGGGTATACCCATTTCATGCCAGATTCTTAACTGGGATTATGTTTATTGTTCTTCTCTAGGCGAGTAAATCCTGGATCAGTTTTTACTGAGAGAGGGACCATGCTAAATTTGTGTGTGTTATATCAAGCACCTGATTGCAGGAAGACTCAAGCTCACCCTGAGAGGTGGAGTTAGCACAGTCATAAACCAAGAATCTTCGGGGTCCTGTGGCCTTCACCCTGGGAACCATTACTAGGTGAGTAGAACTGTCATATTGGGTGATGGAAAGAAGGCAGAGGTCTTGACATAGTTCAGACCCAACCTCTTGAAGTCTTTAAAGAGCAAAACACAAAGGGTGAGCAGGCCTGCACTAAATAATGGCACAGTGTTGTCTTACTGGCACCTGCTAATGTTCTCTCCTCATCCAGTTTTGCTTAGGATTTACACTCCTGCATGTTGAATCAGATGGAACACCTGCCTGGTTTTCTTAGTCTGGCATAGATAAAGAGTAAATTCGTTGCGTCCTCTGGGAGTTCTTCTTTGGACAGGGCAGCCACAAGCCAAATCCTTACTCTGCAATTCATGTGTAATGCAAGGACAGTAGCTAATTCAGTTACCAGCTTCCAAGATCTAATTAAGGAAATGGCACCGTGCTTCGCATGCACTTCTAAGATGTATCTGGATATATGAAGAATATTATTGCCCCAATTAGTTCCAGTTAGGCTAGTGGTTCAGCAGAAGGTCTCAGTGAGAAGGTGCAGCCATGCTACAATGATTTAGATCATTTAAGGTTTATTTGTCTTTTCTGGTGAGCAAGCATTTCATGTAATGCAAAAAGGGAGGAAGCCTCATTTTTAACTTCGGTCTCCCCCACGGTATTTGCACCTTTTCTTGTAATCCAACATTCCTCATTCTGTTCAGCTCTCTAAAGTTCCGAAGAGGGGAAAAAACTGTGTATGAATTTTGTTTCCTTTGCAACCTTCATTTTACTAAAAGTAACAGATATGGGTCCCAGTCCTCCGGACTCTCACTCATGTAAACAACCCCATGATGGTAGATTTTGGAAAGTGTAGTTAATCTGCTTTATAAATTCTTGCTAAACAATGGGCTTGATGAAACCATTATTCTCATAAATAGTTTTAAATTGCTTTTAAAAGCGAGTCTGAATGTTACAACCTGCTGTGCATGTGTTCTATCTATTACTATTGACATAACTTTTATCTCCAATAAACATTTTGGGTGTATTTTCTCTTGCATGTTTGGGATTTTTTAAAAAATCCACATCAAAGTTATTCACAATTACAACAAATTTGTACGCTAAAGTGTTTGCTTAAGCAGTGCCTCTTCAAAGGGTGTGAATTATTTATTTTTAAGACTTTTAAGTTAGGGCCAACATTAATTTGACTAGGTCACTGTGGATTTAATTGCCATGTAAATAGCCTTGGAGCCTATGTCTTTTAATTAGTAGACTAAATTCTATACAATTTATGAATAAAATATATTCATTTCAATACTTTAAAACAGTTATTTTGTGATTGAAGTATTTATTTAGTAATGCCAATTCCCTTGTTAATGATATGCTTCTCTTGCATTTTCTGATATGTTAACTTTGTTTAGTACACATATATGTACTTGTTAAGCTGATTACATTGTCAGTGCTGACTTATTTTCTCCTCCACCAATAACTTAAATGTGAGTTCATTTTGTAAACATTATTGATTTGCAAGAATCATCTCCTAGCTTGGTTTTACATTATGATTTTTTTTTTCAGTAAGGGCTGATCTACTGCCCAAATACTAGCCTAGATTGGTCTATGAAGTATGTGACACTGCAAGGGAGTAAACCAAATAATTTTCTCACACATGATCATGAAATCACAGGCAATAACTCAGATGTGCTAGCACAGCACTGTCTCAACTGTGAACTCCGGACTGCTAGTTTGGTAACTTGTACATGATGTGTATAGACTTGTTCAATATATACAGACATGGAATGTCAGAGATAGCCAAGGGGACTTGTGTTATAGCACTCTGGTGCTCGCACGACCTGCTACTTGGAGCAACAGGAAAAGAGATTTGTACATTGGAAGAACTATACCTTTGCAGATCACTCACTGCAGCGCATATACTTTTCAAATGTGTGTTCCCAGTTGTGTAACACTGGCTACCTTCTCCCAAACTGTAGGAAATACCACCCAATCCAATGGAGGTGGCACACAGTAGCAACCCATAGAAAGGCATGCTTTGTCATGCAGCAGACCATTAGCACTCACAGCTTACTTTTTTTGATAATTCACAAATCAGTTGGCATCATGCTGACAAAACCTGAAAAATACAGTGCGTGAGTGTGTACATGCACAAGTCATTCCAAAATGAGCCTGCTGCTGGATCTTTACTGGGCATAACATTAACTTTCATTCCAATAGCCAGTCAGTAAAGCAGGGATCTCAAACTCAGTTTCACAATCCGGCCCGCACACAACTGCTAGCATGTGAATCTCTGCAGCCTTGGGGGGAGAGGGGAGTGTCCTCACCCTTTCCTCAAGCTCAGCCCCTATTCTCCCGCTAGCCCATCTCTTCCTGCCCCTGCTCTGCCCTCTCCCCTTATTGCACCCCTTCCCTCAAGACACCTTGCCTGAGGGACACTGTCTCAGGGATTAGAGAGAGGACTGGTGTGGGGTGGCAGCAGAGGTCACCCTCCTCCCCCCACCACTTACCACAATGGCAGGAGATGCAGGGACGCAGAACGATGCAGCATTCTCTGCTCTGCTTCCCCACCATCTTCTAGTTCAGCCCAGTCACTCCGCTTCACTGTGGAGGCAGAAAGCGGAATGCCTCAGCCCCATGGAGGCTGGCTTGGGAGATGGTGTTGGAGTGGAGCAGGCTGTTGTATCGCTCTGCATTCTCATGGCCACAGTGAGTGCAGGGGGGCCTGAGCCCTGCTGCTGGTCCCAGCCTGTGTAGGGCCCATTGGGCTAATCTGAGTATGGGGACTGTCCTATACATAGGATATTTGGGGCAGCCCCCACACCAAACTGTCCTATGGACGGGATGGCCCTGCACATGACTCCCCATGGCACAGAGACGTACCAATAATGGCACAGAGCCACTAGACCCACTGTACTACCAGTGGTGGTGCTGCCCCCCCCCCAGAGGTGTATTTAAATCACCAGGGGGCAGCAGGTAGGGCCAGAGGATGCATGGAAGTGGAACACGTGAAGATCTCCACCCTCAGGAGCCCTGACAGAAGGAGTTGCCTGCTGGCCTATAAAGAGGATTTGAGGGCTGGCACTGGCCCTAAAGTATATTGAGTTTGAGACCCGTAGGGTAAAGGGCTCCAGGAAACCTCCACTACAGGAACAGGGCCAACCAGCACAGATCAGAGGGGACCTGGCAAGGGAGGGAGCCAGCATCTACATGGGAGCTGGCCGTAGAAAGAAACTGGAAGCTGAGACACAATGGCTGAGAACTAGGCCAGCAAGCAGCCCATTGCTGGCAAGGGGAGTGGCAGTAGCCACCAGAGGAGGACATTCCGGAGTAGTCTGCACAGACAGATTTGAGTATGAGCAAGGGACTGAACTCTGACCAGAGGGAATCGACAAGAGAGTGTGTGATTGTCTCTCTGAAAGGCTATCCATGGCATTAAGCTGGAGGGTCTCCACTTTCACACTCCTGTACAAGACTGGACTGGTTGGGTTCATCTGTCATTTCTATTGTTGCTTCATCAAAGCTGTCAGGCTGAGGGTAGCATTTATTCCTGGCAGATACGAGTGTATATGGGAGTGCCTGAGAGAACATTGGCACTGCACACTCTGCAAATGCAGAGTACATACCCTAACACCCTGCCCCTTACAAGGGTATAAACAGCAGTATGGACAGAGAGACACTGCTGAGGTAAAGACCTTAGAGTATGTACCTTGCACAGCGGTCTACATACCCAAGCAGTTCCTCCTCAGTGTACACTATTTTTAGCAGTATAGTGTCCAGCTGCCTCTCTATTGCTGGAGCCTTTCCCCCACTGGCAGTGGGGAGAGGTGGGAAGGTAACAGGGAAAGGGTCTGCCAGCTCCCTGAGTCTTCCTCACTGCCTCTCCCTTGCCAGAGCTCCCCTTCCACTGCCATGAAACACAAGAGTGTTTAAACAGACTGTTTTTCACCAAGGCACTTAGTTATACATACCGGGCACACCAGTGTCAGCGGTGTGCAGGGTGGACATTCCTGTGTCTCTGGAATAGTGTGTGCAATTCTGGTCTCCCATGGTTAAGAAACTTCAATTCACACTGGAACACTGTGATGATCAGAGGAATGGAGAACTTGGCTTCTTTACCCTAACAAAATTAAAGCGGAGAGGAAAATATGATTACACTCTCTAAATACACCAGAGGGATAAAGACCATGGAAGCAAAGGAGTTATTTAAAGTAAGGGCCAATGTTGGCAGAAGAACAAATAGCTTAGAAACCAACAAGCTTGGATTTGAAATTAAGTGAAGGATCTTAACTATCAGAGGAATAAAGTTCTACAATAGCCATCTAGGTAGAGTGGGGGGCAAAAAATAAAAAACAAAAACCAAATAAACAAAAAAAACAAATTTGTTTCAAGACTGAGTCTCATACATTTATGAGGATGGTATGATGAGATTCCCTGCGGTGACATATTGCCCATTCATGTCTGCAGTAGCAAATATCTCCAATGGTCGGTGAGGAGACACTTGATTAGGAGGTAGAAATGTAGCCGTGTTAGTCTGGTGTAGCTGAAACAAAAAACAGGACTAGGTAGCACTTTAAAGACTAACAAGATGGTTTATTAGGTGATGAGCTTTCGTGGGCCAGACCCACTATTTGATCTGAGGAAGTGGGTCTGGCCCACGAAAGCTCATCACCTAATAAACCATCTTGTTAGTCTTTAAAGTGCTACATAGTCCTGTTTTTTGATTAGGAGGGTGAGTTCCAACAGGAAATGATTTCCCAGATGTCTGGCTGGTGGGTCTTCCCCCTTTGCTCAGGGTTTATCTGATCACAACATTTGGGGAGTCAGGAAGGAATTTTCCCTCAAGTCAGATTGGTAGAGACCTGGGGATTTTTGCCTTTCTCTGCAGCATGAGGAACATCTCACTTGCTGGTTTGAACTAAAGTGACTTCAGTGACTCAGTAGGAGGTTAAGGGTCAATGCGAAGCATGACTGGCAAGGATCTGTGGCCTGCAGTGTACTCAGACTGATGGTCCTTCCTGACCTTAAATTCTGAGAGAGAATATCTTCCCATTGTTAATTGGTTTGTGCTTGTGGATCAGTCAGGTAGGTAGGTAACCCATAGGGAGCAAAACATAAGCATTCGCCTTTTACTCCAGTTATAGATCAGTAACAACCCTGCACTGAAACCCTGGAATCCACCTGTAGAAAGTCCAGACTGGGTGCACATTGGTGTTTCTTCTAATTATGAGCATTAATGGCCTACATAAAACTGGCCTCTGTGCCTGGCATGCCTTGATGCGTCTTTGTGCATCTCTATAGTGTTATCAATAGTATCAATAGTGTTACGCTTATAAGAAACACCTGGGATCTTTTTAGGGGAAAAGGCAATATGCATGTTTAATGAGAAGACAAAGTAAAAAAGCATTTGCATTCGTTCATTCATACACACACACACACACACACACACACACTGTCCTGTTGATACTATAGTTACCAGTCCGTTACTTGCATCAGCCTAGTGTTCTGTTAGTCTGAAGCAAGGGAGGAGCCATGCTCTGTTGGTACGGACTGATGCTCTGGGATCTTGGCAGGACGGAACGCAAAGAACCATGCAAGACACCCCATCTTTTATCCGAATCATTTCTCATGCAAATCTATGGATTTTGCTGCATTATGTTGTAATCAGTCACTTTGCAACATATCTTTATCTGGAGATTGTTTAATATAAATCTGCTAATGACTTTTCTCCGTGTTGCCTCACTCTGATTTTAATGGGATTTGTTCTCTTCACATGTTGATAGTGCTTGCTTCTAAGTTCAGGGTCGCCAATCTGCCCCTCATCTGTCACTGAATACTATGGGCACATTCGATAATCTCTTCGTGTCCCCAAGTTTCCGGCCTGTCCTCTGAACATTTGTATGCTGTGCTGGCCTTCAAAGTAATCTCTTTTGAAACAAACACTCACATTTTTCACTCACCCAAACATAAATTATATTGTTGCTTCATACAAGCAAGGATTACATAGTTGCTTTTGTAAAAACAGAGCTGATACAAAATATTCTAAGATTAAATAAATTCTTACTATTACAACTTCTTCCATTATACAACCCCTTCCCCCCACAAAAACCAAAAAACCAAACAAACCGCCCCAACCCAAAAACTTACACTTTTAAATTAAAGAAGGAAACAATCCTAACAGTAAAAGTGTGACAATTGTTACAAATAATAACAAACACAAACAGCCTGCTTAATGCATCTTTTTCAATAGCACTAGACAGTTGCTAATCAGAAAGAATGGCTGACAAGGTACAGTGAGGCACATTATATTGCATAAGGCTACATTTTAGTGACTTGCCTACAATAGCACATTTCCATCAGCTTCCTTTGCCTGCAGTGATGGAGAAGGTGAGATGCAGCTGATGACCTGCTCAGCACTGTGCTGACTCAGTAGCCATTTCTGCATAATGCATCATATATAAATGTTCAATCTGACAACAACTTTAAAAGTTGAACTCTGGTGTCTCTACTAGCTACTACAGATCCTTGCAGTATGGCCATGAAAATATGCTTTCCCAATGGATTTGAGGACACAGTGATCTCACAAACCTGAAAAATTCTTAGACATAGTAATTCACTAGGTGGCAGTACTGCAGAAAAGGACCACAGCATTAAAATGGGTCACACACTGAATATGAGTCAACAATGCCATGCAGTCAGGAAAAGGGCTAATACCATTCTAGTGTGTCCAGGCAGAAGTAGTGAATGTAAGACATGGGGAGGCAATTTTTCTGCTCTATTTGGCACTGGTGTGATTCAGCTGCAGTATGATGTCCAGTTTTGGTGCCAAGATTTAGGAAAGACATGGACAAAATGGAGGAGAATGGGAGGAGCAAGAAAAACATAAAAGGTTTAGAAAACCTGACCTCTGAGGAAAGTTTAACAAAATTGAGCATGTTTAGTCTTGAGACTAGGGGAGAGAACCTGATCACAATCTTCAGACATGCAAAGGGATGTTATAAAGAGTAATATAATCAAGAATTCCCCATGTCCAATGAAGGTAGAATACAAAGTAATGCAGCAAAAGAGATTTAGGTTACTATTACCCAAAATACTTTATACAAACCAATACAAGCCTGGAGAGAGGACAACTTGCATTGATAATGTTTTTGACTAGTCTACATTTGACTAGTCGAAAGGCTATTTGGTACCTAAGTCACATACCTCTCAACTGGATGACAGACAATATAACAAGAAGATAGCAGATGGCCAGTTACAATGTACTTCTGGCCTAAGTAAATTAGCCGTTGTCTAAATACTCCTTTGTGGTGTGTCATGATTGAAATATGACCATGCCACTGCTGGACAATTATAAATATTGTACAAAGTATGTCATGTACAGTGCCTATAGAAGCGTTATGATTTGCTAAACAAGAATATCCTGTTTAAATCCATGTATTATCACTGCATCTGAAGTTATGGATATTGACTATATACTCGTATTTCAAATGTATTTGCACCTGGGCTAACACCCGCAAGGTATTTTACATGCAGTGTAGTCAGCCATTTTGAATGGACTAGTCAAGCTTGGTGACCCATTAAAGACACTTAACTCTCACAGTGGGCCATAGAAGAAACTTGTCTCCCTCAGCTAGCCTTCCTGAGGATTCTGCAGACAGAATATGGACAATGGCCACCCCATGTAAGTCAGCAAGCCATGTAAGGATCTGTGACCCTGGACTCCATTTTGTGGCAGTAATTTTCCACAAACTATACTGTGAGCAGGGGTGAAAGTAACTGTCATATTGCAACCTCTGCTGGAGAGGGGGAGGGGAGGTGGCTCAAAGCAGGAGAATGGGGAGGATTGTGTTATGGCAGAACCTGTGAGAAGTGTGGGGTGAAATGCAGGGGTCTCAAAGAAGAGGGTTGGGGAGTGTCTGGGTATAGGATGAGGGGGGCTTAGGGTAAGAGGTAGTGATGTGGGGGATGCAGGAGTCAGAGCAGGAGCTTAGGCATGTGGGGGGCCCAGGACAGGTAGATGAAGGGGGTTTAGGAGTCAGGGTTTGGGTGTGTGATGAGGGGCTCAAGACAGAAGGTTGGTGCGCATGGGCTGCCGGAGTCAGGGTTGGAGGGTTAGAGTAGGGGATCAAGGCAGGGGGTGGGTATGTGGAGGGTAGGAGTCAGGGCAGGGATGAGGAGGTGAGCAGGCTCAGGACAGAGGGTTGGGGTGTGTAAAATGGTGCAGAAGTCAGAGATGTGGGCGAGGAGGGGTACAGCGCAGGAGGTTGGTGTATGGGAGAGTTGCAGGGAGGGCAATGGAGCTGACGTTCTCCCTCAGGATTCATACCAGGGCTGCTTGTTCTTCCCCTTCCTGTCCCTGTCAGGGAGTGAGAGCAAAATTCACAGCTTGTCTGCCCCCTGTCCTACCCAGCCAGAGTGAGAGAAATGCAGCAAATTGCATACTTTTCCTTCACTCCTTGACAGGAAGGGGAAGAACAAGCAGTGTCCCTGCACAAATCAGGGGAGGGGAAACTTCATCCTTTCCTGCACTCTCTACAGGATGTTCTGGGGATGGCACAGTGCTGGGGCCATCCCAGACCAATGAGGGCAGTTTCCCTAGCTAGCTCCTATCACCTGTCAGGCTGCCTGTTGTTTAGTGTCACAGCCAGTAGGAAAGCTTTGGGAGTGGATCTAGAAGTGCCCCCGCCTGATGGCTCCTTCTTGTTTGAGCAGAACATCAGGATGCATTGGCTCACTTTCACCTCTGACTGCGAGCTTTGTTTCAGGACAGTAACAGTGTGTCTACACTGAACTGTTATTTTGAGATAACTAGAGTTATTTCAAAATAACAATGTGAGGGTATATCTAGACTGCGTCCTTCTGCTGGCAGAGGGATGCAGATTAGGCAGGTCGACATTGCAAATGAGATAGGAATTTAAATATCCCGTGCCTAATTTGCATAAAAATGGCTGCCACATTTTGCTGGCTCAGCACTTTGTCGGCAAAATGCGGCAGTCTAGAGGAGGATCTGTCAAGAAAGAAAGCCTTTTTTGACAGATCCTGTAAACCTCATTGCGGGAGGCATAAGGGATCTGTCGAAAAAGGCTTTCTTTGTCGACAGACCCCCTCTAGACTGCCACTTTTTGCTGACAAAGTGCTGAGTCGGCAAAACGCGGCGACCATTTTTATGCAAATTAGGTGCTGGATATTTAAATCCCTGCCTCATTTGCAATGTCAACCTGCCGAATCTGCATCCCTCTGCTGACAGAGAGATGCAGCCTAGACATACACTGAGTGTCTACACAGCCATTCCGTTATTTTGAAATAATTTTGAAGTAACGGATGGCTTATTCCAAAATCTGTAAACCTCATTCTATGAGGAATAATGCCTATTCTGAAAGAGCAGCAGTGGAGCATCTACACACACATTATTTCTTTCAAATTGTCCCTTACTAGGGCAAAGTTATTCTTCCCCCGTGCGTCCTGGGGCTCTAATTCGAGATAGCATGTCTATATTAGGGAAGCCTGTCTCAGATTAATTTTGAGGCTTCCCTGTAGTATAGACGTGCTATTTCAAAATAAGCTATTTCAGAATAAACTATTCCTGAATAGCTTATTTTGGAATAAGCATGCAGTGTAGACATACCCTAAAATTCCAAGTATACGGTAGAGGGAAAGACCCTTCATCTCTATGTTGCCTCTTTGCTGCTCTGATGCTTTGAACTATAGACATACAACTAAAAGGATCAGTTTAAACTATGGACTGAGGACCTTCCAATCATTTGGAAGTTACCAGTGACTCCACAAGCCAGCAGTTTATATCATCAATGCTTCAAACCTGATATAGAATGTTGTAATTACTGTGTGCATATGATCTATTAACCATTATATCTCTTTTCTTCTTTTATTTATAAATAAACTTTTAGACATCACTTACTAAAGAATGGACCACAGAATGATTACTAGGAAATATTTGAGTTATATATTGACCTGGCTAGGTGGCTGGTATCTTGGGATCAGAAGAATCCTTTGTTCGATTAAATTTGGTTTTCAGCAACCAGTCACCATAGAGTCTAGTGTCTGGATGGTGAACTAAATGCTTGAATGCCTAAGGAGACTACACTGCTGACTTTTTGTTAATCAATGTGATAAGACAGAAGTTTACTACTGTTATTGGCTTGTATATCTAATTATAGAATAATCATCAGTTAGGGGTGAGTTGCTTATTTCTGAATCTGGTATTCTCAGGCTATGTCTACACTGCAGGCTTCTTGCAGAGAAGCTTTTTGCAGAAGAGATCTTCTGCAAAAACTTCTTGTGCAAGAAAGCATCCAGATACATGGATGCGCTCTCGCAAGAAAGCTCTGATTGCCATTAACAGAATGGCTATCAAGGCACCTGTGCTTGTTTTAATAGGCTGTTTTTGCACATTTTTGCGCAATAACTCTTGTCCAAAAAGGAGTTATTCCTCATAGAAAGAGGAATACCTTTGCCGCAAAATCCCCTCTGTTTGGTCAATTCGCAGTAAATTTTCTTGCGCAAAATCACGCTCGAGGTGTGGATGTTCTGTGAGATTTTGCACAAAAACTCTGCTGTGTAGACATAGCTTCAGTGATGATTCACTGAGGCTGTTGACATCACAAATCTTAGGGGTCCACCAATAACCAAATCTTTCTTTCTAAACATGTTAAAAAACACTCTGAATATTTCCAATTTTTATCAGAATTTGGGTGGAAATTTGACCTGTAAGCCCACCACAAGTGCGGCAATAGAATGTACTCCAAACATCCTGACTTCCTTTTCCTACTAACATTTCACTTGTTGCGCCCTTCAGAATAATATTCTCCCAAATGGAACAGTGTTCAATTTGCAAAAAAGCTCTATTTATCTTGAGATAAGACTGGTGAGTATTTTTTCTTTACTTATTTACAAAGTAAAAATTAAAGGACTTGCCACAATCGGAATTCTTTCTTACAATCCTACAGAGCATCCTTTTATGTTTACCTATTTGGAATTCCTTAGAGTTTTTTGTCTTTCTTTCTATTATAATTCAAGCCTCCTCTCCCAGTATTGCAAGAGAACCCACAGAACAGAATGCAACGCCTTAAAGAATTTGTTTTGTTTCTGAATATTATGTACTTCAGCTAAAAAAAAAATTGTCAAGGAGCTTGAATCATACTAATAGGCTCTTTTTCATATAGGTGTGAGCCTCAGTGATTTCTTAAAGTGTCTATGACCCATTGTCCTGGTACCTCCATTATTTCAGGATCATTTTATTTAAATGGAAAGAAGCATGTTTAACTTAGCAATACAAAACACAGCTGAATCATTGACACTTCAATCAGCTTTTATTATGCTGAAATCACAGTAGGCTATCCCTTTCCCAGACTGTACTGATACTAAAACAGAATTGATTTCTAAGAAGGAATGGCAACATACACACAAATACATAAATCTCAGTACAAACAACGTGAAATTTACAAACAAATCTGGTGTCGGCACAGCCAAATTTAATTTTTAAATGCAATAAAACCCAGGAGGGAGACAAAAACAAAGAAAGAAACTAGATTAATTAATCTAGTCACCTGCTGCCTTGAGTCTTCAATGCCCTGCTGTTTGGAGACAGCAAATGTTAAAATCAGAACAACCTGAAAAGTATGATTGCTGTTTTCTATGTGAAAAGCTCTCTTCTAGCATTTAGAAACATATTTAATCCTAAGTGTTACTGATCCAAATGTTGCACAATTGAGTGCAGATCTATGGTTTGAAAAGAATGTGTTGGCTTCCATCCACTAACAAACTTAATGTTCAAACAAATCACAATGTTGTCTAAAATGCATGTCACAAAAGTAAGTACCAGATGAAGTTAAGGCACTCCATGCAATGTATATGGTCAATTAATTTCAGAGGAAACCCAAAAGAATGTACATTTTAAACATTTCTAAATTAGCAGCAAGGTACAATGGTGATCAATCAAAGTAGCAGGGAAAATGAGAGCGTATTCATAGCCCCCTGCTCTCCCAATTCTCACATATTAGGGAATTCAAATTGCAGAAGCAGGTGGGGATGATTTCACAAAGAGCTTAATGGATTACTTAAAGCATTGCTTTTACGTCTGTTGTTTAAATCCTTCTTCTGACATTTCTGAAGTAAGTCCGATGACCTACAATTATCTGTAGTGGAAAGTAATCCACATGATGAAGACATTGTGGGTCAAATCTTGCTCACCCCACTCACACATGAATGCACAGAGTTGGCTTTGAGTCAGCTAGGACTAGATCACTGTAAATCTCAAAAATGCATTTACACCCCCATGCAGCTAGTGTAGATTGAATAAATATGTGGTTTGTATGGGTCATTGAGATTAGATTCATCAATGTACCTGCAGATAGGCACCTAGACTATTTAGGCATTTGCTAAATCCCATAGGGTACCTAACAGCATCTATAGGTACATAAAGAGTCTCAAATGCATTTAGGAATCGACCTCCTATTGATTTTACTGGCAGGTATGCGTCTAAATAACTTTGAAGATCTAGCCTTTAATCATCAGCTTTTGTGGAAAAACTCAATTTAAGTAGCATAGAAATATCTGAAAGGAGCCATTGTAAATATCTGTGTGACATTTTAGTGAAAAGTTTTCACCCTTTGTGTATTGAGATTGTCCTTGGTGCAGTGAGTGGATAACTGGTGTTTCTATTGTATAAACGCAGACACTAATAGTTATAGCAGCAGCAAGCTATTTTTCTTTGTGTCACCTTTTACAAAACGGGATAAAACATGGTATGTGTATCGCGTTTCCTAACATTATCTCTGCTATTGCATTTTTATTTGCTTTTATTTTGGGAGCTTTTTTATCTGTTTCCAAGAAGTTAAGTGGATACCAGTGGCATACTCACAATGTCATGTAAGTTTAAAATGGAGGTAGAATATACTGCAACTAAAAAGTACTGTTATCAAATGGCATGCACTTGAAAACAGCATAATATGAATCAATATTGTGCTAAAGTGAAGAATGAACCTCAAAATATTCAGCATATTGGTTTGATTCTGAAAGGCAACCAGAAAGAGATTATTTATCCAAATCTTGCCTGGAGTCTCCATTCCTTCTTGGGTCAACAAAACTGTGCCAAACTCATCAGAACAGATTTTTTTCTGAAGTGATTTCTAATACTCTCCTTTTTATGGTAGGCTAAATGACTGAACTGACTTTCTTATAGTATGGTAGCCAACATTAATAAATAGAGCTGGTTAAAAGGCAATTCAAAGTAAATGAAACAAACAGGTCTACATTTCTCTAAAATTTTCATGAAATTTTTCACCTGTTTTTTAAAAAAGAACTGGTTGAAAAGTCGATATTTTACAATTGCACAGCACTTGCACTTTTTAAAGAGCTGAACATTTTACAAGAATCTCCATTCCCTCATTATTCAAAATTGAATCACTTTTCATCATTTCAAAGGTATCCACTGAATTCTATCCATTTGTATTTCAAATTCAAAATTGTAGTACTTTAATTATTTTATTTTGAAAAGGATCCCAAGTTACTACACTGATCAAAATTGTCAAGGCACAAAAACAAACAAACAAACAAACAAACAAAAAACCACCTAAACCCATTCCCCACCACCATTACAAAACAGAAAGAAAAGAAAAATAACAAGCAGCTAAAAAATGAATATTTACAGGCGAAAACAATAATTAAACAACTTGCAGAAGTTTGCTGAAAAATTTAAACCTCCTAACCCTTGTGAAAAAGAATATAAAGGCAAATCATTTTGGGAAAAAAAAATCCATTTAAAAAAATTAAATTTAGTTTTAAAAAAATGAAACATCACTGTCCTATAGTGACCCTATCTGAAGGTTTATGGTGAAACAGATATGTCAGATATTGCCATGGAACAATTCTTAGCAATGGAAACCTGGAACAGCACAGATACTTAATAACGTAAAATAAATAAAACAACCAAAAACTAACCTTAACAAAGCTTTGATGCAGATTGAGTTCAAATGTAGGGTATGCCAGTAGTTCTTATGGCCTTGGTTCAGAAAAACACTTAATAACTCATATCCTTCAGGCCATTACTTACAGTTAAACTCAAATGTAAATTAGATGTATGTGTAACTCTCCTTCCTGAATAAGGATGCCTTCTTTTATTTAAGTCTATATTATTAGAATAATTTCCCCTGGTCTTAATGAGTATTTATCAGTGCCCCTTATGAACTGTGCGCTTGTGAGGCTGTTCACTCAGATGCAGCCTAACTGATTAGCAGAGTACCCGCTACAAGGTTTTTGTTTCTATTGGTGGTGCACATTCGTACATACCTTAGTGAAAATTAAAAAAAAAAAGTGTTCTGCACATGGATGGAAAAAATCTGCACATGGATAGAAAAGATTAGTACGCATTATACCTCCCTTAATAGGGTTTCCTTGGTCTGGCAACATCCGTGAGCTGGCATGGACCATAGATGTTCCTGCACCACAGAGCCCAGGAAAAGGGAGGTCTGGCAGCAGGGCAGGAGCATGGGTCACCATTAACCCAGTGTGTGTGGGAAACGGGCGGCACACCAGGGAGTTCTGGTCCCAAGGTGGCCATGCAGCTCTGTTCCCGGCCCTTCACCCCAGCCTTGGCTGTGCAGCTCCGACCTTGTCTGTGGAGCCAGGCAGCTCCTGAGTTCTGCCCCAGCTGTGCAGCTCCGGCCTTAGCTGTGCAGCTCTGGTCATGGAACCAAGCAGCTGCAGAGCCCTACTCTGGCCGCATAACTCAGGCCATGGTGCTCTGCCCCAGCTGCAGCGGGGCTGGCAGCATCTAGAGAGCCCCAGAGGTGGGGGCAGGCTGGAGCCCTAACCCTGTGCCAGCACAGGCCAGGAGGGTAGGAACCTACCCTGGTCCAGAAAATCTCCTCATTCAAGACCAGTCAGGTCCCGAGGGTGCTGGACCAGTGAGATCCAACTTGTAGGAACACTACTATTTATTAATAAAAGGAAATTTGTCCATACCATAATTTTTCTGGCAAGGTTCACATAAAGTGTTTCAGATAAATTTGCACCATAGAAGACAGTTTTGGATGGACTGAAGTGAGCACTGCTGAAGTTAATTTAGCTTTAATGAAGATTAATCCATCAATTACTGAATACACTTAAGACCCTGTTTTCCTATCACTTGCTCAGCATGTTACCTGAATTTTCCTGTTCTTCAGGTGAAAGAAGTGAGTTTTGTTGCTGTCAAGTAAGTGACATGAAAATAGGATTCTTCTCTTTTCAAATCTGCTGGGATGTTTGGTAATTACACTGAAAGGCCTGGGAAGTGGAGGGCACTATGCAGTCCAAGATCATAAATGCTGAACTGGAGTCTGGCATATTCCTCTTCTTTCAGTTCTGACTTATTTACCATGTACTGCACCTTTAAATTCCAACTCCTAGCTTATGTTCACATGCAGTCAGGTACACATCAGCTATATAGGGTATGTCTACACTACTCAGATTTGTCAGCAAAACTTATGGTGACACCCAAATCTGACAGACAAAAAAATCACCACAGGGTTTTCACCCGTGCTCCCTCCATTGACACATCAAGTCAACATTGGGGATACCACCACCAACAGTGTGATCAATGCACTGCGGGTACAGGCAGACTGCTGCTGCAGAGGAAAGGAGACAGCACTATGCCACCTTGACATTCCTCAGCAGGGAGAACTCATTGAGCTGCTCATAATTCCACTCCCAGAAGCTGTCTTCCTACAAAACTGCATTGTACCCACAGTCTCCTTTCCTCTGCAGCAGCAGTCTGCCTGCCACTGTGTTCCTAGTGCAGAACAGACCAGGAGCATTCCAATGATTTGTTCTTTGTGTGTTCCCCAAATGGAGCAGCTCACTCAGCTGTCAGACACTTCCCAGAGCTTTGAAAGGGGTGGGGCACATGCCTGTAGGGCAGCAAAGAGCTAAACGTTTAGCAGAGTCTTCCCACCAGGAATTGTGGGATACTGGCAGAAGCCAGTTCTGTTGACAAAACAAACTGCAGTGTCTACACTGGCTATTTGTTGACAACAAGGAGAGGGGGAAATAAAAATGTCTCTTGTAGTGGCAGAAGAATGTTGTTGCTGAAATGGGGCATTTTTCCTGACAAAAATCTCATTGCAGTGTAAATGCTCTCACTGTTTTGTAAACAAAAGGCAGTTTTTGGCTACAAAACTCGGTAGTATAGACATACCTATACAAACTACACCCTTTTTTCAAGAATTTACTTTTGTTCCTTCTTGCTTTTTGGTCCTCTTACTATAAAACAGACGTCACTCCGAAGGATGATACATGGTTTCGTTTTTGTTTATGGAACCATATAACAAGAGGAAGAAGAAAATAAGATATGCTTGTTAAAGATGTCCCGAGGCAGTAATTAAAGAACATGATAATCACTTATGTAAGACACTTCTAATTTGCACTAGACTAGAAAGGACCCTTGTAGGTGTCACAAATTTTTTTCACTCACTCCCATGAACATTCAAGCTTGTATTTTTCAAGTATTTAGAGTCACACACAGGGGAGCCGACAACCATGCCTGGCCCATGGACAAGCTGCACACAGGGCCAGTCCACAATATTTTGGCACCTGAGGTGGGGAGCTCAAATGACGCCCTCATACCCCCTCCCTGCACCAGTAGCAGACACAATTTTCTACACTCTGGGTCCTACTGGCGCCCCCCCACAGTCTGTCACCTGAAGTGGCCGCCTGAGTTCACCTCATGGTAAGGCCAGCCCTGGCTGTGCACTTGTGAGGTTCCAGGGTCCCAGAAGGAGAAGAGCTTTTGGGTGGAAAGGGAGGATCCAGTGCCGTGAGCATATCATGCATATCATGCCACCCCTACCTGCTCTCATCACTTCCTAGAGCATGGCACAACTCCCCCCACCCCCAAGTCCTTCCTCCAGTATCAATTTAAAGAGCCTAGTGCTCCAGGCACCATCAGTGCTACTGCACTTTCAAATTGCCGGGCCCTGGGGCAATTGCTCTCTTTGCCCTCCCTCTCTCCCCCCCACGCCCCTGGGCCTGGACACACACTTTTAATGGAAAATATATAAAAAAATAAGGCTCAGGACATTCCTTTCCCCCTGCTCTGATAGCTCCTGGTGCAGAGTGCCATTTGTCCTTTCACATCTTTGAACTCTTTATTTACTTCCAAAATGGACATTGTAGCAATAGGCTATAGATGACTGAAAGATAATAAAGAAGATATATTTAGTAAATAATAACAGTCATGAATTTTATATCAGTAATGTTATGCCCACCTACCTGAATTAGCCATTGGCCAAGATTTTGAAATTTTTTATTGCTCCACACCCTTCTCATCCAACCTCTTGGCTGTTATGCTAATTTAAATTCCTTAGATATAGCGGACTAGAGGCAATAAATAGTATTGTCAGTGAAGATGTGACATGAAGCTGGAGGCATTGAAGGAAAGCTATACAAAGACCTCACTGATGTAACATACCTTATATTTGTAAGAGCTGGAAGAAGGCCTCAGTTCCATCATTTTACATGCCCTCCCACTCATCTGTGACTTGCCCCCAATGACAGATTTCATTATATTTGTCTATCTATAACATTTCATTTCATTATATTTGTCTATCTATAACATCTCCCTCCAGCCTCTCTTGCGCAGCACATATACGTGACTGTACCGTAAGCCTTGATCTGCTGGGTAGGCATGAAACATGTTCATTAAAATATCTAGTATAGAAAATCCCCTAGAAAAAGGAATTTATGCCAGTGGGAGAGCAGTTGAAATACACAAGCTTACGGGCAACAATTAGAGGAATATTATTCTTATTAGTATAATTATATATGCGAGAGAAATGTTGGTTCTGGAAAATTACATTGAACAGACCACATTTATAGCAAGGGTCTAAATGCAGCTTATTTGCAGAAAACGCTAATTGATGCAGTAACTAGTTGGGTATGAGCACATTTAGATCTGAGTTGCCATAGTTACCTTAAACAGCAATATCGGACTATTTTGTAGGAAGTTAATTGATTAACATTGAAAATCCAAAAACATTAGAAAATCCTGTTTCTGTTTTGATCTGGCTAGCTGAACAGGCTCATGGTCTCTGAATGACATGCTGGGCTATGTCATGACTGAAACCAGATGATGGGGGGATGTGAAGGGACCTGGGTGTTCTGTCAACTTGGAAGGGGATGCAGAAAGGGCCCACCTTCGCAACTGTCCCACTCATTTTTGATTTCCATATGAGTTGTTTTCTATGGCAAGCAAAAGAGTTACCTGATCAGAGGAAATCCATTCTGACATGTTTTATGCATATTTATTCAGAAAAAAAGGGTTGAAGGAGGATTGGTCAACCTGGACATGTTTAAATAACCTCTGAGCAAGAGTAAGAAGGGTCCAAAGTCAATATACAGAAGTGGGGCTATTCTAATGAGCCAGACACATGGGGTTGTGGTGAAACACAAACCAGGGAACATCAGTTGAGATGCCAGCTTCTGGAAGAGCTATGTACTTTGGAAGATCTTGCAATGACTATCGACTGGGCCATATGATATGCTCAGTGCTAGAAAAACCTACTATTGTGTTGAAAGAATACAAGAAGATTTAATTACTATAGCAGCTGGTTTTGACATTATATATATATATATATATATATATATATGAAAAAATGTCATGCAACTGAGAGTGACTCTGATTTAAATCCATTTCCATTCTCTTTTCCTGATCCAGGTTTACTCTCTTTGAATTGGAGATGGAGCCAAACAAAAGCTCACATTCAAACACATTTTAATTTCTTCAGGTTAGAGCTGGATCAGGATTTCCTATATTCATGGCTGTCTCTGCCTCCCATCTTTAAAAGAAGCCAGATCCCACTCCTGAATCCAAACAGCCCTGAACTTTGGAAACAATCAGATCTGGATCCAAGTTTTAGAACCTAGATCCCATCTCTGTTTTTTTTTTTTAAATCCTCTTCCATTAAATCCTGAACAGAAAATGTGCTCACCCTATTTACCAGAGCAATCAAGAAAAGTCCAAACTACAAATTGATTTGGGGTTCCTTAAAGCTCAGGATTAGTCTGAGATCAGCTGCACTCCTCCTCATTCTGATCACAGAAGCTTCCCCCCTCCAAATGCCTTCCATTTTAATTGTCTCGCCTGCAGCAATCTGTATTCCGAAGCATAGTTACTTTCATTTCTTAATGCATAGCCTTCCTTACATGTCCTTTACTCAACTGCATGCTAATGAAGACAGTTTGCAACCTTAACTGTCAGCGACAAATCCCAGGATATCTCACTCAGCTTCCTGATTGGTGGGATTGTACTACATAAGACACTCTCTAATTAGGAAAAAAACAACTAGTATCTTGTCAGTGTGCAGCCTGCAAGTTAAAACAAGTTAAATTAACACAATGGACGCTTCATGTTTCATGCAAAGTTGACTTTCTACTTAGATCTTATCTGTCAGCCTTTAACAAACATTCAATGTAGTTGTCAATGTTGCTGTGCTTCAACAGCAACCATTTCAAATGCTGAAACAATGCACGTGCACGCTCCCACATGTTATGTTATCAGCTCAACATAAAAAATGAAAGTCAACATACCCAACTATTATGTTTTAGGTATAAGAGATTCCCGATATATTAATGTAATGAGATCTGGGATCTCCATTGTGCTAGGCACTGCACAGAAGTCCCAGCCCTGTGGTAACTACAATCTAAATTAATTAAATTAATGTATTAAGTCAAAGACCAGGAAAAGAGAAGTAGAGAAAAGTGATTTGTCCAAGCATGTCAGTGGCAGAGCTAGGAATAGACCATAGGTCTCCTGATGTCCTGCCACAGCTATTGGACTAGGCTGCTTGTCCATGGTTCTCTATAGCAATAAATACTTTCAGTGACAAATAATAAAACCAAAAAGCCTCTTTCATAATTTTGCACAGAAAATATTCCAGTTTGCCAAAGAAAATCTGACAACCAATTTATTTATGTATGGGGTTTGAAAACCTAAAAACGTTACCTACACTGAACAGATTTTGAGTTTCAAATCTACCGTAAGTGGTTTTTTCCTCTGCTTCACACTAAAAGGCTAGACTAGTTCCATAAGAAATCCTCAGGCCTCATTTAATCAAGGGGCACTGGTGTTACAGTGTATCCATAAGTCTGCCTTTCATCTGTGCATCAGCTCGCTTACTCATTCTAGACCCTAGTTCAGGTCCACAGCAACCTGCTCTTACCTCTGATGTTCTGCTAGCTGCCATCTGTTATTTACTCGAGACATACTGAGACTTCTCTCTAAGGCTGTGTGAAATGTAGCCTGATATGGCCTAAAGAAAGGAATCTTGCATCATCTCTTGTTTCTTGCTCTGCTGTGTTTTATGTGGCGTTGCCACATGCTAATGTTACACAATTAGACCTTGGTTGACAGAGAACTGCCATTGTGTGTTTTAAGAGAGTCTGTATTTCTTCCTTAAGTAAGAAGAAATTCTCCAAAGGGATCTCCTGGGTATTTTAGCATTGCAGAGTGGAAGTTCATTTACATGCTTCCACTGGGCTGGGGAAGGGAGGTCAAATTTGCTCTGCCATAGTGTATGAATTCAGTAACTTGCTTTATTTCGCTCCATGGATTTAGAAAGAAACATTCCTTGGGGAATGGTTAGTCCCTAGACCAACCTTCAGCCTCTCCCAGTCCACAGCAGAGCCATCCCATCCAAAGGATGGTTCGGGGAACTGTCCCACGGCCCCACACTTTGGGGGGCCTCACAGTAGCCACCTCAATAATCCTATGGCTCAGGGCAGCAGAAAGGGTCACCTTGCTCTTCCACCCACCCCATACACACCTACCCATACACCCCAGCAGCAGGAGCCAGAGTGGCCTGGCAGCCTGCGCCGCTCTGCCACGTGGCCCTCTCCCGCTCCGCTGTGTGCAGTTTCTCTGCAGCAGCAAGAAACAGAGAGTCCCAGCCTCAGGGCAGTGCTGCAGGGTTGAGTGGAGTGATGAAGGCTGCCAGGCTGCACTGGCTCCTACAGCCAGGGTGAGTTAAGAAGGGCAGAGGGTGGGGGGAGGGAGGTTGATCTCTGCTGCTGTCTAGCCCCTAGAAATCCCAGAGCTCATGTCACATGGGGCAGGAGTGGGAAGGGGCACAGCAAGGGCAGAGCAGGAGCATGCTTAGGGTAAAGGGTGGAGCAGGATAGGAGCAGAGGTGAGGCAGGATAAGGCCTGTGGCAGAGGAGGGGTTGCCCTGGGTCCTACAGCTGGGCACTGTGGGGGCTTTCCTCAGGCCCTGCATCCGTAGGCATGGCCTTGATTCACAGAGCTCTAATGGAGTTTATTCTGGGAGCTATGGAAAGAGGAAGGTACTCTGTGCAGCCAAGAGTCATTGTTCAGAGTAGGCTTAGGTCCCATGAGGCCCACTCCAAGACTGCATTTTGTATCCTCCTTATTCATTTCTCCCACCAGACCACTCAGTTCAAGAACCCATTTGATCACATGTATGTCAATCCTCATTACCCTCCTCTCTCACAATGTCGGTTGTCTTATCTCTGTATGCTCAATCATTTTCATTAGCCGCAGAGGTGCTTCAAAGTGGATGCTGGTAAATCCGATTAAGGGGTGCCATCTGATTCACAGGCCTTTCCTGTTGAGAGGCCTATGATCCAGTGAGCAGAAACTCTCCAGAGAAAGAGAGCTATAGGAGGCCAGGACCAACTGGTCTGTTGATGAATGCCCATCATGGCCTCAGTGTTATCTCTAATGGCAACTTTCTGTTTAGCCTAACCCTAAGGCTGCCCTGGTAACCATGACACATGGGAAAACTCATGAAAGATTGGAGCCACTGCCTGCAGAAAAGTGAAGCAAAATTAGCCACATTTAGAAAAAGAGAACGCAGAGCAGATAAGCAAACTGAGAACCTATTTGAGTTATTTAAATCTTGCATGTATTGATTAGAGCAAAACATGTGCCATTTGTAGGGACATCCTATTGAGTGACATGCCATAGTGAAGGCATCCTGTTTTAATTCAGATAAAGTAGTGGGGAAAATATGTTACCACTTCAGCATTCACATTCCTGTTATGTCGCCGCTTTTTTTTTTAAAGGCAAACAAAGATCTGAAACTTTGTAGATGCTGTTTCAGATCATTTAAGAGCATCTGTTTTATATTGCACAGATCTCATCTGTAATACAGTGCAGAAAGCCAGCTATTCAGCATGTACCATTGCTAAGTATGGAGCCAGAAAATAAGTAGGCAGATCATTTTTCACCTCATTAGCCCTGCAAAAGGGGGTTTCTGAAAAATAAGACTTTAGAAACAGCCATACCTGAAAATTCCCCAAGATCCAGTCATGATCTCAGCCCTTTTTAGTGGCTTCAGTTCCTTTCAAACTCCAGTGTTTTCTGCCCCCACTAACCTTTCCAAAATCCCCCAGTACAGGAGTGATAAATTAGTCTCATTTACCCACGCTGTGGAGTTTTTCCTTTTGGAAAGGAGAGCATTATATCACAGTGATCGACAAGTCTGTTATGCTGCATGAAAATGTACTGAAGGATTCAAGCAGGGGAAGAGGGCACGTAGAGCACATTTCTAATACTCACTAACTGCTCTTCTTTTAGGGTGAGCACATGCTATAAATGTACAAAAAAGGCCTTTAATTTGGATAGCTGTAGGCATGCAGCACATAACTTTTAATGCTATGGGCCATGAGTGTATCTGAAATGTAGGGCTGGTAAAGGGCAGCCCAAAATACTGATGGGCTCTAGTAAGCACTAGAACATACACTACAGAGGCAACTGAGGGTGCCCCGACTGTAAACTTCAACACAGACCTTCAGGAATCACCTCTCAGGGTGGGCTATTATCAGCCTGGACACACATTCCCTCCTTGGTTTCTCTGCGGCTGCTAATCAATGACAGCTGGGTTGGCAAGAGTGTAAGCTGTAGACAGCTCTTCACTTGGAAGTGACTCCATGGGATCATAAACAAGCTTCTTGTATTCATTTAAAAGCATCTTCATGAGGTAGCCCTGCCCCACCTAGTTACAGTACTAACTCAGTGCAGCATCAAGTGTCCTGCCTTCACTCTGCCTGCATTCTCAGTCTTCACTGCTCACCAATCTGCGCAAACACTTCTGCACTGCTTCCTATGCTAGCTGACACACTTAGTCTAGCTGTCATTTTGGTTGGGGGGATGGAAATTTTTGCAAAAAATCTCTGTCTTCCACACATTCTGCCTTCACTTTCAGTGAATAAAAAGATTGGATCATGCTTTCAATCATAATTTTGATGACAGTCACAAACGTTTGCAAAACATTAGTCCTTTTAGTTCTGTGAAATGGAAATGGTTTCAAAATGTCTTAATAAAACTGTCATCCTCCCCTTCTTTTTTGAACATCCATAGATGTAAATCCAGGTATTAGCTCTGGAGAATAGACACCTAGCATAATAGGTACCAATTCCTGTTTGGGTCCTGTTGGCACTAGCTTAATGGATATAGTAATGCTAATATAACTACTAACAAAGAAATCATGAGGGCTTTAATGGAGGAAACTATGTTTGTATATGCTTAGCTTTAATCATATGCTTAAGTCCATTGAAGTCAACTGGACTTAAGCAGATGCTGAAAGTTTAGCAAGTGGTTTAGTGCAAACCTGAAATGTGACATTCATAAGCATGTGCATAAGTATTTCTCTGAATCGACACTCAGGTCAACCAATGATAAACCCATTCTGACTAAAACATTTTGCAGATGTGTGTCTTGTGTTGCCCTGTCCTTTGAGGTTGGAATGAAGTTTGAAAATAAAAAGCCCAATTCTTCAAACACATAGGCACATGTGCAGACTCACTTGCAGAAATGTTTGCTGGATTGGGGCCCAAGTTTCAATTCAGCTGAAACAAAGCTCAGGAATATTTCATCTTGCTAGTAAAGATAGAGTCAAACTGTTTTAAAATAACCCATGTGTGAGCCAAGTTCTTTCTTTCCTTACAACCCAGGGATAGGCCATACATATTCATATGTTGCCAGCCAATCTTTATTTTCTTCTGAGAAGCATGCCACCACTTCAATCACAACGGGTCTCAGAAAAATGTGGCCTTTAAGATGTTGTGACATTTTGTGAAACAACATAACACAGTGTGACTGATGCAGGTAGATGTGCCCCATAAAGCTGACAGATTAAAAGAGATGTGGTTTTCCAAAAATTTCAGTGCAGAATTTGTTTATAATATCTCTCTTAAATCTCATTTAACCCCCTCAGAATATATAACAAACGTGTTTCAACTTTTATTTAAAAACCTTTCTACCTGAATGCTTAGAGATTTTATATGTATCAGGCCCTCCACAAGTAGCAACGAGAAAAAAACATAAGTATCAAGTGTATCATAAAATATATATCTTGTAATTCTGTTTCTTTCTGTTGTCCTGAAGGAAAAGAGGTGTTTTAGCAGGATCAATAGTTATAAATCGTTACAAATGATTCAAGGTTTTATTTCATCCACTTTTATTATTTATGTTCATGCCATCTGCTGTACATATTGGAGTTATTACACTAATTCACTTTGCGTGTACTACCCTTTGAGTGAGAGATGTCAAAGGGCAATTGATTAAAGGGTATTTGCCTGCTTACACTGTTTATTCCAGTGAAAGAGTCCATGCTAAGAAAGTGAACTGATGTGATAATGGAGTCCCATTTATGCAGATGAATAAGAGACATGTGGCTTTATATGTTCATAAATATAGGAATGTCTTTTAATCTGCTGGTGATGGAAGGGGTGAAGGGAAGAGTATAAATGCAGTCAGTGACAGCTGTATATTATTACAAGGATGAAGAAATCAGGTTGCTACTTTTCTTAAAAGGTAAAAAAGCATGCCTACTTGACATATAGAACACAGAACAATCTAGCAATTTTCTTTATATACATTCCTTACTATGTATGATTTAATAGCTGTGGTGGGTGGAAGCGGGAGTAGAAACTAAGAAAAACAAAATAATTCCTATGATATAGTCTAGGGTGTCAGTTACAAATAAAGATATAGTTGACAGTTGATACAGCGCTGGTATGTAGCAGGGAAAATAATTGTTTATTCCACAGATCTTCAACGCTGAAAAGGTCTGGACGGATTACTTCAAGCATGGACATGCATGTGTCACAAAATCTGTTTTCTGCAACTACACTAAACACACAATAAGATGCAACATTATGAACAATGGAAAAAATATAATGACCTCTAGTCTATCAGTGCATCTTGGTTAGAGGAAAGAGAAATAAACAAGGCATGTAATAAATATTAGAGATTGTCTGTAACTTTACAGCATGTGGGCTGAAAGTGAGAGCACTGTGAGTATTTAAAAAACAGTATACATATTATAATGGGATACTGGCAAGTGGCAGCATTTTGTCCTTATTTTAATGTACTTGTCCAATGTGTCCTAGTTCCTGATGCTGTGAATGCTTACAAAAATGAACTTTACACACATTGGTAGTCTCAGGGAATGTGGTTAGCCCCTCCATAAACTCTTTGATTTAGATGCCTAAGTGTGGATTTCAGAGTCTACATCCATATACTGGAGATGTCATAGTAAAGTTATTTCTTTATACAGAGGACAGGCCAGAATTTTAACCTGACTCTCCGTGGCTATCAATCCATAATCCCTCAACAGTACACTTTTTTTGTGGGGAAAAAAATCCATTGTCTTTGTGAAACTTGCTGGGGAGGCAGAAAGTGCCCTGTGTTAGCCAAAAGCTACATGAATTCCAAATCCTGCAAAACACTCGGGCTGTGTCTAGACTGGCAAGTTTTTCCACAAAATCAGATGATTTTGCGGAAAAGCTTGCCAGCTGTCTGCACTGGCCGCTTGAATTTCCGGAAAAGCACTGACGATCTCATGTAAAATCATCAGCGCTTTTCCAGAAATACTATGCTGCTCCCATATGGGCAAAAGTCTTTTTCCGAAAGACTTTTGCGCAAAAGGGCCAGTGTAGATAGCATAGTATTTTTTTCCGCAAAAAAAGCCCCGATCGCGAAAATGGCGATTGGGGCTTTTTTGCGGAAAACCGCGTCTAGATTGGCCACGGACGCTTTTCTGCAAAAAGTGCTTTTGCGGAAAAGCATCCTGCCAATCTAGACGTGATTTTTCCAAAAATGCTTTTAATGGAAAACTTTTCTGTTAAAAGCATTTTCGGAAAATCATGCCAGTGTAGACGTAGCCTTGAAGTAAATGCTTAACCTGAAATATAAGCATAATCTCACTGACGTCAGAGTGAAACCTAAAGTCAATGGGACAATTCCCAGGCTTCCATTTTATTCCTAGCAATGGAATGAGCTGAAAAATCAGCTGGAATATTACTAATGTATTCTTGAATTCCTAGGTAATAAAGTGTTCTGGGTTATCTGGTCAGTTGGCTCTACTGTTCTGTGCATCACCAGCCACCGCTTCCCCATTTCTTCAGTGAGCCAAATTGCTGTTTTTCTTTTTTTAAGGCATCATGCAGCACCAACACTAATTGCATAAACTGATTCATTTATAGCCAGTGCAACAGAAAACAAAGTAACAATAGATACAAAATGATTGCAGTGGGGAGCCTGAGCTTGCTTACCGATGCATGCTGAACAAAAGTACCAGCTGTGTTGCCAGACCAGAGATTTAAAGAAAGAACAACCAAAAAAGAACAACAAAAAGAAACCCGTGAGTTCAATTTTGAGCCCAATTTTTCCTTTAATTTTCTGGTCTAATCTTATTGCACAGGCAGCCATAGGAACACCAGGTTTGAAGAATATAGTAGCATTGCAGACTTCTACACACCACCCTGTCAACTTTCTTAAAGCCTCGCCTGGAGGCTGTAACTTTATGGATGACAAAGTAGCTCAAGGATAGATGCACATAAGGACTTAGGAACCTAATTACCATTTTAGGTGCCTATATGTTGAGATCCTTAAAAATTCAGCTCTATGCCATCTAACGCTGAAGGCACACAAAGTCCCTAGACAACTACATTTACACCATTGAGAATCCTCAGAGGCTTAAGTGTGTGTCCACTCTGCACACCTGAGGAAGTATGTTTTGCCCATGCGTAGCTTATTTCGAGTCTAATTTGAAATAGCTTATTTCATCATTTGTGCCAAATTTAGAACTACTGCGCTATTTCGAGCCAACCCTTACTCCTCGTACAATGAAGTTTATGGGGATGGTGAAATAGCATGTCCATTATATTTCAAAATAGCGGACGTGTTCAAAAGATGCAGGGTAGCTATTTCGGGATACCTCTGGTATCCTGAAATAACTTTGCTATGTAGACATACCCTAAAGTGCCACAGGACTACTCGTTTTTTTTTTGTCAGTAAATGTGCACACAGCCATCTTACCCTGCGTGCCCAAGTATCTAACCACTGGGTAAGCTCTGGCAGGATGTTAAGGCTAGCAGGGAAGAAGAGAGGTGAAGGAAGATAATTCACTAAGAATTAGTATCTAATTTTTTATACAAGTATGGTATCCAGCTAAAGTCTGGCTCCAGGGAGTATGTGAATCATCATATTTTAGATAGGAGGGTGACTGAACAGTAGCCTTAGCATTAATGACTAATAGCTGAATGCTCAAAAGATGTTAGCTCTTAGTTTCTATTCACTTTGCTAACTTCCAGTGAAATCCATAAACTTATCTAGCCAATGGAAACACATTGAAGCTATTGGAGCTCACTCTTTCTCCTTCATTTCCCCTTCTGCTGAAACATACCAGGTTAATTTCTCCTCTTGGCAAAACCCTGTAGGAATGCACTAAAAGAACATCTCTTTGTCTTTACGCAAAACAAGTTAACAGCTAAAATTCATCAGTTCCACATTAGGGGTGCAACTTTTTTTTTTGCCTATCTCTGCTCTTTATGTGCTCATGTGCAGTGAATAGAAATAGAGGTTAAAATGTTGATAAAGCATCAAAAGATTTGTGTGGGGTGCATGATTAATATTGTGTATGTTAATGGCTCTTATTAATAGATCACATTATGCTTGTTTGGTTCTTTAATTATCACAATGTCCCCTGCCAGTTTCTTATTTACCAGAAGAGAAAATGAGTGGAAACCACATCCAACAGACCAGCACACATCAGATTGCCCAAGGGTATGGTACATGAGAGGGCCATCACTGCATGGATGACAAAGGAAGGATATGGAACATCCTAGAGTCAGATTAAGTAAATCAGCTAGAGTAATTTAACTGTTGGCATAATTGCTGTAGCTATGTAATGTATTTGATGTGCTTGAGTTTTTGCTGGCAATGCCTGGTAATCCACAAATAAGGGGGCTGTAGGAAAACTGACTTACCATAAAAATTGGGGTTTGTTTTTTGTTTTTGTTTTGAGACAGCATAGGTGAAAAATTAGCATGTGTGTAAATCCATGAAATAACTGATTACAGCCATATTTGTACTGTAACCAAGGGAATGGTTCCTATCGCAACTAGTTTCTAACGATGCATGTTTTATTTGTAACTAATCATTCGATGGACAGATGGGGAAATTGTGAAGGAGGAGAGATGAACCAGAGAAGTGCACTCTTTAAAGTGGATTCATTCAGCTGGCAAACAACATGTAAATCAATATGCTATAACCCCAATCTAAGGGGATTTACACTAGCAGCAATAGGGTAATTCAGATGCCATGGTCCATTCAGTCCTTAAGCTCTTTCTTGAGGCTGATAACAAAGGTGCCTAGTGTTTTTATGTGTGATGGTGGGTTAAATCCTGCAGCACTAAAGTCACTCAGAAAACTATAAGCCAGGATTTTGCCTCATTTCTGTTTTGTTTGTTTTAGGATGTAGACACTGGCCAATAAGAAATGAAATGAGTTCATCAGTTAACTTTCACACAAGCAGCTCAACAATGTCCCATTAGCAATGACATTCAGTTACTGATGACCTACTTCAGATGTGATCCAGAAACCTAGAGGTGAATAATATGAATTATGAGTAACACCAACAGTAGTTGTAATGCCTTCAGGGTGCCTTCTGCCACATTGTTTGGGCAGCTTTACAAAGGAGCTGAGAGAGAAGTAAAACAGCCACATCTCTGATTATATACCCTGCCCACAAAGAAAGACTTTGAACTGTTGTGGGATCTAGTCCAGTGCACAGATCCTGTCCAAACTCTGCAAAGCCCAGCATACAGAATAGTGGAGAACTGGCCCAGCACTTGCTACCAAAAGCCAACCAAGACCTCCTCAAAACTCCAGACCAGGAACCCAGGAGAGGATCCTATCCCATCGAGTGGAAAAAACACTATCAGGGGGACTTTCCAATGTTCTTAGTATTGCCCTACCTATCTGTGGACTCCTTTGGGAAAGTGCTGGAGTTTGGGATGAATTGTGACGTTTTGAGGTGGGGAAATGGTCGATTGGTTAATACAATGGTTCTCAACTCGTTTCAGTCCACGGACCACCAGGCCAATCAAATAATTTTTGTGGACCACCTCCTTTTTGAGACATGATAAAAAAGAGCAGACAATGAACATTTTGGTTTGAAATTTATTTCTTACTAACAAATTTTTGGATTCTCTTCTCACTGAAAAGCTTTTCAATGTTTGGAGTGGTACTTGATAATGCACAATGAATATTGCTTTCCCCTGCAAGCCGATTCCTCTGTTTGGACTTAATGTGGAACAAACACAAAAATCCAGTCTCGCAAAGGTGATGCAAATGGCAAAAGAAATCTGACTGTGTGTGCTGACAGATTTGGGTAATTCCCGGTCACACTGGCCCAAAATTTCTCTATGGTAGACTGCTGGTATACATCTTGAGCCGCAAAATCATTTTTCAGATCCAAGAATTCCTCCTGTATATCTTCTGGAACACTATTAACATCTGTTGTAAAAATGGATTCCTGATGAAAGATAATCCATCCCTTGTCCTGTCCACCTCTGGAAAGTATCATTGGAATTCATCTTGTAGCTTCCGTAAATGATCGAGAATTTGTGTCTGAATGGCTTCCTTTCCCCCGAGCATGGCATCCACTTATGGAAATTGAACCAAATTATTGCCTTCGACTCTTACGATCCAGAATTCCAATTTGTCAAAAAAAGCCTTGATGATGCTTTGGTGGGAGAACAGATTTGCACCTTTCCCTTGCAGCTGAAGATTCAGTTTATTCAAGATTCCAAAAAGATACACGAGTTCTAAATTTGACTGCGTCAGCACATTTCAGAATTCCTCTTTCCCTTGAGCCTGGAGACATAAATCCAACTCCTCTCTCATCTGAAAAACTCTGTTGAGTACGTTCCCTTCTGACAACCACCATATAGAAGTGTAGAATAGCAACACATCAAAGTCGGAACCCATGTCCAAATAAAATCTTTTGAATAGCCTGGTGTTCAGAGCCGATGATTTGATGTGATTCACCACTTCCACCAACCCTTTGAAAACAGCGTTCAGTTGATCAGGCAATGTTTTTGATGCCAAAGCTTCCCTATGAATGAAGCAATGAACTCCAATTACCATTGGAGCACACTGTTTCACCAGCGTTTGGAAGGCCAATCTTGAGCCCAGCATGGCAGGTGCAGTGACACCCACAAGATTTACTCAATCCAGACCAAGTGCATGCTACAATAAGACAAGCAATGCCGTGTGCGCTTCCTACATTGTTGCATACAAAGTTGCACAGGCCACGAAGCCTCAGACCATTGTAGAGCAACTTGTGCTCCGCTGTGCAAAAGAGAGGGTGCAGCTTGTTCTTGGTGAGGAAGCAGCAAGGAAGCTGAATGATGTATCTGTCTCTAGTGACGCAGTATCGAGACAGATAAATGAGATATCACAGAACATCAATGAACAAGTTGTGGATAAAATAAAGAAATCTCCATTGTTTGCCATACAATTGAATGAATCGACCAACTCGCATTGTGCTCTCGGCTATTGGTGTTCGCACGATATATGCTTGAGGGACTTCAAAGACAAGTTTCTCTTTTGTAAGACTCTTGATACCACCACAAAGGCTCAGGATGCAATGGAAATTAACAATTTCTTTGAAGTACATGGTCTGGATTGAGTAAATCTTGTGGAAAACAGCCTAATGGCAGTGCCTGCTCATGCCGTGTGACTTTGGACAATGTTCCTGTGGACCCCTGAAAAAGTCACCATGGACCACCAGTTGAGAACCACAGGATTAATATTTGGTATTTATTATCTAGATCTAGCCCTCTCCTTCCCCAAATCCTATTTTCCTGCTCTCAAAAATAGCCCTGTTGGTTATATTGTTATGTTTGGCTGTGTCATTCTTTTGCTGGGGTCTGTGTTGACATACATTGTTATTTCTTGTGTGCTGGGTTTGATGCTACCTGCCCATTAATAGCATTCTTCATTTCCCAAGACACTGTTTCCCTTTTGTCCTGAGCACAGTGAGGAAATAGCTCATGTGTAGGCACCAGGCATCAGAAAAAGAACCCATAACACAGAGAGAAGAGGGGAGAAGCCAATCCAAGTAGCAAGTACCAGGATGGAGATTAAAGCCATACCTCAGGAGAGGGGCTACATTAGTAACACTAAATCCCTTCTGCTATCCTCAGCTTTTAATCTTGCCATCTAGATATACATGTAATTAGTTGGGAAGACCTGGGCAAATGATATTATTCCTAATTCAGCAGATCGAGCATATTTCCACAGGAAGCAAATTCTAAGAGGCCAAGCCCATCTCTGAAAACATCATTTTTTTTATCCAAAAGTTACACTGTTAGGACATAAAGCTCCAATGTTCTGGATAAAATGGGAATATATGGTTGGATTTTTACATGTAATTAAGCAAACATTAATACTAGACCATGCAGAACTGTGTATATGGTAACCTGTCTCTCAACAGTTGATTGGCTGCTATTGCAGGTACTAATGTTAGCTCATCAAGTCTTGGAGTCAGGCAAGCTGTATTTGAAACTAGTTAAAGTCTCTGGGGGGCTTTCATAGATAGGTATTAGTCTGAGGGTATGTCTACACTATCACCGAGTTCGAACTAGGGTGGTAATGTAGGCAACCGGAGTTGCAAATGAAGCTCGGGATTTGAATTTCCCGGGCTTCATTTGCATAAAGCCGGGCGCCGCCATTTTTAAATGTCCGCTAGTGCAGACTCTGTACCGCGTGTAGCCGCGCGGCACGGAGTCCACACTAGCAGACATTTAAAAATGGCAGAGCCCGGCTTTATGCAAATGAAGCCCGGGAAATTCAAATCCCGGACTTCATTTGCAACTCCGGTTGCCTACATTACCACCCTAGTTCGAACTAGGGCGGTAGTGTAGACATACCCTGAGAGGTTAGTAAACCATGGATGATGGGGGCTAAGGACAGGACTACACTAAAGGGGAAGATCAAATCAAGATAAACAACTTCAGATATGTTAATTATGTAGCTGGAGTCAATGTACCTTGATTCGAGTTTCCACGCCATCCCCATAGCAGGATGCCTGCTCCTGAGAGGAGTAAGAAAAGCCAATGGGGATGCCCTCTGTGTTCGATTTAGTGGGTCTTAACTAGACCTGCAGCAGTGTCAATCTTCTGCTGAGTGAAGACATGGCCTAACTGTAGGAAGAAAAGAACTCAGCAAAAATAAATGCATTAAAAGATCAGAATAATATACAATTTTTTAAAATGCCCCCAAGACTATCAAACAGTAAGATGCAGATTAAAAAATCCTCTTGTTTCATTAGTATATAGTATCTCACACATAAAAAAGGCTATGCAATCACAAAAAGAAAAAAACACAATTTTGTTCTTAAGTCTTAATCAAGGTTACATTTTTATAGATCCACTGGGGAAGAGGTGGGGAATCATGAAGCAAATTATATTTTTTACAAGATAATATTTTTACAGTTAATCTGACATCTTCCAAAATGCTTTTATGAAGATGAATCAAAATTAGAACTACATTAAATTCTCCTTCATCACGTCTTTAAACTTCTGTCTTTTTTACTTCAATTTAATAAAAATCCACACAGTACAAAATGGTGTGATTTTAAAACTGTATTCCTATACAGGAAGCATCAAATTGGTTATAGTCTAATCAGCCAAGCTATTGAGGTGATCATCAACCACATCACTATGTCGCTCTGTAAAATAATCATTTGAAAGAATTTTACCATAATCATATTCAAAGAAAAATACTCCCTAATCCCCGACAATAATACATAATTTGGCAGGAAACAGTACTGAAGCCTTGATACCCGATTAAGTAAATCCTGACCCAATAGGTGAAAAAAATATTACCATAGTTATTGAGTAGCCTTCACCAAGTCTTGAGATGTATCTTTTTTTCTGCATTATATTTTAAAAAATAAAATAGAAACTTTTCATGCTTCCTCATTCCTTGAATAACTTTATGCTTATCAGCAATGGACATGTGACAGTTATCATTCAAGTTTTGCACGATATAGAAGAGGAAATCATGGCAGAAAGAGACCCATTCTTTGATGAAATTCTAAAATATTTAAGGATCTAGAGTGGGGATAAAGTCATGTTACAATATCATTTCAAAAAATGTACTTAATTTAGTACCAGGAATGAATCCCAAGTCTTATGAAAAGGCGAATACATAGACACAAGTTTCATAACTTTGCTTTCTAGTACCTTGACTCTATGATGTCATGCTGGATTAGTCTTGATGACAACACTGGTTTAAGGGACAGGTTTTTGCCATCTTTACAGGGAGAATAGATGAGTCCCATCATGTGGAATGCATAGTTTGTGCTTAACTTTAAGTACAGGCAGTCCCCGAGTTACGCGGATCCGACTTACGTCGGATCCGCAGTTACGAACGGGGCCCTCCCTCTCCCTGGTCTCCAGGGAGAGGAAGCAAAGTGGCAGAACACGCGGGCAGCGGACAGCCCAGACTCTGCTCTGCTCCCCGTCCCCCTGGTCTGGGCTGTCCGCTGCCCGCATGTTCCGCCGCTTTGCTCCCCGTCCCCCTGGTCTGCAGACCAGGGGGACGGGGAGCAAAGCAGAGCAAAGCCACGGAGCCCGAGGGCAGCAGGACAGCCACGGCGCATCTGGGCTGTCCCCCTGCCCCCGTGCTCCGCGGCTTTACTCCGGATGCCTGTGGTACAGCAGCTGGGGTGCTGCCGGTTGGTCCCGTAGCCCCGCTCTGGGCGCCACTGGACCAACCCAGCAGCACCCCAGCTGCTCTGCCCCAGGTGTCCCCAAGTCAGCCGCTGCTGAAACTGACCAGTGGCTGACTACAGGAAGCCCCTGCCCCGGGCTTCCTGGAATCAGCTGCTGATCAGTTTCAGCAGCAGCTGACTTGGGGATGCCTGGGGTTCTTAAGTTGAATCTGTATGTAAGTCGAAACTGGCGTCCAGATTCAGCCGCTGTTGAAACTGATCAGTTTCAGCAGCGGCTGAATCTGGACGCCAGTTCCGACTTACATACAGATTCAACTTAAGAACAAACCTACAGTCCCTATCTTGTACGTAACCCGGGGACTGCCTGTATATAAATAGCCCCAGTGATTTCAAAGAGATTACTCATGTCTTTAGAACTAAGCATGTCTACAAACAATTTTACAATTGGGGCTTGTAACAGAGAGGAGACAGCTTTCTTACCTTATCTGCAGGAAGGCTTAGATTTTTTTTCAGTGTCAATACACACTGATTTCACCATACACAAACTAATGAAAAATATTTCCATTGATAATCATTAAAATGTACAGAAAGCCAAAAAATGAGCCCAGCCCAGAGATTTAAAAAGATCTGGCAGGCTGCTATTCCCAGCAGCACAGTGGAGCTAAGGAAGTCTTCATGCCCATGCTTCCTTCAGTGGCCAACAGCATCCCTGAAGCCCCTGAGTGGAGGGTCTCTGCACGCTGTCACTGCCCCGAGTACTGACTCTGCATCTCCCATTGGCCAGGAACTGTGGCCAATGGGAGCTGCAGAAGTGATGTTGGGTCAGGAACCACTGCCAGAGGGGCGTGCTGGTTACTTTCGGGAGCTGCCTGAGGTAAGTGCTAACCTTCTCACCCACTCTGCACTCAACCACCTGCCCAAGTCTAAAACCTGCACCCAAACATCCTCTCAGAGCCTGCACTCCTCAACCACTCCTGAAGCCAGATTCCCTCCCCAAGCCTGCAGCCTCTCCTGAACCCAAAGTCTCTCCCAGAGCCTACACCTTACACTTCTTCTCGCACTTCAACTCCCTGCCCTAGCCTGGTGAAAGTGAGTGAGGTTGGAGAAGTGTGAACAATGGATGGAGTGAGCAGGGGTGGGGCCTCAATAAAGAGGCGGGGACATGGTTTTAGGGAAGGGGTGAAGCAAGGATCCTTGGATTTGCCTTATTAGAAAGTTGGCAACCCTGCCAGGTGGATCCTGAGATGCAGAAGGGAGAGATATGTGGCATAAACTAAAGCCTGCTTAAACTAGCCAGGATACGCTGCATTTATGTAAGACAGACTGCATATAATCTTTCATTGTTTTAACCCAGTTTCTCTTTGCTTGTTAAATTTCTATGAACACATAAATGGTGCTTGCTTCTGAAGATTGCTGTGCTGAATCAATGCATGTCACACTGGTCACATATGTAAGAATTCTTTGATTCTTACACAAATTGGACTGACCCCAAAGCCAGTTGGGGAGGCTGCGGTGTATACGCTTGATGAAAGAGGGGCAGTAGAACCCAGAAGACCAGTCAATGTGAGGTTCCACTCTTAAGAGAGGTGAAGAAAACACAGCTTGTCTCCTGAGGGGATAACTCAACAAAGACTACAAAGATGGTTAAAGCAAGGCTCACCTTGTAACCATGGTATGAACTGCCTGTGCTTTTAACCCCCTCAAAATCAACAGGACCTCATGTGTAGTTAATTACTCCTCAACATGAGTACTGGGACCAGAAACTGGTCCTGATGTTTTTAAGCTATTCTTCTGCTCTGTGTTTGTTTTTTCTATATTATTGAGATATTAGTTGAAGACCACTAATGTTTTCTTATTCTAATATTTTTAGTAAAATCATATAAATGCTTAAAGGGCCCAAAATGTATTATTATAGCAAGAAGGGGGAAAAGGACATTGCTCTCACCAGGGCCAATTATGTCTAAATCCACAACACAGTGTCATGCTGATACATAAAGTCTACAAGGCCTGAAAAAAAGGTTGTTGAGAATTACAGTAAACACAAGGGAAAATAAAACCAGAAAAATATATATAATCTAATCCACATACTATACATGAGACTGATCAGACAAAGGCCCACATGTTAAAGGGTATTTTGACATTGTTGCATTCAGCACTGCAACACCAAACTGATTTAGAAGCATTGGGAGCCTAAATTCTGTTGACAGTTGGAGGTGAATGTTGCCATGCCTAAATACCTTTAAAAATCTCAGCCACAGTGCTTAAGTATGTAAGACTATCTCTGACTACTACACCACAATCAAACCTGTGCAGAGTAACATAAGACTTACAACCTATTTTCAGTGTAATCTTTCCTGAACCTCCTCTTCTGACCTTCAAACAACCCTTCAACTTGAAGCTCATCACTAGAAGCAAGCTCTAAAGAGACCAGGACACCACAACTCAAAGCGGCATTAGACCTTGTCAGGACAACAGATACGAAACCTTGCAGACATATCTCCATCACTACTATGACCAGCCCACAACTCATCTTTCAAGATTCATGGATTCTATACTTGCTTATCAAAACATGTAGTGAACCTTATCCAGTGCCTTAAATGCACCAATAATCACTATGTGAGTGAAATTAGATAATCACTATGTTCTCAACTGAACTTGTACTTAGATTTTCAGAAAACCTTGGACAAGTTCCTTGCCCAAAGGCTCTTAAAGAAAGTAAGCTGTCATGGGATGACCAGAAAGATCTTCTCGTGGATCAGTAACTCATTGAAAGATAGGAAACAAATGATCAATTTTCAGAATGGAGAGAGGTAACTAATGGTATCCCCAAGGACATTATTTTTCAACATATTTATAAATGATCTGGAAAAAGGGGCAAACAGGTGGCAAAATTTGCAGATGATACTACCCAAGCTTCCAAATCAGATCACAAAGAGATCTCACAAAACTGGGTACCACAATGGGAGATAAAATTCAATGTTAAGAAATGCAAAAATGCACATTGAAAAACATAATTCCAATTATATGTATAAAATAATGGGGTCTAAATGAGAGAGAGAGAGAGAGAGAGAGCTTGGAGTCAGTGTGGAAAGTTCTTTAAAAATACCCCCTTATTGTGCAGTGGAAGCCAAAGAAGCAAACAGACTGTTGGAAATCATTAGAAAAGGGATAGATAATAAGACATAAAATATCATAATGCCCCTCTACAAATCCATGGCATTCTCACCCCTTTAATACTATGTGCAGGTCTAGTCACCCCATTCCAAAAAAGATATATTAGAACTGGGAAAGGTACACAAAATGGTAATAAAAATGATTAAAGATATGGAACAGTTTCCATATGAGAAGAGATTAAAATGAATGGGACCGTTCAGTTTAGAAAAGGGATGACGGAATGAGATTGAATATGATAGAGGTCTATAAAATTGTGACTGATGTGATGAAAGTGAATAGAGAAGTGTTATTTACCTCTTCATATAACAACTGATTGGCCAGTCAGACTGTGCCCAAGATAGCATCTACAAGAGGACACTGTGATGAAGAGTTGCATGATTTGTGGGTTGGTTACACCTCTAAATGGCATTCCTCCCTCCATGCTGCTGAAAGAGCCTCCATTTTATGTTCTCAGGCAGCCAACGCACAGGAGATACATAATTTAAATGCACTTAGTGTAGGCCAAAGGACTGATCCTTTAGTAAAATTTGAACCATCGGCAGCTGTACCAGCAAATATGCTACAAGTCTATCCCCATATTTTGTATCCTAAGAGAAGCTCAAGATTCATTATACTGAGTCAGTCAGTTTTACATTATAGTGAATCAGATCCTGAGTGAAAAGCTTGGCAAACTGAAAAAAAGATTGTGTGAAACCATTGAAGGCAATGGCAAAGCTCTCATTGAGGTGCACTTCAAAGAAACAGGTTACCCTGCATGCAAGCCGTATATATCACAATGATGGTGGAAGTTGTGTGTAAGCCATGTGTGGCGGGGCACCACCCGCCTCCGTCCCCTTTCCCCGGGGAAACAAAGCGTTGACCCCCAGCCTGGGGGCCTAGTCCAGCACTCGCAGCAGGCCCAGCGGCCTAGTCCAGCACTCGCAGCAGGCCCAGCGGCCTAGTCCAGCACTCGCAGCAGGCCCAGCGGCCTAGTCCAGCACCCGCAGCAGGCCCAGCGGCCTAGTCCAGCACTCGCGGGGTGGGGTAGGGGGGTCCGGGCCCTCCCTCTCCACCGGACCCCAACCCAGGGCCCTAATGGTGGTGGGTGGTTCCCACCAACGGCTCAGCGGGGGGTCCTCCCCCAAAACGTGCTAAGCCCACTGGGGGGGGGGGTTTCCCGGCCCCTTGCCCTGGGTTACTTCCTACCCCCAATCTGGCAGCCGACGGAGGTCCCACCTGGCGATGCTGGGTTGCTGGCAGCAGCCTCGTCCGGCGGTCTTGTCCCTGGGGCAGGGGCACAGGGGCGTCTTCTGCAGCGGGGCGGACGGCCACCGGGCGTCGGTGTTGGGGGCGGGCTCGCCCCAGGGCTGGTGGTAGCCGCAGCGGTGCCTCCTCCGGCTCTGGATCTGGCGGCAGGTCCGGCGGCGGGCCTGCAGCTTGGGCCGGAGCTCCTGCCTCCCCAGCGGTCTGCCCCAACTGAGCAGCCCAGCAGTCTTTTATAGCGAGGCTGCACTCCGAGCATGCCCAGTAGGGCTGTGGGGGAGGGGCGTGTTCTGCCCAATAAATGGGCTCCCCTTCCTCCTGCTCAGTGCGGGGCAGGTTCGCCCCGTCACACACCTCCCCCCTTAAAAGGTTTCTTTCCGGTGGCTCCTCTTTAGGAGCTATGCGCGAAAGAACATCTGCATTGCCGTGCACCTTCCCTGGTCGGTGTGCCACCTGAAACGAATATGGCTGCAAGGCTAGGTACCAGCGCATGATACGCGCATTGGTGTCTTTCATTGTTTGCAACCACCTTAAAGGGGCGTGATCCGTCACTACCAAAAAAGTACTCCCCAGTAAATAATACCTTAGTGCGTCCACGGCCCATTTCACGGCCAGTGCCTCCCTCTCTATGGTGGAGTACCGGGTTTCCCTCGGGTACAACTTGCGGCTTAAGTATAGCAGCGGGTGTTCTACTCCCTCTACCTCCTGGGATAGCACGGCCCCGAGTCCTACCTCGGAAGCATCCGTCTGTAGGATGAAGGGCCTGTCAAAATCCGGCTGGGCTAATACCGGTCCCCGGGTAAGGTGGTCCCTCAAGGTCTGAAACGCCCTCTCGCACTCTGCTGACCACTCTACCCGCCGCGGGTGTTGGTTTTTGGTCAGGTCCGTCAGGGGGGCTGCTATGGTGGAAAAGTTAGGGACAAAGCGCCGGTAATACCCCACCAACCCCAGGAACTGCCTCACCTGTCGTTTCGTGGTGGGAGTGGGGTATTCTCGGAGGGCCTGGATTTTATCTATTACGGGTTTCACCTGTCCCTTCCCCACCGTATACCCCAAGTAGGTTACCTCTTCTTTCCCTAGGTGACATTTGGCCGGGTTCGCTGTTAACCTGGCTTCCCCTAGGGCCTTCAATACCTCCTCTAAGTGGGTTAGATGTTCCTCCCATCCTTCGCTGTACACAATAATATCATCGATGTACGCCGCTGCATACGCATTGTGGGGTGCCAAGACTTGATCCATCAGCCGCTGAAATGTGGCAGCGGCTCCATGCAGTCCGAAAGGCATCATCGTGAATTGGTAGAGCCCAAAAGGGGTTGGGAATGCTGTTTTGGCTTTCGTCCTCGGTGTCAACGGGATTTGCCAATATCCTTTAGTGAGGTCCAGGGTCGAAATATATCTGGCCCTCCCCAGGCGTTCTAGTAGTACATCTACCCGGGGCATGGGGTAAGCATCGAACTGGGAGATGGCGTTCACCTTGCGGAAGTCGATGCAAAACCTCACTGAGCCATTGGGCTTGGGGACCAGCACTATGGGGCTCCTCCACTCGCTGCGGGATTCTTCCACCACCCCTAGGGCCAACATTTCTTTTAGTTCTTGGCGCACGGTGTCCCACATCTTCCTGGGCAGGGGACGGTGACTGTCCCGTACTTTCTGCCCCGGTTTTGTGGCAATGTGGTGGCTAATTAACGGGGTCCTTCCTGGTTTAGCGGACAACACATGTGGGAATCGCGCTATGAGTTCTTGTAGCTGTTGCTTTTGTCCCTCCTTTAGGTCTTGCCCAACATCTACCTGGGGGTTCTCCCTCAAGGCTCCCACTTGTGGTCCCAACTCGTCCTCTGGGGGGAAGGGGGTGATCATCATTGCTTCCCTCTCCCTCCAGGCCTTCAGGAGGTTTACATGGTACACCCGTAAATCTTTCCGCCGCCCTGGTAGCCTCACCTCGTAATCGACTGGCCCGATCTTCCGCACGACTTCGAAGGGTCCTTGCCATTTTGCTAATAGCTTGGACTCCGAGGAGGGCAATAAGAGTAACACCCGATCCCCGGGTTGAAAGCTCCGCATCTTCGCCTTTTGGTTGTAGTGGCGTGCTTGTGTTTCCTGCGCCGTCCGCAGGTTCTCCTGGGCTAGCCGGCCCAATTCTTCTAACCGCTCTCGTAGTTGTAACACGTAGTGGATGGTCCCCTGGGCGCGTCTCTCTTGTCCCTCCCAAGTCTCTCTCAGTAAGTCCAGAATTCCCCGCGGTCGTCGGCCATACAATAATTCGAATGGGGAAAATCCCGTGGAGGCTTGGGGGACCTCCCTTACAGCGAAGAGAAGAGCGGGCAACCATCTGTCCCACTGTCGGGGGTCGTCGTCGACGAATTTCCGCAACATTGACTTCAGTGTCCTGTTGAACCGTTCCACCAGCCCATCCGTCTGAGGGTGGTACACGGAGGTTCTCAGGGAATGGATGTTCAGTAGGCGGCACAACTCCGTTATCAGCTTGGATGTTACGTTGGTCCCCTGGTCTGTTAGGATTGTCTTCGGGAGACCCACCCGGGCGAACACCTTTAAAAGTTCGTCAGCAATGGCGCGAGCTGTCGTGACCCGGAGGGGAATCGCCTCTGGGTATCGAGTGGCGTAGTCCACAATGACCAGAATGTATTTGTTCTTATTGGCGCTTTGCTCCAGCGGCCCGACCAAGTCCAACCCTATGCGTTCAAAGGGCGTCCCTACCACGGGCAGAGGGACCAACGGGGCTCGGGGGACCCCTCCGGGGTTAGCCCGCTGGCATTCGGGGCATGATGCACAATAGTCCCTCACCGCATGATGTATTCCCGGCCAGAAGAACCGCTGGGCTAGTCTGCACAATGTTTTTTCCCGGCCCAGGTGGCCTGCCCAGGGCACATCGTGGGCCAATCGCAATACCGTCGTCCGAAGCCGCTGAGGTACCAGCAGCTGGCAGATCTCGGCTTGGGTCTGCGGGTCTTGGGTCAGGCGGTACAGCAAGTCACCCCGTATCTCGAACCTCGGGCCTTGGGGCCCCCCTAAGGGGGCCCGGTCCCTCGACTCGGGTCCTCCCGCCTGCTCCCAGGCCCGGCTGAGGGTTGGGTCGTTCCTTTGTTCCTCTAGGAAATCGCCATCCAGGGAGAAAGCAGTTTCTTGGGGATCTATGGGGGGGGCGTCAATTCGAGAGGGTTGTGAGGCTCCCCTCCTGGCCCCCCTTGAGGTCCCTTCCCCGGGGTCTTCTTCCATCGGCAGTTCTGTTAGCGCTGCCTGTGGCTGTTCTGGGCCTCCCCCCTCGGGGTCCCCTCGCCTGTAGCCCTGTAGTAGGGTCCAAAAGTGGGGCCAATCCCGCCCCACTACCACGGGGTAAGCCAGTCGGGGGACTACCCCTACGCTGCACCTCTCTTCGTGCGCCCCGATCGCTAGCCTCACCTTAGCGGTGGGGTACGTCCTTACCTCCCCGTGGATACACTGCATTCTCACCGGGGGCCCCCATTTCTCTGGGTCACCGACTAGGTCTTCTTCTATCAGTGTCTGTCCACACCCCGTATCCACCAAGGCTGTGGTCTCCTCCCCTTGCACCTTAACTGGGATGAGTATCTTTGTCCCCCCTTCTTTCTGCGGTTGCACCCCCGCTACTAGTACTTGCCCATAGCTACAGGCCCTGGGGGTGCCCCTCTCTTTCCCGGGGTCTCCCTGGCGGCTCCCTGGGCGGCCTGCCCCCCTCCGGGCTCCTCCGCCAACCCAGTGCCCTCTCAATAGGGCTACCGCCTGCCCCAACGTCTTGGGCCCCTGTCGCCGGATCCACTCCCTGTCCTCCTTGGGCAAACTCTTCAGGAGCTGCCCCACAGCCTCCCTAGTACCTTTCCGGGGGCCCATCTTCTCCCGGGCCCCCTCGAGCACCTGCCCGACTAAAATCCTGGCCTTTTTTTTTTTTTTTTTTTTTTTTAAAGCACCCCAAAAAAAAAGGAAACCCCTCTCTGCGCCCCCTTTTACTCAAGGGGGGGGGGGGGATTATGCCCACATTCTCCACCAGTTGTGGCGGGGCACCAGCGGCCTAGTCCAGCACTCGCAGCAGGCCCAGCGGCCTAGTCCAGCACCCGCAGCAGGCCCAGCGGCCTAGTCCAGCACTCGCGGGGTGGGGTAGGGGGGTCCGGGCCCTCCCTCTCCACCGGACCCCAACCCAGGGCCCTAATGGTGGTGGGTGGTTCCCACCAACGGCTCAGCGGGGGGTCCTCCCCCAAAACGTGCTAAGCCCACTGGGGGGGGGGTTTCCCGGCCCCTTGCCCTGGGTTACTTCCTACCCCCAATCTGGCAGCCGACGGAGGTCCCACCTGGCGATGCTGGGTTGCTGGCAGCAGCCTCGTCCGGCGGTCTTGTCCCTGGGGCAGGGGCACAGGGGCGTCTTCTGCAGCGGGGCGGACGGCCACCGGGCGTCGGTGTTGGGGGCGGGCTCGCCCCAGGGCTGGTGGTAGCCGCAGCGGTGCCTCCTCCGGCTCTGGATCTGGCGGCAGGTCCGGCGGCGGGCCTGCAGCTTGGGCCGGAGCTCCTGCCTCCCCAGCGGTCTGCCCCAACTGAGCAGCCCAGCAGTCTTTTATAGCGAGGCTGCACTCCGAGCATGCCCAGTAGGGCTGTGGGGGAGGGGCGTGTTCTGCCCAATAAATGGGCTCCCCTTCCTCCTGCTCAGTGCGGGGCAGGTTCGCCCCGTCACACCATGTAGACCACAAAGATGGTGGAACTCAGATTGAGCCCAAAAAACTGTGGCTGCAAGAAAGATGATTAGTAGAGCTATAAACAAGACTGCTTCTCTTGCTATCTTCCCCCCCTACCATGTTCACAGAGGGTGAAATTCACACCTGTACTGAGGACTAGTCCAAAGCCTGTAAAGAGAGCACAAGTGGGTTTAGATGGTATACTGGGATCATACAGGCCTTCTGCACAGGGGTGAATTTCATTCAGAAGATGAATATGCACCAGAGTTATGCACTTCTGGGCTCCCCTTCATTTTCCAAGGTCTCTTAGGAAACATTTTTAGATGGGTGTGGGGGCAAAAGGCAGTGGAATAATGTGATTTACTTTCAAGTTAAAAAAAAAAGATTAAAATCTGTGGTGTAAATAAAAAAGTCCTAAAATGGAGTATTGTGAGGTGACCTCATAGGGTTGGTGCAAGAAATGTACACTAAGGACCTCATCCCCTTCTCCACACAAGTCAACCTCAAATACAGTCAAATTTAATGTTTAACTCCCATCCCAAGATAGACCAACTGACAGATAACTATTATCTAGCTAGATAATCCACTGGCATTCAGTGCATCACTAGCCATTACCTAAAGAGAGGGAAATATTAGATGCCATTCTCAGGACCAGATCCTCAATTAGTATAATTGCCATAGCTGCATTCTGTGAAGTCCCAGATGGCAGGGAAAGGCAGTGCAATGTGAATAGTCCCCACAGCAGCAATATCAGTACATTCTAGTTGTAGCTAAGAAAAATTCTTTAATTGGTATTAATACTGAGATTCATATAGAAACAATTTAACAAACATTCAGCATATGTTGTCAGGAGTAGTGAGCCAGAAATGTCAGATTATTTTTGCAATGTTTGTTGCCTAAACACTGCCCACCATAGATGTGTTTGTGTGTATACATGGCTGACTCTTTGTTACTATAGATAATGTGATACACATTATGGGATGCACCTGGGAAATTCATCATGGGATGAAATGACCTATGATTCTGAAAGATTCATGAAAGGGGTGGCTTTCAGTGAATGCATTAAAAGGACAACTTTTCATGTTTTATCACAGTGTATTTCAACTGGCCAATTTATAAATCTTACACTACAAATTATTGGCCAGATTCTCGGCTGGTATATATAGGTGCAGCTCCCCCTTCTTGAAAAGGAGCTAGGCTTTTAATAAAATGAACAACAACCAAATCATGATCCATTCAACCATTGTTGGTTTTGCTCTTGATCATGGATAAAATACACATTCAAGATTGCTGCCACTGTGTGAGATTCACTATAGTGAAATAAATCTGCCTCTTTGAATTTATGGGTAGGGTAGAATGCTCATTTTGATTAACCTAAAATATGAAAGGTTTCAGACTGGCTATAGTCTAGTTTCAGTAAAGAACTGTAATTACAGGTTAAATACAGCAATTTGTGATTCCAGTACATTGCTGTATTAATCTCCTTAACCCATTATATATGGAAGTTCCAATTCTCGTACCAAGGTAACACATTTGAAATCCCAGTAATTTAGGAGGATTATGAATCCAGACATAGCAGGGACAAGATAAGGAGGAACTGATCTTTGCAATGGCTTCTTTGCACTGGAAAAAAACTGGCTAGAGCATATGCATCATTTCTATGTTTATTAGGAAGTGATGCATGTCTAGTGTCTCTACACCTTCAGGAATGAGCAGTAGACAATCTTCTTATACAAGAGGGGAAGAGTAAAAATACACTAACAACTCCATAATCTCAAAAAATATCATGGCTGTTTTTAGCTGAAAGCCATGACCAGTCTAAGAGTGCATCATCTACACAGCAACATTATTTTGAAATTACCAGCTTTATTTCGAAATAACTTAGTTGGCGTCTAAACAGCAGGCAGTTATTTCTAAATAATGTTGAAATTCTGTCAAGCTGGAGGACTTCTTACTCCGACTCCCTTATTGTATGAGGAGGAAGGGAAGTCAGAAGAAGTGTGATCTATATCGAAATAAGCTACACAATTGACATAGCTCAATTTGCGTAGTTTATTTTGAGTTAAGCCCTGCTGGTAGACACACCCTAACTGTCCTGGTATGCTCAGATCTTCATGGTCCCAAGGCATAGGCTACCTCTACCTCCTACCACCAGAGATTATGGAGATTTGTGTGTGGTATAATGACAAAGAACCACAGTTGAATAGTAGTGATCCTATTCCCTACAGAGCTTAGCACAGGTATACACAAGTGGGGGTCATTCTGAGCCTGTCTGGTCCCCTAATCTAAGTTAGGGAACCTACAAGATATCTTCAACTTATGTTTAGCTGCACCCTTTCCCCATGCATACTCTGAGAAATAAGGATATCTAGAGTACATCCATATTGCAATTCTTTTAGGTTGCTAGAGAGGCATAAAGGAGTGCCAACACAAAAGAGAGTTGGGTCCTGTCAGTTTTTAAATCAGTGACAGCTTTGATACTTGTTCAAATGTGTTCTCTAAGATCAGGGCTGTTGCTTCTTTGTGTGTGTAATTGTATTAAAAGTGTCGCACAGCCTTTTTGTGAGCTGGAATATTGGTATTATGTGTCATCTGGGCAAACCACTTAGGAGAGCTGGTCCATAATTACAGCTTTCTAACATCACACAAGAACATTTCTCAGACCTACTAATTGTGCTGCCCTTTATGGTACATCTTATTGATTAAACATCTGTTAGTGTTTTGGCAAAATGAGAATTCACTTGCAATGCAATGCATCTGGTATATTAAATTCTGTTTAAGGCAGACCTAACTACAAGTTTGAGCTACATGTATTGTATCTTCTTAATGATATCATGGCTTTTTCCCCTCCGTTTGTTATTCATGCTGTTTATTGATGGTTGTACAGTGTTCCAATGTTTTTTTTATAGAGAAGTAAAATTGTACTCCACTAACTCTCTGATGCATTAGAACCAGATCTGGTGGTCAGATACATTTGAATGTCATAAAATAATAATTTAATATAGACCTTTACCTTTGTTTATTAGTCATAATCCAATTATACAGTAAATTTTACCCTTCTGGCCACCCAAGAGGCCCCTGATATATGATCACCGCTGTAATTTTATTTTTGGCCTAAAGACTTTTTTAATTAGACATTCTTAATTGTGAAGAATTTCCTTTTTCGAGGGGGCAAAATTGAGCTTAGAACAGGATCCTCCTCCTCTTCATAATTCAAATTCAGACAAAAGAAAAGTTGCTGGCATTCTAGAAAGCTTCGGGAAATTAAAGAGGAGTTTCAGAAATGGGCATTTGTGGAAACTATATAGAGGGGCTTTTCCTTTAGTTTTTTGTCCTTAACTAAAAGAAATTAAAGCTGTATGCGAACACAACAAAAGCTCACCTAAGTAAAGAGGAGCAGATGTTTTTACATGGCTATGCAATGTCATTTGCAATTGTCTGATTCCCCTTTCTTTATCTCATTTGCTGACTGATAAAATCTTGGCTATATTAAAAATACTCAGCATCCTACTACGTGACTCGTTTGTCTTTTGTGTGTTTTGTGTACGCTGCTTGGTGAAAAGAAGAAATGTTCATATCTGTATGTTTTCACATCAAGACAACTTGGATGGTCCTTTTATGTATTATTTATTCTTATTATGTCCAGATGGGTTAATAAAGGTCTGGGAGTTGATCTGTATAGAGTTTCCATACAAAATGTAACAAGCCCAACAAAGGTCCAAAATTAAATTACCTCTATCCACATTTTATCCTTTAGGTATTTGCTTTCAAACCTCCTCCCTTTACACTCCTTCAGTTTGCTACAGTATCTTAAGTTCTTGCTAGGAAGACAAATATTTAGGTCTGAATCAAAGTCAATAGGCATCTTTACCTGAGATCAGGTCTTTCATCCATAGAACCGATAGAACTGGATAGAAGAGAGTGGCTTTTGAAGATGTTTTAGTTTAATTGTTAAAAAATAATAATAGTAAAAAATCCTAAGTGAATGTGTAGCTAAGTATATGAAAAGCAAATAGATATCAATAGGGCTCCAAGCACCTGCTTGATGTTATATACGTGATTAAGGATTTTCTGGATCAAACCCACAATGTTTTCTAGTAACGTTGAAGTTTAAATGGAAAGTATTACACACTGGGTCCAGGAGCTATGACCAGATGTTTACTATTGACAGCTACTATCACATTGTTGTAATAAGAAAAGGCAATTTTCAATTGCTTTTAGTTGATCAAAGTATTGTTCTTTAGTTTGATTTATACAATAATAAAAGGAGCCGCATCAGGTTCTAGACACCTTGGCAATTTAAAAAAGAACACAGTCAAAACATTAACTAGGTAACCCAGCCCCTCTAATATTAATGCACTCCTTTAAGATGCTAGTTCCTAAGGAAATATTTTAATCCCCATACTAAAAAAAAACCCATTAAAAAGCTATTGACACTGTCAACTCAGTCCCTGCCCACCCATGAGTACCCAAACAAATACATGAAACAAAATACAGGACTATGTAGCACTAACACGGCTACATTTCAAACAAATAGATGAGTTTAGTGAACATAGCGCTTGCAAAAGGCATATATCATTGACAACCCACCTCTAAACCAGAACTGAAGAATAACTGCAGTTTAGGCAACAGCGTTGAAAGCTTCTATTTGTCTCTCCACAGAGATTTGTTGACTTGACCTCCACTAGATGAAATCAAAGGCATAGATCCCATTGATGTTAGTGGTCCAGGGACATGAGGTGGAGACAAAGTAAGGAAGCAACTAGCCTCCATTTTAAAATTTCATTAGGCATGTCTGTAGGCATCTAAATTCCTATAAAAATCTGCCCTCGAGTACCGATAGCCCGTTTTGTGAAGACCAAATATTGAGTGAGGCATGGAAGCTCATCTCCAAGGCTCAGAGAGTAAGAAAACTTTCACTGACATTAGTGAGGCCAGGATTTCACCCTAGTATTTCAGCCTCCATGCCGTACTCAATATTTGATCTGTCTCTTCAATAAGCTGGTGCTTGAAAAGATTTACTTCCCAGTCTAAGCTTCCTAATCCATCCATTCTTAGAGGATGCATATATATGTTTGAAAAAGGCAGACCTCTCATGAGCGAAATGTGTCTAACTATGGTTTCATATAGCACCTGTCAATGTAATATCTGTGTGACTAAGTGCATTAGCATGCGCTCGGGGACTGGAAGCAATGCTCAGGCAACAGAGAGGGTCAATGCTTATAATAATTCTCCACCTGCAACCTTTATCTTCTATTGCATATTTTAAAAAATCCTATCCATGAGGGACCCCTTCCTGCTCTAAGGGTAATATTGCACAGGCCAGAAGAGTGCTCCCAAAAAAGGTCAAGAACAAAAGACAAAAATCAGGGACAGTTACATGGGAAATTGGGTGAAAGAAGTCAGAGAAAGATTTCAGTTTGAGCAGTTTTGAGTCAATCAGGCATTGTATAAAAATACTCATCTATTGCTCTAAAACCTGAAGTGATTTTCTGCTTTATAAATCTCAGTCCTTAGTGATAGACAATGCCAGAATGTGGAGAGACCAAAAAGAATGCTAATACCAAGTCAGCACTGTCTCAGGGACAGTGAGAAGCATGTGTGGGAGTCTCACAGCTGCCCTAAAATTCAAATATACTGAAAAATGTATCTATTTCTACCAGTTCGATGGGTTCCTGCTGCCTCAGTGTTCCCTGCTGAAATGTTTGTAAAGTTATGCACTTTATACAGTATCTTTCTTACTTAGCTCTAAAACCAGAATTATCCAGATAATAACCTATAGACCAATGCCTCTCTCTGAGTAGCTTGAAATTGCTTCCCTCTCTAAAAGCAATTCTTTAGGCACTGAAGCACAAGCTTAACTTCAAACACTCAGTCAACAGTCTCCCTCCTGCTCTGTCCCATTTATAACACATAAAAGGGACAGAGGGTTGCCAACCTTGCCGACCGGATGCCATTCATGGAAATGGCATCCAATCCATCAGGTCATGAAGGTTGGCAATCCTAAGAGGTACGAAAGGGCCTGTGACGCAGTGGGAGAAGCATCAGGCTACTTTGTAAAACACTTTGTAAGCGTCCTACCCAGAGAGATCGTTTATTAGGATTGGGTGATTAACCAATTAACAAAGGGATTCAACTCACCAGCTGGGGACTAGGAGACGGGAAAGGAGAGGGGAAGGATGGAAGGAAGGGTGAACAAAGCAGCTCAAGATCTCAGAAAAATAGAGACCTCTTCTCTCCCACCCTTTGCACACTGAACTTTGGGAAAAGCCTTATGGTGATGGACCAAAAAGTGTTATAAAACACTGTAAATAAAGCACATTGTGGGGAACTTGTGTAGCAAAGTATGAGCACTGCTTGCAAAGGGAACTGCAGTGGGAGGGAGATCACTCTGTGATCCTAAATACTCCATATCTGACAGAAGGAAGATTCCCTGGTGTAGGCATTGTGGAAGAGAGTCATAAAGCTATTGCCTTCACTACCACCTCATAGGGACCCTTTGGAAAGCCCTGGCAAAGGGGGTATATTGGAAATAGGAGAGGGAGGGATGTATTGGGGATGGACTGCAGTACACAGTGGTAATTGTGGGTAATGCTGTAGTCCATAAGGCAACCCCAAGAAGCCAAGATAACATAGGCAGACCCCAAAGGCTATCTAAGGGCTTGTCTACATACAGGGGAAGCACTAGGAAGCAGTGCTTTCTAAAGCAAACTAACATTGCTGCACATTAAGTGTTCCATGTATGCTCCAGTGGTACACACTCAGTGTTCCCTGGTGTGATTTAATGTAAGTCACCAAGGTGACAAAGATATTTTCTCATCTCCATTCAACAACGCCTCCCCCCTCCACTCCCCAGCTGGGAGTTTGCATGTACAACTCAGAACACAGCACTAAATCTCCCTCATTGTGTTCAGGAGGACCAGGCAGATGCTTACTGCTAAGGATGTGCTTAGGGGAAGGGACGGTCTTTTGATTCTGTTTGTACAGCATTTAGCACAATGGGGCCCCATGACTAGGGCAACGTAGGCATTATAATTATACTAATAAATAAATAAATTAGGTTCCTGTGTACAATACCCCATCTTAAATCCAGAAGGAAGCTACAGGTACTTAGATCAAGACAGAGAAACCCATTTTGAGACAGGCAACGCTCAACACTAAATATGAGGATAGCTGCAATTTACTCCCCTTTATGCAAATCGGTGTCAGCCCTTGGATTCTTGGCAAGTTCTGTTGTAAGCTGCTCAAAGGGAAGGTGTGGCTGCCTGAGTGGGAAAGACAATGCATTTAAAAAGACGATTCCTGTTTTACACTAAAAGATGCTGACAAACTGGAAGGAGTTTAAATTTTGCCTTCAGAAGTTGGTGAGTTAGTTTCATAATTACAGCAGCTAATGCAATGGAATGGGAACAATAATGCTGGACTGGAGCTGGAAATGTAATTTGGTGTGGCAAAAATGCATTTTGTAGCCTCCTGTCTGAACATCCTCTTTGCTTTTTTTGTTCATTTCAGTTAGTTTGTACTGGAGACGTGATGCACAATAATTAGATTACAGCAATGCAAGAGTAAGTAGCAACTGATTACATGATACAAAAGAACAGTTACAATACAAACAGAGCCTAATTATTATAGTATGAAGGACTTCACATCTGTCATTACTGGCAAACCTTATGGATGCATGCAAGCTGCCCTTCTCAACTTCTTTGAAAAACTTCAATAAGGGCCTGAGTGTGGAAAGACTCACTGTTATCCACACATTGATCTCAATGGAAGAGCAGGACCTCATTGAGTTAGTGTCAGTTAAAGACGTTCTTCACTACAGTCTTTTCATGCGGTTACGTTCTTCTATGGAAGAAGCAAGCAGCTGAGGCTAATTTAACGTTAGGCCAAGCAGACCTAAAACTCCATTTGAAAGGTGATAGGCCAGTGAATTAATCAATTGCACCATCCACGGAGTTAAGATGGCTGAATTATAGGAGCCTTTGAGTCCAAGACATTAGAAAGCACCAGGTGGATCAAGGACATCCCTGCCCACTTTGATTCATTAGATTTAGGACAACAAGGTCAGCGATGTTAAATTTAATCACTCCCTCTATGAGGCTTCCCAGAGGGTATGACAAATCTGTTGGCCTATTTTTCATGCCCTCTTTTAGATAATATATCACCCACAGCCTGATAAGTTGATTCTTTCATTTTAAACATCTATTCCACGTATTATTTTCATGGCAGCTAAGGAAAAGCAGTTTTGTTTTATTAATGACAATGTGCCAAATTCATGGCAGGCTTCCACCCCTGGCAATCCCACTGCAGCCAGAGGGATTGTACTGGGTGTATGACAGCTCCATTTGGCCTAGTGATTTAATTGGAAATTTAAAGTGAACCAATTCGTTTTCGGTTGGATCAGGCAAAATCCAGATCCAGCATTTTCATATACTGCTGCTACAGGGTGCAAATCCTAAATAGACAAGGGGACATTACTTGTAAGATCTTTGGAGCAGAGATCTTCTCCTCATTATATTTATGGGATTCTGGTCCATGAGTAGGGCTTTTTATTCCTACCTCTAATAATAAAATATTAATATAATAAAAATGAACAACACCATTAACAACATTATACTCTGGTCATCTGAAGAAGTAGGTTTCGCCCACGAAAGCTCATGATACCATCTACATGTTTTGTTAGTCTTTAAAGTGCTACCAGACCAGTTGTTGGTTTTTAAGTTTTTCCTGTTACAGATGAACTCGGCTACCCCTGAAGCTTTTGACCGTTAAATATGGTGCATGCATGTTATTTAACATTGCAACTGTGATGTGTCACATTCCTGCATCCAACTGCAGGCCAACCCAGGAATGCTTAACTTGGCATGTGAACATGTAGTTCCCAGATTTATGCATCCAGTTGTGGTTACTCCATGTGCAAATTGCACACAGAGCTGCATGTACATGGACAATTTCTTGCATAAATGTCTGAAAATCAGGACCTGGAAGCACAGGTCAGTAATTCTGATCTGGTGTGAAATCATGTTAAAAATACAAGGTCATAGCCTACATTCACACTTACACAAAACTGCAGTTGACTTGAATGGAACGTTTGTCAGGAGTAAAAGCAAAAGGATTCAGAACTTGATCCTCCACCCATTTAAATCATTGGGAGAATGCTCACAGATCTCTAAACTGCCCTTGCTGCAATTGAAGCCCATTGCTTCTCGTCCTATCCTAAGAGCTTAAAGAAGAACAATTTTTCATGCTCCTACTTGATACCATATTTCAACTACATAAAATATTGTTACATGTCCCCACTCCCTCCCCCCCAGTCCTCCTCCTCTGCAAGCTCCTCATCTCCAGACTAAACAAACCCAATTTTTTCAATAATCCCAATTTGTCCATATCTTTCCTGAAAGGTGGAGCCCAGAACGGAACACGATACTCTAGCTGAGGTCTGCACAACACTGAGCAGAGTAGAAGAATTGCTTCTCGTGTCTTGTTTACAGGACTCTTCCTAAGTCATTCTACAATGATGCATACTATTTTTGCCAACATCTCTATATGGTTGACATATATTTAGCTTTTGCCTGACATCCCTTTCTTTAGTACTCCTTTCTAGCTAGTCATTTCTAATTTTGAATGGTGTAGAACTGATTGTTACTTTGTAAGTGGAGTATGTTGCATTTGTCTTTATTAAATTTCATTCCATTTACTTCACACTATTTCTCCAATTTTTCCTGATCATTCTGAATTTTATTCCTATCCTCCAAAGTACTTGCAACTCCTCCCAGCTTGGTATCATCCTCAAACTTTTGTAAGTGTTCCCTCTGCTCTGTTATCTAAATCACTGATGAAGATATTGAACATAACTCTACCCAGGACTAATTCCTGTAGGATCCCACTTGATATACACTTCCAACTAGACTAGGAAACACTGATAACTGCTCTCTGGGAATGGTTTTTGAACCAATTACCTTAAAGTAATTCCAGGCTGCATTTCCGGAGTTTGCTTATGAGAAGAGCACACTAGACATTATCAAAAGCCTTACTAAGGTCAAGATATACTACATCTATTACTCCTCCACCACCCCAGCTCCTTTCTTCCGTGGTAGATCCCACGGTGCTTAGGAAACTGAAGAATAACTTCATATACAGTGAGATTGTTCATTGGCTAGCACTGCACTCACACAACTCCCATTGGCAGTAACTGCCCTCAGTCACACTGCACAGAAAAAGAAGAAAAAAAGTCATATCTGTTTAAAACAGAATAGGAACATTTGGGCAGGCAGGGCCACATTGTCTTCTGATGTAAATCTGTACAGTTTCATTGAAATTGGTCAAGCTATGCTGGTTTACACAAAGAAGAAGATCTGGCCCCCAACTTGGAATTTGATTCAGACATACTATGTTTTTGAAAAGTCTGATGGGATCTTTATGACCACTAGTAATCAGCATCTGAGTTTTATGTCTCATTTGAAAGTGCATTGAGGAACTGTATAGCATAAATATTTCTTAACTTGATTCTGAGGGGCTGATTTAGTACAGATTTGGCAGAGTGTTGATTCATTTACTAAATCACCAATGCCACTTCTTTCAGTACTCTGAGTTTTCTTTGGATATCTACAATCCATAGATACCCACCTTTGTAAGGAGCTCTGACAGTTACTAGAGCTCTGAGGAATGAAGACATACTGAGATAAATTCATCTGCCAGAAACTCGCATAAACAGCTTTTTTTCCCCAGAACACTAAAAAATGTATAAGCGTGTGCTATGACCTATGGGGGAGTTGTTGAATTGATACTATATTTATTTTAGTAGTGAAGTCATTTTACAGTTCAGTGCATTTTCTCTGTCAAGACATAAGATTGACATGTGTAGATGTGCAAAAGAGGGCTGGAACACACATCATGCCATGCATTATGGAGAGACTTACAATGATCTTTGGGTTCTGTCTCTCACATTGCACTATTATGTCTTTGATATTTAAAATCACTATAATAAAACAGAAAGGACATACTGAGTTTGCTCTTCCCCTATTTGCACTGTCCACTTTAATTTCCTGGATACATTTGTGGGGATTCATGCTATGATAGTGAAGCCTTTCACCTGCATTATCTTTACTTAATAAAAAAAAATTAGTTATCCAGATCTTTACATTCTTACCAACTCAGGAGCCAATCTCTGCTCCGCTTAAGGTGAGAAGTTCTACTGAAATCAATGGGATTGCGGCTGAGCTAGTGTTAAATCTGTACAGCAACGAGAAACCAGTCAACACAGACCAAGGAGGAGGTCAAAGATGCTTAATCTCAGCAGAAAACATGGGGGGAGGGGATTTTGGAGGGTGAGGTGTTGTTTAAGTAAAGTGCTTGGTCCCTTCCTCAGAAATTGAACTTGCACTCTTCTTCTTTTTGTTTCCTTTAATTATTTCTTAGCACTTTGCAGAGAGGAAGGAGCAAATTAAATATTGGAGCATTTCCTGCTGTGTGCCAGAAGATAGGTATGCAAGAAGTCCATGGAGCTGGAACATGGTGGTCTGAGAACTTCCGTGTTTAATGTGAAAACTCTGTTAGTAATTTTGAGGCAAACTTTGAGTTGTTCAGAATAAAATGTGAGTGCTTATTTACACGTAGAAAACTTTCAGTGCTTTGTGTTCTCTAATTTTACTTGACAATCTCATCACAACCTAAGTACCACGGTCATTCCCTATTGTGCCTCTAATTTCTTCACTTTCTGTTTACTTAGGAGTGGTTTTCTTTTTATAGGTTATTATTTTTGAGTTCTGATTTGCAGAGGTTCTTGCTGTGAGAAGCTTTTCTCTGTTGACATGTTTGTGGGGGGCCTTTGGCTTTCATTTAACATTCCAGCTGGATTCTAGGGGCATCAGTTAAACTGCAGAATCCCTTCAGGAATAACAAATAATTCTTTTTGTAATAACTTTTATATTTTTACTGTGCTGCCTTATTTTCAACAGCGCAGGCATGTTTAGCAATCACTGGTGACTAACTATGTGAGTGACTCCTCTTTTACTCCCTCAGATCTACACTGAAAGTACAGAAAAACAGACTTTGCTTCAGAGGTGGGGGGAAAAATAAACTGAGTAACTGTCAATCCGTTGTTGCCAAAACACGGGAACACAGGCCAGAACTCAATGAAAATAAACAGAGTATCTAAAAAGGTGAAAAGTGAACTAAAGTTCTGCTAAATCAGGAAAAGAACAGGAAAAATAGCCAGCCTCCCTCTTCTGACACCTCCACCCCAATTCAGAAAAGCACTTAAAAATAGCTATTTAAGTCTGTCCTATTGAGTTCAGCACTTAAGCATATGCTTAAAGTTAAGAAGTGCTTACATCTTGAATCAGGACAACAGATATATAATATTTGTATATTATTAACAAATATAGGTCCTCTCTGGTTTATTAATTACATTGATTCCAAAGCTGGATTAATGGAGACAATGTCAAACTTAACATTTGTTCCCTTTTGTTCATTCTTCTGAGCTGAACATGGTATCTTAAAATATACACCAGAAAATCCTCACCTAAGATGTCTCCCAAGCAGTTTCAATGTCTTCTTCAACAGTAAACAGTCTCTGCACCTGAGTACCCTCTTATTTAAACTGCCCTAAATCAAGAATTGCTCAGATAAAATAAATGAAGTTGTGCCAACATAACACAAGTATAAACACTCTCTGGATGCTCTGTTTTTAATACCTACATCCTCATTTGCCACAGCATTGAATCTCAGATACCATTTCCACACAGATGTTAAATTTTAATTTTCTGAATTGATGGCATTTTATACCACTTTGAAAAATCTGGCCTAGATATAAAAGACTAAACCGGGTGAAAGGTATTGAGATCTTGGTTCAGATTTTAAGTTCATTCGCTTTCACAGAGTCATTCTTCATTTACATTGGGTGGAGGTGAAAAGAGAATCTGGCCCTTGTGATATTCACTACATGAAAAATGGCAAGTTAAAATGGCACTCCATCTGCCAGTTGCCTGTTTGTAGTTATTCTTAGGCCTGGTAAGTTTATTACTCAGCACTATAGGAGAAGCAAAGATTTACACACTGAGAAGAGGAGAGTTTGTTGGTTACCTGGAACTGGCGTGTGAATTTGAGGTTGATAGTTCAGCATGCAGTCATCTTCAGGCAGAGGAGAGGCTGAATAGAAACATTCTGTTTTGTTAGTGGTGGATGAAGCACAGCTTGTGCAATTCTGTTAGTGGTTAGCAACCTTGATGTCTTAGGACATTTAATAAATATACTGACAGCCAAAGAACATGTACTGTTTACACTGGTGTAACTCCCTTAAACCTTATGATAAGTGGCACTTGTGTGGGAATACAAAAAGCTCCCACTCTTGCTCAGCCAACATCAATTATGCTCACAAAAGCAGACACACTGAGTAGAGAAATAATTATGCCAAAGGGGGCAGCACTGTAGTGCTGCACCACCTTCCCACACCAGTCTATGGAGCAGAGCCCACACATTCGAGGAAGCCATCTGCACCATGCTAATGGATGGAGAAAGTGACCCCCCTGTGCAGTGCTGGAAGTGTCTGTGCATCCTGAGGCACAATCTTTTCTACAGCATCCTCAAAGTTGGTACAGCTGTGTGCTATCCCTGATGCAGGGCTGTATGCAAAATGCCCATTCGCGATAACGGGTTCTGCTGAGTTACTCCTGTGTTACAAATTCAGAATCTGTCCCACTGTCTGCATAGCATGTGAATACCCGACAAGAATAAACATCTTTTATCGTAAAATTGTCTTTCCCAAGCAGGATTTCCCCATCTTAGCATTTGGTCTGAAAAGTATTTGACATTGTCTCTCTACCCCAGGATTCTAGAAACTTCTCTGAGGAAAAGACTCTGTTTTTATGCTCCTGTAGCTGCTACATGAAGAGACATCAAGACCTACACATTTTCTCTGAGAATAACATCCCAGAAGATACCTTGGCAATGCTCATTTTCTTAGGCTTTGAACATACTAGGTGATAGTCCGAATGGTTTTCAAAAACATGGATTAAGCCCCATTTAGGAGACACATAAACCATTTTTCAGTAAGCCATTTTCAACCAAACTATGATCAGGCAGGACAGTAAATCATACATGATCATAACATGATTTAAAATGTCAATTGGTATTTATTTAAAAATGAGTTGGAAAACACACAGCTAATCCCCCTTTGCACAAACCAGCCTAATTGTCTTGAAGATTATGTAAGGCAACAATGGCTTGAAACCCTTTTAGAGATTGTTTTGCCTTGGTTTCCTTGGAAGGGCAGATGAGGCATTATGCTGTTAAATATCTCTTTAAATGGACTTAAAATGACAAGTGCTTGCTTTGCAGAGCTGAAGAGTGAAAGACAAAAGGCTTGAGTCTCTGCCTCCTTGTACCTTGAGTAGACATTTACCCCTGTGCACCGAGAGTATAAAACAGTATTATTTTGATCTGGCAAGGCCAGATCCTCATCTGGGATAAACCAGTGTGTCTGTTCTGAAGTCGATGGAACTAGTGATTTACCTCAGTGGAGGATATGGCTTTGGTTTAGACCTACTAAGCACAGTGGAGGATATGGACTTTGGTTTAGGCCTACTAAGTCAATGAGTACACAAGCAGAGAAGTAAGCTTCAAAACTAAATGCAAGTGTGGCCCACCTATTATGCTACCTATATTTGCCAGCTGGTGCTGCTTTTTCCATCAGTGTCTTGTCTAGTGCCATTTTAAAGATATACTAAGAATTCAGCTATTGCTTTACAGTGGGCTCCATTAAAAAAGACCCTGATGTTTTGACCCTCACAACATTTAGCATTACTGTGTGGTATTGGCTTGTGATTCTGAGACCCCTTAGTGCTCACTGGCAGAAGCACCAAGGCATTTCAGGGGTTTACAGGGATCCACTGGGTCAGATATGTGCATACAATTCAACCCAGGTATGTGAGGTCCTTGGTCCAAGAGCCAGTCATCATAGCGAGTGCAAGGTGTAGGCATGAATAATATTTAAGGAGTTATACAATTACATGGGAAAGTGTCTTCTTAAGGCAAGTAACCAGGAGGTGACATATCTTGGATAGCTTTTGAGGGATAGCTGAATTAGTCTGTAACAGGAAAAACTTTAAAAACAACAAATAGTCTAGTAGCACCTTAAAGACTAACAAAACATGTAGATGGTATCATGAGCTTTCATGAGCAAAACCCACTTCTTCAGATGACTAGAGAATAAACTTATAAAAGTATTATATCTTGGATAGGTTCCTCTCAATGGATGCATCTACATTGCACAATTATTTAGAGATAACGAGTGTTATTTTGAAATAACAACGCGAGCATCTACACAGCCATTCCATTATTTTGAAATGACGGATGACTTATTCCAAAATCTGTAAACCTATGAGAAATAATGCCTATTCTGAGATAGCTGCTTTGAAATAAGGCACGTGTAGATTCTCCACTCATGCTATTTTGAAATAACCCCTCACCTGGGCCACTAAGGATACCGCGCTGTGCCGATCAGCTGTTTGGCGGCACAGCGGGGCAGTCTGGATGTGCCGCCGTCGACAAGGGAAGCCTTTGTCGACCGCTCCATTATGCCTCGTGAAATGAGGTTTACCAGAGTGGTCGACAAAGGCTTCCCTTGTCGACCACAGCGTATCCAGACTGCCTCGCTGTGCCACCAAACATCTGATCAGCACAGAGTGGTGGCCATTTTGATGTAAATGAAGTGGCAATTATTTAAATCACCGCTTCATTTTCCTATGTCTAGTAAACTCATCTACATGGCTTTGTTGACGGAGTCATGTAGTCTAGACATACCCTAAGTTATTACTCCCCAGTGCCTCCTGGGGCTCCAAATTGAGATAGCACATCTACATTAGGGAAACCTGCCTCGGACTAATTTTGAGAAGTGCTATTTTTAAATAAGCTATTTCGGAATAACTATTCCTGAATAGCTTATTTTGAAATAAGCGTGCAGTGTAGACATACCCAAAATTGGCATTAACAGAAGCTTATCTCTCTGTCAGGTCATTGTGAATTATGTGACTCACAAAATGCCTATTTTGCATATTGAGGAAGATGCTGAGAGAGAGTCTAAAAGAAAAGAGGGAAATAAAGCCCCAACAACCAGCGTGGCAGCATTATGTTTAGGAATAACAACAATGGATTATTCTGATATATTTGGGAAGCAAACAATACCTCCAGAGAGGCAAGCATATGTGCAAACTTATCTTCTGAATGAAATATCACAGTCAAACCTGACCATGAATTGGGTAAGCAATTGCTCTATATGACAGGGAAGTAACTAGTTAAGTTAATCTAAGTTCTAGAATGTGTGTTATTTTATACTAACAGAAATACCTGGCATCACCTGGGGAAAATATAGTAAAAGGTGTGATGAATGAACTACGTCAATGCCATTAACATAGAATATTTTATTGGAAATACTTGTCTCTGATATATTACTTTAAGAAATTAACATAGCTAGTACTTTTTCTGTTATCATAGGGAAAGGATCTCATAGTTGCAGTTTATGTGACATGCTTAACAGAAGAGTCCAGCAAATGCCTATCATCAGGTGCTACTAAAAGCTAATTAGTGGCCCGATTGGGGTGCCCAAATGGGGTTCTAGGGAGCCGATTTCAAGATATAACCAATCCAGTTATTTAAGTTATGCAAATTTTGGTATTTCTAGCTCTTAGCGTTTCGGAACAAACAAACAAACAAACAAACTAACTTTCGGAAATATTTATAAGAAGATTTAAATATTTGTTTCCACTAATTCTCCTTGTTATCACTTGAATCTCTGTTAAATACCCTTTTACTTGATTTCACAGGTGCTATGTGTGGTTAGCTAGCTCTGATCTCAGGCGGAACTGTTAAGCTGAGGGGTATTGCATCTTTGGAAGCAGCGAATCTGAGAATAGAGCAAGGGTATGTCTACACAGCACTCTGTCATTACTCTGAAATATAATAGTCTACAACCACACTACAAGCCTTTACTTCAAAATAATGTTGAGTTGGAGGACTTCTTACTCCAACTTACGGTAACCCTCTTTTTATGAGGCCTAAGGGAAGTCGAAGGAAGAGTGTTCTTCCTTTCACTTCCTGCTGTGTAGACAGCACCAAAACCTGAATTAAGCTATTTCAACTTCAGTTACGCAATTGATGTAGCTGAAGTTGAGTATCTTAATTTGACTTTAGCCCTGCTAAAGTACCCCAAGTACTGATGTACCCCAAGTGATCAGCAGATCAGGAGCTTGGAAGGCTCAGGGGTTGGAATGTGCCTACCAGTACCCCATGAAGAGAGAAAGCAAGACCAGTGTAGTCTTGGAGGGAAGTGTTTGTGTTGCCCATGGCTGGTGGAGTTGGGGAGCTGATCCACATCAGGTACAAATAAGGGTTCCTCACAGTAAGGGCAGAGGATAGCAAGATATCTCACATTCCTGGACATACCTGGGAAGCATCACATAGGTTAGATTAGATCATTAGCTGGCATGATGTGAAGCTGAACTGATTTATATCAACTGAGAATCTGGCCCTTTACCTTTACCAAAGTATTTGCAGTGATCCATAGATTTAAGCCTCAGTGCTGATGCTTATTAGGAAATCATCTGTAAACACTTGGAAAATGGCAAGGTGATAGGGAACAGCCAGCATGGATTTGTAAAGAACAAATCATGTCAAACCAATCTGATAGCTTTCTTTAATAGGATAACAAGTCTGGTGGATAAGGGAGAAGCGGTGGATGTGGTATACCTAGACTTTAGAAAGGCGTTTGATATGGTCTCTCATGATATTCTTATCAATAAACTAGGTAAATACAACTTAGATGGGGCTACTATAAGGTGGGTGCATAACTGGCTGGATAACCGTACTCATAGAGTAGTTATTAATGGTTCACAATCCTGCTGGAAAAGCATAACAAATGGGGTTCCGCAGGGGTCTGTTTTGGGACTGGCTCTGTTCAATATCTTCATCAATGATTTAGATATTGGTATGGAAAGTACGCTTATTAAGTTTGCAGATGATACCAAGCTGGTAGGGGTTGCAACTAATTTGGAGGATAGGGTCATAATTCAAAATGACCTGGACTAATTGGAGAAATGGTCTGAGGTAAATAGGATGAAGTTTAATAAAGACACATGCAAAGTGCTCCACTTAGGAAGGAATAATCACTTTCAGACATACAGAATGGGAAAAGACGGTCTGGGAAGGAGTCAGAAAGGGATCTAGGGGTTATAGTGGACCAAAAGTTGAATATGAGTCAGCAGTGTGATGCTGTTGCAAAGAAAGGAAACATGATTCTGGTATGCATTAACAGGTGTGTTGTGAGCAAGACATGAGAAGTCATTCTTCCGCTCTACTCTGCGCTGGTTAGGCCTCGACTGGAGTATTGTGTTCAGTTCTGGGCACCGCATTTCAAGAAAGATGTGGAGAAATTGGAGAGGGTCCAGAGAAGAACAACGAGAATGATTAAAAGTCTAGAGAACATGACCTCTGAGGGAAGGCTGAAGGAACTGGGTTTGTTTAGTTTAGAAAAGAGAAGATTGAGGGGGGACATGATAGCCATTTTCAGATCTCTAAAAGGGTGTCATAAGGAAGAGGGAGAAAACTTGTTCATCTTGGCCTCTGAGGATAGAACAAGAAGTAATGGGCTTAAACTGCAGCAAGGGAGGTTTAGGTTGGACATTAGGAAAAAGTTCCTAACTGTCAGGGTAGTCAAACACTGGAATAAATTGCCCAGGGAGGTTGTGGAATCTCCATCTGTGGAGATATTTAAGAGTAGGTTAGATAAATGTCAATCAGGGATGGTCTAGACAGTATTTGGTCCTGCCATGAGGGCAGGGGACTGGACTCGATGACCTCTCACTCAGGCATCTAGCTGAAGAACAAATGCTAGTTTTGCTAACCATCTCCCCTTTTGGCTGAGATGCAACTCTTTTGGGAATTACAGCTTAGTTTGCAGAGCTAGTCATCAAAACTGCACTTAAATCTCATTCACATAAAGGGAGAATCATCACAGCAGCCCAGAGAGGGTGCCAGAAGCTTTGCTCCCATTTTACAAAGACATAGCTGCTGACCTATAGCACAGCGTAATGAAGAATCAAGCCCAAAGCCACTTGGTAACCTATACATCTGTTAGAACCAGAGCCAGGAGTCTTTAGGGTTCCAGCTGGTCAGATAGGGAGTTTTTTTCTCCCCTGAAAGGAAAAAAAAGATGACACGGAGGGAAAAATAATAATGAAAACCTGCAAAGTTAAAATTTTGTAGTGTCAGGTGTCTCCACATGAATGAGATGAGACCACATTGTTTTAATCCATCAATTCTCTATAGAAGTCACAGCCCTCACAGAGAACAACCCCTGTTCCACTAGAGCTGGATGTTTGCAGCTTTGCACCCAAAGCTAATTTTCCTGTCACATACCATTCCCCAGGCACAAGATTTACCCACTTGTTACCCAGCTAGTGTGTATGGGGTGGAAAAGGCGTGACATACACACCCCAAAAAAAGCTCTGTGAAAATCTCATCTGGAGGATCCATTTTTAGCCTGATAATCAGATGTGCTTTGTGTACAAGTGAAGAGATGTTCCTTAAGCTGCCAGCTCTGCACGTTTGCTCTGGCATCATAGGAGATGTCTAGGCTGCAGTTAAGCACATGCCAGCTGACTCACCCTCTTGGGACTTGGTTTAAGAGGCTGCTTTCTAGGGATGTGAGTGTTCTGGATTGGGCTGCACTCCGAGCTCTGGGATCCTTCCACCTCACAGTGTCCTAGAGCCTGGGGTCTAGTCGGATACTTAATCTCTACACCTCAGTTAAACAGCCTCTTAGCCCAAGTTCCATGAGCCAGAGTCACTTAGCCTTGGCCTGTGGTGTTGCAGACATATCTTTACAGCCATGATCATTCCTGGCTCAAGTGTAAGGCTCCACAGGCAACATGCTGTGAGAGATCATCCTGAAAGGTCAAGGTTGTTGGAAGTGGGGATGGGAAGAGAGATATTCTAAGTGCAAAAGAAGAATCTGGAGTTGTTAGAAATCTGTATGTAAGGGATAAGGGATAAAAAGGGTCGAGGGGACACTAAGGGCCTGGGCCTGGGGATAAAAAAAGGGGGAGAGGAGAAGACTTGTGATGGGGAGATGAGGAATTCTGTTTTGCCATATTGAGTTTATGTTGCAAGCAGGATAGTCTGAAAAGAGAGTACCAGAAAAACAGTGGCAGCTACAAGAATCAGTAGAGTTGACTAGGGGAGAACAGAGGTGAAGAAGGAGATTTGAGAATCACCAGCATAGAGAAGTTAGTTGCAACCATGGGAGTGAATGAGCAGATGCTGGGATAGTGTATGATGGGAACTGTCAGCAGGGAGGATAGAATCCATGTGGGACCCCAGTGGAAAGGAAAGGAGGAAGAGCTGCCAAAGGAGCCATCCAAGCAGTAGGTGAAGAGCCCCCCAAGCATCAGTCATGAAAGCCAAGGGAAGAGAGAGAGCTCAAGAGGATTGTGTGGTCAAGAGTGTTGAAAACAGCAGAAAGATCAAGAATGAAAAGGTCACCGGTGACTTAGAATGAGCTCATAGAAAAAGAGTAACTGTGCGTGGATAGTCTGAGGACATAATGTGACTGAAGGGGCTGAAACTGAAACAGATGTTTTCCAATGATCAGGCAAAAAGCAGCACTCTTCTCCCATGCTGAAATAAGCTCTACACAGTAATCAGGTGCTACTTCATTCTCTTCTGAATTGTATCTCTCCTTACTGGAATATCTGGCTTCTGATACTTGGCTGTCCCCTCTTTTTTTTGCCCCGATCTGAAACTAAGAGACTGCTGACTTTGGCAGCATGACTAATATAGGTTCCCCTTTTCTCTAAAGGCCTTGTCACATGAGACACCTAAACAATTGATGCTGGAAATTTCAGATTAATGAAAAATGAGACAAGAAAGGCAGAAACGGAGAGGATTGTCATGCGTTAGGGACACAATGATACAATCATGGGAAATAAAAACCATGATAGGTTAGTCCAGCAGGGTTTCCTAGGACCAAGGAAAGTAAATGCTTCTAAGCCTCAGAAATTGTTGCTGGTTGATTTTATTCTGGCATGACACACATGCACTGAGAAATCAGGAACTTTGAGTTTCCTGTAGATATTTTATTTAGTCATTCAGAAAAAGGCAGAGGAAATGTGTTACAAAAAATGGAGTTTGTCTTGCGGAAGGAATACAGGAAATAGTAATACTGAAATTAACCAACCTCATTTTTTTTAAATGAAAAATGAGAAATTGGTTTGAACACTCAGCCATAATGACATCTTGAGAGAAACTGGCTTAGATGTTTGGGTTCGGCCAAGCTTTGCTCAGTGCAAGGCACAATGAATATGGAAGGAAGGTGTCAGTATGCCCACACACCCCTAATAGTAGGCTAATTTGGCCTCTGGTGCTAGTTATAGTATCCTCAAGGCTGCTCTTATTCTTGGCTGTTACAGCCTCCATTTTGACAGCTGGGATACAATAATTGAGAGAGTAACAGAGCAGCAGAAGAAATGAAGAAGGTAAACATGGAGTCAGTCAGATTTTTTCCATTATGAGCAAAGCCCAGTGGCCTGTATGGATCCCAGTCAAAAGGTAATCCCCTAGGGTATGTCTGCACTACCCCGCTAGTTCAAACTAGCGGGGGTAATGTAGTCATCCGCAGTTGCAAATGAAGCCCGGGACTAGCTACTCCGTGCGGCACGGGGTTCGAACTAGCCGGCATTTAAAAATGGTGCAGGCCGGCTTCATGCAAATAAAGCCCAGGAAATTCAAATCCCGGGCTTCATTTGCAACTGCGGATGACTACATTATCCCCGCTAGTTTGACATACCCCTAGAAAATATTTGTTTTCATTCACATCCCACAGCCATTCCATATAGCTCCAGGATAGTCCATGGAAAGAAGGACAGTTTCTTTTTCTCACATGCAGACCCTTATAATTTCTACTTCCTGAAATACTTAAAACTGATGGTAAATGTAGCACAGCCTTAATTCTCAGCTGGCCAAACCTTAGAACTGACACAGAGACATCCTGAAAAATGGCTTCTTCCTTCCACTGTACATTACTATAAAGAAAACTATTGTGGATTGAATACAGGTTGAAACTCCGAAATCTGGGATTCTCTGGTCAGCAATATCCATGGTCCAACAGATGTTGCTGGATCAGAGAGCCCCAGTGCCTGGAAGTGTGAACCAGCTGGGAGCCATATCCCTGGGGAGCCCCAGCCAGAGGGACCAGCGAACCCCATCACCAGGGATTCCTGGTTGGGCGGGGGAGAAGTGAGGCCGCAGCAGCTGAGCCGGAGCTCAAGTCCAAGCCCTGCAGGCTGGAGACCAGTAGCAGCAGAGCCAGAGCATAGCCAGCCTCACAGAGGGGAGCATTCTTGGAGGCCCATGGCAGGGGGCTATTTCTCACATACATTGTATTTTGTTGATTCTGCAAATAATATATGAGTGGTGGAGACTCAACGCTATTCTTGGGGTGCTCACTAAGGACATGTCTACACAGCAGCATTATTTTGGAATAATGTCAGCTATTCTGAAATAATGTAGTGTGTGTCTACACAGCAAGCTCATTATTTAAAAATAAATTCAAAATAATGGGCTTCTTACTCCGACTTCTGTAAACCTCATTGTATGAGGAGTAAGGGAAGTTGGGGGAAGAGTGCTCTATTTCGAAATAAGTGCTGGGTAGACATGCCCAAAGCCACAATAAGCTTTTTTTGCTTAAGCTATGCAATTGATGTAACTCAGGTTGCGTAGCTTATTTCAGGTTTATCCCTGCTATGTAGATGTGCCCTAACTGAAAAAAGGGGTATGCTGCATCATATAATCACATTCTACCCCATGCCATGCTGCTGGAAAATCACTTAAGAGACCATTGCATCAGGCATCTTCTTTCCCCCTCTCTCCTGGACAACAGAAGGCCATGGGAATGCTGCTTGAGGGGGTGATATCCCAGGATCATGAATGTGCACATTCCAGCACCAAGCAAAGGTGGCCTTCTCATTATCAAGTGCATGAGTCTAATTCAATTTTCCAAAATGCGATGCTCTCAGGAGTGAGCAAATTCCATTCAGCTTTCGACAGTGTGTAATTATAAGCACCGTGAGTGAGAGTTTGATTTAACAGTACCTATCTATAAATTACACAGCAGGGTTTGTGTGCCCCCCCCCATCCCCATAAGAATAGAGAGAAAGGAAAAGAGACAATTCCATAGAATAGGGCTTTAAACATTGCAATAAAATCAATCAAATACGCGGCTTTGGACAGTCGACATCAGGCATGCCCAGAGTTGATTTGCAATGGGGGCCATAGAGCTGAAATTTGGGGAATTAGGAAGAAGCAGGGAATAGCCATCTATTATTGTTCTGCTTTTAACAAATGTGCAGTGGTGTGGTGCACAGATGGAACAATGAATGTTACCTTCTGTAATGATTGTGTTTGATTCTGCTAGGAAGAACAGGCACAGCTTTTAAGAGATTGCAGAACTCTGTTAAAACAGTTTTTAAAAAAGCCTGGCTACACAGCAACATATGAACCTTGTTGATTAGTATTAAGCACTAGCAAGTGGCTTTATTTAAATTCTTATCAATCCCACCTTTCTCCGCATGGTCTGACCAGACTTGACTTTGAAAGCAAGAACCTCTAAATCTCTCTTTGCTTTTATGTAGCTTAACTTGCACTTTTATTAAAAAGTCCAAGTCCTCACTGACAGTATTATCTCTGCACTGCCATTTAGGACAAGGAACATACAATGAGTATTTGGCCTCTGTTTGTTCTTCTACTGCTCATAGCAAAGCACAAAGAGAGGGAAGCAAGGAAAGCAATCAACAGTTTTCTATTATTTTCCTTTCATAGCTATTCAGCTTCATACACCCTTCATACACCTGCTTCACATATTTGGTCATCTCTATTCCCATATGCCTCTTAATACTTTACTGCTTAGAAATGGTACCCACATCATTGAAGCCTTCTACTTTAGTTTCCAAACCATAAATTATCTTTTCATAAAATGCAACTCCCCTGTTAGATCTGTCTTGACTTTTACACTACAGAGCTGAAGTCTTTATTGCTGCTATTCTAAAGAACAGGCATGCCCTTTTTAACATTTACCTCTCCTTTTACTTGCTCTATCTTTTGAGACTTAAATAATCAATCTCTTTCTTTCTTTACTTTGGTTTTCATTTTTACCCGAGAACTTTATTTTTATTCCCCGTACTGCCAGTGTCTTGTTCTCTCTAACAACCTGCCAGCAAATAGCACTTCTCTGTTGACACAGCTCCTTCCCTTCTGAGCACAGATCCAAGCCATTAATGTTACTTAACCCTGTCTTAGAAGCACAGGAAGAGGACTATCATCTCACAGTGGTGACTTGGATATAGATAAGCTGTTCCGAGTAAGGTGTTAAAGTCACTATTCACATTTCTGTGTTTTGGGATATCACTTTGATCCATGTATCCCTTTTCCTAAAGAATATCCAAACCCCAAGGTTTCATTCTCTTTCATAAATGTATGTCCAACACCTTTCTGAAATCTGTCCAAATCAATCTTCTCAATCTCTCTCTCTCTCTCTCTCTCTCACAGGAAGCTGTCACTCTTTTGTTTGAGAGCTGAGGCCCAAAGTTATTTCTAAATTAAAAGTCTGAGGGTACCGCTAGACTGCGGGGAACGTGTTTGCTTATCTGCTTTTTTTTAGCAGCAGAGCAAGCGTGCTCTTTCGGAATCCCCTGTATTCCTCATTCTACGAGGAAGAAGGGGGCTTCTGAAAGAGGTTTTTTTTCTGACATTTGGCCCAGTCTACACGGGCCAAATGTCAGAAAAGCATCTTCTGACAAAAGAATCGGAAAAAGGTATGCAAAATGCGGAGTGCATTTTGCGTACCTTTTTTTGACAAAAACTTGTAGTCTAGCCATACCCTCAACGTGCTAATAGTTGAATCTACTGACAGATACCAACGTAGATGTGGAAACTCCTTTCGCCTCTATGGCACCTCACTCCACCACATACAATGAGACATTTAAAAATCCCCTCCCAACTCTGAGTCCCTAAATTACTCTTTTTGTCTCATGCTCATCTTCATTTCGGTTCACTAAGCACATGCTTCTGAGGCACAGAATTTTTCTGGAACTATACTGATGCTCTGAACAGAAGTCTCAGAGACAGTGTTGATTAGCTTGGATTTGAGAATGCTCAGTGGGTTTACCTCATGTAGGGGTTTTGTTTGTTTGTTTTGCTTTGGGTTGCTTTTTTTCTGCCAGTGGGCCCATTCTTGCTTCCTCTGAGTCACTGGGAGTTTTGCTGCTGATTTCAGTCACAGCCTGACTTAAAAATGCAAAAGAGCATTATAGAAGAAAAAAAATCAGCAGCTGGCAGTTCAGCCCTGAGTTGTTCCCGGAAGAAGAATGTTTCAAAACCTGTGCTGACTTATTAACATCCCAGAGCAAGGGCTGTATTATTAATAATGCTGCATCATTCTCTCTGAGTTTCATCTTAGGGAATAAGTGGCACAATAATGAATTGTATTAACTCTCACAATATTAACGCTACACAATACTTTGTATGCTCCCTGCTATAAGAACTGCCATTCTGGATCAGACCACTGGTCTGTCTAGCTGAGTATCCTGTTACATCTGAGGAAGGTATATTACATTCTGCAGTAGACGCTAGGAAACAAAAGGATATTTCTTCCTAAATCCATCCAGTGGTTGTTTTTTATGACAAATGGAAAAGGTGTTGGAATAGAAACGCAAGCCCAACTGCAGCTAAACCTGAGGAATCTATGTTGCAATCACCTTTAGGTCAAAGGAAGTCTGGGCATTGTGAGGTGGCTTTTCTTTGTTTTATATTTTATTTACCCCTCTCTGTCCTACCTTAGACCAGTTGCCAGTAGATTTCAGCTTTTAGGTAGCCTCCAGTTCTTTCTCTGAAATCAATCTGGTCTCATTCTCATGCTGTAATTATATTGCAAGCACTTGCTTTCATCAGCCAATTGGGGACAATTTAAGTATATATAGGAGTCCTCTTCCAAACTATTTTACTCTGTGAATCTGGAAAGATTCAAGAATCAGTGTGGGATTTTCTCTCATTCGCTCAGGTTAGTCCTAAGAGGTAGAAATAGCAATGGGTACAAAGCTGATTGTGTGTGTGTGTGTGAGACTGTAGAGAGGAAATAGTAGAATAGTGAAAAGAGCCTTCTGGCTAAGAAGGGGGAAGGAACAAGAAAATGGTGTCTTCATGAAGCAGATACAGACAAGGAAAGATGGACACATATTTGGAAGGAGTGGACAGAGTTAGACCAAAGGGAATGAACAGAATGATTTCTTCAGCATCTTTTGAAAACAACCTCAAGTTTCTGTATGGCTCTAGCGTCTCAGTGCCAGTGATAGTATCAATTTCATCATCTCAAAGTTAGCTATTTGCTGAAATTTCTAATGTGACTGCTTTTGAACTATCCCATTATTTTATGGACTTATTGGTCGCTCTCCAATTTGTTTTTTAATCAACTTTATTAAATCTATTTTTTTTCTCTCTCTCATTTGCACTTCTCTCCCACTCCCCCTCTAGCAATAAGAACTGTGCTATCATTTATAATGGCACTGACATAAGCAAAGCTAGTAAAACTTCTATTAGAAGTTCAGCGTTGGCAGGACTTCAGCTCAATAGCTTTGAAATACACAACAGATAATGTGTTCTTTAGGTCATATTGGGCCTGATCCCAAGCCCTGGACCTTCAGGATCTAGTGCTGCATCAGGCTTATCATCTTTGATAACACAAGAAACAATTCAGAGGTAGTGTTTGTTCTACCAAAGATGTGATGACATTTTTCTACATATGAAAGACGACTAAGCAATATTAAGGAAAACAGAGGCAGAATCTTAAAATTGAATGCAAAGGTTATTAAGGTCAAACAGTGTGCATTTTCTTATTTATATTAGGGCCTACAACTCATGAAATTAGACGTTTAGATTTCACAGTATATGCCATGTTTTACTTCTTAAAGAACGAGTTGTTTAAATGTTTTCTCCACCTTTTTCTTTTGGATGACAAAGATAAATTAACTGTTGAAGAGTCAGAGATCTATTTGATGCTGAGAAAATAGAATATATGAAATGTGAAGAATTTTAAATAAAAATATATCCTCAACAGTATTTGAGCTCAGCGTAGCATCCATTGAAATGTAAGGCAGATATGTTATCCACAATTTTGCAAAATCATTAGTTCACAGCTGTGCATATTTATAGGGTGTAAATTAGGTACTTTAAGTCTCCCATATTATTATGGGAATGCAACAGAAACACACAAAAGAAAAAAAAATTAAAAATGGACTATAAGATTAAGAGTTCAAAGACTATTCCGTAGTTCATACCAAGAACTAAGTGCATGCAAAATGTCATGCAAATTACAGTGCACCAGATGTGTTCCTATTTCAACAACAACACAAAAAGGGAGATAATGGAAAATGAGAATTTTCCTACAGCTTTCTTGTAAGTTTCTATCTAGACAACTCAATTTGTTTTGTATCTGATATAAGAGGGATTTGGACTGTGCAGAAATAGAATAAGAATAAAGGTCCAGTAGTTGGTATTTGCAGAGCAATCAAATATCTATTATAACTGCTAATGCAGCAAATGACTTAAGCACTTCCTTAACTTTTAAGCACAAACTGAAGTCCCATTGAAATCCATGGGACTTCAGCCTATACTTAAAGTTTAATAAGTGCTTAAGTGTGTAAGTGGAATCCAGTTCATAATGTTAAGCCTGTGCTTACAGACTTTACTTAATTAGAGCCTATGTTTGATTATGTTTATAATAGATGGTTATGAGTTCTTCTCATCTGGATCATTGCTTTTGTCCTTTATAACGCTATCACTATTACTTAGATTGGGACAGGGACTATATTTTTTGTGCTCTTTGCATCACATAGTACAGTGGAGTCCTGGTGTATCTCCAGGGTTCCTAGGTGCTATGGCAATACAAATAAAAAATAAGACCAGGTGTATACTCCATATTTAACCTGGTATAACTATGCCGCTGAGGCACGGGTTTTCCACATCTTTGCGCAACATAGTGCACTAGTCAGCAATGTGGACAGCAGTGGGGCCAACAGCCACTGCAGGCCCCAGGCAAGGTGTGTGGGGGCCCGGCTCCATGTGCCAGTAGAGGCAGGGACTTGGTTGGAAGGGAAGGCTGCCTCTAGCCCTTAGCATTGCCCGGAGCACAGTGTGCTCACCCTCCCCAGCCCTCACAGCCATGCAGAGCATCCAGTCAGTGCTCTGGCCGCAATTTACAGGGCTCCAGGACAATTGCACCTTTTGCCCCAACCTGTTGGCAGTCCTAGTGCACAGCATTATGTTGACATTAGGGCTTCTCCTATTGCCATAACTGCTCTCTCTCACATAGGTGGATTAACTATGCTCACAGTACAAGCTCTCCCACCAACATAGCAGTGTCTTCACAAAAGCAGTGGTGCTCTCACCGCTTTGTAAGTGTAGACCTGCCCTAATAATATATCCAGTAATAATCTATGTCACATTATGGCACAGATGACTGTACTCAACTGACAAAATCCCATGGCTGTACCTGGAAATGGGTGAATTGTTGCTAACACCTCCAACTATTTTGGGTTTTTTTTTTTGGATCGTAAAACTAGTTTTCAGTCTCTGAAACTTCCCCCCCGCCCCTTTTTTTTTGGCCCGCAGTTTCTCTAAAGAGAACCTAGACCAGAAACCGGTGTTTAACTTTCTAACCTACAAAGCTGAGTGGGTTTGAAATTAGATAAAGTGTGTTAGCCCAGTCCCAATGGCAGGCACTACAAGTTACATGACAAAATGTAAGCTCCTACTTCTCTTAACTGTTTTCCTTCATTTCTTTCACTTTTATTCACAGACATTCATGCATATATAATTGCAAAATCATACTACAGGAAAACTCCAATAGTCCAGCACCCAATTGTCTGGCACTCCCGATAGTCAGGCATCAAAATGGCAAGAGCTCCTGATGGAACAAGGATGGAACCCGGAACTGCTCAGGTCAGCCGCTCTCATGTGGGTTACAGCAGGGAGGGGAGGTGTTTGGATCTGGGGAAGGGGAGGGGTTGGAGAGTGGGATTGGGTTGTGCACGGTATTCCGGCCAGCTCATTGAAACGCCGTCCGCTCAGCACACATGCCCCAGAGCCTGGAAGGAGACATGTCTGCTCTGGGACCTGAGCATGAGGTTGGGAGGAGGAGTGGGATCCGGTTACAGCAGGGAGGGGATGTGTTTGGCTCTGGGGAAGGGAAAAGGGAGGGGGATTGGGTTGCGCACGGTGTCCCGGCCAGCAAATTGAAAACCCGGCCGCACAGCACACATGCCCCAGTGCCTGTAGGGAGATGCACGGCTGTACCGGCGGCTCCGGGACCCGAACATAAAGTTGGGGGGGGGATTGGTTTGGGAGTATACAGTACCTCCTGATACTTCGGCATATCTGATAATCCGGCACCACCTAGGGATTATCGGAAGTCTACTGTATAACTGTGATGGGGTGTATCAGCCCTGCACTGTGAAGGCTGAGCCTAACCAGGCCTACTCGGCCGAGGAAGCCCTGCCCCCACGACTCTGCTGTGCATGCTCAGACTGCAGCTCAGGTATAAAAGCCTGGAGGGAGGCTCAGTCTGGGCTGACTGCTAAGGAGGAAGGACCTCAGAGGGGAGCTCTGGACCCGCACCAGCCAGCTGATTGGAGGGAAGACGGCAGAGACCCGAGGGCCCATTGGGATGTCTCCCCAGCTGCCGACAAGGGAGAAGCAGCTCCCAGGGAAGTAGTGGACCTGGTGAGCACCTGGGACTCCATCCCACTGGACCAAGTAGGAAGTGGCCGAGGGCGGGGACAAGAGCCGCCTCTCCCACCCCGGAATCCTTGGCGCGTTTCAGATGGATTATCCACCGAGTGAGTGGTGAGTCCTCCTGCCACTCACAGGGCCCTGGGCTGGGACCTGGTGAAGTAGTGTGGGCCTGGGTCCCCCTATCGGGGGAGTAGCCCCTTCCCGTGACTTTGGGTATTGACTCTGGCCAGTGGGCCAGCGAACCCTGCTTTAAAGGGCCAGCGAGCCTCTCTATATGACCAGTTCTAGTTGTGCAGCCTGTCAGGCCCTAGGGTTGGGGCCAGGCTACAGCCTGGGGTAGAGCGTACGGGGCGGACAGTAGACTCAAGAGGAGGAAAGTAGGAGACACCCCACGACAATAAGCCTTCTGGAAATCAGGAGACTGTCATTGCCATAGTTATTTTCAAAATTCAGATAACTGATTTATGCACTTATAATGGCAAGGGGGAAGGAGTTGAGCCCTGCAAATCCATGGCTATCAGTTTAACGTCTGCAGCATGTGCATCCGTGGGTGCAGACATGGATCCAGTTTTTTCTAACCATGCAGAGCTCTAGACCAGCAATTCTTAAGGAAGGTCTTCAGTCCTCTAAGGACCACAAGCTCTTTTTGAGAGCCTGGTAGGGTTGAAGTTCACATCCCTGGCGGGATGGGGGGGGGGAGGGGAAGGGCAGCACTGGAGCTCAGGGCTCTGGGCTTTAGATGCTTTTAGGATCTGGGGGCTCAGGACTTCAGCCCTGTGGTGGGGGGACAGAACTCAGGGCTTCAGCCCCGTGCAGGAGTGCTAGAGCTCAGGGCTTCTTCCCCATGAAGCTCTATGGCCTCCTTGAAACTGGGGTTGTGTGGAACGCCAGTTGGGAACCACAGCTTTAGAAGGTGCTGGCTTGGGGGTGGATCCAGATACATAAAAAATCTGAAAATGAATTGTAGGTCAGCTACAAAATTATTGCGGATACAGATCAGACGTGGATCAATAAATTTGCATCTGTGCAGGGCAGAGATGGGTGCAATTTTGAAGCTCATAATCAGACATTCAGTATTTTGGTGATGCATAAAAAAGCAGGGTGTAACTGATCAGTGGTGGTGTAAGTTTTTTTTTAAAACCCCAAGAATTAAAGTGACTTTCAGTAACAAATCTCCTGTGAAGATTACAAGCTGCTAATTTCCATCCTAATTTAGACATCATTAAAGCAACAGCACTAGGTACCACAGACCACTCCCATGATAGCATCTGAGCTTAATCCTAATCTCAACTGCCCGGGCACTTGTGCATCACCACTTACTCGATAGAATTGGCTTTGGCATATGCAAAAGTGTATTTGTCACAGCCAATGCAGCTGATCTTAGAAGCAAGCAGAATATTCTCAGCAACACTGCTTGAACTGTCAAGTTCATAATGAGTTCATTACTTACATGGAAGTCTAGTTGTATTTTTGGGGAAAGGCCTTCTTAGGATCCCCTATCTGTAAGAGAATCCCTTTTCCTTCCCTAGCTCCATGTTCATAATTATTTATACTGAGGTAGCACCCATCAGCCACTTTGCTGCAAGCATATAATACTCAAAAGAGTTTACAGTCCCTGAGGGAGTTCTACATGACCCGATTATGCACCTGTATAAAGCTCCTTGAAGCCAGTGGTGTTCAGTGCAGGCTTAAGGGTCCCCTTACCAAAAAAAAAAAAAAAATCATTGCAGAATTGCTGACTTAGATAAAGCTTAGACCCTTGCACATAAAACCAATATAGAATAATTACATGAATGTTTCAAACAATTATAGCTTCTGGGTGGAGATATTATGGGGCCCAGTCCTTCACTCCTTGCTCTGTCAAAATTCCCTTTGGAGCCCATGGTCCTTATTTCTAGAGTATGCTATAAATATCTCCTGACTTATGGGACTGAATAAAGCCTTGGCTCATGGAACAATAAGGACATGCAGTCATCAATCACATTAAAAAAAAACTTTTAAGGAAGAGAAAGTTGTAATTTGTAACTAATGCCAGAAGTGAAGGAGACAAATCGATATCAGAATATTAGCAATTTTAGGCGTGAGGCACCGATGCAATATTAACAATGGGATAAACACACACCACAAGAATGATCTCCTGCTTACAAAAAATAAAACACAAAACTAAATTATCTCTGGAGGATAGATACTCATAGGAAGGAAAAAAAAAAACCCTCACCACAAAAATCTGAAGGAAGAGATAACAGAAACATTTTACAGCCTGTGTCCTAAGTGATGAATAATAATTAGTTTTTCTCTCTAGTTCAAGGTATTTTAGAATTCCTCCTCGCTGTTCAGGAGATGTGTGGGCACACAAAGGAGGCATCTGCACCCAGAACCTACTGCTGGCAGTGAGTAAAACCGCCTCACACTCAGGGAAGAGTTTCATTCCATCTATCTGTTGAATTAAGCTCCGCAAGTTGGTGAACAGCTGAAAATCTAGTATTTCAGAATTCTTTTTTTTGTTGTTTTTCTCATTTCAATTAAATGTCTAACAGCACAGTCAATTTAGCAGGTTGCCTTTAGAAATCCCTTCACCATGGTGCTGTACTACAAAGCAGACAGTTTAAGTAGATGATTTTATTAGGGATGCAATTAACAGTCAGAACTCAGCTCCCCCTTTCACCCTCTCAACTAATCCATCTTTTTATTTAGCCCAAATGAGCAAATTCTATATCAGACTTGTGCAATAAAGTCTCTGTTACTCTCAGTGGATTTCTGACAAGAGAAGTCTTTAAAGGCAAGCACTTCAGTTTTTTAAAGGCATATAAGAAACCTATTTAGCAGAGTGCCGACATCCATGATCTATTTCTTCCTAATATAGAGGAATTGAATGAGAAGGTGTGAGGTACAGATGACCTGGCAACTTTCATTCAACATAATGAGAAATGGGTTCATAGGAAAGCTGTGCCAGTAACTGATATTTCAGTTCACAGCCACATTTAAAACAAAAAAAGATTGAATGGAAACTCATTTTTCTCAGAATTTTCAGCCAATTGAAAAAGTCAGAAAAATGTCATTTATGGTTGAACAAAAAATTAAATATTTCATTTTAGTCCCTGGCATTTTAAATCTTTTTTTTTTTTAATAAAAACAAATGCTAGATTCACCAAAGTGAGGCAAAAGTTGGTTTCCCCAATATCCAGTGATTCGGGCACATACCAGGGATGTGGGAAACCAATGTTCAAATCCTTTCTGACTCATCACAGGTATTTTATATAAAATGGCATGGCTTCCACAGGAGAGACTGCAGCAGCCCTACATTCAATAGCCTGGTGGTTAGGGCACTCCTATGGGAGCAGAAAGAGACTTGTTGTCAAGTCCCTGATTCAGAATGAGGATTTAAACATGCACATTCCACATCACAGGTTGGGGTGCTAAACATGGGTCTAATTGCACGCAAATGATGCATCTTCTCTTTCATTTTGTGACTAAAAGTTAAGCCCCTCAGGACTCTAGCCTGAAAAATCAAAACATTTCCTTTTTTTTATTGAAACATTCAATCCAAATTCTTAAAATATATGGCTGTGTCTACACTGGCACCCTTTTCCGTAAAAGGGATGCTAATGAGACACTTCGGAATTGCAAATGCCGCGGGGGATTTAAATATCCCCCGCGGCATTTGCATGAACATGGCTGCCGCTTTTTTCCGGCTCGGGGTTTTGCCGGAGAAAAGCACCAGTCTAGACGGGATCTTGCGGAAAATAAACCCTTTTCCAGAAGATCCCTTATTCCTACTTGAAAGCGTTGACCCAAATTTGCTTTTTTCTGTCCCTCCAGAATAAGCATTGGTCAGAAAGTTTTACTCAGCTCTAGGTCACAGTTTGTTGTAGGAGATTTTGTTTGAACTATATCATTAGAGCTTATCAAAAATTGTTTGTTTTTCTTGCTGAATTTTTGATTTTTCGTTAAAAACAAGAGCAGCTATTTGTTTGAAACCCCACACCTTTGTGGTTTTCTGTCTTTTGGTGAAAACTTGAGATTATTTGGAAAAAGCGGACAATTTTCACACACAAAAAATCATTTTGTCAAAAGAACAACTGTCAGTCAAAAAAACAGCTTTGGTGGAAAATTTTTAATACGTTTCTTAATGCTATGGCACTTTGTAATTTTACAATTGCCTGTCTGCCTGTTCAGGAGTAACTTAAAAAGAATATCAAAATTCAAGTTAGCAGGATTTAGAGCATTAACAAATCAAAGGCAAATAGGAAAAAATATTGAAATTCACAGCTATTTGAGAATGGAGGATTCTTGATGTACCACCCTGTTTATTCTGAAAGACTGCAGCAATGGAATTTGCTGCATTTGCTGAAAAAAATACTTCTTGTGATCCCGAACCAAAGTCCTCATTTAAAAAAAAAGTTCTATTTTTACAGAGATTTCAGATTGTGACTGGATGCAATGCTGCATTCCTGAGTCTTCAGAGAGCTTTGGAAATGATATTATCCCACAATCCCAAACAGCCTCCTACCCCTCTGCAGGTGCAAAATGTCCCACTTGTCTCTAATGACCCTAACCTCCAACTTCCCTGTCCTATGTTTCTGTACTGCAGTTATGTATGTCGCAAATATGTGGTATAATAAAAACAAATAAAAATGTATTAAGGCTAAGGAATAAGGCACAAGAGTGGAGAGCAACAAGAAGGGCTTTTACAGGACTATCAAGAGAAAAAAACATGGTAAGGAAAAAAACGTCCATTAACAAAGAAGGCAGAGGGATGGAATTAATAATGGTCCAGAAATGTTAGATATTGAACTTCTTTTTAGAAAATGTATTGTAGGGAACTATCCTGCACAGACATGGAAATGGATTGAATGATTTTTTTAAAAAGCTTTTCCCAGCATGTTTCCAAGCCAATGAATTCTATCTTTAGAATGGGCTATACCAAACTCTGGATCTGAAATCACCCAAATGTTGGAGTTAGCAAGGAGAATTTCAGAATCTGATCTTGGGCCATCCCTAGTCAGACAAAACTATGTTAAAATCAGGCTTCCACATCAGATAATAAATCCCTCACTGTTATCCCAAAGTTAGTCGTGTTTGATTCAAATTTGGCACTGTTCTCTGGCATAATTCTCTAATCATAGATGGACCTTGCAAACATGAATTGTATTTGGGGTTGGCAGTAAAGACAAAAACAACCCAATTTTACCTGGTGTTAGGCTTTGTTGGAAAAGATTTGAATAGCTCTCATCAGACATAATACAAAGTTTGACTGAAGTGCTGATATGTGGTTGAAGAGATTTAGGTTCATGTTTTTAGCTGCAGTTCTGTCCACAGGTGCCTGGTGTAGGATTCCTGTGGTGGAGGAAACAACACAGTGAGTTCATACATCAAGTGCCTTAGACCAGAATAGGGTACTTACCAAGGGGAGGAAATCTTGGGTTCACTAAGTCAAATCTCAGTTTATTTATGCTAGAGTCTAGGCAACTTGAGAATACATCTCCCTGATAGTTGTTTCTCCTTTCTCACCTATCATACATATCTGTCTGAAGGCATGTCTACACTACAGAGTCACTTTGAAATAACTCACGTCACTTTGAAATATCAAGGTGAGCTTCCACACAGAAAGCCTGCTATTTCAAAATTATTTTGAAACAACAGGCTTCTTATTCTGAAATAATAAACCCACATTTCATGAGGATTAATGCCTGTTTTGAAATAGCTATTTCAAAATAGGGTGTGTGTGCGCGGATGGCGTATCTGTGTTTATTTTGAAATAATTGGCTTCCAGGGCTTCTCATAGCTGCCCTAGTGGCCACTCTGCCCACACCCCTCAAAACTATATAGCTTCCTTTCCTCTGCAGCTTTTAAACCTGCAGCCTCAGGAGAAACAGCTTGTGGCACCACACAGGCCCAGCTCCCAAGATCCTGCCCAGGGGCAAAAGAAGAGGGCCCCTTCCTGGTCAGGTATGGAAATCCTGGATCTCACTGAAGTCTGGGAAAAGGAGGGTAACCTCCAGGTTCTCCACACCAGGTGCAAGAACTCGGACATGTACAGTCAGATGGCTGAATGTCTGGGCCAGAAAGGACACATGTACACCCAGGAACAGGTGTGCATGACAATCAAATAACTTAGGCAGGGCTACACCAAGGCCAGGGAAAACAGTTACTGCTGAGGAGTGGCACCCCAGATGTGTCCGCTTTTATGAGCAGCTGCACCACATCCTGGGAGTTGGGTAGGTCCCTTCCCTCCCCCTTGTTGTGGATTCTGGCCTGGAGAGGCCCATCGTGGGGGGGTGGCAAGGGGGGAGGCGGTGGACGAAGAGAACGAGGAGCAGGTGGAGGAGGAAGATGAGGCCAGCCAGGACACAATGTCTGCCAGTCAGGAGGTCATCCTGTCTCCAAAGCTGGTACCCCCTTTCCAAGATGTCGCTCAGGGTTTGGACAAAGCAGGTGACAAATGCAGGGGGAGATGGTGGGTGTTCTTCTGGAACAGACTGGAGTTCCTAATGACACAGGTGTCATGCACCATCCTGACTACCCAATGTTAATGTCAATGAGGTGGCCTTGGTGGTCCACGAAGGTTTGCAGGACCATGGAAAAGTACCCCTTCCACTTGATGTCGGGGGCTCAGATGAAGATGCTGTCAATGGCCTTCCCACAGTTGGGGAAATCCATGGTGGCAAAGCTGGTGATGCTAGTGCCCACGTTGCCTAGGATGATGATCCTGCACAGCAAGATGGTGTTGATGCCCACGCAACCTATGAGAGGATAGAAACAGAGAATCACAGGATTGCCAGTGCCCTGATGAGGTCCCAAAGCCTCTTCCCACAGCAGGAGGAACCCCAACTACCCCATCCCTGGAAGAGCTTTGTGAAGATGGGACTGAAAAACCTCCAGGGAGGGAGAGTCCACCACCCCCTTACATCGGGAACCCCATACCAGTGGTTCACCACCCTCCTAGAACCCTAGCAAGAGAGTCAAACCTGCATGAAATCTGCCTTGACAGTCAATCTCCCCATGGCAAACTGGTTTCCGATGTAGCAGTAGTTGTCTGGCATGGCAAGCTTCCAAATAGTGATGGTGACATACTTCTGCAGGGGGATGGCGGGTGGCATGCAGGTGTCCTGTCACCAGAGGGCAGGCACGAACCACTCCATGAAGGTGTCCTCCTGCATGTGGAAGTTCGGGAACCATTGCTGGTCATCCCATCACTCCATGACAATGTGGTCCCACCAGTTGGAACTGGTGTCCCAGCACTAGAAGTATGTGGTGCACAGTGTGGAGGGGCTGTGCTGCATGAGAAGCACATGGAGTGGGATGAGGAGGTGCCCCAGAGTGAGCTGCTGGTCCTGCAGCACTATGTGGGCAGCCTGAAATAACTGAGCCAGGAGGTGTCCCATGAAGTCCCATGAGTGCAGCAGGTCCGGATCCGTGGCAGAAGCACTGTGGTGTCCGTAAGGGCAACTAGAACAGGCAGTGAGATAAGTTTGCTGTTCTTTGAGGAGGTAGGCAATGGAGAAGAGACTGAGACATGTCGATAAAGGGGGGAGGTCCCTTTAAGCACAAACCTCAGCTAGCCTCAGGCAGCAGCTCCAGGAAATGAGATGCCCTGCCCAGAGTGCTTCAGGGGTTTAAAATGCAATTCAGGCGCCAATCAGTGTGGACGTGCTATTTTGATGGGCATTTTCAGTGTGGCTACTCTATTTCAAAACAGTTATTTTGGGAGTTATTATTCTGAAATAAGCGCATAGCGTAGACTTATCCTGAGCTGCCATGGTGCACCATGGGTGATATAGTTCCACCTTGGAGCCTGGCCTATGGTGGCCATTCTGCGACAAGTTTTGCTACGTTAACATTTTGACCCGATCTGAAACAGAAGTAAATGTTGAAATAGTGGAATTTCCCTCAGGACAGAAATCCCTATTTTCAACTGGCTCTGTTTCTGGCCATTAGTGTCTTACATTTAAAATTCTGCCAAGATGGAACAGAACCAGTGTGAAGGATACATTTCCTTCCTTTTCTTTCCATTAAGATGAAAACTAATGGTGAAAAAGGCATTTATTAATTGTCATTCACTAAGTAATATGTATCCAGCTGCATTATAGCCTTCTCCATGATATCTAGCCAATGACCTTAACCTCAGAGGGTCTCTTCATTGTGTGACCTGACTGCTCTTGGCATCTAGACACTTAAATCAGTGGGCAATTTCTAACTGAAGAAAAACATCCATATGGAACAGTGTCAGGACCACTACATTGATCTGGGTTATCACCTCAGACTTCAAGCCATAGTTCTGTAAGCCAAAAAACAATGATTTATCTGTACGTTTTTTCCCTCCTCACAAGCCTCACAACACAGATGTCCCATGCTCAGTAAATGATGTATGTCCATTCAACCTGCCCATATCATCAGAGGGTAATTGATTAATTTCCTTATATTCACTGGAAACAAAGCAAACGTTCCACCTTGAAAAAAAAAGAATCTGCATAGGCTCAGAAGTGATATTTCTGTATGTATTGTATCATTACACCACACCTCTTGGTTGAACAGATTTTTCCTAGTCTTGGGGGGCAGAGGAACCACAAACTGTGGAGAGTTCAGAGTTGGTTCAGATAAGCATCCGAAAGTTGAGATGCTTAGCTGCAGCTTAGCTGAACTATCCAGATCTCCTGAGTGTGCAAAATTGGAATGGATATTTCAGGGGAAACAAAAGGCTTTAAAAATGTGGGTGAAAGCCGTCTATTAATTCTTGAGGCTGGAAGAACCAGAAATAAAAGGAAGAGGAAAGCAACAACCTTACTGCATTTTTGCACTATATGCCTTTCACACTTAGTACTCAAATAAAAAAGACTAAGCCAAGTAGCAAATCTAGTCACAAATTGACATAGCTCCACTCACTTCAATGGATTTTCTACATCGATTTACAAGTGTTGAAGATCTGGCCTAACAATATTAACATTTTGTCTTAGGGCTTGTTTATATGACAAGTGAGTAAGCAGCAAGCTGTGGAGGAAATTTACAACAAACTAGCCAGCTATGCAACAAGTTGTAATGTGGAACCCAGCTCTGGGCATGAAAAGTTCTGTATCAGTATGGAGCTTTTACTGTAAACAGCAAGTCCACACAGCATTTAGTGCAAAGCAAGCTAGTGTACTGTAGATTTCCACCTTAGCTTCCTGCACATTAAGTTGCTGTGTAACCAAGTCCTAACATTCTTGTATATTATGACCCTACCTTGTGAGGTCCCATTCAGAACCAGAAAATGCAGAGGTTAAAAAAAACCGTAATATAATGTGTAAAGTAAGAAGGGAAATTCATGACACATTTTGAAACCCCCAAAACAGATTTGCTTGTTCAAGTGAAGGCAGTTTTGAGGATGTCCTTTTTTATTATTATTTTTGTTTTCACACAAACTCATAAGTTCCACAACAGTTATGCAAAACCCCTTGTGGTTCAGAAAATACCCAGTATTAAAACTAACCAGAGAAATAGTATTTGTTGCTTGTAATGAGTTAAAACTGATTGCTTCTGTGTGAATCTTTGTGATTTATCTGCAAAACCATTTAGATTACAAATATGTACGTACGAACATTGTAAAATTGGCAATTTTACCTAACTAAATAGATCAGTTATCTCAAGTATTGACAATATTTACTTGTACTTCCTGTACTCCATGCAAAATGCCTTGAATGCTCCAAATACTGATAAGTCTCAGAAGTGTAGCCATGTTAGTATGTATCTGCAAAAATAATGAAGAGTCCTGTGGCATATTAGGGACTAACAGATTTATTAGAGCATAAGCTTTCATGGATAAAGCCCACTTCATCAGATGAACTGGAGTGGAAGTTACAGAATAAGGGATAAATATAAGGGAGAAGTTGTTTGTGTTAATGAAACTAATCAAGTCACAGTGAAGTGGGTCATTCACAGCATTTGATGTGGAGATGTGAATCTCCAGAGAGGGGAAATTGCCTTTCTGGTGAGTTAACCAGTTGAAATCCCTCTTCAATCCTAATTTAATAGTGCTGAATTTGCAAAAAAAATCCACTTTAGCTGTCTCCCTTTGTAATTGGGTTTTGAAATTCTTTTGTAGAAGGATGGCTCCTTTCAAATCTGGTAGGCTACGTCTATACTTGCTCCCTAGTTCGAGCTAGGAATGCAAATGTAGCCTACCGATATTGCTAATGAAGCAGGGATTTAAATATCCTGCGCTTCATTAGCATAATCTCGCCCATGCGTTATTCTGCATGCCAGCTGATTCGCACCAGGAAGTGCACTCTGGGATGCGTTAGTTCAAATCAAACCCCTTGGTTTGAACTAACATTACTCCTCAAAAAATACGGAGTAACGTTAGTTCGAAACAAGGGGTTTAATTCAGACTAACGCGTCCCGGAGAGCACTTCCTGGTTCAAATCAGCTGGCGAGCAGAATAACGTGCGGGCGAGATTATGTTAATGAAGTGTGGGATATTTAAATCCCTGCTTCATTAGCTCAAACTAGGGAACAAGTGTAAACGTACCCTTACTGAATGTTCAGGAAGGTTAACGTGTTCCTTTCCAGGTTTGTGTATGTTACCAGCCCTGATGTCTGATTTGTGTTCATTTATCCTTTGGCGCAGACTATCCAATCTGGCCAATACACATGGCAGAGGGCCATTGCTGGCATTTGATGGCATATATCACATTAGTGGATGTGCAGATGTATGAGTCCCTGAAGTTGTGGCTTATGTGGTTAGGCCCTGTGAGTGTTGCTTGTATAGATATGTGGACAGAATTGGCAATTGGGTTTATTGCAGGGATAGGTGCCTAGTTGAGTATATTTGTGGTGTGTGGCTGCTGGCGAGTATTTGCTGTAGGTAGGGGGTCTGTCTGTAGGTGAGGACTGTTATATAACAGCAAACTCTTGCTTAGGTATCTAAGGCAACTGGCAAATTTTTATAGTTCTCAAATGGTGTACAAACATACACATATTGCTGCTCATGTTCTCATTGTTCCTAACCCTTATGCTGACAAAATGTGAGTGGCCTTAAATGACAGTAGATATTAGAGTGCATTTCAGGCTCAAGGCTAATGTCTCAATGTCATTTGAAGAAAGGATTCAATCATCATATATTCTTAAGCTCTCTCTTTTTACTTTGAGCAAGTCTAATCCTTTATAGGTTGACTTACTGGCTTTCAAAATTGACCCCAGAAGAATATGCATGGACACTTTCATCTCCTTTTCTAAAGTGACATTCAGAGAGTCATTTTAGCTCAGATTTTTTTAAATTACTTTTTCATTTGAGATTTGTACAAATCCAGGGCAGGCGCCAGAGAAGGCATGCCAGAAAGACCTACTACCTCATCATGTAATTCCCACTGATGATATTTTGCCATTGATCTCTGTTCCCTGTGATAGCTTCCAGGGTTTCAATTTGTCACATAAGTCTAATAGCATGATGTTTTATTATGACATTGTTGGCTTGGGAATTTCCACCCCCCAGTATTGCATAATTACGTAAGGTCTGGAATTAAAATCTCTGGGCCTGATCCCACACAGTTACACCAGCTTTAGGCAGGTGTAAGCACATTGGCTTCAGGACTAATACCGTTACTTTCATGAGTAGCACAACTGACTCAGGCTCAGAATTATCATTTGCATCCATGCGAAGTAGGCACAGATTAGGCCTACCAAATCAGACTTCTCCAATCATTATTACTGGTGATGAGCTTTACTTTCATTTGACACCAGTATAAAGGACTGCACAAGGTCCAAGAAAGAAGTGAATCAGACCATGTTATTCCAGGTCCCTGCCATAACAGATTCATAGGTTTAGCAGGGATTCCAAGGGTCCTCTGATCTAACCTGCTTCCAAGCGGCAAGATTTGTTGTGCCTAAACCATTCATGACAGATGGCTATCCAGCCACCTGTTGAAAACCTTGGAAGTTATCATGGGAACAGAATGTCTCCCAACAGAGATTTATAAGGAAGCCATGAGGTGATACCACACCAAAATGTTGGCAAAATTGATGTATTTATGCCATTCTTCAAAATCATATTAGGTTTGAGAAGATATCATAGTATGTCTACATCACATTATTCACACAACTCTGATCTCATGTATTCAAGGCCCCTAATTGTCATCTCCTTTGCACTGGTAACTCCACTCATATGTATGTCACTCCATGTGAGAAAAGAACCATGCCCTTAGTACTATAATCAAGGGAGTAAAGAAAATGTCATGTGGATTCTCCCTGATTTTCATCAGAATAAGTGAGGGAAGCATCACGCTTAATATATTTATTTATATACTTATCTAGTTATTTAGTCCTGCAGTGGACTTATGTGAGTATCGAAAGAGTTAGCAGTGCCAGATTAATTTTATTTGAATACTTAATGAGAGTTTAATTTCTCTCTCTATATATACACACAAAAAAAAATTCCTGTGGCACAACAGAGTGTTGTCATCATGTCATTCTGTGTCACCACGCCCCAACTCCAAGCCCAGACCATGCTCCCCCTCCCAGAAATGGCCTCTCGCCATGCTATCAGCACTGCCAGTAAGCCTCCACATGGACAAGCCTCTTCACACAGAGCCCTACAGGCTGCAGCCCCTCTGTGTGCCACCCCAGCTCCCTCTCTCACAACCCCCCAGCGAAGAGCTTGTACGCCCAGCCTGCTCAAACACTGCCCTGCCAGCCCCCTGCAAGCCTCTCACCACACTATCAGCGCCACTGGCAAACTTCCATGCTTACTGGCCTCCATGAAATGGGGGGTGGGGGGGGGGAAATGAGAGGTGAGGCAGCTCTGTTCCCCTGTGCCCCCAGGAGCAGTTTCTGCCTGCCACAGTATCTGCCTGCCTTTGGCCCTACTCCCATTCTGCCTGGCCCATGTGCCTGCCACAGGTGGTTTTTCTCTGTGTGGCCCAGGCCCAGACACAATGCTTGGAGGCCATGCTGCAGGTCCCCCCCTCCCAAGCAAACAACTCTAGCATGTGCTGGTGACCTGGGGCCAGGCCCCTGGCTCAGGCACGCTCTTCTGGGTCCATCATGAACTCCCCACGTCTTACACCCCAGCTGCTTTCCTAGCTCTCTGGAGTGGCCGATCTGTGCTCTGGGCACACCATGGAACAAAGCTGCTGCAGCAGGCCCATGTGGAAAGGCTGGGCTAGGGGCCGGCTGTGGCTCCTGCTGGGGCTGTGCTGTCTCGCCCGGTGGTGCTTCGGGGGGGGGGGGAGGGAGGGTGGGAGTGTGCAGCTTGATTAATTTATGGGAGGGGTAGGGTGTATAGGAAGGGAGGAAGGGGGATAGGGTGTATGTGGGAACGGGTGGTGCAGTAAGGGGGGATGGCAGGAGTGAGGGGATAATGGAAGCATGGGGGGTTGGCAGTGTCAGGGTGCAGAGGAGGAGGGGTTAGGGAAGGATGGGGGTGTAGGAATGGGTGAAGGAAATGGGGTACGGATAAATGGGGTTGGGAGGGGAAGGGGTTAGGGAGGATGGTGGCTGAAGGAGTAGAGAAAGGGGGGATCACGTTGAGGTTGCAATTTCCCTGTATTTCCCTCTTTTTTATAAACACTTTCTTTCCATATGTATGAAAAGAGGGTGTCATTTACTCACTATGGAACTCAGTGAATACTGGCTTTGTGGAACTGATTTTACACTGGTGTCATGTCTTCATTAACAAAAGTCTTCCTTCTCTCTATAAATATCAAATGTTTTCCTGCAGGATGCCAGAGTGATGGCATCACATCACTCTGCATCCCGCCTGCCTCCTCCTTCCTTGTGCTCTAGCGGGGGAAGCCGGGTCTGCCACACCTGCTGCCTCAGCCCTGCCCAATGGCCCGGGTAAGGGTGAGGAGAGCAGGGGCTGGCCCAGACTCGGCTCTGCCCACTGGACAGGGAGAGTTGTGAGCCGGGATTGGCCTGGCCTCCGCCTGGCAGCAGGGAGGAGGAGTGGGAGGGCAGGCCAGGGAGGGAGAGCTGGGGCTACCTACCCTCAGAGAGAGGGGGATTGGGAATTTAATTTTATTATATCAGATTATATACAACTTCTTAGCCCCTTGGACAAATTAAATCTAGCCCCTTAGGCATCCTTTCCATTAGAGAAATTTTGTACTGGCATGGCTGCATCCATGGAGCTACATGCTGTTACAGGCAGCTAAACCAAATCTTGGGGTGGCTATCGCCCCGGAAACCTCTCCTAGTGTTCCCCCTGACCAACGTGTGGTTCTAAACTAAGAATATGTCTATACCACAAATGAATGGATAATTGTAGCATGGGTAGACATACTTATGGTAGCCTTAAACTAGCCAATACCAGTAAAAACAGTTATGAAGATGTGATGAGACAGTCCCCAGGCACAAGCCAGCAGCTCAAATCATACTCAGAGTCCTTGGGGGCAACTAGCCGGACTGAAACCCACACCACCATGTTCTCACTACCACTGTTACCTACAGCAGCAAGTCCAAAGCTAGAGTGAACATATTTACTTGTACTGCAATCACACCTCCATTGCTATGAAGACATTCTCTCACAGGCTATGTCCACACAGCAGTGTTATTTCGGAATAACTAATGTTATTTCACATAATGTTATTCCATGTTGTGTAACTAATGTTATTCTGATATAACAGTCTGTGTCTACACTATAAGCAGTTATTTCATCATAATGTTGAAATAATGTTGAGCTGGGGGACTTCTTACTCTGACTCTTGTAACCCTCATTTTACGAGGAGTAAGGGAAGTCGGAGGAAGAGTGCTCTGCCTCGGACCTCCTGCTGTATAGACAGCACCAAAAGCCAAAATAAGCGATTGCAACTTAAGCTACACAATTGACGTATCTCAAGTTGGGTAGCTTATTTTGGCATTATCCCAGCTGTGCAGATGTGCCTGGAGAGGCTATGATAAACAGAAGACAAAAAGGCTTCCTGCAATAAGAGAGAAGTGTCACCAGAAGTGTTTTTGCTTTCACTAACACTAGCTTTTCACCAGCAGGACTCCACTGACTTTAGTAGAACTACTCTTGATTTACACTGATGTGAATCACAATCAGACCCAGGGTCTTCAGAGAAATGTGAAAGGGACAGCTCTTAGCCTACACAATGGTGTGGGCAAAGGACATCCACAAGAGGAGTAAGGCAGATGTATACTGGATATATGTGTATAGAGGTATAGAAAGTATATCCTATACGTATATTGCTGTCACCTCTTTCAAGAGAGGTAAAATACAATTCCAGCATTGAAGCTCTGATAAAATGTCTGCAGTTCAGCTGAACACATTTTTCTATTGAGCACTATTAGAAACATATACATTGTTAGCATTAGACCTGGGCTGCTAAATTCATTATTTTGGACATTAATGGAATTCAAAAGTACCTGAAAATAACATCTTTATGAAACAACTTTATTTATACCGTACATTAAATTGTTAACATCTTGACAGCTACGATTTTCTTACTGATTAGCTCAATTATTGCTAGCTGTCTGCTGTTGTGTGACACTGCCCTGATACACTGATGAGAAGCCCTCTAAATCCCGATTATTTCTTCCAAATTGGTAGGCACTGAATGTAATACCATTTCCTTGGGTCTTGAAACACCCTTCTTGTTACACTGTTACCTCTACTGATGTTACAGTGGTTTTAGGTTTTTAAGAACAGTTTTACGCAACATGCTACACTTAATATTTTTAATCAGCCTCTGCATAAACTGCTAAATGTTTCCAGATTGGAAAAATTCATTTTTCCCCGGTGACTGCAATATTTCATGCTTGTGAGGACGTACATTTAGCAAAATAATCAGTTGTAAAGTAAAAAATTATTTTACTGCACCTTTAATATCCTGATGTTTTGCTTAAAGAAAATCCTGCAAAGAGGAAAAATAATCTGGTTTGAACAAAAAATAAGAATATTATACTCAGATTCTTCATCCATATTTATTACCAACCTGCTCAAAAATATGTAGTTTATGATTTAGACAAGCATTACATTTTTCCATGTTGCAGGTATTTTGAAAAATGTATGTGTGACTTTAGACCTCAGATATAATCACCATATAGCAAGCTTTCAGTCTTTCAAGTGATAATGAAAACATATAGGATAAGCAACAGGTTAATCCAAGACTTGTTTCTTATTTTCAAATGTAAAACCTATGAAAATGGTTCCAAAACCTTTTTTTTAAATTGGAAATCCTGCAAATAAACATTTTAATGAGTCAAGCTGAGCGGAGTCTAAATATTCCTTTAGAATTTGTGAGTTGCCTCTCTCTGCCTTCATGTTCTTTAATATAGCAGGAGCTGCCAGCCTGGAATATTTCCTGTCTTATTTGTGACCTTCATTAGAAGTCACTCCCAGACTCCAGAAAAGTAAAAATGAATTGTCATCACACAATTCCATGGTTTGTATTGTAAAAGCAACAAATGCATTCTCCATAATTATATGACTCTTTACACAGACAGCTCACAGTTCCATTGTTAAACTTACATTAAACACTATGCTAAGTTTTCAATGGAACAAGATTGTTTTATTTAGCAGCATAGGAATTTTTATAGCAAAGAAGCGCAATGACCAAAATGACCAAATCCTAGTCTCCTATTTCTGGTAGCAGCTAATACCCAATGTTTCAGGTAATGGTATAAAAGCGATTACCTCAAATTAGCAAAATACTTATGCATATGATTAATTTTAAACAGGTGTCTAATGCTTTACTTCAGTCTTCACCAGTAAGAAATTCATGACTCCCATGGGATTTAAGCATGTGCTTCAGGTTTCAGTACTGGATAGTACTGAGGCTAGGTCTAGACTACAGTCCTTTGTTGGAAAAAGCTACGCAAATTGTGCTCCACAATTTGTGTAGATTTTTCTGATTGCTTTTCCGGGAGAAGCTTTTCCTTCATTTGGCCCAGTCTAGGTGGGGCCAAATGGCAGAAAAGCCTCCTCTTTTGGTGGAGCCCTTATCCCTCGCAAAATGAGATATACAGGGCTCCCCGAAAGAGCGCATTTGCTCTTCCGCAAAAACAAGCAGAAGAGCAAACGTGTTCCTTTGATGTAGCAGAGTTTTTCCAGGATACCTTAGGTATCCCAGAAACCCCCCCCCCCCCCCCCCAGAGCAGACATTGCCTAAGCATGTGCTGAACTTTAGGTACAAGCTGAAGTCTCTCATTGGGAGCTAAACTCATTAACGCTAAGCATCAATTTAAATGCTTTCCCTAATCAGTGCTTAAGTGATTTGCTGAACAGGAACAGATCCGAGTGCTCAATTAGTCGATCTCATAATTTTTTAGGCCTGACTCAGGATGGCAATTACTTGAATTTGGCAATACTGTTGGTATTTAAAAAGGATCCTGAACACCTGACTCATAAATTGTAGACAAAATAGCAGATATCATCCAGCACCCAAAGTAACCAAGTGGGTAATGTTCTTTTGTATCTGACAATGATAGAGGTCTATAAAATCATGATTGAAGTGGACAAAGTAAATAGGGAATATTTACTCCATCCCATAACACAAGAACTAGGGGTTACCAAATGAAATTAATAAATAGCAGGTTTAAATCAAGCAATAGGAAGTATTTCATCATACAACACAAAGTCAGCCTGTGGCACTCTTTGCCAGAGGATATTGTGAAGACCATGGTTATAAAAGGGTTCAAAAAAGAACTTGATATGCTCACAGAGGCTAGGTTATTGGCTGTTAGGCAGGATGAGGAGGGATGCAAAACCATGCTCTGAAGTGTCCCTAGCCTCTGTTTGCCAGATGCTGGAAATGCATGAGATGGGATAATTTGGTTCCATCTGTTCTGTTCATTGCTTCTGGTATTGGCCACCACTGGAAGAGAGTTTACTGGGCTAGAAGTACCCTTAGTCTGACCTCGTATGACTGTTCTTACATTCTAATACCATTTTCTGTTCATACATCTCTAAGCTGAACCTTTTTGAGTCAGTTGTAGTTGGAAAGATGTTTTTATATGTACTACCTGATTCAAGCATTTCATAATGGAGTTTTTTTTATTCAATATTTCATACAGAGATCTGATGTCAAATGCATCAGAGGAAAATTAAGGAACAATTACAGAGACAACATTTGATACTGAGTTCTTTAAAGCAGAAATTGCAAATAGCAACAACCATGTAAATTGGAATGTTTGGCTCACTTTCCAGAGCTTGTTGTGAGCAGGAGGAGAAGCTCACGGGAAGCTTTTATATACCAGGACCCCAGCACCAGCACTCAATTTTACTGCTTCTCTAGAATATAGCAAAGATAAAAGAGAGCTAGATGATTTATAACCGATCTGTTAAAATGTATGTGTGTGAAAGGGAAAGAACAGGGAGCAGCATAGCAGAAAGAAAAAATAATTACGTATTACTTGTTTCAGAGGCATTTTGAGCCCATTGTCCTCAATAGTTGTCTACTATTCTATAGACCCATTATTTTTATACCTAAATTTATTTCCATCAGACATAAACCTGCTGTCTCGTTGACCCTCTGTCTCATTTTAAATCGCTGCCTCAAAAATCCTGATTCTTAAATATGAGATAATAGCAAAAAATTAAGCTTAATAAAGAAATGACCCCCCGCATACTTGAAGATCCACTTTTTTTCTGCTGCTCTACTCCACAGGCTGTTCCTGCCCATTCCTGCCTTCCCTGGTAATGGAGGATTCGTCAATCCCCAGTATATACACAGCTGTGCAGCTAGAAGAGTTCTTTTGTCAGTACAGCTGATATTGTTTGGGGAAATGGATGTAGCAATGATAGCAGAATTCCTTTCAGGGGTGCTGACATTATAGCTATGGTGGCCATGGCTCTAACATAGACCAGCCCAGAGAGACTGGAAGGTTCCTTAGAAATATAAAGGTACATATCAGAGTCATAACAATTACACAGCAGTAATAGACTGGAAAGAAGAGAAGCCACTATTTAGTTTGTGAGTGGTTGAAAACTACGGCTCTGCAGTCCTTAGACACCAATTTTACGGGTATCAATTCCACACAGTCCAACCTCCCGCTTTTCTACTGAACATGCACAATTTCCATTTCTCTCTGGGAGCCAGCGAGCTCCTACATTAGAGCAGACTCTCAAGAGGGCCTCTCTATCTTTAGGCTAGACCACTTTTCTCTAAAAACATCCACTTTCCTCTGAAAACAGCCACTCAACGTGAAGTGACAATGAAACAACAAGCAGAAAGTTGGGAATCATTAAGAAAGAGATACATGATAAGACAGAAAATATCACATTGCCATTATAAAAAATCCATGGTATGCCCACACCTTGAATCTGAATGTGTGCAGATGTGGTTGCTTCATCTCAAAAAAGGTACATTGGAATTGGGAAAAGTTTGGAAAATGGCAATACAATTACTGGGGATATGGAATGGCTGCCATATAAGGGGAGATTAATATGACTGGGACTTTTTAGCTAGGAACAGAGACAACTAAAATGGGATATGATAGAAGTGTATAAAATTATGATTGGTGCAGAAAAAGTAAATAAGGAAAAATATGTACTTCTTTCCATAACACAAGAACTAGGTCACCAAATGATATTAATGAAAAGCAGGTTTAAAAGAAAGAAAAATAAGTCTTTTTTCCACACAATGCATAGTTAACATGTGGAACTCCCTGCCAGAAGATGTTGTGAAGGCCCAGACTTGAACAGGGTTCAAAAAAGAATTAGATAAATTCATGAAGAATAAGTCCATCAATAGCTGTTAATCAGCTATCTCTAGCCTCATTTTTCAGGCTGGGAATGGACAACAGGGAGGGATCACTTGATGATGACCTGTTCTGTTCATTCCTTCTGAGACACCTGGTATTGGTCACTTTGAAAGACACGATATTGGGCTAGATCAGGTATGGGCAAATTCAGGCCCTGGGGCCAGATATGGCCCTCCAAGCATTTCTCTCCCGCCCGCCCAGCTGATTCGCAGAGGTGCATACTTACAGCCTGCAAGGAGTGCTTGGCTGCCATTCCCCCAACCCTGCTCTGTCCTGCAGCGGAGCTGCTTTCAGGATTCTCTGGCTAGCTGTGGAGTGGAGTGGAGGGGAATGCTGAAGTCAGGATGTTTCCCTGACTCTGTACCCCATCTCTGCAGAGCAGCGGTTGTACAGAGAGAGAGACAAACAGTCTGCAAAGCTGCTCCAGTCTGAAGCATGTAACTCAGAGGAGAGCAGGGGGAGACAACAGAGCAGGACAGATTTCCCTTAAAGAGACAGACCATGGCTGCTCTCGGAAATGTAGCCAGCAAATACAAACACACACTATGTCACTGTTACACACCCCCAGCCTGTGGCACACTCACAATATCACTGCTACACACACTTGTTCCAGTCTCTGTGCCACACAGTCATGGTCACATACACTTTCCCATCTCTGTGCCCCACACACTCAATCTTGTCACAAAGTCTGCGTCCCACACACCAAGTGTCTCTCACTCAGATACCCACTCTCTCGCTCTATACCTCCAGCCCCACCCCTTCTGCCTGAGGCCCCACCCCTTCCAGGGGGGCTGGAGCCAGCCTGCAACTACATACCAAAATTTGTGAAGTGGCCCCCCTGCAAAAATTATTGCCCACTCGTGGGCTAGATGGATCTTTGGTCTGACACAAAATTACTGTTCTTATGTTAGTACAGGGAATCTTAAAACTGTGATCACAGAGATGTAGTGGTCATATTGTAGTGGTTTCTCCAGCTCAATAGACTTTTTAATTTTACTTTTCCATATAAGAAAATGCTGTGTTTGCCAAATATATTACATAGCCAAGAGCAAAAGATGGTTCATGTGATTGCAAATGAGAGGGAAATTGGTTCACAGGGAAATTTTTGTATTAAAATGCTATTCTCTCTTCACTTCCTCTCATATGCACACACTACGGAAAAGTTTTAAAGCCCTGTTCTCTGGCTGTAAAAGACAATCTCACATTTGCTAGGCATGACCTGGTAACCACACAGAAGATTGTGCAACCACAGTTGATAATTACTGCCTTAAATCTATCACTTTGGTTGGAATATAGGTGGACTATTTTGTTCTTTTAACAAAATAGGGATGTATAATAGAAAATGCTGCTTTCCATAGTCAAGGCACGATGTGTTCTGTTTGGCAGTCTTAATATACCTTTCCCCAGCAGATCAGATTTCATCCTTTAAAGCTCTTCAGAATAAAAGAGGAATACCCATTATAATATTGTAAGTAGTATTAGCGTGCTCCATTTTCCAAAGTGGGGGTGGGGAACTAACTTTGTAAACATGACTCCCGGGGGTTTCATTTCCTTTCTGACTTTCTACTCTTGATAGTTACCCTTTAATTCTAAAATGTATTCTACCTTATAAAATCAATTAGGCTTTTAAGCAATCAAGTCTTTACCGGCTTGCTTTGTATGTCCACTTTTTAGTACAAAAAAATGTGTTTATGTGAGCTACCTGCTTAGGCTGCTAGGCCTAAATGTAACCACTTGCTCTACACTTCAGCAATTGAGCTATGAGTGGCAAAGATTCACAGGAGAAAAAGCACATGTGGGGGATGGGGAGTGTTCCCTTAAGGCTTTGGAGAGGCTGCAGAGTTGTGTAGGGGCTGGTGTTTCTCCACAGGGGATGCAGTATATCCCTAACATGTGCCTTCATGAGCGATGGGAAGGAGGATGAGAACTCTTGAGTAGCAGTAGGACATCCAGCCCAGATTCTGCCTCACTCCCCCAATCTCTGTGCACTAGACAGCAGAAAGACACAATGACCTGGAGAACCACATCAAAGACATTCATCCTTAATACAGCCTTCTGAAATACACCCCACTTCAGCCCGGCCCTCTCACACAGTGGAATTGCACATGTTCTGCTATCACAGGTCTTGGGAGACACAGAAACTGACCTTTATTTAGGAGAAATGCAGAGTTTTCAAATCAGTCTCATTCTGCTTCTATCCTGCTTCATCTGACCCTACCTTTAAGCAGGATACGAGTATGAAGAGGGGGAGGGGAATTCCTACACTTTTCATCAATATATTGGCAATTGACGTTGGAGCCCTTTCATGCTCTATGATTTCCCTGATTGTTTTCCTCTTTTCAGTCCTGCTCTCAATTACTCATGGATGTTGTGGTTTGGCTAAGATCAAGTGTAGCCAAAAGGTGGACCAGGGCAAAGTCTTCAAGGTGGTATACAAGTGGGAAACCAGTAACCATTTCCTCCCCAGGGGCAGCTTCACCTGACTGGAGGTTCCTCCAGATGGCCCAGTTCAACTGCATCCCACTGAATGGAGGCATCCACCATGGAAATCAGGACGAGTAATATAGGAAGTTCATCTATACCAATGGCGTGCTACCCTATGTTGTGTGTGGCTGCAAGCCCCCTTCCAGAGCCTGGCATCTGTACCACCACACCATGCAAGACTGCCTAGTCACAACCTTCCCATCACTTGTAGAAAAGGTGGCCATGAACTTCGCCATCCCCGGAATGGACAGCCAACTGGATATCACCACCTATGAGGAATGGAAGATCAGCATGGTAGATGGCTCAGTTATCCTTAAAAACAGGACCCTGGTTGATCGTTTATTTTTTTAAATTATTATTGATTATTAGATAACTGGATAATTGATTAATGGAGGCCTGGGCGCATGGGACCCTGGTAACAAGCAAGTGTCGGGAGAACGCTGAATCGGTCAGCTCTACACTTGGATGATGTGGTAACTCAGGGTGTCAGATGCCTTCAGGTGGTTGAGGGGCATGTATCTAGAACACATCACCGGATATTGGCAATACCAGAATGAAGTGAAGTGCCAACAAGAAGCAAAGTCAGGAACGTAACTGAAATACTTCCCTGATGGATTTATTTTCTGAGAAATATCCCATCCTAAATTCTCAGTTACTGAGAGAGAATTTACACACTCTGCAATATTTGCTTTGTATATCCAACTCTCTGTGTAACTTTTCATGAGTGATGTACCCAAATATTTGGATGATAATATCTAAATCGTGTCACTGAATTTTATTAATTTAAATTTGAGTTATTGCTGACTATATACTATATGTATTTTATGACTTTTAGAACAACCTTTTTTTTTTGGCTAATTTAAGCACAATACAGAAATTCTTTCTTGAACCTTGTGTACTATATAATTTTAAAATTAGCTTTAACAAAAATTAAATCTGTTCTTATGACAGTGTAATATCTAATGTGCATTTAATTGGTTTTTTTTATGCAGTCCAAGCAGCAGGATGGATTTAATGATTTAGTGGGTCTTGCCCATGATTTGTGTCATCCTACCTTTCATTTTAAAGAAAGATGAAGCAAATTACATGGGGGGACTTTTTATGCCCATCTTTCAAAGGTAATAGGTTTAATTAGGTGGCCAGTTTTTTGAACTGGAGGTTAATAATGGGCTTATGATTGTTGAAATACCACAACTGGCTAGTGCGCCCAGGTTCTCTGCTCCAGCCTGGGGAATAACTCTAACGTGCACCAATTGTGGTTCAACCAGAGGTAACTAAACTCCAGCCGCTCTCACTCCCTGTCCCATGTAAGCTCTGCTCTCGGCCTAAATAACGTGGGTGGTCAGCCAGGGAGCTCTGCAGCAGGAAAGGGAAGAATTCTTCCTGAGAATACTGAGGTGTAGCAGAGCTACTCTGCGACTGTTACGTCCGCCGTAGCCTCTGCAGCCATTGCACCTCCATTCAAAGCAGGGGAAAGGACTGGATGATCTGACAAATGCAAACCTCCAGGTGTACTTGGAAAGCACTGCTACACCCAGCAGGTGCAGTAGACCTATGGGAGCAGTACCTGCCCTGAGTAAGCCTCTGACATGCTGGCACTGCTTCTGCCACTCAAATAGTAGAGTTACTGTGTTAGGGGCCCTCTGAAATGGCTGAACTTTCCCCCAAAGGAACAATAATTATTATCATCACATTCACTTAGAAAGCATCCACTAATGAATTGCTTCAGACTTGTTAGTTTGTAAAAGGGCTGGACTGAATTGGTTATAGGCTGGGATTGCAGTTGGGGGGGGGGGGGGGGGGGGGGGAATTTAGGCCATGTCTATTCTATAGACCTTAGAGTGACAGAGCTGTATCCACTGTAAACTCTCCTGTGTAGCCTCTCTATGCCAACAGCAGAAAATTTCCCCATTGGCCTACTAAAAACCACCCCCAACAAGTGGCAGTAGTACTGTCTATATTGGTGCCTCTGTTCTGTAGCTTACGTATTTTTTCACCCTCTGAGTGACATAGATTATACTGACAAAAATGCAAGTGTAGATATAGCCTCAGTAATTTCCTGTCCTGTCCTCAGTCATTTGGATTTTATTATTTGAAGGGGATGCTGTTGTCAATGAAAAAAACAATTTTGGAGCAGAAGGTGTTTTGTTATGTACAAAATTGCAGTGGCATCATGACAAGCCCCAGTGCATGTTTTGCTTTCCTGGTAATTCAAGATCCTATGGCAGTTTGCCTAAAAGGTGGTTGCTAACCACTGTGTCTTGGGCACATTCCATTTTGAATAAATACATTTTCCCTATCAAATGTCTTACTGACTGCATTAGTCTTGTTCACTGTCTATCTCTGAGCTTTGTGTGGCGGCGTTGTGCACTGTTGAATCACTGGCTTGATCTACCCTGCAGGTGTCCATAGAAGCTAAAATGCCATTTGCAGGTATATGCAACCTCATTGTACATTCCTTGTGCACCACAAAATCCTGCCAGAGCCAATGACTTTTGGGAATGAGGGGAATATGTGGGATTCTTGTGAGCCAGTGAGAGTCAATGGTGTTTGGCTCCTCTCAGTACCAGGCCCATAATTTGTAATATGCATTGAGATCTTTGGGCATAAAAAATGCTATATACTCATAAGCTGATGCTAGTTATTACATTGATGCAAGGTTTAGCAATAACAAATTGGTTTTGAGTTGAAGGCTAAGCTGTGTTTTTAAAGGGAACTTGGGGAAAATAAAAATCAAACTTTACTAAATAGCAGAAGACTAACATAAAAGCTGTGGGTGGTTAAGATTTGGAAGCTGTAGATAACACTTGATGCTTTGGCATTTGGAGAGATTCGAGCCCAAACTTTGGTTATCTCATTGATCATTTGATTAAAACGTCACATGAAACTGGGTATTATGTATGGGGCTGGACAGGAAGAGATATTATTTGAGCCAAGAAGCAAGAAAGGTTATTGCATCTCATATCTTAAGTCCGTGCTGAGACTATGGTGATGCCATTTATAAGATAGCAGGAATGCCGTGTTTGAACAAAGCAAACATTTTGTACAACCACGTGTTGTTGCCTTATTCCAGGTCATCAGAAATTATAACTCTGGAAACTACAGCCATAAAAAGAAAGAGTATACACTGTATATAGAGAGTGAGAGAACCCATTCTTGTGAGATTTCAAGTTGTATTATGTAGACTTGTATATAAAGTTTTCTGTGCTTATCTGAACAGAAATTGAATGGGTTTGAATGAGATCATTTGGTGATGGGGATGTTGTGAGATATGATGGTGGGAAGAATTCAGCTTTAACTTTTTGCATTTCCTGACTTTGGGTGACTTTAATTAAGTAAGCATAAGGCCAGATTCTGGAAATCTTTGCTCACAGAGTGGGTGTTTAATATATAACACCCACTGTAATAGAATTATTCTCCAGGCTAAGATATTTATGCTCTGCCCTAGTGAGGTGTTATCATAATAGGTAAATATAATTCTTCAGGGTGTGCTTTTTTTTAAGGAACACATTTAAAAAACAACAAGGAGACTACAGCTAAGGGGTAATGGACTCACTTCATCCTTCTGCTGCCTTCTATCCCCTTCAGTAATACACATGTGTGTGTGTTCAGGAGACATGAAGCTGCTGATAGACTTTGCCCAGCTGCTACATCTGCCCAAGAAGTGCTCACCTCTTTGGGTAGAGCGCCATTAAGCTGCACAAAGACAATAGAGGGGTTTTTCCCATTTGTTGCTTCTTAGCCTTACCTGCTTAAGAATGGTAGCAATTTTAGTACAGAGGCACCAGTGTCTCAAATGTCTTCTTGTCTTGTAATTTAAAACCTGTAAGCAGTGTGCTCTTTAAGATTGCAGGTAGAGAGGAAGCTTGTGCCAAGAGCTGCCTCTGCATCTAGACAGAAAGTGCACACCTCATAATGTGTATCTCTTTAAATTAAATGGAAACTTTCTATTGCAAAAGGCCAGGCCAGGTTTTTCCAAATATTCCTACATAATTAGTAAGTAAGTAAGTAAATATATATATACATTAACAAATAATCTTTTTTTCCATATCAAAAGCCAATGAGTGCTACTGACTCAATCCTGAAACTCTTATATCATGCCTGAATAAGAATTTATGGCATCAGTTCCTACAGTATAGCTGGGCTTTGTTTCTAGTTTCAAACATCAGCTAATTTTGCTGCAATCCTGTCTACAGCCAGCTAGCTGGAATATTTTTCACCCTCACTGAATTAAAAAACAACCACTCACATTTCTTGCTCCAATTTTCCAAATGAAAAAATAAAGAGTCACTTTGGAGCTGAAACCACACACAGCAAAATTCATCATGAGAAGTGGCTGATTCAAAGTTATGAGTGCACAAAAAACCAGGGGTTATAATAGAAAGTACATGGCAACTTGAATTAAAATGGACCTATGGATATTCACTATTATATCACTAGCAACATGGCACCAAAACAAAACAGTGAATTCAAATCTCCCTAAGCTTGGGTGAAGTTCCAATCTTTATCTGAGTTTCACAACTTGGTCCATCGGTACATATATATATATAAACACACACATGCCCACTATGATACAATATATACCATAGTTACTTCCTGTAAATAGTCATTTGACTGGCATTCTGGAGAATATGTGAGTTCTGGAGAATATGCAAAGTTAACTTGTTTATGTTTGAAATAGTTACCATATGATCACAACTGGGAGAGTCACTGGTATGTTTTTTTAGGAAAATAAGTATTGACTTAGGAAGCCTCCTGATTATTTTAAAAGCTCTTCTTTTGACAGAAAGATTGCATTTGTGGTTTATGAAAGTCCAGGCATCTGGAAATCTACTTGTCCTTGACATTAGAAAGAGCCCGGGGGAAAGAGCATTTGCTTGTTTAGCACCTTAACATCAGAGCCGATTCCTGCAATATTTGAGATCTCTAACACTGTTTTCTTACTTTTATCATTCTAGTGTGTTAATGCACCAGTTTCAGAATGGGCAAGCTCTAATTGTTAAAACAGAATGTAAATTAACCCTACAGGGTTACATTATTATCATCAACTATTATTATACAGATTTCAAGGACCATGGCTGGAATTGTGCCTGACATTCTGCGGGGCTCATTTGAATAAGAATCACACCTCATGGTCACTATGCTATGGAATGAAATATTTGACTAAATAAACAAGATTTCTCTGCCTTAAGCAAAGGAGCTGAAGTGGAGTAGAATTGTACTTTGCACAGTCGAGCCCTTCCTCCCATAACTGACCTCTCCAATGTATCCAGAAACCTGCAAAGGCAACTCTTGCTGGTATTTCTCTTCTCTTGATACATTGCAGGTTCTTTTAGGTAAATATCAGTATGGGTAGGAGTGGAAATCCCCTCCCCAGCTTTGACTGTAAAATGAAATTCCCACCAGTATCTCAAATTGACCAAACAGTGAGTCACTGCCAGGGTGACTAAGTGAAATGAGATAGATTTTTCATAAGTTCATAATAAGATTCAATTTGGAGGGGGAGGGGGACAGTCCAGCAGCTCAGGGAATAGGAAGCAGACAAAAATCTGCTGCCCCATGTGGGCAGCTGCAGAAATCCCTGAGTTGTACAAAGCTGACCCAGGGGTAGGAGTAATGCAGGCCGAGAGTGGAAGGGAGCCTGGCTGGAGCACACCATACTCCCCTGATCCTACTCCAACAGCAGGACCTCTGGGAGACTGGTTGTGATAGCTTAAGTCAGAGTAACCTTGAGACTCCTTTAAGTTCTCATGCAGGATCAGGGGAGCAAAAAAAAGCTTCTTTCCCCTCCCTCTACCCCTGCATCACACATATCCTGCATAAAACAACAGCTCAGCTAGAACTGAGGATCTGGTCCTACCTCTCTGGCAGGAAGGGAGGGAATATTTCTGAGCGAGGAACACAAGTTGGGGGCCATATTCTAGCCTCCATTGCAGGGCTGCACAAATGGGAGGAAGGGAGCTCTTGTCATGAGTCTGATCTTGTGCCTGGGGCAGCCAGAACCCCTGACTTGGGCTCCCTGGCTCTCATTCATGCTGCCTGCAGCACACAAGTATATTTCATTGCTCTCAGCAGCAGGTACTTGCAACCCCCAGGAAGATAATCTACGCTGTTGAGTGCAAGAGAAAGTGGCCAATGTTCTGAAGCCTCCCAAGAGGGCTGCAATTGAGATTTGGCATTCTCTCCCACTAAGGCTATGTCTAGACTGGCCAGTTTTTCCGGAAAATCAGCCGCTTTTCCAGAAAAACTTGTTAACTATCTACACTGGCCACTTGAATTTCCGCAAAAGCACTGACGATCTCATGTAAGATTGTCAGTATTCTTGCAGAAATACTATGCTGCTCCCGTTCGGGCAAAAGTCCTTTTGCACAAAAGGGCCAGTGTAGACAGCTCAGCTTTGTTTTCCGCAAAAAAGCCCCAATCGCAAAAATGGCAATCGGGGCTTTTTTACGAAAAGCGCGTCTAGATTGGCATGGACACTTTTCCGCAAAAAGTGCTTTTGCAGAAAAGCGTTCGTGCCAATCTAGACGCTCTGTTCCAAAAATGCTTTTAAAGGAAAACTTTTCTGTTAAAAGCATTTCCGGAAAATCATGCCAGTCTAGACATAGCCTAAGGGTATGTCTACACAGCAGAGTTTTTCTGGAAAAACAGCCGCTTTTCTGGAAAAACAATACTTACATCCACACTGCAATTGTGTTCTTTTGACAAAGTCAAAAGAATGCAGGGGGTTTTCTGACAGTGGTAAACCTCTTTCAATAAGGAAGCAGCCTTTTTCCAAAAGAGCTTTTTTGGAAAAAAACATGTGTGGATGGGGAAGAGGGTTTTTTTCGAAAGAGGAGGTCTCCTGGAAAAAGCACAGGTCCCCTGGTGGCCACTCCATCCACAGCGATCAGAACTTAAATACGAGATAGCATCCAATCAATGTGGACGCTATCTTTTGAGAAAGCACATCGCTTTTTTGTTGTGCTTTTTCTGTGTGGATGCTCGCTTTCAAAAGACGTTTTCCCAGAAGATCTCTTCCAGGAAAGCTTCTTCCAAAAGAAGCCTGCAGTTAACACATAGCCTAAGGAGGAGAGAGGGCATCACACATGTAAAGGGTGCAGCAATCACTGCTCCTTTGGGTGTCAACAGTCATGGCCACCAGCATGCCTCCTGTTTCTCCCAATCTAGCAGGGGTTTCCACAGTTGCATACTAGCCCCAGGAGGCTAGGGCAATGAAGAGATAGGGAGAAAGAATCTGCGTGATTATGAGACAGAGAATGCATTCCCTTAAATAACCTCCGCTGCCTGCTGGAGTTATCAGAGCATGCCTTTCTAATGCCGGGTAATGTCATGTTCAGTTCAGTAGTTCAAATCTGTGTATTTTGTTTAAGCCTTCTCATAATTGAACAGCGAGCTCATGAACTGCCACTTCATTCAGTGGGAACTGGAAAATTCCATCCACGTACAATGACATGCTTAAAAACGGCAAAAATAATCTTGTTCAAAGTATGAACTCTAATAGTCAGTTGCTCCTTCCTATGCCAGTAGCAGGTACATTAGGAAGTGGAACAGCTGCTAAGTTCCTTCTGGGATCTATTTTGTGTGTCTGTGTATGTTTGGGAAAGTCTGGCTCTTTGCTGCTCTCAGATGAATCACTCTACTAATGGACTAGCAAGTGCACGAATAATGTTATCAGTGATGCAGCCCATGGCTCCTGTATTGCCTTAATATGCCTCCAAAACAATTTGGTAAATTACTTCCATTACAGGGTTTAGATAGTATCCCATTAAAGATCAAACTTTTGGTAAAATGTCATTTCTTTGAAAGATATATGTTTACTATTAGGTGTCAAGGCTTGTTTAGTACTTTCATAAGAGAATATACAGTGGCTCTGCTCTCTTTATCTATTACTTTAAGTGTTCTCTCTAATACTTAAAAGATGGAACCACAAAAGCCAAGAAGTTCAGTGACACAGAGTTTCTTGCATCTGTATAAAATGCTACCTAATTTTTCACTGAGGCTGGTGCCTGTGAGTAAGATAAATGAACTCCTCTCCTTGTCACATATTGAATTGTTTCCATAGTGTATGTATTTGATAAGTCTTCAAATTAAAGGGATATACCATCATCAAAAGATTTAGAAAAAATATTACATAACCATACTGGTATTAACATTAAAAAGGACTGACTTTTCACCATTTATGCTGGCTGTTTACTTTTGACACTTCATTCATTTTAGACAGTGAAACTACACTGGCTGGCTTCGCTTTCAAGTTGCATGATCTGGCTTCCAGGATAGGTTGGGATTGGTCCTGCTTTGTACAGGTGGCTGGACTTGATGACCTCCTGAGGTCTCTTCCAGCCCTAGGATTCTATGACTAATACCATTCTGCCATGTTTGGGTTTCCTGCACTGAAGGGGAATCTAACTCAAACACTTTTTTCTAAATCAATCATGCAAAAATTTTCTATTTGTATTATATAATATAACCTCCATTCCTCTTTTTAAAACAAAACTAAACATTTGCTATTTCCCCCTCTTTACATTGCCTCCTTTCAATGGTTGCATTAAATATAGAGTTTAGATTTTAAAAAGAGATGCATTTTGCCTCAGTCAAATAATATTTGATTTTTTTTAAATGATAGTTTATGGCATGCTTAAGTGCTGGTTTATTTTGTCTTTAATATTTAGTATTTGATCCTTTTGATGAAAAGCAGATTTGAATGCTTATGGTATGTGTGTTATTCAAATAGCAAACTTTTTGTTCATTGCAAACATATTGAGATGTAACTATTGTGACAGCTAAGAGTTTTGTGAAGAAGCTGCTAATCCTTGAAAAATGTTTTGTTATAATAAAAAAAAACCCCAGTCAATTAGTAAGTTTGTACACATACAAAGTAGTTCAATTATAACTTGTATTAAATGAGTATTTGGAATGCTTCCATTGATTTATCTTTCATCTTAAAAAATTATTAACGAAAACATGTTATTGATATTTTCATTTGATAAGAAACTAAAGATTGGCAAAATCCGTTTTACTGCTAAGCTAGGAGCTGAGATCAATCTTTATTGCACTTGAGAATTGAAAGTAGAAAGCTTCTGGCTCTGCTGCAGCTTCGGCTGCCTGGGCAATTTGCATTATGTTACCCATGATAGTAGTGTGAGGATTCATGGCCACAAATGTAATTTAAGAAAACACTTTCAGTTCTTTTTACGCCTTCTCAGTATTTTCAGGCAGCTGAAGTGCCTTTTGCTATGGGAAGAGTGAGATTACTTATTTCCTGTATTTAACTGAGTAGACCCATTGAAAGGCAGTAACTTCTTAGCTTCTGAGAGAGCCTTTTTTCCCCTGGTCTTTTTAACAAAGGAAAAATGAAAAGAGGGATTTAGTCCTGATGAGAAGTGGTAGATTTACAGCCTGGAGAGTGAAGTCCTCCACTAATCAACAGAACAGGAAAAGAAGAGGTAGCAATGTCCCCCACCTTGCTCTGCCAGCTTCCAACAACTTTACACTTGAGGGGCCACCTCTAGGGTCAGGAAGCTAGTTCAGCCTTTATGCTTGATGTATTTAATTCTGGCATTAGTTTGGATTTATAAATTCTGCAATTTAATGGTGCTATGAGAAAAGGTGGAACCTTGGGAGGGCTCCATCTCTGTTTTACTAACTAGCTGCCAGAGGGTGAATTCCTGACATTGGAGGAGATAATTCCCATTCACTTCTCTGAGGCCAAGATTTCACCAAAGTCCAAATCTGTACAGTCTAAGGGCAGTTAAACATCTTTTTACAAATGTCAAGTTTGACATCATTGCGTTTACACTCAAGGTACATCTAGACTACATGGCTCCGTCAACGAAGCCATTAAAATAAAAATGGCCACCGCGCTGTGCCAACAATCAGCTGATCAGGCACAGTGCGGCAGTCTAGACGCGACACGGTCGACAAGGGAAGCCTTTGTTGACCGCTCCAATAAACCTCGTTTCACAGCCCGACTCTCCAGTTTCATGCCAGTAAATTTGGTTCCAGCCATGGCACACGTTTCCACAGCACTTATGTGAGTACAGTGATTACACAACTCACAGGAGAGCCACTGCTGGTGTGGAAGCTATGGTATGGTATGTCAAGTTCATAATTTTCTAAGTATTTCAGGCATTTGGTGGGGGTGAGAAAGAATGGACCTTCCTTATCTATTGCTTTTGGGCAGAAGGACACTGATAATTCTGAACCTGGTCTTTTGCTCCCAGCTACAAGGCAGGCACTGTATTAACTTGCAATCCTGTTCAGTGCTTGCAAAAAGAAACTCTTGACAACATAAAAGATTCTTCTGTTTACAGAGAACACCTATGAACACATTACAAGGCAAGTGGTATATTCTCCATCACTTTATGTATTTCTGGAAATATTAATTAGTCAAATATTAGTAACTGGTTTCAATACAATGGTAAACAGGCCTCCTGCTGGGGGTGTGTGTGAGAGGGTGAGAAAGAGCAAAAAGGCCCTGGGCCTGGCAATACAAAGACTATACTCTAATTTAGTGAAATTCTCTGGCTGGTGGTATACAGCTCAGACTAGATTCTTCTGGCCTTGAACTTTATTCATCGATAAATGTGGCCCCTTATTTGGCAGTGATAATGAGCTTCCAGGACCATAAAAATTTAATGAAGTGTGCACCTTTTTCCTTTGGGACCATTTAATCTATACCATCCATGATCCATGCTTATGTGAATGGCACTGATTACCTGATCTTGAAGACAGGTCACTGGTCTGGGTTCATTATGAGATCTGGTTTCTGCTCCTGAATCTGATACTGACCTGCTCTGCCATCTTGGATGAGTCACTTCACTTCTCCCACAATTTGTCTGTCTTAACCATTTAATAAACAATGGCTAAATTGCAATACATTATAATATTATATACCTGGGAAGGCAAGCCACTGTGTTCTGACCGATAATGTTCAAGGTACAAAGACCTCCAGGAAGTTGAGTCATTTTTCTGTCCTCAGAAATATGTCTCAGAGTTTGTGGCTGCCCAAACTTGGACATTGTTATACATACAGCACTCAAAACAATAAACTCTGACTCCTTTTGCGGAAGTCACTAGATGCTATAGGATTGCTCTATGCAGTGTACGCAGAGAAGAAAGTATAACACAGTTTATGACAAAATTGTGTATTATGCCACATCCACCATTCATTAAAGTCTTGTTTAATCCAACACATGATCATCTGGTTCACATTGCCCAGTGTGGATAAATTTACCGGGTGAGGGATTTATGGTAAAGGATGCGTTGTGAGCTTCATGGTCCACGGAGAAAGTGACAAATAATTATCGTTCCTTGGACTCCATTCAATATCAACTCAAGTTTGATTTACCACAGAGGCAATGGAGCTTTCTGGATTGGTTTTGTACTTTACACGTAATTTGTGCTGCAGCAGAAATTAGATGGCGTTTTAGAGACAGTCCACTATGTCCAAGTTTGGGCAGCCACAAACTCTGAGACATATTTTTGAGGACAGCAAAATGACTCAACTTCCTGGAGGTCTTTGTAACTTGAACATTATTGGTGAGAACACGGTGGCTTGGCTTGACTGGATTGCCTACAACAAACAATAAATAACAAGGCACTGCTATAATACAATAAATAAAAATGATGAACTAGAAGTGTGGGGCTGATACGGCAGTAGAGGTGGATGCCATGCTCCAGGGCAAAAGTACTTTGCTTCAGTGCAGGCAATAGGCTAAATTCTCACTGGAGTTCCTACCACACAAATCTAATATTGGAACAGATGCTGCCTTGGAGTATCCTGCCTTACTACCCACACCTATTACAGAAATGACTCCCGGGGAGGAAATAAACAATGTAAGAGATTCACTTGGTCCCTAGCTGCCACAACTGCAGAAATTATGATGCTGAAATCCAGGACCTGATCCAAAGACTATTAGAGTTGCTTGAGGTCCTTCCATTGACTTCAATAGGCTTTGGATCAGGATCTAGGAGACCAAATTTTCCATTGGATCAACTAAGCTCATTGGTAACCCTGCGTGAGACACCAGGGACAAGATGACCCCGAGAAGACAACAAATCCTTTGTTAATATCGTAAATACCTCATATCACACTTTCAATCTCTGCTGGCTAGCATATATTCCCAGACTACTTTCAGTAGATGCTGGTGCAGAAGTCTCGCTTCTTTGTTATAGTTCCTTCATCCAATACTGCCCCGAACACACCTGTGGTGCAACTATTGGGCTATTGCAGAGCTCTGACTTTAAGTGTAGTCTTTTCCCACGTAAGGCAGTGAACCTACCTAGGTTACTTTACCAGAACTACAACTATGGGGTTCGATATGTTAAACTCTCAAATCCCAGGTGCTGAGCGGCTTAGACAGGCCTGAGACCACAAACTAATTTTACACAAACTACTAAGCATCCTTCAGATGGTAATGAATATCAACCACTAATGAAGAGAACTTATTTATGATACATAGTGCAATATGCTTCACTTCCCTGTGGGCTGGATAGAAGATATTGTTGCATGGGTGCAGTTACAGGTATTTTTTAGCCATCTCATCTACTGTATGTTTGAGAACATTTGTGTGTGTATGGGTACGTCTAGACTACATGCCTCTGCCGACAGAGGCATGAAAACTAGGCTACCCTACATGGTCAAAGAAGCCGGGATTTAAATATCCCCAGCTTCATTAAAATAAACATGGCCGCCATGTTGTGCCCGCTCAGCTGATTGTCAGCACAGAGAGCGAGTCAAGACGCACATCGGTCGACCTATAAATGAGGTTTACAGGAGCTGTCGACAAAGGCTTCCCCTGTCAACCGATCTGCGTCTTGACTCTTGTGCTGTGCCGATGATCAGCTGAGCCTGCACAGCACAGCAGCCATATTTATTTTAATGAAGCCAGGGATATTTAAATCCCGGGTTCTTTGACCATGTCAGGTAGCCTAGTTTACATGCCTCTGTCGGCAGAGGCATGTAGTCTAGACGTACCCTAGGTGTGCATCTGTCTGTGAGTCTGTCTGTTTAAGAACTCCTCCTAAATGGTAAGAACTAGGACCGCTGAATTTGGTATGCAGCTTCTTCTTATCATAACTTAAAGAAATGTCAGGGTTTGGTTGTGCCAGGACAACAGGATGTGCCTGGAATTCAACTGTTTCTCATCAAATGGAAAGGGAGGGCTCTGACAGCAGGGACAGTTATACTCATGAATGACCACAGAAGGACAGCAAGTGCCCCAGCCCCAGGAAGCAGCCACCATCCTGGCCTGTCCTGGGTCTTAGTTGCTGGTCAGGCAGCATCACCCCTACTGTGGCCCAGGGAACAGCTGCTGGCTGGGCAGTGTGGCTGCCACCAACCTGGGATGATCCTGAGGAGCAGCTGCCAGATGGGCAGTGTGGCCCACACAGCCCTGGATTGGTCTCAGGGAGTAGCCACTGGCTGCCCTCATTTCTTGCCCTTAGCCCTCACACTCTCTGTATCCATACCCCTTGCCTGAACTCCCCTACACCCCACATCTGCCCTGAGCCCCCCATACCTAACCTCTGGTTCTGACTCCTACACCCCCACATCTCCACACCCTGCCCTGACACCTCACCCTCTGCCCTGAGCTCCCCACACACCCAACTTCTTGCCCTGACTCCTGCATCCCCCCACATTTCTGCCCTGAGCCCTTCACACCTTCCAACCTCCTGCCCTGATTCCTGCTTCCCCATCCTGTGCCCTGAGCCTCTCCACCTCCTCACCCCCTACCTGGCTGCTCCACCGCCACACCCTGCTCTGAGCCCCCCCACCCCGCCATACCCAACCCTGACTGTTGCATCCTCCACACATCCCCTAGGCTCTGTCCTGACTCTTGCACCTCCAGTCCTCTTCCCTGAAGGACCCAAGCAATACCAGGTAAATCTTCTAGTGCATCGTAAAAGGCAAAAGAAAATTATAAATATTTTTTAAATAATGTTTTCCCAGTTTTATGATCAATTTGCTAGTTGGGTATTTCCAGATTTGCCTAGCGCTAGCCAAATCCTGTACTCACATACATTTATGCAGAGAAAAACAAACAGGTAGAGTAATGCATAATGCAGAACTGAGAGGATGTTCAGTACACTGGTTTCATAGACATAAGGAAACCAATGCAGAAAACATAAAAACCCTCCTAAACATTGCCTATTTCTAGAACCAAACTTGAGCCAAAAATTTGTTAAAACTCTGAAATGTTTAGTTAAATTTTTGATCCTCAGTGATTCCAGTCTATAAGGAGGCATGATTGCAGGAATACATAAGAGAACCCATTCTTGAGAGATTTTCCATCTGGGCTTTAGCAGCCTCAACATTCAGAAGAAATGCTTTTTATATAAGCAGCCCAACCTTAGAAACAGAGCTCTGACAGTTTTGAAGTTTACCCAGTGCTAATGGGATGTATCGTTACAAATGACAGATACGTGTCCAAACTTGCAGTTTCCAAAGCTGACTGGCATATTACTAATATCATTTATTATTTATTTAGCCCTAACAAGGAACTTGACACTTGACATCCCTACCTCAAAGATCTAAGGGTACGTCTACACTAGCTCGTTAGTTCGAGCTAGGTAGGGTAATTAGGGCAACCGGAGTTGCAAATGAAGCCCGGGATTTAAATATCCCAGGCTTCATTTGCATGTTCCCGGGCACCGCCATTTTTAAATCCCCCTTAGTCCGAATTCCGTACCCTCGGCTACACGCGGCACCAAGTAGGTAGCTTGAATTAGAGATCCTAATTCGAACTACCGTTACTCCTCATGGAATTCGTACCCGTGTAGCCGTGGGCACGGAGTTCGGACTAAGGGGGATTTAAAAATGGTAGCGCCTGCGAACATGCAAATGAAGCCCGGGATATTTTAAGCCCGGGTTTCATTTGCAACTCTGGTTGCCCTAATTACCCTACCTAGCTCAAACTAATGAGCTAGTGTAGACATACCCTAATGGATGAACACACAGAAGGTGGCTGGGATATAGTGGGAAACTCAAAGACAGGGATCACTGAGAAGTAGAGCAGTTCAGGGATTTTTGAGAAAGCTTGCAAATGAAAATACAGGTTGCGCCTCCCTAAACCTGGACTCTCTTGTCTGGTAACATCTGTGGTTTGACAGGACCACAAATGTTGCTAAACAAGAGAGACCTTGGGCAGGAGGGCTAGCAACTAAGAGCTCTGTGAAAGGCTCTGATGGTAGCAGTGTCAGGGCCTCAGCAGACCAGCTATGGTAGCGGGGGCCATGGTAGCAGGGCAGGGGCATTCCAAGAGTACTGTCCTGGCAGTGGGGACAGAGCTGCAGCAGCCTGGCTGGCAGTAAAGCTGGGCCATAGCAGCCCAGTAAAGGGAGTCCAATTGGGGCCACAGCAGCAGGGCCAGAGCTGTGTGCTGCCATGCTGGCTGGAGCAGCAGTTATGGCAGCGGGGCTGGAGCTGCCGTGTCGCCCAGCGGCACTGGGGGTGGCAGGCTGGGGGAAGGGGTCGGTGGCAGGGGACCTTCCTTGGCCCAGCAAATTCCTTCATCCAGGACCTCTCAGGTCCTGTGGGTGCTGGACCAGAGAGATTCAACCTGTACTGATTGATTCATCGAACAAGAAATGTTTGCCAGAAACCTCCTAGGTTCAAAGGACTTTCATTGAATCACAGGCAGGATTCCAAAGAGGCCCTATCTGTATTTTTGGTGGGCAGCTGGGAAGCTTGGACCTACAGGATCTTTGGATCTTAGGCAGTCCCATGATGAGGACTGCTCTAGGGCAGGGATCCCCAGGGCTTCCAGACTCCCAGGACAGCTGGCTCCCCATGCTGTCCAATTCCCAAACAGACAACTCAGGAAACCAGCTGGCTTGGGATTCTGGAAGCTCAGAGTCCCTGACCTACTAGTCCACATGGAAGGGCTGCCCTGGAGCCACAAACCCTAGGAGGCCTGGCAGCCGCTGACTAAAACTGATAAGATTCTTGTCAGTTTCAGTTAGCAGATGCTGGGGTGGGGGGAGGGAAGTTGGGGTTGCGGGGAGGAGAGGGGAGTACGGCAAACCTATTTCCTTTAAGGCAAGGCGTCATTGTTTCCCAAATGAAAATGTTTTCGAGTTTTCTGCTTGCTGGAAATGTCAAAATATTGGCATTTCCCACAAATTGGAAATCTAGAGTTTCAGCTAGCTCTGCTCTGAGGTTCTTTCAGCTGTTCTCACTGCATTTCAGTGGGGAGCCAGCTGCACTGCGAAGCCCTGGAGAACCTTGCCCTAGAGCAGTCCTCATGGTCGGACTACTTCTAATGCTCAAGGGCCCTTTCACCAGAGTCTCTCTATGCCTCCCATCTGTAATCTCTTCCGCTGGCACATGAGGAACGACCAATTCTACCTCTCCTAGAAATTGGGTCCCATCTATTCCCCTCTGCTCCACTTTAGCTCCTACCTTCCGAGACTGCCTTTGTCACTGGCAAGACTGACATTGCCATTTTGAAAGCACACCTGCTCTGGAACTGAAATTATCTGCTTTGCCATTCAGTTGCCATCATTATACCTCAAAATCCACTAAGTTTCGGGAGGGCTTTCTGTTGCAGTAGATGGGCAACTACTACTGAAAGAAGCCTCATTGCATAGCTATTTCCCTGCATCCTTAATGTTGAATTCTGAGGCAATTTCATTTTATGCCCTGTTGCAGTGCTGTGGCAAGCATAACTTAATTATTTGGTCAATTATAATATGAGGAAATACAACAAACATTATGAGAAAGGGTGTTGAATCAGCACATTTTCCACTCCATAGTAACCAATAGGATACAGTGGTGAAAATGTATTAACTGAGCAAAATCTAATAAACATAATGCTACTTACAAAGGTGTGCTATTTAATCCCCGAAAGGATTTTATGCTTCTGTTCACATGGCGATATCAGATATCATCTTGCTGAAATCAACACGGGCACCAAAGTGCTAGTCTGACTTCAGGAAGATAACTTTTTTTTTTTAAGTTTTGCATACAAATGTTGACTTATTTGGTTCTTTACAAACACAGGGGGAAATAACACACACAAACATTTTGGGCTTGATCCAGCAGTCACCAAGAAAACACTTCCCTTAACTTCATTGGGAACTTTACCTGCAGTACTGTGAACTCTCGGTGGAAGTGTCTGTCTTCTACTTGTTCATATAGGGTCATGTCTACACTAAAATTAGATACCCACAGCTGGCCTAGGTCAGCTGACTCGGTTCATAGAGGGTCAGACTGCAGGGCTGTATAATTTGCTATGTAGATATTCCAGCTTGGGCTGGAGCCTAAACTCTGGGACCCCATGGGGGAGCGAGAGGGGAATCCCCGGGCTCAGGCTGGAGCCCAGATATTTATACAACCAGCACTTCAAACTCCAAAGCTACATCTATATTGGCATGATCTTGTGCAAATACTCTTTATCACAAGAGTTCTTGCGTTAAAGTATTTGCGCAAGAGAGCGTCTACATTGGCGGGATGCTCTTGCGCAAAAGCAGGAGCCCAGAACCATTTTGGAAATGGCAAAAGGGTACCAGCCCTTTCCGGGGGCAGGGCTGGAGCTTCTTTGAGACACGTGCTGAAAGGGATCTCCCTGGACAGCCGTTTCTCTCCTGCTGCGAGCTTTAGGACCTCTTGCAGGGACTGACAGCCATAGCAGTTCTACTTGTGGTTGCCCTCTGCCTTCTTGGATACCACTGCCTTGTGCCTTAGTGCCATTAGCTGATATTTTGATCTCAGCTCTCTTTTTGTGCCATGGAGCCAGGGGTGTCCTTGTGCCTGCTCTGGCCCCTTCCTGCCATTTTGGAGTGCCTGCAGCTGCTGCTCCATGCTGCTGCACTCCTCGTCCAGGACCTCGAGGCACAGGTCACTCTGGACTCCCTCACCAGGGAGGCCATGGCATCCCTGTGGCATTCCCACTCCACTGTGGAGAGGCCCTTTTGGAGACTGGACACCAGTACTGACTGGTGGAACTGGCTGGTCCTGGGGCAATGGGACGACCAGCAATGGCTCCGGAAATTTTGGATGCGAAAGCGGACGTTCCTGGAGCTATGTGCCTGGCTCGCCCCTGCACTCCAGAGAAGCACTACCCAGCTGCGGGCACCCATCCCCATGGACAAGAGGGTCGCCATCGCACTCTGGAAGCTGGCCACCCCAGAGAGCTACCAATCAGTGTCACACCAGTTCAGGGTGGGAAGATCGACCGTTGGTGCCGTCGTCATGCAGGTAAATCCTGGGGGGGTTGGGTGCTGCACTCCATGCCCAGGGGCAGGCAAGACTCCTGGCTGGGGCGATGGGGCATGCCCTGTCACCCAGCAGTTTGGGCCGTTCCTCCCTTGCACAGGTCTGCTGGTGGGGGAGAGGCACGTGGGGCGAAGGGGCCCTGGTGTGTGTGAGTGTGAGGACAGAGGGCATCACGGGGGGATGGAAATCCCCCAAGGGAGCATGCACTCAACCTGCCTGTGATGTGTTCCCCTGTCTTTCTGTGCACTCTTCTGCAGGTCGTTCATGTGTCAGCCGATGGTCAGGGCAGTGTGTGTGTGTGTGTGTTATACACCCGAGTCTACAACTGCTAGGACACGAGGTCCTGTCACAGCAGGCAGATCTTAGGGGAGGCCGACGGGCGCCCCGAGAGGTTTTACGTCCGTGTCTTTAGCCGCTAGGGCCGAGGTCCCTTCGCAGCAGGCAGCCAACAGGCTGACAGATGCCCCAAAGTTTTACGTCCGTGTCTTTAGCCGCTTCTTCCTGAGTGGGAGCATCAGAGTTCTTGCGCAAGAAGCACTGATTTCATACATTAGAACGTCAGTGTTCTTGCGCAAGAATTCGCGGCCATTATAGACAGGCAGCAGACAGCAAGTTTTTGCGCAAGAGCGGTTGCTTTTGTGCAAGATCGCACCAATGTAGATGCAGCCCAAGTGAGTTGATGTGAACCAGCTGCAGCTCCTTAATTGCAGTGTAAACCTACCCACGGTGCCTAGCTCAGTACACTCTGAACCTTGATTGGGTTCCATTAGGCACTACCACAATATTAATAAGGATCACTCTTTATATATTCAGTTGAGTTTAGTTTGCCAAATCATATTCAGTTTATAATGGGTGAACAAGGAAAAAGTCTGAAGTTTGGAAAAGGCACTCAAAAATTCAGGTGCTTCAAAACTTATCTGTCTGATTTGGCAAATTTTATGAGGCCAATTCAAAGTATTTTACAAGCTTTTCAAGTTCGGACTAATTCCATTGGTCAGTTAACAACCTCATATCTTGATGCTTGTATAGCTGTAAATTGGAAGTAAAAATACTTACTCTACCTCGAATGAGTGTCATAAAGATGAAGGCTGACAGACTGGCCCATTGAAGTCAATGGCAAAACTAATGAATTCAGTGCTGTTAATATTTCACCCTAAGCAGTTAGTGTTTGTACAAAATTTTGAAATTGTAAATCGTTAATTGTTCTTAATTATTGTGTCTGATTTTGATAATACTCAAAATAGTATGAGAACAGTCTCTCACACAACATTTTGGTCCTTATGATGTTGACTGCACCCTGGGTGTTCCGTGATGAATAAAATTTGGGGGAAAATGATAACTAGGTTTTTTAATTGTGATTAGTACAGAGATGCTGGTTGGCTAGATAAGAACAAAGAAACTGGAGGAGGGAGCTTCCATATGCAATGTGAGCTTTTACAGATGAACAATTATTTAAGAAATCTGTGTATTGTATCTGAATATTTTTCTACCTCTCCTTAATTTCCAGGCTTTAATACTTATATTTTCCTAATTAATATTATTTAACACGCCTAGAAGGAACCTTAGCTATGACATGGCAAAATTTGTGCTTATTAATAAAAAGGGTCCCCCATGTGCACAGTTTACATCCAGATGCAAGCTTTTTTAAAGCACAGGATTATTTAGTTTTCACTTGACCTCATCTCTAATTGTATGCATATTTTGGTATTTAATGCTCTGGAAATATGATGGGGAGTGATTCATAGTACTTGCCCTAAGAAGCTCACATTTGTTCATATCCCATGTAGAAAGACTCCCTAGATTCTGCAACTTAAACCAAGCTCTAAATGGAACACACTAAGTTTACATTTCAGAGTCAATATTTCTAGCGTCTCATTTTCATTCCAAAGCTGGTCTAATTAAAATTGAGAGCTAGCCATAGTCCCGATTAGTTGCTTGCTGCAGCTGGAGGCACCTGCCTTTACCCCCATAATATTGACTATATCAGGTGTACATTCATTATGAGTGTATTGTACATTTTGTTTTATTCATGAAAAGTGGTTTATATGAGAGAGATTTCAAGACTCTCCATATCAGTAGATTAATCCTACTAATATGAACTATTAAGACACAAAAAGCCACCTTTTCATATATTAAAAAAAAGAAAAATATTTCGTATGCTCCAAAGACCTGGTGTTCACTCACTAATTCTTGTATTTGATATATAATATGAGATATATCAAGTGCAATAAAAAGTTGAGATGACAGTTGTAAGTCACTACATTATCAAATGAACAATTGGCTGATGCAGCAAAAATGCTGTTTCTTTGTTAAGCACCAACATTAAGAGGCCAATGCTCTGTGGAGTCACAAAAATGCACTGTAATCCCACATTTATAGAATCACAGGAATGTAAGTCTTGAAGGGACCTCAAGTTCTCATCAAATCTAGGGCCTTGTGCTGAGGAAGCACCATATAAATCTAGATCATCCCTGGCAAGTATTTGTCCACCTCTTCTTAAAAACTTCAGATCATCGTGATTTCACAATCTTCTTTGGAAGCTCATTCTAGAACTTAACTATCCTCATAATTAGACAGTTTTTCCTAATAGCTAGCCTGAATGTTCCTTGCCGCCGATTCCACCCCGTACTTCTTGTGCTGCTTTCAGTGGACATGGAGAACAATTGATCACAGTCCTCTTCATAACAACCCTTAACATATTCAAAGATTTTTATCAGGTCCTGTAGCCAGACAGGAACCCCCTTGTAACATCCATTTTTTCTTGCCTTGATATGCAGGCTCAGTGATCGTGAATGGCTGTAAACAGAGATATGCCAATTGCTGACCAAGAAGCTGCCGAGGAGTGCCCTTGACTAAAACCCATATTGATACGAACACACAGCCGTCCGCAAGGGGAGGAATCTTCCGCCCAGCAAAGAATATCCGGCACTCCTAATTTAGCTATCTTCCTCTCTTAGAAGTGTAAATTATTTGAAACTCCCTTGTAAGAACTGGTGCCACAAAACAGTACAATTTGGCATCTTAAGATAAGAAAGAGGATATGGCCCCCTAGGGGTATAAAGATGGGTCCAGCAGCACATTTACTCTGAGTGTCAATCTACCACCTATCTGCTGGTCAGGTTAGGTGTTTGACCTCCCGAGGTTCCACAGGAATGCCCACCTCGTATTCGTCTTTCCTAGGGATTGAGGGACCAGCTCTGGCTTGACCCGCTGGAGTCGAGAGGCACAGAAAGGGTAAAACTTGTACCTGGATGTGGCCCTTTGTCTTAAGTGTACACATAGACTTAGAGCTCTTTAAAGATTAAGCTGTCACTTGGTACCATTATTTCTATTTTCTATCTTTATTTTCTTTTTAACCATTTATAAGATCTGTATTTGTAGCAGTTACGAAATAGAGCAATAGCCATTGTAACCATAAGATCTGTATTTGCTAGCAGTTAAGAAAGAGAGCAATAGCCACTGTAACCATATGCTTTTATAAGTCTTTTCAATAAACCTGTAACTGTTTAAGTTTTTAACCTGACTCCTTCAGTTGCTGTAACAGAAGCAAGCACAATTTAAAAGAACTTCAGCCGGTCATAAGGGACAGGTATAGGAAGAGCTTGGGCGTTTTGGATCTTGTCCCTCCCAGGGGACAGAGCCGTTGGGGCATCTCTCAGTCTTTCCTACACTGTCCGCTACGAAGGGATCCTGTATCCTAGCAGCTGAAATCTGAGATGCAATAAGCTCTCCCTATAAACTCCGGGCATCTGTCAGCCTGTTGGCTGCCCTCCGCAATGGGACCCCGGTCCTAGCGGTAAAGTCACGGACGTTAAACCTTTTCTCGGTAACACACACACACACACACACACACACACACACACACACACACACAGCCCTGACCGTTGGCTGACAGGTCTCCCTTCCCCAGTCTTCTTTTCTCAAGATTAAGCAGAATTTTTAAAAATCTTTCCTCATAGATCATTTTTTGCTCTCCTTTAGCCTCTATCCAGTTTGTCCAAATCTATCCCAAAGGGTGTCATTCTGAACTGAGGCCTAGCCAGAGTCAAGTAGAGCTGGACAATTCTCTCCTATATCTTACACACAAAACTCCTGTAATCACACTCCAGAATATTTGCCTTTTTTCACAACTGTATCCCATTTTTTAATAATATTGATGAATTTATGATCTATTATAGCTCCCAGATCCTTGTCAGCAGTACTATTGTGTTAGCCAGTTATTCCCCATTTGGTAGATGTGCATTTGATTTTAACTTCCTAAGTTAAAAAGAAATAACAAAATGTTTTTTTAAGTACATTAGAAGCAGGAAGCCTGCTAAAAAGCCTGTGGGTCCCCTAGATGATCGAGCTATAAAAGCCATTGTGGAGAAACTAAATGATTTCTTTGCTTCAGTCTTCACGGCTGAGGACGTAGGGGAGATTCCTGAATCTGCACCGTCCTTTGTGGGTGATGAATCTGAGGAACTGTCCCGGATTGAAGTATCATTAGAGGAGGTTTTGGAACAAATAGAAAAACTTAATGTTAACAAATCTCCGGGACCAGATGGCATTCATCCAAGGGTTCTAAAAGAACTTAAATGGGAAATTGCTGAGCTATTATCTGTGGTTTGTAACCTATCCTTTAAATCGGCTTCCGTACCTAATGACTGGAAGGTAGCCAATGTGACACCAATATTTAAAAAGGGCTTTAGAGGCGATCCTGGCAATTACAGACCGGTAAGTCTAACTTCAGTACCGGGCAAATTAGTCGAAACAATAGTAAAGAATAAAATTGTGACGCATGTAGAAGAACATAATTTGTTGGACAAAAGTCAACATGGTTTCTGTAAAGGGAAATCCTGTCTTACTAATCTGTTAGAGGTCTTTGAAGGGGTTAACAAACATGCGGACAAGGGGGATCCAGTAGATATAGTATACTTGGATTTTCAGAAAGCCTTTGACAAGGTCCCTCACCAAAGGCTCTTGTGTAAATTACATGGCCATGGGATAAGAGGGAAGGTCCTTTCTTGGATTGAGAACTGGTTAAAAGACAGGAAACAAAGGGTAGGAATAAATGGTAAATTTTCAGATTGGAGAGGGGTAACTAGTGGTGTCCCCCAAGGGTCAGTCCTGGGACCAATCCTTTTCAACTTATTCATAAATGATCTGGAGAAAGGAGTAAGCAGTGAGGTAGTAAAGTTTGCAGATGATACCAAACTGTTTAGGATAGTCAAGACAGAAGCAGACTGTGAGGGACTCCAAGAAGATCTCACCAAACTGAGTGATTGGGCAACAAAATGGCAAATGAAATTTAATGTGGATAAGTGTAAAGTAATGCACATCGGGAAAAATAACCCCAACTATACATACAGTATGATGGGGGCTAATTTGGCTATGACAAATCGGGAAAGAGATCTTGGAGTTATCGTGGACAGTTCTCTGAAAACTTCCACACAGAGTGCAGCGGCGGTCAAAAAGGCAAATAGGATGCTAGGAATTATTAGGAAAGGGATAGAAAATAAGACCCAGAATATCTTACTGCCCCTGTATAAAACTATGGCACGCCCACATCTTGAATACTGTGTACAGATGTGGTCTCCTCACCTCAAAAAAGATATTTTGGCCTTGGAAAGGGTTCAGAAAAGGGCAACTAAAATGATTAGGGGTTTGGAACGGGTACCATATGAGGAGAGGTTAAAGCAACTGGGACTTTTCAGTTTAGAAAAGAGGAGACTGAGGGGGGATATGATAGAGGTCTATAAAATCATGAGTGGTGTGGAGAGGGCTGATAAAGAAAAGTTATTTATTAATTCCCATAATAGAAGAACTAGAGGACACCAAATGAAATTAATGGGTAGCAGATTTAAAACTAATAAAAGGAAGTTCTTCTTCACACAGCGTGTAGTCAACCTGTGGAACTCCTTGCCAGAGGAGGCTGTGAAGGCTAGGACTATAATAGAGTTTAAAGAGAAGCTGGATAAATTCATGGAGGTTAGGTCCATAAAAGGCTATTAGCCAGGGGATAAAATGGTGTCCTTGGCCTGTTTGTCAGAGGCTGGAGAGGGATGGCAGGAGACAAATCGCTTGATCATTGACTTCGGTCCACCCTCTCTGGGGCACCTGGTGCTGGCCACTGTCGGTAGACAGGATACTGGGCTAGATGGACCTTTGGTCTGACCTAGTACGGCCATTCTTATGTTCTTATGTTCTTATATGTTCTTATGACATACTTCCCATGTGTTTTAATTTAATTTCATCTTATTGATTTCTGATTAATGCTCCAATTTGTCAAGATCAGTTTGAATTCTAATACTTGTGGCTCTTCATCCCCTCAACCATAGCTTCTTAGCACAATCCCTGAAATTCTCTCTCCCACACCATTGCAGTGGCATTAAGGGCCCCCTCTTCTGGTGGGTCAGCCTGTGAGTAATTTGGGCACAGTGGGAAAGTCGCATGGAAGTCAGTCAATATAACCTTTTACTACTAATATGGTAGAAAGGGTAACTCATAGGGATGGGAACTTACTAGCTCACTAGGGGGTATGTCTAGACTACATGGCTCCGTCAATGCAGCCATGTAGAAGAGTTTACTAGACATAGGAAAATGAAGTGGCAATTTAAATAATTGCCACTTCATTTACATCAAAATGGCCACCACGCTGTGCCGATCAGCTGTTTGGAGGCACAGCGGGCCAGTCTGGATGCACCACAGTCCACGAGGGAAGCCTTTGTCGACTGCTCAGATAAACCTTATTTCACGAGGCATACCTGAGCAACCGACGAAGGCTTCCCTTGTCAACCGCAGTGCATCCAGACTGCCCCGCTGTGCTGCCAAACAGCTGACTGGCACAACGCAGTGGCCATTTTGATGTAAATGAAGTGGCAATTATTTAAATCACTGCTTCATTTTCCTATGTCTAGTAAACTCATCTACATGGCTCCGTCAATGGAACCATGTAGTCTAAACATACACTAGGATTACAGCTAGTACCGTTTGTTTTTATTCTTCACCAAAACATATGCAAATTACTTCCTGATATTCTAGGCCAGTGGTTCTCAATCAGGGCTCAGTGTACCCTTGGAGGCATGCAGGGGTCTTGCAAGAGGTAGACATTTGCCTAGTTTTACTACAGGGTACATAAAAAGCACTAGTGATGTCAGTACAAACAAATATTTTGAACAATGACTTGATTATGCTACTCTATATATTATTCACTGAAATTTAAGTCCAATGTTTATATTCCAACTCATTTATCTTAGAATTATATGGTTAAAGATAGGAAAGTAAGCCATTTTTCAGCCATAATGTGCTGTGACACATTTATATGTCTATGTCTGACTTTTTTTTAAAAAAGTAGTTTTTATATAAGGTGATACTTGGGGATAGGCAAGACAAATCAGATTCCTTAAAGAGGTACAGTAGCATGGGAAGTCTGACAATCATTGTTCTAGCCAATCCTGGTTCTTATAAGGTGCCTATCACCATTGTTTCTGAATGCCTTCCAGTAATGCATTAAGTGAAGTGATGATCTGTCACATGTTTGTACTCTGATCCTCTCCTCAGGGGGAGTAGCATATACTGTGGAGTGCTGTTATTATGTTTTAAAATATACGTCACCGAGAGTCTAGTTAGAGACACTAGGTCAATGAAATGCACCTTGCACATGGAGTGGAAGGTGATGGTTTTTAGCTCCTATGGAAGTTTGTTCCAGTGTCTCAGACTGTTCCCCCCAAAACTTCTGACTCCCACATGGACTAACATTACCTTAGTTGTTGAGAGGTCTATTGCTCCAGAGGAGTGAATTTGTTTATCACAGTTCTCATTGCAGAGTTTTAGTCAGACATTTAGATAGCCTGGGTGATGAATGACTTTGGCCCAAAATCTTGAACTGGATTGAACATTCTTCTCTGTCGCCCTACTAAGCATGGGATTTTCCAAAGTTTGCAATGTTCATCTAAGTTCTGCTCCCATTAAAATCATTGGGAAAATACTAACTTGATTTCAGTGGCAGCAGAGTTAGGCCAAGGTGCCCCCCTTCCCACAATTTTATTTCCTAAATGCACGGTTATATATGGATGTCTCTGAAACCGTGTGGAATCTTAACTCTTGCTTGCCGTTCTTGGATAGCTCAGAATCAGAACCTTCTAGTGAAATACAGCACAAAACATGAGCCTCTTCAAAAAGCTACGGGAGTCAACAGACACTCCTACAGATTGGAGTGCGCTTTGGATGGGATCTATATGCAGAAATGGAGATAAAGACCTTACTGATACTCTAATATTTTGGTTAATCAAAAATACCAGAAAAAATAGATCCCTCCAAAATTAACAATAACAATACTTACATGTTCAGTATTCATTCTGCAACATGCCGTAGTTGCTGGATTGTTCCTGCTGAAACCAGTTCAGAAGCTCAGAAGTCAAGAGGATGTTTTACTTTTACCTTTGGAATTAAGTACAAGAGAAGAAATAATTTCAGCCATAACAATGACTAAAGAAATTCAGCAAATAATCAAAAGAAAAATTGAAAGGATAAGCCTAGTTGAGCATAGCAGCCACCGGTAACTGATAAACCACAGACATTGTTGTATGTATATATATATATCCTTCCACAACCTTAACAAGCTCATACAAAAGACAACTATTCCCTTACCATGTACAATTAAATTAGTCAAAATAAACTGTGGGTGCCTGGGAGACAGTAATCACTGGACTCTAATTACATACAAAGGAAATGAATATGTCTATGTAAAACAAGACAAGTTTCCAGAAAGAGACAGTAAGGCAGGTTTCTTGAATTTCCTGGGTCTTCTAAACATGGTTAAAAAGGAGGTTACTATGATGTGGGGGTAATTCTGTAAATTCCCTCTTTTAAGTTAAACCATTCTTCACAAACCCCCTAATAAAATGTTCAGATTTTATTAAACCAACTACTTAAAGAGACAGTGCCAACTTAAAAAAAAACCGCACACACTTCTGTCTGATTTTTTTAACCTACTATTGTTACAATAATATTTAAGATCACTGTAAGTGAAAGAGATTGGATGAAAAAAAAAAACCAAAATCGAAAAAAACCCCAACACTGCTTTTTATTGGGGAAGCAGCCTTTCCAGTTTATTGACTTTATGCCTTTGACTGCATGTTATGTAATTAGTTGCTAAAATTTTTTGCACAGGCATTTTTTACAACCATTTAAATCTAAAAAATAATAATATTTGTTTTCACTGCTTCCAAAATATGAAATAATTCAGTTAATCACCTTCCCTTACTGTTTGTGTGGGGTTTTTAATAGAGCAATAGAGGAAAGGAAACTTTCTTTAAACAGGAAAATGTGATTGTAAAACAGTAGCTGAGGAGCTCAGAGCCAGGCGACGTATCTGAATGTGTGTTTAACACATTTTCCAACTCACTGTATTTCTAGTTGCTAGGGCCCCTTTAATTTTGATTGGTCTGCATGCACTTCCAGATGGCTGCTAATATTAATCTAGCTGCCAGTAACAAGAACTGGGTGAGTGTCAGGGCATTCTGAATAGTGTCTTGATCTATAAATTGAATACTTAGCAGAACCATTTGAGCCTCTCAAATAGCCTGCTATCTGTTCAATATGTTGAAAGCTAGCTGGCCAATAAGAAATAATTCTAGGGCACATTGCCATATACGAAGAAAATCTCCAGCTGTGTTGCAGTTATGCCTGTAGGTATCAGATTAGAGTCAACCCATATGAAACAACAGATTTGGCATGAGATCTAAATGTTAGCGAAATGCATATTGGGTTTCCAAATGTGCCGAGGAAAGAGATAAAGCCTTAGCTGATTTTGAAATAGACAGCCAGGGGTTTGGGCAGATGTGGCTGTTAACGTCTTTATTGCAGCACACCAAAGCAAAGACTGTGACATGGATGCAACTCCCATGCAGGGGAAATAAGGACCTTACACTCTTGACACAGCTGCTTGGGCTATCCAGAGACATAGACCACTTTCCACCCAGAGCATGTGCATGGGAAAAGGCAGGGAATGGGCTGAACATAAGTTTGCCTCAATATGTTGGACAGGGCAGCTAAGCATGTGTGAGCATTGTAATTTGCTGCTGGTTTATAATCTTGCTCTTTTAGCATTTCAAAGGCACTAGAAATGTAGGCCTGATGCTAATCTCAATGGTTTTAAACTCATAGAACTCCGCTGACTTAAATGAGTCACTCCTTCTCAGGCCCAACAAAGGCTGGGGGGAGGGAGGCGGGAGGACGGGGAGCAAAGTGAGCAGATGTCCCAGGGTCTAGTGATTTAAAGTTGCCTGAGGCTCCTGGGCACTGCCGCAGTGACTGTGGCAGTGGCCAGAGCCCCAGACCCCATTAAATTACCACTCGAGTGCCACACCGCACACTCTGCACAGCTCTGAGGGGGGTCCAGCGCCATGGTTTGGGCAGCTCTAAGGACTGGCTGCCCAAACACCACTCCTTCCAGGGGTACAGAGCCAGGCTTCTCCCACACCTTACTTGAGGGCCCACAGAACATGTTGGCTCCTCTACTCCTGCTTGCTTGCAGTGTTGCTGTAGCTATGCTGATCCCAGGACATGAAAGACAAGGTGGTGAGGTAATATCTTTTATTGGACCAACTTCTTTTGATTGCAGGTATATGTTTTCACAGAGCTCTTGACCAGGAAGGTAACCAGAGTATTTTAGTTGAATACAAGGTAGGACAGACTAAAGCATAAGGGGTTTTCACATTTTGTTGGAAACCTCTTAAAATGAAACAGGCAATTAATACTTCTTCTGTCATAGGACAAATGAGGGTATGTATGATACAGGGTTCATTAAAAATTCCTGTAAAGAGCTCTAAACCCATGTCTCTGTTAAGTCTTTGTTTTGTTTTTACTGCTGATTTAAATTGGTGCAAGTAATAGTTAGCCCATTAGGGCAGGTTTAGCAGTTAACATTCGGTTGCAAGTTTGCAGTTTTGGCTTCGCCATTAGAACTGTTCACAATAAATTAAAACAATCGAAACTTTTCATTTTGCACAAAAATGGCTTTTACATTAAAGGGAAATTTTAATGAAAAAAATATTCTCATCTCCCTTTCTGGAGTTTTCATAAGTGCACACTGACCACTGATTTGGTTTTCAACAACTTCAGTCATCAAAAATGAAAAATTATGCCATTTTCACGTTTCCAGTTTTTCCACAATAATCTGAAAAAAATGACTGAAAATTAAAAATATTAGTTTTCTTGGAATCCTTTCATGTCAAATAAAATATACTTTTGTCCCTTTGTAATGTTGTTAATTGTATGCATTTGCAGCTATAACATAAAAACAATAAATGTATCACCTTCTGATCAAACTGAATAATCTGTATGCTCTTGAGGCATGTAGTATTATGTAGTGACTCAAGCACATTCTGGGACTCCAAGACCTTGGTTCTATTCCCACCTCAGCCTCTGGATTGTCTTCCTCTGCCTTAGTTTCCTCCCCTGCAATATAAGGGAAATGGTGCTTACTTCCTTGATCTATGTATTACAAGTGCTGGAAGGGTTGCCTATTTCCAAAGCTTTCCCTTACCTTTGCTTAGTCCATCCATTCTGTCATAATAATCAATCACATTTTATGTCATCCAATAATCTACCATATCCTTCCTCCTACACCAGCTTTCCCTATGTGCTGTATTAACTGAACATTGTCCTAGATTTCCATTGTCACACATGGTGATAAGTGTCAGAGGGGTAACCGTATTAGTCTGTATCTGCAAAAACATTGAGGAGTCCTATGGCAGTTTAGAGATGAACAGATTATTAGGGCATAAGCTTTTGTGGGTAAAACCCACTTCACCAGATGAATTGGAGTATAAGTGACAGAGGCAGAAGCATATATAAGGATGACTATTTTGTGTTAATGAAGTTAATCAAGTCAGGATTGAAATGGGTCATTCACAGCATTTGGTGTGGAGATATGAATATCCAGAGAGGAGAAAAAGCCTTTGTAGTGTGTTAACCAGTTGAGATCCTTATTCAATCCTAATTTGATAGTAAATGAATTCCAGTTCAGCTATCTCACTTCAAAACCAAGTTTTGAAATTCTTTTGTAGAAGGATTGCTCACTTTCGAATCCATTACTGTATGTCCAAGGAGGTTAGAATGCTCCCCTATAGAGGTTTGTGTGTATTACCAGTCCCAATGTCGGATTTGTGTCCATTTATCCTTTATTGTAGAGACTTTCTAGTTTGGCCAATGTACATGGCAGAGTGGCACTGCTCTTACTTTCCATGTCCTCTCTCCTAGATTTGCTTCTGTGCTACAAGCACCCTCTTCTCTTTCCTCCTTCCTGCTCCTCCCCATGTATCTATTCCTCTATCAATCCTCCACCTCCTCCCTCTCCCTAATTCTCAGTGATTCCACAACACAGTGCTCTGTGCCACAGTCTTGTATCCACAGGTCATTTTCCTCCAGGTCACATACTCCCCCTATCACTGGCCCCCAATCCATGCCCCTTTTAGGATTCTGGCTCCCTACATTTCTCTCACTGTGTTCTTCCCAGTCCATGCTCCACCAAACCTTTGGCTGAGCCCCATCTTTGGAGTCACTTTAAAGTTAGCTGACATCTGTAAATGCTATTCACAATATCCCTAGGACAGCCGGGATCTTTATATATTTACCCTTAAAATTTTAAAGGGTTGCACCTCAGTCTGGCCTAGGAAACAAACAAAAGTAGGCATTTGAGGCCAAACTTACATTAGAGACATGATGCATCAAAATAACATTAGCCAAAGCATGAACTACCCCTACATTTTCAATAAGCTCTACCAACTTTAAAATTCTCCTCCTGATTTTTACCAAAGCATCCAGATGATGTGAGTAATTCCACCCTGGGATAACATGCGGTATGTCAAAATTTCCAGCAGAACAGTTTTTTTCTAGGAGATGTTGGGGTTTGAGGTTTGAATTCAGGTTTATAATATGGAACAAACCTTTGGATGTGAAGTATGATAAGTGGGCAGTATGAGGAAGCTGGTGCTAGTATGGCACGTGCCATTCCTGTTCAACAGGTAAATAAAAGACTTTCATCTCCAGGGCTGTCAGTCTAGTGCTAAATTCTCTATAAAATACATTCTTCTAAGCAAAACATCCATGTAATGAGGCTCTCTCAAAATTACAGACATACCTCTTTACAATCAGTTAACATCAGGAGAGTCTTTCTGGCAGACGACCCAGGAAGGTTATGCCTGCTTCCTTTTTCCATACCTAGCCAACTTGTAGTTTGCTAATTCCAAGTTGCTGAGAGAAAAAAAAACAGTTGCTGAGAAAACAAATATTTTGCAGTGATGGGTGGGATGTGCATGTCATATGAGGAAGCATGGACTATTGGTTAAAGCATGCAACTGGCTACCAAAAGGACTTGTCAAGCAAACTTGTCACTTATACTGTGGTATGTGGCTGCAATTTTATTAACTCTTTCCTAACTGGAACACCTGTGAATTTCTTTACCTCAGTGCTTCTCAATCTACCACCCGTGGGCCACTTGCAGAACAATTAGTGCACAGCCAAAGCTCAGCTCAGTTGTGTGCTAACGGCTGAGAGGCCGGTGGGCTGTGCCCAGCCATGTTGTACGGTGGGCTCCAGGCACCTGGCTGTGGACTGCTGCCCTGCCATGCCAAGTGAGCACTGGGATGCTGCTTAGCCCCACACAACAGAGTCAGGGTTTCGAGTGTGGGATGCTGCCTGGCCCCATCGAATGGATTCAGGCAGGATGGCATCAGGACCTCATACTCTAACACGGCCGTCTCTGGCTCCAGGTGGCCATCCATCTTCTCCCAGCAGGATTAGAGTTGCTGCCAGCTTCTACCAAGGAGGTCCTGGGCTGCGGACTACCATCCAGCCCCATAGAGCAGGGTCAGAGGCTCTTGACTGGCCCCACACACAGCAGGATCAGGAATTAGACTGCCAACTGGCCCTACACAGTAGAGTCATAGAATCATAGAGCTGGAAAAGACCTTAGGAGGTCATCAAGTACAGCACCCTGCCCAAAACAGGACCAATCCCAACTAAATCATCCCAGCCAGGGCTTTGTCAAGCCAAGACTTAAAAATCTCTAGGGACGGAGATTCCACCACCTCCCTAGGTAACCCATTCCAGTGCTTCACCACCGTCCTAGTGAAATAGTTTTTCCTAATATCCAACCCAGCCCTCCCCCACTGCAACTTGAGTTATAGTATGGGCTGTTGGTGGCCACCTGGCAGGGTCCGCAGTCTGGAGTTCCCATAGTCCATCTCGTTCTCTGCTCCTGGGTCCACTCTGTGGAGGGGTCTCCGGGCAGAAGGTGCTGGGCATAGGGCTTTGTTGGGTGGGGATGAGTAGGGGACATCATGGTTCTCAATCCACAGCCCAGGTAACACTTTGTGGCTGTGTAGGCAGCCCACACTGATAAACAGGTGGAAAACTGCTGTTTAAACTCGAATGGTACGACTCACTGTATGCTAACAAATCCAGAAACAACCACCTGGAATATATTCTACAAACCTTCCCATGCTCTCAGATGAGAAACGGACCTCATAGAAGTACCAAGAACTGTTATTCTGTATTACGCATAAGTAAAAGCTGATGTTAACGTGCTCTGGTAGTGCAGTCCATCCAGTTTGTCCAAATGACATGTTAAGTTAGTGCTGCATTTCAGTTTGGGAGCTGGGGAAGTATATTTAGTGGACGTAAATGATGCTTTAAAAAAGTACAATTGACTTATGAAAACCTGGGAGGAGGGGCATGAGTTGGCAGAGAATGTGTAGATTTATTAGTGCAGCTATCCGCCTGTGACTCAGAGAATGATTTGCCAGGATCCTGGACAGGATGGAGAAATATGAGCTGATTTGACAGCCTTTCCTTGGATCAGTCAAAAGATATATTTTTGTGAGTGTGTGTTTATTTAATGATGGTGAAAGGTGCTGGATTGTCAGTCCTGGAGTCTGAAGCTCTCTGTTTATCCTCAGACTGGGTACAGCACAAGTCACCTCACTCTGCTGCTGCTCCACTAATGTCCTTCCAAGCCAATCCCAAGGAGCCATTGTTGGGTGTGAGAGGATCCAGCAGCCTCTAGTTCACTCAGTCATCCGCTTTTTGGTTGAGACAGTATCAAAGGTGTTCAGAATAACCAGCTGTAAAAATGTTTCTTAGCGTACGTCTACACTGCAACACTATTTTGAAATAATTAGTGCTATTCTGAAATAACTGAGTCCATGCCTAGGTAGTTATTTTGAAAGTGTCAAAATGCTGTCAAGCTGGAGGACTTCTTATTCTGACTCCTGTAACCCTCATTGTACAAGGAATAAGAGAAGTCAGAGGAAATAAGTGCTCTGTAGATGCTCCCTATTTTGAAATAAGCTATTTTGATACAAGATATGCAATTGATGTAGCTCAATTAGCATAGCTTATTTCGAGTTAATCCCCGCAGTATAGAATCACCCTCATTAGTGATGTAAAATGTGGGAAATAAGCTGAGACCACCAAACTCATTTCACGTACGACACCAAATTGTATATTTGACAAGCAACATATTTGATTTTGCATTTTATAATTTAAGAGGCTGCAGGAATGGCATTTAGATGTTATTGTAATTGACCCTGCAGATTTAAGTATACGAACATCTCAATGAGAATTGTTAATCAGAAATTCAAGGAAAACAAAGCAAGCCCTCCAAAAGAAAAAGCAGCAAGGATTTCACCTATTTTCCTTGCAAAATGTGTGATGATGAAGGTGAGAATCAGGTTCAGAATTCAAGTATTTCACTGTGGATACAATCACAGCTAAAGAATGATGTGTTCCAGAAAAGAGTAGGAGCAAGTCTAAATCCACGTTTTGAACCAAAATAAGCTGAATCTGAACAGACACTTCTATTTGGATCAGTTCCACTGAATATCCTATCACTTTCTCTCCAAACTCCGAAGTGCTCCTCAATCTTTGTTTTAAACCATCTGGCATGGAAAAAGCTGCCAGGATGATTCTTATCTTCAAATTATGCAAGCTGAAGAGGTTCCCTAGGTTGACTGAGAACAATCTATCCTGGGGCACCTCTGAACAGGCGGACACAGGACAGATGAGATTTGAAAACAGCACCTGGCTCCATTTGCTGCATCTTCAAGATGTGCCTACTAAGCACTAGGTGTAGCATGGGAAGGAGGATTGCATGGAAACGTTGCAGGTGCCTGAATTGTGCACAATTTTCCCCTTTCTCCGTCCTCACCACAATCTGGAGCAGTGTTGAGGCTGCTCCAAATTACATCAGCCTCTCAGAAGGGATAACCACAGCATCACTAAGTTCTGACCATATCCAGTCTACCCTGATATGCTCCTTATGCCACTCAGGATGGAATGAAGCGGCATAGAGCCAGGTCTCTTTCTAGCTGACAGCACAAGCAGGCCAGGACCAAACTTGCTAAAGCCACAGACCAATGGATTAAATTACACATGGTGTCAGGGAGATGAAATTAGAATCTGTTGGGGAAAGGGAAGTTTTATGAAAGGGACCTATCTGATCTGCAGAGATAGAAAGTTAAGGATGAGGGATATGGATGAACAGGGTGACAAAGGAGAACTCAACATTCCCAGTATAAACCTAAATTTTATGGAACATCCCCAAACCTCTGAAGCCTCTGCAATTTATTCAATAGACCACAGCAAGTGACTCCATACAAATGTAAAATAGGAAGAAATGTAGGGTGAGGAGGAAGATCCTTAATGTGTATTTTCTCAGGTTGTTCTCTTCTTTTCTACATTCTTATGAGGAGATTAATAAACTCATTTGGCAGATGGAACTCAATACAGGTACTAGAAACCTTCTCAAGTAAATCTTTATTAACTGTAATTATGCCTACAGGTGAGGCACCAGCCAAGCGACTCAAGTTTCCCCGCTGTTTAATTTAATCAAAGGAATCATGAATCCTTTAACAAGTCCTTTTAGAAAAGGACAAAGATAATTTCTCCCTATTATTGAGTTACACAGGACACAATGAATCCATTACACAGCATTTAATATACACCCCTAATACATGAGGAGAAAAAAGCAAAAAAGAGCAGGGAGTGAATAAAGCTAGAAAAAAGGCTTTATGGGTCTCAGTCTGGAATTCTGCACTGTCCTCTTATGACTTTGCTGGTGTAATTTACAGTCTTTATAACTGACTCAGAATTGCCAAAACAACCATGATGGAATTTAACAGTAACAAAGACTGACATGATTGCGTATTGCTTGCAATCTATAGTATCTAGTACTAATAACATTTAAAGATGTTTAAAACATTTAAAAACCCAAAAGCAGGATTCTAAATCCCAGAAATTTTTGTGGGAAAGTGACTGGAAATGTGGATCCAGAGTTCCCCATTTCTGTAATGTAACCATGCCCCATATCTGCAACAGCCCTAGTCTGAGAGGCCTTGAGAACTAGATCGAAATATGAATTCTGTAGGGGCTCAACCCTACTTGACATTTAATATAGGCCTGCTCACCTTCAAAGCACTTTGCCTCACAATGGGCCTAGGATACAAGTGAATTATATTATCACCATTTTATAGATAAGGAAGTTTGGTTTTATTGCAAGGTTCTGTGATTTCCCTAGGAAAACAGAGAATCAGCACCAGAGTCATTGTTATAATTCACAGATTCCTGACCCCAGAACTGTGATCACGTCACCTCTTTCTCCCCCATGCAATGTCATTCATAGATTCCAAATGCAGAAGAGACCATTGCGATCATCTAGACTGAACTCCTGTATAACACAGGACACTGAACTCCCACAAAATAATTCCTAGAGCAGAGCTTTTAGGACAAAATTCCAATTTTGATTTAAAAAGTGCCTGGAATGGAGAATCCACCACAACCCCTGTTAAATTCTTCCAGTGATTAATTATGCTCACTGTTAAACATGTACACCTTGTTTTCATAATAAGCTTTGTCTAGCTTCGACTTCCAGCCAACAAGATCATGCTCTATCTTTCTCTGATAGTCTGAAGAGCCTGTTATTAAATATTATTTTCTTTGTAGTCCCTTTTACACTAATAAAAACACCCCTTCATCTTTCCTTTGTTTAGCTAAAGAGATTGAGCTGCTTGAGTCTCTATCAGGCATGTTTTCAAATCCTGTAATCATTTTCCTGGATCTTCTCTGGGCCATCTCCATTGTATCCATAATCTTTCTGAATCGTAAATAGCAGACTGAACACAGTACTCCTTAGCAAATATACCAGAGTCAGACAGAGGAAAAATGACCTCTCTACTTCTCCTTGAGATTCCTGTGTAAGCATCCTAGGATCTCATTAGTCCTTTTGGCTACAGCATCGCACTGGGAGTTCACTGGAGTTAATAAATGTCTCTAGATGAAAGGCCTCTAAAAATGGCCTTCAATCCCATTACTTGCTATCATCTTGTATTGAATCCCTCAGCCACCTTCCAACGCTATCCATGAGTGACATCAAATGGTCCATTCCTATTACTATTTCTACGACAGTGGCGCCTAAGCATTCCCTATCTCAGATGGAACCTCACTGTACTAGGCAGTATACGTACACACAGAAAAGTAGCTCCCATCCGAAAGAGCTTACAATATATGCAGGAAAGACAAAGGGTGTCCGTTCACAATTTAAACAGATAAAACATACAAAGTGAGGTGAAATAACTTGCTCAAGATCACAGCAGATTAGTGGCAGACCCAGGAATAAAATCCCAGTCTCCTGACTTGACCATGGTGCCTTTGTATTGTTCTAGGATTTGTTATAAAAGCTAGCAATCTGATACCCCCAAATTGAAACATGACTGTATTCAAGGGCCTTTCACTTCAGTAAGCTTTGGCTCAAGAGCCTACCTATCAAAACTCTAATATGTTAAATGCCAACTTGGTCAATCATTTCATAAGCTAAGGGTGATAACACTTATTAGATCAGCCAGTCCCTCCCCCTGGGGGCCAGTGCAGGATTGGTGCCTACACAACACTTTCTAGTGTTTTGTCTAAACGGCTTTTAAAACTCCTAAGCATTGTACATCTACAACTTCCCCTGGGAGACTATTCCACAGCTCAGCTTCAGTAAGCTTTTATCCAGTATTTGGGTAAACAGCCTCCTTTTAAAATTTCCTCTCCTTCCTACTTGAGTGTATCACACTAGATAATTCTGCTTATTCTTTAATGTTTAAAGATGTTTAGAGGGCATAGACACTCATCTCTCTCTCCTCAGTCATGGTTCAGACCAGCCCTTTTTGATCAACCCTTTTAATCTTTCCTCTTAAAACTGGCCTTTCAGCTGCCTGTTTATAGTTGTTGCTTTCCACCAAATTCCCATTAACTGCCTTATCTTTCCAGTAAGATAGTGTCCAGAACTGAACACAGCATTTCATTCAAAATTCAGCATCCAAAATCACAACCTGCTACTCATTTCCCTCCACGCTGCTATCACAGGAAGTCCAATTTTTCACTGTTGATATCCTCCGATATTCAGGCCACCCTCCTTGTCCTGCATTTCCTTCTGTCTTTGGTGACCACAGTGCACCTTCCCCTCTCTCCCCAGAACTCTATGAGGTGGATTTCCAAATGGGTGTCTCAACATCATTCCCAACCAGGGCCACATTCTTCTGAGAGCTGAGGCATCTCACTAAGTGCCCAAGTTTTCAGGAGTGCCTGGGACCTCCTTCTGCGAGATTTATGGCCGCATTTTCCAAAAAGGTCAGCAACCAATGTGACTCCAATGCATTCTTAGAAAAAAAGTTCTGGCCATCTAATTAGATGGGTAAATGCATTCTGGAATATTTGCAAAATGTGGACCCAGTTCTGGGTGTTCCAGTCTTGGAAACCTGATTCCAATGGGAACAGTCTGACTTCATTTCCAGTGGGCATGGTACTCCTTCATTCACCCTATCCAGGGACAACAACTAGACAAGTTCTTTTCAGAAGGATATTTTCCATGGACTCATGTATTCCAGAGGGTTAAAATAAGGGAGCAGAGGAGAAGGAAAACAACTCATTTCCTAAAAGCAGAAGGATAACTCAACTTCTATGAGTGGCACTGCTAAAGGTAAAGTTAGCACCTCCTCATTGTTCATTTCATTTTAACCACTCCATCCAAGGCACTCCTCTGTTGTTCCCATAACCAACCAAGACAATGTACAGAAGGCTATCAAGCAGTGGTTACATCATTTGTTTACTAACAGAACTGGGTGAGAAACAAATTTACATGATTTTGAACATTTTTATCTTCCCAAATTAGTATGTAAAAATGTCTAAATCTTGAAAATGTTTCCAAAGGAAAAAAAAATCATTCAATCAATGAATCCGGATCAAGTCATTCAAAAAGGTTTCTTTCAATAATTTTGTTTTGATTTCTACCTTCTATATTTCTAATTCCAAAATTCTGAAACAAAACGTCACTTTAAACCAAAAACTGAATGCAATGTTTTGACAATTCCAAAGCTATTTCCCCCTATGAAATAACAAGTTCATCAAAATGGATTATTTTTGACCAAAACAAATTATTTTAATGAAATGGCAATTTCTGACAAACAAGAAGTTTCATCAAAAAATTCCCAACCAGCTCTGCTGAATATACCCTCTTCCCCATCCCACAAAAAAAATCACTCTTTTGAAGAAGTGGATTGTGCCCACAAAAGCTCATGATACTATATAAAAATATACTAGGGAGTTATTTTGAAATAATGTCCCTTATTTTGAAATAAGAAGAATGTCCACACTACCATGCACATTATTTTGAAATAAGAGGCTATTTGTTTCAAAATAATAACTCCTGCTTTCCATGAGGAATAACGCTTATTTTGAAATAGTTATTTCAGAATAGCTGTTGTGCAGATGCTCCACGGCTGCTATTTCGAAATAATTACTCCCCAAAGACATTCAAAGTAATTACTCCCCAGTGCTTCCTGGGGCTCTAAGTTGAGGTAGCACATCCACATTAAGGGAGCCTGCCTTAGACTAATTTTGAGACTGCCCTGTAGTTTGGACACAGTATTTCAAAAGGTTCTAACAGCTCTTTGTATGAATAGATTCTTGCATTAGTAACCTTACTCTCTAATTGTTATCCTATGATCCTTATCTGTTTCTTTTGGGTCTGCACATTCTAAACTCAAAACTCTGGTCATTTGCGGAAATGGGCTGTGCCCACGAAAACTCATGATACCATCTACATGTTGTCTATAAAGTGCTATCAGACCATTTGCTGTTTTTTATGTTTATCCTGTACAGACTAACTTGGCTACCTGCTGAAGCTATTTCAAAATAGTTACTTTGGGAGTTATTAGTTCAAAATAAGTTATTTTAAAATAATTTCCATGTAGACATGTTCTAAGGTGCTTTAGGCCCACTCGTTTTTTAATTTTTTTTTAAATTAGAGTCTCCCATGTCTAGAATATTATTTTTTTAAAGGATTATTCTAGGTGTGTGCACTATATAAGTTTTAATTATATTATAGAGTTTTTATATATTAAACCTATGGTACATGCATATGCATGGCTCCGGTTCTTCTAGATGAAAACCTTCTAAATATAAGAGTGTTTTATAGTTGTTTTGCTTGTGCCTTGGCAGTTTAATTATTGTCTTTTGCCATAAAGCCACCATGCTAGCAAACACCATCTGACCTACATATTTCTCATTCAAATCACCTGCTGAACTCAGCGCACCTGTTCCAAACTAAAAGGATTTGAAAGAAAGAGTATCAGAGGACTCGACACATTACCATCATATTTCACTTAAGAAAAAACCAAAAAGTGTGACATAGTCTGTGTAACATACATTTGACTGAAGCTATTATCAGAAAGAATGCAGAGTACCTTCTTAGGCGCCAGTCATTTTTTTAAAATATATAATCTCAAAGAAAAAAATGTGGACCAAATATACTGATCATCTATTTCCAGAGGCAGACCAATCCTGACTGCGTAGGTTTGGAGTTTGCAAGATACATGCACCTTTGGGCATTGGCTTTCTGGTGGTTCAGACATTTTTTTTTTCTAGGACATGGAGAAGAAACTATATTTAAGGATCTGTTTTCAATTTATTTTGAATTTTGATACTGCAGATTCACACAAAATTAACTGAAATTCAAGGGCTGCAAAGGGGTCTCCACAGCTGTACATTACACCTTGTTAACTAGGACAGAAAGTTATTCATACATAGAAGGGAGGTTTTTTTCTTTAAAAAACAATCAGTGGAATTATAAACCCAGTGTAGTGGGGTTTAAAATATCAATAAATCCGCTCTAGTGGTTCAGCCTTCTTATCTACCGAGATCAAGTTCTTAGTTTGGGGAATTTCAAACAGAATTAACCTGCTGATTCTTTGGGGGATCATTTTTTTCTCATTGATGGAGTGTGAAAGATTGTATATTTATTAGCTTGCTTTGTTCAAACTTCTATAGTGGATGCATGGTTGTGACAGTACCGTAATTTAGTGAATATAACCTCCGGGTTATATTCATTTTTACAAACCCCGCACACCCCCTCCCCCCGCGGGCTATAGTCGTGTGTGGGTTATATAGATTTTTTTTTTTTTTTTTTACTCACCAGCAACTCTCTGGGTGGTGAACGCTCCCCCGCCTGGAGGATGGTGGTTCCTCCTCCCCCCCCCCCGCCCCTTCCTGCATCTGCGGAGAACCAGGGGGATGAGCGCTCCCCCGCCCGGAGGCTGGCGGCTGTGTAGGAACTGGGGTGGTGAATGGCTGGCTAATTCCCCCTCCCCCCCGCACCATAAATTAGCAATATACCCACAGCAAATATACCCCTGGCACAGAAAAATCTTGTATACCCCACGGGTTATACTCATGCGCAGGGCAAACAAGTTTATTTTACTCAAACAGCAAAAACCGCTGGGTATATTTGGGTGTGGGATATATTCGTTAAATTACGGTAGCTGGCTATGAAACTGAATATGGGGTGGCATGGTGGCCTCTGGGGAAACAGTGCAACAGGTCCATTCCCAGCAATAGGTTTGCTGTAAGTGAAGAGAAATGTTGGTGTTACTTTGTGACTAGAAATAACATAATTAGAAAGTAAAAGGAGAAGATAAAAAATAAACATTTTTGTTTATAGTCTTACTAAAGGAGGAAACTCTGAGCTTGGTAGGAACAGATATAATTATGATTAATCACTGGGCATGATAGGAGTTGACATTACATGAAGACATAACAAGACGACCACACCTGTGATTAAAAACTCTGCCCTTCACTCCCACTCAAGCAAATTCTTAATACTACATTCTCAGTTTTACTCTTGGCGTGTAGAATTTGTCTCTTACTTGCTTCAAAGTGAATTTCGCAGTCATGACAGATGAACCACTGACAGCTCTCAAGTCCCAAGACCTTTGTTTAGCCACAAATTCAACACAGACCAGGGGTTTTCAAACTTTTTTTTCCCTCATGGTTCAGTTCAAGAAAATTGTTGATGCCCGTCACCCAATATAGTTGTAACTTCTGATTAAATTGTAGGCTCCAGGGTGGGGTCAGGGATGAAAGGCCTGGGGGTACAGGAGATTAAAGTGGGGGTGATAGCTCTGTCTAGGGGTGCAGACCCTAAAGTGGGGCCAAAGATGAGAAGTTTGGAGTTCAGAAAGAGGTTCCAGGCTGGGGAGTGGAGTAGAGGGTTTCAGTGCATGAGAGAGCACTCTGGGCTAAGGTAGGGGTGTGTGATGCAGGAGATGTGTGGGCTCCTTCTGGATATGCAGACTCTGGAATGGGATTGGGGGTGAGGTGTTTGGGTTGCAAGAGGGGCCTCTGGGTTTGGGTGAAGGCTAGGGCTGGGGTAGGGGGTTTGGGTGTGGGCTTACCTCCGGTGTCTCCCAGTTAATGATACAGCAGGGTCACTAAGGCAGACTTTCATCTGTCCTGGCCCCACGGACCACACTCTGCCATGGAAGTGACCAGCAGCAGGTCCAGCTCTTCGGCAGAGGGCTGCAAGTGGCTCAGTGCCCTGCTCTTGCACCAACAGGTACCAATCCTCATAGTCCCCACTGGGCAGGAAGTGGCCAAAGGAAGTGCAGAGCCAGTACTCGAATCAGGGGCAGGGAGTGGTGCGTCTTTCTGCTCCTCCCCTCCCACATCTAGGAGCTGGACCTACTGCTGGTCACTTCTAGGGTGCAGCATGGTCCACAATGCCAGGACAGACAGGACATCTGACTTACTGCCCCCGCTGCTCACCTGGTCACCCTTCAGCAAGGCAACCCAGAGTCTGGCATTCCAGAGTTTGAAGACCATTGACATAGACTGACACAGACATATTGTATCATCATTGCAGGCCCACCAATGAGAAGGGGGAAAGGAGGAGGAGCTAATTGCCCTGGGGCTTAATGAGTCAAAAGGGCCCAGGGCTCCCAGCCACCTTTCCTGTGGTAGTGTCGAAAGCTGGAGCCCCAAACTCTTTAAATTGCCACTGGCCAGCTCTCAGGATTGGCTGAAGGGTGGGGACAAGCACGGTGCACTCCAGATAGAACTAAGGATTGGCTGCCCCCAGTCTTACCCCTTCTACCTGACATTGCTGTGAGTGCAGAGCTAGGCTCCCTCCCACCCCAACCCCCACCTTGCCGAGGGGCTCAGCAGGACTGTTGTCTCCCCTGCATCATTGTACCTGATATCTGTTCTGAAAGGAAAACCAAGAGGGAGGACAACATAGTTCCATCTTCATCATTCAAGTTCTTGACCTTTCTGCAAGTATTAGGTGAAATATTAGCCAGAGCTAAAGTCTGAATCCAAGGGTGCCAGGATTTCAGCCATCGTCAATTGTAAGCTAGTCAGTACCAGCTGCGAGACTGATTTTTCTAGTGTAAATAAATCTCTCTACGAACTGTACTGAGGCCTAGGTTAGTAAACGGCCATATCAGTAAATCCTTCTGTTTTAAAGACAACTTATACCACTTTTTTGCTGGAATTACTTCCTCTACGCTAGGTCTTTTGCCAGTATAGAGATGACAGAGTCATAATCACAAACACACACGCACACAGACACTGAATAGTACTACCCCAGAAAACATATCTAGTCTCGACTTGGTCTTCAACCAATAACTCTTTTCAAACAGGCCAGGTTGACAACAGACTTGACCTCTGGATGACTATGCAACTGAGACAAATTCAACCCAGTGACCTAGAAATAAAATGCCATCACCAGGGCTCTGAGCAACATTCTCTTGTTGTAATATATTACTCCTAATGCATAAGGACGAGCAACTGGAGGAATAGGTGCTTAAATTAGGGGTATTGGAGGTGCTATTGCACCCCATAGTTTCAAGTGGTTTCTATCATATATGGGGTTTACAGTTTGGTTCAACACCAAGGTCTTCTCTTCAAAGGAAACAAAATTACCCCATCATTTCTTTGTGTCTTCACCATTCCCCTAAATTACTCAGGGTTTTAACTAAATATTTTGTCTTTTTACTGCAGGTCAGCATGACCCATTGAGCAGAACTACACTCCACAAGATACTGATGGAGGGAATAGCACCTTCTTCCTTCTGCTTGCATCATTTGCCATTCTGTTCCATGGGCAATTACTGACTGAGGTGAGTGATCTCACTTATAATAGGGGGGAAATATATTATAGACTATTACACGGAATGACATGGGATGTAGCTCCTAAGACTGACTGAGAAATTACTGCTTTAAATGAATGAAACCGATTCCATGTATGTGGTGACAGGAGGATATTGCCCTCAAAAATATATTGGTAGTGAAAGCTAAGCTGTTATTAAGTGTAAAGCAGCTGCAGAGAAAGTGATAGTGTTAAAGGCATTAGAACAAAGATTCTCTGTTCTCAGTAATTAAATCTTTCCTGGCTGCTTTACACCAGATGACTCTTGAGGTCACACGAGCCCACTTTAAGCATCATCATTAAAACTAGCCTGAAGAGGTTGGAGCCAATCACTGGAAAGCCTAAAACCCATAGAGACCTCGTGTCTCAGCCGTTTCCACATCACTCTGTCTTCTGAAGCGAGAACAACTGAAATCCTGCCCAGATCATATAGCTTTGAAAAGGTCCTTGAGTGAAGCTGCAACTGGGGTGGTCTCTCCACAGCCCCCAGGTAGCTACGTGTACATACGTACGCTTATTGTCATTGACCCCATCACACATTTGGCACAGAAATACACATAGTTGCTGTGTGCTTGAGTCAGATAGAAATACCCCCATGATTATTATCTGGAAATCGACACCCTCCTTAAAAAGAAAATGCTGCTCTGAGAGGGGGAATGTGTACTAGGATCTTCATCAGAGGCATTTTGCCAACAGAACTGCAGCAAACACAGCCTCCCTTAGATACTGGTTAGCTATTCTTGTAAATGTCTACCACTTTAACCAGCTTATAGGATTAACATAGCTTTCTTTGTACCCTCATTCATATTTAACTGGTGCTGATGTAGTAAGAGAAAATATTGCCTATTATTTACCTAAGAGTTTGAGCCTGAAGCAGATGCATCAGTTTAAAATGGGCATAGGACTTTGATGACAGAGGCAACTGGCCATCAGGTCATTTTTAGGGCTACATCTACACTGCAGCACTATTTCAGGATACTGGAGCTATCCTGAAATAGCTATTCCGCATCTTTTGAGCGCACCCATTATTTTGAAATATAATGGGCTCGCTATTTCAGTGTCCCTGTAAACCTCATTCCACAAGGAGTAAGGGACATTTCAGAACAGCAATTTATTTCAAAATAAGTGCTGTGTAGACAGTGCCAATTCTCTTTGTGATAGCTTATTTCAAAATTAACTCGAAATATGCTACGCAATTTGCATAGCTCAAATCGCGTAGTTTATTTTGAGCTAAGGGTGCAGTGTAGATGCACCCTAAGTGACCAGTTTAAGTATAACAAAAAGTTGCTGCTCTTTAGTGGATTTGAAGTGAATTGTTGGATTCAGTCCAATTCTGAGGGAACAAGATACACATGTCAACATTAGTGGTCTGAGCAAGAGGCTAATGACTGAATGGCACGAAGACTGAACTTTCTTTTCCCCTTAGTAGGTGAGCCCTTTGGGTCAGGGTTTAAGGGGCTGTATAAAGTACTTAATGTCCGAGGCTGGTCTGTATTGAAAGGGAAACAGAATGGCGATTTAAACCAGGAGCTCTAGGAGAAAAGGTGGCTGACTAAGCATACAGTTTTTCCATACTAGCCATATCCTTCCTTCATTTAGTGCTTTGTTTGGTGCACAGAAAAGCAGATGCGTTTGCAATCTGTTTTACTTTTGAATTCTCTTTGTGATGGCTCATAAAGCTGGGATATCACTAGTTAAAGCTTGCCGTGGAGTTACAGACATGATTTTAGAACTCACATAGTTTGAAAAAGCAAAATACGAAATGACTCTCCTGTCTCAGGCTCTTTTATAGAAACAAAAAGGTACTTAAGTGAGAAAAACTTTGCTGGTGCCACAGTTGGAGCGATGCCATGAAGGAGACTCTGTGGATCAGAAAAGAGCCTTGGTAGCTCTAATGGCAAGGGTGAGAACAAATAAGGAGCCCCAATAACTGGAGGAGGAGCTCGGATACCTCTCATGATGGGAGGTCAGTAAAGAGGCAGGCTGAGAGGAGTACTGGCATTTCCAATGAAACTCAGTCTATGCTTCCATCTCTCATTATCGCAGACATGTCCTCCAGCTTGATCCTTGCCTCCACCTCAACAGCAGTGCACTATTTGGGGTGACCCAGCTCTCTCTCGTAACACTCAGCAGCACTTCGAGTATTTGCAACAATAGCTTTGTCATGTTGCTGCAACTCATCTCAAAGGATAAGTGCTTAGATCATTTTAGGAAGCTGGTTAAAAAAAACTTGTCAGAAACTTTGCACAATGGAGATCTCTGAAAATCTTTTCCAATTGACTATTTTTCCATAAATAACTCAATTCCTTGTGTTCTCCAAAATTGTCTGATTGCAAAATTTTCAGTAGGAATGTATTATTTTTGCCCACAGAGTCTTGGAGGCTTTATGTTTATATCTGTGTCCCCACTGTGTGTTGTCTATTTGGGGCAACAGTTAATGCCTATTAATGTTACTTAGGCTGATAACATATGGCATGTTTGGGATGTCTTAGTACTCAGCGGCAGCCAAGACTGCTGCTTATCATGTGCGCTTAGTAAAAATTCACAGCGGTATTGACAAACTGGATCAGGAAAGTGGCTCATCTAGTCCAGTATACCTGTCTCTGACAGTGGCCAGGGCCAGCTGCTTCAGAGAAAGGTGAAAGAAACATCATAGCTGACAATTATGGAATAATCTGCCAAATTCAAATCCAAATAAACACATCTGACCACATGATATTCAGTTGAGATAGCTTACATTTTCTTCAGCTAACAATCTTACAGTTTTTAAATGTATTGTTTTTATCATGCTTAGGTTCACGGTGATGTGTTCGTCCCATCTTCTTTCTCCCTTTACTTTGCATTGAGTCCTACATTTTCATTTTTTCTGGGGTTTTTCTGCAGTTTGCTTATTAGCATTCCCTTTGTTGTGGTATGTCTTCATTCATGTTCCACTCTCTCTGTGTCTGGTATCTTTTCCCCTCCTTCATTTGCCATTGATGTTGCCCTTTTTCTTTGTTTGTTCTATGTTCCTTTTCTGTGTGCGCTTTTCATTCTCCTTCTATTGTGATTAAGATTTTATTTTTATGCAAATTTCAAAGCCAAATATTGTTACTCCCAAATGCCACACACACACATTCATATCTGAATGAAACCAAGGCATGCTTCAGCCTTTACCTTTTGTTGTAGCTTTCCCCCACCTTGCTATGATGGTGTCTCTCTGTCTCTGTGTTAATCTCTCATTTCTTTCTTTGATGGTATTTTCTTTAATGGCAGAATTGTTCTTCTTTGATGATATATTAAATTCTTTTTTCTTTATCAGTCTTTTATGTTCGATTGATGTTGGTCTTCTTTTGTAACTGTTTTCTTTGAATGTCTTTTTCATTAGGCTTTGTCTACACTTAAAGTTTAAAACACAGCCATGGCAGTATTTTAAACTAAAAGTGTGGCCATGGCACAAGAGAGATCTCCGAGCACATTTTATATACAACCTCCATAAGGGGAGCAGCAGTTCCCAACACTATAGCCTGCTTCACAATGGCACGTTACAGTACTTAATTCTACACTCGGGCAGATGAGAGAGAGAGGTATTTTTTAAACCTCTGGCCCAGAAAATTGCAGTGCTGTAAAGTGTCAATGTAGACTTAGCCTGAGTAATTTAATTCTTGGTCCACTGCTTCATTTGTTGCACCCCCATTTTTCTTTCATTCAAAACAGTCCTAGAGTAGGGTTCTCCAGGGGTGAAATCAAATTCTGGTATCCAACCTGGTTCTTTCCTTCCAAATCCACAAACACTAAAACGAATATATTGAAAACTTGAATTACATTATATGAGCTTTTGTTTGAATCAAGAACATTCCCAGCCTAATTGTCCACTACCTTGCATGTCATACTGCTATTTGTACCTCTGCAAAGTGATTGAAAGTGGGTGCATTCTTATTTAGTGCTCTGGGAACTAACCCCAGAACTCCTGACTTGATCAGAGAAATACTTTTTATACCAATCAGAACATACTACATCCTTCTGACAAAGCCACTAGGTCTCTAATCAACACACGGGAGCACTGTTTTTGAACTTTTACTCCAGACAGGAAAGCCACAGAATTCAATTTTCCAGCATGCAATGACAAATGCAAGTTTGTTTTAAGAGATTCAGCTCGGAGAAATCAGCAATCCACAAGACAGTAATTAGATATTATGCCAATATTGGAGCTACTGACAGTTTTGCTCCCACACTCAGATATACATGAGTTTGTGCCCAGTGTGTTGTTGTAGTTTGGCAGTAACTTGTCTGAAATCAGTGGAGTTACAATCTTGTAGGGAACCTTTGAAGAAGGGTGAGACTGTTGAAGAATCAACAGTTTTGCTCCTAGAACTAAGTGCTCCAATTAGTTGGTAGATACACTCAAATGGAACTCGGCTCAGTCTTTTAGCTCTTACAGTGTAAAACTAATGTCATCTTTAATGGAATTTACAGCACAAAAACTATTCTTACTGAGCTGATCACAACTACATATAGTGGAAGTGTTTTAAGAAATTAAAACAAAAAATCAATCCCAACTTAGCCCTAGAATCCCAATCTACAGAAATAAATCTACTCATAATTAAGCTCAGGTATATATCATCACACAGATGATATGTAGCCTTGAATTACAGATTTCCGCTAAATAATTTACATTTACATTTTTGCACTACTGCAATTTTCCTTATGGCATCCTATGTATAATGTGGTCATTGAAATTGTATTGGCAATTTTTAGCAGGATCAAACCTCAGACCTTGGGAACTTAATACATGAGCCTCTAGTACATGAGCTAAAAGCCATGTACCTCTTAACTACGGCTGTAGCAAAGGGGTCTTGGGGATGGAGTGCTACACTAGGTGGAGTGTGGGTTACTTAAGTACACTCACATTATCTGACTAGAATCACCTCTATGTGAAAGGAGTTTGAATGAGTCAACAAGTCTACTGTCCTCTGTCCGCCATCACTAAGGATATGTCTACACTATCCTCCTAGTTCGAACTAGGAGGGTAATGTAGGCATACCACACTTGCAAATGAAGCCCGGGATTTGAATTTCCCGGGCTTCATTTGCATAAACTGGGCGCCGCCATTTTTAAATCCCTGCTCGTTCGAACCCCGTGCCGCGCGGCTACACGCGGCATGAACTAGGTAGTTCGGACTAGGCTTCCTAGTCCGAACTACCGTTACTCCTCATTCCACAAGGAGTAACGGTAGTTTGGACTAGGAAGCCTAGTCCGAACTACCTAGTTCGTGCCGCGTGTAGCCGCGCGGCACGGGGTTCGAACGAGCAGGGATTTAAAAATGGCGGCGCCTAGTTTATGCAAATGAAGCCCGGGAAATTCAAATCCCGGGCTTCATTTGCAAGTGTGGTATGCCTACATTACCCTCCTAGTTCGAACTAGGAGGATAGTGTAGACATACCCTAAGAGATATATGCTGACATTGCCCTTTAATCTCACTAATACATGCCATATAGTTACCATCTAGTTACCACAGATATTTATTTTACATGTAGGGGGAACTGTGGTATTGTAGAGTTACTGTAACAATATTTTTGATGGTGACTACTGTATTTACAATATATAAATGTCAAATAATGGTGTAGATACCCACTCACATAAAAAGAAATATAATTCACAGATACTATTCTGCCAGTTTATTATAAAAAAGTTTAAAAACCAACACAGACCTAATGAATAAAGAAATACATAAAGATAACATTAACTTTAAGAGTACATATTAGTACTTAAGAAAAAATAAAAATCCCAGAAGAACGATATAAATAACTAAAATCAAGCATTATAAACTCAAGTTAAATGTAAAAGAAATCTAAACACGTTAAGGAATGGAAATGCCGTTATGTCAACCCAAATCACCTTAATGCTACCCTGATACCAAACAATAATCACATAACTATAATCAAGATATTATAATGGTATTGATCACAGTCTAAAAACTGATTTTCAAAAAGGCTTTTTCATATTTGTTTTTCTTCCTGTTGCCACTACATGACACAATTAATAACAGTGCATTTACTAGCTGTGTTTTTGGAATTCAATTATGTAGCAACAAAGGATTGATTCCTCTTTAAATTAGAATTAACCATCATTTTATTCTATAGGGGTCAAAACATGATTTTAAAAGTCAGATTTACGTGTGTCCTAAGTTCTTGGTTTGGGCTGCACCAGTTTACTTTCTTAGGACAGATCTACACTGCCCCACAATTTGGACTATGGGTGTGGGAAAAGAAGTGCATGCTAAAGTATTGTTCTCTAATTCCCCAAGCGAAACCCGCAGGCATGAATTCAAAGGGTCCTAGTTCATGTAAGTGTAATCCTATGAGGCAGCGTATATAAACCTTTAGATAGGTTAGTGGCTGACCCCAGTGCTGCAATGACTGTTAGTCAATAAATACATAGAGAAACAGGCAGATTCATCTGTATTCCACTAGATTAGTTTCTGTTTGCTGCAGTAATGTTTATAGGGCTATTCCAGGTTGAAGTTTTGCATACCTTTGGTTTTGAACTGACTTTGACCCCCTCAAAATTGTGATAATCTCACAAAAACATTTGAACTACCCAACCCCAGCAAATACTGGCAAGAAAAACAATTCAGTCCAAGTTTTGCTACTTGTATTTACTTTGAGTAGTAGCATCTTACAGTAAGATGGTAGAACAAACAGCATTATCATGCATTATTTTGTTTGGATATGTGCGCTTCCCCAAGATTCTTCTGTGTACTTTGGAATTCAACCACTGTGCTATATCTTGTACACTGAGATGAAAGTCCCGTCTCCGGCTTACTCCTTTCTTCTTTCTGATTCCCCCTCCCTTTCTTAGAAAACTAAACTACTTATTTCTCACAGTGTTTCCTTGCTCAACAAAAATACCAGCAAGCACAACTTGTTTTATTTTTGTATCTCTCAGCAACTTCTAATAAAGTAAATTGAGCAATATTCTTGGTTTATTGTATTGATAAACAGACTGTAAAATGTTTTACGATATGCTACTTCTTATATGAAAGACAGTAGACAAACATAAATTGTGGTTGAAACTGTAAAGTATTAAAATATATTTTCCCTTTAGGGCGCTCTACTATATTTGGCTGAACATAGAATAAAATAAAATAGACTTGTTTATTGTGTATATTTTACTGTAATTAAATGTTTCTACAGTTTCCATTCAGAGATTAAGTCTTACATCCCCTCCCTCAAACAATCTAAAAGCTTACAAATACCCTGTTATGGCTCTCTAATCTGTTCTGAATTGTAGGTGGAAAAAGTAGACAGTTTCTCTGCAAATTGTATTCAGAGCTATTTACCTCTCACTGCCCACAGCCCACAATAATTTTAATCCTCTAAATGTATCAAGTTCAAAATATTGGTTTGGTTGTTTTTATCTTTTAGGAATGGTTGAATCTTCCTTAAAGTCCCACTAAGAAAACATTAACATTCCCAGAAGAATGACATAAATAACTAAAATCAAGCATTATAAACTCAGGTTAAATGGAAAAGAAATCTAAACACGTTAAGGAATGGAAATGCTGTTATGTCACCCAAATCACCTTAATGCTACCCTGATACCAGACAATCACAAAACTATAATCAAAATATTTGATTACAAATTTCATCTTCCTTAAAGTCCCACTAGTACTACATTCAGGTCCAGTACTGCATTCAAGTGCAAAACAAATTCCTGACCCAAAGCCCTGTGAAGTCAATGGCATTCTTTCCACTGGCATCATTGGGCTTTGAATAAGATCCTTAATGAACACTGAGCAGGAGCCACAGGATGAGGAACATCCTTGTATCCATTATTACAACCCAGAGCTTTTATAGTAGCTGCAAACTCTGTGCCACCCTCACCAAGAGATGGAGTTCAGGTCAGGACTTTTGAATTGCTGCAAATGCACTGGCTCTGCTCCTGCCTGCTGCAATGTACTAATGTCCTGAGGCTCATGGGAAGTTGTAGAGTGGGATTACTACAATTCTGATATGTCGATGGTACATCTAATGGCATGCTTTGGTCTCCTGGTGATAGTGTTTAGTTCTGTTACTGGCATCAAAGGAGAAAAGATGGGGAAAATGTAGGTATGAATACAAGCTGAATGTTAGCATATAGCCTCTTAATCCTAAATCCCCCGGTTGATTCTTGCACGTGGGCCCAATTCTGATCTTTCTCGCACCAGTGCAAACTGAGTTCAGTGGAATTACAGTAGTGCAAAAAATAGCATAAATGATATTGGAATCTGACCCAGTATGTTTGGTTAGTTTAGTTAAAGTTTAGTTTGTAGGTTCCCTTCAGTTTCTGCAACTCCTTTCCATTTCAGTGTTGCGCTCCCAGCCCTTGTATTCAGGAAAAAAAAAAAAAAAAAAAAAAAAAGAAGACACAGCAGCAGCCGCCGCCCAATGATACTATTGAAGTGGTTCTTTGGAGAAAAGGTGATGGTGAAGTAATGGACATTTGTGTGATGGGGCGTACCCTCCCCACACTTGAAACCAAGGGAATGGCCTTGGCCCAGCTGGCTGAGAAGGCCCCACCCCCACAGCCCTGCTGGGCATGCTCCCACTGGAGACAGACTACAAAAGCCTCTGGAGCAACTCACTCAGGGCAGATGCTGAAAGAGAAGGAGGTGATGACAGAGCTCCAGAGATGGAGGAAGGAGTGAAGCCAGACCATCCAGTGGCTGCCAGACCAAGAGGAGCTACCCGAGGAGCCCCAGAACCAGAATAAGACCATGGAGAAGGCAATTACCAGAGGATGGTAGGAAGTAGACCAGGGTGGGGAATTGTTTTCTGGGTGCTCAGTCTGTTGTGGCAAGATTTCCTGCTGAGCAAGTAGTGGATTGCGCCACTGCCAACAGGGCCCCGGGCTGGGACCCGGTGGTATGGGAGGGCCCAGGTCCTCTTACCCCCTCGGAAGCTAATCTGTGGGGGTGAAGTTTTTCAACAGACCTCTGGACGAGGCCTCTAGGACATGTTACCCCTAGTAAAGGGGCTTGTGCATAGACTGTGGCTGGTATGCCATATTACCCTTACTACAGGGGATTTATTTGTAGACTCTGGCTGCTAGGCTATATTACCCCCAGTCGAGGGAACTTACTCTTGGACTGTATTGCCCCTAGTGACAGGACTTGTGGGTAAACTCCAGCCACTAGGACGCGTTACCCCTAGTGAAGGAGATGTGAGTCAAGGGGGTTCTGACGATAGGTTGACCCTCGACAATTTGAAGCAAGAATCCGCACAATAAAGTCTGAGGCACGGTATTGGATCTGAGGAATAAGGGTAGAGGTGAGGTAGTCCAAGCTAACTTCTCACTCTCCTTATCGATTACTTTCTGTATGGATCAGGGCAGCTATTTATAGACTCATAGACTTTAAGGTCAGAAGGGACCATTATGATCATCTAGTCTGACCCCCTGCACAATGCAGGCCACAGAATCTCACCCACCCACTCCTGGAATAATCCTCTCGCCTATATCTCAGATATTGAAGTCCTCAAATGATGGTTTAAAGACCCCAAAATGCAGAAACTCCTCCAGAAAGTGATCCATGCCCCATGCTACAGAGAAAAGCGAAATACACGTTTCATAATAAGCAGTAAGTTGCAGCTTCTCCATTACACTTTGACAGTTTGTTCCACACTGAATAGAAGGGAGAATTATTGAGGCACAAAAACACTTCCCGGAGAAGCTGAACAGAGCTTTAGTGCACTCATACTGAAGCTGTCACAGTTAACTTCGGGTTCTTCAGTCACAGTTAACTGCACTGAGTAGGGCTCTCCTTTCAGCACAGACTCTTCCACAGCTCAACAAGACTTGGGATTGCACTTCTCTGAAAGTCCAGCAGCTCGCCCAATGAAGAAGAAAGGTCCCCCAGTTGCTCTGAATGGCCACATGTGTCACCCCATATCTTCATTAGTTCCTGAGTCTCGCTCCCTCTCATATTTCCCAGAAAGGTGCGACTGGTCTTTCAGATGGGATCAGTGACCAACCGCCCCACACCCTTTGCAACGGTCTAATATGGTTCTGTTCCTGCACACTGCAACTTTGAACACACCACACCCGCACTTTAAACAAATAAACATGTATGCCAAAAGTATTGACTCATTATCCCACATGCCTATGTTTGCATATCACAGGCCCACCAATGGAAGGGGGCAAAAAGGCCCCAATGATTTATAAGAGTCCTGGCTCCCAGCTGCCGCTGCCACTACGGTGGCAAAATGGCAGTGGCCAGAGCCCCAGGGCCTTCACATCAGTGCTGGAGCCCGGAATGGTGCTAAAGAATTCCAGAAAGGGGAACCAAAAGTAAATTAATGAAACAAATAATATCCTGTTTACCAAGGTCTCAGGAAATATGCATAAGAATGTGTAATGCCCTTACAGTAGAGCCTTGTTCAGAGCTGCCAAAGTTTTCATCAACAAAAATCTGTTGGCTTAGTCAGGCCAATCCCCTGTAGTCTGAGAAAGATTTCTACCGGCCTGGGTTCTAATCCTCTCTCTTCCTAGATTTCTTCTCCTGTTCAAATAGTTCAGCTCCAGAGTAAGAAGGGGATCTCCTTGATTACACACAAACTGTTTGTGGTGTGGGCTCCAGATTGTCCCTTAAAGGAGTACCACACTCCATAGGGTTCCCATTTGACTGGCCTGGATTTGCCAGGTGCCAGAATAACAAAATAATCTGCCAGGGGTTGTTTTATGCAGGTCCAAAGGTTTGCATTATCATCATGATCCAGTGGGATATCTCATGCTAAAAGTTTCTGTTCCCAGCTAAACACGCTGCTGTTTCCTCTTCCACAGTTTAAGCAATTACAGATCAAAACTGTTGAAATTACAGCAGCTGTCTACCCGCCAACATGCTACCATACCGCACGTGAGAGAGAGAAGAGGTTTGAGTCAAATGAGAATAAAGAGACATGTAACACTGTCACTCTTATCTATCTGTGTTATCTCTCTACATACTAGACGTTGTTGAAGATGGAGTGCAGAGTAGTCTTGTGGTTGGGGATTGAGGTTGTGGTAGGCTTACCTGGTGAATGGAGAAGTGCTCTTTTCTGGCATTTCAAAAGGCATGAATGCTAGCAATGTGTTTGAGAAAACAGTTTATTTACAACATTTCAGATTACAAGGATGCTTATTCCTGAGTAAGTTTATTTACAAATGGTTTTGGGCATGGATATGAGTACCAGAGTTCATCTGGATTCTTACCAGATCGAGACATTTTTTCCTGTGCTATTTACAACAGCTTTTCTTGATGGAAGATTTTCTTGGCAGATCTGTTGGATATAAACATCCAAGCCCTCAGTTCTCTGGAGGTATTCTGAAAAATACTGCTTTTAATAATGCACAGCACTTTTGATTTGTAGTTTCTTCTTCTCCCTGTAATGTACTTTCACACGCCTTGTGTACAATCTCTAAAATAGTGATGAGGGACACATCAGCCTGCAATATTAGCAACTTGGAAGTTGGAAAAAATAATCACTCTCTGATAAAGCCTGTGTCCACCTTTTGAGTTCTCACAGCTTCCCAGTATTACCATATTCAGTCATATGGCCACAATCATTTGGAATGGGTATGACTACCAAAGCAAATATTAAAGTGGCCTACAACGATCTAATTATTTAGTAAGCAGGGTAAACACAAACGAACCAGGAGACTTCAGCGAGTGGAGAAAACAGAACACCAAAACATCACCATCAAATTAAAGACAAGATCTGTAAAGAAAATAAAGCATGAATCACTTCATAATTGTCTGGAATGCCATTCCATTCTCCACTCCAGAACACATTTACACCATGTGTACATAAGTGTGTGCATAAACACACACACACTCATTCACTCACTATTTCTGCTGGTTGGCATAACAACTCAGTCAATGTTCTTTTTTTTTTTCCAGTGGAATGTAAACAAGCCACTCATAGCAAATGAAACTGAAAAGTCATTTCCTATAGTAAATAATAGATTACATGGTTGCATTTAGTTGTCATTGACATTGTGCTAAAAAAGAAGCATGCTAAATTATTTCTAGACCTAAGGCTGTCTCGTGATTGGATGCAACAGCCTACATCTGTAGAATCTGGACCCCATTCCAGATTATATAGTTAACTGTACTGACTTCAACAGAATTACACATGTGCTTAAAGTTAGGCACATGTTTCAGTATCTTTCTGAATATAGGGTTTGTCTATTGCTTTGCATATTTGAAATGATAGAACTGGTGCAGACGTGTCAAGACAATGAGCTCTAACTGGTAAATCCTAACTCTTATCTTAAATCTGGAGGCATCTGTTACAGCCATCCCAGTGGAAATGCAAACACCAGAGATCTAAGAGGCTATTAACGTGCAGGTTGTCAGATGCAATACCGATTTGGTGCAGCAGGGAGGTGGCTCTCTGATGCTGTCAAAAAGCACTTTGCTATAATTCTGCCAAGACAGAGTTAGGATTCAAATCGTTGAGTAAATAAACTGATCTTGGTGGTGTTTTAGAGCAGACATAGTCTGAAGTAAATATTCAGCTTTTACTTGAAGTACAAATACATTTAATGGCAGCTTTTAATTATTACGACCTGTGAAACATCACTCATGTCATTAAATATCCTCTTTAAATAAATTAATGGGTATAAAGGTTCCCCCCTTCCATCCCAAAATCTCAACATCAAGTAAGCTGTGTAAAAGTAATAAAACTGCACTTTAGCAAATCAATGCTTGTATATGGAGACTGTATGAGAGGTGACATTTCCCCTCTTCTATTCTCCAGCATTGCTGGGAACTGAACGAATGCTGGTAATACAACACATGGTACAATATATTGAAGGCAAATATTTGGCTGGCTTGATCTAGCCATTCTGATATTTAAAGGTAAATTGCAAAGCTTAGATAAAATAATGTTAAGTCTGGAAATATATGATGAATGTCTTCACTAACGAGGCTTGGAACTTTTCTGCACAGCATTGGTTTTAGTTTTAATTTCTTTATCAAAAATTTAGAGGAACAAAATATATATTACAAAATACATTAAATCATCTCCAGTTTCTAGATTGTCCATTCTTCTGAATACGTCTTCTAGATTGTAAATTTTTGGGGGCAAGAACCCCACGTTATTTTTGTATTGTTGAGCATTGCAGAGCTAAACCATTCATGTAAAATTAAAAGAGAAACTTATTTATTGTATAGACAAATATCAACTAGCTATCCTTATCATCAACATCAACTATAAAACTTCTACTTCACTCTTATACAGCCATTGCATTCTCCCAAGTCTCCCTGACATAAAACTAGAGATAAAACCTCTCTCACTGTCTCTCTCTGTCTTTCACACACACACATATTTCTGAGCAGGTGCACATACATACAAAACTACCTGGAAAGGTTTCTCAGAGTCACACACCCACAATTGAAACAAGTTCTCTCTCACACACATGCACACACTTCCATTGGAAGAATGCCATCTATGATGTCAAAGAATGGTGCATACCATGATATGACAAAGGATTTCACCAAGGAGAAAATGAATTACTTTTGTTTAGCAAAGCTGGGCAAAATCTTGAGAACAGGAAGCATTTCCTGAGACACCAGGACTATACATGGACCTCAGTTAGAACCCTAGATTAACAGACATTTAATAGGGTTAAAAGTCAACACTTCATTGCCACAACTTAGTTGTGTTTCCTACAATGGTCTGAACCCATGGTCACCAACCAGTAGATTGTGAGCTACCGGTAGATCTCAGGGGCTCTAAGAGTAGCTCTTGAGCCCTCTCTGAACTGTGCACCTGCGCAGTACATTTACATTAGATTTCCTCATTTGAGGAGCAGCTACTCACTGAGCAACAACACAGGTGAGTAGCTGCGAGGAATGGTGGGAGCTGGGAGGTCGGGAGGGCTGAAACACCCCAGCCAGTTGACTGTGGCTTTCACAGCTGGAGCTAGGTGCAGCCTCCCTGGGCTCAGTGCAGGGCAGCTGGGCTGGAGGGAAGAGAAGCAGCTGCCCGGCCAGCTGGCCATGGCGCTCAGCCAGGGTGCACCACGCTCCACGTGGGCTGGTGCAGAGGAGAAGCTGCCTGGCCTGCTGGCTGTGGCCTTCAGCCCAGAGGAGGCTGAACCGCGCTCCAGCTGATTGGGCGGCTTCCCCTCTGCGCCTGCCCACGTGGAGCTTGGTGTCACCCTGGCTGAGCACCATGGCCAGGTGGCCAGGCAGCCGCTTTTCTTCACTCCAGCCCGGCTGCCCTGCGGTCAGTCTGGAGGGAGCGCGGGTCGGCGGCTTCCCTCCGTGGCTGGTGTAGGGAACTTCCTGCCCCCAACCTTGTTCCCTCTCCTCTGCCCCAAACTTGTCCCCCGCCCTCCTGTCCCCCTATTCCCTCTCCCTTGCCCCCCCCAACCCCACAGCAGAAACCTGCCCCCCCCTGCAGAAACTTATCCCCTGACACCCTGCCCCCCCCCCGCAGAAACCAGTTCCTTCTGGAACCCTGTCTCCTACTACAGAAACCTGTCCCCCTACTCCCCTCTGCAGAAACCTGTCCCCGCCAGCACCCTGACCCCTGCTGCAGAAACCTGTCCTGGCACCCTGCCCCCTCTCCCCTGCCCCCACTGGCACCCTGCTCCCTGCTCCAGAACCCACTAGCGCTCCTCCCCAGTACTGTGTCCTCTGCTCCCAAATGACTTTTCTATGGGTCAGTCACCCCTGACTCAAGGCAAATTCTCATAAATAAAGACAATGCAGAAACTTTTTGTGTTTAACATAGTATTCTATTTAAAAATGAAGCCTGGCCAACAAACCCCCAACTGGGGCCAAGCCCCCATCTGGCCACAACCACTCCTGCACTCCCCCTTCCCCAGACCCTAGATCTGAGCCTATCAAACACTGGAACCTCATGCCCTCAGCCCCTCACATACCCCAACCCAGATTCCTGCACCCTCACATCTGCAAGCCTGTGGCTTGCTTAGTATCCCAACACTGCCCAGCCTGGAGCCCCCTCCCCAAGCCAGTGTCCCCTTCTCTACCTCCTCCTGCATCCAGATTTCCTCCCAGAGCTTGCACACCTCACCCCTTCCCACAGCCAAATCCCTCATTCCCACCCCAGAGCCTACACATCCTGTCTCAACACAGCAAGGGTCCAGCTAGACTGAAGGAGTTTTTCAGGATTCTGGAGATTCCCAGAAAAACTCTTCTGCATCCAGGGTTGCGTTTGTTCTTCCGCTTTTTTAGTGGAAGAGCAAACAGGCTCTTTTGGTCACCCCTATATTCCTCTTTCCACAAGGAATAAGGTGGCTTCCAAAAGAAGGGGTATTTTTCCTGACATTTGGTCCAGTGTAGACAGGCCAAATATTGGAAAAACCTCTTCCTACAGAATAATAAATAATAATAATAATAATAATAATAATAATAATAATAATAATAATAATAATAATAATAAAAGCAGCAGTATAAGGATTGGGGATAGCAAGTGATGAAGAGGAGGAGAATAGAGAGGGCGGGGCTTCAAGGAAGGGGCGGAGCGGGAGATCTTGGCTTGGTCTGTCATTTAAAAAGTGATCTTGGGTGTAAAAAGGTTGGAGACCACTGGTCTGAACAATTCTCCAGGTCTGAATAACTCTGTACTTTGGGGGTTCAAGATCCAGATTTGCATTTTGCTTTCCAAGCCCCCACTGAAAAGCCCCTTTTCTATTTTGTGTAAATATTTCAGCAGTTAAAGATTTATTAAGGCCCAATCCTTCAGTCTGAAGTAGAGTAATACAATCTGGAAAAGCTTATTAGGTAGTCTAATCCATCCTTTGCCCATTTCCAGCACTCTGACATCCTCAGAAGGAAGACGCTGTTGAAGAAGTGTAACCTAGTACTACTAATGTAATAAAAACTTGATTAGGTAAAGCCCACGTTCAAGTGGATTCAATTAAGCAATTTGAACAATAGTCAGAGAAGAGATGATGATAAAGTAAAATTAAGGAAATCTGATCTATTTCCAAGAACTAATGCTCTCAAATACTCACCTCCATGTCCAGCAAGCCTCTGTTTACCTGGTTTTAAAAAAATTAAATACAATAAAATGCCTTCATAATTTCTAAAGCAAAACAGACTTGACTGTGCTTTCAAATGCACCAATGGCAGGATGCAGTGCTCCTCGCAGATCTGACTGCCCTTTGTGTTCTTATTTTCTTCTCCACTGTGACTGGATGACAAACAGTATTATTTCTCCCATTTCCTCTTTCTCTCCTGACTTTGCCCTCTTTCTCTTGGGAAGTTGTAGACCAATAGTTAATGCAGATGCCGACTCTATTAAATTAGATTACAATTGCTATGTACAGTCTCCCTTTTCCCCTTGGGAGAATATTGTATAGCAGATGCTCTCTGACACTCTCCTCTCTCTACAGTTTGCCCCCACGTTAGCTCATGAGTTCATATGTTCTTGCAGAACAGTGGAGACAGTCATACAGCGCAAGCTGCTAGATCAAGAGACACAGGAATAATGAGAGCAAGATATTGTATCTTCCTTTCCTTTCCTCCCTTGCTGTGTTACTCCAGGGTTTCCATGGCTTGGCTTCCTGCTTTGCAGTGGAAGAGAATATTTTAGCCAAAATGTTCTTGAGGGGAGTCTTAGTATTTCCCTCAATTTAGAACAAATCTGATCCTCATTCCCAGAGCAATCGCTGTCATTAAGTTCATATCCATTTCCTAATGTCTTCCAAGCAGTTCTGTTAACCAAAGTCTCCTTCACTTTCCCAGATAGCAGATCACTATATAAATGAGGAATCAAATTTTCTCCCCAGCAGTTCTGAGCCATTAGTCTTTCCACATTATTTAACCGTCTAATCATCCTAACCTTTCTCTCCGGGAAATATAAAATAATGCTCTAGTTGCAAAAAACTGAAAATAAGTTTAGTTCCTACCCCACATCTAGCCTACAGTCCTTCAAAACACTTGATATGGTTTTTATTAGGCTAGTGAAAAATAAAAGCAGATCTCCGCTCAACCTCTTTCGATTCTTGGTAATCTCCACACAAAACCGAAATGGATAAATAAAAGATGTAGGCCAGTGGAATTAATTATTTCACGGAGACAACCTGAGTCTTTTCTCATCACTCTCTTCGTCTTGAGCTTAGGGGCTATCATGCAATGTAAGTAAATACTATGCACTTAAGTATACTTATTGGAGTCCAAGCCACACTTAAAACATAACAACTAGAATGCCATATAAACAATGCAGTTAAAAAACCCATATGTTACAACAATCTTAACAGATTGATAAAGTTGGAAAGAAGTAGCGAAAAAAAACCTCTCTGTAAGTTATAAACTCTAGGGACTCTGAGGCGTACAGTGAGACATCAGTATCCTTAATAGATGCTCTTTCTCTGCCAGGGCCTCCCAACAGCAGGGCTCTCAAACTGTCAGCATGGTTCACAATAACTCCAAGGTAGTTAGGAAAGTTATAGAAGAGGCAAAATTCCCTACCTGGTCCAGCTTCCTTTCCTCTCTCTGGGTCCATGGCTAGACTGTGAGGATCTATCGGAAAAAGATATGCAAAATGTTCCCCGCATTTTGCATATCTTTTTCCAATACTTTTGTTGAAAGAGGCTTTTCCAAAATTTGGCTTTTCCAAGGATAGCCTGGGCCAAATTTCGGAAAAATCTCCTCTTTCAGAAGCCCCCTTCTTCCTCTTGGAATGAGGAATACAGGGGCTTCCAAAAGAGCATGTTGTTCTTCTGGAAAGAAAGCAGAAGAGCAAACGCATTCCCTGGACGCGGCAGAGCTTTTTCGGGATACCTCCAGTATCCCCAAAACCCCTGCAGTCTAGCCGTAGCCTATACTATTTATAACAGGACAGTCATTTTAGTTTCTAGGTCTTGCCCCCTTTAAACAACTGATTTTCAGACCTAATTTTAAATTAGATTTCAGATAGGATTTAGATGCAAATTCAAATTAGAGGGTCTGGTGATGATTCAGATTCAGTGAAATTGTTCTTATGCAATGTAGATGTCTATGTCAACTTTCCTTTTAAGATACCTGCCATTTTACATTAGAATTTCATGAATTCTGTTTTCTTGGGATTTTAGCTATCCCGCCTGCTGCAACCAGAAATATGACTCCTCCTAATTTCGACTCTAACATAAGACAAAGGATAGCTTTTCAGCTCAGATTTAAATCAAATATTTGCTGGTGATGGTTAAAGTGAGGAATGGAGGAAGCCTTTAGGTAATAGTAAAGGCCTTTTAGTTAACCATCCCTTGGTATGTTGCTGTTTTCACACCAGAATGAGAATTGCATGTCTGGAAAAATCTGTCTTGCTTTTTCAGAGTTCAGCTCTAAAGAACAGAATCTTGCTTGGTATCAAGCTGACAGAAAATTATGTGTTTTGGACACAGATAAGAATGTATTCCCATGTCACACAGTGCTGACTTCCTCATAAATTGGCCCTATTCAACATTAAGCATGATTGCTAGATATTGAACATTGCTAGAAAACAATATAGAGATATTCTTTATTGCTTTAATGCAGAGAACTTTGTGGAGTTCTGAGAATTCATTTGGCAGTCTAAAAGTGGCTGGGACGCTCACTTTGACACCTCTGTCAAAATGTATACACTTGGGAATTTTAGCTCCTGTGAGGAACCGTACAAATCAGTTTCCTCTATGTCCATTTCACTTTCAGATGTGTGCTGTTAATTTTTGTTTTGCAGATTCTGTTCATGCAAAACTTTATGCATGAAAGGACAGGAGGAATCAAGATAAGGGAAAATGTCAGGAGAATATTATCTCTTTCTCCATATACTTGTACTTTCTGACTGCCAATAAGAATCCCTATTATACTTAGCTTTTGTCTACCTTGTTATGCCTAACATTCCAGTGCAACAAGAATGGGGATGAAGGATAGCCTTGCTTGATGCCTTTTCAAAATTACAAAGTCTTCAAAGTCAATCCGTTCAGACCGATATAGGTAGACAATACCCAGCATTCAGTGAAATTGATGAATATTACACTGAATGCAAAAATGTATACAGCGCAACAAAAGAAAATGTGATGTTTCACACTGAAGCTTTCATACGTCTTCAGTGCTTTGTGCGACTTTCTGCCTTCACTACTAAATATACATACTTTTTCAAAATCTATTGAATGAGCTGCCAAACAGGTAATTCACATTTTTATGAGAGGAGAGAACAAAACATTTAATTATAGTGTTAAATATAGCAGGAACCCCCTCCTCCCCCAAAATATCCTTGTCATTTGATCAATGATTTGGGGAGATTGTGTGTTTTGATTGAAACTGCCAGATTTCACTTGGTTCAAATCAGAACTGAATATTGGGGTTGCTAGCCACACGAAAACAGAAAGAGAGAGAAATATGTTTCCGTATCCTTAGCTGGTGTAAGTTGGCATAGATGCATTGATTAGAAAGGAGCTGTGCTGGTTTACACTAGCCAAGGGCCGAGCCTGTTGAATTTTACAAGAATGCTGTCCTTTCTTAATTCTTTTTTAAAATGCAGGGCCAGAGCTTTAATTGCTTCTATAATTTCTCTCATCAACCTATCTGTACCCAATCATACTAACGTTTTGCTCACCTTCAACTTTTTTTAAAAAAACATTTCTTCCTGGTTCTAAACAACATAAATTTGGTTTCCTCATCAAGAAGCTCATTTAGCTGCAGCTTGATTGCAAGTAATTTGCCCTAACTGTCTCCGTCTTTTAATTGTTTGTGCCTTTTTCTAATCTATAAACTGTAACTTCAGGCAGGCCATTTTTTCGTCTTACCATTTCCTCTTTGGAAAGGCATATCTAATAACCCACCTCATATCCTGTGGCTTTAGGCATCTAAAATCATATGAACAGAAGGAATAGACTCTCCATTCAATTCCAAGTTCATTTAAAAAAAATCACAAAACAAAACAAACCCTCTATAAAAATCTCTGTGTTTTTGAAAAAAAAAAAAAAAAGGAAAATTGAAACTTTAGCCATGGAATTTAGTTTTTCTTTTATTGGAAAATAAATATTTATCATGATCAGTACAGAAATGACTTGCCACTCAGGTTTCACAGCATTTCCCTGTGACCTCTGAGATGTGAAGATGTGAAAATCAAAACACCAATGAGGACACAGCTAAAATCTTTTAATTAGCCAGAGTCCAAAGAATTTTATTCCTACACCTCTGAATTGGCACAATTCACTCTACTGGAGACAGAATCCACAAACTTATTAGAGTCTCTGGACTTACTCAAGTAAAGCTATGCATAAAGTAGCCTTTTTAAAGTAATCTCATTAGAAGCTCTACCAAATATGGTATCCACGCCAATTCTCTTTAATTCCTCCAGCCTAATCCTTTTTACTGCCAAAGTATACCACAAAATATTATCCAGATTAGCAATACAGTCAGGAGTAATCCCTCCCCAAACAAGAGAACTACTGGTATATATATTTATTCTGATCTCCAAACTTTTGTTTGTGTTAATTACTCTAAAGTTAGCTGACAGAGTGAATATTATTGTCCCCCTCTGGTGTGAATAGCAATTAAGGTGTTTGCATATCTATGTCTTCTTGTTACAAAATAAGGTGTTTCCATTGTTTTTTTCTGATCAAGCCCTAGCTGTCTCCAGTTTTTATAGTTGTCAATGGCAAAGCTCTCTAATGAATGTTCTCAGAGCTTCTTTTAGGTCGTATGAACAGAATGTAAAACACAAAAAGGAATTAGACAATCTTAGGATAGTGGAAGAAGGCCAATGAAAATAATATTCCTAAATTTTAAAAGATAAAAATCTTAAGTCAGGGATGCTATCATGTCATCTCAAGTTTCCGGTTAGGTATTGAATTTTGTCTGATGAGTGCTGGAGATTCTACCTAGCAGAAAATATTCATAAAAAGTAATGAAAAATATTTTATGAGGGTATGTCGGGGGGCTCCCCCCTCGTTTGGGGTTGCTGCACCCATCCGGGGCATAGTTCAGCCCACTCGGGCCTAGCCCCAAAGTGCAATGCCCCTTTTTTAGGGGAAATACGGCCTCCTGGCCTAGTCCTCCGTATGCCGGCTCTGCAGTCTAGTCCTCTAGTCGAGCCCCCACTCGCCGGGGTTCAGGACAGGAGGAGTAGGGGGGCCCGGGTCCTCCCTCTCCACCGGGCCCTGACCCAGGGCCCTATTAGTGGCTCCCACCACTGGCTCGCGGGGGTTCCTCCCCGCAACGCACCCTCAGGGGCTTCTCCAGCTCCCTGCCCTGGGTCGCTTCCTACCCCCTTCCCCCGGCCCGTAGCGTCCCACCTGTTGGTGTTGGTCGGGTGGCTGTAGCGGCGCTTCCCCAGTCAATGTCAGAGTTGGCAGTGTCCGGTCTGGTGCCTGGGTCACGGGGGGGGGGGGGGGGGGGTCTGCTGGCGGCTCCGTCGTTGGGGCGAGCCCGGCTTGGGCCTGGCAGCGGCGCGTTCAACATGCCTGGCGGCTCCCTCTCTGGCAGTTGTGCTGTTTTAATAACAAGTCTTTCTATCAGATTTCTGTGAAAGAACATACTTAAATTTAAAGATATAGGCAAACACACACACACACTAACATATATATATAGTGTATGCTCATATCCACCATAACAATTCATCAATTCATTTTCTCAATCATTAAAAGAAAGCAATACACTGGAGAGCCAGAAGACTTTGCCATTGTCACCCCCACTACAAAGCTTTCTGGGAAGAGGCTATACTGGCCTTGAAATGTTGTTTCAATTTTCAAAGCTGAATGGCTTGGTCCACATCAGATAAGCATACCAACAGCCATTCGATAATTGAAGCTCATCCACAGTTTACCTCAGCCTCATTGATTTTGAAATCATGGAAGAATTCTCACGTTGACCAAGTTGCTACCACATTGTGTGCAGGTCATTAGGCCCTGTAGTATGCAAGTTCTACTTGAAATGAAGGAGCATTGAGGCTCATGCATGTGTGTGCGCGCGCACACACACACACACACACACACACACACACACACACTTTCCAAACCTTTTTGAACTATGAAAAAGAAACAGCAATTTCCTAGCCAGTTCTATTTTATCTGAACCAAGCCACTTATCTCTTACTGGTCCCCTTAAGGGTGCGTCCACACAGTAGTGTTATTTCAGAATAATGGGCGTTATTCCAAAATTACAATGCGAGTATCTACGCAGCAATTCTGATATTTTGAAATACATTCAAAATAACAGACAGCTTATTCTGACTTCTGTAAACCTCATTCCATGAGGCATAATGCCTATTCTGAAAGCTCCACTGCTGCTATTTTAAAATAACTCCTCTCTGGGGCCATTCAAACTAATTACTCCCCAGTACCTTCTGGGGCTCAGCAAGTCCACATTAGGGAAGCCTGCCTCAGACTTATTTTGAGTAAAGATGTGCTATTTCAAAATAAGTATTTCTTCCAGAATTGCTTATTTTGAAATAAGCATGCAGTGTAGACATATCCCAAGATCAAAAATTCTAACCCTCTTGCAGACAAAGAGTTATGTTTTAAAAAGTGCCTAAGTGACTTAATAGCTCATTGACAAAGGGCAGTGATTAGGGACTAAGGAGCCTAACATCCATTGAACATCCATGTAATTTAGACTCCCAAGTATCTGTGGTTATGTTTACACTGCAGTTAAAATCCTCATGACTAGCCCGTGACAACTGACTCAGGCTTGTAGCTGTTTCACTGCAGTGTAGACTTCAGCCTGAGCTATGGGACCCTGCCATCTCACAAGGTCCTCTAGACTAGGGTCCAGTCTGGAACCCAGAAGTCTACGCTGCAGCCCAAGCCCAACAATCCTGAGTCAGCTGCCTTGGATGTCTAACTGCAGTGTAGGCATACTCAGAATGTCCTTTGAAAATGGGACTTGTACTTCTAAGTCACTTAGGTGCTTTTATCCCAAATCTCCCTTGTAGCCGAGGGAAGATTTGTCTTTGTTGTGAATAGCAGGGTCAGGTATGACTTCAGTGCTAAGTCTAAAAGTGATGAGTCTTTGGCATTAAAAAGAAGGATTAGTAAATAGGTGAATCAAAACATAAAATGCAGAAAATGGTACTATAATGCTGGGTGGGAATAGTGTAATCTGCTATAGCCATATGATTCAAGGAAACTATTACATATTACTAACCCTTCCAATTTTCCATATTGCCAAGCTTTGATCGCAGATAGTAATTTTTCTCTACAGTAACCAAATTGTGTTCTAATGAATCCCTGGGGCATCCTCCCCTTTGATCGTATCTATATATCCAAGTAATCACCCTACGCGGATCCATAAGACAGTGACTCTCTCACAGCAGATACATGCTTATATGAACTCCCTTCTTGCAAGCTTTATTAGGCTCATTTGGCACTGGTGTAGCGCATTCAGGCTTAGTGGGCTCTAGCTGATACTCCTACAAGCTGTAAAATCATTAACATGAAGCTGAGGGAAACTCATAAAATGCCAGAAATTTTCTTATGTTTGGAAAAATTAGGTTTTTTTAAAGAACCACTTCCAATCTGGTTCTTACATCAACACACTCCATTGATCAGTGTAAGTGAAGGGGAAACACATCATCAGCAATGAAAACTGCCTTTTGGAAAGTGAGATTTGATCTTCCAGAGCTGAGCAATCACTCCAAGGGGGTGCTTTAAAAAGAGGTGTGAATTCCTTTTTCAGCCTTTGAAAACTTCAGTGAAAACCAAATAAAATCATTTTCCCTATTCACCGTATCACTAATCAATAAAAAGATCCACACATGTAGGAAGACCCAGGTTTCAGAATGAAGATATATTCAGAAGATTTGAGAATACAATTTTGGTTTGTTTTTCTCCTATTGGGAAATGACTGACTTCTATCCTCTGTCAGATTTCTGAGTTTTACAATACATATTTATATCCATATCTATATCCATATCTATACTTGCAAAAATGGTTGATTTCAGGCATTTCTACTGGCACATTATTTTACTATCTGGCAAAGAGGAAGAACTGAGTTAAGAGAGGTGGAATAATTAATGAAATCCAGATATTGGGTTTGATTTTAATACCAAACAGGTACAAATTAGAAATAATCCAATAAGATTAATAGAGAGATCAGACTCAAGCATCATTTTTTTTCTTTTTTTTTTAAATGCCCAAAGTAATTCATCAGGGTTAGGTTGCCTTTGTACAGGATGTCATACAAACACAGTCCCTTGGATTTCTACAACATGCAACGCAAACAGTCCCTGTCATTAAGAATTTATTATTCAAGAACATTGGTATGACAAAATTAGGCCTTGTATGATAAAACATTGTATCAGATAGACATGGTAAATATAGTGGCCCAGTGTCTGTGAGTCTAACGCTGATGTACACGGCCATGCCCCCTGGCCGTGTACATCAGCGCCCTGCTCCCCTTCACCTCCCTCTATGACGGCTCGGCCAAGCGCTGCGCTGCTCAGCTGGGCTCCTGTGGGGGAGCAAGCAGCGGCAAGCGGCCGTTTGGGGTCCACGCTTAGCATCCATGGGGAGCGTGGACCCCAAACGGCCGCTTGCCACCGCATGCTCCCCCGCCGGGGCCCAGCTGAGCGACGCAGCATCAGTGGGAGGGGAAGGAGCCTGGGGAGCTGCCGTACACGGCCGGGGGTAGGGCCATGTACATCACCACCCCCCCTTCTCCCTCCCACTGTAGTGCCGAGTGCTGCACTCCTCAGCTGGGCTGCCGTGGGAAAGGGGGACGGTGATGTAGACAGCCCTGCCCCCTGGTAGTGTATGTCACCACCCTGCCCCACCTCTCCCGTGGTGGCCCGGCTGAGGGCGCAACCTGGTCATGTACATCACCACCTCCCCTTCCCTTCCCGCCATGGGGGAGCCCAAATGGCCCCTTGCACTGCTGGCTCCCCCGGCAGCCCGGCTGAGGGGCGCAGCACTCAGCTGAGTGCCACAGTGGGAGGGGAAGGGGGGTGGTGATGTACATGGCCCCGCCCCCTGGCTGTGTACATCGCTGCCCTGCCCCCCTGCCTCGCGGCAGCCTGGCTGAACAGGCAACACTCAGCCGAGCTCCACGGCGGGAGGGGAAGGGGAAGGGAGTGGGGAGAGGCGGAGGGGAGAGAGAGGCAAGAGGAGGAGGAGAAGAGAAAGGGAGAGAGAGAGGCAGGAGGCGGAGGAGAGCTGACAGAGAGAGGGGGAGGCAGTAGAAGGGGGGGGGGGGAAGCAAGACCAGAGGCTCAGGAGAGAAGACCAAGGTGGAGAAGAGAGCTGAAAATCCCGTCTTATGACGGGCTAATTGGTGTGTGGTAAATAAATACAGTAGAAATTGCTTATATTAATCACTGGCTTCAGGTAAAGAACATAACTTGTGGGAGCACTAAACTGCTTAACCTGTTCTAGTTGGGGTATATCTGCACTACAGATATTTATTCAGAAAAATGGCCTTTTTTCCGAAAAAAAGTCACTTACCACATTGCCATCGCGTTCTTTCTAAAGAAAATCGAAAGAACAGAGGGTTTTTTCTGACATCGGTAAACCTCTTTCTACGAAGAAGAAACCTTTTTCCAAAAGCTCCTTTAGAAAAAGGCATGTGCATGGGAAAGAGAGAGTTCTTTCGCAAGAAGAGGAAAAAGGAAAAAGCACAGGTGCTTTGGTGGCCACTCCACTCATAGTAATCACAGTTTACATGAAAGATAGTGTTCATTCATTGTGGATGCTATCAGTGGAAAAAGCAGATCACTTTTTCGATGTGCTTTTGCAGTGAGGACGCTCACTTTCGGAAGAAGTTTTATTCAGAAAATCTCTTCTGGAAAAGCTTCTTCCGAAAGAAGCCTGCAGTTTAGACATGAACTTAGACTTGTAAGTGACTAGTCAACTACAAAATAAACATATGCCTATCTGGTAGTCGAGTAGTAACTTGACTAATCTCTTACTCCCCCTTGCATGTGATGAAAAGAAAGAGGGAATATCACTAATTGCTTTAAAAATGAGCTTTTTTCCACAAATTTACATTTTTTCTACCTCAGAAAATGTCCTTTTGTGTAGGCAAGAAAAAATAATTGAGACAAATATGAAAAAGTTTCACTTTCTCAAGACTCTGTGACTCCTTTGGCGGGAGGGGTTTCCCTCCTTTCCCTCCCCAGATTTATCAGAGAAAGGCAGCAAGGGGGGAAGCAGGGGCCAGTGCTGGGGGGAGCCAGCTTAAAAGCCAGTTCCCCCCAGCACTGTCTCCGTGGGGTGGGGTGGGGTGGGGTGGGGGGAGGCAGAGGCATAGCGGGGGGACCGGGTGCAAGCCAGGATTCAGCTGATTCCTGGTTCGTGCCTGCCCTTGCCCTCCCCCACTGCCACCCCCACCCCTTACATCAGCTTTTTAAATGTATTAAGAGCCTGGCAGTTCTTAATACATTTAAAAGGCAGAGCCACAATATGATTAGGTCCCAGGGTCAGGAGCCAACCCACTGCGACTCTACAGTTTTCCCCTTATCAACTAATAGAGTAGTCGATGGAAATTCCGTTGACTACTTGATTAGCTGATTAAATGCAATTTAACATCTCTAGTTCTAGTGCCAAAATATTTAACAGAACTCCTGTCTGGTTTTAGACTCCTTCCTGTGTCCATACTTAGTGATCATTTGGATATAGCAAATTTGATCAAAAAAATTCCCTAAAGTACTGACTAGGTAGTTCCAGTCTGCAGAAAGAACAGACTATCAGAAACAAGATCTTCTGTGAGATTCTGAGAAGAGACATTTACCATTTGCTTGGAGCTTCAGAGCGAAACTGGCCAAATTCTATCCTCTGGCCAAAAGCATAAATGTTCATAAATTTGCATGTGATGAAAAGGAAGAGGGAATATCACTAATTGCTTCAAAAATGAGCTTTTTTCCACAAATTTAAATTTTTTCTACCTCAGAAAATGTCCTTTCATGTAGGCAAGAAAAAATAATTGAGACAAATATGAAAAAGTTTCACTTTCTTGAGACTCTGTGACTACTTTTGTGGGAAGGGTTACCCTCCTTTCCCCTCCCCAAATCTATTCTGCTGACAAGCACAATTCTCAGGACCAAATTTTGTTCTCAGTTAGCAGTGAAAATCCACAATCAGTAGCTCTCTTAAAATCTATGCATCTGCTCAGGATTTACAGCTGAGTGTCTCAGAACAGAATGTGGTCCCTAGGGGGCTACACTCAATGATTAGTGCCACTTACCCTGTGCAGCAGCAAAGCTTCTGTTTTCTTGGAAATATTTGAGGCAGTCTCAGGGTGAGCTATAAAGTTATTAATGTTGCTTGATATTTGCTTTGACAGCTGCTCTGTACTCTCTTTAATCATCTTCATCATGGTTCACAGCTCTTTCTTCCCTTCATTTCATTTTTGCCTAGGCTTCTTAGGGAGAATGTTGCAACACACAAGCTGATAAATCTGCCAACCCTTCACATTTTTTCTTCACTTTTCAAGCCTCACTATTTGGCATTTTCCTAGGGTTCAATAAGAGAACTGACAAATCTTTTAGCTTCATATACCTAGGGAGTACTGCATTTTTAAAAGATCCTAATACACATGGGAGAAAATTTGTCTGCAGCCTACATCTGTTCAACAGGTAATTTGGTTATGCATTAAAAGGGCTCCATCAATACTTGAGACAACTTTTAAAAAAATCATATTATGAACATTAGCTGTGTACTTTTATTGTATTTGTCTGCATTTCCTCTCCTGTTATTGATAACATTTGGAGGAACTGAACAAAAATTTTCTTCCTTGCAAGCCACTTTTCTGAATGATGTCATACTTTGTTACCGTGATTCCATTTCCTCGAGCAAATTGTTCCCTATTAAAACAGAACTATATTCTTCTATGTATGCTCTCAGCAAAGCTACCATTCAGGTATGACAATATCTATATCTATATCTATATATTACAGTGTGTCTGTCTGTGTCTGTCTGCAAGCCTGTTTGTTCAAGAACCCCTCCTAAATGGTAACTGCTAGGGCCAACAAATTTGGTATGCAGCTTTTGCTGGTATCTTAAAGTAAGGTCAGGGTTTGCTTGTGCCAGGACACTCGGAAGCCTAGGGAAAAGGACACTCAGAAGCCAAAGGGAGTGGCTGCTGTGCCGAGGCATGTGGTATGAAAGTGGCCACTGGGCACAGCAAGCCCACAGGGGAGATCTGTCCTACAAAGTGTCCACTGGGGTATCACGTTATTGGATTGTGAGGGGAGCAGCCGGGTCACTGCTGCACCCAGGGGGGGTGTTTGCTCCAAAAGTGGTACAAAGGGGGCCATGTGAGGGGTCAAACAAAAGCTTACTTTCTTCTGATTCTGTATCTGCTCTTCATATATCTGTATAATGTCTGTGTGTGTAGTTAGTAATCTGTAATCTGTATGGAGACTGGAAGTCTCTCTGAATGTGGTTGAGCATTGGGCAGAGCCCGGCCTATGGACATGCTAATTAGTGAGGCCCTGTGGAACAATAGCACTCAATGGGCCAAGGACATACCTCGGGAATGGTGACCGACACCTAAGGGCTACCAGCAGAGAACACAGTGATAGGCCTCTGGCCAGGTGACCTACTGCAGCCAAGAAGAGACCAGGAAGGATGTATAAAGATGCCATGTGGCTGACTCCATCTTGGTACTCAGCTCAGCACTTCATCCCAGAGTCAGAAGTGCAGGGATCGAAGAGCCGGAAAGAACTGTGAACCCATCCTGATCCTAGGATGCACAACAAGGACTTGTAAGCCAGCAGCTGTAACATCTCTGCTAGAGCCTGCATTGAGAATTGGGAGATTTGATGCATGTAATGTACTATCCTTTAACAACCTTACTCTCATGCTTTTCTTTATTGTAGTAATAAACCGTTAGATGTTAGATGCTAAAGGATTGGCTCAGCGTGATTTGTGGGTAAGGTCCAGAGGGTAAATTGACCAGGGATCTGTGGCTGGTTTCTTGGAACCGGACAGAACTTGTTCAGGGTATGTGGGATTGGGTTCTAAGATCCCCCACCTGTGTATGAGGCCCAGGGCCATCTGGGGCACGGATATTGCTGGGGTGTCGGAGGTGTTTTGCTCTGAGGCTTCAGGCAGGCTGCTGAAGCACTCTGTGGGACTGGTTTGTGGCCTTTTTGGGAAGGTCACCCATCTGGGGGCTGTAAGGAGCCCCTAATTTGAGCAGTTTGCCCTGAGCTCATGCCCAGACCTGGGGGCAGCCATGCCACTAAGGGAGTAGTTAGCATGGCTGAGGCGCTGCCTTCTTGCCTGTCAGCACACTGGTAAGTAGCTCCCACATGCCCCAAATGCTTCCCCCACATCCAGCCCTTGACTGCAGCACCAGAGGTGAGGGAGAGAATTGGCCCCTGACATCTGGATGGGTCTCTGGTGGGAGAGATAGGACTAGGATGGGCTAAAGGGATGGCAGGAGAGAACAGGCCCTAGGTGAGCTGGGGGTGTGTTATGGGTAGTAGGCCTGGGGGATGGGAGGAGAATGGGTCCCATATAGGCAGGGGGGGCAGAGAGAGAATACACCCTGGCCCTCAGCCTCCTGTATATACCCTCCTCCCACATCTCCAATGCACTGCCCTGAAGGACCCTGGCAGTGGCAGGTAACTCTGCTAGTAAATAATACAACTACAGTATAAACTAAGCACCTCACAGCCACACAAATCCCCAAGATCAGGATCCAGATCCCCATCTATGCTGGATCAATGCGGTTGAGAGAAAGTTTGGTTTGGTCTCCCATTCTCCATACTTAACCTGAAGAGCGTTCAGTTCCTCAACAGGAATTTCAGGAGACTTTGGGTGATTGAGTCCCCAAAAAACAATTTAGAAACTGTTTGCAACACCTCTGTGCTAAAGGCTGTGGCCAGAAGTGTCAGGCCCTTTGAATCATTGGGCTCTAGGGCAGTTGCTCACTTAGTTTCCTGCCATCAGTGGGCCTGGAGTTACACTAGATTTATACACACAGGGGCCAGATCTACTAGTGCAAACAGCTATAGCCTTATTGACTTTAACTGAGAGATGCTAATTTAGGCTAGATAAAAAATTGATCCAAAATCTGCCTCAGGGAGGGTAAATGCCTTGACCAAAGTTAGAGATTAGAATTTGGGAGTATCTGGCTGCCAGTCCCATGTTCACATAGTTAGCCCCACAGCATCTTTAGGGGTTAGTGTTAACGGAAAATCCCATTCAGATATCATGCAAATTCAAACTGAACCATCATCCAAGGCAAAGGCTTTTATGAGATTTACAAAACGTTTGATTGAACTTTTTTTCTCCGTATTGTGATGTACATTTATTTAGTTAATAAAAGATTTTTCCCATGGAGTATAATCCCAGCCTCAAAACCAACCAAACAAACTATGGGAGTTAAGCCAGGGAGTTCACTGGTGCTCTGACTTCACCCACATTTTCTGCTTGATTGGGACAGAAGGAACTGGAGCTACGTCAAGAATGCCCACGCATACAAAATTTCCTATCCAAACCCCGACAACCCCATCTCCATGTATCTCGCAGGGTTAGTGTCCTCTAAGATCTTTGTCCAATCAAGATTCATTTATATATCCCTTTACAACCACAAAACATTTTGTAAACATCAGCTAGTGAATTCTTACAATTCCACTGCATGGTATTAACAGTCTCATTTTACAAGCTAGAGCAACGGAGACACAAGGGAACATGTGCTGATCTCATTAACAGTTCTGTTTTGCAGATTGAAGAAGTCTGGAGAGTTTTACTACATACCTCTAGTTTTGGGTGCTCACGTAGGCAGAAAAAGCCATCTTTCAGCCATCACAAATAGGTTTCAGCTCTGTTGCTCTGATGACAAAGCACACAAGCGATGCTACAGTCCTCACAGATACCATTGTGCAACTCGGGGTCTAACTTTTTCTAATCAATTTCCTTTGTTGTCTGAAGAGGAAGAACCTCCAGTAGCTAAGTAATATGATGAAAGAGATAAACCAGCTAAGGTTTGTAAATTGGTTCTGGTTTTGGCACATTGACAGCCCTGACGGCCAAAGTCTTCTAGTACCCCACAGACAAGGTACAGCAGGTGCAAAGGCAACGTTGGTTTCATTTCAGTGCCCTGCCAATGTACCATAGGCCTTGCCTGATGCTGGGCCCACCTTTGTAGGCAGAGGGGACAACTATTCTCTTTGCCTTTGCAATCCTCTTCACCTCTGTCCTGTCTGCCGCTAAGGGTACAGATGTATGCCATCATGGGGTGGTTTCTGTTTGTGAAGTAAACCACACTTGTTTCAATGAAGGCCTAGACAACCAGCGGATGGTAATACGTTTTTGTCACTGACCATCTTTTTGTCACTGGCAACCTGGATTGCTCTGAACTGGTGACCTAGGAATTATCACCTGCCCAATGAGTACTCTGTCTGGGTCTCACTAATAATGTAGCAGGGATTGGGAAATGGTTCTGACCTAAGATCTGAGCTAGCCTTCACCTCTCCGCTCCCCACCATCTGAGTAACAGAGCCTCTGGTGAAAACTGGTTGTTCCAAAGCCACCACTGTTTGATGCTTAGGTCCTGAGCAGTTCAGGGCTTGTGCTCTGACAGGCCAAAAACAAAACAAATAATTCATTCCACAGAGCTCTTCTGTGCGATATTTCCAACTAGCAGTGTCATGAACTACAGCTGTGATGATACCAGTGATGAGCACAAACAGCAAAGGGAAGAGAGAACAAAAAGGGAAATTAAAAAATGGAGGAGGAATGAAAAGGAGAGGGAGAAACTGAGCCTTCCAATCAGGCCTGCTTGATAACATGCTTACGTTTATCACATGCTAATTCCCATGGACTTCAATTGGTATGTAAATGTTTCAATCAGAGCTATAGGTATGTCTAGACTACAGGGGTACATCTAGACTACAGGCTTCTGTCGACAGAAGATTTGACGACAGATACTGTCGACAAAACTTCTGTCGACAAAGAGCATCTAGACTACATTGAGTTCTGTCGACAAAGCAAGCTGCTTTGTCGACATGGTAGTGTAGACGCAAAGGACAGTTTACATTCAATAACACCTTCTGTCGACAGAAACTCTGTCGACAGAAGGTGTTATGCCTTGTAAAATGAGGTTTACCAGCGTCGACAAAACTGCTGAGTTCTGTCGACGTTATGTCGACAGAACTCAGCGGTAGTGTAGACGTAGGTATAGTTTTGTCGACAAAAGTCCACTTTTGTCGACAAAACTCTGTAGTCTAGACACACCCCAGGCGTTTGTCGACAGAGGCTTTGTTGACAGATACTGTTGACAAAGCTTCTGTTGACAAAGAGCGTCTAGACTACATCCAGTTCGGTTGACAAAGCAAGCCGTTTTGTCGACATGAGAGTGTAGACGCCAAGGACAGATATTGTACATGCAATAACGCCTTCTGTCGACAGAACTCTGTTGACAAAGGGCATTATTCCTTAAAGAATGAGGTTTACCACCGGCGACAAAACTGCCGCATTCTGTCAACGTTCTGTCGACACAACTCGGTGGTAGTGTAGACGCAGGTAAAGTTTTGTCGACAAAAGTCCACTTTTGTCGACAAAATCCTGTGGTCTAGACACACCCTATGACTGCAGCAGGCATGGACATCCCCTAAAACTTTTATCAAGTTAGCTTGCTAAAAATAGTCGTGAAGTAATGGCAGCATGACAGGTGGCATGGACTAGCAGCCTGAGTATGTACCCAGGATTTGGGACAAGTTTGAGTGGTTAGCCAATGCTAAAATTACCTCAGGTATGGTTGTGCAAGCTGTTTGCACTGCAGATATACTAAATGGGATGTAAGCATGCAGTTGTTTCCTGAATAGGACCAGTGAAGAAGAAGGGGTGAAGTGAGCAAATTGAATAGGAGAAAGAGAAAAAACATTAAGAGTGGGGAGGCGAGAGAGAAACGTGAGGAGAAAAAAAATTGGAATTTGGAAAGGAACTGTAAAGAAAGGAAGACAATGTAAGGGAAAGAAAAAAGGGAAATTTAATCAGTTAGTAAAGACTGCAAGGAAAAAAAAGACAAATGCATCTGAGAAATGAATGAAACTGGGAACAAATTAACTAAACATTGAATATAAAAAAGGAGCAAGGACAACGCTGAACGAGAATGGATGTGCAGAGAACCTTGAGAATTAGAGAGAAGGCTGCAGTAAACCACAATAAAGACAAAGGCAAGAGACAAAATAGCTTCATGGAAATAAAGGCTCTAAGCTTCAGTACCAAACATGCTTCTTACCTTCAGTTTCCACCATATATTCAGCATTCTTGACAATAAGGAGCTAATATATGCTTAAGACAGTCACACAAAATATGGGGAGAATAAACCCATACGAAATTTCATGCAAAATTTTTTGGGTCCTGGGAAGTTTTAATTGAGATTCAAAGCAAAAAAACAAACTATCCCCTCCACCCCCAAACCAAAGAAAACAACAACAAAACAGACACCAATTTTCAAGACAAAGGTTTGCAGTGTTGCCTTTAGTTTCACAGCACATCTTGTGACAACCTTGTGCAAAAGCAGACTTTTAGGATCACACAGAATCCTTGCAAATAACAGAGTTTAGGAAAACTCACTTAATTTTTCTTTTAGTTTGGTCTTTGGTATACCTGAAACTTCCAGGGTGAAAAATGTATGTTTAAAAAACTAAGTGAACTGAAATCCATGGCTATGTCTACACTGCACCCTCTTGCTCAAAAAAATATGCAAATGAGGCAAAGCGTGGAATATTGCCATGCCTCTAATGAATGAGGCTCCATTTTTGTGTAAGAGGCTTTTACGCAAAAAGGAGATATGTAGATGGCTCCTTTTTGTGCAAAAAACCCCTCTTGCACAAGAGCCGTTCTTCCTGAAAATAGAGGAAGAAGGACTCATGCGCAAGAGGGGGTTTTTGAGCAAAAGCCTCTTGCGCAAAAACAGAGCCTCATTAATTATGCAAATGAGGTGCAGCGATATTCCATGCTTTGCCTTATTTGCATATTATTTTGCACAACGAGGGGCAGTGTAAACATAGCCCACATGTTTTCCAAAGTTTTGATTATAACATAATCATGAACAAAAATGTAGAGAAAAATGATCACATAGGGAGAAATAAAATACTGCATTTGGGAGAAAAAACAACAAACCTTTAGGTCTGTAGTGATGAAAGAAATCAAAAGGAAAATGTTCCTCCTGTCTCCTTGTATTTTTATGATTCAAGCAGAGTTTGAGAGAAGACCATTCAATCCAATCCAACTGGAAAGGTTATTTTCTCATTTTAGAGCTCAGACTTTGTTTTAGGTTATATTCAGTGTTGTTGATGGAATGAGATAAAGAGATTAAGTTTCACCTACACTCCACTAGAGGTATGTGGATGGAATTTATCTGCAGATCTAAGCTATGGGTTTTATTCTGGGTTACTGAGTATCCACAACTCCCTTTGCCCTAAGTGGGAGTTTTAAGTGTTCATTGGGTGCTTGGCACATTTAATAATTTGGCCCTCCTTTGTGTGGATTTCTGAAAATAAATGTTGGCTAGATAGTTGTCCTATAATGGATGATAGCTTTCATTGAAAACACTGCCACATACAGTGTTACAGTGAATTCATAATATGTTTCACAGCCCCATTTTTTCTAGACTTCAAAAAAGTAATACACTCAAATCATGCCTAAAATACAAAAAGTGTAAGACACCTGTACAGAACACAAAACCGTGGGTTTTTGTGCACAAAAGGCAATTGGGAGCTACAGTGAGGATATGACTTTTTGGACTGCCTCACCTACAACCAAACTAATGATAATAGGTAGATCTTGGGAAATTCCTCTATAAACATTGTCATTAATCCTCATTTAAAACACTGAGAGACAGAATCAGATTTGATATTTTCACTTTACAGAATGGGAAGTTGAGACAGTGAGGTTAGATAGCAGGTTGACACAAGGAGTCAGTGCCAGGGATATTAAATATCAGTTAATCAAATAGTTGATTAACCTCATGAATTCTTATCAGTTACTTGACTACTCTATAGTCCCTGAGGGTGGCAGCCAGTACACTCCAGCCCCACTCTGGAGAAGCCCCCTGCCACTCCATGCGGCTGCCTCTCTATCAGAGGAAGCAGTGTGGGGTGCCAGGCGGGAACTGGTCTGTGAGGAGAGCCAGTTTAAAAGCCAACTTCTCTTGTGAACCTGCTGCCACTGATACAGAGGCAGCAGTGTGGGGTGGCAGCATCCCATATCCAGGGATGGGGTTAATCTCACAGACCCGGTTTGAGCTGGAACTAAGCTGGGCTGCCTGCCCACCTGGCTCCTAATACACTTTAAATGCAGAGCCACAACAGGGGTAGGTCCTGGACCTGGCACAAACCAGGACTGAGCTGGGCTGCTGGACAGCCTGCTAAAAATTTACTGGCTGGGGATGAGGGGGAATGAGAGTAGTCTATAGCATTAACTGATAAGCTTTTGCTTACCGGTTAATTGACTACACTATTACATCCCTAGTCAGTACCAGAGCTAGGATTAGAAATCGAGAGTTCATGGTGAGTAGTTGCATAGTCAGACCATAATTCTATAACAGAATTAGAGTGGAGAGTGGAATGGATTAACAGATAAAGTTGGACGATTTCTTTCAGTAAAATATGTTTAAATATGCAGTTTGGGGCCAGTAAAACTATTCACAAATTTGACATATTCGTCAAATAGATTTAGAGACAAAAAATAAGGCTGGATTCATAAGCAGTTTTAGAGTGCATCTTCACTTCATGCTTCTTTTGGTGACCTAGAGAGTACATGCCTACTTAGCTGCACTGGCACAAGTATGAACAGCAGTCTAGAGAGGAGGAAAGACATGCCTAAAGGGTGCGGGTATATATTGGATCACATAACCTATGCAGATCTCTACTCACCCACGCTGTTTCTCTCAGTCTACATTGCTGGTTCTCAGCTGTGCAGTGTTCCGCTGCCACTCTGCTCTGGAACCTCACCCTGCTGCAGTGAAAAACTCCGCACGGTGGGGAAAGGCCCTGGCTGTTCCCCACTGCTGGAGCCCTTGCCCAGACACAGGGATACCTCCAATAGCAGGGAAAGACTCTGCCAGCAGCCTTTCCCCACTGCCTTCTCTCTGCCAGAGTCTTTCATTTACATGTGGGGATACACCCCCCAGCGTGGATTCAGCCTGCTTTCTGATGCGGCACGAAGCTACACATATATTACACATCTCTGCAAGTGGTGAGCGGTACAAATGTAGCCTTAGGAGAGAGAAAGAAAGTAGCTGTAGCTGTAACAGGAGGAAGAGAGAGAGGAGGTTCTGTTGACACCACCAACCCCCATGACCTTATGTCCATTAGTCTAGTGGGCAGGGCACTCATTTGGGATGAGGCAGATCCAGCTGCAAATCCTTGCCTTGGGGCACAAATGTGAACCCAGGTTTCCTTACTCCCTAGGAAGTGCCACAACCACAGGGCTACTGGGTATGTGGCAGGGAGGTGACACCTCTTCCTCCTCAATATTTTTATGCATTGAGCCCTTTTCTTTTATTTAAGAAAGTTAAAATGTCCCAAATTTAAGCAAAAATTGTGTTGCCTTTTTCATGTCACTGAGAATTCAAAAATAATTTGCATCCATTTGCTCTGACCCAATTTTTTCTCTGTTGTTCAGAACTGTCAGTGAACTGAAAAATCATTTATTTGTCCAGCTGTATGAGAGTGTTCCATCATCTAAACATGCTGATACTAGCTGCCTGATGCTGCAACATCACTGCAGTGGGCAAAACACCAACAGTCAACACTCCTAACACCTGAAATTCAGAAGTAGGGTTCTCTCTGTAAATTTCAGGAAATCCAAGCTCAGACCCACAATATAACAACGGAGCATAAATAGGGGAGAGGAAATGAAATTGAAAAGACTTCATAAAAAATAACAAACCATACTCCTGGATGTAATATATTTTATATAATGATGGGACATTTTGGATGCCAGGAGCATTTATTAATCAACTTCATGCCATACGTAACTCATCCTGCTATACATTATTGTAGTATGCAATGATATAATGTAGAGTGTGTGTGTATTAGCGCATGCCTTACGGCAGGGGCTCTTAACCAGTGAGGTGCGCCTCCCCAGGGGAGGTGTGAAGGGGATACAAGGAAGGTGCGAGGTGCCTCCCAGAAAATTTATCGCAATTGCCTTCTCACTGGATAAAATTCTAAAGTTTAGATTTCTTCATAATTAATATTATGAATTAAAATTATAAACATTAATTTCTTATTAACTTCTAGAGATCGACACACTACAATAGCAGTACGAATCAATCAGACCTATGTGACGACACACTACAATAACAGTACGTGAGCATTGCCGACTTTCATCTTCAAATATTACGTAAATTTGTTAGGAAAAGATTCAAAGTAAAAAGCTCAGATTATTCATTTAGGCATTGTAACAGGGTTCATTCACCCAACAGCGCCACCAGCCGTCGGACTCAGGAATTAGCTCGGACGGCTGCGTCCAGCATCCAGCTGGTTCGCCAGGTCCCAGGGTTCAGGCAGACCTTGGGGTTTGAACCGGGATTTCAGCTCTGGCCGGTCCTCCGAATCACCAGGCACCAGTAGAGCCTTGGGTTCCTCTAGGCTGGCTTGGCCAGGCCTTGGCGGCCCAGGCAGGGAAGCCTTCGCTGGCCTGAGGGAAGGCGGCTGTGGGAGGCCCGGGCCAGGTCTCAGCCTCGTCAGCCAGGAGCTCTGGGCAGGCCTCTGTCTCCCTCAGAGGCTGAGCCCCGACTGAGCTCCCTGTCAGAGTTCTTATAGTCCTAGCCATGCCCCTTAGCTTCCTGTCAGGTGAGGGGGCGGGGCAAGGCTGTGCACAAAATGCTCCCATTGGGGTGTGAACATGAAGTTCACTTTCAGGGGAGGTGTGAAGGTAAAAAGGTTAAGAACCCCTGCCTTAAGGGACAGAGGGAAAAGCAGATTAACAAGTAACCTAAAACAACATTAAAATTTCCTACGGGTTATATACAAACTCTCTGTCCAGGCTTTGTTGGAAATTCAGGTTTATGAACCTGCGCCCATTTGCAGGCAAACTAAGAATCATTCTCTCTTTCTCTGCAGATTAATCATTGTGAAAAGAAATCCAGTTTTGCACAGATTCTACATTTTAGCACATGGGGTTACTACATGTGGATGAGATTATTTTATTTAAAAGTAAAATTGGCAAATATATTCACTGAACTCAGTATGTGAAAATATCAGTGAGAAAATTTACAGCTATTGTCAAAATGTGTCAAATAAAATTATGCAACATATTCCACTAGTTCTTCCATTAGGTAACCCTGACCTGTGAAGCTATATAGACCCCTCTCTCTCTCTAGCGCTATTGGTAGTCAAAAAAAGCAATACTTGTTGGGTATCCGGTGTTTGATCCCAAAAGAGATATGCAGCTTTACTCACCCAGTTTTCTCGCAGTGTATTTTAATGAAAGGAAATACTTTAGTCACAGTTCTTCACAGATATCACTCTACCCAGAACTAGCAAGAATATTTTTTTAAATTAAAACAGAACCCTGGGAAGAAAATAGTATATATTTATAGAAGGCTAGATTCTGTTCTCACACAGGTATAATCAGGAATAAATCATCCACTTTCTATTGTCATTTACACCTATGTCAAGAAAGTGCAAAATACATTTTGCACAAAAGTAAATGGCTACACAAGGTGCACAATGCTAAAATATATCAGGCCCATACTGTATAAAATTGCTGAAATGGACAGGAGAATTAGACCCATCTATTTTTAGGGTAGAATTGTGCCATCTGTATTCAAACTGAACAGTACTTTTCTCTGCCACTAGACCAACTACAATCAGTACTTCACAAGTAGACTCGAGATATTTTTTAGCATGATTAACACTAGCAATTTGGAGCTTGATTATAAGATGGTTAGAAACAGGATGTTGCAGGAGGAGGGGTAGGACTGGTGGCTGAACTGATATTACATATGAAAACCAAGCAATCCTCATACAGTAGAGTTGTTTATTTGCATACTGCAATCCCATTGGTTAAAATGTTACACATGCTATTTTGATATTTCCCCATTAAACTTTAAAAACTCATATTTCATATCTATGGCCTCACAGCCCTACTGCTTACATAACTGTGAAATATTGCTCTTCCCCCCTTCCCCACCCTGGCAGCCTACATCTATTATGCAGTGAGAAAAGGGAAAGGAATACTCGAATACCCTTTACATATGGATCATGAGAATGAATCTGCTTTTTTTATTCTAAGAATTAAAGATGGCTGCATAAGTCACAAATTGCAAAGCAATTTTGAAACACAACAGCAGCAGAGACACAAGGTGCTAGGAACGCTTAGCACAATGAACCACACAGATGCAATATCCAAGGTTTAAGTAGTAAAAGTGTCTATCTTTGTCCTTAGAGTGCAACGTCTACATCCAGAAGGTGCAGGGGAAACTTGTTATAGATCCTGTTTGTTTCTATAAATGTGTTACTTAAATGCTGTTGATTTGTGAATCTGGCATCAATGGCATAAAATAGAAATATGTCACACAGTTTGGGGATGAATTACTCAGACATATATGCCCATATATTTGTATCTATGAACTGAGATTCATAGTATAACTAATTAATAAATCTGTTATTTAGCATAAATTCAAGCTGAAAAGCATCTTTATTTATTGACAAAGAGAATGTTTTCTCCAATGTCAAAAATTGGAGGGCACTAATAAAACATGACACAAATAACAAATACATTTCTTCAGTATTGAATAGCTTGAGATTTATTGATGTCTCTCGTACCACAATCTACTAGGCGCTATATAACCTAAAGTACAAAACTTATAGGGGAGAGATAAAACATGGATAAAAGACCTATTCCTTACAATATCATTCCAACTCATTTGATTAGTATTTAATACATAGATTTGGCGGAGAGAAAGGCATTTGCACTGAATGAATGTCATGATAGTGAATCCAAGTTAGAAAAATAAGAGAGGGGTAACATTATAGTTTTCATGAAGTTTTTCATAAACATTTTCAAATACCTCAATGATTCACTTTTTTTGATCTATATTGTCTTCCTATTTGTTATATAATTACCTTTTATTTTAATTCTTACTCAGATCTAGCAAACAATTTCGCTGCTGAATGCTAGCTAATTTATATTTGATGGGCCAAATCCTCAGCTAGCATAAGTTTCTATTGATATCAGTGGAGTTGGCCATTTATGCTCTCAAAGCACATTCAGAGCAGCCTCATTGTATTTAAACCAATGTGAGAGAAGACTCTTGCCCTAATTCACTTGTGCCAGAGTTTGTTCAAAGGCACATTATTAACTTCAGTGTTCATATGGATTTAAAATGGTGAGAGAGGAGAAATTGCTCCTGTAGACTCAATTTTACCCCTTATTGAATTTACAATGGTGTAACTGCTTTGACCTCACCTGACTTGTGCCAGCATAAGTGAAGGCAGAATTTAACCCACAGAATTCAAATTCTACTCTATTTGTACTAAAATTCAGTAGATCTCTTTCTATCATATTTCCAATATTTCCTTTATTTTCCAGGAAAATATGCAAACCCCTTACTGAATAAGTAAAATGTTATCCTTACAGAATTTTCCATGGGAATAATTTGTGTCCTGAAGATTACTACCAAAAATCAGAGTATTTTATATTACAGTATTAATAGAAGTTTGAAATGGAAAAGATACAAACGCATGCAAAAGGTTTCTTGAGAAATGTAAGTTTATTCCCTATAGTTTCTAGTTGTTTGTCTAATATCATTTTAAAAGGTGTCAACCATATGACTTCCCTCTCTTGGGCTGATTGTTAAGAAAACACTTTTTATATATATACATATTTTCTATAACAAAAAAATCCTCTTAAAAGGGAATTCTATATTGATTTTAAGTGTTCAGCCCTAGAGACTAACCTTCTCTTCTTATCCCCAGAACAAGTATAACATCTTGAGTAATGGAGTTATTTTCCTCCATGTCATTATTCCACTACTTGCCATTGTGCTTCAGATTTGCCCTCGCGGGGTAAAAAGTCAGTACTGCTCATGTGATCTATATAGCTCTTGGCTTTTCTGCTGAGATTGCCAATTAGTGATAATTACATTAATAGCTTTTTATGTGACACAGACACTTCTTCACTAGAAAATGGAGAGAGACCCACTCCGGACACCATATTTCATAAAAAGCCCTCCTGACAGCTGTCAGATCATAACGACTCTTAGAATTTATGAACATGAAGCCAGATTGCAACCAGTGACCTGAAGGTGAAAAACTCCATAACCCATTCCCAGTCCCCTGAGCCAACGAGCTGCATACAATGTCAGGCAAGAAATGACCATTCTTGCCATCTTCTCTGACCTCTTGCTTTTCATAGACATTGTCCCTAAGTTATAGCCACTAATATCTTACTGGTCCTATTCTTGAATCTTTCCAGTGATGTTGCCTCATCCACTTCCCTTGGGAGTCTACGCTGATCAATTACATGAGTGCTATAGCTAGTGCAAAAACTCCCCTGCTTAGCTTCAGGCATTTGTTTGTATCCTGTTATGTCCATAAGTGGGGGGGGAGGGGGAGAGAGAGAGGGAGATTGGACAATGTCCATTAAAGTCATTGGATAGGCATCCTTCCATTGATTTCAGTGGACACTGTAAAAGTAGAGGGAGAGGCTTTCTAAACTCTCCTTCTCCACCCTCGTAGCTATTCTAGCACATTAACATTTAACAGGCCAGAATTTACCCCCAAAATCTTTCAGATCATACTTGGGATTGTGTTTCAGTCCTATAAGGGTGGAAAAGCAAATACTTCCTGCACACACAAAGCAAACGAGAACAGTTTGATTGGATACGGTAAAATTATTTTTCTCGCTCTGTACAGATGTTTTCATTTCATTCATACTCTGAATTTAGTTTTGTCTATGCACTGACACTTCTATTTGGTACATTGAACATGCAGGGAGTGATGGCTAGATCTTAATAGACAATCTCTCCTACAGCTAACCCATACTCCTCCCCTACTGGTCTGTTTGCCTTGGCATATGCTGCTCTATTCATAGCATAGATTGTTTACTTTTCTCAGGAACATTACCAACCTAGAAAGAGTAAGTACCTGGCCTTGTGCAGCATACAGGATTTGAACATAAGTCTAATGCAAGAGAGGTGGGAAGTCTTTTTTCAACCAGGAGCCATTGACACACAGAAAAAAAAATCAGTCAAGGCCCATACACAGCCCCATGGGGGCTGGAGTGGGGGAGGGAGGGCTGCAGTTGCAGAGTCTTCTGCTAGGATCTAGGGTAGGGCCAGAAATGAGAGGTTCAAGGGACAAGATTGCACTTATGCAAAAGCACGCAAGTAACAGCTGGTGCAGGCAACATCAGAAACATGTGTGATGGGATCATAAAAGCCTTGAGTCCAATTTTAAAGAAGACAGCCCCTTTGAAACGAACAAAAGGGAAAACACACACCAACTGCACCAAGCAGATGAATCTTCGGATAGAATACTACTCTGAACTTTTCTCTCATGAAAAACTTGTTACAAACACAGCCATCAACATCACTGAAAAGCCTGCCTGTTATGGACCAACTTGACAAACCAACTATCAAGGAGCTTAGCCTTGCCATCAATAGCCTCCCCAATGGAAAGGCTCCTGGAAAAAAGACTGCATGCCACCACATTTCACAAAATGTGGAAAACCTATTTTATTGCCACAGCTTTATAAGTCGCACTACCTGGAAGGTGGAGGTCACTGGAAGGTGAAGTACCGCAAGAAATGAGAGATGCCAACATTATCTCACACTACAAAAACAAGGGCGACAGGAGCCACTGTAACAACTATGGTGGTATTTCCCTTCTTTGAATTATGGGAAAAGCCTCTGGCCAAGTTGTACTGAATAAACGTCGGATCTTTTCAGACAGTATCTAACTTAATCACACAGCAGATTTAGAGCTGACAGGTCTACTGTCGACGTGATCTCCTCACTGAGACAACTATAAAAGAAATTCAGAGAACAACAACAACAACAACAAACCGTTTGCAGAACCTTTGTTGATCTTGCAAAGGCTTATGACCTTGTCAGTAGAAGCAGACTATGCGTACTTCTAAAAAAGAAGGGTTGTCCCCTCAAGCTCTTAAGCATAATTCGATCCTTCAGTGAAAACCTGCACAGTGCAATTCAATACAATAGCTTGGTCTTTGAAGCTTTCCAGCTTCATAGAACATTGAAGCAAGGCTGTGTACTTGCCTCAACTCTGTTTGGGATCATCTTCTCCTTGCTACTGAAACAAAGTTTTGGTTCCTCAACTAAGGGAATCGACTTGCATACAAGATCTGATGGCATAATATCCAGTCTTGCAAGACTCAGATCTAAAACCAGAACTCAGGGAGCCTTTATTAAAAACCTCCTCTTTCCTGACGAGGCAACAGTGCCAACTCACCCAGAAGCTTATCTCCAAAGCCTGTCAAAACTTTGGGCTTATCATAAACATATAAAAAGAGAAACATAATGTGCCAAAGAGTTGAGGAAGCACCTTCCATCAAGATCAGCAACTATGACTTAAAGTGGTGAATGAGTTCACATACCTGGAGTCCACTATCGCAGTCAACCTTCCAATTGAAATGGAACTCCACATCCACATTGGAAAAAGCTGCCACCACAATGTCTAGACTGAGCAAGAGGGTCTGGCAAAACCACAACTGACAGAACCCATGAAGATCTGTGTGTACTGTGCATGTGTTATCTGCACAATGTATTTTGTATGGCAATGACACATGGACTTCATACTCTTATCAGGAAAAGAGGCTCAACAGCTTTGCATTACCTTCATCCCCTCAACAGCTATGCATTGCCTTCACCCCCTGGTGGTGGAGGCATCCAACACTGAGGTGTTCAAGCAGCCCACCATATCCAGCATGCAAACATTCTTTAAACCAAGATGCCTCCTCTTGCTTGAGCATTTGTGCCGAATGAATGGTGCCACATACCAAAGGATGTTCTTCTGTGGAGAATTGGCAGCTGGAAAGAGGCCTAAAGGATGCCAAAATTGCATGTCAAAGATGTGTACAAAACCTCAAAACAAAAAAAAAAGGACACAGATATGGACAACCGGGAAGGATACACGCAAGACCACAGCCTTTGGGAACAAACGCTAAACAAAGAGCTCCAGAGTTACGAGAAGGAGTCCAGTTTAGTGCAGGGACAAAGAGCTCACAGAAGTCAGAACCCAAAGGATCAAATCATCACCATTCAATGTAACGGATGCAGCCAAGATTCTCACTCTCAAGTGAGGCTCTTCAGTCAGAGCCGTGACTACTATAAAACCGAATACATTCTTTACTTCTCAGGTGCAGATACCCATGGTCTCTTGAGTGGTATGTCTACTACCTATTCCATATTTTGCCTTCTCTTGTTTATCACACTTCCACTTACTCTTCATATAGTTAGGGCCCATGCATGAGTCCATAGAATTCAATGACAGTAACTTGGACTGACTTCAACAGGACCATGGTTTTGATTTTAATATATTAGCAATGCTACTTACTATTTTATTATTAATAATGAGCTGTAAAGATGAACTCTAAAGGGAACTTGCTGTATTTTTTCCTGTAAGCACTCCTCCTTTTTTTATTTGTGACATTCAGTGACTAGGTTCAGATTCACCTGTAATAAAACATGGTATTAAATATGCCTCTTCATTCCCTTGATGCTAATCCCACTTTTGGATTTGCTTTGCTTCAGTGCCAGACATTTTTATGTTGTGGGGAAGCATGCTGGCATTATCATCTCATTCAGCCTTCACTTGAGCAAAAAGCACAGCGGTTTCCCCTTCCAGATTCTACTCTTAAGAAAAATAAAACAAGCCTGAGCCAATAATAATAGTGACTTTTTTAAAAGCAATATGGGGTACTTCTCCAGTAATCTCTCAGTTCTGATCCATCGTACATTTCTTTGAAATGGATAGCCTAGATTTTGATTCTGGCTGCAGTCACTAAACTTTGTTGGTGTATCTGAAATACAGAGTGTCCCGTCTGATTTAGTGTCTGAATTAACAATAATAAATAACCCTTATTTTTCCTGAGAGTATAAAATGCTTTATGCTGAACTAACAGTTGATCAAATGTCCCAAAAACCTGGATAATATTCACTTTATAGATGAATATGCTGAAGGCCAGAGATGTTAAGAGACTTTCCTAAGGCTTCATAGCAAAGTAAAGGCAGTGACAAAGATGAAATGCAAAATCTCAGTTTGTTTGCTCCCATTGACTTCTGTGGTTCTTGTCACTGTCTATTACTTCTGATAATCAGGCCACTTATTTAGATCGTAAGTGTGGATTTTAGTGCTGACCCATAGATTAAATGCTGATGTCTTGGCTCTACAGTCCTTGCCTCTACCACAGAGTTCTTTAAATTATGGGCACTATCTAACATGATGTTCATGCCCAAATGTTTTCAAGTGATGATTTTAGAATGCTAAACATATATTTTTTGGGTCTAATCCTCCCCAGCTGAAGTTTTAGAACTGACTCATTGGAGAGCAGTTTTAGGATTGTATCTTGACTCTGTTAGTAGTGCTCCTGGATTTAACCCATCTAGAAGTCCTGGTTTATAGAATTGACCATTTTGGGTAATGCGATGGCAAAGCTATAGTGTACTTGATATGCAACTCAGTTTGAATATGCAGACTTCCTGTTCTTATATTGGAATATGAAGCCAAGAACCTATCCAAGTACAAAGATTAAACATATCTCTGTGGAATGAACAACATCATTACAGTGGAATTATGAGGTTAAAATGCTGCACAGAGGTTGCAAAGTATCTGAGAGGAGGGATTGAATGGATAAATCCTTACTCATTTAATGTAGCTGCTCTATCCAATTTGCTAATGAAATTGGTATGTAAAGTGCAGAGAAAAGAGTGATCTGCATGAATGTAAATGTTTCAACAGGAGTTTTGTTGCATTCTTATATGACAAGTGATGGGTTACTCTCCTTTTTCTTTAGTTTTTTCCCCCCATTAGATCAGAAGAAAATCTCAAAAATAAAACTAGTGGCTGATAATTTATTCTTAAAAAAGACAGAGATCCATAGCCAATGTTGTGGCCTTTTTCTGGAAAAAATAATGGCCATTCACTTTGCAACAAGTTATGTCATTAATATATTGTTCTTTCAAACCCTTTCAGACTTAAGCTGGAATTAAACAGTATCAGATCTATCTTAGAGCAGCACATACGAGCCTCATCACTTACCAGAGAGTTATCTTTATTTGCCTGTGGAAACAGATTTGTGTTTATATATTTGAGCATGAAGGGTCTGCTCTTGTAACACATTTTAGCACACACTTCAGTGCTATGCAGACTGTATTCTGAGAAAAGAAGATATATATTATTTGGTGAACATTCCAAAAACATGTAGTTGAAACTGTATCAAAGATAAATCATTGGATCCTATGTCCATTTCTGTTGCAACATTAGCTATTAAAATGCTGTAATAGTTGGGAGATGTATTTTTCAGCATATATAGGTATGTTTCTACATTATTTAAATAAAATATTTCAAGACTGTCACAAATATGAAACGAGTATGTTGATGATATAATAGCCAAAAAGTACCATATGACATTTTGCTTGTAAATGAGTGTTTCTGCTTCATTTATGTTCTACAGTCTCTGCACTGTAAATACATATATTGTGATACCTACGTCAAGCATTCAATAATAGTGAGTATATTTTAATAGCAGACAGAAAAAAAAATTCTGGAAACATCTCCAAATGCCAGAGGGCTTAAAGATTAAAAAAATGCAGGGTCAAGTTAAAGCAACCAGGTATTGAAGGTACAACAAACAAGAGGTTCCCTTAACCTCACCTTCCCACTGTTCCCCCACCTTGCTTGAAATGGCTGCACGTTTCAGAGATCACATGAATGAGCCAGGGTGAACATATCTTACAAGTTACTGTAACAGGCTGTCTGTAACACTCAGTTCATGTTTCCAAGCTTTTCTTTGCATCCATGAAGGTAGAAATGCTTATTTGCACATGTAGTCTTATATGGCCTCTGTGCACAACACTGGGAGCCAGGAAGTCCTCGGTACTTTGCCGCTCTAACTTACAGGCTAGTCCTTATAACACATTGCACTGAGATTTAAAAACACCATTGTTGAGGCAAACATCATGTTCCTATTTTATAAATGAGGAGTCTGATCCAAGGAGAAGGAATCAAATGACATGTCCCAGATCAACCCAAGTTTCTGTTATAGCTGGAACCAGATCACAAACAGTGACTGAGCAGCGCACAAGTCAACTGCAAAATTGTGGTGCAAAGTTGACTTGACATCATCTTTACACATACCTGATCTTTGGACTGGTTGATCATTATCTTGGCCTTGGGTGCCCCTGAGCTTAGCCTCAGTGCTTCCAAAAGACTATTCCAGAAGCTGGCAATCACCAAAGCAAAGTAGAACTGCAACTATTCCCCACTTATCCCCTGTCACAGACTGAACGTCAGACAACCTTGGGGGCATTCTACACCACTGCCCACTGCAGAATTTGTGCATTAATTAATGTTGTGTAAGCAGAATTTCCTTCCCCCTCCACAGAAATGCGCTGCAGAGTGGCTGGCTGCCACTAGGGCCACTAGATCCATCAGCGCCCAACTAGCAAACAAAGAAGAAATTTCTGGGATGGAGGAAAGGAGGGAGAGGGAGCTGGAGGTCTCCCATCAGCTGCAGTTCTCATAATGCACTGAAGGAAAGAAGTGATATGCCGTTAACTCCATACAGTGAAGCCTGGGACCAAATATCAGGCGGTTACTCCCTTTGCAACCCTGGGATATGTGGGGTAGGGACTGCAGGTGTCTGGTCTGGAGGGAGGGAGGAGGGGAGTCTGTGGCTGGGTTAGGGGTGGAGAGGGTGCAGGTTTTTGGGCTAGGGAGGATCCCACAGCTAGCACTAGGAGGGGACTGGTGAGGGTATCTGGGTTGGGGGTGTCATGAATGGGAGCTGCAAAGGAGAGTCTAACTTAAGCCAAGAGAAAATCCCTGAATTTTGTTTCAACTCATAGCTTTTTATCATCAGGTCATTTACTATGCTTGCAAAGATAGTCTTGTTTTAATAATAAAAGTGTTTCCTTTTTTTGTTCTGTTAACCGAATCTTTTGTGTCCTTAAACTTAAGTGCCAAGCTGCAGACACATTACCAGAGAGAAAGGAGAGGTTCATTGTTCTCTGTGAGAGTGTTCTTGGTTTTTTTTTTCCAACTCCTTGGGGAAAGGAGGTTGGAGAGTTTTGCCCTCAGGCAAGAGATTCCCAGTGATTTCTTTCCTGGAAAATGGGGGTACACTTGGTGGTGGCAATACTACTGGATTTTAGGAGAAACTGGAATCAGGGAAACTTTTTTTGTGTGTCTCAGAGAACTTCAGAGATGGGATCTGACAGAGTGTTTATTTTCCTAGGCGGCCCCCATTACCTGCACTTGAGGTGCCAGGTTGGGGATTTCAGCAATGATGGGGGCAACAGAGCAGCTGGGATCTCAGGGTGAGGGGGCAGAGAAACAGGAACTGGGCTGTCATAGGGGTTTCTTTAACTCTTTTCTCCTGGGGAAATTTTGCACGTGTTTGTATTGTTGCAGTCATACTTGCTGACAGGTGTTTTGAAATAAATTACCAAAATAATTCAAATTGTTATGATTATGTATTGTTACTTTGATATATACAATATGTAGAATTTTGTGTGCAGATTATTTAATTTTTGGTGCAGAACTCCCCCAGGACTAACAGAGAGAAACCTGTTGGCCTAGGACCACTAGTCCAACTCTGTGTCTCCAAAGGACTCCTCTGGTACCTGTTTCAGTTGGCTTTCCGGGTTGTACTAAGCAGTCAATCCTAAGTAATGATCTAGTCCCAGAAATCACGACTCTCAAGTCAGTTCCTAGCCCATAATGCTCTCCCCAAGGAGGACACTTAATCTTTCTAACACTCAGCTCCCACCTCTGTAAAATAAGGTCAATAATGTATTTATAAGCAATTTCAATACCTATACTGACAGTAGTGGCAGACACAGTAAGCATTATTAGCATTTATCTTTGAAAAGTCATGGAACATGGGAGAGATTCCAAAGGACTAGAAAAGGGCAAATATAGTGCCCATCTAGGGGAAAAAAACTGAAAGAAGCACTACCTGGGGAATTACAGACCAGTCAGCTTAACTTTAGGCCCCAGAAAGTTAATGGAGCAAATAATTAAGCAACCAATTTGCAAACATAGAGAAGATGATAATGCGAAAAGCAAAAGCATGCATTTGTCAAGAACAAATCATGTCTAACCAACCTAGTAGCTTTCTTTGACAGGGTAACAAGCACTGTGGATGAAGTGAGGAGGGAAGCAATAGATGCGGTATAGCTTGACTTTTGTAAAGCTTTTGATATTGTCTTGCATGGCCTTCTCATTAAAAACAAACAAAAAAAAACAACAGGAAAATACAGCCTAGAAATAACTCCTGTAAGCTGGGTGCATAGCTGGATGGACAATGTTTCCAGAGAGTGGCTATGAGTGCTTCATATCCCAAAAATCTAGGTGAGATCTAAGATATCAAGTTGCATAGGTTTCACATTGGGAGCATCACTATGATCTGCTGCACTTTATACATCTGATGAAGGTCTCTTGTGTTTTGTATCAAAGTGTGAAACAAAACTTCAATGTTTTGAGAGACTTTGGAAATTGGAAACTTCTCCAAAGATTGAGAAACTTTTATATTGTCCCATCAATTACTGTGCTGGAAGCAGGTGTTTCTCCAGCTTATATTGGTTCTACCCATACACACAAACACATGTGTGCAAACAGAAACTCCTCCCTATAAGTTTATGCATGTATGCATTTTCAAATATGTCATTCCGGTTATAAGTGTTTATGCCTCAATTTCCCTCAGGTAATGCCATTATAAACAGATGGCTTTGCAATCACACTTGAAGGTTTACAATCCCAGATCTATCAGACCAAGAAGAAAAACATGTTACAGAATCAATCAAAGGATCTGGAGTGAAAATTGCCCTCACCCCAACACTTCTCCTGCTTCCTCCTTTATTTGAGAGCTGTTGGTTTGATAACATCAGAGTTGACTGCAGTTGTGAGGTCAGAGCACAGAGAGAAAGGTGATCTTTAAGGCAATCAGACTCAAAACTGTTAAGATTTTTATGAATAAAATGACCTAGAATTACATCTGGAAAAAAAAAACCTCAACCAGAACAACCCCTAGAGTACTAGCTTAATATGCTCCCGGCCTGAAATACTGATGAGTAAGTAGTTAGCAGAAGAAGCAACTTCAAAGTATGTAACTCTTCTTACGTAACTCCAAGTTTGCAATAAACAAGCCTGAAGGTGACACAGGCATGAATGCCTGAAATGAACAAAGCAAAATGAAGATGTAAAAATGGGGTTTTGCTTACTAAGGTTGTGTGGACATAAAGGAATAGGGACTGGGTAACTGAATTATCTAAGTGCATTTTGACAATGCTGGGTGTTGGATTTCTACAAAATACTACACCCTAGATATATTTGTAATAGTGAGCCTGGGAATCTGAAAGATTTGTTTATTCTGAAAAATATTTAAAACCACTGGAGGTTTTGATATAATTATTGGACAAGTAAAACACAATGAGCCAAGCCAATCATGGCCATGGTCCATCTCACAATTTAGACATACTATAAGTATTTGTATGTGTACATACCTACATTATGCCTAATGGTTTGGCTTAACATTTCAGGTTTGATTTATAAAAAGTTTCAGATGACATATAAACAGTAGACCTTTAAAACATGCATAGAATTCACGTGATCAGTCTATGATTTCTGAGAACATGAAGAACACAGAAAAAATCCTATTCCTTCACTCTCCACCTATGATGTGAAGTATACAACTCATACTATATATTTCTATCAGTAGAAGAACTAGTTAGCTGTGAGTAATTTAGCATTTCCATTTTTTCTTTATTTCAAATCAGAGGGTCACCAGGAAACTAATGAATTGCAAAGCAATAAGAGAAATGAAAAAAAAAAACTAATGCAAAAATCATCAAGTCCACAATAATGCAGCTCGTGCTACTTAGAATAAAACACAACTGCTGTATAAATCAATCTTAAGTCCATAAACATGCATTGCTTCTAAAGAAAAGTAGAAATAAGTGATTCATTGTGGGGACATAATTACAGTACAATTGTAGCAATGCTTTCACACTCTATCCTTGAGGAAAAAATCTTTCTAAATCAGAAATAAGTATTCTTGTCATATCGGAGTATCTTTTATGGAACAAATGTGAATCCTTAGAGTAAGAACAGTGAAAGATGCAGAAGGAAGATGAAGAATGGAAGAAAACATTGCAGTTCTGATCCTAAAACCATTGTTGTGTCTAAAAAAACCATAGATGTGAATAATTGAAGGTATAATTATTAAGGTAGCCACTGATGAGAAGCCTTAGGGGATGGGGACAAGGGAGGCAAAAAAGAATCCCCAAGATATAATCGAATACACAAAGAACAATATCTATTTCAATATTAAAATTCATCATCCAAATTTCAGTGTTATGGAAACAAGGAAATATCTCCTGAGAAAATCCGCATAGAAAAATACGCACAGCACAACACTGGTATTCCTCAGTCTATAAAAGGAGAGAAAATAGATAGATAGATAGATAGATAGATAGATAGATAGATAGATAGATAGATAGATACTCTAGTACAAATAAGACACTAGATCTAAAGCCAAGTAAAGTGAAGGGTAGACTTTCCACTCATGTTAATTGGCTTTGGATCAGGCCCAATTTGTATTAAGGTGAAGTTGCAAGCTCCTATCAGTGCATATTTCTTTCCTACAATGTTAAAGTGAAGAAAAGGCCCTCAAACAGAAACTCAGGAAACCCTAAAATCATAGGGATTTAGGACTGGAGGGCGGGGGGGGGGGGAAGGGGGGAACTTCAATAGGCCATCTACTCCAGTCCTCTGAAGTGATGCAGAACGAAGTATTATCTAGACCAGTGTTTCTCAATAACTGGTCCATGGACCAACTCCCTGAGGTCTCTCTGACACAGCCTAGGTAAACAGCAAGCTGGTCTCTATAATCAAAAAGGTTGAGAAACATTGATCTAAACCAGTGTTTCTCAAAGTGGGCTGCAGGCCTGCTTTGGGAAAGCCGCTAGTAGGCACGCACCACTTTGTTTACCTAACGGGTCCATAGCCACAGAGCCTTGTGGCTCCTTTTGGCTCTGGTTTGTTGTTTTCAGCCATAGGAAGCCATGGGAAGTGGTGGCCTGGGCCAGGCTGCTTCCTGTAAGCTTGCCTTGGCTGGAAATGGTGAACCGGAGCCAAAGGGAGCTACAAGGCTTCATGGCTACAGACCTTTTAAGTAAACAAAGCAGCACAGACCCGCTAGCACAGGCCGCTCATGGCCCATTTTGAGAAACACTGATCTAGACCATCCCTGACAGGTGATTGTTTAATCTATTCTTAAAATCCTCCAGTGACAAAGATTTCACAGTCCCCTCTTCCCTCCACTTCATAATTTGCCTTGAAGGGTCCTGACTATCAGCAAGTGTTGAGTTCTCACCCTCTTTAAAAATGTCCTGAGTTGGGCCCAATATCACTAGTCACTTTTGATTATGTAAATCTTAATGAGGTTTTTAATGAGTCTAGTCCAATTTCAGTGTGGGTGCTATATACTAGATGTCAACAAGAACAATCTAGTAAATTAAGTTCTATTCCTCTTTTCATTATTTGGTGGGAAGTTAATGCCTAGCTCCCAAGATGGAAACAGGCAGGAAAAAAGAGACAGAGAAACCGTGAAAAGAATATAATGAAGTAGCAGATCAAATTTAAAAAGTAACTAAACACAAAGCATTTTCTTCTATTTTTCTCAAAATATTTTATAAAGAGATTTCCAGAGCACAAAAATACTCAGGGTACGTCTACACTAGCCCCCTAATTCGAACTAGGGAGGCTAATGAGGGCGACCAAAATTGCTAATGAAGCAACTCCATCAGGAGTAACAGTTAATTCGAACTAAGGGGTTTAATCTCGGAATCCTGCTTCTCTGCCACATGTAGATGCGGGCAATTACTTTGGGTTAGTCAGTTTCCAAAATGGCGACCAGCTGGGATTATGCTAATAAAGCATGGGATATTTAAATCCCGTGCTATATTAGCAATTTTGGTGACACTCTTAGCCTCCCTAGTTCGAACAAGGGTGCTAGTGTAGACGTACCTTCAGTGCTCTCAAAAGGATGCTATTTTGCCCTTCCTCCTCTTCACAATAATATATACCCTTCAGCAGCAATCCAAATTGTTAGTAAATATAGGCCTTTGCCTTTTGGACTAATTTAATTAAAAGCAATTCAGCTTTGTATTATGCCTCCTTAAAATACAGTTGTTCAAAATATGCTGGGGTAACACTCCCTCGTTGCTTTAGAACAATGTGCAATTCTGGTAACTCTCCACACCGTTAGCAGTGCAGGCTTATCATAACTACTTGGCAGGATGCCATACCACAACCTAACACTTCTCTTTTTTTTTCTTAACTAAAATGATGAAAGCCCAGTGGATGAGAATAATATTTTGTGTGTAGTTTCTGACACTTTTGAGAAAACTGAGCTCCATTGTTTGCGCATCACTCATTAAGCGACCTAAGCTCGAACGTACACATATACATAATTGGCCAGTGCATTTGAATGTCTGAATTTGTAATTTATAGATACACAGAGGGCACTGGGAATGGACTGAGTATGGATGAGGTTAAATTTCAACCTGGAAGTGTATTCAGCACAAAAGCCTGTGTGTGTTATTGCTATATAAACCAGCTCAGAAAAAAAAATTATATTCAACATTTATAATTGAACACTTCAAATGAAATATGCAGGTTCATAGTAATGTGTAGAGTCTATCTATAGCTATAACTTAAATGAGAGTAAGTTGCAGCATGAATGGTTATAGGTCAATCCTTATAAATAAGAGGGAATTTCTAGTACCTAGAAACTGTCACTACAACACTAAGAGTCAATTTGTGTCTGGACATCAAATGTGACTGAAAACCATAGAATCTGGTCCAGCGAGGAGTAGAAATAAACCACCTTGACTTATGATCTTCATTTAATGAAAATGCAGTTTCCACACATCATCATATTTACTTCAGTTTACTGCTACATAGGTTTGGTGGCATACGCTAACTCCTGGAGGAAAACATGTTGTTATCTTGGGGCGGAGGGGAAACAGCTCTTCAACCCTTTTTTTTCTGCTGACAATGTTCAAAAGAAGAGGTATCTGCATGGTACACATAATTTGTGCTTCAAGGGGAACAATGTAGACTACATTTATAAATATGGGACAAAACCTCAAAGGCACTGAGTGCTCGCCACCTCTTTTTAAGTTTTTGGGAGCTTGAGGTGCTTGCAAGATTCCCAAGTTTGGGCCTAATATAATTGATTTCAAGGATATTAACAATAAAAATGCAAAGATAAATCCAATCATCTAAAAGGCGAGAGCCTTCATAGTAAGGACAAAATTGTAATATATGAAAAGATTTTTCTCTTTGATGAAATGGAATGCAAATGTTTCAAACAATTTTGGCTCCTACTCTTTTTCCTGCAGACTTTGAGTCTGATATTATCCCTGATAAGTCTGATATTATATGATCCCTGTTTGCAATCAAATCTACAGGAGAATTAGACAGTTTTCTCAATCTTTTTTAAGCTGAAAAACAAAGATGAAGACCAATCATTCTTGTCCTACAAACAATGGGCACATAGTCCTGTGATCTCAACTTAAGCCATACTCAGGCAAAACTTCCATTAAAACCACTGTGAGTTTTGCCTAATGGTAGACAGAAAAATCAGAACTACACCATTCTGCAATAAGCTTCCAAAACATTGTATACGTTATAGTGTTACCAAAGAGATTGAAACACCTGAAGAACTTAAAAAAAACAATGAATGGTCGAGCAGCGCACTAAAGACTAACAAAACATGTAGATGGTATCATGAGCTTTCGTGGGTACAGCCCACTTCTTCAAACAGACTTGGATCTTAAACCATATAAAAATCACAACAGTCCTTTATGCACATTTACCTGGAAACCAACAGTGCCCTTGTGATCAAAATGAGGCAGGTATCTTGGGAATAGGGCAAGACCTTTCTGACTAAGTTTTCTTTCCATGTCTGCAACTAACTGCACTGTTTGTCATTCCCACACTTCTCCTGTCTCCATCTATTGCTTATAGGAGTGTTTTTGAGTGGTTATGGCACAGAATGAGAAGGCAAGTTTCCTGTTTCTCATACACTGACTCATTACATGACCTTCACTAAGCTACTTAACCACTCTGTGCCTCGGTTCACCCATTTGTAAAAAGATTATAATAATAATACTTACCCAGCTCATAAAGATGTTGGGAACATTAATTAATGTTTGTGAAGTGCTTTGTGATTTTTAGATGACAGGCATTCTGTAATCCATTATTATTATGTTATGGGCTGAGCTACAGCCAGTGCACCACAATACAGAAAAAAGTCCATCAGTGGGATACCTGATAAACTTGATCTGTAAGTGTAGGGAGGGGCAGCATAAATGTCATTCAACTTCTACTGCTAAAGCTATAGAAATTTAGGTAATGGGCAAACTATGTATGTGTTCATTCAAAGAAAGCACTATGTATTATTATTGCTCCTTGGCACTTTCCCTCTATTGAACAGACTTCAGTAATGTGATGGAGTAATGACACGTTGTTTCATGACAATGAGTCACATGTCCTTCTCCATCAAAAATACTTCAATAAATAACCAAAGGCTGGATCCAGCTCACTGCACCTCTTACATACTGTCTAATTCCAACTAGGGAGGGGGTGCTGGGGCAATTTGTCTAGTGTGGGTGCTGAGCGCCACTGAACCAAACTGGACACTCTGTGTTTAATGGAAGCTGCCTCAATCCACAGGGGTTTGAATATCCCCCCACATCCCTAGTTCCAACACCTATGACCCAGGGGAGAAGTAAAACACTGGATACAAGCTGGTAGCACTTGTCTGTGCAGGAGCATGCTCCCGTTCAGAGATCACTTTAGAACATATGGCAAATCCCCAGAACAGTTTTCTTGAAATTTATGTGCTAACTTTTGTTTCTTAAATCACAAAAAAGGGCTTTCTGTTGAGAAAATATGAAGCTAATAATTCTATTTTTCAAGACTTCCTGCGTCGCCTCCCTCCTCCGTCCATCACATACCAGCTGCCAGGAAAACAGTGAAGCAATAGAATATAGAGACTTCAGGCCAAGGGTCCAACCCTGTAAAGTGCTGAGAATTCTCAACTCTCACTAAAATTAATGGGCCTGGTTTAGACCTTAAGCATCTCCCAGCATCAGTTCCTGAATCCTTGTCTATACTAGCCTTTGGGGGAGGGGAATTCTGCTACTTCTCTTTTACCACTATTGCAGATCTAGCAGCTCTGGAAACAGTGGGAATGTTAACGTATGGAAATGATAGCTTTTCTCCCTTTCAAGGATATGTCTAGAGTGGAGTTGGAGATATAATTTCCAAGACAGACATACCTGTGCTAGTTCTGATTATTCTAGAGCAGCATAACTGTGGTTGAATAGGCAGTCGGAAGGGCTGGCTGCCCCAAGATAAATCCCATCCTAGCCCCTGGTCCCTAACCAGGATGGCTAATCCGTCTCCAAATACGTGCTGAAGGTCTTAGATGGCACTGATCTTGGGGTGGCCAGGCCATCCCACCACCCATGCAACCAAACTACACTGATACTTTTAAACTTAAAAAACAACAAATAGTCTGGTAGCACTTTATAGACTAAAAAAACATGGAGATGGTATCATGAGCTTTTGTGGGCACAACCCACTTCTTCAGACACTCCACTCATCTGAAGAAGTGGGCTGTGCCCACGAAAGCTCTTGATACCATCTACTTACCAGGCTATTTGGGTTTTTTAAGTTTATCCTGTAAATACTAACTCAGCTACTCCCTGAAGCTTTTGATACTTTTAACTCAGTCAAAACTAGCATAGGTGTGTCTACCTAATTGGAAATTACAACTCCACCCCAAGTCTGGATATGCCACGTCACACAGATTTGCCCTGTCCATGTTCATATGCCTGCCACTGTTACTGCTGCACTGGTGTTAGAGAAACAGTGGACAATTTCCCCAGCAGACCACTGCCAATGCAGATAAACTGCACAGATTTTTAAAAGAATCAAAATATATAAATCCTTGATACTGAGTACCACCTAAGCATCTATTTTACCATTTTCACATAATACAGTTCTCTACCATCTGTTTTCTAGGGAATACACTGTGTGTCACATGGCACAATATGGTGACCAAATGACACACAACTGTTTGAAATGTAAATATTCAAATGTCTTTCTGTCTAGATTTCTGCACTCTCCCACCTCTTTGGAGAGAGCTGAAGCATCTGACTGCAGCTTTGAACTGACACCAAGCCAAGAGGATAGTGCTTCTTGAACTGACTTGACAAGGTCAGCCAATGAGCGTTTCTAATACTATGTCATTTCCAAAAAGGCATCCACACAGTTAGAATTACTGCCAGAATAGACATCTGAAAAATCTGCCAATGTTCACTTTGCACTCTCAGTTTTGCAGGTGAAGTATCACTCCGTCTATTGATAGGCAGTGTAACATACATACTTGTAAGTACACAAGTCAGTTTTATTTCCATGTATTAATTACCATTGCTGTTTAGGGCAAGATTTGGCACCTCTTACTTCTGTTCAACAGTATCTTATTGTGTATGTAGCCCCATTTAGTTTAATGGGATTACCCAACCATTAGTGTAGGGACAAATTTGAATGCAGTATCTAATTGGATATTAAGGTCATTTTATATTCCAGGGTAAAAAAACCACAACACCACATTTCTGCCTTGCATTCTAGACACGATACCATACCCAACAAAGACATAACAGTGCCAGTAAAACTACGGTGAAATGTTTCACAGATGCCTTGTGACAAAGAAGGACACTTGGCATACATGAAGAGGAAACTGTTCCAGCCACAAGGGAAAATAAGAAAGGCTAGCTTGGGTGAAGGAAACAAAAGTAGTAGTCAGAATTGAAATGTGGACAAGCCAATATGAATGTGGGCAGTGCAAGAAGAATTACTGGGAAAATGATTGTTCAGGCTCTAGCAACAAACTGTTGTAAATAAACAGCACACAGGCATGCACTACCTTGAAAATGTAACATCTACTTGAACAAAGCATCAAGCACAAAATCAATCAGTATGTGCAACCCAGAAGTACTTTAAATTATTTTTCATGGAGATATTCATGTGCTGCTGCTGAACATTTGCTTTTCCTATTTTCTTAGGAAGAATCAGTGTCAAAGAGCACGGCATCAAACCGGCAATGAACTTTTGACCTTTTTAGTCATGTTGTCATGTGGGGAAGGCCGGAGTAATTTAAAGCAGGGCCACCTCAAATTGGCAGGGAACAATGGCCCTGTTGTTGCATTTGGTTGCACTTGTCCAGTAAATGGAAAAGATTTGCTGAATGATGTCAAGACCTTTTTAAATGTCAAGTGCTTGACTCCAGGCACTTGTGTCTGAAAGCTCCTAAAAGAATGATGGGGTCTGGAATGCAAAGATGGATTACTGGCTACTTTTGGAAGAACTTGCCTTTGTGAGAAACCGGGAGAAGGCTAGGGGGAAAAGAAGCAGGCATGCCTGGGACAAGGTATATTTGTAGTAATCTATGAGACTTTGTTTGCTAATTATTTTGAGTCATGCAACTAACCTGACCTAATGCTCCACTTACTTTATAAGCTAAACATTTAACCTACTCAATACCTATGGGCATACGGAGAGCTCTGCCTATGGGGCATATGACAAAATGCACAACAAAATGCAGAGCAAAATTACCCCAGTTGAAGATTGACTGGATTAGTATAAGCAAACTAAGTATCGGACACTTACAGCCCACTTAATTAACCTCATGAGCACCACTCCTACAATTTAATACCTTTTTTTTCCTGTTATAAAATGCTTGGCTTCTATTCTTCAGATGATGACCTGGAGAGGAATAAGTGGGTTTTACCCATGAAAGCTCAGAATACAATGTACATTTTGTTAGTGTCTAAGGTGCCACAGGACTACCCATTGGATTTGTATAGTTTCATCAGCTTCAGGAACACTTTGCTGGCATAAAGGCATCACCTTCTTTGCATACACATGCTTTTGGGAGGCAAAGAAGCTAAAAGGAGATGAATGAGGCAAAAATTATATGTGTTTCATGAATGGAGTTGAGTGGGGGGTGGGGAGGAGCAGGGAGAGAGAGAAATACTAGATCTGTGAAAAACTATTCATTACAAATAATAGTCCTTATGAATTTAGGTCTTAAATCCAAAAGGAGCTGAACTCTCTGAACTCCCTTTGGTAACACTGGTAAAAAAAATAAATAAATCTGACACTTTCTGTGGAATGTTCAAGTAGAAAAAAAGGGTCCCCTATTTTTGGTGATCAAATTTTAAAAGTTTTTGACCCTGCTCTATAGCTAATTGAAAGTTTGGATCAAACTTCTGCAATAGTGTTTAGGAAAAATGTACTCCAGTATTAAATCAAATTTCTACCCAAAGTCAGAAAATATATAGCAGCTCTATCCACTCACATTACAGAAAGTTCAAGATACTTGGTATGTTACAGAACCTGGCATCCTTAGCATAGTAATACTCAAAAGGTGGCTTACAAGCTGCAAGTGACTCTAATGTGCAACTCTTTGCAGTACATGATAGTACACCACCATAGGTCCATCTACACAGCAGCATTATTTCAGAATAACTGACATTATTTTGAAATAAAAAAGTGCATGTCTACACGGCAAGCCATTATTTTAAAATAATGGTGAGCTGAAGGACTTCTTACTCTGACTCCTGTAGCCCTCATTTTACAAGGAGTAAAAGAAGTCAGAGGAAGAGTGCTCTTCCTTTGACTTCCTGCTGTGTAGACAGTGTCAAAAGCCAAATTAAGTTTTTTCGACTTCAGCTACAAAATTGACGTAGCTGAAGTTGCATATCTTAATTCAGCTTTTGCCCTGCAGTGTAGACGTGCCCTATGTGATTTAATTATTAACAAATCTGATACTATCCAATCAGGGTGTTTTTCCTAGCTTGTTAACCAGCTAAGTTATCAACCTGCACAGTGTCATATATACAGATTAAATATTTTCTCTGTCAGACTGTTTAAATGAAACAGCCTTGCAAGAGGGTAGGAATGGATGGCAAAAGAGTGATCACGTGATGATTACCTGTTTTATTCACTCCTGCTGGGGCATCTGGCATTGGCCACTGTTGGAAGACAAGATACTGGGCTAGATGGAACTTTGGTCTGATCCATTAAGGTCATTATATGTTCTTACGTACAATGAATTTACACTACTGTGGCTCTTTTGGGTAATGCTGATTGCTAATTTGGCTCCTGCACTACTGAGCATCAGTATCGCTCTCAGCCTTACACTCTTCTTCTTCTTCATTTTTATATTTTTTTAAAGAATAAAGTAGTGTTTCTCAAAGTGGTTCATGAAACCACTTGGAGAAAGTGGCTAACTGGCTGACGGCTCCTATGGGCTCCGGTTCACTATTTACAATGAGAAAGGTCCTGAAAGACCTTCTGCTTCTCCAAATGGGAAGTGGTTGGAGAATATCCCTCCGAGGGTCTTACCCATTATATGATCCTTTTTCAAGGATCCCTCTTCTGTCTAGCTTTCTAGAGAAGGATTATGCTTTCCCACAGCCTTCCCACAACCCCTTTCCAGGTCTTCTGAGCTCCCTTTAATATGCCTCCCCCAGTGGAACCTTCTCAGCAAGCCTGCAGGGGTGGAGCTATTTGAATCCTTTCCCTTTGGGCCCATTTGCAGCCAAGGGGAGTCACAGGAAGTGGTGTAGGCTGGACGACACTTCCTACGGATCCCCTTGGCTGCAGATGGTGAACCAGCACCAATGGGCACCATGAGGCTCTGTGGCCATGGCACCAGTAAGTAAATACACTGGTGCAGCCAGTGAGCAGCTTTTTCTAAGTGATTTTGTGGACCACTTTGAGAATCACCGGAATAAAGCTTTTTTTTTTAAACCAATCCCAAGTTCCCTTAAATGTATTAGCATTTCCTGAAGAGCACAGGAAAAATAAAAGTTAGACTTTTTATATGCCAGTTATTCACAGAGTATGACTGACACCTACATCACATGGCATTGTTTCTACTACTCTGACTGGATGACTGAAACATATTAAATAGGAGAATTTCTCACAGTGAATTTTGCACTCCCAGTTCTGATTTTCACATGCATGAGCATTCATGCTAAAGCTTTGGGAAGTTCAAGAAGACCTGGCCAAGTCATGCATGGATTGCCTGCAAACTCACAAGTAAACAATATGTCATTAGGCATTACAGAAAGAGGGATTTAGTAATTGTATTTATGATGCACTCAACCTGCCTCTGATGGGATACTACCTCTACGCTGGGCCTGAAGGGAAAGGATTCAAGTAGCTCCACCCTTGCAGGCTTGCTGAGCAGGTTCCACTGGGAGCAGCAGGTTAAAGGGAGCTCAGAAGGCCAGGAAAGGGGTTGTGGGAAGGCTATGGGAAAGCATAATCCTTCTCTAGAAAGCTAGACAGAATAGGGAGCCTTGAAAGGGGACCGTATAATGGGTTAGGCCCTCAGTGGGATCTTCTTTAACCACTTCCCATTTGAAGAAACAGAAGGGCTTTCAGGACCTCGCTCATTTGTGAGATTATTGACTGTTTTGATTACAGGAGCTTTCCCTTCCCCAAAACTGAAGGAGCATATAGGTTGGAAGTGGTCCAGGGATGAGGAATTACTCTTCCCCGAAGCAGCGTTACTTCCCACAGGGCCATGGTGGTGGGCAGGGTTGTCAAACCTGCAGGACTGGCCTGGAGTCTCAGGGAATTAAAGATTAATCTGTAATGAAAGATGTCATGTGATTAAATCTCCAAGAATATCTCCAACTAAAATTGTTAACACTAGTGGAGAGGGAGGGCCCCAAAGATGCAGTGGGGAGGCCCAAACCCCCTGAACTGGGAGCAAGAACAAGGCACAGCTGTTGCCCCCTGACAGAGACACAGCGGGTTGGGGGTTAGCCACCTTGCCCTTTGAACACCTGATCATACTGCCCCTTACTCAACTCAATAGGGGTATGTCTACACTACCACCCTAGTTCGAACTAGGGTGGTTAATGTAGGCAACCGAAGTTGCAAATGAAGCCCGGGATTTAAATATCTCCACGAGGAGTAACGGTAGCTCGGATTAGAGAGCCTAATCCGAACTACCTACTCTGTGCCACGTGTAGCCGCGGGCACGGAGTCCGAACTACCGGGGCTTTAAAAATGGCGGCGCCCGGCAAGATGCAAATGAAGCCCGGGATATTTAAATCCCGGGCTTCATTTGCAACTTCGGTTGCCTACATTAACCACCCTAGTTCGAACTAGGGTGGTAGTGTAGACATACCCTAGGAGTGGTGCTACTGACTGTAGTGAAAGCAGGACCAGACTGTTTACCAAGTGAAGAAAAGGACAGTTAGTGTTGTAAATCAAAATTCCAAATAGCAATAGCCTTTCTTTAATGAGAGCCTTATTTAAACACACAGACCAAGCCCTGCCTTTCAGCATTCCTGTTGATGTCACAATGCATGTTTGTTTTTCCCTCTGTTGAGAGTCTCATTTCATCTGTGTTTAAACAATATAAACCACAGCCATGTGATCCACACACAGGCATGAAGGTTGACGGAAGTGAAAGGACTGGTTCTAACTGACCTCTGAAGCCTTGCCTGGCTATACAATGCCCACAAGGAAAGATTTCAATGGGCTTTTGGTCAAGCTCTGTGAGCTCAATCCTGCAAACATTTCCTCCATTATGTAGATGCTTACTGACAGTAGAAGTCCTACTGGCTTTGACAGGGTACAATACAGTACACTGTATTAGTAAGTGCTGCGTATTTGCAGAATCGTGTAATTTGCAGTAGAACAACAACAATCGGTTCTGTTCTTGCGTTCCATCTTGTGTCGTTATCTGAGCAATTCAAAACATATATCAAAATCCATTACATGCAGATAAATGATACAACCATGTCACACGGGCTGTGTCTAGACTATAGGATTTTTTTTCGAAAAAAGTGGCCATTTTTCAAAAAAACTTCACCTGCGTCTAGGGTTGCCAGATGGTTGAAACAAAAATACCGAACCCCTCCCCCCAAAAAAAACCCGGGAAAAAATTCTGGGGGGGGGGGGGCACTACAGGGGAGAGGGTTATGCACTAAGATCCAGGGGAAAGCATTGCTTCCCCTAGGTTTTTTGGCCGGCAGCCATTTTGTGCCGGCAGCCTTGCGGAACCAGGTAAGCATGGGGGCTGGGGTCGGGGGGGGGGGGGGGTTGGGAGCCAGGAGGGAGGCTCGAGGGGGAGGGGAGGCCGGGTGCTGAGTGTTTGTAGGGTTTCCAGGTGCCTGGCATTTTTGCCTCCTGGCCAGGGAAAAATTCAGAAAATACCGGACATTTTAGGTGTCCGGTATTCTCTGGATTTTATTACCGGACAGGAGCCAAAAATACCGGACTGTCTGGGTGAGTACTGGACACCTGACAACCCTATCTGTGTCTAGACTGCCGCTGTGTTCTTTCAAAATTAAATCGAAAGAACATGGAGGTTTTTTTGACAGCGGTAAACCTCATTTTATGAGGAAGAATGCCTTTTCTTCAAAAGAAGCGTGTAGTCTAGACTTACCCACAGTCACATATTACTTTGAACCTTATACTGGTTGTGAACTTCTATGGAATGAGAGCAAATTCAGACTTTTTTAAAAAAAAAGAGAAGCACTCATACCACACATGAAAGAAAAATTAGAACAATATGAAGTCTAACAAGTCTAACTCTAAAGCATTGCTTCATGGTTTCATACTTTCTAATCGTGAATCAAAGCTAAAAAAAAATAAGAGGAAAGGAAAGACAGGTGCAACTGTATTCCAGTGAAGATATCCTACTTGACTTGATCACTATTCACTCCCCAAACTAACTAGACAGACAGCCCAGGATTCAGAACCCTGGAATAGTTGTAGCTCAAGGGATGAATGTATATTGTTTTGAGGAAGCACTTTCATCTATGAAACTGCTGTCTTCAGGCACTTATGCCTAAAGGTGAGGGGTTTTTTTTCAGAAAGTTATAACTTTTTCACATTGTTCTCAGCTCAAAGGAGTTTCTAACAGTTCTCTTTAAGTGCTTTGGGAATTTTTTTAAAGAATTAAAAATGAGTTACATATGTTCATTTTTTAAAACTATTTTATGTATTTTGTTTTATTCTTTATTTTCCTCATCCAAACTTAGCAGAGTTACAGAGTCAGGATCTTTGCTTTTATCAATTCGTAGCTCATTTGTCTTCTGCTAATTTGTTTATTTGCTATTGCTAGATTTGATCATTTATACAAGACAATGGAGCAAGACCACCAAACCCTCATATCAAGACTTTGTGGCTAGGATATACTTCAAAACGATGGAATGCATACAAAGAGGTCATATTTTGTACATGGTTCCTGCTAAATAGACATCCATTCATGGTGACAGGATGGCTGAGGTAATATTTTTTTAATGGACCAACTTCTGTTGGTGAAAGAGACAAGCTTTTGAACTTACACAGAGCTTGTCTCTTTCACCAACAGAAGTTGGTCCAATAAAAAAATATTACCTCACCCATCATGTCTTACTAATATCTTGTAATAACACAATTATAGCAACACCGGAGACCTCAATTTAGTTAGACAATCACTTTGTTTTAATTCATAATCTATTTTTAGTTATATCTAGAGCAACACTTCTCAAGCTATGGGTCAGGACATTGGGGCTGAAGCGACTGGGGTTTGGCCTCCCCCACCTGGGGCAGTGGGGTGCAGGCTCTGTCTTTGATCCATTCTGTTGGGATCATGTAGCAATTTTGTTTGCAGAAGGGGGTCATGATGCAATTAAATCTGAGAACCTCTGATGTAGAAAAAGATAAATTATTTACAACAAATAAATTAGTTCTGATTATTTTTCCCTTTTCCGGAAATTGTGGCCAGTGTAGACGTAAGCCTTGGTGTGTAAATTGTATGCAAACAGTTCATGATGAGCAGGGCTGGAGTGAGTGGCCCAAACGAGGAACAATTGTACCTGGGCCCTGAGTTCAAAGGCCTCCTCAAAATGTCTGTAATCGGGATGAAACGGAGCAGATAGGGTCCCAGCAAACATGAGGTCTCTGCAGGCCTGATTGCCAGTAGCTGATACTTGAATTTTGAAATTTCAGATGCTCTGACTGGAGACAAATCACATGGCTCCTTTCATTTCCTGGTTGGAAGGGTATAACTCTGAGGTTCATAATTCAGTGCAAATGCTCATCATTAAGAATTCAGAAATCACATGCTGGCACTATTCTGCAATATTTGTTGGAGCTTCGGTTAGATGCTAAACATTCCTGGAACACTGCTAGTATATGCACAGTGAATGTAAATGCATAATGAAAGTGAATTTGTTCAAAAATTATAATGAATACTAGCAAATTATTCTTTCGCTGTAATCACCCAGCTCTAGTTATATTTTAGTAGCAACCTGCACTCGCTCATGGGTCTCAGAATGGTTTTATGGTCCATCACAGACAGTTGGTCACATTTTTTCCAGTCTAATACACTGCTAATCAGTGTTAGTGAGATTACATCGCAGTTGGCTCAACAATCCACCTACAATAGGTCATTGACCTAATAGCATAGTGGTAAATATGGCATTGGCAAAATTGGCAGCCTTTTTCTGTCATGCATGTCCACTGAACATCCTTGGTGGTCCAAGTGACTCCACTCTGTTTCTAGCAGCTGCTTTGTTTGCCTGTTAATCACACTCTTCAATTGGTCGCACTAGACTGACCACTTTCATTAAGTTCCACTAACTATGAACTGGGCAATAACATGAAATGACTCCAGGATTCTGAAACTGAATTGGTGCTTTATTAAGAGAACTATGTACAGAGGGGCTGCAACTGGAGCTGACACTCTGGCCAGGAGTACATACAGTTTGACTTTCTTGTGCTTCCTTCAAACAGTTCCCTTCTGCAACCTGTGCTCGTCAAGTTCCAAGAAATATGCAACACTGTCAGTTATTACACTGTGACGGGAAACCATTGATTTAGAGAGGGAATGTATTTTGTTTCCTTTAATTATACATGGAACTTTGAATGGTCTAGAAGTTCTGTTTGGATAAACATTTAATGAGGCTTATTCAACCTATCCAAACATCTTATTTCTGCAAAATTAAGAAGAGAGTCGTCTTAACATAGGTTCTTGGCAACTCCTATTAGCATTTAAATCTGGCCTCCAATGTTTATGAAGCACGTGGCAATTCTCCAAAAAGGATTATATATTTGGAGTTTAATGTACCTGCTCTACACACACCCAAATCACATATGTTTTCAAAGCTTATTTTATGTATGTTTAGATTAAGTATGACGTGAAGCTGCCAAGTAGTATTATAAGCCTGAAGGCTAGGTGAAACCACTGTACCAAAATGAGAGTATAATTTTTGCCCAGTTCCAGAAACACTGCAGGATGATTGACTACAATTTTTACAGTTAATTTCAATATCTTAATGTGTTATTTATTGGGCAAATCTACCGAATGACATTATGTTAAAAGATTTGTATAGGATTTGCATGATTAAGTGTTTTTTCTTCAGAAATAATTAAGCTCTTTAACATTTGGCAAATATGGTGAATACCAATATTTTGCAATATAGTATCTTGGCATTTCCACATCCCATATTCTTAATTGCCAAAGTATTTCACAAGTGATTATAACAGGTTTCTGTATTCTCAGTTGAAATTTGCTGAGCAGCTTAATATCAGACTGATAGCTGTGCACCAGTAGCAGTAGATAGAATGCCATGGTTCATGCTGCATATTGGGTGAATATAAATGCACATGAAACCCTAATGTAATACTTCCCCATTTGTAAGCATTTGTACAGACAATGTAGCACCTAGTCTGCCTGACAGAAGGTCTTAATTTGTAATTGCCTATGCATACAGTACTAGCCTTTCAAATGGTTGAGAAATGAGCTTTTTAAATTCAGTGTTAAGAGATCACACACCGCTTCATACTGGGCTTTAGTCAAAGTGCCCATTAAACAAAAATGGACACTTTGATACTAACATACAGATGAAATTTAGCACAAGTGTGTATATTTTTTCAGAATGACAAATGGCACTGGTGGTAATGCTAACAATACACTGGGAAAATGTATTTGTTACAGGCAAGCTATAGTTTATGAAGATAGAGGACACAAGATTACATAAGAGAGAGGCTCTCCACAAACTTTGAAGAATGTGTTAATTGTCAGCTGTTTGTGAAGAACAAATGGAAGGATTTGTAGGAGCACACAGCTTCTTCAACTTCCTCATTCTCAAGGAGCACACCGCTTCTTCAACTCAGTCAAGAAATCCAGCATCAGAAAACATTTGGTGACAAGGCCAAGAAGAACAAATGTAAGTGTGGTAAGGGAGGGACAATCACAGCAGCTATCAGTCCAGTCCATCAATTAATTTCCCCAGAGCTCTGTTTAAAACAAGATGCAGAAATGCTGTTTCAGTGTCACCTGTTCTTAGTTACCCAACAGGACCAGGGCCTATGTCCCTTGCTAATGGAACAATGAGAAGAACAGACAAAACCGAATTAGGGCATCAGCTGGAAGCTCAAGCAGAAAGAATCCATGTGTTAACAGCATGCAACAAAGAAACAAGTGAACATCAGAGATGCCATGGCTGTCATACAAATGATGGCTGGAGACAAATTCCACATATTTGATGAATTGGCTGCTAAGTACTTGAGGCAGGTCCTAAAAGGATTTGACAAAGCTAATTCTGTAATCAAAGTCTCTGACAACAGTAACTCTGTGAAAATTGCAGCAGGACTGCACAGGACAGGATCTAAAGTTGGATATAAGAAATCCCAGGTGATTGATGGACGCCTGCACCAAAAAAAAGTTTCTAAATGTGGTATCTGTTGAGCAGGCACATGTGAAATTCCTCCTAGAATATGTAGGCGCACACTGCGCGCGCACACACACATAATCCTTCAACCCCCTGCTTTGCTCCCACTTGACCCCTTCCCCCAAGTCCCCATCTACCCATTCCACCTAGTTCTGCTCCCACTTCTGAGTGCACCCCATTCCCACTCCTCCTCTCAGCACTTCCTTGCATACTGTGAAACAGCAGCTCATGACAGGCAGGAGGCATTGGGAGACAGGGGGAGTACCAGATGATGGGAAGCACAGAGGCCGGGGAAGGGGAGCTGGCTGTCAATTAATGCCAAGCACCTACTATTTTTTTCCCCCATGGATGCTCAAAGACTGGTGCACACACAGAGTCAGTGCCTATCACTAATATGGCTTTTGAGGCTCTCCGAGTCAAACACCTTTAGTAATCAGGTCACCTGATACAGCAGCAATTTTGGTCCTTGTTGTTTACTCCTTCCAAAATGGAACACAGAAATAATATGCGACTTGAAACAGGCATCATTACCACCACAAAGGACAGGCATTACTTCATACCTCGCCTGGATACTCATTAATGGATCTCAAAGCCACCATACTGTTTCAGGCATATTCCACAAGCCAAATACACAGGGAAGCCTTGGAACTTAACTTCATTTACAGGTTTGATTCCTATCACTTAGGTATGAATAAAGACTTTGGCTGAATGGCCCACTACATTCCACATCCCAATGACATAAAAAAACCAAACAATAGGTAATTAAAAACAATTTGCAACTTCTCTGTCAACTTCATGTAGCATGGAGACTCTAAGGGTATGTTATTTTGGAATAACGGCCATTATTCCAGGAAAACAATACAAGCGTCCACACAGCAATTGTGTTATTTCGAAAGAAAATCGAAATAACGGAGAGCTTTTTTCCAAGATTGGTAAAACTCATTCGATGTTGAATAATGCCTCTTCCAAAAAAGTTATTTTGGAAGAGGGTGTGTGTGGACACTCCACTGATGCTATGTCGAAATAGCTCCTCACCAGGGACATTCTAAGTTATTCCTCCCCAGTGCCTTCTGGGGCTCTAAATCGAGATAAGGCATCCACATTAGGGGAGCCTGCTTCAGAGTAATTTGGAGGCTTCCCTGTAGCGTGGACACTCTATTTCAAAATAAGCTATTCTGGAAGATATCTTCCAGAATAGCTTTTTTCTGAAATAAGCATGCAGTGTAGATGTACCCTAATTGACTATTTTTCCCCACCCCATTTTTCCTCTCCCCACTCCTATTTATTTCGTAACTGGATCTTTAATAACGCCATTCATCTGAAGAAGTGGGTTGTGCTCACAAAAGCTCATGATACTATCAACATGCTTTGTTAGTCTCTAAGGTGCTGCTAGACTATTCGTTGTTTTTAAAGTTTTTCCAGTTACAATCTAAAACAGCTACTCCTCTGAAACTGGTATTTGTGACACACACTGCAGCCTTCTGTAACATACTTCCTGCTGTACGTGCATTTACAGACTGACTCTGTGTTTAATGCCAAAACCAAGGGAGCTTACAATTCGGTGATCTAGCCAAATTGGGAAACAGTGACAGTTAAGCTGCCATTTCTGCAACAAGGAAATCAGTAGCAGTGATTTTTGATCTGAGGAAGTGGGTCTGGCCCACGAAAGCTCATCATCTAATAAACCATCTTGTTAGTCTTTAAAGTGCTACATTGTCCTGCATTTTGCTTCAACTACCCCAGACTAACACGGCTACATTTCTATCACTAGTAGCAGTGTAGTATGACTAGAGTGAGAAAGAAATGGAGACTCACTCAGAGATCTGAATTGCATGTGCCTCAATCTAGCCATCAAAAAGGACAAATCACTGGCCAAACTCCTTGGTATATTTTTTAAAAAAAAAAAAACCCACAACCACCCAGATTGATAAACAAAATTTGGATGTCTTCACACATAGGCATACCAGATAGTTGATCGCCATTGCAACATGGATAGGAGAATGTAGGTAGCAGGGTTAAAAACAAAAACAAAAGGAAGTATTTCTTCATGCAGAGCACAATCAAGAAACTGGAACTCCTTGCTAGAGGATGTTGCAAAGACCAGGACTTTGAGAGGGTTAAAAAAAGGACTAGATACATTCATGGAGGATAGGACCAACAATGGCTATTAGTCAGGAAGGGTAGGGATAGTTGCCCCTGGTCTCTGTTTGTCAGAGGCTGGAAATGGGTGACAGGGAAGGGATCACTTGATGATTCCCTGTTCTGTCCATTCCCTCTGTGGGCCCTTAGTATTTGCCACTGTAGGCAGACAGGATACTGAGCTAGATGGAACTTTTGTCTGACCCAGGATGGCCATTCTTATGTTATTAATGTGGATGATGAGCTACTTCCTATATTTTTCAAGGGCCCAGTGCCATCTAAGTTTCTACAAGAGGTTACTTGAATCATTCCCCGTAGGATCACTGCATGATCAACTGTATCCGAAGTTAGAATAATCATACCTGAATAGAAGTGGGAACATGTCAAAGCAAACGTGACTGTGAGAACCGCTGCACTCTTGACAGAGATCATAATGAAGAACATCCTTAGAATGTAAACAATGCTACTACTTTTCAATGATACCTAGACAAGCTTATATTGTATTTGTTATACCCTTCAGATTGTGTTGTGATGCTTTGAGACCACACAGTATAATGACTATATTATTTCAAGATTTATATTTTATTTCTAACAGAAACAAATACAAATATTGGGCCACTTTAACATGTTGTTGGTGTCATTGTTTATTTCTGTTTCTATGGTGATGGCCTCACTGACTCATCATACCTCATAAAGCAGATATAACGACCTTTTAACTATTTGTTGGTGTATAGAGCGCATATTCAATTAATCAAATCGATGGTGCCTGAAAGGTGTATTGGGGTTGTCCCTTCCACCTGCCAACACTCTTTCCAGAGTCCCTGTAACAGGAAACCAGTTCTCCAACTTAAAAACAATTTCTTCACCCTTCACCTCCTCATGGTGATTTTTTCCTACCAAACTGCAACCTTTTCATGAACCTCTACATGCTTAGTGGGTTACTAATGTCTGCCCGCATTATTCACATCTTACTTCAACAGCCAGCCCCACAAATCTCTAAAACCACTACTATCTCACTCAGAGCATGAGAATTAAAAAATAAATTAATGATACTTACTTTGACAAGAGACAGGCTCAAATTAGAACTCTAGATTCAACATGCCTCTTGATTTTGAGAGTTCTGCTCTACAGCCGAACTTTGTACTTATCTCTTCTTCCTGTAACACGCAGAAGTGAGTCTTCAGCTCCACAATCACTGCAGCAGTATTGCAATATTTGTTATCAAGTCACAGAATTAAAAAAAAGCAAAAACAAATGAAAAGATTTTTGTTGAATAAAATTGAATAAATGGATAAATTTGAAGAAATGACTTCTTCCATGAGCAGAAAAGGTGGCTACATGAATTGAATAAATTATTCATTGTAAATTATTTGCTTAGCTCTAGTACTAGCTCGCTTATCTATTAAATTCCTCGTTTCTCTACTGAAATTACTAACAAGGGTACCAATTAGTGCCCGTGGTCTTGATGATTTTAATATAGGAGAAAAGCAATCCATTAAACTCTGTACTTCCTGGTTTGAGCTGGAACTACAAGTTAAAATATTAATAAAAAGGGTCTGGATTTTCTTCAGAAAATACTAGAAATCTGAAAAGAAAGCCTGTTTGCAGGAGATACGTAGCCAAACTCTTTTCATTCATAGGAGTTCAAATTCATTTGAATGAACATTCAGACTTCGGGATACCTAAATCGGCCTCCAAATGTTTTGATGTGTTTTGGTCCCTCCTTATAAAGTAATGAAATAGAAATCTGTGCCCTGCAACAAAGAGATCTCCAACTTAACCATTTTCCTTTCCAACATATGTATGTCAAAAGCTTTATGAATGTGTCTATGGCAAAGGAGTAAGGTATACCAAAAGTGTTGAGAAAGATACTTTCTCTATAGTAACGTGGTGAGGACTTTGGAACAATCAAAGTCAAGATAGGCACAGAAAAATCCATTCTGAATTTTACAGAAGACTCAATGCTTACAATGACTTCAAGAATTGTAGCCAACTTTAGCCAACTGGATGGGTGTACTGAAGCTGCCAGTTCTTTATATTCTTTTCAGACTTTCAAAATGTTGGGAGAACACTGACAAAGGAAAGCTAATGTCTACCTAGCTCATTAGAGATGGACAGATAAAAAGGTTGCATATTCAGAGAAGCTCCTTTCTTCAGTGCGCACATGGAAACACAATCTGAGCGAGCTCTCCCCTGACATCTAGTGATGAGCTGGGGAAAGAGCCTTCAGGATCAGATTGTTTGCATAGACACACATGTTCTGGCTAGGCACGGAGCTGATGCATCTGTTTTGCCAAAATGATCCATTTTGACTGGTTTTGGGCTACAAGGCACTCTAGTATTTCAATGCAGAGTGATGCAATGTTATTGCTCTTATTGCACAAGTAAAGGGCAGCAGAACCTTGCTTAGCCTGGCCTGCAGGAGGGAGGGGTATCATCCTAAACTGAACCTCACTTGCTAAGCCGGGGGTAGGGATGCCAAATCCCAGTGAGGGGGAGAACGGATGTGGACAGATGTTTTACCTGGTGATGCGGACTCCTACAAACCATTTGAGCTGCTCCACTCCAGTGTTTCATGTCAGAACTGATTGACTCAACTTAAAGGTCATGATTGGTGTTAGCGATTCCTGGAGCTAACACCAGTGCTGAGCAGGTGTAGAGGCTAGGCCTCACAGCTTGTGTGAGGACCGTGTTGCAATGAAAGGGAACACAGTAAGTGCCTGCTGACATCGCAAAAGGTTGGTTACACGGTGGAACCTCAGAACGTGACCTGCTGAGTGTGATGACAGAGAGACAGCAGCGGCAAGTCACAGGAACACCAGTGGCAGAAAAGAGGGCTTGGGGAAGAGAAGCAGCAGCAATGGCCAGGCTCACAAACAAAGGGAGCAAAGTAACCAGTTGACCTGGAGCCCAGTGATTGAATAGGGCCAGGGGCTCTCAGCAAAGAAGTGCTGCAGCTGCTACTTTGGCAGTGGTGGCGTCTGGAGCCCCGGGCTCTTTAAATCACCACCAGAGCACTGTGCAGCACACTCTGTGCGGCTCTGAGGGCGGGGGGTAGCACAACTCACTTTGGGCAGCAGGGAGGGCTGGCTGCCACACCCCCACCCCTTCTGTCTGAGGCCCCGCCCCTTTTTGGAACACAGAACTGTGCCCCCTCCCCACCTTGCTCAGTGGCCGGTGAACGATGTCAGCTCCCCTGGCAATGACAAAGAAGCAGCTGTGAGCCCTTTGCAAAAGCAGCAACTGAAGAGTCATTACTCAGAACCTCACATCCCAGGGTGAGAGGTGAGCCCCCAAGAACATGCCTCTGAATTCTGTGTCTTTGCTAACCAAGTTCCACAGACTGTGAGCAGGGAGCACCAGAGAGGGAAGGGGGAAGTGGTGTGCTAACAGACAATCGTTTGTCAGATTTTCATAATGCAAGGGGAGAAACAGACCTAAAGGACACTGCACAAAACACTGAGGGTACGTCTACACTACAGCACTAATTCGAACTAACTTAGTTCGAATTAATTAATTAGTTAATTCGAACTAAGCTAATTCGAATTAGCGCATCTAGACTTAAAAACTAGTTCGAATTAGCGTTTTGCTAATTCGAACTAGCATATCCACACTGAGTGGACCCTGAACCAGGGTTAAGGATGGCCGGAAGCAGTGCCAGCAGGCCATCAGATTAGGACTTAGAGTGTGGAGCTGCTGTCTCAGGCTAGCCAAGGGCTGTGCTTAAAGGGACCCAACCCCCACCCCGGACAGACAGTTCTCAGGGGTTCCCCGCTTGCAAAGCAGTCCTGGCTTGGAGTGCCCTGAGTGCCCACGCTCGGTACATCACAGCACTCGGCCATCAGCCCGGCTGCACTTGCCGCAGGCTGCCATCCAGAGGCGGGGGTCAATCAAGGGGCTTAAGGAGAGCTTCCACCCCAAGGAAACCGCAGAGCCAGCCCAGTCCTCCCCATCGGGGGCTCGTACCCCATTCCTCCCTCACCTCCTTCCACTTACCCCTCCCTAGCCCCTCTTCCTGATGTACAAAATAAAGGATACGTGTGTTCAAAATTAGAAACTCTCTTTATTGAACAAAACTCGGGGAGACTGGGAAAAGGAGGTGGGAGAGGGGAAGAGAGAGGGTGGGAGGGGGGAGGGCGACTAAAATGATCAGGGGTTTGGAACAGGTCCCATATGAAGAGAGGCTAAAGAGACTGGGACTTTTCAGCTTAGAAAAGAGGAGACTGAGGGGGGATATGATAGAGGTCTATAAAAGCATGAGTGGTGTGGAGAGGGTGCATAAAGAAAAGTTCTTCATTAGTTCCCATAATAGAAGGACTAGAGGACACCAAATGTAATGAATGGGTAGCAGGCTTCAAACTAATAACAGAAAGTTCTTCTTCACAAAGCAAATAGTCAACCTGTGGAACTCCTTGCTGCAGGAGTCTGTGAAGGCTAGAACTAGAACAGAGTTTAAAGAGAAGTTAGATAAAGTCATGGAGGTTGGGTCCATGGAGTGGTATTAGCCAGGGGGTAGAAATGGTGTCCCTGGCCTCTGTTTGTGGAAGGCTGGAGATGGATGGCACGAGACAAATGGCTTGGTCATTGTCTTCGGTCCATCCCCTCCAGGGTCCCTAGTGTTGGCCACTGTCGGCAGACAGGCTACTGGGCTAGATGGACCTTTGGTCTGACCCAGTTCGGCCATTCTAAGCTCACGGCTCAGGGTCGGGGGTCTCACTGGACCACCTTGATTTTCATGCAAACCTGCTCCTGGGTGGCCAGGCTGGCAACTATCCTGCCCTAGATGATCTCCGCACTAGACCAGGTGGGTGCCCGCCTCTTGCAGACCTGGGCAGGTTCCCGGGAGCTGCCAGCCTGGTCCCGGGAAGAGGCGGGACCAGGCTCTTCCCGGCTGGTTCGTGCCGTGCCAGGTGCAGGGTCTGCTGGCTGGGTGCTGGCAGGCTTGCACCTGGCATGGGCACTGTAGCCAGACCGTGCCCCTTTAAGGGCTCCGGGGCTGGGAGGGGGGCAGACGAGGTTCCCTGGTGGTGCCCAGAGTGGCCACCAGGGCAAGCTGGGAAGGGCTAGCCTCCCACTAGTTCGAATTAAGTGGCTACACAGCCCTTAATTCGAACTACTTAATTCGAATTAGGCTTTAGTCCTCGTGGAATGAGGTTTACCTAGTTCGAATTAAGTACTCCGCTAGTTCGAATTAAGTTCGAACTAGCGGTTTGCCTGTGTAGCGCCTATCAAAGTTAATTCGAACTAACGTCTGTTAGTTCGAATTAACTTTGTAGTGTAGACATACCCTGAGAGTGTGTGTTGGCCTGTGGTCACATGCTTTCCAACTGTGGTTGTGATGGTTGCTCAAATTAATGCTGGGGTCTCCCGTACCCTTTTAATAAAAGTTTTATTTTGTTGCACACACACTTACCGACAGAGAGGGGAAGTACTGCATCTTAGAAACACCCAGGATTGAGTTTCATATTCCAGATGTCTGGTAGTTAAGGTCTTAAAACTCACATTGTGATAAGGTCTATGAGAATACACTCCATCACACTGTACTGCTCCACAGGACACCTGCAGCAATAATCTGCAATGTTGCTGCTCCATAAAGAGGGCTGACACAGCTTGTCAAAAGAAGGGAGTGGCTGTCGGTCAAACCATAGGAATTGATGTCAGAAAGCGCAGCCTAGTCTTCTTGTCTTGAGCCTTATAATGTAGATGTTCCCCTGATTTCTCTCCATATTTGTCTAATCAGACCTAATTCTCAGTTGCATACAGCAGAACTTGCCAGGAGCAGCTATGGAAAGAAGAGAAGTATGCTTATACAGTAATAAGGGGTAAGATAACATGTTTTTCCTTCCATGGGATTTAGGGGTCTCTACCTATCTAAATGGAGGAGGCCATATTGCTCCAAGATCTTGGAACAACCTAATTAGAGACCATCAGGTGGGACAGAACCATGCAGCTGTCCAGCCAAGCTGCTGTGGTTCAAAACAAGCTAATGCTTCATTGCAATTCCATTCAGGCTCCCTGTGGTCTGAATGGTATCGCATTGATTGCTGTCCTCTATTTCCAAGTCACTTCTCTGAACTTGCTTGGTCCTTCTTTAGTTAAGTCTTTTATTTTGCAATCCAATAAATTGAAAAGTTGGCATTCTGCATATACTGGTGGTTCATCAGTCATCCCTATAAATCATGTCCTGAAAAGTAATAAACACCACGGTTTGCACTGTATGAACAGGAAGTAATAAATAATGCAGAGCTAGAAAGATTGCAATTCTGTAGGTTACTCTGCATGACATAAATGCTTTCAAACTCACTTTATGCACTTTTAATTTGTTCTTGCACATAGATTAACTTGCGTGTTACTTTACTCAGCTGCCTCATACCTGTAAAAATTAACAGGTAAATTTACTACTAACATGCACCTATATATTTACAACTACAAGTGGGGGAGGGAAAGGAAGAGGGCCACTAATTAAATGACAGTCAGACATGTCAAAGGATTCAAGGACAAAGAAGAGGCAGCAAGGATACAAATCAGTGAGCACAGAGATTTGCATTATTAAATTGTCCCCCTTTTTATAATCACTGAGCTACATAATTGTTTTTCATTTAGACGAGAAATGACAGATCCGTCATCCAGAAAAATTCAGTGCTTAAAAAGCTTTTTGAAATATAGACTTGACACAAATATGTGATAAATGCCAAACCACGGCTTCTGTTTAAATTTTGGACTGAAAGAAAAATGATTTTTGAATGAAATTTTAGTTGAAAGTGCCATAGTTTTATCAGCTGAGGATTTCAACCATCAAGGTTACATGAGCTGGCATTTAGGGGAGCCAGAAGGCTTGATCAGAAAGAGCCAGCTACTCAGAGTGGGTGAATTTTTCCTAGGGGGATAAGAGCACCCTTGGAGTCTCTCTTCAACTCAATGTAGGGCTTGCCAAAGACCAGGAATCAGACAGAAGAAAAAGTTCGGTTCTCAACACATTGCCATTTTCCAATGAAAAAACATTCTGTTGAAACATTCCAGATGAACTGAAGTCAGCTGTTTAGGTGTCAAGTTGCTGAGGGTGGATTTCAGTAGAGCAACCATTTTCAGACCTGGGTGCTTAATGTTAGGCTCCTAAGTTTGTATTTAGACCCCTATATAACAGGGGCCTGAATCTCAAATGGGTTGAGCCATTAAAAAAAAAAAGCGTGATTCTCTTCATAATGAACCACCACCACCCCCTCACTTGTGTTGTATCTGTGCTGTGTAGGGGAGATACAGTGGATGTATCAGAGGGAACTCTTTTTTATGGCCATGAACAGGGAAGCTGGAAAGATTAGGTTGGTTTGAGGACCTGTCCCTGGAGACTGTTGGAATGTAATATATTAAAATAAATAGCTAAGGAAAAATAGGATTTTTTTCCCCCTTGGAGTGTTGTCTGCAAACAGAGCTGGCCTTACCATGAAGAGAACTGAAGCAGTCACCTCAGGTGCCAGACTGCCACTTGGACCCAGAGGCTACAGCTGTTCTTGCGCAAAAACTTGCCAGGTGTCTATACTGCACGCGCGTTCTTGCGCAAGTAAATTTACAGTCTAGCATCGGAAAACAGGGCTTCTTCCAGAAGAGTTATTCCTCTCCCCACGAAGAATAAGCCCTGTTGCGCAAGAGCTCTTGCGCAAGAGGGGAGTCAAGAAATTCATGTTGTGTTCTAATGCAAGAAACCCCTACGGCTAAAATGGCCATCAGAGCTTTCTTGTGCAAGAGAGCGTCCAGACTGCCATAGACGCTCTTGCGCAAAAGCACATGCCAGTGTAGATGCGCTATTGTGGAAGACGTTTTGCACAAGAACTCTTCCGCAAAACAGTTTTTGTGCAAGAAGCTGCCAGTGTAGATGTAGCCAGAGTCTAGAAAATTGTGTCTGCTGCTGGTGCAGCGAGGGGTACGGGGGCGTCATTTGAGCTCCCCGTCTCAGGTGCCAAAATGTTATGGGCCAGCCTTATCTGCTAAGTTAAATCAGAACAGATTGACCTTTTACAAGAGTAGCCATTTTGTGTAATGGAAATAAATGTAAAAGAACCAGAGTTAGGAGGTGGTCAAGAGGATCAGGATCAAGTTAGCATTCTGGTTTCAGGTTCAAGGTTGAACCAAAAGTCATGTTATGGCTCTGTTTCAATGGCAATGAGCACTCATGAGTTGTATTCACAAGACTTCTCCCATCTTGTGACAAAAGTGAACAAGTGAACAGATTTGCAGCCAAATCAGAAATAAACCAGATTGACAAGCTAGGATCTGGGAATTTGAATACAACCACCCTTGAAAACTCAGACAGTTCAAATTCAAGATCACAGTTTTGGCACATCTGAAATATATAATGTAATGATGAAAAATTGCAAATGACGAGCTAGAAATGGGGCTAATTCAAGAGGGAAAGGGAAGCGAATGTTCTCAATGGTTAGCACACTCTTCTCCTCCCCCTCCCCCCAACACCTTTGTCCTTTACTTTTCTTCTCACACACACTTCTGTTTCTGAATTCAGTCATGGAGATCCACTGCACTGTTGACTAATCTCAACATTTCCCATGAGTAGGTGAACAAACAGAGGCCAGTGTAAGACAAAAAAAGACTCCTCTGAGCTGATGACAGGAAAGGATCTATGACTCAGGAAAATGCTCAGCTGCAAATATCAGGCCGTGGCAGCCTCTAAAAATACTCATCTAGTAACTCACGAGAGGTCAGGCCAGAGTTTAAACCACTGCCTGCATTAAGATATCAGGTAGGTTTTCTAGACATGCTCAGTGGAGAAATCAGCTCAGCTGAGCTCGTATACTGTTGTTCAGAATGGAGACTTTGTGGGCAGAAAGGGGCAGGTTGGAACATCCAGTAATGCTTCCTGAGATCACAACAGAGGCATCTTTCACCCACATATCATATCTCTCCCCACACTGTGAAAATAACTGTTCTAGCTGAAGCCAGGTATAAATCAGGTTGTTGCTAGCAGAGCTCCAGCATAGCTTTCTTGATGAATGTGGACTGGGAATTATTCGGAGAATGGTGCTAGCAAAGCCATATGGGTGTGGTAAATACACAGAATAAGAGTGTTTTATACATATAGGAGATGGGAAGCTGCAGCAGCACTTCGCTCACAGACAGGTTAATAGTCAGTGTTTAAAGGCACATAAACAGGAGTGGATGAGAATTGCTAATGAGCTAAGAGAAGCCACATTCAAGGCCTTGTGTTTACTGTACTCAAGAGGGACGGGGGTGAGGTGTCCTTTTGTGTCACTCAGCAGTTAGGAAAAAGGGTATTAGCCCAGTTTTCCAGCATCCTGAATTACTTCACCAAGGTTCACTCAGCACTGAGAATCAAAATAAGAGAGAAGAGTTTGTGCTGGACATCTATATGAAGTGCAGCACGGGAAAAGGGGTGCCATGGTGGCTTTAAGTCACTTTTGTGCCTTTTTGATCCTGAGGTGCTCTGCAGCCCGGAAAGGTTCTTGGCATAATTTAATCAGATGCAGGCCCCAGTCTATGTCACAACAGCCTCGAGGGGCTGCCCTATAGGCCAAAACACAGTGCAGAACAGAGCTATGGTCTACAGCACCGCCCCAGGCATACCTCTGTGAACAGGGCCTGCAAGAGGGCTCTTAGAAGGAGGCATCATGTGGTTAATCTGTGTAGTAATGGACTGGGGAAAATCCATACCTGGTCTAACCTAAGGCTTGTAGGGCCCTTTTAGATTACTCTGGACCTTTTATCTCCCATAAAAGGGATTAGCCCAAAACTCAAGCATCGTGAATCATTTTGCCAAGGCCCATTCAGCACTTCCCTGGCATAGAGAAGGCAGATCATGGCTGAGGCTGGGAACAACGTGCATATTATAAGCGGGAGACACTCAGAAGCAATAACTTTAGTTGGCATCCATTTCTTTTTTCTCCTAACAGCGCATTCCAAAATCTGGACACTTTCTGCACTACTTAGTGCAATACAATTCTACACTCATGCTACAGATTAACACAATTCTGAGACAAAACAACCACCTTTTTTGTGGCAATGGTCTGGGAACTCTGATAGCAGCAATGACCTCCTTCACAACCTTTAAACCAATATGGTCGCACATCAAATGAAAAGGGAGCCTCATAGAGCCTGCACAATTGCAGAGACTCGTGAAGTTTCATAGGCCAGGATGGAGAGAGCTTTATGTTACAAAGCTCTAGACCACAGAGTCTGACATGATATGCCAAGTTCCATGTAGCAAAAGTCACCTGGCTTCATGAAGTGCCAAGTGGGTGTTAGTAAGTGACTGGGGTTTGCTGACAAAGATGGCATTGACTGTGCACAAAGTAGCTGAAGTTAGTACCACCAGTGGAATGAAAAATGAAGTGGTGCAGGACAGCACATTTAGCAAGACCTTTCACTGATGGAGACAGCATTGATTCTATAAAATTAATCTGCTGTATTTGTGGGGGTCGGAACTGAAGAGAAAAGGGAGACAGACAGACTGCAGATACTGCAGCAATAGAATAAAAAGATGTGACTGGGAATAACCACTGCACTTCCTTCCAAGTAATGGCTGCGGAAACAATTGCAGGCTTCTAGAGAGGCAAGCGTATCTGCTAATTAGCAATATAATTTGTGTCTGGTGTTTGTTGGCCTTAATGATGGCTTATTCTCTCTGGCTGCCAGCAGAAGAAAACAGGAAGGGCATTTGGAAACCTCATGAAAAATATCCGCAGTTTTAGGGCATTTGGGTTTGAAAAATGTATAGCTGGTTGATGGATTAAAAAACATAGGCACACACAACTCTGACAAACATGCAAAGAATTATAGATGGAAGGAAAATAGGTAATAAGAAAGTGAAAGATTTTGTTTATAGACTTTACTGGTTGACTGGGGTATAATAATGGGACCTGCTTCCAATCCATCCTATGTGAAAATAATTGGTGTGTACAGGAGAAGGATCTGTTTGTAATAAATGGATCTCTTCACATTGTAGCAGAATGATATCAGTATGAATATACTGGAATGACAGCATAATTTAACGGGAATGATACCAGAGGTGGATGTTATTAGCTTCAGCGTTTCTGAAGGCAAGTTACACTTGCAAGCACAACTTACCTCCACACAAATGGTGCATGAGGTAAAAGTAGTGGCAGCTCTATGGAGCAGCAGTTCCAATTGAGTAAATTAGACTGTGCTCATCCTGCTGCTGCCAAAATGTGCTGGGAGCTGGGAAAGGGAGGAAGTCAAATACTGCAGTGACTTTAGCCCAGGCAAAGAGAGGGGCTCAGTGCCGTTCTGCAAAGAAGAAGTAAAGAATTTACAGAGATTACGTGAACTGGAGCTGAAGTCAATGGGGGAAAGGAGGCAGGGATCAGAATAGAGAGCTAGACCCTGCCCGCAGTTGCCCGTCTCCTCTCTTTTGGAGTACCTCAAATTCCAGAGATTGGGAAATAGAGGTAATATCAGACCTATGCTTGTTCAGGATTTCCCTACATTGAGAGAATACGAACATTTATTCTGCACATAGATGGAAAAAATCCATACATGAATGAAATAGATGAGGGGGAACATTGTTTAAGGCAGCTCTAGAGTCCTTTTTGCATTGCCAACTTATAAGTGGCTGAAAATGTTCATGCCCCAGAAATTATATGACTGTCAACCCAAACCAGATTTGAATCCCAGGCTCAGGGCTCCACACACAGAGCTGCCTGGATGGGGAAGGGGCACTTCTGTTTCAGCTACAGCAGCAGCTCCCTGCTGAGGACAGAGCAGTGAGTCTCTATTGGCTGACGGGCTCATTAAGCAGCTGCAGCGCTGTGGTACTGCACAGCTTAGAGGAAACATGGACAGTTATCATTCAATGGCTCTTCAGATGCTTTTGTGAAATCAGTCACTCCTGTCGTTCAAGTTCCTTGTTTTGAGAACAAGGATTCTCTTCCCTAGAGCCACGGCTTGTTGACCATCTGAACAGAGAGGTCCAGGTTTAGCAGGATCATAGAGATGGAATTGCACATGGGGTGGTCTCTCTAGGTCGGCAGTGAGACAGATTGGAAAGACATCATAGAGTCGTAGAATACTAGGACTGGAAGGGACCTCGAGAGATCATCGAGTCCAGTCCCCTGCCCTCAGTACTGTTTAGGCCATCCCTGATAGACATTTATCTAACCTACTCTTAAATATCTCCAGAGATGGAGATTCCACAACCTCCCTGGGCAATTTATTCCAGTGTTTAACCACCCTGACAGTTAGGAACTTTTTCCTAATGTCCAACCTAAACCTCCCTTGCTGCAGTTTAAGCCCATTGCTTCTTGTTCTATCCTCAGAGGCCAAGATGAACAAATTTTCTCCCTCCTTCTTGTGTCACCCTTTTAGATAGTGGTTTTCAGGTATCATGTCCCTTCTCAATCTTCTCTTTTCCAAACTAAACAAGCCCAATTCTTTCAGCCTTCCTTCATAGGTCATGTTCTCTAGACCTTTAATCATTCATGTTGCTCTTCTCTGGACCTTCTCCAATTTCTCCATATCTTTCCTGAAATGTGGTGCCCAGAACTGGACACAATACTTCAACTGAAGAAAACTAACATCATGTCTGTTAATGCTGATTCTCCCCACCCCAGAGAGTTAGAGGACTTAAAAAGACCATGTTTTTTCAAATCTGGAATCTTTCACATGCACTGCAACACAAATACACCATCCAACAGAAAGTCCACAGCACTGACAGAGACTTCAAAGAACGAAAATGGATTGCTCAGATCTCCAATGTGCTAAGGATTATATTGGCTGTTGAATAGACATATGAGAAGCTACAGAACTAAGCCATTTATGCTCATCTCAGGATGATAAAAACATCGATACCCATCATCTGACTCTAGTGGAAAAAAAGAACACAGGGCCTCTGTGGGAAAGATACATAAAAATATATACTTTGCTGAACAAATGTGGTGAATAATTAATGTAATACATTAAAGATATAAAAGTATATAGGCATTTTTTAAATTAAACCCCTAACTCTTTATTTTACATTGGGGGGTCTCCATCAGTCACTTCTAATTCTAGGCTGTTAAGTCCTGCAAAGGTTGGCACAGATCAGGCTATAACTTATATTTTAATTCCTAGCATTCTGAAATACTTGCTCCAATTTGAATTCATTAAGAATCACTAAAAGGGTATGTCAGAGGGACAAACCTTGAAAATGGTTAAATATAAAACTCTGCTTGCCTCCTAGTAGTCTCATATACAGAGAAGTCAGGTTCATCTCTGGAGGATTTTCCCTGAAATCAGTGGAATGGCACAGGGAGAAATCTGGCCTGTGATTTTTTCAGTGCTACTCTAGAGCACCATTTTGTGGGTAAACATTTTTATTTATAAAAAGATCAACTATGTTCCTGTTTTCAGCTCCTTCTGGTGTGCTGTTTGTGCTAAGCAGACTGCTGCTTTTCTACTACAGAGTACCCAGTCACACTAACAGAAAACTATCAAGAAATTATTGACCGCAACATCCAATCATAGACATTCCTATATGAGATTATGTTTGGAGGATTTTCTTCTTTTCCTTTCCCTCCTAACCATCTATTCCAAGCAGCAGCAAAAAGCCAACATTTATCATGAAGTGACCCACTGCAGGAAGCAAACCAAATCTATGACCAATGCTCAAGAGTCTCAAATTGGGGTGATTGGGAAGGAGAATGCAATTACCAATTGTGTATCAAGCTGCCATCAAAATGAATGCCTCCTCTCTGAGGAGTCCATCTTCCCACCATCAGTAGCCTGCATTTGTTTTCCTTCCAGCAGCCGGGCCTTATATTTTAAGTCCAGTCTTGACAAAGCCCTGGCTGGGTTGATTTAGTTGGGGTTGGTCCTGCTTTGGGCAGGGGGCTGGACTAGATGACCTTCTGAGGTCTCTTCCAGCCCTAGGATTCTATATTGCCTTGTTTTGCCTAACACAGGCCCAAGTCCTTTACTGGGACCTTCATGGAAGTTCAGTATCTCAACATAACGGGTGGGGTGCTGTCTCTTTCATGGGTCTCTACTAACCCCAAGATACCATGGTACTAGGAACCAGGAGATGGCAGAGTCCCATGTGAAGATCGCAGGAGCTTTTTTCTTGGTAGGGAACCTGGAATGGTGGAACTACCTTTCAGCAGAAATCAGCCTGGCTACAGAAGAGAGCAATTTAGAAGATATGGATCTTGGCAAAGCCTTCTCAAACAGTAACAAACCTAAAGGATGGTCCTGGCAGCACTTTGCTGAAGAGTGTTCAGAACCTTTCCAACATAGAAACTAATATAAATAATTAAACATTAAAAAAAAAATTAAGTAGACTAATGACAAAGTACAAGGCCAGTGAAGGAGATTACGGTTAGAGTCCTTTAAGGAGATTGATGCTCTGCCCTAACATTGTGAGTGCATAGATGCCACCACAAAGGGATGCATTAGTAAGCTATTGTAGATATATAGAGCAAAGATAGTGTACAGAAATAGATATGTGGGTAGAAAAAGGGATATGTGTATATCTTGTGCTTTCTTTTGCATGTCATATTTTGCTTAATGAAATGTCAAGAAAAAATAAGTTATTTCAACATCAAATACTTATCTTTCATGGGTTGAGTTTGAGGCCTTTTGTCTAGGGTTTCTGCATGCCCCTAAGCAGGGAAACTTTACAGGTGCACGTCTGAGCTCCGTTTTGTATTTGACAAGTCTGATCAAAGCACATGAGCCATTTTTGTGTTATATGACTGGAGTGTGAGGGGAATCCACATATATTCTGAATAGCTTCCAAATATATGGGACTTGAAGGTTCAAGACTATTTTCCAGTACACACTGAAGAAGAAAGCCATCTCAAATTTGAAAAAAAAAATCAGTAAAACATGGGTCAAACTTATGCCTGAAGATTCGTTCACACGATAAAACTTTCTTTTGGTTGTTGTTTCCTCCCTCCCCTTGCATCAGTGTTTTTAATTCTGGATCAGTTTTTACCATTGGTCAATGTAGATATGCAGAACTTTGCTAAGGTGCTTTTTATTAAAGATATCTCAAATAAGGATTCCTGAATTAAGGATGAGTTTGTTAAGTATGTCACAACGTAACATCCCTCCCCATCCTCTCTTACATTTGGAAAATTACATGCAAAAAATTGTGCGAATGCACAGAAAGAGTGACAATCCTAGCTCAAAAGTGTCAGAAAATTAAAAAATGAATCAGCCAGTTTATCTAATGCTTTGTGTCTTGTATAATCATTTAGATCTGTGCAAAGTGATATGAAAAGAGCTATCCTCTTGCAATCAATTACACCAGTACCAGTAAAAAAAAAAAATAAATTCTGTAATCAGAATTAAGCTCATAATTGTGTTGGTGTTGTATGCAGCAAAAAATAATTTGGATCATTCTCCCATCATGATGTTGTCTCTGCTGAGTCACCAGAATGGAAAATATGTATCTGTTACGTAAAGTGAGAAATACATAGGTTCAAAATTCCCTCTTGAGCACATAAGTGAGGGAACTCAGTATCCAAATTTGCACATCAACAGTCTCTAAATCAAAGGAAGTAAGTAGGTTATGTAAGAAGGTGTTTTCTTCCCATATCTAGGCACTTCTCTTTAATTGTCTCTCTCCCCTAAACTAAGAAAAAGAGACATAACCACTGCTAATACTCAAGTTAAGTGAAGTCCATGCTTTTTTTTTAATGTAGGAAAATAGTTATGTCAACTAGTATTTTTGTCGTTGCTGATATTTTTGATTAAACACCATACAGAGTTCCCTGATAGTTTCAGAATGCTGCAGAATAAACACATACAACCAACATAGCTCAAACAGAAAACTAGCAAAAAAGAACCAGCAGGTAAAGAAGACAAGGAGACACTGATACATGTAAATATGCTAACGTACAAAAGAGGTGTTGCAGAAGAAACAAACCATACTCTGATAAAGCTGGCAAGATATAATTGAGGCAGCTTCCAGCAGAAATACCAATCAGAAGTTTTAGATGACTATATTATTTACTCAGTCTACTATAAAATTGAGACTGAGGCTCTAGGTATCTTCTATGGAGTACTGACCAAGAAGGATGAGTAGACAGTCTGGGGATAGCCTATGGGCTTTGCTCTGCAGATGTTGCATGAGGAGTCAGGATCCTACCAGATCTCATAACCAAGCTTGGCAAGTAGTTGATGGGAAACCTTCAAAGAATACCTATGTTCTGCAAGAACTAGTGTTGCGGATTCAGCAGGCTGGAATACATTCCCTTTGAGTCAATACTGAACTATTATCCCAGCATCGTGCTAGGAGGAGACATTTTTCATTTGAAGATGCTGGCTTATGCACATGAAAGCCGAACTACATAATAATTTTCATAAGAGTAAGCTGTAAACTCTGGCATCTCAGTCAGATTCCATATTGACTTACTACAGTTAGCCCATGAAGATTCTCCCAAAAGTTTCACATATTTTATATATATTCACATATATTTTTCATATTTTATGCAAGTTCTAGACTAGTATCTACTAATCAGCTACTTCATTCTAATCTAATATTCCTTCTGTGGCAGGTGGAATGACCCTTGTGCTCAATAAGAGATAGATATTATCATCATCTAATGATAGTAAAGTCTTGGAGGTAGTTGCATGAAAAGGTGCTATGGGCATGAAAAGTAGTAAACTGAAAATTAAAATAAACAAAAAATAACCCTTAATAATTATAGGGACTTTTTTTTTGACAGTTACAGTTTCAAGTAGTCTGCACAGTGAATTACAAGATAATTAACCTTCTGTAGATTAATCATACTGATTGAAACATTTTTCAATATTGCAATCTATTTACAATAGGCTACATTCCAAACATACCCAGCAGTGTTCTGTTAAGAAAGAATGTTTGAAAATATATATATATATATATATATATATATATATATATATATATATATATATATATATACTATCAATGAATTGGTGGGATCTTTACAGTACATTTAACAGCTCTCAAGCTTTTCTGAGTGTTATTCATGACCTCTGGTTCTCTGTCTGGGTGCAAAGAAAAACTCACTGGTGATTCACAGCATCTGCAATCAAAAAAAAAATCTCACAATCATACTTTCTAATTTCTCTAAAGAGGCACACCAGAGGGACATACTTAAATAGATATATATTCCCTGTCTATAAAGCCACATTGGATTCCAGGAGCCAACTGAGTGGGGGCTTTAAAAACCGAAATACATATTTTTTACAGCAGAAGATAATGAAAATATTGACCGTTAGCACATGCACACACATTTACACACGTACACATACACAGAGAACCATGGAGTACTCCTGACAGCCTTTGAAAAGCAGAGCTTTTAAATCTTTGTTTTATAGGAACCTTTTGGAATTCACCATGACTCTGGTTGGAGATATTAAGCTAAAAGTTAGCTGCTTCTTTTTTGCCATTTCTGAGCTCTTCCCAAAAACAATGCATTTTGGTAGATCCTAATATGTTTCCAAACTTGAGAGCAATTCAAATAAAAATGAAAGCCCTCAGAAAAGCTGTAGCATTATAGTATGTTCCCTGCATTCAAAAAACTTATATTGCAAATTTTAAAAAAATATCCAAACCTTTATTTGAAGGTGCATTAACAATTTGTTGCAAATTAACCAATTAGTCTTTACACATAGGAAATATACATATTGCCATGACCTTGGACTATTCTCTGAATCTATGGTTTGTCCCTCCACAAAAATAAATAAATAAAAGAAAAGAAAATCTCCCTCTACAATCTAGAAGGCTGCTAGATCTATGTGATAGTCCTGAATGTATTCAGAACTGTTTCTGCTGAATGTGGATCCTACATAACTTCTTAGCTCTACTGTGTCCCCTCAAAAGTGCTTGGCAACTTTTTTGAGTACCTATACCTATTATAATCTGAATCTGTCGGTGCGCTAAAACAGTATTTGCCTCTCCCTGGAAGACGTGGTAGCTATCTGTCTCCCACCTCTTGGATGAACCAGTTGCCAGTTTGGCTCCTAGCATAAGATAGAATAGTTCATGGCTGGAACACGGGTTGAATACATTAAAGAAGAAAAGAAGTAAAGACGAAATGTCCTCACCAGCCACAACCAGGCTTTCAGTGGCCTATGTGGCTTGTTAGCCGCCTCTTAGGACCTGATCCTGCCTTGTGGTGTATCTGGGCAATTGTGAAAAGCTCAGTACAAAGCCACCCAGTTGGTACAGTAGTTTTAAGAGGGAAGTGGATTCAGGATACCAAGGTTCTGTGCTAACCAACGTCACTGCTTTGCTATGTGACCTTGGGCAAATCACCTGACCTCTCTAGCTCTCTGTTTAATGAGTCTGATGATATTACTTACTTCTCTCACAGGAGTGCTGTGAAGAGTGATTAATTAATGAGTGCTTGTAAAGCATTTTGTGATCCTTGAATATAAGTTGTTCTGCAAGGGCAATTTTTGGGGGAGTGTGAACATTTTTATTTCTGCCCTTCTAGTTGGCACAGAAGCAGCAGCTGGTGGCAGTGTCATACTTATGAATCCGTTTGTCAGCCTCTTCACCATAAACCTCCCTATTTTCAGGGATTCACAACCCAAAATAGAAATGCTGCTTCTCTTCGCTCTCCTACAGTAGTTGTATTCTGAGGCATCTTTAAAACCCATTTTTTTCCTTTTTTAAAAACACAATATGATTAGTAGGAACGGGGAAACCAAAGTTGTATATATGGTGCTTAGTATAATATAAGACCAAAACAGATATTTTGGTACAGCTAAAGAAAGTAAGGTACATCTCCAAAGGCAGCATTCTCTCCCCTCCCCCCCCCCACACTCCTCCCACACACATACACCTGCAAATACTCCCTTCAACTTCCATCTTTGTCAGAGTGTAGATCACTGTGGAATTATTAGACCATTCTTACCGTGGATAAGAAATAAGACCTCTGAGGGAGATACATTGAACATGAAATCTCCACAGCCTATCAGCAAAAAGTTATTTAGCACAGGTGTTGCTGTAATTGTGAGATACTGTGAAAAATCAATATTTAATGGAAAATTCCTAATTTCACTCTGGCAATGCTCTCCTGATAGTACCAGTGGGCTAGAATTTAAAACACAAAAACCAATATTGGCGGAAATGTGTTACTTTAAAATGTTTATTGCCTACTCACAATGCCCCATGTTTTTGCAAATCATTATTTCTGTAATGGATAATCATATATTTCTATCCTAGATTATAAATGACCTACCTGAGAGAACATGTTTTTGTACAGTGCCATGCACCCACAGTATGTAGCTGATTGGGCCAGAGACAGTGTTCCCTGTGAGCTGAGTGCTTGAGTGGCCACTCATGAGAGATTAAAATGCTGCCCAGATGATCAGTTGAGCACCCACCCAGCCCACAGCCAGTATCATGTTCTTCTATTGGTGGTGCAGATTTGCACATGCCTCGGTGTATAGATTTATTCCACACATGGGTGGAAAAATTTAGTGGTAACACTGGCCGGAGGTATCTTTTGGTTCTGTGTTTGTACAGTGTAAAATGGGGACCATTCCTAGGCACTACAGTAATACAAATAATTAAGAATAGTTATCAAAATCTAATGTTCATGTGAAAAATTGCATAGCCATGTGGCAGATTGCTTTAAAGATGAACTGTGACTTGCCTCTCATTAATTTGTCTGTGCCAGGATTGTTTCTAGCATTTTACAGTTCTGAGAATTTCAAAAAACACCAATCAATAACATAAAAGGCATGTGATTTTTTTTCTTTTCTGCTCTCCAAAATTGCACTAATCCCAGGTCCAAAACGGACACTATTATACTATTATTTTTATAGTTAGTCAGTAAATGTTATTTTTCCCCAGGAAAACATTTAATTCTCAGAAAAATTCCAGTTCTTTTGCAATGGAAATAATTTAATCCCCATTGTGGACAGTGTTAAGTCAACAGGAGAACTTACACATCAGTGTAGGTAGGGCAAGCCAAACCATGGGAGGGGACAATTGCCAGATGATTCAAAAAGATCTGGGTCTACCAGCTGCCACTACTGTGGCAGCAGCAATGCCCAGAGCCCCAGACTCCTTAAACAACTGCTGAAGGCACACGCCAAGGGTTGGGGGGAGGGGCACGGCACGCTCTGGTTGGTACTAAGGGCTGGCTCCCCCCAGCCTTGCCCCTTCCAGGAGTGTGAAGCTATCCCCTTCCACCTTGCTCAGGGGCTGACATGGCTGTGGGCTCCCTTGAGGTAGTGTCTTCACTGTCCAGCTGCAGGAATTTAAAGTTGACCCAGCCCCGCTCCCTCCCCACAGAAAGAATCTTACAATCTATTATATAAACAATACAAGGGACAGATTTTAGGTACATTTTGTAGGAGTCTTAAAATTATATTCATTGCTATTTACCCTCTACCCCAGTTTGCCATGGTAACCAAAGAAGCCTGGAAGTTTGACAGGAAGACAAGATGCACAATCAAATGCTTTTAAAACTTGCTAAAACATTTCTAATATAGTTTTTTTCTGTAACATATGTGACATATACAAAATGATGATGATGATAGGGTTGTTGTATAAAGATTCAGGTAACTCAGTAATGTCTTTACTGCCCCTAATTATCCCAAATTCATGTTAATCGAACAGCTATAACACACTCATGAATCCTCTCTCAGAAACTGTGCATCTCTGTGTGTGTACAATGGTTATACAGCACACGTAGATTTTTACAAGGTTAGTGAGATTTCTACATGACATCCAAGAGCTTTACCGACCACGCGCAGGTGTCTGAACCGCACAAAGTGGTAAAATGCAATTTGTACGGATGTGTCGACTGATCCGTATCCATCTGTATATTCATCCCAGGATAAGCACTCCATCTGCTGCAGCTCTTGCTACTACGGTTTTGCTATATCAGCATTACAGACGTAGAGGCAGCTACAGAATGCCTAAAGCTCTGGGTAAGCTGGAAAGTTAGCAAGGATAGGGTGGTGGCATAGAGGCCTATAATTAGGTCAGTACTACAGCAGTAGAACTGTGTGAATTAGTCTATTTTAAAATGGAAAACGTGGTGTCAATCAGCAGTAGATAAAGCTTGCTTATCGTCAGTGACCCTCAACAGATTCAGGAGTGCTTGCAAGAACAATTTCGGGGACAAGGACAATGACCCCTGTTGCTGCTGTATCTATTGTCGCGGCATTCTGCAAGTGGGATTGCTCATGTGGTTTCCCATCTAAACTCTATATCCCGCCTATCTGCTCCCTCTTCATTCCTCCTCACATCCACCATGCTAAGTGCCAAGCTGACAAAAATATTGGCACCCTTTACTGGTGTTCTAATCTAGTGACTGGAAGAGGTGTGTGGGAAAGATGGCTCACCTCGCACAACACAGATGGTTCAGCTGTCAGATACATGAATGCATGTTTGTCACAGAGCCATCATCAGAGAAGAAAACAAGAAAAAGAAGGTTAAATACCAAAGCAGCAACTGCAGCATTCAACAGCATGCCACACCATTCTTTACAGTGCACTCCCATTGTCAGCCTAGCATCCGAAAGCCTTCCAGTAGTGCATTAAGCAAAGTGACTCATATTGGTCACATGTGGTTCAGTCTCTCTCTCTCTCTCTCTCTCACCCTGCAAGAAATTCACTGTCTGTGTGGGGGTTGTTTAAAAAAAATCCTCCATGTAATCTGTTAAAGAAGCTGTGGGAGGAGGTAGATGACTGGCTGACCTGCACCATTGCCTGATTCTAGGTTGGTGGACCAAGAGAAGAGGCCACTGCTGACCTAACAGTACACAGTGGTGGGTTTGTCTACATAGTCTATTTGGCACAGCTGGTAAATTTGTATCTGTGACAAAATTTCTTATGTTAAAAATAATTTTAAAAAATCCAATTCTGGGGCACTTCTGCTTGAAAGTTTCACAGGCTGAATTTTGAAGCCAATGTTCCTTCTGAGGATTTTAACATTCTTGAATGAGAGAAACAAAATCATAGGACTGAAGGGGATCTGAAGGGGACCTGGAGAACTCAACTAGTTCAGTCCTCTGCTCTCATGGCAGGACTACGTATTATATAGACCCATGGCTCTCAAGCTTTCTAGACTACTGTACCCCTTTCAGGAGTCCGATTTGTCCCGCGTGCCACAGGTTTCACCTAACATACAAACTACATGCTTATAAAATCAGACATACAAATTCAAAAGTGCCAAAGCACATTATGATTGAAAAAAGTTGCTTACTTTCTCATTTTACAATATAGTTATAAATTAAATCATTTGGAATATAAATGATTGTACTTACATTTAAGGGAATAGTACATTGAGCTGCGTAAACAAGTTATTGTATGACATTTGAGTTTGTATTGATTTCACTAGTGCTTTTTCTGTAGCTTGTAGTAAAACTAGGCAAATATCTAGATGAGTTGCTGGGCTCCTAGAGACCTCTCCATACACCCGGGTTATGAAAACCTCTGTTGTACGCCATCCCTGATTGGTGTGTGTTTAATCTGCTCTTAAAAATCTCCAGTGATGGAGATTCCATAGCCCCACTGGGACAATTTATTCAAGTGGTTACCTACCCCAACAATATGTTTTTGCTAATGTGTAACCTAAACCAAGCTTCCTGTAATTTAAACTCATAATTTCTGAATATAGGACAAACAACAAAGAACAGTTTTCCCCTCCATGCAACAACCTTTTATGTACATGAAAACTGTGATGTCCTGACTCAGTCTCCTCTTCTTACAGACTAAACAAACCCATTTTTTCAATCTTCCCCATTGGTCATGTTTTCTAGAACTTTAAATCATTGTTGTTCTTCTCTGGATTTATCTAATTTGTCCAAATCTTTCCTGAAATGTGGTGTCCAGAACTGGACACAATACTTCAGCTGAGGCCTAATAAACTTGGAGTTGTGCAGAAGAATTACTTCTTGTGATCCAAGGGATAGGGGGAAGGGGCATGCTGGTGCAGTCAGCTGGTGGAGAGACCCTGAAGATTCCAGCTGCTGGGGGTGTCAGGAGGAACCTCAAAGTCCACAGCAACAGTAGCAGTATGTCTAGACTGCATCCCTCTGTCGGCAAAGGGATGCAGATTAGGCAGGTCGACATTGCAAATGAGGCAGGGATTTGTAAACCTCCTTGCAGGAGGCGTAAGGGATCTGTCGAAAAAGGCTTTCTTTCTTGACAGATCCCCCTCTAGACTGCTGCTTTTTGCCAATGAAGTGCTGAGTCGGCAAAAGATGGTGGCTATTTTTATGCAAATTAGGCATGGGATATTTAAATCCCTGCCTCATTTGCAATGTCGACCTGGCTAATCTGCATCCCTCTACTGACAGAGGGATACAGTCTAGACGTACCCCAGGTACTGGAACCTCCTCTCTCCCCATTTTGTCCCAAGTATTTTTAGTAAAAGTCAGGGACAGGCCACAGAGTTTGGCGTATTTTATTTATTGCCCATTGCTTCTCAGTGATTTTTAATAAAAGTAACCATGACACTATCTTTGCCTGCTATCCTTCTTGGTGAAAACAAGTGAAAATGTTTTTTAGCAGTTGTGCCATTTCCACATTTTCTATTATTGTCCCTTCCCCGACAATTGAATAACAATCCTAGCTTGTCATTGGTTTTCCTCTGGCTTCTGATGTATTTGTAGAATATTTTCTTGTTGCCATTTATGTCTCTACCTAGTTTTATCTTCTTTTATGCATTGGTCTTTCTAATTTTGTCCCTGTATACTTATGTTATTTATTTATATTCATCCTTTATAATCTGATCTAATTTCCCCTTTTTGTACAACTCTATTTTACCTTTCAGATCATTGTACATCTTATGGTTAAGCCAAGGTAATCTCTTTCCATACTTGTATCTTTCCTACACAGTGGGATACTTCGCTCTTGTGCCCTTGATAATGTCTCCTTGAAAAACTGCCAACTCCCTTTTAACATTTTTCCCCTTAGACTTGCTTTCCATGGGAACTTACCTAGCTTGCCAAAGTTTTCCTTGTTGAAATCCATCATCTTCATTGGGCTCCCCCTACCCACATACACAGACCATTTCTCGGAATTGTGATCTCCACTATTTCATGATCACTTTCAATTAAGCTGCCTTCCACATTCAAATAGTCAATTCCACTGAATGAAATGAAAAAGTGAAATCCCCAAGGGCATGAAACCTCTTGAAATTATCATGATAAAAATCATCACTATCACATAGCTGTAAGAGCTAGCATTGTGAGGTATCACTGAGATCTTGGGGACTTACACGCATCCAATTTACCAAATTTCTTCATTAGCAATTAGCAGTTCACAAAGAGCAAAGTTCCAGGGTGGTGGTGTTTTTTTTTTAAGACCAAGACACACTTGTCCTAATTTCATCATCAAAATCTAGACCTCCAGGACATAAAAAGAAACAGCCTAGACTCTGTTCAGAGACAGCCCTTCCAATATTTTAGGGTGCCTATATTGAATAGAACTTAAAAGAAGTAGGTGAAGGGAGACTATAAAATATATGAAAGCAAAAAAACATGTCCCCTCTTTCAGTTACTTTCACATAGAGAACAATATGTTACAGCTGGGAGGATCCAGTTTAGCAGGAGTTCTGAAAATTGAAAGCTATTACATACAGTAGTAGATGATTACATTTTCCTGAGAAAGTCTCAAAAATGGGATTATTATTAAAACTGAATTATTTTAAATCTTTCTCCGCAGCTTCTTGTATTGATCGGGTTGGTTTTCCCTCAGTCACAGCAGCAGTTTTGTGCGGAAGAAAACTGAGTGCTGGAGTACACTGTATGTAATTGCCTACAGTACCTCTGATTAGAGGAATTCTAGCCTACATTGTAACACATTTGGCAAAGAAATGTGGATGTTTAATGCAGTCTGTTTGCAGGTAATTTCCATTATTTACTTTCTACACAGTAGTTGACTTATTATCCAAATCAGATATACATTCCTTGGCAAACATACTAATAATAGTGGACAAATCAACTTATTTATGTATATATTTGCAACATTCTCTCATCTGCCTTCTTGTTAATGTTCCATATGCGTTGTGTTATGTAGTGTTCAGCATAGCCTGCTGTGCAGCATAGAAAACAAAGTAATAACCTAAGAACTCAAGAAACAGCAACCAGCGGTATTATGTTCTGAACAAAATAGATTGAACTCTCAAATATAGGAGAACTAGAAGATTTACCTAGTGTTGCCTGAGTCCTTAACTCAATTTTTATTTTTTGGAAAATAAAATAAAAATGTATATGCTTTATTTAAGCCACTGCTCTGGGGCGGGGTTGGGAATGAGGGGTTCAGTAACAAAGTTTCCTTGGGGAGAGAGAGACACCTCCCATCCCTCTCTCACCACAGCAGCTTGGGGCCAGGTAGAGTATACTCTGGTCATCTGAAGAAGTGAGTTGTGCCCACGAAAGCTCATGATACCATCTACATGTTTTGATAGTCTTTAAGGTGCTGCTAGAGCATTTTTTTAAAGTTTTTCTAGTTACAGACTAACCCAGCTACCTCTCTGTAAAGCTTTAGATAACAAGTCTTGTGGATAAGGGGGAAGCCATTCTCACTCACCCTGGGCTCTTGCCCTCTCTGAGCTTGCCCTGAGTCCTCTTTCACCATTTGCTCAGTTGTGTCAGTATTGACGACTGTACTTGATTAGGTGATTCTGTCTTATTTCTGAATGGTTTTATGAGAAGCAGTCCCATTCCGGGCACATCCTGTCATCCTGGCACAACTGAACCCTTATCTTGCTTTAAGTTACAATAAGAGGAAGCTTCATACTGAATTTGGTGGTCCTGGCTCTTACTATTTAGGAGGAGATCTTGAATAGACAGACAAATGGACAGACAGACTCTCTCAAAAATATTATAGAGTAGTATCCCTGGCGTGTTTCTCTGGAATTCCATAGTAAAACATTCATTGCCTTCAGTAGTACAGGATTGCATACTTACTGAGGGGACAGCCATCAGAAGTTCTGAGTTTATCGTAGAAGAGTCTCCAAGATGGGAGGCTTCCTCTCTGGAACTTTTTGGTGCTTTTGTGGCAGCAAAATTGAGCTGTGGCTCTCATGTAAGATTTTATCGTTTTCCTGTTTTTGATTTGGTTGAGAACACTTCAAGAAAAAACAGCCTCTTATAACGTCTGCCAGTAGACATCACTCAAGTCAAGCTGCCACTGTAGGCCAAACTTGTGTGTGTTGCCTCCCTACGTATAAGCCCAGTATGGCAGGTTTGGCCAAACTGCCACTCCGCCGTGGGTTGCAACATTGCTGTCAGGGGTAAACGTGAATGAGTGACATTGTAACCTGATAAATTAGGTTGCAGCACCAGTAAAATTTGGCTAATCCCCAAATTTGAGAAATTTTGTCACGGAGGAATGGCCAGGCCAAATCTGCCACCCTATGTAACTACCTACTTTGCCTATGGTTATATCAGGCTGCCATTTATTGCTTCCCAGCTGGGTATAGGACGTTCAGAGGGGGTCATGGAGGCAACTCACGACTCAGGCACCTTCCCCTGGTTGCTTCAGGGAATAACCTTCCAGGTCCCATGATACTTCCTACTGCTTGTTGCATGCCCTGCCACCTCTCTCTCTCACTCTCTGAGTCAAGATGCTCTCCCTTCATGGCTTGGCCCTCTTGGTCAAGTCATCATTGACGTTCTCTTCCAGGTTCCGAAGGCCTTCTGTGCAAAAAGTCTCAGGCATTTTTCCCATTCAATGTCCAGAGTGTGTCACCTCCCCAATGGCTGGTAAGGGAATCTAAGCTTGCCCTGTAATCCAGGTTCCAGGTCAAGGACCCTCTAAATCAGCAGCCAACATCTTTTCCCTCCTAAACCTTGCTGTCATTTTCCCTGAGCATTTACTTATATTCACTCCCTCTTTGTTTCTTTTCTTCCCTTTCTGATGTCCAGAAAATGACTACAGGCTCCATAATTGCAGCTCCATTGTACCGCCATCTTCCTGACTTTATACTATCCTTGCATGGTCCCTTTCATCTGGATGCTATCACCATTCAGGAGCTACCTATTTCATCTTTGCTGTGGCCTGTCCAGTTTATGTCCAGAGGGGCATAAAATGAATGGCAAGGGGAACAAAAATCATCTTAATTTTTTTTAACTTCAGCTACAGTTTTGTTTGAATTTGGAATGGGAAACAACCACACTGAGACCAAGATATGCAGATTGCAGTCAACTGAACTAGGCTATGTCTACACTCGTGGCTTCTTGCATGAGTAATATGCAAATGAGGCTATGCGTAGAATATCGCCGAGCCTCGTTTGCATATCTAATGAGCCACCATTTTTTTCCAGAAGAGGCTCTTGCGCAAGAAGGAGTGTCTACACTGTCCCTTCTTGTGCAAGAAAAACCCTCTTGCGCAATGCCGTTACACCTATTACTTTTCAGGAAGAACAGCATTGCGCAAGAAGATTTTTCTTGCACAAGAAGGGGCAGTGTAGACACTCTTTGTGCAAGAGCCTCTTCTGAAAAAAATGGCGGCTCATTAGGTATGCAAACGAGGCTCGGCGATATTCCACGCTTAGCCTCATTTGCATATTACTCGCGCAAGAAGCCGCGAGTGTAGACATAGCCCTAGAATTTAAGTTTTAGTATATTACTCTCGTAGTTAATGAGCTTAGGACTGTGATTGTGAAGTAGCCTCTCACACCATGCTAAGGAACTGGATCCAAGCGTTTGCTCAAAAAAGAGAGTTCAACTCCTTGTTCACCAAAACCATTTCCTGTTGCACCTTAGGGTTGCATTAAAGATCTTGCATCCAAGTTTGGAGTGTGCATTTGTCTTACTCCCAGGTACATCCTTGGGCACATACAGCCTGTCTTACAACACATAGGTGCCAACTATATGGGTGCTCTGGGGCTGGACCACCCATAGGGAAAAATTATTAGGTGCTAAGCACTCACCCACAGCCAATCTCCTCCCTTCTGCCTCCACCCTCCCCTTCCCCATGCCTCTCATCCACTGGCAGCCCTGCTGATCAACTCTTCCCTCACCCTCCCAGTGTTTCCAGAGCACTGCCAACAGCTGAATTGTGGCATTCAGGGATCTTCAGGAGGGAAGGGAAAGAGTGGAATAGAGCGGAGGCAGAGCAAAGGTGAGGTTTGGGAAGGGAATGAAATGGGTACATGGCATGGAGGGGAAGTCAAGCACCACCACCCCAGCTAGAGAAGAAGTTGGCATCTATGTTACTATACCTACACTGCACAGAGCCAGGGTGAGTATGTCTACACAAGCTGGGAATCACACCCCTCGATCCAAATGCAGATGCAAACTCAGATTCATCTAATCACTGCTTTCAGATATGGAAAAAATCTATTAGGTCATCTAGTCCAATTATCTTCCTGTGCAGAAGTATCCTAGGTTTAGTAATTTTGGTCCTGTCTAGTTTTAAAACGTGTCAACTGATGAGGCTTCCCCCACTTCCCTTTAGCAGGGATATTATTAGGCTAATAAATCTCACTGTCAAGAAGATTTTCCACAATGTGCAGCCTAAATTTCCACTCAGCTTCATCCCATTACTCCTAGTTATATCCCCCTTACTATGCTAAATAATTCCCTTCTTGGTGACTACAGCCTTCCAGAAAGTGTAGATTTGTGCATCCATTTTAAGCAAAATATGAGTTTGTTTTCTTTCCCCCTCCCCCATAAATCAATACTTTTAGGCACATAATGTTTGCTGCTCTTTTCTGAGACCATTTTCAATATTCTTTCTGATAATAGAGATCAATGAGATTGTATGGGTGTCAAAGTAGGTAACTTCTGTGCAAAAACATTTTTCTCCGCTTATTAAATTAAGATTTCACACGCCCTTCACACCAACCCAAAATTTCTTCCTTTTAATGTATAGGTTTCATTATTACAATTAAACCCAATAACACCTGCAATTTGTAGTAAGAAAACTAATTTAAATTGCTCTATTTTTTTCTTTACTACCCATTTTACCTCTGGCCTCAGCAGCTTTTGCACTGTGAAATGGGGAAAATATCATCGCTTAGGTGGTGTAAAGTTACCCAGGCTCAAAGAGCCGAGGGAGGGGAAATGTTATTTTTGTGTTTGAGGGATTCTGATATCCTGTGTCATAAGTGTTCACAGAAAAGCCATGAAATTGCAGCTGCAAGCTGCGATTCTTGACCCATAGTTGAAATCATCTCCAACTCACAACCCAGTTGCATACACAGACATATTCAATTTGGTGTTTGATCCCAGCACAGACAGAACTGAATGTTGCTTTGCAGAAGTTATGCCTGAAAACCATGAACTTCCTGTTTTACAATTCTGGAGCAATGCAAGAAATGGCTTCCCGCTGTTAACTTCAGCTGCTGTAACATTGTTAAGCATGCCATGTGGAAGTACAGATGTTGAATGAAGCTTGAGCAAGCTCAGATACATATAGCAGCCAGAATTAAGTTCAGTGTATGAAGCGACTCTAGCAAAACAGATGATTGTGTAAGTGAACCATAATATTTATAATTGGGCAAATTACAATGTCTTTGTTTTTCCCTATATATTATACAATTCAGTGACAATAGAACTGAAACACATGATTTAAACCAATACAGTAATAAAAAAATTGTACCAAGCTTTTATGACCTGAATCTGAAAACGATAATAAAACCCAAGAACCACATGTCCTACTTATCACAAATAGGCAACTAGAAAAGGCTTCAGTGTGTGCATTCTATCTCAATACTGGCGCAGAAGGAAGTCTCAGGTTTCCTACTACATCTTCCTTCTTTGACCCCTTTCTCTCTTTTTTTTTTTTTTTTTTTTAAAGCACAATATACTCTTCTACCTAAGACACTTCCTGAACAGGAAACTCTCAGCTCAGTGTTAACTCAACTACATAACTTGGCCAGCAGGGGTGCTTTCCCTCATCCCAAGCCTGGGCACAGTACTTCAAAGTGACATGTCTGAGCAAATAACTGATATAATGAGAGATCACCTTTAATGCTATAAAAGAATGGAGGGGGGAGCATGGGAAGAAATGGTTACTGTAAAAGTATTGACGTGTGGATTTTGGGTCCACACCGGATTTTTACCTCCTATAGTCTCCTGCCAAACTTCTAGTTATACAGACCATATTGGTTAGTTATCAGTTCTCCTTATCCCAAACCCGGGACCAAACCCTGAGGAAAACTTGCAGCTTGTGTTTAGTTCAAGTCATCAGCAGTTGTGGGCTCAGCATTGGTCAGAATTTAGCCTAGTCTCTTTATACACATTTGAGAGAGGCCCACAAATGGAGGGGGGCAAAGGATGCATTTGCTCCAGGGGGCCCTAGTGAATCAAAGGGGCGCAGGGCTCCCAGTTGCCACTGCTGCTACTGAGGTTGTGGCGATGTCCAGAGCCCAAGTCCTTTAAATTGCTACTTGAGAGACACATGGTTCTTATGGCTGGGGGAAACTAGCACCATGTTCTGGGTGGTGCTGGGATCTGGCTTTTCCATTGCCGACCCTTCTGCCCATGGCCCTGCCCCTTCTGGAAACATGGAGATGGGCCCCCCACACACAGAGACCTTGCCTTGGGCTCCGCAGAAGCTGTGAGCCTCCCCTCTGAGACTGAATGAAGTTTCCAGATTATGAAAAATATTAAAAATAAAAAAGATTTCTTTTTAATAAACTAAAACATTTATTAACAACTTATCAAAAAGGTGTGAAAAAGCTTCTGTGTCAATATTTATAATATTTCTCTGTTAGTGGAACAATACAAATGGTTGCTAAGTAAATACAATGTTAAACATTCTGTTTTGAAAACATCTTTTGACACAAGTGTCTGCCTTTTCCAAGTCAGTGGAAGAAACGACAACTTTGGGGACAGATTGCCTTGGTTTTTAATCTTCCTTAGGGATTTTCTTTTTTTACTCAAAATGCAATTTGTAGTATATTTAGAAAAGAAATAATGATATTTCTGTCAGGAAATGGGTTTTTATGGTGAGCAAATTTAGCGCAGACGAAAGGGACCAGAAAGACCAATTCCATCTCCAAGGCTGTCAGTTTAACCAGACAATAAGTACACCATATGCACAGCAGAAGTGCTTTCCTCACACTGTTCTGCTAATGCGCTATGTTCCAGACATGAAAGTGAGAGGCTATTTTCAGTCTCCATGAACCAGCCTCTTTTCTGAGATTTCCAACAAGAATGCCAATTAGCGTCATATGTGTTGGAGATGTTTCCAGTATAGAGACCTGTCCCTGCAGGAACCAAGTGGAGAATTTGCTGTAGATTATATATTCACAGCAACCTCACTAGCTAGAAAATCCCTTTTATTTACTCTTTGTTTCATAGGATTAGATGGCTCAAGATGCTTTTCTGAACATTCAAAGCTTCTTAAGTCCTATGGGTCAGATCTTGATCCACACTAAGTTCCTTTTGTAGTGCACTGAGGACTTCAACTTACCCTAAATGGAGAGCTGGAAATCCCTCCAGCCTGTATGGTGTGGGGGAGGCCAATGGATGGCAAAGAGAAAGCACCAGGAGCTCTATGACACCCTGTGCTGGGCTCAAGTCCGTGGTGCAAGAGATGTATTAGGAGCAGCAAAGTATGAAGCTGTACCTGGCTGTGCTGCAGAGCGGTGGGGGGATGATATATAGAGAGCACCAACTTTATATCTCACTGGTGCACTAAGAACAGCTCTGGCATGTCTAAAATCCTCATTTTAATTAACTATACCAAAGTATTCAAAACATGAAAAAAAAATTCTGTTAATCTGTAAATAAGTAACTGAAAAAAACCCTGAACAATTTACAGTTGAACAAGGATAGGACCGGTAGACTAGATCACCAACGGGATTTGGGAGCAGCAGATAAACCATTTCCCCAGTAGTGACTAATAGCGGTTGCCATGTGATGCCTGGTGGAAGTTAACCTGGGGCCACAATCCTATAGGTTTCTAACGGGCATGGTGTTTGCTTCACAGCTGCTCTTCCTGCTTGGCAAAGTCAGCAGGGACACCAAAGCCAGAACAGGCTTTAACTGTGTCCCTCAATGAACTCCTCAAGAATGTCCCACGTATGGGCCCTATTGGTGAGGCCTGCTGCAGGTAGGGGGCCCTTACATGGCCACTGCCCATTGCTATGCTTCTGCATGCAGAGCAGTTCAGCTTTCACTAGCACTACATTCACTTTAAAAACAAGCATAAGACACGGTTTTATTTTAGCATAAAACATTAACCAACACAATTCTGTTATGACAACGATGCAGAATGCAGCCAGACAGCCATCTATCATAGAGCTCCTTTATATCACTGCTGCTGAAACAAGCTACACATCTGGGTCATTACACAACTCTAAGAGATAAATGTGAAATAAAGAAATCGGGCCACATTTGTCCCTGGCGCAATGGAATAACGCCAGAGATTAATTTAGCACATTATGACTGAGTAGTTTGACATGGCATTAGCTCCATAGAGAACAGTCACAAAACAACAATCCAAGTCCACAGATCTGGAAAATCCACAGATTGAATCTCTATCTTGTTGTTTATTAATTGGTTTAGAGTAGCATCCAGGGCCTCCAATGCATACGGAAGCCTCTGTGTGCTAGGTTTGGTACAAACACATTCAAAGATAACTCCATCCGTCAAGTGCATACAATCTAAACCTTTCTGACAAAAAATTACATGGTAGTCTGTCTTTCATTAAAAACAAAAAGCTCACCTAACTGAACAACACAGTCCCTACCTATATTACTTTGTAAAGTCTGCAGATGGAATAAACTCAAAAATCTCCCAAGGAGTGTGTGATTCTCTCTCTTGCCCTACCACTATTCTTCTTAGGAGACTGTAAATTGAAAGCATGGCATCAAATTCTGACTTTTGGTGAAACTATAGCCTTGAAGTCAAAGGCATTTCCATCCCCATTGACTTCAGTGGGGTCAGGAGTTTACTTATTACATACTCCAGTGGAAGAAAGCACAAGCCAAATTAAAATGGCTTCTGACAACACACAACAGCACCAGGGATCAATTCAGCAAAATAAGAAATCTGAAGAAACACCATATAACTATATGATGAAATCCAAACACAACATGACATGAGACAAAAACATCAATGGGAGCACAATCAACACCTTAGGTTCCTTAAAAACAATCACCCAAGACTGAGACAACTCAGTTTGAAAAACACACATTCATGAGAAAAAGGCATAGTGAAATTTCTATTGATATCTAGGTCTTGGTGTGTGCATGTGTATATATGTATATATCATGCCTATCTTCAGCTAAATGTACTAGCTATCACTGAATGTTCACCAAAGTTTCACAAAAAGGAAAAACAAAGATATACCAAAATCATAATTTATACATTAATATTTTGCATGGTTTTATTAGGAAAGGTCAGTGACTTAGATAAAGCAAACACCACATGCTGGTAACTTGGTCCTTTGGTCAGTGATATTGCCAGTGATGCAAGGTTGTGGGGGAAAAAGAGAAAGTACAGCAGGAAATGGGGGGGAGGGGAAGGTGCAGACATGACAGGAGAAGAGAGGAACAGTAAAATTATCACCACAGAAGAAGAGGAGAAAATGACGAAGCATAATGACTCAGGATGAGAGAATGAAAATAGAAAGAGGGAAAATAATGAAAAGGAAAGAAGAAATGACCTGGGCAACAAAGCAAATAATCACTCGGCTTTAAAATCAATCCATTTTAGTCTCAGAAAAGGGAAAGCTGAAAGGAGGATTGCATTTGAAACTGCTGAAATCACCCTTACTCCATGAGACCCATCTCTTAGTTTAGTTTGCTTTCAACCTTAGGTTCAGAGAAGCATCCATGTCTTCATGAAGATGTATAAAAGTGATGTAAAAGTCTCTCCTAAAATTTAACACTTAACCAATCTAGCAAGGGGTGACGTACAACTTCCCTATTCTTGATTAGACCTTTAAAAAGTGCTACATTACATTGAGCTATATGAAGATAGTTTATACCTTCTAAAAATACACCTTTAAATCCTAGTCTAGAGAAATCCTTAAATGCTTATACACATCAAAACTCCAAACTTGAACAGGATAAGACAATTATAAACATCTTTAACAGAGATTTCCATTACAATGTACAACTGAGAAATAGTGTTAACTCTGAGGACTCCTATAAAAAGGCATTGAGGGTGAGAAAGAGAGCAGAAACCCCCCCCCCCCCACCACAAACCCTGAAATGTTACCTTATATCATTTTGGCATTGTACTTAATTCCAGTACACTGGATATTTCCATTCTTTACCTCCTGTCTTCCAAACTGAATATTCAGATGGTTAATTCAGGTTAAAAGACACTTTATTTATAGCTCTCTCCCATTGTGCTATAATTTCAGAGGGTGGAATTGTTAATACATTTTATAGGTTTCTTTCAGTGTATTACAGGATGTTGATGTAAGGTCACTGGCCACACTAGCAGCAGTGAAAAGGCTGTGAATCTGTATTATTCCCAGGTCACTAACTGAGTTGCTATAGGAGAAGAGGTTGTGATTAGGTGGTGGAATGCTCTCATCATACTGCGTGATGCTCTGTGGGTGTGACCTTCATTTACACTTATGGCCATACATTTGGTGGTAGATTCTGTTCCATGTTCACTTATTTTCTGTGATATTTTATTTTTTCTAGACTAAGGCCCTTAAAATGTCCTTCCTGCAGAGTGGCACCTTCTTAGGAGTGCACAGGGGTTTGTTCAGTGCTGTTTTTGCCTTGTGTCTGTCTCCAGCTGTAGTTATGCTTTGACCACAGAACAATTTTCATTATAGGACTAGAATAACCTGTGCTTCCAGACTGTGGCAAGCATCCAGATCACACGGCACAACCCCAGGTGATCCAACGATTGCTGATGCAGTTTCTTTAAAGCTCAGTTCTCAGTGCCTTTCAAAAGTTTGGATCATCCTTGAAAAAGGATGCTTTTCACATTCTCTTAGCAGCAAAGAAGATTATTGGCAATAAAAACAGTTGAACACACGGCTGCAATGTATAAAAAGAAAACACTGATCTACTACATGTTCTACCTCCTTTAACCAGAATTCTCTGGTTCAGCAATATCCCTGGTCGAGCAGGATTAAGGGTGTTCCTGGACCACAGAGCCCAAGGGTAGAGAGGTCGGGCTGTGGGGGAGGAGAATGGTGTTGGGGGAGGGCTGGAGACACAGTTGAGAGACCCATAGGGGGCGGGGGAGGGAAAATGTGGTGGGGCAAGCTGCATAATGAAGTGTTCTGCCCCCTGCAGCCGGGAGGTAGCAGGGATCAGCAGTGGCCACAGAGCTTGTGGTTCGCCAGTGGCCATGAAGCTCCAACCATGGAGCTCAGGGTTTGGCAATGGCCTCAGGACTCCTGCCCTGGCATGGAGCCCTGTGTTTCACAGTGGCTGGAGAGTTCCAGCCCCCATGGCAGCTAAGGAGCTCCGGCCTGAGGAGCCATGGCCAGATAGGCAGCAGTTTAGCATGGGACATGCTGGGAGGAACCTCCCCTGGTCCAGAAAATCCCCTCATTGGGTGCCAGACTAGGGGGGGGTCCAACCTGTATAACCAATTAAAAAACCCTAGTAACTGTTAGTCTAGAACAGGGGTGGGCTGGATCCGCACTGCCAGGGTTAGCCCTGGCAAGCTGCCACTGCTATACTAACCTGTGTCTCCGCAGGTACGGGCGACCACAGCACTCATTGGCTGCCAATCACCCCATCCCAGTCAATGGGACCTGTGGGAAGTGGTGTCCCAGTCCACGTTGCTTTCCACCACTCTGATTGGCCAAAAACAGTGATTTGCAGCCAACGGGAGCTGCGACTGCCATGTCTGCAGAGGCACAGGTGAATATAGCAATGGAGGCCTGCCAGGAGCTAACCCTGGTGAACTATCACTGTTTAATTGCCCACCTCTGGTCTAAAGCCAATATGTGACAGAAAGAGAGCTCAACCACATTGGGGATGCCAGTCTTCTGTTTCTGGACTTACACCAATACCTGGCCTTGCTTCTTCTTGTCCATCAATACCATTCCATAGACCATCTGTCCTTTTCAGACTGCTTTCTGGAGATATTGAAAACAATACTTTATCTAACAAACAGCAAAGAGATAGATAAATTAGGAAGCTTTGGGTGAAAAGAAAAACAGCTAGAATTAGTGTAAAGGGGAAAGAAGAGATTTGGATGCAGAGGAGATTTTGCATTTGAAGGCAACTGTTGGATGAAAAAAGGAAGCAAATTTTCCCAAGGTGGAAATGGTAAATCTGGAAAAAGAGAGTGAGCTGGGTAGGTGAAAAAGGAAATTAGTGGTAGGGTAGATGAAATAAGGATATTTGGAAATGAGGGAGTAGAAGAAATTGAAGATCATCTGATGAGATTTCTAATTCCTGATGGTAAGAGTTGTACGTTTCAACTGATAATGAGAATACCCAGATTTATAATAGTTAACACTAACCACTAACTATTTTTGGAAAGTATATAAAACTCCATGTGTCAGGACTTAAACTAATCTCTAACTATAAGGCTATGTCTACACTACAAGTTTTTGTGGCAGAAAATATGCTAATGAGGGACTCATTAGCATGAGTCACAACATCATTAGCATATTTTCTGCTGATTCTTTTTGTGTAAGGGGTTTTTGCGCAAAAAGAAGCAGTGTAGCCACTTCCTTTTTGTGTTAAAAAAAACCCCCACCTTTGCGCAAGATCCTTATGCCTCTCCAGGACAGGCATAAAATCATGTAGAAGAAGGGGGAGAGGGAGGGTTGCACAAAATGGCCACAGCCACACTGCCTGTTTCTGCACAAAAAACCCTAACACAAAAACAGAATGAAAGAGTATGCAAATGAAGGGTGGGAAAATGCTAATCTGCACTTCATTTGCACAGGCTCTTGCAGCAAAACTAATAGTGTAGCCGTAGTCTTAGTGATTCAGGTAAGAGCTTGATGTTAATGGCAGGTGCAAGGTTTTTTTGCATATACCTCGGAAGAATCTCGTGCTGGCATTATTTCTGCTGCATACATGGGTTTTCTGAAGCATTAGATTCCACAAAAAGCTGGACTATGGCATGATCTAGTCTGTCAATGCCTGCAGTCTTATGTAATCAAGGAGATGGCTCAAGAGTCACTGGTTGAAACTTCCAAAGCATTTTGGAGTACTAAAATTGGTTTGAAAACCAGTCTTATGAAGCATCAACTTGTGCATGTGAAAATACAAGGGAAATACACAGGATATTTGATCTGCATACAAAGTGGGACTTGAGTTGCAAGTACACAATGGAAATTATTTTGAATGGAAAGCTATTAAGGGCAATAAAAAAAGATCAAGTTGTATGAATGCAATAGTTTGTTGCAGGAAAGATTGGCAAAGAAGAGATGAAGAAAATCTTGCAGGCACACAGAACTTGAATGAGTGGTAAAACTAATTTTCTAAGGAATGAGTCAATGGAGATGAGTCAAAGGACTCACACTGTAAAGTTTTATTGTTTCAGATCACTGATTGCTTACATGTGAGGCCATTTATTTTAATTCCACATGTTCATCATGACATCTGTCATTGGTGAATTGGTTAATGTTTCCAAGATGCTCATATATTACATTATAGCCACTTCATTTCACACTAACAGCAATGCAACACATTTTATAACTGTCACTACAGGCAATGTTCTGTTGCTGTGTTGACCTGTAAAAGGAGAGGCAATAAAGATGCAAAAGAGTGTAGTTGCTTGAAATCTACACTGCTAAGTCGTGGACTAATATGGTAAAGATAACATGGTTTTGAGTGTTATTTCCATGACTTCTGCAAGCTTATCTTCCAACAAAGTCTTAGTGACAAGCTATGTAGCCAAGATCCACCAGAGGATTTTCTTCAGGCACAGTCCTTTCTGAAAACCACTATGCTGGAAATCTGTGGTGAAACCCTGGGCTACACCAAGCGAAGGAGCCAGGATTGGTTTGATCCTAATAATGAGGAGATCCAGGACCTAACTGATATTCAACACAGAGCATTCAAAGCCTGGCATAGCAACTTCTCGTCTCAGCAGAAGAAACTTGATTATAAACTTGCCAAGATCAATGTACAACGAAGAATTAGAGTCCTTAAAAACAACTGGTGGAGAGACAAAGCAAAGGAAATACAGGCCTCTGCCAACTTTGACAATAGTCATGAGTTCTTCAATGTTGTTAGGGCAAATTATGGTCAGTCAAAACAGGGCATTACCCCCTTGCAATCAGCAGATGGGATATCGCTTATTAATACCAAAGATGGTATCAACAGCCAATGACAAGAGCATTTTCAATGTGATCACCAGCCTAACAGTCCATATTGATATGGATTGTGAACCCTTCATCTGCAAGATCCAAGTGAGAGCCCTCCATCTGTGAGATCCAAGCAGCCACACAAAAAAAATGAAAGACAACAAGGCCACAGGCAATGATGGAATTCCTGCTGGGCTATTCAAACAGGGAGGACCATCTTGCTTATACTCACTTATTCTGATAACCTGGAGAAAGGAAACCATATCCAGCAAGCTTAGAGATGCCATCATAGTGACCATCTTTAAGAAAGGTGACAGGACAGACTGTGGAAACTACCGAGGATCTCCTCGCTTTCAACTGCAGGTAAAATTCTTGCCCAAGTCTTTTTGAATTGTTTCCTCCATTGGCTGAAAAAGTCCTTCCAGAGTCACAATACAGCTTCCAACCAGGGCAAGGAACAACCAATATGATCTTTTCTGCCCTCCTAATACAACAGAAGTGTTGGGAGCAACATCAGCCTTTGTATATGGAATTTTTTTATTTGACTCCATCAACTGTGAGGCCCTCTGGATCCTGAGACACTTTGGTTGTCCACCAAAATTTGTCAATATTTATACATCTCTTATTTGATCACATACAGGCTGTGATACTCAACAATAGCAATACAATTGAATCAAGTGACATAAGAACGGGAGTCAAACAAGGGTGCGTGGTAGCACCTACACTATTTAATATCTTTTTGGCAGCCATGATCCAGATTATTGGAGATGGCCTTCCAGATGGAATTGAAATAACCAAAGGATGTATGGTAGGCTCTTCAATCTGGGCCATTTCAGACCAAAGATCAAGACCACAAAATCATCAGTGGAAGAACTTCAGTATGCTGATGATGTTGAGGTCAGTGCCACCTCAGAAAATGGGCTCCAAGCAATCATCAATGTTTTTACCCTTATCTACGGTAGTTTGGGAGTGACTCTCAATGAATGAAAGAACAAGGTTCTCTTTCAGCCAACACCTGCCATATTGTTATCTAACCAACCATCATAGTGGATGACCAAGTGCTGGAGAATGTCAACAGCTTCCCCTAATTTGGAAACTATATATGTCCAGCAATGCTGACATTGATGATGAATTTCTCCACCCAACCTCCAGTTCCAGTGCAGCTTATGGACATTTACGGATGCAAGTCTTTGATGACCGTGACGTGAAGACATAGGCCAAGACTGATATCTGCAATGCTGTAGTCATCCCAATGTTGCTGTATGGGATGACATATTAAAGAAGACATATTAAAGATCTGGAGAAATTGCACCAAAGGTACCTGAGGAGAATATTGGGCATCACGTGGCAGGATAGATGGACCAACGTTAGTGTCCTTGCAGAGGCGGATTCCTGCAGCATCGAAGCAATAATCACCCACAGGCAGCGACGATGGTCTGGTCACATGGTCAGGATGCCTGACACACTCTTGCCTAACAGGATTTTCTATGCTGAGCTGAGGACCGGCACGAGCTCTTATGGCAGGCAGAGGAAGACCTACAAGGATGTCCTTAAGAACACCTTGGTAAAGTATGGCATTGACACTGACACCAGGGAGAGGCAGGCAAAGGATTGGGTAACCTGGAGGACCACCATCAGGAATGGTGCCTGATACTTGAGATCAGGAAATATCTCATGAAGATGATCAGAGACCTCAACATAAGGAGAGTGCCTGGGCTCTCATTGGTGCCACTGGTGTCTGCACCGACGGAGATAGAGACCTCACGTGCACACATTGGCAGAGAGTATTCCTTGCCAGAATTGGCCTAATTTCTCATCTATGTACTCATCAGTTATAGGTATCCAAGGGGAAAGAGAGAGAGAGCTCAATTTCTTTAGTAGTTGCCTGTTTAAGATGACCCTTTGGTGGAGAGACCAGAGGAGGAGAAATATTTAATCCCCTACTTAAAATGTGCATAATCACAGCTGACTTACAGATTGCTTGGTGGCCCAAATTTTCAGAGAAACTTTTACTCCCAGTGGTGCGTGTAGACATATGACGGTCTGCTTTGTAGCATGGTGGCTGTTTTACAGCATTTAAATGCATACCTAAACAGGCTGAAATTAGGACAGAACTATGCACGTAGAACATCCAATAACAGACTGACACTGCAGTTGCAAGCACCAATCACATTTTGAGATGGAGTCTGTCTCTCTCAACTGGTCATACTACTGACTCACTACTTCCCAGGTCAGCTGCAGATCACAGTGTATGTAATAACATTCTATTTCCATGACTTCTGCAAGGTGTATTCTGCATATGTATTCCAGCTGGCTCACAGTTGGGACCAGGAACATCTACTGGAAATTTTAACCAACAGTGCCCGAGTACTAGGTAAATGTGACAAGGATGGGAGTTTAAAAAGGGTACAGTGAGACTGCTGGGTCAGTTTCCTGATTATGAACCTTTTATACCGGACTCCTGTTTTCTTCCGGGAATAAGACTCTACTTCCTCCACTGGCACCAGGCCTTACACAGCCAAAGCAGAGATAGTAGATTAGAATGTGTTATAGTGATAGAAATGTAGCCGTGTTAGTCTGGGGTAGTTGAAGCAAAATGCAGGACAATGTAGCACTTTAAAGACTAACAAGATGGTTTATTAGATGATGAGCTTTCGTGGGTCTGGCCCACGAAAGCTCATCATCTAATAAACCATCTTGTTAGTCTTTAAAGTGCTACACTGTCCTGCATTTTGCTTAGAATGTGTTAAATACTCATGAAGTATCTTTGAATATTTGCAGTTGGCAGGGAGGAGATGAGGAAGCCAGGGATATGAAAGAGCAGACTCACATATACACTCTTCCTCGTGTCAGGCAAGTCATAAGAATTGGTAAGCAGTTATAACCTTTGCCACAAAGTCACCCTTCCTCTCAATCTTTTATTTTGCCTGTTCAAAAAAAGATTTAATAATAAACATCTTATGTACTGAGGGGGAAATCTCGCTCCCCTGGGGTACAGAGACCCCAGAAGGGTCCGAGGCCGGAGGTCAAATCAGTGAGGCAGGAGAGAAACTTAGAAGATAAAACTTTATGATGCATGCATGCAGGCTGTCACTTCCAAGAGTGAAAGCAGCAGCCCTGACAGACAGATTCAGGTATCCTTTATACAGAATTGTTCTTCTTTAACATATCAAAGTCTCAGCAGAAGTACTCTGAGACTTCTGTTCACCCCAGGAGTGCTAGAAGTAAGTTTTTACAGTACACAAAGCCACATGAGAACTTGAGTGGAGGAGTCTACAAGGCAAACTGTGACAAAGATAAGGGTTTACATGACAAATTGTGACAGACTAGGAGTATCCATGAATTTGAGATAGTCATTTGTAAGGGTCTTTGATTAGAGCTAATTTGATTTCTCTCTGTTACAGGGAGAGAGGCCTGGAAAACTTTTTAACCCTTAAGCAGTTTTCTTTTAAAGAGTTTTGATTTCCTGCACAGTCCCCCCTTTAGACACAATTGGAGTTATTTGATTTTTCTCCCACAGTACCTACCCATAGCTATACAAAGACATTAATAATAAAAGGAAACATTTTTTCACACAGCAGGCTTGATTCGTATTCTGGTGTGGATGCAGGCTCCAGTGGCAAATTGCAGGCTTCCAGTAGGTCCTATACATTGTCCCCAGTCTTTGTTCTACAGGAGGAATGCAGGGCACAGAGCCAACCAGTGCAGTAGAGGCAGTGAGGAAGAATTTTCAGATAGAATTTTTGGGGCTAGAGCATTGAAGAAACTCCGGAAACAGGATTCTTATGGAGACTTGGCTGTAAATTAAAATAGCCCTCCTGAAAATGTATATTCTTGAAAGATGTATTTTAACATGAAAGTGATATAAAAGAAGCCCCTACCCAACAATCAGGTCATTTGTTTTTTAAAGTTCCATCTTTCTTAGTGAGAAGATTGATCATTGAGCAGATCCAATTCAGATAGAGACAAGCCAGGGTCACAAAGCTTATTATACATCAGGGGTTCTTAACCAGTGAGGTGCGCCTCCCCAGGGGAGGTGTGAAGGGGATAAAGGGAAGGTGTAAGGTGCCTCCCAGAAAATTTATCGCAATTGCCTTTTCACTGGATAAAATTCTAAAGTTTAGATTTCTTCATAATTAATATTATGAATTAAAATTATAAACATTAATTTCTTATTAACTTCTAAAGATTGGCACACTACAATAGCAGTGCAAATCAATCAGGCCTATGTGACGACACACTACAACAACAGTACGCGAGCATTGCCGACTTTCATCTTCAAATATTACGTAAATTTGTTAGGAAAAGGTTCAAAGTAAAAAGCTCATATTATTCATTTAGGCATTGTAACGGGGTTCACTCACCCCACAGCGCCACCAGCCGTCGGACTTGGGAATTAGCGTGGACGGCTGTGTCCAGCATCCAGCTGGTTCGCCGGGTCCCAGGGTTCAGGCAGACCTCTGGGTTCGAGCCGGGCCTTCAGCTCAGGCCAGTCCTCCGAATTGCCAGGCACCAGTAGAGCCTTGGGTTCCTCTAGGTCAGAGGGTAGCTCTGTTGGCCGGCTTGGCCATACCTCGGCAGCCCAGGCAGGGAAGCCTTCGCTGGCCTGAGGGAAGGTGGCTGTGGAAGGCCCGGGCCAGGTCTCAGCCTCGTCAGCCAGGAGCTCTGGGCAGGCCTCTGTCTCCCTCAGAGGTGGAGCCCCGACTGAGCTCCCTGGCAGAGTTCTTATAGTCCTAGCCATGCCCCTTAGCTTTCTGTCAGGTGAAGGGGTAGGGCTAGGCTGTGCACAAAATGCTCCCATTGGGGTGTGAACATGAAGTTCACTTTCAGGGGAGGTGTGAAGGTAAAAAGGTTAAGAACCCCTTTTATACATCAAACATCTTTAAACTTATTCTACTGCAGAATTACTTCTCTGAGAGAAAGGAGGAGGTAACGTGCAGTTGTAATTACAGAAAATATCCACGTTATTGCAGATAAAAACTTTATACTCATCACGTGCAATGCTTACCTTTGTGATATTACCTCATTCACGTTAAAGAATTTGGAGTCAACTTAAAGCTTGCTCCTATTTTTTTAATCCTCCTAATTTTTGCAATAATAGTAGAACCCCACAACTACTAGGAACAGGCTCTTGAGCCATTTTTTCTTTTCCTTTTCCAATGATCAGTCAGCAGCCATTTCCCCATCCCCACTAAAGGATGAGGTTAATCTGGTTCATCTCCAAGGAGTAACACCCTTTACTAGAAGACCAAACAATACCACAGGTGGGTATAACAGTATTTTTGTCTTCATGAAAATTTTGGTTATTGGGCCTTGTGATGGGCAGCGGGGATCGCGAGCCCCAACCCCGCGTCCCACACTTGGGCACCACGGGGAACTGCCGCCGAAGAGCCAGAGCGGCTCTGCCGTGCCTGCTCGGCGGCGGCCGCGGGTGCAGGCACTTCTCCGGCGCCCGAGCCCCAGGAGCTGCCGGCAGCCCGAGGCGCATGCGCCGGCGTCCCAGGCCAGGGGCACCCGATTCAAAAGCCGGGCAGCTGGGAGCCTGGAGAGAGAGACGGCGGCCCGCCCGGTTGGCGAGGTGGCCGGTGAGGAGAGCGGAGGACACGGCGGTACCGGACGGTGCTCCAGGACCGACAGCAGAAGAACGACGCAGCCGGCGAGGGTGAGTCCCACCCGGCGCCCCGCCGGACCAAGCGCTGCAGGACAGGACCGAAGTGGTCGGAGGAAGTAGCCCAGGATGGGGTCGGAAATCCCCAGGGACTGGTGAGTTGCGGCCGTAGTCCCCCCGGTCGGGCGGTGCATTTAAGACGCCCGCCCTTAGGGTCCTGGGCTGGGACCTGGAGAGGGGGTGGGCCCAGGTCCCCCTCCACCCTGATCGGTAACCTAGAGACTAAGTGTGACAGCTGAACGTGACTAATTGCCCCGATCCCACGGGGCGGGATGTTACAGGCCTAAAATCTTCTTCTGGGCTACACCCTCCAGATATGGCAGATTGAACATTTTCTATCACATTTCCTACACATTGGCATCTGAATTGTTGATTTATATTTTCATAAATTGTAATTAGTTGTGATACCGAATCATATTTTTTCAGTGATTGCTTGGTCATGAAAGCAAAATAAGGTTTTTATTGGATGAGACACATTGACATTCCCCCCCAAGTATATTTCTCTGAAACCTCATGAGTTGCAGAGTCCTTTGTCTTAGAACCCACCTAAGCTAAATGTAACAGTTTCCAACATGAGGGATCAGTGTGCAATTAATTTTGTTGTCACCAAGAATATTCCACCATTACACACACAACATAGGCATCATACAGGAGTTATAAATAGGGAAGTATATGGGAAGTTAGGACTGGATAACTGTATATCCTTTTAGTTTCCAAACTCCTGGTGGGTTCAAATTGTGCCTAACTACCCAACTCATGAGGTCATAAACATGAAAACAAGGCAGGGGGGAGGAGAGGGGAAATGAAAAATCCAGCTACATTTATATCTTTTAAAAATACATATATCCATCTGTATTTAAAACACCAGCCTAATTGAGTACATTTTAAAAAAGGGCAGCGGGTGGAAATTAGAGACATGTTCCATTTGTGGGATGAATGACTGATTGTCTCCTGGCCAGAGGGTCTGGAGCTAAACGATGAGCCATTAGTCAAGATGGCCTTGCAAGAAGGCTAAAGCAATTCATTTGTGAGACAGAGAGTGCAGGGAAGGCAAAACCCTCTTACAGGTTGGTGAATGCTCGGAAAACAGGGCAGAATTCTGAGACAAAAATCAGGAGATCCCAAAGGGAAGCTTCCATAACCCTGGGGGAAGGGAGGGGATAGAGGAATCCTGCCAAGCAAGAAGCAAGCTAAGAGAAGCACTGTAGAAGACAGGAGGAGGCAGCAAGTATTTGGATATTTGCTTTGGATTTATAGTTGTAACTTTTTTTATTCCAGGAGGAGTGTGAACTTTTCAGAGCTAACAGAGACAAGCTATAATGGGGTGGAACAGAGTCCATAAAGAAGCCTGAGATGTGAGGACCCGGTAGCTTTGCATCCTAAAATAAGGAGGTGCTAATATACTACCTAGCAAGGTTAAAGAAAAGAAAAACAAAACCAACAAGTCTATTCTTGTGGAAATGAAACACTATGATTTCTGACCTACTGAAAAACATGACTTCATGACATCAAATTGTTAATGCTCAAATTATCTAGTGTCATTAAATGATTTAACCTTTTAAATTAATTCAGCAATAATTCAACTCAATGTTAAGGGTCATATTATTTGTGAGACATAAGCTCTTGCATTTCAAACCTGTTGTACCCACTTAGCCACACTGTAGGGGCTGTGAACTTATATACACTGACATGAAACCTGCATCTCATGTTGAGTCTGTAGGACTAAATTTAACAGTCCCTTGGGTCTTCTCCAATTTCAGAAGTTTTATCAGGAGTTGGGCTCCAAAGAGATGAGAATGAGCAAGTATGGCTCTGTGGAGGTAGTAACTTTGTACAGTGAAAGTCATTGCTAATAGAGCTGAGTGAACACAGAGTCAATCCAAAAGCGTTAGTTCAGTTCAACCTGTTCCGAATAATACAAACAAAAAATATTTTTCAAACTGCTTTTCTTCATTTCATTCAAAGTTATTTTGAAGTTCCCTTTTTATTTTTAAAAGCTAATTTTCTAAAAGAATTGGCATTTTAAAACAAAGTCAAAATATTTCAGTTCAAAATAGCAGGAATTTTCTGAAACTTGCCTGATTTTTCCAATTTGTAAATAGGTCTGGTGACCTGAAAAATTAATTTTCTGAAAAATTTACAGTTTGCCTAAACACACACAACAGCCCCAAATGTTAGCAAGTAATGCTTTTAAAATGAGACCAACAATCCCTAAGGAGTGAGTCAGAAGAGGGCAAAGAATAAAGTGCTGGATCATCTAGAAATAGCTCCAGTTCTCTAGCACAACCTGGAGGCAGCACTGCTTTTGCTGAGGTGGTTCTTTGCTCTGACAGATTCTGCCTTATGATTCCCCATTTGCTCATGATAGATAGAGGAAAAAAAGAATCCAACCCTTCCTTGCAATCATAGCACAGACAAACTTAAAAACAAGAGAATAAACAGTTTCAGAAAACAACAGTGTTTTTCACCAGGCCTGGGGGAACTTTTCACAATACTTCTCTCCAGGCTTTCCTTCCTTAAAACTTCCCCTGTTTTGAGTGCAAGCGCTGCTGATTACATGACTATTGATTTAGGCTGCAGAAACAAGTCATGGCATGAGGAGTTTACCCTTTGAACTTACAACACCTCACTCTTTCCCTCTCCCCCACCATCATCTACAAGTCTCACTTTTCAGCATGAAAGGCATCCTCCCCAAATGCCAGATTTTCAGGGCCATGGGAATCTGTTGAGTAAAAAGGGACAAAGAAACTGGTTCCAAGCATTTATGAAAAAATTCCCAGACCACATTACTCAGAAATGAACAACATGCAGAAAAGGTGGCCAAAGGTTTCTTTCCCTTCACTCATTCCATGAGGTGAAAGTTTTCCCTCACGAAAAAATAACTCCACTGTCCACAAGTTGACAGAAAAAAGTATTTTGATTTAATTTTCCTTTTGACACACTCCAACTCTATTCCTTCCCCTGCCCTCAAATCCTGTCACCACAGCAACCAAAGCATTGAAAATTCCCCTGTCCATTTGATAATTATTTAACAATGAAAAAATTAGGGGATTGAGTGGGAGAAAATAACAAGGGAAAATAAAATTTAGCATCAAAAACAAGAAAGGGCAAGAAGTGCAAAGAAGCAGCCCAAGTCAGTTCCCCCACTGAACTTGTGCATTCTTCCTGATAATGGTTTAAGCCTCCCATGGTGGACTCTCAGATGCCATATATTTTCCAGACATGCCCAGTGTGCTGTGTGAAATTTCCTTAAAATGAAGAGACCTGCTTGTAAAATGCCCAAGCTGACCAAAGCTCTCAAGATGATCCTTAGCAATAAAGACTTGATTGTGCTCTTTCACTTGTGGCCTGTCTTGATGTTGGCTAATGCATCTTGGGAAGTCCAAGAAAGATTTTTTTGTACTGGCTGATATAATACTTTAAGAGGTATGCCACTGCCTTTCAACAGGCTTAATTTATATCTTTTTAGGGATGATGCTTCTATGGATGGGAGGGAGGGTGGATAGGATACGTAAGTCCTTTCAGGAAGCTAATACCATATCCAGCACTAGTGGAACTATTGCTAGCTCTCCTCACTGAATTTGTGACTAGCATTCCACATGGGACAAAGGAAGACTCCTTCCACCTTCTCTCCTCCCAAGCACTCATGAAGCACAGTCCAGTTCTAAGTACAGTGGAATTTCCCCAGAGGATTGTGGGATAGCATTGGCAGACTCTCCAGACCCGAGCCAGGCAACCCATACTTGAGCTGCACCCAAACTTCAAAATGTCTGGGCTCTGACCCTTGTCACAATGAAACTTGGGCTTTGATCCACCCCACTATCAGGGTCTGTGCCTGAATCTAAGCTGGCCCAAGTTAGCTTATTTTCCATGTAGACAGAAGCAGTGTTTTGGGTTTGAACCTGAGTCTGATCACAGGCTCAGATTACTGTATAAACATACCGAGAGTCTCTCTTAGAAGTGTGCCTCAGTAAAGCATTAAGGAGCACTCTGTTGCCAGAGATATTGCAGTTAGGGTGAGACATAAAACTGGAGGCATCAGTAATTCTGTTTCAGCGTCAGTAGACAAACACTGCACTAGTAATTTAGATGCCCCATGGAGAGATACACTTACACTCTGTTCTTTTTTGTCGCTGTCGCTGCACTACTATGAAATAAAGCTACATCTTGTGCTGCATTTCTAGCATAAGCCCTTCTACATGGGACACATGCTTCTCATGCCCTATGTACATCCCTGATTGTGGATAAACTGAGAACCTTGGGCTTCAGTTTCAACAACAGCTCCTTATTGTACACTAATATTAATCTCTTTCAAAGAAAATTAGTCCATATGGGCTGGCTTTGGTTCATTTATCAGAACAACCAGGTCAACATATTAACAGCAGCAATAACAGCATCTTTGTAATTAGTGTCTCTCCAGAAGCCATAAAAGCAGTAAGTAATCAGACTGATGATGTCCAGTGCTTCCTATAAGCTGGAAATCTGCATCTATCTTGGCATCAAAGTCTACACTAGTTTCTTTGTTAACGTTTGCTGATGAGGAAAGGAAACTTAAGTCCTTGATTCTAGAAGTCAAAAGCATCCCACTTCCATTACAACTTCAGTTTGCTCCAGAATCCTGAAAGTGACCAGAGGCTGCAGTAGCCATGGCAGAGGTGCTTTGAGTCCTGTAGAATAACCTTGGCTATTCATCATTGCCACAGGTGACAGAATCTGCCCATTTATGAATCCCTCTTATAAGTATCTGCCAGATTGACTATCTGAAGGAGTGACAGGAAGAAACCTTTAAAAGTGTCTGAGCTGAAAAGCTCTCTTTGCAAAATGGAAAACGAAATATCTAAGCCTAGATTGTGACGTTCGTTATTTGTTTTTAGAGAGCTTTGATTTTTATTTATAGGCTTTTCTATAGGATTCGCCATCATCTCACAAGCCATAATGAATGACTCTCACAACGACCCTCAGAGGCAGGATAAGTGATATTAGTCCTATTTCACAGAAAGGGAATAGAGGCACTGAGAGTATAAGTGACTTCTCTGAGGTCAGATAAAAGAATTATGGCCGAGTCCAGAATACAGGGCTTGAATACACAATCCAGTTTGTCTACAGATTCTCTCCTCCTCCCTCCCCCCATTGTAGGATAGTGGAGGAGCATTGTAAGGGCTTTATACTTCTTGTTTTATGAGTGTATCTCAAACAGAAGCCCTAGGCCAGATCTACACTAGACATGGAAGGTTGGCTTAAGGTATACAACTCCTGCTTCATTACTAACAGCTAGAGTTGACATACTTTAAGCCAAGCTTGGCACCATCTTCATAGTGGGAAGTCAACAGGAGCAAACATTCTCATTTACTTCCCTTATTCCTCAGGTCTGTGAGGAATACCGTGCCAACTGAAGGTACACTCAGCATTTGATTTAGCAGGTCTTAACTAGACCCGCATAATCAAATACCAGACGATTGCTCTCTGGGACTGTGCTCTTGGTCAAGCTGGGGCTACACTCTCAGCTATGCCAGCCCAGGCTGCACTCCTGGCCCCCAGCCTGACCCCGCTGCCACCAGCCTGGCTATGGCAGCACTCTTTGTTGCCAGCCTGAACCTTGCCAGCTGGGGCTCTCTGGTCCAGCAATATCCAGACCACAGATGTTGCCAGACCAAAGTGTCCCACATTTTAGTGGTTCAACCTGTACAAATGATCATGGCTTGATAGGAAAATAATGACTCACTTTTATGAATGCACATTGATTTTACTATTACATTTGCTTTTCACTTACTGTATCTCATCTTTGAGAGTCTTTTTGAAACACCCCCCATAATGAGTATCTTTTTGCCAGCATTGAGAGAGGTGCCCATAGTGACGAGGTATCTCATATTTAGAAGTAATCCAGCAGTCCTTATTCACCCCAGACTTGCTTAGAGTATCTATGCATCTAAGGCCTATTGGATCTGAACTGACAAGAGCAGTCTTTTTGAGCTGTGAATGGCTTAATGGCTTACGTGAAATTGGTTGCAGTGATGGTTTGTGCACCCGAAGTTTTTGCTTTCATTTACAAATCAAACTAGACCTGGAAATCCAAACAGAAAATCAGTTCAAATTTCCAGATTTTTATATCATCATTCATCAAAGCTCATTGCTTCTCTCTGACAGCTATGAGCCCCCCATGTTTCATGGAAAAATTGCATCTCTCTCCTCCTCCCCCCCAAAAAAGGACCTGGGCTCACTTTCTCCCAGAGCTCAGACAAAACCGAGCCTAGATTCACCAAACAATTTTGTAACAAATCTAGCCAACATTTGTTTTGTAACAAGTCCCCAAACTAGGAAAGTTGAATTGTATTTGGAGGTTCATGCTACACACTGTGTACATCCCTGTTTCTATCACAAATCTGTGGGTAATGTACGTTTTCATTTTTCTACTATGAGTTTCTCTAAGAGCAATTTTCCAGGCATGTGCCCCAATAAAAAGGTAAGCATTTGGCAGAGGCAGAATTTGCTACAGAATTTTCACACTTACATTGCATTACATGGTGTTTCAAGTATTGTGGCAAGAGTCCCACTAAGCTAATGTATGCATGAAATTAGGTGTAATTTTCACAAACTGATGCCAGGTATCTCAGTATTCAAGGCATGATAATTTCATATTCTTTGTTACCCTATTATAGATCAGGTATCTGATTCTACACTGTTTTAAACTCTATCCTATTATTCTTTTTCGGATTATTTTTATTCCTTTTTTTCCCCACCATCTCTGCAGTTTCACCTTCCTTAAATCCCTGCTTTCACCCTTTCCTGGAGTTATGTGAATGGGGACATTCTGGGACGGAGTCATTTTATCTTTGCCCCACAGGTTTACAACTGAAGTATGTTTTATATTCTTTATCTCCTATGAAGATTGCATTGTAAAATGCAAAAAGAATCAAGAGACTGAACTGCCCTTTATCCAGTGGCTAGTGCACTGCTTCCAACATTACACTTATCTGTTCACTGGTTATCTCCTACTCCCACACCTTCTGGTTTAAGTGCCCAGAAATCCAGAAGTTCAACAGTTAAAACACTGGTGCTTCTTTAATAATGAAAAGTAACTAACTGTCTTGTAATGCAGCTGCTTGCTGCTCCAGTGGGATGAAGCAAAATAATTAACAGCAAAAATGTCTGACATTTAACTGGTGCTAAATTTAAATAACTCGTTATTGCTATTTTGTAATAAGACTATTGTCCAGTAAAATATGAACTCTTATTTCAAGTAATTATTATTACTACTTATAATTAAAAAGACTCTTCAGCTCTTCAACACTTAAATAACACCTTCCTTTCAGAAAGATCCCAACATGCTTTATAAATTGCATTTTTGCACAGCACAAATATTTCCCTGAGCCCACAACTGAAATGCAGCCATTTCTGGGGGAGAACATTACAGTTATTCCATTAAACAGGTTTTAACAGAGGAAGAGAAGAAGAGCTCATTCATTTTAAACTATAAAGGGAATTTAGATAGGCAAAATTTAATTATCAAATCTGGAATTTGTCCAGGACACTGAACCTAACATCCTTATGTAGATTAAAAACTATTATTGTTAATAGGAGAGTAATTAATCATTTGCTTTTTATATAATGGATCACTAATTACATAGCAACTTAGCTCATCTACTTGGGGAACAGTATCCTGGTATTTTTACTCACACCTCCTATTATGAGTGAAATTATATTATAAATCAATTGTCACAAAGCCCATGTTACGATGTAGTGTAATATAAAGGAATGCAAGAACTATACATATTGACATGTTTGAGACATCTAAGAATAAAAGATTAAGCTGAAAATGCATTCTTTTTTTATCCACACAAGATTTCAACTGAGAAAAGTTTTCCACTTTTATGGCTCATGGCTGTGACAGATGAAATGTCTATGCAGCACAGAATTTATTTTTCTATCAGAAATAATGTTCTAATAGTTGTGCTAGGAGATGGCAAGTCTTATTTGGACTGAAAACATCTGCACTGGATAATATAAACTGCTGGATCACATGTTAAACATCATCATTATAGATTAAATATGGCTGCTCTGACTTGCTTGTTTTCTCTTCTAGTATACATTAAGCATAGTAGCATGACACTAGTAGTTAAAGTTTCAGCACCATGAACTATGAATTCATTTGTAGTTTCTAGTAGGGCAGTTAAACAATTTAAAAAATCATAATTAATCACAATATTAAAACCTAGTTACAAGAATTTTCAACTCACCTCACACTAATATTGTAGTTCAATCTCTTTATCATGAGAGTGCAATTTACAAATGTGGAATTATTTTTTACATAGCTGAAAAACAAAATCATGTAAAATTTGAAAGCCAACAAGTCCACTTAATCCTATTTCTTGTTCAGCCAATCACGTTAGAAAAATTTGTTCATATTTATGGAAGACAGTGCTGAATGCTTCTTTTTTACAAATTCAGCAGAAAGTGATAACAGGTAGCTTCTGCTTGATAACAATTCAAAGCAATAAGGAACATACATTTGTTTTCATAATCTGAGTCACATGGACTATTTTCATAATCAGAGTCATCAATAAAAGGTTGATTTTCTTTTTGGTAGCAGTTTGGCTTCTATAATTTCCACATTGAAGTGCTGCTCTCTTAAGATTTCTTTTTGTCTTTTTTACAGTGAAAATATTTGTAATAAAAATAATAATATAATACAAACACTTTACCCTAGGTGTACTGTATTGTAATTTAAATCAATAGATCTGAAAATGTAGAAAAATATCCAAAATATTTACAATACAATTAAACTGGTATTTTACTATTATTTAACAATGTGATTAAAACTGTGATTACTCATAACTGTTTTTAAAATTTAGTTACTGTAATTTGTTTTACATTAACTATTTGCGTTAACTGTGATTAATTGGCAGCCCTACTTTCCAGATTTTCAATCAAATACGGGCCTGATTCAGGAAGGCATTTAAATACGTGAGTCAGTTTAAACCTGAGAATGAGATCAATGTGACTACTCACTTGGGGTATGTCTACACTACCCCCCTAGTTCGAACTAGGGGGGTAATGTATGCATACCGAACTTGCTAATGAAGCCCGGGATTTGAATTTCCCGGGCTTCATTAGCATAAAGCCGGCGCCGCCATTTTTAAAAGCCGGCTAGTGCGAACCCCGTGCCGCGCGGCTACACGCGGCACGGACTAGATAGTTCGGATTAGAAGCTTAATCCGAACTATCTGTACGCCTCGTGGAACGAGGAAGCCTAATCCGAACTATCTGTACGCCTCGTTCCACGAGGCGTACAGATAGTTCGGATTAAGCTTCTAATCCGAACTATCTAGTCCGTGCCGCGTGTAGCCGCGCGGCACAGGGTTCGCACTAGCCGGCTTTTAAAAATGGCGGCGCCGGCTTTATGCTAATGAAGCCCGGGAAATTCAAATCCCAGGCTTCATTAGCAAGTTCGGTATGCATACATTACCCCCCTAGTTCGAACTAGGGGGGTAGTGTAGACATACCCTTGCTTGAGCTGGGGCTAAATGTTTAGGAAGTATCAAATCCAGATTATTCAGTATCAACTGTGCCTTGAAATTATAGTTTAGCAGCCTAATTTGGATCTGACATACCAATGTAATATTGTATAAATCCAAACTGAGTCAGGCCTTACATATATTTTAAATTTGGTTTAGACCATTACAAATCCCATTAGCCTTCAAATTTGAGACTCCAGATTTACTTCACATTAATATTAACTACCATATTTATTGAGTATCAGTCTAAAACACCACAGGCCTCATTCTCTTTTTAGTTACATTCATGTTAATCAGGAGAAAAAGAGTTATACCCGTATAAATCCACTATATGAGAAATCTGGCCCAGTTCCAAAAATCTTGTCATTTTGGAACCATGTGTATAGTCCATGCCAATAAAAGATTCCTGAATTGAAAAGAATTGAAAGGTCACAGAAGTGAATGATCTCTTCATGCAAAGGATGTTATGTAAAACCTTCATTTTAATGGGAGCACAGGCATGGATGTGATCTTATGCTACCTATGATGTTTAACTGGAACTACTTCCTTACAAAATACAGTATATGCTGTGTTTATTTTTATTCCACTAAATCTAGACAGTTAGGTTCTTGTCCTTAGATATTTATATCCTGGAATGACAACATTCAAGTGAACAAAGGCTAGTGTTTAGAAGACAAGTCCCATAATCACATATCCTACCTACTAGATCTTAAGACATGTATCTGTTTGAAATACCTAAGGTCCATCATCCTGGTTTAGCCCAGTCCCAACTATAACATTTTGCAATATGTAGTACTACACATACATGGAGTGAAATATTACTATACCAGTTGATCCAGTTTAGATCAGTTCATATGGATGGCCTTAATAATCCAGAGTTCCAATAGCCACTCTCTATATTTATGGATTGATAGGTGGACTGGGAATAATTACAAATGTTCTGGGAGTCTGAACACATTTTCCTTATTTTGGTCAAGATTGTCAGAACTGACACATTCATATTTATGATTTATTTTTAGTGTTGAAATTCATTAGTTTAATAACATTATACCCTCCAATAACAAGGCTTTATTCATTTATTTTGACATTTCCATAGACTTTCATTGCAATTGTTTTGCCATCTCAAAACATATCATAATGAGACTCAGTAGGGGAGCCCCTTGGTAATCTTGCATTATAATTAAGCATGCCATACCTCGACTTCTACTTAAGCAGAACCAGAACAAGCTATAGCATATCAAGCAGTTTACGCATGCCTCTAACCTAGAAGTCATTTTCGCCCAACTCTTAAAGAACTCAGAACTCAGAACCAGATGTCACCAGTAGCTTGATGATAATCTCTCTTGTTATTTCATATGAACCAATACCAAGGCATCTTTTCCTCTTCTTGATTACATATGGTCAAAAAGTTCAGTTGCAAATAAATAGCTGTCCTCTCCTCCCTCCCCCAGGCATCATTTTACACTAGGTAATACTAGAGTTCTGTTCAACATATCATATAACCCAATGAAGCACAACATAACCTGTCCTAGCCTAATGTAATGGGATAAGATGCATTGGAAATCATTTTCAAAATTCTCTCTCTTTCAGCATGGGTACCTGCTATTGATTTAGGTGGAGCCCAATACTGAATTAGTGTTTTTCAAGTAAAAAATAATTTTGATGTAATAAAGACACCCCTTCACTGCACCCACAACCTTTATTACTTACCTGCCCGACTGTGGCTTGTTAGACGTGCTAAAGTTCATTGCTTTCTTTCCAGCGAAATAACTTGCATATATTTTTTCATTACCAGTTGAACCTCTGTGGTTTGGCAACATCCATGGTCCAGCATGATTTTAGTGATCCAAGTGACCATTAATCATGGGTGTGGCCAAGTTTCTTCGCAGTCCCATAAAGAGTGTCTATAGCCACTAGTCTTGGCTCAGAGCTCTGTGCTGTTACTCAGCTCTAATTTACCCCTAAATATCTTCTAAGAGCCCAGTAAACAGTGGAAGTGTTGGTAATGCTGCTAGATGACATTGACCTACCATGGTTCAGCAAATATTTTGATTCGGCACTGATCAGATCCCAAGGGTGCTGGACTGGAGAAGTTCAATCTGTACTTAAGAACGAGTTTACTTAATTCCTGCACTTTTATTGAATTGAACTGAGTATTCAAACTGGGAGTTGCAGTCCAGCCCAAATGACAGCTAAATGATATGGAAATAATAAAAGAAGTTTCAAGTCACTTAGTATATTTAACACTGCTACTTTCTAAATTCTGTAATGCCAAAAAAAATTATATATCAGGAAGATGACCAAAAAGCCTTCAAGTCCATGATTGTGTGTGTGTGTCTAACAGATGGACAAACTGGCGTTCCTAACAAACCATAAAGCCAGCAGAGATGCTCTCTGGCCATTAATGCAAGTACCATGGCAAAGAAAGGGCAACATAATTTACTGGGAATCAGGGCCAGATGAAGAGGCCCTATGCTATGTCAAGTGTAAGAGGCCCCACATCATTACCAAAATTGTGTATTATTCTAACAGACAGGACAATGAAAAATAGAAAAAAATTAAGTTTTGTATTTGCATATATACCAGTGTACAGGCAAAGACAACTAAAAACTAGTAATTTTTTGTAATTAGAGGCCCCGCATAATCTGGAGCCCTAAATTCTATCATACATAGTTTGTGCATAAATCTGGCACTGCTGGGGATCAAAAACTGTTTCACTAATAAAATTTTGGCACTGTAGATTAAGGAGAGAGATATAGATTTTGACCATGTCATATTGACCAGGGAAGGGGAGCAACATAAGGCAATTTCTCTGCAACCTAATTATGAAAATACAGATAATACAGAAGGACAGAAGCAGTATTAACCATGACACAAGGGAGAGCTATAGTCTGAACCAGGAACCTGGAACTGAAAAGCCTGTGCAAAGATCCAATGAAACACATGATGCAGCAGAAACATACACTGTTCACAGGTTCTCTGTAAGTTTTTATCATGATTGACAGTTTCCAGGGTTATAAGCACTGGCTGCATTATTTTTAATATATATATTACAGTGATCTAATTATCCTAGTGATCTTTATCGCTGTGATTGCCAGAGAATTACTGTACATACTGTTTCAGTGTCATCATAAAATCCTGGGTTTTTTTCTTCAAATATTATTTGTCCCTCCACAGTGTGTCAGTGCCAATACCCATATGCCTAAGCTGAACACCATTGGAATGCAGCTCTCTCTTCCAAATGGGCTTTGGACTAAGCTCACCATGCCATCAGGGCAGAATTTCTGATACCATTATGCCATTGCAACAGATGCCTCTTTGAAAGAGGTGCCACACCATCCTTGCTGCCTGCTCTCCTTTATTCTGTGCGTGTCACTAGTTTGGGATTAAAGAAGAGATCCATCTGAGAATGTCATTAAAAGCGGTGTGTTTCCAACCACTATCTGCACAAACAACTAAATACTCCTCAAATGGCTGGTGGCTTATATGGAACTTGACTACACTACATCCACAGAGAAAAATTGTGTTACCAATTATACACGTGAAAGTCCAAAGTAATTCCACTGACTTTGAAGGCATACAATTGTATTCAACATGAACCTCTAATCATAGTATTCCTTGTGCAGATTGTACCTCCAAAACCTGGCATTCTCTGGTCCAGCAACATCTGTCATCTGGCAGGGATGCTCCTGGGCTAGAGAGCCAGCAGCCTGAGAGCAGGAGAGCCAGCTGGGGCAACAGGGTCAGCAGCTTGGCTGAGAGCAGTGTGAGACCAGAGACAGAGTCCTGAGGAAGCCTATAGAAGCCCATCTTGGGGTAGCACAGGGCCGGGCCAGAGTCCCTCTGTAGCATGGGTCAGCACAGGGCTGGAGCGCTGTGGGAGTCCCCGGGGAGCTCAGGAATGTGGTCAGAGCCCCATGGTACTGTGGGACCAAAGTCCTCGACCACAGGGCTGGAGCACTGTAATAGCTCCTGAGAATGTGGGGCTGGATCTGAGACCTACAGCAATGCGAAGACAGCACCCCACAGCAGCCCACTGTAGTGCAGGGCTGGGACTGGAGCCCTGCAGCAACCCCAGGGCTGAAGGCCCACAGCAGCCCCCTGGAGCACAGGGCCAGAGCAGGAGCCCTGTGGCTGCCCCTGCATGCGTGGGGCTCGAGCCCCAGAGAAGGAACTGGCGCCTCTGCTACCCACAAAACCAGCAGCTGGGCAAGCAGCTCAGCCAGGTTGGTGGGGGGAAGGGTGAGGCAGGATGACTGCTAGGGCAGCCTGCCAGCTGCAGGCACTGTGTTTTGGGAGCCAGTGGCAGGAAACTTCCCCTGCCAGCAAATTCTCTCATTCGGGACCAGCCAGGTCCCAATGGTGCTGGATCAGGGAGGTCCAATCTGTAGCAAAATAATTGACATTTAGAAGCAAATAGATATGCCACTTCCATTTTCCAAAGATTGATTTTTTTTCTTCAAACGGAGGCATCTGGGAAGATGTAGTCCTACCCAAGAAGAGCCAGACACACATAAACCAATGGGGCCTGTTCTGAGGCACTGTGGCAGTTTACACGAATACAGATGAACATTGAACCTACCCAAATCAGAACATTTAAATTCAATTCAATGAACCAAAATATTTCAAATGGAAACAACCTGGCTTGAAACAAACTATTTCATATTGAGTTTTCAGACTAGAAATTTTTCCTGTACAAAATTCTGATTTTGTGGAAACAATATTTTCTACATAAAAATTATTGTAATGGATTTGTTTTTCAAGCAGGTCTACTAGATCTTCTTGGAGAGTCTTGTTTGCTTACCAATTAAAACACATTTTAATTTTTACTCCTGTTAGCACTGCAAAACCAATATAAAATGAGCCAAATTCCTTTTGGCCCATGAAATTATTATAATAATTCTCAGATAATTTCCATTTTAAGGGTAAAACTCTTCCCTCAGTTACATCTGTAGTAGCCCTTTGGAGATAAATAGTGTAGTACACAGCTGGGCAGTGCCTGTGGGCAATCAACATAAGCAAAATGTTCCATGGTCCAGATTAGTTTAATGGACCACATGCAGCTCATGGGCCACAGGTTACCCACCGCTGGTGTAGCAGCAAGTGGTGCGGCTGAGGGGAGAATTTTGTCTATAGATTATTAGTGATTATGAGGATTGAAACAAAGAACCTAGCATGTCTTTTGGATCCTGAATTCAGGCTTAAAAGCTGGCGATGAGAAAACTATTTGTAAACTGTATATGAGATGCAAAGTCAACTAGACACACGCAATATGGAACATCAAGGTGTTTTTTTAGAGAACTGCATGAAGAAGCAGATGGTATATGAAATGGACACTGTACAGTTTTTATGAAGTCATATCATTTTTTAAATACTGTTTTCTGTGCTTGTAATTGAATGGTCAAAGAAGGCTTCGTGCAAGCCTTCCTGGAGATATAAGGTCCATTGTCATATTACTAAACTTTCATAATCTAAATTTGAAACTAAATAGATCTCTTTTCATTTTGCTAAAGCAGTACATGTCTTGTTTTTCCAGGGCCGTGAAAAGAAATCATCCCCATTAACTTCAATACACAAGGACCTCTCTCAAAATGCCTTTTTTTTTTTGGCTAGGATTTTCATGATTGTTTTGTATGTTAGTGGCTGCGTACACAATGTGTAAATAAATGTGACAGACTATGGATCAGCATTTGAATAATGAACAACTTCAGTACCAAAATAGCTATAAGGCAAAGCAAAGGCAAAATCCACAGCACCAAAGATAAGCACTAATCACCACTCACATAAAAGATTGATTCAGTTATAAAATATGGGTGTTTCACAACCATTAAATGAGTTATGCTATCAGGTTACACAACCGCACTATCACAGGAGGGGTGCACACCCTCTTGATTTATATTGATACGTTCCACCAACTCATCTTAGGGTCTTTGTTCACAGCAAAGTTACTGAAACTAAAAGCAAAATGAAATTCTGAAACTAGACCCATGCTATGTTGCTCATTTTGGAAATAAATATTAAAACTTTTTTTTTTTTTTTTTTAAACCAGAAGCCCATTCTTTGCTGCTCTTTTTTCATGGTTTATAACATTTCACTTATCCAATCACAGTGCATAAACGATATCATATGACTTAGGTGACCAACCACATGGCATAAATAATGAGAAAAATCAAAGCAAATAGTCCCTTAATGACTTTTAAATTAAAAGTTATTCATTGAAATTACTTTGTGAACACATGTAAATAATGAGTGCATTCACAAAAGCCAAGAAAGGTTCATGAATGATTCACAAATAGAACAAAGGACTAAATTCATAATTAATAATTTTTAAATTAATAGTTCAATCATTTCTAATAATTATTGCTCTTACATGCATGAACAGTAGTGATCTGAGTTACTTACCAAGTAACCACATAATACAAGATGGTATTTTATAATAAACCCAAGGGAAATCATCATAACCATGTAGTAAAGCACATTGCTGCAGTTGAATTATCTCATGAATAACATGATCAATAAGCTGTTTCACCACCCTATTTCATTTGTATATAACTTTTTTTTTCCTTCATGTGGTCAGGCAGGTAATCTTTCCTGAGCATGTTCACTGATGGGCTCTTCAAAGTATATTTCCTCACGCTATAGAAGTGGGCTGGAGGCAGTATCTGGCTGATAAAGCTCCTACAACTCTAAATGGAGCTCTCAGAATAGCCTCCTTTTAACTAGAGCGGGTCAAAAATTTCCCAACAGAACATGTTTTCCATTGGAAAAAAATGCTGATTCAATAAAACTAAAACATTAATGGAACATATTGATTTCATTTCATTTTAATAGGGTATTATCCAAATGTTTTGTTTTGACCTTTTTCAATTTAGATTAGATTATAATACAGCAAACAAAGTTGAACTTATCACAAAGCTAGAGGCCAGGGTGTGATGTCCTCCTGCCTCCAGCCTTCCCCTCATCCAAACTGGCAGCTAGGTTGCACCCCTGGTTGGCACGTGAGGGAAATTGGCAGCTGAGGTGTTGCCCCTCCCCCCCCCCGTCTTCCTTGGTCCCCTCCCCACTGCTGTCTCTGGGTCAGCCCTGAGGCGAAACCATTGGCCTGGGTGCATGCCTCCCCCTGGCCAACACTGGGAAGAAGCTGACAACCAGGGTGTATGCCCCTCTACCTGGCTTTGGGCTGACCCAAGGAGAAGCCCACAGCCAGGGTGTGCAGTCCCACCTCTGCCCTAGGCTGGATCCAGGCAACATTGAGAAAAAATTTGTGCAATTTTTAAGATGAAAACACTCCTGGTCCAATCTGCCTTATTAAATTTACTTATTTATTTATTGACAAAGTAAGCACAGTTGCCTGTTGCAAATAATATTAGAATTTGTAATAAGTTTAATAAGGTTTTCCAGCATCATCATTCAGTTAGTGTCTTAGCTTAATAATCAGACAACTAATAGTAAATTTGTACAACAAACGTATGCCTCATACGGTTCTGTTATTTCCTTTCTGTTTTTCCCAACTCAGGTATGTACTTTCATACAACTGTTTAGCTTAAAAAATCCCAGCCAAGTTGTCATCTGAGTAAATAGAACACAATTCCTTTTGCTACATATCAGTTGGAACTGGCATAATGATGTGTTCTCCAGCTCAGTTTTACAGTCGCAATGACTAATTTCTTGAGATAGACAGAAAGTTCATTCAGGTAATTTTCATTCAAGGCACTGGCAGCTGTATTCTCGTTCTCCGTCTGTGTTTCACAAAAGTCTTCCAAAAAGGATGTCAAAGAAACACAATTAATAGGATGCTTGTCACTGAGTAATCTCAAGTTGTTACCAAGCAGAGGAACTCTTGCTGGCTAGGTAATAGCAGTTCCTCTCACAATCTCTTGTCCAGATTTTTCAGCTTCAGGAAATGACATCATGAAGAGAACAGGGCTTTTTACATAGTTTCTGCCAGGGAAAAGCCCTGTTTCTTTTCTTGGCAAAGCTGGTGTGGGCCAATCTTAAAGTAACCCATGTTTCCGGTGAAGATTTGAAATTTTGACGCAGAATACGTGTTGTGTCCCTTATCATCCAATCACAAAACAAGGTGCCATGTGGAATGTCCCAGAAGCTGGAGAGCCAGTTGCTAAACCAATGCTGATTACAGGGAGAATCCCTTCTGAGACAGATAAAATAATTTCCCTTATAAAGAGCAGTTGGAAACTGCAGGGATGGGAAGATGCTCAGGGAGAACTGCTAAGAGTGGCCAGGCTCCAGCTGAGTCCTTCCAACCAAGAAGGGCTAGGAGCAGCCTACTAATGCAGGAGAGACCCTGATGTGATGGGAAAGAGAAAGCCAGCAAACTCTGTCCAAGCAGGGGGCCATAGGAGTACGAAGAGAAATGTTTGTTCCTGAGGCTCTGAGTTTTATTTTGAATTATTTCTTTGAATAAACCTACATCCTATGGAAGGTTATTTTCACCCCATAAAAAGTGGAGGGTGTCTGTGCAAAGAGTCCTTTGAGGGAGAAATATTAGAAGGATGTGGCAAAGGCAACTTGAGCCATGATGCAGCCAAACTTGTTACATTCCCCCCTCCCCCTCTTTTTAAATCCTTGAAGCTTTGTCTCTGGAAAATAATCCATCATATTTGTGCACAACAACTTGGGCCATAAATAATATACCTGCTGGTTTATCTCTGGTCAGCAACCTACCTTTGTAAGTTGCATTCCTTAGGCTGCTCTCATGGCATATCTTTGAGCACCTTTACATCATCCTTTGCTAAGCTACAGCTTTTCCCTGAGCATTCTCTGCTGCCAGATGAAACATTCATTTTGAAGTCAGACTAGAGAATGCAAAGACTCTTGGTGGGTCTCAGACACGTGATCCAACACCAACTAGTTAGTAGGTTCCTTTGGTATGGTAAGCTGTCTCTGCAACTGCCAATCAAACAGCTATTCAGCTATATAGTCACGTAGGTCTTCGAACATTTGATAGGGTTCCTCTTAAAGATTTCCACTTTCCAAGGGCTGTCTCAACATACCAGCTGAGAATTGCTTTACTACAAAACACGCACCTTGTTAGAACTTTAGTGTCAGATAGATATTCACAATGATCACATTTTTCTATTTAAAACTGGATTGTCCATACTATTTACAAGACTTGAGTAGATTGCCATGACAACTCAACTTTTTCTAAATGAAGGAGTCCAGTACAGAATACTTTAAACAGCTTTTTAATTTTCCAAATAGTTTCCTAGATTTTAACATCTCTCTCTCTCTCTCTCTCTCTGTGGTATACAACTATAGCTTGGTCCCTACCAAATTCATGGCATGAATAACACATCATAGATATTAAAATCTAGCCTCCCTCCCTTCATGAAGTCTGGTCTTTTGTGTGCTTTTGCACTATACTATACAGATTTCAGGGCATTTTTAAAATTGGGGGTCCTGACCAAAATGGGAGTTGCAGGGAGGATCACAAGGTTATTTTAGGAGGGGCCATAGCCTTACTATCCTTATTTCTGTGCTGCCTTCAGAGCCTGGTAGCTGGAAAGTGGCCACTATTGGCCAGACACCCAGCTCTGAAGGCAGCACCCTCCCAGCAACAGCACAGAATAAAGGGTGGCAATACCATAACGTGGCACCCCTCACTTCTGCACTGCTGCCTGCAGACCTGGGTGACCAGAGTATGGTGGCTGCTGACCAAGGCTATGTCTAGACTACAAGCCTCTTTCAAAAGAGATCGTCTGGATAGCGACCACTTAAAAAAAAAGCCGCTTTTTCGAAAGAGTCTGGATGCTCTTTTTCAAAAAAGCACTGTTTGCGTTCAAGAACTCCTTATTTCTGAAAGAGCACTTTCGAAAAAATGTGTTATTCCTTGTAAAATGAGGTTTACTGCAGTCAAAAAACCTGCTGTTTTTTTTTTTATTTAATTTCAAAAGAACACAGTGGAAGTCTAGATGCAGGTGAAGTTTTTTCAAGGAAAGGCCAATTTTTTCCAAAAAAACCCTGTAGTCTAGACACACCCTAAGAACCCAGCTCCATAGGCAGCAGTGAAGAAGTAAGTGTGGCAATACCATACTGTGCCATCCTTAATTCTGTCCTGCTGTTGGTAGAAACTGTCTTCCAAGCTTGTTTTTAGGCCAGCAGCTGCTGCTTTTAAGACGCCGAGCTCTGAGGGCAGTACAACTGCCAGCAGCTGCACAGAAGTAAAAACAGCAGTACTGCAACCCCTCCTACAGTAAGCTTGACTCCCGCCCCCCCCCCCCCCAACAATTCCTTGTGGGTCAGGAGCCCTATATTTGCAACACTGTGAAATTTCATATTTAAATAGGTGAAATAATGAAATTTACTATGGCCATGAAACTGACCAAAACGGACCATGAATTTGGTAGGACTCTTACCATAGCAATGTTTTATTTCATGTCACAGTAACTTGATCTACTATATTCAGGTTCAGAACTTTGAGGTTTAATGCACAAGGACTCTATTTCATGTGGGTAGAAGGGACAGCAGCCATGTGCTCCGGGATGCAGCTTGCTTTTCATCCCATTCTCCAGATGTTAAGGGAGTGAGGAGAAAGTACTAGCATTCCGTGCCTGTCTCTCTCACCTGGCTGGTGAAGGGCACTCAACCAGAGGCAGGCATGGAATGCAAGTACTTTCCCCTCACTCCCTTAGTATCTGGGGAATAGGATGAAAAGCCAGCTGGGTTTGGGAGTGCATGGCTGCTACCCCCTATACTCCCAAAATGGTGCCCTTGTTAATACATACAGTGTAAAAGAGAACGCCAGTTCACAAATTAGAAGGATTTGTTGCGTAGCATGATTAGCTGTTACTTTTTTATGCCTTTTTAAAATATGGGCTTAGGTTAGGCAAAGATTATTGGTACATGTAGGTGTAAATATAATCATTGATAAATCGTCTTCGTCATCAGTACAACACATTTTGCACACTTTGTAGATATGTGCACTTGCACCAAAAGCATACTTACACAGGATAATCCTGCCCTCAGAAAAGCACCCTATGTGAATGTTCCTATTTCACATTGCAGTTTATGTCTATAAAAGGGATTAATATATTTTCAGTGAGGTGCTGTAAGGTATAAACCTTGATTTATACCTATCATCCTGGTACAAATTATTTACAAACCAGGCTAATAGGAAAATATATCCAATTCAGCTGAGGACAATTCATGCTGAATATTATTCCTGGAAACCTCTCTCATCTGATCTGCCTTGTGTTTAATGGGTTCTTTAGTCTCCCAAGATAAGGTCTGAAGGCTTAGTGGTTGGAATCTAATGAACCCAAATGACTGATGGTTGTCTTCCATTATTATGATAAAAAATTCACACTTGCTTTGTTTGTTTTGAGAAACATCCACGATGCTGCTCCAGAATTGCAATATGTTAGTAAATAATACGGAAGTACCACCTGCTGTAGCTTTTTTGTTTGTTTTTGAGAATAGAACAGAAAGTATCAAATAACAGAATGTATTAATTATTGATAGACTGTGATTCTGACCTTTAGAATAGCTTCTATGAGGCAATTTGGACATCTGCTTGAAAAAGAAAAGCACATATTCTAAATGGGAATTTATAACTTGATTAATGAATAAGGGGGAAATAACAATGCACTCAACTGATGGGGAGAGAGGATAAGGGAACAGAACAAAGATGTGTGTCACAGTACAAGAAGGAATCCTTTCTGGGTATCTGATTCCTCAGACAAATTGTATATCTGAGATGAGTTAAGATGCAAAGCAGCACCATCAAATGTTAAGGGAGCGACACAGTAAAAATGATGAGAAAATACTACCCATTAACATTGCCAGTGGTTTGAATGAAGCAGAGGCTCAGTATGTCCAGTTCTAGCTGATGGAAAGTAACATGAACAAATGAGTACATCAGCCAATATTTTCTACATTAAATGTTCTCTGAGTTCAGACACAGACAGTGTGACAATAGCTACGGGACACAAGCATAGGCTACAGATCTGTGTCACTGCTGAAGGCAGTCAGTCAGAAAAGTATGTTCAGCTTAAAGACATTCTCTTCTTGTGTTATAAATATATGGTGTTTAGATTTGGGGCAAATCTGTACTATAAGCTGCATATGTAAATTCCAGCACTAGACGACATGTCCTGACTGAACTCACATGCTAAAACTAGAAAGGGAAGAAATAGCTGCCTGAGAACATAGCTAGCCGTAGCTAGCTCATCCCATGCCTCTGCAGCTGTATTTCTAGTTTTAGCCCATTAATTCAATCAGTGATAGCACCTGTATGTCTGCTTGAGCTGGAATTTACACCTCTAACTCAAAGTGTAGACATAATCTTAAGGTTAGAGAGTTTAGACATGTAGTTTAGTTGGTGAAAATATTTTGAGTGAGGCTGTAAAAATCAAAAGATAGTTTATTTGATAGTAAACAACTTGTGATTTCAGAGTAATGATTAGTCTTATTACTATTTATTATTTGTATTACACCACCACCTAGAGGACCCAATTGAAACTGCAGCCCTGTTGTGCTAGGTGCTGTGCAGATGAATGTTAAGAGTTAGTGTTTGCCATGAAGACAAGAGAGAGAAAAGGTGGGGAGAAAGGCTATTTGATTATCCCATATTTGAGATGGGGAAGTGAGACAGATAAACGTGAAGTGACATGCTCATAATCACACAGGAAATTAATAGACTCTCTCAAGGCTCACTCCAGAGCAGGGGTGGGCATTGCCATTCGAGGCCAATGCAAGTAGCAGAAAGCGGTGGCCCATTCTGCAACACTTCCTGCTGCTCACATTGTCCGCGAACAACAATTTGCAGCCAACCAGAGCAGCGATCCTCCGATACCTATGGAGGTGCAGGTAAACATAGTGGTGCTGGCCCGCTAGGGACTAATCCTGTGGACAGCCATTTTCTTATTACCTACCCCTGTTCCAGAGCAATAACCACAAAATAACCTTCTCTTTCCTTCATGGATTTCCCCCAGTGGTTATACATACCTAGATATAGATATAGATATCTACTCCCATTCCTACTCCCATTGAAAGACAATAACAGCTTTTCCATGAGAGCAGGCTGTCCCTCCTACTACAGTTTGTGAATTGATTGCTTTCCCCTATGTATAAACCTGTAAGATATCAATCTTATTTATTTTGGAGATGGCTAATCTAACACAACACTTGCATTTTTTCAGTGATGCTAGTATTTAATAAGACTATCTTTCCATGTATAGTGTATTCACGGAAAAATGCCATTATTCCTTGAATAATTTATTCACCAGACAAATTACTGTACTATTCAATTAGATCCATAGCTAGTAGAATAACACCTGATTAATATATCTGACATATCTATTATTAGTCAATGTGAAAACATGTTGATGTTATCTGTTCTTTCATTCATCTTTTGTGTCTTGTGATTATCCTCAATTGTGAGCTCTTTGCATAAAGGCCTTTTTAAAAACATGTTTTTACAAGGCTTAAAACAATCTATGGATCTAAGTACTTACACAGTTACCATTGCTGTGGGATCTAAACACTTCATGGTCTCAAATGTATTTATCCTCATACAACCTATGTCAGGTAGGGATCTGCTATTATCTCCATTGTACAGAAAGGGAACTGAAGCCCATAAAGATTGAGTGACTCCAAAGGAACTCCATGGGTACGCTGTAATAGAGCAGTGAATTGAGCATGGGTCTTTGAATCCCAAGCTACTGATATAACCCCTTTGCCAATCTCTGATTGTGGCCTTTAGAGGCTACTATAATACCTAAATTAATGTCCAAACAATTATTTGACTAGTTCTCTTGTTCACTATGACATAGTTTGCTACTTGATAAAGAAACAAAAAAAAAAAGTATTTAAAAAAATAATCTGTGTCTAGCTTTTTTATTTGGAAATAAGGGACAGGATGCATATGGAGCAAGTTACCTCAGGAAAAGTGATGATGTAATCCCCATTAGATGAAGTATCATGATATGTCATTAAAAGCCATGGGGATGTTTAAAGGAATTAATTAGTTTACAGTTTCCAGGAAAATGTTCTTGAGTGGCAGGTGTTCTGTGAGCCATATGTAGAGCTGACTGCCCCAACACAATTGCAAAACCACCCGCCAGGAAAAAAATCGTGTTTATCTGCAGAGAAAATAGATATGTAGAGCTGAGCTGTTCTTTTCAGACTTGTGTGCCTGGCAAATCACTTAACTCTATCATTTCCATGGAATCATCCAGTGAGACTGGAAAGCAGGAGAAGCCAGGCCTTTTAACAGATGCTGAGAGCATTTGTTTTTCCTCTGATTTAGTAGGTATGGAATATTCCTGCTCCAAAGGCTCTAAACAATCCAACTGTTCATCATCAGAATTCAATATCAAATTCTGCTGTCAGTGAAGTTACTTTGCAGGTATACTAATCTTATTCAGACTCATAAGCTTTCTAAATACTTTTGCTGACCTAAAATCTACTGTGACTTACACCAGTATAAATTTCAGTTATAAAAATTAATTTCCGTGAGCTTATTCCAGATTTACACCAGAGCAAAAAACAAACAAACAAACGGTTTAATCCAGCAAATATTGGCAGCTTATATTAAATGCATAATCATAATATATATGCTTTCTAATATAAGGCATCATATATAAGGAGGTTCAAAATACATTGTTAGATTTCTTTATATGCTGTAGTTGCTGACAGGGATAATTTAGGTATCCTTCAGCATGCAGAGATGGGCTAGATAACTTCTTGAGATTCTTTCCAGACCTGTATTTCTAGGATTCTGTTTTTCTAATACAGCTCATTGGAACGTTATTTTTCAATATCAAGGAGTACAAAATCACTCCTATTAATTGCATCTGATGTAGATTTAACTAACTTTTGGGAGAACCCTACTTTTGGAGACTACAAAGAGATAGGGCCTGCACATCGGGAATATGTCCACTGAAAAGTTAAAAAGTAGTGTATTTGTGTAAAAGTGCCATTATGAGAGGACAATCAGGGTTATTTAGCTCAGTTTTAGGCCTCAGATAGGAAACACGCATTCAATTCCCTTCTGGATTTGAACTTCAGTCTCCCTCATTGCAGGAAAGCAGCCCAATCTAGTATGGGACTCTCTCAACATTTCCGCTGAAGCGGTTTCACTTTTTATAACTATATAATTATTGGAGCATGGCCATGGGTCTCCTACATAAGCACCTCAGCCTACAGAGTCATACTCACTCTCCCAGTTGTCACTGTGAATAGCAGTTAATAGCAGAAAGAGTTGGAATGACTCTACAGCCTGGCTATAGGGCATTCACCCTCTTATATTGGTTTCCAGCTTTGGGAACTCTAAACAGCTTTCTGCCCCCATTACCTTAACCATCTTATCTTTCTCAGGCCTCTCCGTGTACTCACTGCCTTCCTTCTTTTTGCAGATTGCTGATTCCCAGAGTTGTTTAACTCACAGTGCTTTTCTGTTCCTCTCTGCTTGGCTCCCCACTTCCTGCTCCTTCTGTCCCCATCAAGCCTCGTTTAGCCACATGATGCACAAGTTACCAGACTTCACTCCTTTCGTCCACCTAGAATAAGTGTTACATAGGTGCAGCTGGACCCCAGTCCTCTCAGTGCACCAGCTCACTGGGGCTACAAATGTTTTTTTTTCACAAGCTATATCAATACACAGCCTATGCCAGCATTACTTATGTGCAAATAAACCACCCTAGCTGAGTGACACAAGTTACACTGATATCGCTTTCACCAGACAAGCTGCAGCTGTGCAATTGTATCACTACAGCTGCGCCGCTGCAGCACTATGTACCTAGACATGGCCTTGTGTTTGATTTCTAGCCAACTGGTTAAAAAATATGGTGAACATGCAGTCTGATGAATGAAAATCAATATGCAACGACTAGTTTTCTGGATGGAAACCATCTGATCATAAGCAAAATACTTAGAGCTATTTTTGGCATCGGGCCTCAGCGTGTATAACAAAATCGCTGCCAAACAGATGTAAAATATAACCATTCTGATGCCGTGATGTTTTACCGTACTGTTGTAAATGGTTATTTGACTCTCACTATGTGGACAGAGAGGATGGCAGAAGTACACCTTTTAAGGCATTATGATCACTGGCTGTGATACTTTGTTGGAGGCACTTAAGAGTTAACTAAACTGATAGGACAATGACAAATTCCAACTGGCTCGGAGAAACCAAAATGTATAGTAGACGCAGGAACTTTGTTTTGAAACCAAGATGATTGAAACACAGTGCTTTGAAAAGTCTGGTCTCCATCTGTTAGTCAATTGGTAGTCTTTTCCATTTCCTCACATCCCTTGCCACTTCACAAAATATTGGGGGACGCATATTATTTATTTCAATTTAAAATGATAAAAAGACACCAGCCAAGTCACTAAGCTCCCTGACACATCAATTATAAAATACAGTGAAACTGCTGCCATGTTAAAATAATCATTCCAACAGGAATTCAGCAATACTGCCAGCCACCTACAAAAATTCCTTCTCCCCCACTTCATCGTTGTGGGAGAATGAAGCTCAGACTCCCTCCAACACACATCTTATGCAGCATGATAGGAGGTCACCAAAGTCAAACTATTTAGGACCAAGGAAGGAGCAAGTTTCAGGATCCTGAAGCCCTCACACACAGGTGGTTGGTGCCTCCCTAGAGGAACAATCTAAAGGGGAGGAGCAGTGACCCCTGCCATGCCCAGCCCAGCCCAGCCCAGGGCCACTGTACTCTCCCTGTTCCACATTACCTTCTCTTGCTGAGTCTCTCCCCCGGCACATTCAGCCACTGTTCCGGACACGCTGGGCAGGGAGCGGGACAGAGCCACTTTGCCTAAGATAACCTGCTGGGGAGGCAGCGGCAGCCCTCTCCCTCCCTGGACTTGGGTGCCAGGGATAGGAACTGAGTGAACCAGAGTCTCCCTCTAAACTGCCCCCCTGGCACTCTTAGCCCATGTTCCAGGCAGCTGAGCCCAGGCAGGCAGTTGGCCACCTCTGCCTCTGAGTGAAGCTCTCAGGCAGACGTGGCTCCATCGCATTCCCTGCCCAGCTGCCAGGGAGAGCAGCTGGATGTCCGGGGCCACGGGGGAGGGGAGATAAGGCACAGAGATATAAAGACAGAGCCCTTCTCCCTTCCTACCCACAGCAGGTGACATTTTTTGAAGGGGCATTTGACCCTGCATGCCCACCTGACACATCACCTCTGCCCTTACAATGTGCTGCTAGCAATTCCCTGTCTTCTATAATGAGGCTTCAAATGCACACACCCCTATTGATCATAGCTGTGCAAGGATGGCTCGGGAAGACAGGAAAATGATTAGCTAGGCCAATCTCACTCCACTTAGGTCTTCATAGGTTATAACCAACACCTTTAAACTCCACCAACACACCTCTGGACAGTCAGCATGGACCCCGGAGCACCAGTGCCACCGAGACCCCCTTTCGATAAGGAAGTTGTTGTGTTCTGCACGAGCTTTAGTCTGTGAAAGTATAGGCACAGTACAACAGCCCAAAAGGAAAGGCTGCATCTTCCTAGCCAGATGCAGATGGTACAAAGCTACTAGATTGCTGATAGTCCAAAGCCCTGTAATAACACTACTGGAGGCTGGCCAAGTAATGTACAGTATCACAGCTCTTAAGTGCAAGTGAGGCTCAAAGAATTGACCCAAACCTCCTTTTATTTGTATTTGGAGTAGATTAGCCTTGACCAGGCAATATTAGCCAAGCATCTTCCTCACTAATCAGCTAAGGTTGTAACCATTCATAGTCATTTCCAGAAGACTCTAGGCACTGTTTTGTCATGACTTCCCAGTGCTGACTTTGAGAGGGCCCTTCCACTGTCTGTGCACTGGAATTGTAACTTGGCAGAACACTCAAAATGCCCAGGATTGGCCTTCACAGAGCCCCACCAACATGCATGTGAGGCAAGTAAGGACAAAAATGAGATGGGCAAGACTTGGCTCATGCTAAATAATGTGTATGGTATTTATCATCTCAGAGGCAGCTCTTATTAGCAGAGAGCAAAGAAATACCTTGCATAGCATAGAACAGGGGTGGGGAACCTTTTTTGGGTTGAGGGCTACTGACCCACGTTAAAATCATTCGGGGGCCACACACAAAAACCCCTCACTGATGTAGTGCCCGACTGAGAAGGAAAAAGACTCTCCCCACATTCCCCTTGTACAAAAGAGTCTGGGGGGGGGGGGCGGCAGGATGGGTCCAGCTTAGTAGATTTTGTGTGTTTCAGCCCCATAGAGGAGTAGCAGGGGGTGGGGGGATGTTGAGCATCAGCACAGGCTCTCCAGTGCAAGGGGGGCCCTGAACCTCAGGGTCCAGATCCAGGCAAGCTGGCCTAAGGTTCCCCACCCCTGGCATAAAGCAAAAATCCCTCTCCTAAAATGGTCTGTTCTTAGTGATGCCAACAGGGTTGCTACTTTAGATAATACAAAACATTTCTCTTAGACTTGTGAAAATGGAATAGTCCCTATGCCGCTAGTGTTGCCTTAAAACCACTTTTGAACCAGAGAATTCTTAGGATGGAGTAAGTTTTTATCAGCCTTTTCCCTCCTCCCCCATGTTCTCTTTTAACTATAGAGGAGGCAGGCTGGGCAGAAGATATTCAGGCAATTAACCTTCTCTCTTCATGGTCTATTGTTTCCTTTCACAGTTCCCTCTCTCTTCCCTAGGTTTTAAGTTTCCTGCTTCTGGCTGCTTCTTTGCATCAGCAGCTGCATCTCTTAAGCAAAAGAGTTACAGAATGTAGGTCAGCCTATTTGGAGACGTGTCCCGCCCAAAGGTGGATTGAACCAATAAAAGAGGGCAAAGCCAGGAACTTCTCCACGTAATTGGTAGCTTGGAAGGAAGTATTAGGGAATCACTTTTGTAAGAGAGAATTTGGAGGAAGCTGAATGCCTTGCGCTGCTCAAGCCGTTTTCCTTTTGGGTCAGTTTGATTTTACTGTATTGCCTATTTATTATTTTAATAGTTCTCATTTAAGCACTATCACATATTTTGCTACTTCTCCATTGTTCAAATTTGCCAGGTTTCTTTGTATTTCCTTGGACAATGGTGTGAGGGAAAAGCCATCATCTATATATTCTACGGGGAGAAACATATTCTTTGAGTGATTTAATTAGTGGTGCTGGGGGTCAGTAAATCATGTTAGTATCTTGTAATAAACTAAAGTCTTAAGTCAACGAGGAAAGGAAACCATATAAACAATGCAGGAATTCTAAATTAATTTAATACAGGGCTTCCACGCCTCTAAATTGCTAATCACTTCATATGTATTGAATTTTTATTGTACAAAAGTATAGAAGATAAAAGAAAGATGCACAGATATAGAAGAGAAGGGATTTCAGTTCTATCCATGCTATATTTTATTTGACGGGGATCTAGTCAGTTAACTGCTCTGTGCCTCAGTTTCCTCTTCTTCCAAGTGGAGATATCAACCTCCTTGATAGTGTAGAGAGCTCAATTCATTCATGTTTTTTCATTACTTGGAGACCTTCAGATAGAAAATACTACACAATTACTGAATTCCTATAGGTATAGTGCATATGCAATACTTTTCTTGCCCTAATACTAGTATTAATTATGTATATTATGGTAGTGCCGAGGGGCCCCAATTGAGATCAGGGCCTCATTGTGCTGTGCAAATGTAAAGACAGTTCCCTTGTCTCACAGGATTTGCAGTTTAAAGATAAACCAAGTGAGAAAAGTGTGAAGTGATTTATCTAATGATACTAGTAAGGGCGGAGTTGGAAATCACACCCCAATCTCTGGAGGATTTAAGTTCCTCCATGTGAATCTTACCTGCTGCAATAGAAACAGGCAACTGGTTGCAATACCAATATCACTCTCCATCAAATCAGTTGGTCCTAGAGAACCTGTGGTATGGACCTAATTCTGAATGAGAATAGATGAAAGGCAGTAGTTGCAGGACCTTCAGGCACCTAACTGAAGATGAAGGTGGCTTTGTTGATGAATAGTGTAAGATAAAAGTGGGATATTTGACAGGAGAAAGGTGTAGGGATGGGAAAACAGGTGGTCAGTAGGACAAGTGAGAAAGTGTGCTGGGAAAAAGAATTTCCTGAAGCCGTGTTTCCATCACTATCTTGGAATAATGTACTAGCCACATTGGGCAAGAGGTTAACACATAAATAAGAATGCCCTGGCCATCATCTATAGGCTTAACCAAAAATTTTGAGGTGCCTAAAAAAGCTGTCTACAGACCCCGGAATGAAGGAGGGGGCAAGTTTGTCACTAATGGAGTCCATTGGAGAAATTGTTCAGGAACTAGTCAGCAATGGGAAAATATTTTTTCTGTAATATTGCCAAAATAAATGCCTACAAGGATTTTGTAGTCTGTTACATACAGTAAATGCTGGTCACATATATTAAAGCTACCCAGGGGTTCATTTAACCACTGTGCAGGACTCTTCTGAAAATTATGTGGTTTTTCTTCAGTTGTTAGCACTTTGCACTAGGAATGCTATTGCCACTCACCTGTCTCCTCTATACAAAAAAAAAAAAGGTCTGATTTTGCTACCAAAATGTTACTGCTTTGATGGAAGAGCTCTACCTGAACCCAAGCAAATGAGTTTTCTCCATTTGGTAATGTTGCTCAGGTGTGCAATCTCTACACCTGACTAATTCTTCAATTACACAATTGCATCCATGATGAGAAAATAAATGTTAATTGATCATCATTTACTTAGACTCATAATAGTGTAACAAAATGCCTTGCATGTCAAAGTGCTATTTAGGGATAACATCATCTACCACAAATGAAATGTGCAAGCTATTTAACGGTATACAGCATCTATATTGGGGGCGTAGGGCCACAGCATCCAGAAAGCCTGCCCGAGGAACCAACTAGGTTGCCGGCCAGAGCTTGCAACTGGCACCCTACCCCATCCCACACCCCAACCTCGAGCTTTAGGTCAAATCCTCTCCTACACCCAAACTCTCTGCATTCCTCCTGTACTTCTGCCCAGGTCACAACCCCCTCCTGCATCCAAATTCTCTCTGAGACTCTATGCACCCTGATACATCCTTCATCCAGGTCAGAATTCATCCTGCACCTAACCCTTTGCAGGCTCTGCTCCCCTTCCTGTACTCCAATTCCCACCCCCAGGTAACAGCCCCCTTCTTCACCCAAATTCCCTCTCTGATACTGCAACCCCTCCATTAATATCAAAGAAACACAAGGCCCATGATCACTTCCATCAAAAAGGATTGCCTACCCCTGAATTATATGCTAGAGTTAAGGTCAGGCAATGGGGGAAAAAGGCACTGGATCAAATCTGTCCTCAGTTACCCTTGCATAATGCCACTGCAGTTAGTCTGGATTTACACTGATATAAAGGAGAGGGTTATGAGGCCCATTGTGTGCAACAGAGGTATAGAGGGAATTTTAATCAGGAAGAATAGAAGTACTCACATTAGAAAGTGGCCAGGCCACACTGACTATCAATACTACTTTTGAGTGGGGAAAAAGTCATGGATCCTTTATAACCCGAAGTGATCAGAGAGAACATGTTTTATAAACCTTGCAAAGGAAAACATTACCAACTGCTTTGCGACACTGCACCAGGAAACTGCCTTGAAGGAAAGATTATGCCAAAGCTTTTTCTTATTGCACCTAGCAGCTCCTTGGAAGTCTCCCATCCAAGTCCTGACCTACTCCAAAATTCTTGACTTGTGAGGTCTGTCAGTATTTGCACAAAGATATGGGAGGCTGAACACAGTATATACTGAATGATTTTTCAGTGTAAGTAAACATAAAATCCAGTTTTACTGTCCATTTGGCACATTAGAATTTAATTCAGGAAAGCAACACATAGATATAAACATTCCAGACATCTAGTTGTGGATCGAAGCCTAAATCCTGTTTCTACAACTACTTATGCACACGGGTGGTTTTACTCATGTAAACAGCACCATAAAATTTAATGAGGTTATGCGTGTCAGTAGAGTTAGTTATCATGTGCTTAAACATTTGCACGACGAAGGCTTAAAACCATAATTAAACAAAAGTAACATCAAATGGGTCAGGCCAGCTATTTTGAATAAAATAACAGGCCAAGTTTAACATGCAGCATGCTAAAAAGTTAAGAGCTGTTGAAACAAAGAGCAAAACATGTTCACAGTTGAACAGTCTTAGGGTATGTCTAGACTACATGCCTCTGTCGCCAGAGGCATGTAGATTAGGCTACCCGACATAGTAAAATGAAGCGGCAATTTAAATAATCACCGCTTCATTTAAATTTACATGGCTGCCGCGCTGAGCCGACAAACAGCTGATTAGCTGTTTGTCGGCTCAGCGCGATAGTCTGGATGCATGGGTGTCGACATCAAAGGTATTTGTTGACCACCCAGGTAAGCCTCCTGGGATGAGGTTTTCCTGGGTGGTCGACAAATACCTTTGATGTTGACACCCGCGCGTCGAGACTATCGCGCTGAGCCGACAAACAGCTGATCAGCTGTTTGTCGGCTCAGCATGGCAGCCATGTAAATTTAAATGAAGCGGCGATTATTTAAATCGCCGCTTCATTTTACTATGTCGGGTATCCTAATCTACATGCCTCTGGCGACAGAAGCATGTAGTCTAGATGTACCCTAATACAGAACCCTTAAGAATTCTTTATGCATTTGAAAATTGATGTATTTCTACAATTGCTGTATGTAAAATTTCCTCAGCTCTTTTTCTTCTTCTTTTGTAATGTAGAGTGAGGTTGTGTATTTTACATGTTTGTGGGGCTATGTCTAGACTGCCGCTTTTTTCGGCAAAAGCTATGCAAATAGTTTTCCGATAGTTTTGTCAAAAAAGACTTTTCCAAAATTTGGCCCGTCTACACCGGGCCAAATTTTGGAAAAACCTCCACTTTCAGAACAGCCCTTCTTCATGGAACAAGAAGACAGGACTTCCAAAAGAGGGTGTCTGCTCTTTCACAAGAGCAAAACGTCTAAACATAGCCTGGCTTTTTCAACTTAATTATACCGCATAATTGTTCCTGATTTTAGAATTATCAATTATTTAAACTCAAAAATGGGTTTCTCCAAATCAAAACATACCTTGTTCTCACTGAGCACTGCTATAAATCATTACATAAGATGCAATACAGGGATGAATCAGACCCAAGGAGTTGGTAGGCCAAGTTTAGTTGTAATGTAAATAGTGGTATAGTACATACATTGGAGGTAAATTGGTCAGAAACCTAGACTTAGTGTGCCATAGGGAGATGGTAAAAAGCAGTGAGATAGAAGGAAATGTGTACAATGGGAGAGCAAAATTTAAAGAAAGAATGTATAACTCCTCCCCCCGCCCCCAATTTTATTATACACTCTCCTATTGGTTGTTTTTCCTGCTCAATCATGCCTTTCCACCTTCTCACTTTATGAATCACACACAAGTTTCTTCTGTTACTGAGTGGCAAATCAGTGCCAGGAGATTTCATAAAAAAGAACAGACCTAAACAGTTGCTATCTGCAGGTGGTTCCTTTCACTGACATCACAGTAAGGCTATCCCACCCTCCAGTGTGTACACCAGACCTCTTCTGGAAGGAACACTGAAGGACTGAGCATGTATAGAAATTCAGCTTCAGTTTTCTTGGGCAATTAATCTAGATATTAGTTTGCCCTCTCTTAATCCAGTTTCAGTTCTAAAGGGAGGAAAGACTAAGGGCTTTCTACGTGGCCATACAGCACAGACTACAGGACTATGAGTCACAATATGCAATATAGTGTTGTTCTGTAATTTTTCAGTGAAGACCATAGAATCAGAGGACTGAAAGGCTATGTCTAGACAGTGGGGCTATTTTGGGATACTGGAAGTAACCCAAAATAGCAATTCCACATCTTTAAACGAGCCCATGATTTAGATATAATGGGTGCACCATTAACTATGGTTAATGGACTTGTCAGAATAGTGCATAGTGCAAATTGGGTAGATTATTTTGAGGTAAGAGTGCTATGTAGACATACCCAATGGGACTTGCGGATCATCAGGTCCAGTCCCCTGCACTCATGGCAGGACCAAGCACCATCCCTGACAAGTGTTTCTCTAACCTGTTCTTAAAAATCTCCAATGATGGAGATTCCACAACCTCCCTAGGCAATTTATTCCAGTTCTTAAGCACCCTGACAGTCAGGAAGTTTTTCCTAATGTCCAATCTAAACTTCAATTGAAGCCTGTTATTTCTTGTCCTATTATCAGAGCTTAGGGAGAATATTTTTCTCTCTTCTTTTTTGTAAAACCTTTTGGGTGATTGAAAGCTGTTACTGTGTCCCCTCTCTGTTTTCTCCTTTCTATTCTAAATAAACCCAAAGTTTTCAATATTCCTTTAGGGTACATCTACACAGCAGTGTTATTTCAGAATAACGGACGTTATTCCAAAATAACATTCCACGTCTATGCTACAAGCACTTATTTTGACAAAATGTCAAAATAGAGTCGAGCTGAGGACTTCTTACTCCGACTCCTGTAACCCTCATTTTATGAGGAGCAAGGAAGTTGGAGGAAGAGTGCTTTCTTGGATTTCCTGCTGTGTAGAGAGCACCAAAAGCCAAAATAAGTTATTTCAACTAAGCTATGCAATTGATGTAGTTCAAGTCATGTAGCTTATTTCAGCTTTAGCTCTGCTGTGTAGACATGCAATTTATACGGCATGTTTTCTACACTTTTAGTCATTTTTGTTGCTTTTTTCTGAACTTTTCCCAATTTGTCCACCTCTTTCCTGAAACGTGACACCCAAAATTGGACACAATACTCTATCTGAGGCCTTATCATTACGTGGTAGACCAGAAGAATTACTTCCCTTTCCTTAATTTCAACATTTCTCCTAATAACTCTAAGATTTATTTTTTCAAGTTACACTGTTTACTTGTATTTAGGTTGTGGTTCACTATGACCCCTAGTTATCTTTCCTACTACTCCTTTTCTTAAGCTCTCATTTCCCATTTTGTGTGTGCGCAACTGATTGTTCCATCTTAAGTGGAGCACTTTGCATTTGAACTCACTGAATTTCATCCTATTTACCTCAGAGCATTTCTCCAGTTTGCAAAGATCATTTTGAATTATAATTGTATCCTTCACAGCACTTGCAACCCCTCCCACCTTTTTGTCATCCATAAACCTTATACAAATATCTAAATCACTGATGAAAATATTGACCAGAACTGGATCCAGAACTGATCCCTGCAGAACCCCACTTGCTGTGCCCTTTCAGCATGACTGAGAATGATTGATAACTGCTCTCTGGGAATGGTTATCCCATCAGTTATATACTCCCTTACAGTAACTCCATCTAGATCGTATTTCCCTGCATTGTTAATGAGAAGGTCATGCAGTTTGGTATCAGAAACCTTACTAAAGGCTAGATATGCCACATCTACCACGTCCTCTTCAACCACAAGGCTTGTAACCTTATAAAAGAAAGCTATCAAGTTATTTTGACCATATTTGTTCTTCACAAATCCATGCTGACTATTACTTATCACTTAATTATCTTCTTGATGTTCGCAAATTGATTCCTTAATTATTTCCACCATTATCTTTCCTGGTATAGAATTTAAGCTGATCTTCTCAGTGATCGTCAGACTGGAAGTTAGGAGGGCTTTAAACCGATAAAAGGGGAGTATAAAAAGAAGGACCTGAGCACCCTGCTAACACAAAATTGATCAAGAAATAAGAGGACATGAAGAAAAGAAAACTTTGTCTGTATATCAATGCTAGAAGCCTAACATCAAACAAGAGGAACTGGAATTGCTTATTTATGAACACAGATTTGATCTTGCTGATATTACTGAAACTTGTAAGGATGGTTCAAACTATTAGAAGGTTAAAATCAATAGTTACAACCTATTTAGAAAGGAACAGTTTCACAAAGCTGAAAATACGAATAGCCAAACCATCTAGGAGGAAGAATTTAATCAGAACAATGTGAATTATACTTGGAAATTGTTTAAGAGCACTTTGCTAGATATTACAATTGAGGAAGAAGGCCTTATTGCTTAAAAAAGACATGGTTTACAAGGGAAATGAAGGCAGCTCTAAAAATAATATATAACAGATGCAAGGAAGAGGAAGCTGACAGCAATGAATATAACTCAGAAGCTAGGAATTGTAGAAAATTGATAAGGGAGGGACATAAATTTCTGTTCATGGTCAGCAGACTTAAACTGCAAGAAGTGTTTTTAGTATGTTAGGAACAAACAGTATCCTGACAATAGTATTGGTCTATTACTACATGAAAATGGTAAAATTATCAAAAATACTGCAGAAAAGGCAGAAATATTCAATCAATATTTCTGTTCTGTATATGTGGAAACACAGATGGTGTAGTCTAATTACTTGAAGATAACAGTACTCTTTCTATTCCGTTTGTATCCCTGAAGTATGTTAAACAAAAACAACTAAAGTTGGATATTGTTAAATCAGCAGGTCCAGATAACTTAAATTTTAGTACAAGAATTTTAAAAGAGCTGGCTGAGAAAAACTGTCCCCTTAATTGGTGTTCTCTCTAAGATGTGCAGCAGCACAGCTTCACAGGTGGTTAATCAGTACTTCCCGATCAGTCAGCTCCCTGAAAGGAGCCCTGAGCCTCTGACTGGATGGGGCTGAATAATCAGGGCTCGACAATCTATGTAATCTACTCACCCATGTAATCTACTCGCCAGTCTCTCCTTTCCCCTGCGCCTCTTCTCCTCCTCAGCTTGTCAGCGGGCAAATTCAATATGCAGGGAGCCATTGTGTAAGACTTCTCTCCATTTTGAGCAATCCTGGCGAGTATCTCCCGAGTATCAACATCGATGTTGCACTTCTTTAAGTTATCCTTTAGCAAGTCCTTGTAATGCTTCCGTTGTCCTCCCACATTACAGTACCCTTCTTTCCGCTGAGAAAACAATATTTGTTTTGGGAAGTTATGGTCTGCCATCTGAATGTGACCAGTCCAGCAAAGTTAATGACAGATGATCTCTGCCTTAATGCCGGTGGTCTTTCCCTCTTTCAGAACACTAATATTAGTGCACCTGTCTTCCCATTTGATTTTCAAGATCTTGTGGAGGCATAATTGGGGATACCTCTCAAGGACATTCAAATGATGTCTGTAGGTTGTCCAGGTTTCAGACCCATACAATAGTGTTGGGAGAATGACAGCTTGATAGACATTTGGTATCTGTTTGAATGTCACGATCTTCAAAACCCTGTGCCATAAACGAGCAAAGACTGAACTAGCACAGCTCAGACATTGTTAGATTTCTACATCAATATCTGCCTTAGATGAAAGATAACTTCCAAGGTAGAGAAAATGATCAACATTCTTTAGTGCCTATCCATTGATTTTAATAGATGGGGCGCATGATACCTCATTTAGAGAGGGCTGATGAAGCACTTTGGTCTTCTTGATGTTGACGGTTAGAACAAGATATGTGTAAGCATCAGCAAATACATTCAATTTAGTTTGAGATCTCTCTCAGAATGGGCAAAAACTGCTTTGTCATCAGCATACTGAAGTTCCACAATAGATGTGGTGGAAATCTTACTCTTAGCTTTCAGTCTGCTAAACCTAAACAGCTTTCCATCCATACTGTAGATGATTTCAACACCAGCTGGGAGCTTCCAGGAATTAGGTATAAGGCAATGGCAATAAAGACCGCATACATGGTTGGGGTGATGACACAGCGCTATTTGACTCCTGTTTGTACTTTGAAAGGTTCACTCTGGGAGCCAGTGGTGCTCAGAACAGTCACTTTCATATTGTCATGAAGCAACTTTAGGACACGGATGTATTTATCAGACATCCAATCTTTGAAAGTTTAGTCCAAAGGGTATGGTGATTCACTGAGTCAAAGGCTTTAGTTAGATCAATAAAGGCCATGAACAGTGGTCGGTTTTGCTCCCAACACATTTCTTGCAGCTACCATGCAATGAAAATCATATCTGCAGTTCTGCAACATGGTCAGAAGCCACTCTGACTCCGGTAAAATTTCTTCTGACGGGGCAGAAGACAAGTTGCAAGGATCCATGCCAGAACTTTGCCTGCAACAGCAAGGAGAGAGATACCAAAATAGCATTCACTGTTCTCTTTATTCCCTTTATTAAAGAGGGTAACAAATCAAAGCATCCCTCATTTCACTGGATATCTCCGCCTTTATCCAGACTTTAAGGATAAGCAGGCTAAGCTACCAAATTAACTCTGGTCCACTGTATTTAAAGATTTCAGCAGGGATCCCATCTGGACCTGCTGCCTTGCTGTTCTTCATCTTCTTGATGGTATTGTATTCCTCATGTAAATTGGGAGGGTCTCCAAGCACATCCCTACTAGGTCATCGGGGGATTTGCTCAAGAACATGATCTGCAACCAGGGAGCTATGATTAAGAAGATCTTCAAAATGTTATTTCCAGCAAAAATTAATGGCTTTGTTGCCCTTCAAAAGTGTGGTTCCATCCTTAGAGCAAAGGGGGTTCATGCCATGACAAGCTGGTCCATGAACAGCCTTAATGGCACTAAAGAAACCACATGTATTATGGTTGTCCACAAAATGTTGGAATTCTTGCACCTGCTCAGTCCACCATTTGTTCTTGAGTTCTCTGGTTTTATGCTGGACTTCCGTCCTCGCCTTAGCATGGGCTTCTCTCTCTTTGTATTGCAATTTATATCAGTCTGCCCAGTACAAAATGCCATTCTCTTCTCATTGGCGAGTTGCTTGATTTCAACATTATTCTCATCAAATCTGTCATGATGCTTTCTGATTTGGTAGCCAATGGCTTCCTCACAGGTATTGATGAATGCTGCTTTCAGCTGGCTCCAGTGTTCCTCAATTTCTTCCAGAAACTCTGATGGAAGCTTTTCTTCTAAGACTGCTTGGAAGTGGTCATGCTTAATAGGGCCCTTCAGATCTCGAACTTTCAGCTTGCGCCTCATCTGCTTCTTTTGCAGCCTACATTTGGGGGCAATTTTAATTTTCATTCTGGATCGAATGAGGCGATGATCAGTCCAGCAGTCATCAGCACTCATCATTGCCCGTGAGAAGCACATCACTGCAATCTCGAGAACGAACTATGACATAGTGGAGAAGATGCCAGAGCTTTGAACGTGGGCATCTCCAAGATGTTTTCAACTTGCCCTTTTGTTGAAAAAGGGTGTTTGTGATGATAAGTTCATGATAAATGGAGCAAGTTCCATTTCAGTTGCGTTTGCCAACTCCTACATTCCAGATTCAGACCTGTGGAAAGGAAAGTCTCGTCCCACACGTGCATTGAAATCTCTCAGAGGAACCATCTTATTTTCTTTAGGGGGTCTCTAATAAAATGGCTTCCATTTGAGAGTAGAAATCTTCCTTTATATCCTGATCGGTGTCCATCATTGACACATAGGAACACACAATAGTGATTTGTTGGTTTTTGAGTTTCAGCTGTGTTAGTCTGTAACTGGAAAGTTTTCCTGTTGGTTTTCGGTGAGTCTCAATCAGCATGTCATAAGATGCTCATTGATGTCAACAGGCAGCTCAGAGAGGCACCTTACGAGCTTGCTCTTTTTAGCAAAGCCTTCTCTGTACAGTCAAGGTTTATCTAAAGATTTTTCCTTCCAGAAGTAAGTGTATTCTCCTTTCTTCTCCCTCACCTGTCCTTTATCAGCTCTTCTAGTTTTGGACAAGGCAGCAATATCAAAGTTAAACTGATTCAATTCATGGGCAATGATCGCTATAGGTCGATCTGGCCAGTCACTGTCAGAGTTGTCCATCAGGTGCATGTATTCCAGGTTCCAAAGTTGAAAAGTTTCTTACATTTTCAACCACTGGGATGGTCATACTGTTGGATGTGGCTATCCGGCCAAGAGGCAAGACTATTTTAGGGTACTTTTTCTAGCCCCTTCCCCATGTGGGGTGAGCAGAGCAGATCCTAAAGTGGACTGCTCTGTCATGGGTGCAGCTGCCGAGATGCTTGACCTCCCTCAGTCCTCAAGCAAGATGACTGAATTACACACCCATTGCCTTTGTGTCAGTCTGTGACTAGGAACTTTAAAACCTTTAATCTCTTCAATCAAGCAGAGAAAAATGTAACGCGATCCAAAAGCTGGAAGTTGAAACTAGACAAATTCAAATGGGAAATAAGTCGTAATTTTTTTTTAAACAGTGAGAGTAATTAGCCATTGGAACAATTAATTAATGGTCCTGGTGGATTCTCCATCACTGACAATTTTAAAATGAAGATTAGGGGCTTGTGTTAAAAGACATACTCCGGGAGTTATTCTAGGGAACATTGTATGGCCCGTGTTATTCAGCATGTCAGACAAGTTGATACCAATGTTCCCATCGGGACATGGAATCTATGAACAACAGGCCTAGAAGTCCTTTTTTGTGTGAATTTTTTCCATGATTACTGTGGTTCCCCACTGTTGCTTTTGAGTTCCAAGTACTGAATAAAAGGAGGGAGTGTGGTAGAATGTGTAGTACTGATGTATGAATATCACTAATGTAAATGTGTGGTTGCCTAATTGATTACATACACAGTAATACTTAAATTGAAGTAGCCCAGTTCAACCTTTTTTTCCCCCCATTTGCAGACCCCTACAATATTTTCAACAAAAGTGTGGACCCCTTTGGAAATCTTTGACATAAGTCTACAGACCCCTGCGTGTCCATGGACTATAGGTTGAAAACAACTAAACTAGGCCAAATGCATCTATTGGGTCTGCCTGAGAGATAATCCAATTAACAGAGTTCTCACTGAGGCTATGTCTACACTACGGGGGTTTTCTGGTATACTGGAAGTATATCAGAAAAACTCTGCTGTGTCCAGGGAACGCGTCTGCTCTTCTGTTTTTTTGTTGTTGTTTTTTGGTGGAAGAGCAGAGGTTCTCTTTAGGAAGTCCTGTCCTCCTTCTCCCATGAGGAAGAAGTGCTCTTCCAAAAGAGGAGGCTTTTCCAAAATTTGGCCCAGTGTATATGGGCCAAATTTTGGAAAAGCCTCTTCTGAAAAAACTCTTGGAAAAAGGTTTTGCATACCTTTTTCCTATAGATCATTGTAGTGTAGACATAGCCGGAGTAGCTGAAGTTGCAACTGAGGTTCTAGAATAAAAAGAACAAGTCTGGTAAGTGGACTAAAGAGAGTCTACAGTTTGAATGAGACCTAATGAACTAGGTTGCTTTGATTCTTCCAATTCAATATTGCTCACTGTATTGCTTAGAATAACCTCAAAATAAGAACTGAGTTCTCCTTCAGGAGTGTCTAAACGCTGCAATATGCTGGATTGCAAGCCAAATTTCTCACTGGAGTAAATGGCAAGTAAAAATGCAAGATATTATGAATAAAAATGGATTTGAATTAACAAACAAGAATGAAAACATCCTCAAATCTTGGGATAGTCACATTTTGAACTTAGTTGGAGAAGTGAATTCTAATTATGAGTCGAAGAACTATCATTACATTTTAATAAACAAATAACATGTCTAGTTGGAATTGTTTAAATCTTAGAATATTTTATATGAAAAATCAAAAGAAAAGGAGTACCCAGCTGATTTGAGTCTAATAAATAAATCAGCTAAACATAAAAAAATACACTTAAGTATGCATTTGTCACAAGCATTCCCTTGACTTTCTTAAGGCTCCCTTATCTTGTCTTAAGTCTTAACCAAATTACAGTCGTCAGAATCATCAGAGACACAAAATGAGGCTGTTTCACCAATTAAGGTTTATAAATAACTGCTGATATATTCACCTACAGCTCCAGTACATTGCATCAAGTGGTTAGGTTTTCATTTGTCATTTATAGGTATAAAGTGAAGTCTGAAGCATACTGTTTGTTCACAAACCACATACAACAGGAGCAATGAAGTGCATGCTTCTCTTAGGTAACCCTGTCATACCTTAAGAACAGAATGAGTCCAGATGTATCCAATTATTACCCAGCTCTTGATCAGCCAGCCTTACTGGTGTATTTTCAAAAGAAAGTTGCCATTCAATCACATGCTGGAAATATGTATGGCTTTCAACACCACATATACCCAGCTTTCATCATAAGATCATTGAAAAAGGAAATGGAGCACAAGCAAAGGAACCTCATTTTGGGGGAAGGTAGTATAGTCTTGTGGTTAGGACACATGGAATTGGACTAAAAAACCCCTATATTTATGCCCAGCTCTGCCACTGACCTGCTGGGTGAGAAAACACATCATGCTCAGTTTCCTCTTCCATCCTTTGTCTTCTTTCTCTCTTGTGACTGAAAGCCATCAAGCAGTGATGGTCTCTCACTTATGTGTTTATATAATATCTCACACAAAAGGGTCCCCAGTCTTGTCTGGGGGCCTAAGTGATACTATTTTATGGATAAATAATTTCTTTAACCAAAAATGCCTGTAGCTGAAGCCTCTTCCTGCTTGACTTGGACTTATTTGATTGCATGGTAGTTTTAAAAATCTATTTAATTATAGTAATCATATAACCCATTCCCCCAAAGCTAATGGATTCAGGGTCACTTGACTTAAATCCTTTGAGGTCTCTGGCATTTTCTCCCTATCTTATTCCAGAATAGCCCAAACCTGGTGACTTTGCAGGCATGCTGAAAAAAGACAGCTGTTTGAGAGGGACTCTGGAGAAGACACAGGATGTGCTTCGTGAATTACAAAAAGGAGGGTGGGTGGCCAACTGCGCTCTGGTGAAAGGGATTTCAACACTACTGAGGTTCCCTTTAATTTTATTTAGTGCATGATTAATTATTTTAGGGCACCCCATGCTTTGGAAAGCCATCTTTATTTTTTAAAATTTAATAAATATTAATTATTTTGTGAATTCTACCCCACGTGAGATTTGAACCCAGGTTAGTGAAAGAGCAAATCCTTTGACCCAAAGGCTCTTTGCAAAATGCCCATGGCTAAAGAACAGTCAGTAATTGATAACTGTATTTCTCCACAAAGCCACTACTGCCCACTGGGCATTTGGCCTTTTTTTTTTTTTTTTTTTTTTTTTTTAAATGGAAGGGCTGTAACAGATTAATTGAACCTGTTCGGTAGGTGTTTTCTAGACTTCCATGACTGCAAATAGTTGCCAGAAAAATTTCATGAAGTCAGTGTGCAGACACAAATGTTTCAAAAGAGCCTAACTGATGCCCTGTTTTCTCATCATATTTATTTTATAATCTTTATGAGAGAACAGAGGATGCAGTTTTTTCTTCTAATATGTTCTTCTTTTTGGCCCAGTTTCCTTTGTGGCTCAATGATTCAAGATCCCATGGCACTTTTCATAAAAAAAAAAGCATTTCCTCAAAATATCCGTGGTCAAACTTTACCCCTGCTGATTGTTGTGTTCTGTATTGTTTGGGTTGCGGTCTTTACCCTACACTAGCCACGTGTCACTTGGGCTAGTTGCATAGTGTGTGTGAAAGATGTAGTGATCTTTTGGCAGAAGAGGTATTATGCAAATATAAATGATCTTTTTCTCCTGTTTTGCTGTTTCAAAATGACATAAAAGGGAATATCCTGTGTCATGGTTACACTTTGTTGATGTAAGGGGTGTGCAAACCAAGGTAAGATAAGTCTCCTTTGGAACAAATCTGGAGTAGATGCTAGGATGCTTGGGGGAACTGCTTAGTGGTGGGGCTGTGTGTCAGGGAGTTCATATAGATGAACTACTCCTCTGCCCCCCCTCATAGTCATCTTGTCTCTTTACTTCCTTTGCAGGAGTTTTGCAGCAAACACACAGCTGAAAAAAGAGGGGGAGATGAGTGGAGTCTGAAGTGATAGTCCATCCCTCTAGAACCTGACAGCTTGAATGTAATCATGACTCTTGAAAGAATGGCCACAGTTGGTTTTCAGACCCTTCTATCATTCTTATATGCCCATCATTCCTGAGAGTATCCAAACACTTCACAATCTTTAATGTATTATCCCCATTATATGGGTAGAGAACCGGGGCGCAGAGAGGCTAAGCCACTTGCTCACAGTAAAACTGTGGATAAGAAGGGAATTAAAATCAAGTCTCCCAGTTCAAAATCCAGTAGCCTAATTACCAGACCCTTGTTCCAGTGTTTCAGAGTCAGGGAGGCATTGCTCATTCCTGTTATCTCAGGGCATGGATGTTGCTGTATTAGAGTCAGGATTCCCCTCACATTGGCACCAGGACTTAGACTGGGCCAATCATCTGTGACTGGATTCTGTGCTAATCAAGGACCAAGGTCAGGATCTGCAAACTCCAGCACCATAAACCACAAAATGTGTGTGGGCGTGTGTGTGGGGGGAGGGGTGAGTTCAGATAGAAGTGAGCGTTCCCTGACCTGAATTTGTGTCATTAGAAGGGTAACCGTCTCTCTCTCTCTCGACGACTGATATATAGAACACTGCAGATGGAGCCAAGAGGGGTTTATTTTTTCTAGCATCTATTAGTGGAAAAGAGTGCACAGTGGGAAAGTCAGTTTGGCCCCCAAGGAGCTAGTTAATCCTGACTTTCTGAAACCTCATTTTTTCAATGCCGATTAAGGTTGTCATGCTTCACTCAGAGAGTTGAAGTGTGTGATTCAAACTGTTATACCATGTCATGAAGTAATGCAACATAAGGTAAATGCCAAGTCCCCCCCCCCCCCTCCTCAGGATGCTGCATAATGGACCACATGTCTGGAAACAGATGAATTGAATAGTTTTTTAAATGGGGGAAAGGATAAAATTTCAGATATGCAATGTAGAAAAGACAAACAGTTTAAAATTAGAGGGAGGCAGTAAGAACAGACAAGATGACAGAGGAGAGTGAGATAACAGTTCTAAATATTAACCTTTTTAGATGGGCATTTCTTGAAATCCTCTTGTACTGTGGCTGGTGCAACTGGTTCTAAAGAGAAGAATAAAAGTCTCTTTTCTCACCTGTACCCTTATCTCCACACCTTGCATCCAGTTGCATTGTCTGTAACATGGACCTAATAAGGCCAAAGATTACATATAAGGGTGTCTATTCCTTACACATCTGGTGGTTGACCTTTTACAAGCCACTTTTCACAAACTAGCTGCAATTTATTGTGTGTGTGTATATCTGTGTGTGTGTGTGTGTGTGTGTGTGTGTGTGTGTGTGTGTGGTATTTCTGCTCACAATTTCAGGTAGTTTATAAATGTTTAAATATATGGTGATGTAAGAGATTTCAATACTGAAATGTAGGAAAATGAAAGCCCTTGATGATGATGATGATGATGATAATAATAATAATAAACTCCTCCCCTGCAGTCACACTAAGCTGCTGGCAAAAAAAGCCGCTTAAAATAGGGCTCACTAAAAAGAGACTTATGTTGGACATTTTATATTCTTGCTTCCTGGGGGTAAATTGGTCAGTAAAATTGATGGTTAGATAGAGAGCACGTGTTTCCCACTGCCCATGTAGACAAGCATGCCATGGGTAATTGGGTTCTGTCACATTATTACCTTTTAGCTCAAAAAAACCCATGTTGTCCTAATGGGAATAAATGAATGGCCACTACTGAGAATAACACTGCCATTCACTAAGAAAATTGCTCAAAAATTGGACCAGCCTGAATCAACAAATTTGGGGCGACACTGAGTTTTGGTCAGACTAATTTCTCTGGGTGGTTTAATTTAAGCCTGTCACCTACCGTACATTGAAAATGTTGCATCTGCAGTTCTTGTACAACAAATTCTGGAATGTGTTACATCTCAGTGAGGGATGTGTCAGTCTCTCAGTTTCCAATGCAAGATGCAGGGAACATTCGTACACAGGGAAGAAAAGTATTTATTATCAGAGATAGGCTGTTGTGAGAATGACCCACTGTGTTCACAAGCATGCTTCTCTTACCCAAAATACAAGGTGTGGATGGGGGTGGGGGTGTGTCAGCACATGCATGCATATGTGTATGTATGCACAGATTCATGCACTTGTGAGTTAGATACATATAGAAAGACAGAGAGAGATTTGTTGATACTTCATTGATATTTTGTAAAGAAGGGATCATTTCATCAACCACCAAAGCTCAGAAAGACAACAACCACCTATGCAACAGAGTAGTCAGAAATAGTTTTGGACTCATTAAATTCCTACAGTGTACAATGCCTTGCCAGAATGCAGGGATGATTTTCAGATTATTGTGGTTGCAACCTTTGGCTATCTTGTTTTAGTCACATAATTGTCATCACAGCCGGCCAGGAGAATGGGGCATTCAGAAGTTGTCTGAAAGTCAGTGGATGTATAAATGCCTTCCATTCAGTTATAATGAGCAGTCCTGTGGCACCTGAGACACTAACAAATTTATTGAGTCATGAATTTCTGTGGGTTGCTGAGGCAGTGGGTTTTACCCTCAAAAACTCATGACCTAATACATTTCTTAGTGTCTAATGCTAGGTCTACACTGCAGAGCTTTTCTGAGATACCAGAGGTATCCCAGAAAAGTTCTGCCGCGTCCAAGGAACACATCTGCTTTTCCAAAAAAAATTTCGGAAAAGCAGACGCATTTTTTGGCATCCCTGTAAGCCTCATTCTACGGGGAAGAAGGGATGTTCCAAAAGAGGGATCTTTTCTGACATTTGGTCCTGTGTAGATGGGCCAAATGTCAGAAAAGCCTCTCTCGGAAAAAAAGCGGAAAAAGATATGCAAATTGCAGTTTACAATTTGCATATCTTTTTCCAACTTTTCTTTGTAGTGTAGACACAGCTCTGGGTGCTACAGAACTGCTTGTTGTTTTTCAAGTTACAGACTAACACGGCTACCCCTCAGACTTTTTTCCATTCCGTGGTTACCTTTGTGCCATTGTTCAGAGAAAAGGCTCAGACATGTGCCACATTTTTCTCTCTGACATCTGGCTTGTGTGACAGTCTGACTCTAATGCCACTAATCTGTCTCATGTTTGCATATCTTCTCTTTACAAACTGTGTAAACACCGGGTTCTAACAAAATGTGATATACAGAGTAAGTGCTAAAATGTAATCTTGCCTAAAGGAACACAGAGGAAGAGAGTCAAGATCATGTGGTGAAGCAACAAATTGCAATGACAATCTAACACCAAGCAATCCATTATGAGCTAAATTGATTTCTATAAACTGAAACTCCAATGCCAAGATGGCAGCTTTCTTCATCTCAAGGCTGATTGGCACAAGGATGAAAACACTGAGATCTTTTGGGCTAAAAGACCTGCCTTTAGTTAAGATGCCAACATCAGAATACATACTGCAAATATAAATTGGAAGTGAAGTTGCTAAAACTTTCTATTCAGAATGACATAAAAGTAAATGACATTGCAAAATATTTACTACCTACAATGTAATAGAACCCCCATTTGTCTTTGTGTAATACTGCATTCTACTTAGGAATTACAGGGCAAAGGAACAAAAATAGCCTTTTCCATAACCGATCAAACCGCTGGACATCCATGGCTATGTCCTGCCTTTCGAGTGGCCAATATGAGAGGTTGGAATCATGAATCACAAGAAGAGAAGCATCATTAATAAGTTTTTTTTCAGGAAAAAAATAGGGAGTTGGAAATACTCCAGTTGTAGTTCTGGTTGTGATTCAGGGAATGTTTATACTGCATTCCTCTTTCGAGAACGCAGCTGAGCGAAATTGCAAATTTTCGCAGCTGATCTCAGCAAATGCAGCTGAGTGAAATTGCAAATGAGCGTGGATTTGAATTTCCTGCGTTTCATTTGCATAATGGCATCCGGGCACTTTTTCGAAATAGCCTATTTCGAAAGAATAAATGCAGTCTAGATGGGGTTATTTTGAGAAAAATCCCTTCTTTCAAAATAACCCATACTCCTTAAAAAGTGAGGTTTAAGAGTTATTTCAAAGGAAGGGTTTTTTTTTTTTTTTTTTTAGAAATAACCCCATCTAGACTGCATTTGTTCTTTCAAAATAGGATATTTTGAAAAAGCGCCCAGATACCATTATGCAAATGAAGCACAGGAAATTCAAATCTGCTCTTCATTTACAATTTCGCTCTGCTGCATTTGCATTCCTCTCTTGAAAGAGGAATGCAGTGTAGACACACCCTCAGAGCTCTCTGTGGTTTTGAGCATGTCACTTAAACTCTTTGGTTTAATTTCCCCATCTGTAAAAGGAGAATAGTACAACACATCTCTTTCATAGAGATGTTGTAAGAATCACAAAGTTCTTGTTATATGTGCCCACATTCTATTCTTACTCATAATAATGTCCAATGTCCTTCAATTTAGACACACATTTCTTAGTCTCCAAACAGATTTGGTATCCTATATTTTTATTGATGAAAATTATTTACATTAAAAAAATCATGAAACTGAGGTTATATAATGAATAATGTTTTGTGTGAAGTCCCAAAATGGAGCTCCCTCACACATTGTGTACCACCGATGGGTGCTAGCACGTAAGAAGTATGCCAAACCAAAGAACTGAATGAAGTAACTTTGGTTTTCTCCTAGTGTAAATGAGGGTAGAATTTGGCTCAGTATTTGTAAAAGATTTGGAATATGAAGAATGAGACATAAAAACTGAATAAACTTAAAAACAATTAATAGTCTTGCATCACCTTGGAGACTAACAAAAAAATGTAGATGATATCATTGTGTGGGCTCTCTTTCATCTGAAGTGGGTTATGCCCACAAAAGCTCATGATACCATCTACATGTTTTGTTAGTCTCAAAAGGTGATGCAAGACTATTTGTTGTTTAAGTTTTTCCACTTACAGACCAACTCGGCTACCCCTCTGAAGCTTATAAATAGCATTTAGGTGCATTCAGCAAAACACTTAAACCCATGTTTAAAGCTAGGCATCTGCTTACATGCTTTGTCGAATTGGATCCCTAATCAGCGGTGCAATGCTATGTTTGAATATAGGTGAAATATTCTTCCTGGCCCCCTACTGGCAATCAGCTTAGCTTCTGAAGCATGAAATTTGAGTGGCCTTATCTTAGCTTGCATACTGTTACTACAAATGTTATTATTGATCATAAATATAGCAAGCCCTATTTTAAAAATCCAACCACAGCATTTTCAGGGACCAACTAGTTTTTATTTTTCCATCTTTTAATTCTATTTGGTCCACTTGGGAAAGAGGGTCACAGTCAAAGCAGCCAAAAGGCAAATACGAACACATGAGTTAGCTTCATTTTGACTATATGGGAACAAGTATTAAATACAAACTGTCACATTCTGATAGGTAGCAATAACAACATTAGAATAAATAAAGCCTACACTTCCCTAGAGCTTTTCGTGAAGACTTTATACCAATGGCATAGATAACTTCAGATCTTAAATTACAGAATTTTCTAGACGAATCAGAGATGTCACCTGGCCAGTTTTATACTGTCTCAACCCACAACTTGTGGTTGTTTTTCTTTTCACTTGAAAGTCCATTGAAACTTCGCAGAAACCAGTCCATATATTTTTAGATGTTTTCAACAAATGCAAGTAAAGATAAAAGGGAAAATTTGCAAACTAGTGGGATGAGTTACAGACCATTCAGTCAATGCACAGTACATCAGTGTCACTTTCAAAATGCTGAGAGGAGGCGGCATAGCAGGGAAAGCAGTTAACATGAGGGAGCAAGAAGGTGAAAAGCTATGTGGCCTGCCTGGCTAGCCACATCACATACACCCCCTACACCGGATATATTTATCATGCACAGGAAATGCCTATATTTTCAGACCAGATTATTAATTATTATTTGTTTAGCTTACAGAAAATTACAAAGAAAACAGGAATACAGAAAGCTTCATGGCTGAGGAAGCTGGGTGCATCTTTCACTGTAAAATTGTAGCCCTCTTTCAGAATCCTGCCCCTGCCATTTCCCAGTGGGATCCTAACTACAAACTAGAATTGTGGATACCATGTGACCTCTTCCTTTTTCTAAATATTGGAACTTTTCTGTTCACCCAACTCACAGCATAAGCGAAATGAAGGAACCATCGGGGCTTGATAGGAGGTTGGTGCTGAGAGCTGGGGCTAGAAAACTAACGTTCTGAGGGAAGTGGTGACAGACAAGAAAGTGAAGAAATAAAAGGTGAAGAAAAGTAAAGGGGAGAGACAGAGCATCCTAATAAGCCTCTTCCTTCTCTAACTTCAATCAGGGTGATAAAAAATAAGGAGGCTGAAGAAAACAATAGCAAAACTGTCAGAGAAGCCAAGCTGTGAACACACACAGGTATGTGCACAAGGCAATTAGACACCCTCAGCTGACTCGGGCTCAGACTAAGGGGCTGTTTAATTGCACTGAAGACACTAAAGAATCCTGGAGACTGGACTTCAGCCTGAGTCCAAATGCTTTTACTGCCATTAAACAACTGCTTAGCCTGAACCCATTGTCTTGGGCCAGCTGTGGGGTTTAACTACAGCGTAGGAGTACCCACAGAGATACGCTCTGGCCTTCTGGAAGTTGTTCTAAGCTCCCGGTCAGGCCTGGGGATAAATGGCTAGGTAGGGTTGCCAACTTTCAAGTTTCTTAAAACTGAACTCTACAGACCTTGCCCCCGAGTTGCTCACTTCCTTCTGCCCTCCCCCAGCACTCACATGTCACCAGCAGAGCTGGGGCTAGGAACCCACACCGAGACGGTCTGCCTATGAGATGCAGGTAGGAGATAGCCCCAGCTGATGGTGCAGGTTGATGCACTGACACCCCTCCCCCCCCGCATGCTGTTTTGTGTCCTCTCTTGATCCCCATGCCAGGGTCAGACTGGCAGGGAACATGCTAGCGGTGGCATTTGCAGGCAGTGACCTCCTGTTCCATCCTCCCTTCAAGCGATAGCTGGCCCACTGACTGAGGCAAAAAAAGGGAGTAACTGCTCCAAGGTGTCATGATTATGAGTGTTAGCCAGCAGCCTAGGGACTACAGGGTTAACTACACCTAGCCAGGTGGAGTGGCCAATAGGAATGTAGGTAGGACTTTCAAACTGGGACAAAGGAATTTGGGTTTTTTCCTCTTTTGTCTCCCGGGGTAAGTTTTCTCTGCAGTTACAGAGAGACAAACATGTCTCTCTCTCTCTCTCTCTCTCTCTCTCTCTCCAAGAAACAATTCACTTTCTGTAAGTAGGGTAAAGTTTAGATAAATCCATTAGGTTTTCTTGTTTTATGGTTTGGGTATGGGATCTGATGTCTGTGCACTTTTTAAAAGAGGTTTTGGCTTATCTCTGTAACTAAGTTCTAGGCCCATGGAGTTTCTCCATGAGTATATTTTGTTACCTTTCCATCTAGTCATTATGCTTTCAACAGGAATATTGTTGTAATAATAAAAGTTCTCTCTCTTTTCTTTTTATTAACCTGGAATTGGTTAATTTTGTGCCCTGATTTTTACTTTAGGGATTATAGGGGTGAGATTTCCCAAATGATCTTTCCCCTGATTTCTTTATTAATATTTGGGTGGTGGCAGCAGAAGTTTATTCCCAAAATCTAGGTTTTTAAGATTTTGGGGGACATTGTATACCAAAGCCTGGTAGATAAGATTTTGGGGTACACTTGCTAGCCCACACTTCTGCATTTATCATGCTAGAGTGGGGAAGGAGCCATGACACAAGGCCTGGCCTTTTAAATCACCGTTGGCACCCCAAGTGTATGTTCTGGACAGTACTAAGAGCTGGGAAGGTGTGTGTGTGGGGGGGGGGGGGAGTGTTTGGTCCAAGACCCACCCCTTCCAGGAGCAAAGACCCACCCATCCACCCCTTACCTTGCCCAGGGGCCCGGCAATCCTGTCAGCCTCTCTGTCTGCTTCTTACCAGACACCTTCAAGTCCCTTTTTGATTGGACATTTCTGGTTAAAAAACAAGCAGCTGGCAATCCTATGGTAGGTCTATGTAGAGAATCCAGAACTACTGTGGTCCATGCTATACTCCTCCTGTGAATAAACTACAGTCTCCATTGTTCAGCTCCTTTTACAAACACCTTGTTCTTAAAAAAAAAAATTATATAAAGAGACACCTTTTCCCCTGCCTCTTCTGAGAAGGGATGTGCCGGGGGGGAGGGGGAGGAAACAGATGTGAAAGAGTGGCTCTTAAGTATGCTAAAAAGAAGTAGCTAAGTTGGTAACTTGATAGCAGCTTTTCTCAATTTTTCCAGAGATTGTGAACATTATTCAGAAATGTATGCACTTCAAAGTGTGAGAATACAATTATGTGAAAAGTGATATTGCATCTGCTTTATTTTTTTTGTTTGCTCCTGATAAGACTAGATGATTTTGTGCTCCGAGGCTTTTATGTTAATGGCAGTTCCTATTCAGCAGCATTCAAAATCCTCTTTAGATTGAGAACTGAAGCAACTTTAATACTATATGGATGATTTCTTCTATGGAGGCTTCAGTAACATTAATAGATTTAGGGGAAGGGTACCTACTGACTGGAGGGGAAAAAAAAGAGTGAAAAGGCACCTCTCATAGGTGGGAAATAGGATGCCAAAGCAAACACCATCAGATTGGCAAGAAGTTTAAAAACAGACTGGCTGCATCTAGACTGGCAAGTTTTTCCGCAAAAGCAGCCACTTTTGCGGAAATACTTGCCAGCTGTCTAACACTGATCGTCAGTGTTCTTGCACAAATACAATGACTCTCTTGTTCGGGAAAAAGCGCTTTTGCGCAAGAGGGCCAGTGTAGACAACTGAGAACTGTTTTGCGCAAAAAAGCCCTGATGGCAAAAATGGTGATCGGAGCTTTCTTGTGCAAAACCGTGTCTAGATTGGCATGGACACTTTTCCGCAAAAAACGCTTTTGCGCAAAAGCGTCCGTGCCAATCTAGATGCTCTTTTCCGCAAATGCTTTTAACAGAAAAACTTTTCCTTTAAAAGCATTTGCAGAAAATCATGCCAGTCTAAATGTAGCCACTGCATTTTGTTTGTTAGTGGATAAGTTTTCAAGCAAAAGAAGCAACACCCAGAAAACTGCTGCTCAGTTTTGATGGCCTCAATTATTGAATTGATTTCTCTGAGTTTGGATCAGGCCCTGAGTTAGCCTATGCTATTTTGTTGCTCTCTCTCTCACACACACACAGGTGAGTGGGGAGACCAGGTCCACCTCTCTGATGACAAACAATCGCATATACAGATGGGAAGGAGGGATCACAGACACATTGTCTCTCACTCTGTTTTGCCCCAGAGGAGTTCCTTTAATTGGATATTGGGGCTGACATTCTTAATAATGCACAGTCTGACAGGAGGTGATAGAAGCCCTTCTGTAGCTGGCAGGCTGGACTGATCAGATCAGGCAGAGATTCAAGCTGGGATTTGATTTCAAGACAACACTTGCATCCTTGCGCGCTAAGGCTGGGAGGTGAAATGGTCCTTTTATTTGGAATGGAGCTAGGCTATGCCTGACGGTTGCTAGTTGGATTTTGGTGACTTATTCATAGCCAGTTATAGGGATGGATGGATAGATCGATCAATGGATATATAATCTTGAACAGCAGAATTTGCAAAGGAATCTGTATTGTCTTTTTCAATTTAAATGCTTTATTGAACGGTATATCACTAAATTCTTTCTTCATTCTGTATCTTGCTTTTCATGGGTGGCTTTATTTTTGTTTCATTATCTCCACAGTTTACAAGATCCTAATGGAAAATTTTTTGGGAGGGGAGGAAGAACAGGGGTAGGACAATAAGCACCATCCAGCATTGTATGAAATAATTAACTCTCTATTGGTTAAAATAGAACACACAATATTTTGTGTGGTCCTGTGGTCTGAATAAATCATTGGCTCCCAACATTTTTATGTAGTTAAGGTTTCCTGGCAGGAGCCCTTATGAATCCCCATTGAGAAATGCATGGAACATGTCAGCCCCATTCCATGATGTGAAGCATCAGGGAGTCCAGTCACAGCAAGGTACTTGGGTGCGCCTCATTTGAGCGATACATCCAACTGATCACTGCACACCCAGCTGTGAAATGCTACAGCTCCTGAATGCAATGGTTACTGAGAAGCAGCATTTACTGGCAACTCAATGACAGATTGGAGGTACTTTAAATGGTTTTGTATCCTATTTCAGTGTGTGGCCAGAAAATTTCTTCCATAAATATTCACAGGCCAGAACTGGGGCTATTTCTCTGGCTGCATTAGCTGAAATGCACAATCACAGTTCATGCTTCAGCTTTCTGTGTAAAAATGGCATTTTTAACAATGGTCTGAGTAGGAGTCTTTCCCTACTCTTTATTTGCACATGTACAAAAATGTGTTTTCATCATCATCAGTGATCAAAGTCTCAAGCAAAGAGTTTTTATTTACAACACATACTGAAGCAATAATAGCCAGGAGAGGTGGGAGTGAGACAGTGTTATCACTCAAGAAATGTTTTCCCATAGATTGGAATGAAGGACTGTCCACTCTAAAACTTCCATCCCTTCACCACCCATCTTTAGACTAAAAGTAATTGATCCTTCCTGTGTTGAAGCAAGGTTGCACACAGTTATAAAAGCAGCTAGCATGCACTGGATACACAAGTAGGGAACAGCACTTTAGGACCCACTCCTAGCCACTATGGGGGAAAAAACAAAGGTAATTTAAATGCAAGTTGGGGAACTTAGCAAAACACTCTGCTTTCAGAGGCTACATCTACACTACACAGTTATTTCTAAATAAGCTATTCCAGAAGAATTATTCTGGAATAGCTTACTTCAAAATAGCATGTCTACACTGCAGGGAAGCCTCAAAATTAATCCGAAACAGGCTTCCCTAATGTAGAAGTGCTATCTTGATTTAGAGTCTCAGGAGGAATAAGTTACAATGGCCCTGGTAAGAGGCAATTTAGAAATAGCACAAGTGGAGCATCTACACACGCCTTATTTCAAAATAGCTATTTCAGAACAGGTGTTATTCTTTGTAGAATTAGGTTTATAGAAGTTGGAATAAGCCGTCCGTTATTTTGAAATGATTTCGAAACAACAGAATTGCTGTGTAGACGCTTGCAGAGTTATTTCAGAATAACGGCCGTTATTCCAAAATAACTTTGCCGTATAGACACACTCAGATTGGAAACTTGGCTGGGAAAAAACAAAGCTACTGTCTATGCTTCCAATAGACAAGAAAAGGTCACAGCTAGAGGCAGGGCTCAAACTACATAGGAACCAACCCAAGTCTTTGATCCTGACATGAATCCAATATTATTTGAAGAAGAGAGGAACATTTTTACAGCATTGCTTTCTAATTTTAAGTTTGCACATCTGGTTTCTAATGAGACACAGTATTTACCTTAGAGGCAAATGCAGAAGATCAGCAGATTAATTTGATTCAGGGCTAAATTGTGCCTGGCCTTTACACAGGTGCACTGGGTAAAGTGAACAAGCAACAGAATGGCCAGGTGCACGTGCAATCCCTGTGCTTGAGGCAGCAAAAGGAGGTGCTCCCTCTGGATCCTCATATGGTTACACAGCCCTCCAAAAGGAAAGAAGATTGTGCCTGTGACATGTATCTGTTTTGCAGAGCCAGGCCACCACATGAGGAGAAGTTTCTTCCATTTCCAAAAAGGGGTATGGAAGTGGCTGTGCTCCCACTTTAACTAGAGGGATATTGTTTCCTGAAAAGGAATAGCTCTCCTGCTCATGGGGCTGCGCTTTAATGACATCATAGAGTCCTAAAACTCTTCCCTGCCTTCATAGGCACAAGGGGCAGCATCAAAAATAGTCCTGCTATAGCCTGACAAAGCTTGTTGCTTTTAATTAGAGTGAGTCCAATGTCACCCTGGCTAGACGTCTCCTGTCCTTTGGTGCAGAAATGGCTCTATTCTGCTTTGCAGATACTTGCCCTTTTCCATTTAGCTGCAGAGGAAAGCTGACCAGATTCCAAAAGTGTCAGCCCATTGGCGCACAGCAGGCTGGATGGCAGGGCAAGCGCCCTCCTTAGAACATTTGTATAGCTACATCTCCGGCTGATTCTTTTAAATGCTTCTTTGTTTAACAAGAAAGTTAAAAAAAAAAAAAAAAGCCTCCTCTGTAGCTGTTTGCAGGAGGCCCCTGTTGGGCTTTTATTTTGTTTTGTTTGTTTGCAAGTGGGCAACAATTTGATGAATGCGCACCGTGACCAAGAGAGCAAGAGGAAGTCAAACAGCACTGTGCGCTGAACCACGCTGGTTAAGGAAGTGAGTTCCCACTGTGCCGTATTGACTTTTGATTAGGCATTCTGAAGAAAAGTAATGCTGGCCAACTGAGATTATGTACCCCTTTGTGCTCTAGCTCGTCAAGAGATGTTTATTGCAACTAGGCCCGCTGATGGGGGAGGGCAAAGGGGGCAGTTACCCTGGGGCCCAGTGATTCAAAACAGCCTAGGGCTCCCAGCCACCACTGCCACTATGGTAATGGTGAGAGCCCCGAGCCCTTAAATTGCCACTGGAGCCCTGGGCAATGCACTCTGGGTGGCGCTAAGGACTGGGTGGGAAGAGGGCACCGTGCAGTCTGGACAGCACTAAAGGCTGGCTGCCCCTGGCCCCACCCTTTCTTCCCAAAGGTCCCACCCCTTCCAGGACTGCACAGCCAGCTCTGTCCAGGGGGCTGACCAGTCTGTCAGCTCCCCACCTCTTCTCCCCGAGTGTACTTTGCTATCTTCTTTCACTCAAGGACAGCAAAAAAAACATCTACAGTAGCAACACCTGGCATTTCTAATCTGGTTTCATGTGGGCCTTGTCTATACCAGGAAATTTCCCACATACGTTAGCGTACATGATGGCCAATGAGTAGACAAGGCTCTGGAGGCAAAGCCCCAGGGAAGTCAGTGGAGTCATGCTGAGGTGGTGTATGTGCATATGTAGACACAAATGCATACATTTAAACCTGGTCCAAGGATAAAACAGTAGTTTTATGCTCTCATTTTTCTGACTAGGTACCACCGGCCCAGAATGTAAATAATGTTGCCTACACCATATTTTTTAAAAAAATGCTGGAGTAATTTCCTTCACTACACTTCATTTGACTTCCTATGTGCATGTGATGTCCTTTTCACCACTTTCTCCTCCCTTGGCAATCAATGGCACAAAGCGTGTGCATTGTTACACACCATGGATACCAATTCTGTTCACTGGAGGATTCACAAAGCGGAATGCTGAATACATTTTCTTACCTTTGAGCTTGCCTGGAGTACTTACTAGTCATTCATGACTCCAAGTTTTGTGCCAACTGCAGTACTACCTGTGCATTAAGGGAACAGGGGCTGAACCCTTTATTTATCACTACTTTTTGATGGTGGTGGTAATATTGGTCTGATCAATTTGCTGCTTTATTCTGGTATCAGTTGTGCTGTTTTGATTATTCCTGAGCTAACCCCCCACATGCAACATTTTAGAAGAGATACAAGGATGGCAGAGATATTAGATTATTAGTAGAGCAGATGAACAGGGAAGCAAATCACACAGTTGAAGGAGTGCTCCTAAAAACAAGTCATCTGAGAGGAAACAGATACATTTCTCTAGGCATATTTATTCTTTAACTTGGATCTTACAAGAAGCACTGATAGGGAGAGGAGACAATATTGTCAACGGATAGATTGTGCCCATTTAACAAAGTACACGCTGCTCCTGTTTGCTTTAAAGAGATCAATTCCATTTAAAGGTGTACACTAGAAGTACATTTTATAGCTTAATCTGAACATCCTTAATTGGCTTAAGTGTCAGGTATTGCATGGTTGAGGCAGGTTCTAAATGAAATGTTCATTCCGCACGGGATCCTGTATGAAACTGCAGATTGTCAGTTATCCTTAGCATCCCTTTCCTAGTGGTGTTTTCTAATCTAATCAAGTCTTTTGCGCTTGGCTATATTCACGCCTTCAAGTTGAAAGATCCCACTAACTTAATCAATGTCCGTTGGGCCCCACAAAATTCACTGTTCATTTTGGTCAATTTCAAGATCATGGGATTTTTTTTAAATATTGTAAATTTCATTAGTTCACCTATTTAAATCTGAAAGGTCATGGTCTTGTAATTGTACGGGTCCTGATCCAAAAAGGCATTAGGGATGGTTTCAAAGTTATTGTGGAGACGATTGCAGCACTGATATCCTTGCTTCTGCTGATAGTAGAGTTGCCTTCACAGCTGGGGTCCGATGGCTGCTGACCAGGAGCCCAGCTCTGACAGCAAACTGCCATGCAGAAGCAAGGACGGCACAACGTGGAATTGCCACCCTTACTTCAGTGCTGCGGCTTGCAGAGCTGAGCCTTCAGTCAGTAGTCACCATTATCTGACTGCCCACCTCTTAAATCCTTGTCAGAAATAAGGGTTGCCATACAGCAACTCCCCTAAAATAACCTTGTGACCCCCCCACTCTTTCCAGTTAATATCCCCAATTTCAGAAACTCATCTTCCCCCCCATACCTTAAAGCTGTATAGTGTGGGGTAAATGCACACAAAAGTGCAGACTTCACAGGGGGAGACCAAATTTCATTGTCTGTGATGCATTTTCCAGGGCTGTGAATTTGGTAGGGCCCTAAATATTAGGGGATGATTTTAAAGGCACTCACCTAGTTAGACACCCATTTTAAAATATCAGAACCATACAATATTATTTATTGCAGTACAATTGTAAGACAGACTACTGTAAAGCAATAGATTATTGCTATATATCACTTTAATTCTATCCTCTACTATGAGGAAACGATCATCATTAACATTTTTTTCCAGTTTTCCCTGTTGCCCCAGTAACAGGATATTCCCCCTTATTCTTACTTTAATCTTAAAATAATCAATAGTATTATAGTAATATTTTTGTTGTCTATTAAGTATTAGAAGGTGCAGTGACTACCATGGAAAATCTTAACAATTGCTAGCATTTAATCTTACCATGCTATTGTCTGTGGTGTGTTGGTTAGTTTATGTTACCTTTCTGTACCTCTGCTTTTCCATCCATACAATGGGAATTGTGATACTATATTATAACAACGGGGATATAACATTACAAGAGTGTTGTGAGGCTTGGTCATTTTCTTCATAGTTATCCTATAGAATATTCTCCCAAGAGATATGTTGGGAGCTTCATCTCTTGAGATTTTTAAAATTAGACTGGAGAAAACAGCAGAAAATGTACTGTAGTGTAGGGAACAATCTTGCACTGGCCTTGAGGGGAATGGTCAGGGATGATTTAATAGGTCTTTACCCTTTTCTAAATTCTATGAACATCAAGTAATCTTTGTGTCATGTTCAATAAACCAAAAGGATAGACAAACTACAACGCCTCCAAGTTAAAGTTAAGGTAATGCAACAGTTTATTTAGCCTTTTAATTTTCATTGGGGAGAGCACTGCCTATGATCACAGAGGAATTCTGTAGCTGAATAAAAGCTTTTAAGGAAGACACCATCTTTTAGTCTGAATATTTTCCTACATATTTGTTGGCACATTTGTTGGAGTGGGTAGTCTTTGGAGCAATTGAAGAGGCAGGACTGTAAATGGCACGCATACGCTTAAAATATTTCTCAGAGCTTTGCAACACTAAGTCATAGTTTCTATTTATGTTGGTGAATAGCTATATGCAATGCATAATAATATGTAGATAGCTATATGCTTTGTGGTCATAAATTGCTTTTCTGCTTAAAAAATGTACCCACCTATCAGAGAGTCTAGATAAGGGATCTAGAATAGAGATCATTTCTAGCACTGGATGCAAATCAATCCCCACAGAACTGAATTTAGAGTGGCATTGCAGGGTGTTTGTAAATCTGAACTTGAATCCAGATTGGAATATGCAAAATGGACCAGAATAACAGCCTGATCTAAAAAACTGTAAAATCTTTCAGAATGCAAAACCAGGACCCAGATTTGGTGGTTCAGGCAATCTCTCAGGCTAGGTCTACACTACGAGTTTTCTTGGCAAAAAATATGCTAATAAGTGACTCCTTTGCATGAGTCGCAATCTCATTTGCATATTTTCTGCACTGGAGTTTTTGTGAAAAAACAAGCAGATGTGGATGTTTTCTTTTTGCACAAAACCTCCTTTTCCTACAAGATCGGTAAACTTTTTGGGGGGTATAAGGATCTTGCAGGAAAAGAGGTTTTTATGCAAAAAGGAAACATCTACACTGTTCGTTTTTGCACAAAAACCCCAGCAAAAAACCAGATAGGCAGAAAATATACAAATGAGATTGTGACTCATGCAAATGAGTCCCTCATTAGCATATTTTTTGCTGAGAAAACTCGTAGTGTAGACCTAGCCTGAGAGATTGCCTGAACCACCAAATCTGGGTCCTGGTTTTATATTCTGAAAGATTTTACAGTTTTTTAGATCAGGCTGTTATTCTGGTCCATTTTGCATATTCCAATCTGGATTCAAGTTCAGATTTACAAACTCCCTGCAATGCCACTCTAAATCATGCCCCAAATCATGCCCAAAATATATTATATGAAACATGTGGCAATACAAGCCACGTTCATACCACAATGCACCCCAGGGGATTTGAGAGACACACCAAGATACGCAGTCAGAATAGCCATGTAAACCACTTTACCAAAAACGTATTATTTGATTTTTAGCATTTATAGAAACCTCAAGTTAAAGAACACAATCATTTGGTAGTTTATGTTATGCAACTGCATATACTTCTACAAGCAAAAGCCTCTTCCAATATTCAGGGGACTCACAAGAAGGGCTGGCTCCATGCTCCCAGAAAAGTTAGGATCTTGGGTGCAAAGAGCAGGACTGGGCCAGCCAGCTCTCAGCGCCACCTGGAATGTAGTGCTGGGTTCCAGCAGTAATTTAAAGTACTCGGGCCACAGTAGCAGCAGCAGTGGCCAGAAGCTCCAGGTCCTTGAAGGGTTACCATATCTGAACTTTTAAAAAAAGAGGACTCTCTTGAGGAGGAGTGTATCTGTATCTACCCACTCACATTGTATTAATGTGTAATATAATATAACACATTAATACAACATGAGTGGGTAGATACTGATACAGAAACACTCCCTCTCAGGCATGGCCTCTTTTTTGAGAGTTCAAATACAGTAACCCTACCTAGGCCCTGAGGGAGCTGTCCCCTTTCCCCCTCTGCCCCTTCCCTATTGGTGGGCCTGCCAACATTTTACACATAAAAGGCATTACACAAAGAAGAGAAACATCCACATTAAACTTTTCAAGTCCACATGTTGCACAAGTTAACCCTTTCCTAGTCTATCTCGTTATAGACACTGGCATTAAAAAACAGCCTGAAAACTTTTGGGATGCAAGGAATATGCCTGCAAAGCTCCACTGCTAATTTGTTGATCACACAAAAGACTGATGGAGTCACCCCTTGCATTAAACTGGATGAGCAGCTACAATTATTGATAATGTCATTTCCTCCTCTCAAGCAAAATTTTACAAAAAACAAACCAACCCAAACCTATAATTACCAGAACAGAGATGATTGCAAAGAGAGGCCTCCTGTACCTGCCATAATGCTGGAAACTTCACCGCCCAGAGAGGTAGTAAGAGATTATTAAGCCTAAGGAATGTGAACCTCTTCTCTTTTGCACAAGGAAGGACATTATATTCTGGTTGAGTATGTGGACTCACATATTTCAATATTCCCTTGTGCCTAAGAGCCAGACTGAGATCCGTCCTTGTGAGAGAGTGCAACAGGAGAGAAGGAAGCCGCTTTCTCCCTTGTTCCAGTCACTATAGCAGTCCCTGTGAGCCAGGACTACTCACCCTTTTTCTTTTCACTGTGAACAAATAGCCCCAAAAAGAACAGGAAAGTCATGGAGCTAGGCTCCCCTGTACTGTGCAAGGTCAGAACACTAGGGGGCACAAACTATACCATCCTAATGGAGCCACCAGGTTCTCAAGGAAACTGCTGCTCTGCACCATTCCCTACCCACAGCTGTGTGTCAATCCTATAAGTTATAGCCCTATGGACCAGATACACATACTTTGGAAGGAAGGCTAAGTGGCTGCTCATTTTTCCTTATAACACTCACCCAAACTAATAGTGTTTACAGGCACATTCATAGTTCTGTTTGCAAAGAGTGTGGTGGCATTTCCTGCTTATTTTACTTTGTTCAGTTGCTAAACCTTTAGCCAGAAGTTGCAAGATTACTGTCCTGTATCTGAAATGGTCTCCAGTTTCTTTCCCTGAAACACACATGCTAGATACCTAAGAACATAAGAATGGCTATACTGGGTCAGACCAAGGGTCCATCCAGCCCAGTATCCTGTCTGCCGACACTGGCCAATGTAAGGTGTCCCAGAGGGAGTGAATTGAACAGGTAATGATTAAGCGATCTCTCTCCTGCCATCCATCTCCACCCTCTGACAAACAAAGGCTAGGGACACCATTCCTTACCCATACTGGCTAATAGCCATTTATGGACTTAACCTCCATGAATTTATCTAGTTCTCTTTTAAACCCTATTATAGTCCTAGCCTTCACAACCTCCTCAGGCAAGGAGTTCCACAGATTGACTATGTGCTGTGTGAAAAAGAACTTCCTTTTATTTGTTTTAAACCTGCTGCCCATTAGTTTCATTTGGTGCCTCCTAGTTCTTATATTATGGGAACAAGTAAATAACTTTTATATACCTCTATCATATCCCCCCATTAGTCTCATCTTTTCTAAGCTGAAAAGTTCCAGTGTCTTTAATCGCTCCTCATCTGGGACCCGTTCCAAACCCCTAATAATTCTAGTTGCCCTTTTCTGAACCTTTTCTAATGCCAGTATATCTTTTTTGAGCTGAGGAGACCACATCCGTACGCAGTATTCAAGATGTGGGCATACCATGAATTTATATAAGGGCAATAAGATATTCTCCGTCTTATTCTCTATCCCTGTTTTAATGATTCCTAACATCCTGTTTGCTTTTTTTGACTGCCACTGCACACTGTGTGGACATCTTCAGAGAACTATCCATGACAACTCCAAGATCTCTTTCCTGATTAGTTGTAGCTAAATTAGTCCCCATCATATTATATGTATAGTTGGGGTTATTTTTCCAGTGTGCATTACTTTACATTTATCCACATTAAATTTCATTTGCCATTTTGTTGCCCAGTCACTTAGTTTGTTCAGATCTTTTTGGAGTTCTTCACAGTCTTCTTTAGTCTAACTACCTTGAGCAGTTTAGTATCGTGTGCAAACTTTGCCACCTCACCATTTACCCCTTTCTCCAGACCACTTATGAATATGTTGAATAGGATTGGTCCTAGCACTGAACCTTGGGGAACACCACTAGTTACCCCCCCTTCATTCTGAAAATTTACCATTTATTCCTACTCTGTTTCCTGTCTTTTAACCAGTTCTCAGTCCATGAAAGATCTTCCCTCTTATCCCATGACAACTTAATTTACGTCAAAGCCTTTGGTAGGGACCTTGTCAAAGGCTTTCTGGAAATCTAAGTACAGTATATGTTCTGGATCCCCCTTGTCCACATGTTTGTTGACCCCTTCAAAGAACTCTCATAAATTAGTAAGACACGATTTCCCTTACAGAAACCATGTTGACTTTTGCCCAACAAATTATGTTCTTCTATGTGTCCGACAATTTTATTCTTTACTATTGTTTCAACTAATTTGCCCAGTACTGACGTTAGACTTACCAGTCTATAATTGCTGGGATTGCCTGTAGAGCCCTTTTTAAATATTGGTGTTACATTAGCTATCTTCCAGTCATTGGGTACAGAAGCTGATTTAAAGGATAGGTTACAAACCAGAGTTAATAGTTCTGCAATTTGACATTTGAGTTCTTTCAGAACTTTTGGGTGAATGCCATCCGGTCCCAGTGACTTGTTACTGTTAAGTTTATCAATTAATTCCAAAACCTCTTCTAACGACACTTCAATCTGTGACAAGTCTTCAAATTTGTCACCTACAAAGGACGGGTCAGGTTTGGGAATCTCCCTAACATCCTCAGCCGTGAAGACTGAAGCAAAGAATTCATTTGTTTCTCCGCAATGACTTTATCGTCTTTAAGTGCTCCTTTTGTATCTCGATTGTCCAGGGGCCCCACTGGTTGTTTAGCAGGCTTCCTACTTTTGATGTACTTAAAAAATATTTTGTTATTACCGTTTGAGTTTTTGGCTAGCCTTTTTGGCTTTTCTTATTACATTTTTACATTTAATTTGGCAGTGTTTCTGCTCTTTTCTATTTACCTCACTAGGATTTGACTTCCACTTTTAAAAAAATGTCTTTATCTCTCACTGCTTTATTTACATGGTTAAGCCAAGCCACAGTAGCTCTTGTTTAGTTCTTATACTATGTTTTTTAATTTGGGGTATACATTTAAGTTGGGCATGTATTATGGGGTCTTTGAAAAGTGTTCATTCAGCTTGCAGGGATTTTACTTAATCACTCTATCTTTTAATTTCTGTGTAACTAACCTCCTCATTTTTGCATAGTTCCCCTTTTTGAAATTAAATGCCACGGTGTTGGGCTCATGAGGTGTTCTTCCCTCCACAGGAATGTTAAATGTTACTATATTATAGTCACTATTTCCAAGCAGTCCTGTTATAGTTACATCTTGGACCAGATCGCGTGCACGACTTGGGACTAAATCGAGAATTGCCTCTTCCCCTTGTGGGTTCCTGTACCAGCTGCTCCAAAAAGCAGTCGTTTAAGGTATCAAGAAATTTTGTCTCAATCTCATCCTGAGGCGACATGTACCCAGTCAATATGGGGATAAGTTGAGATCTCCCACTATTATTGAGCTCTTTATTTTGATAGCCTCTCTAATCTCCCTTAGCATTTCATAGTCACTATTACTGTCCTGATCAGGTGGTCAATAATAGATCCCTACTGTTATATTCTTATTAGAGCAGGGAATTACTATCCATAGCGATTCTATGGAACATTTTGTTTCATTTAAGATTTTTACTTCATTTGATTCTAAATTTCCTTTCACATATAGTGCCATTCCCCCACCCACACAACCTGTTCTGTCCTTCCGATATATTTTGTACCCCTCTTCTCCTTCACTCACAAACCGTGTTATTTATCAAAAAAATTTTTAAAGAAAATCTAGTGATTTATGTTTTTACCTATCATCCTCACCGCAGAAATCATCCTACTCACTCTCCAAATCTTCCTTACCATGGTCACATGAATGCTCCAAGTGGAAGTACCTGTTCTTGCACAAAGGAGGTTTCCTATCTTTCCCCTAATCAGCCATGCTCATGTGAGCATTCATGGAAACAACACATTATTATTTTAAAAGATAAACATGCTCAAATCCACATCAATTTAGCATTTGACAGATTGAATCCAGATTTTTTTTAAACCATTTTCTCAGTTTTAGTCAGGCCTCAATCCTGCATGTAGCCATACTAACATAGATAATAGTGCGTATGTGAATTCCCACTGGTGGCGTGTATATCACCTACTGACCTATTTAGGACCTGGCTGAAGTTGATCTGACTTACCACAGGTGCAGGAGCCTGTGCTAACACATCCTGATAGCAGATTGCAGCTTTAGAATGGAAATCATTTTGAAACCTTAAATTACACTAGTCACTACCAGCAACATCATTCATGAATGCTTGCTGAGCTAGCCAGTAAAATCATTGTTCTCACTAGTACTCACTGCTGCCTTTGAATGAGCTTTTAAAAACCAAAATCTATCATTTCTCTTCTGAAGCAATAATTTATCTGAACTTTCCATCCTTTCAACAGAAAAAAAATTCGTTTACAAATCCAAAACTCAGCAGAGCAGGCAATCAGGAATCCAATGGTTGAGGATTTTATTATTTGTAAAGAACAATCTTCCAAACAATTCAATTTCTCCTCCTTCCATAAAACTCAGCAGCATGTAGAATTGAACCAGTTTAAAAGTTGCCTTATCAAGTACATTCTTTCTCCCAGAAAAGAATATGAAGAGCGGCACAGCTGAAGAGCCATAATTTTTTTGTTTATAAACCAATGAACATATATTTTATATATACTTATTTAAAGATGTGTAATTTATAGATATGTTTTGGATAAAATACAAAAGATGCCAAAGAACACCACCTGCATAAGGAACACTACTTACAAAGTTCTATTGGCTGTACAGTCTTTTCAACTGTGGGGACGTGATCAGTCTCTACTTTTCCTCCCCAGGAAAATGCCTGTATACTTCAAGATGTCTTCAGTTTTGTGCTGTTAGCAGTAGAGAGGCTGAAATATACTAGGAGTAGAGAAGACATGCCACCTTGCTGAAGCTTATCTTTTTAGGATTTAAAAGTCACATCCAGGGTAATACCGTTCCTTACCCAAAACATTCCTTATTTGATTGCTTTGCTTAACACAACTGTAATCACAGCTTTTTTTAAGACTCTTGAGCTATGTCTACACTCGCAGCTTCTTGCGTGAGTAATATGCAAATGAGGCTAAGCGTGGAATATTGCTGAGCCTCATTTGCATACCTAATGAGCCACCATTTTTTTCAGAAGAGGCTCTTGCGCAAGAAGGAGCGTCTACACTGCCCCTTCTTGCCCACGAAAAACCCTCTTGCGCAATGCCGTTCTTCCTCTCAAGTAATAGGTGTAACGGCATCGTGCAAGAGGGTTTTTCTTGCGCAAGAAGGGGCAGTGTAGATGCTCCTTCTTGCACAAGAGCCTCTTCTGAAAAAAATGGTGGCTCATTAGGTATGCAAATGAGGTTCAGCGATATTCCACGCTTAGCCTCATTTGCATATCACTCTCACAAGAAGCCGCGAGTCTAGACATAGCCCTGGTTAATACGTGTTAGAAGTTCAGGTACAACTGAAGCTTACTGTCTGGCTCGTGTGTCCTTAGTGATAGCATCTAGTGAACACATGGCTCTGCCTCTCTCTCTCCATTTCGTAACAGTAGTGAGGCACACCCAAGCCTGCCAAAAGGGAGCAATTGCCCTGAGGCCCTGTGATTCTAAGGGACCGGGGGCTCCCAGCCACCTTTGCTACAGCAGCAGTGGCAGCAGCTAGAGCCCCAGGCCCTTAAGAATTGCTGCTAGAACAGGCAGCATGCTCCAGAACCCACACCGGGCACTTCAGCAGGCTCTGAGGGGTGGCAGGAAGGGCATCATATTGTCCAGGCATCGCTGGGGGTTGGCTCCCCCAGCCCTGCCCCTTCCTCTTGAGGCCCTGCCCCTTCTGGGAGCATGGAGCTGCCCCCACTCCCTCGCCCAGTGGCCCAGGGAGCCTCTTGGCTCCCCTGAGCACTTCACTGTATTTATAAGGGGTTATTATTGAACTTCTTGAGTAGTTATATTCACTCAGCCATTGTCTTTCTGCCTCACCTCATAACACCATCCAGCATCTGTAGAATCCTCTGTGCAGACCCATATAAGGAGATCAAGCGGCAAATTGTTAAGGATACTACAGGGCTCACAAAGAGTATAAGATCTCCTCCTCTCGTCCAACCTTTGGGGCAGATCTTTTATGTTATCCTCTCCAGTATTATTAATGGAAGGATTTGTTGGTCATGCCTCATATTCTTAACCCTTCTCTCTTGGTCCCAGAGGAGGGGGGGATCAGCCTATATCTTGCTGAAATTAACTCAAGTCCCCCAAAGATAGTCAGTTGTCTTTCTTGATCTGAAAAGATAACCCTAGCTATGTGCATATACACACATATGTACAATGCATACTTATGTGCATATTAGGGTCCTTCAACAAAGAGCAAATTATTTGCTCCAGACGTTTTCATGCAGAGCTCTGTTTTGGATGATGTTAAGCAATGAACTATTCCCAATTGCCATGACTACCATTATCTGAACTGTGACAAGGTCAGCAATTTCCTTTCATGGGCTGAACTGTGACAAGGCAAAAAGGTGTGGGAACAGGGGAGAAGTGTCTTGAGAGTCCTTTCCTGATTTCAATGCAAGTGTATTCACAACCCCTCAAAGTGAAAGTCTTTTGACAATTTTCACGTTTAGCCTGATTTATGGTCAACTCCATGTGGAATCATTGGGTAGGTCTACACTACAATTAACCCCCCACAGCAGATCTATGCCAGCCGACTCTGGCTCAGGATGTGGGGTTATAAAACTGTAGTATAGATAACCAGACTTGGGCTGGACCTCGGCTCTGGGATGTGATTGGCAACCTTTCTGAAGTGGCGTGCCAAGAATTAACCCTCCTGTGCTGGGCCGTGCCACTTTCTCAGGAAGTGGAGAGGGACTCTCTCCACTGCATACACCGTGGACCACCTGACTCAATTAAACATTTCCACAGATACCCAGTTACTCATGGAAACACTGTTAATTACATAATTGGGCCTGAACCATTTCACTAGTGCTGCAGCTAGGGGTCTTGGCAGGGGGATGAGGTGAGTGAGGGGAGTGGGAGGTGTAGGCAGTGTGTGGATGGTGGTGGGGCAGTGGGTGGCAGAATAGCTAGAAACCGCGTGCTACCAGAAACCAATGGCGGGGAGAAGGCTGCTGTGCTGCATGAGGATCAATGGAACAGAGCCATTTTTCCCATCAGCTAGTGAAATGTCCAGTGGGTCTTTCTGGGATGCATGGTCAATGTAGATCCAGCAGGGAGGCTCACGTGCCAGTGAAAATCAGCTCGCGTGCCACGTATGGCATATGTGCTGTAGATTGTGGATCCCTGCTCTGGGATATCACAAGGGGGAGGGTTGTAGAAGCTCAGGCTCCAGCCCAAATCCAAACATCTACACTACAGTTTTACAGCCTGAGCCCCATGACCCTGAATCAGCTGCCATGGGTGTTTAAATACATTGTAGAAAGACCCATCAACTATTGCACAGATTCTTCTTCAAACAAGAGCTCAGGTTTGCTTGATATTTGGTCCACGGAGGCTAGCATTTCAACACGGCACCCATGTTTTCTGAAACCCATATTATATTCCCACAAGATAAGAACTAGGGGGGGGGGGGGTCACCAAATGAAATTAATAGGCAGGAGGATTAAAACAAACAAAAGGAAGTTTTTCTTCACTCAGCACACAGTCAGCCTCTGGAACTCCTTGCCAGAAGATGTGGTGCAGGCTAGGACCTTAACAAGGTTCAAAAAAGAGCTACATAGACTCATAGGTTCATAGAGGTTAGGTCTATCAATGGCTATTAGCCAGGATTAGTGGGAATGGTATTCCATACTGTCAAATCAAGTGTAAAAATGTAATAAGAAAAGCAAAAAAAGATTGAGGAACATCTAGCCACAAACTCAAAAAGAAATAACAAAATGTTTTTTAAGTACATTAGAAGCAGGAAGCCTGCTAAAAAAACCTGTGGGTCCCCTAGATGATCGAGCTATAAAAGGAGCAATCAAGGACGATAAAGCCATTGCGGAGAAACTAAATGATTTCTTTGCTTCAGTCTTCACAGCTGAGAACGTTGGGGAGATTCCCGAATCTGCACCATCCTTTGTGGGTGATGAATCTGAGGAACTGTCCCAGAATCAAGTGTCATTAGAGGAGGTTTTGGAACAAATAGAAAAACTTAATGTTAATAAATCTCCAGGACCAGATGGCATTCATCCAAGGGTTCTAAAAGAACTCAAATGGGAAATTGCTGAGCTATTATCTGTGGTTTGTAACCTATCCTTTAAATCGGCTTCCGTACCTAATGACTGGAAGGTAGCCAACGTGAACAAATATTTAAAAAGGGCTGTAGAGGCGATCCTGGCAATTACAGACCGGTAAGTCTAACTTCAGTACCGGGCAAATTAGTTGAAACAATAGTGAAGAATAAAATTGTGAAGCATGTAAAAGAACATAAATTGTTGGACAAAAGTCAACATGGTTTCTGTAAAGGGAAATCCTGTCTTACTAATCTATTAGAGTTCTTTGAAGGGGTTAACAAACATGCAGATAAGGGGGATCCAGTAGATACAGTATACTTAGATTTTCAGAAAGCCTTTGACAAGGTCCCTCACCAAAGGCTCTTGTGTAAATTACATGGCCATGGGATAAGAGGGAAGGTCCTTTCTTGGATTGAGAACTGGTTAAAAGACAGGAAACAAAGGGTAGGAATAAATGGTAAATTTTCAGATTGGAGAGGGGTAACTAGTGGTGTCCCCCAAGGGTCAGTCCTGGGACCAATCCTTTTCAACTTATTCATAAATGATCTGGAGAAAGGGGTAAGCAGTGAGGTAATAAAGTTTGCAGATGATACCAAACTGTTTAGGATAGTCAAGACAGAAGCAGACTGTGAGGGACTCCAAGATCTTCTCACCAAACTGAGTGATTGGGCAACAAAATGGCAAATGAAATTTAATATGGATAAGTGTAAAGTAATGCACATTGGGAAAAATAACCCCAACTATACGTACAGTATGATGGGGGCTAATTTGGCTATGACAAATCAGGAAAGAGATCTTGGAGTTATCGTGGACAGTTCTCTGAAAACTTCCACGCAGTGTGCAGCGGCGGTCAAAAAGGCAAATAGGATGCTAAGAATTATTAGGAAAGGGATAGAAAATAAGACCCAGAATATCTTAATGCCCCTGTATAAAACTATGGTACGCCCACATCTTGAATACTGTGTACAGATGTGGTCTCCTCACCTCTAAAAATATATTTTGGCCCTGGAAAGGGTTCAGAAAAGGGCAACTAAAATGATTAGGGGTTTGGAACGGGTCCCATATGAGGAGAGGTTAAAGCAACTGGGACTTTTCAGTTTAGAAAAGAGGAGACTGAGGGGGGATATGATAGAGGTCTATAAAATCATGAGTGGTGTGGAGAGGGCCGATAAAGAAAAGTTATTTATTAGTTCCCTAAATAGAAGAACTAGAGGACACCAAATGAAATTATTGGGGAGCAGGTTTAAAACTAATAAAAGAAAGTTCTTCTACACACAGCGTGTAGTCAACCTGTGGATCTCCTTGCCAGAGGAGGCTGTGAAGGCTAGGACTATAATAGAGTTTAAAGAGAAGCTAGATAATTTCATGGAGGTTAGGTCCATAAAAGGCTATTAGCCAGGGGATACAATGGTGTCCTTGGCCTCTGTTTGTCAGAGGCTGGAGAGAGATGGCAGGAGACAAATCGCTTGATCATTGTCTTTGGTCCACCCTCTCTGGGGCACCTGGTGCTGGCCACTGACGGCAGACAGAATACTGGGCTAGATGGACCTTTGGTCTGACCCAGTACGGCCGTTCTTATGTTCTTATGTTCTCACCCCTGTTTCTCTGGAGGTGGGTGAAAGGGGAGGGATCACATGATGATTACCTGTGGTATTCCCTCCCTCAGGAGCATCTGATATTGGCCACTGTCAGCAGATAGGATATTGGACTGGATGGAGCATTGGCTGTTCTTATGTTCTAAAGGTTTGTGAACCTTGCAAAGTCTGCAGGAATTCTGGCATTGAAATCAAACTCAGATTTTGATAGGAATTGCCATCCTTCCCTAGGTTGTGCCACCATTTCCCCACTAATCCACAGGGGTGGCTCTAGAATTTCACGAATAACCTCCCAACACATTTAGCTTTAGAGGTCCCTTAGTAAATTTCCATTCACTACCATCATCCCTGTGAAAACAATTAATTGCATCCCATAGCCAAGAACTACATGCATCGCCTAAAGTCTTATTCAACTGACCATGCTTCAAGACAACCATCTTTCCAGCCAGGGCTTCTAGAAACATTACAGCCATAGATGAAATTTAAAGGTGCATTTGTTTATAACTATGAATTTGATAAAGTGATTACAGGCTCTGACCCATGGCAGCTGCAGCCATCTGGGTTGATTTTCTATCTGAGAGAAAGAATATCTGTCTCTTAACTTTGACCTTATTCTAAATTATCAGAGATTTTTCTCACAGCACAAATAAGCGCTAAATATTTTTTTCTTTATTTGCTTCATTCCTATCAGACCTCCAAATGGGCTATCCATAGCTTCCAATACTCCAGACAGACTAAAAATGATCATGTTTGCACCAAGAAATGCTTTGATTTCTGTGCCTTGCTTTCCCTTAGCTTTTCTGACTTATCTCCATGGGTCAACATCTATGCATAGATATTCTCATGTTTAGGACCTAACGAACACAATAAACACATTCAGACAGGTGCTGTCTAATGTGACAAGAGTTCTTTCAAAAGTGTTGGAGATCAGGATCAGCATATGGGCTTATCAGATGCTACTGCAAACATCTGAAGCAGTGGGGTTTGCTAAACTGCATTAAAATTCTTACAGAAACTAGCTGAATTGAGAGACATTTTAGTGCATCCAGTTTCAAGAGGAGGCTGGAAATAAGATGAGAAAGAAGCTCTCTCAAAATAGTTTGCCACCACTAAAAAGATAAAAAGTTACTGCAAAATAGCATAGATATCAAAGCTTTTTGAACCTCAAAGACATTTTGGTTTTGTTCTAGAAGCAAAGTGGGACTAATCATTGGCATGGGAGAGCTACCCAGATAATCACATCATTGCTAATTGCCAAAGTCTTAGGACAGGGAAAATCGTAATACTGACCGTGGAAATCAGGGTAACAAGAGAAAGAAAGCAAAGAGGGCTCTCAGTTTTTTTAAGGCAAAGACTGTGCAGGCATTCGCAATTATGATACAGAATGTGTTCATGTAGAGGAAGAAAGGCATGGGCGAAAATGTTTCCCCTCCCCCCCCTCAATTTCCCACAAATAGCGAATAGTGATATATGATGCAAGGAGGCTGGCTTAACTGCATGTGCTATTGTTGATTTCTTGCCTGTCCGATAGACCCACCAAACCTCACCCGATACGCCTGAAGAATCTAATGCTCATTTATTCGGTACCATTGTTAGCACCAATCTTAACATTATTAAGGAGAAGGGAGAATGTCAACAGTCATCTGAAAGATGGAAAAAAGTGTTATAGAGGTTATTTGACTCTTTGCCAATGCAAAACAGAAGGCTTTTTTGTTAGGAAATTTCAACCCAAATAAATACTTGCTTAAGATTCGATAGGTATATCTAACCTAATTGGACAAAATCACGAAGAGTAAAATCCACAATTGGTGGTGAGAGCTGGCACTGGCCCCCTTGTCAATGCTAAGTGTATAGGTGACCTGCGGAGCAGCTCAGAGATCCAAGGGGCCAACAGACTTGTCAGGCCCCTGGAACACGGCAAGAGGTTCCACCCTCCCAGAAGGGGTGGAGCCTCAGGTGGAAGAGGCAGGGCTAATGGGCTAACTTTCCCTGTCAGTTCTTCAGCCATTCAATGCTGCCACAGAAGTGGCAATGGTGGCTGCTGGGAGCTTCAGGCCCTCTTGAATCACAGGGTCTCAGGACACTTGCCCCCTTTAGCGGGTCTGCAGAGATGATTGTCTATTGAACAGAAAGGATTTCCATGTGTGGGTGGATGCAGAAGGTCAATACAAGGACAGCACAAACATGGTCCTGAGTCAGGATCCATATTTATAGATTCAAACACCCTAATTCTTTCACAGACACCCAGCAAGTTGTGACCAACTGCTATGACAACTCAGACTGGAGTAGCTGTTGTAAGGAAACCTACCTACAGCCCAATGCTCTTCCCCTGAGTTGGAGACGAAATGTCCCTCCCCACACCTCACACTTATTCAGGCCATATGTGGATGAACTGAAGAGAATTTTACCTTATATTCTTATTTCTGACCCAACAATCAACAGAGAAACAGTCACCCATGCAAGCATTTAAATAATCACATGTAATGCCCTATTAAACTTACAATATTGTGAAAATTGCAGATCTTGTAATATTAGACTTGAAATTTTGACAGTGGGAGCCCTTACTCTCAGCCCAGGGTGGCTTTGACAGTGGAAAAATCAAGGAAGAGTAATAAAGACTTCGTTATTGCAAATAACAAGGTCCATTATTACCTTTCTGCAATTTCCCATGATGTGTCCGCAACTCAGCTGCAATTTTTTGACAATCATCCCACAATTCAAGTGCGGCCTCAGTCATGCATTTTATGTAAGTGTAAGCAGGGGCTGAACTGCTGCTTGCTATCAGCCAGCTAAAAGAAGCAGCCTCTTATGATGAATGAGAGAAGCTTAGGAAGATTCTCCTTTGCGCTACTGGTTCAGACTATCTGTTGCAGAACACAGATTCAACAAGAAAATCAGGCATCACTTTGCAATAAGGAGGTGTGTTGTTTTTGCATGCAGGAGGATCAGAAAAAATATATTTGCATTCATTTCTAAAATGTCAGAATATATTAGGCAGTAGAAATGATCAGATTTTGTCACACTAGTTTAAAGAAAGACTTCAAAGAATTGGCCAAAAATGTTAGTAGAGTTAAATATGTAGGAGCTTAATAAACTTTCCAGTGGACTATCCACCATTCGGGCTAAGAGGCTCTGTCAGATCAATAGAAAAGGTTCTATTATACCCGGTGATTTTCATTGGAATGAAAACACTTGGACAGACACAACCAAGTGAGTGAATGAATAAGTGACGCTATCCTTTTTGTAAAGCTGTTTGTGAAATGTAGACTGTTTTGTGTGGATTAAAATCTATTCTGTAAGCATCCAGAATGGATAAAAGAATAAATTGAAGTAGAACACAGAAAACAATCACATTCCAATAATACTGTACTTCTCAGCTATCTTCATTTTCTCAGGCCTTAGTTTCTGCCAGAGTCCCCTGAGGTGATTTGCCAAATTCACTTCTAACAAAAGTTGTTTCACTGGGTCAGAATGCTGGAAAAATGAAAAATACTCAGGTAGCACTCCCTGCATTGCTTTGTAAAAAACACTATAATGCACATATAACAGTGATTTACATAAAGCCTGATCCTAAAGTTTTTCAACAGGTAACACTCCTGGTTGAAGGTAATACAGGATGTGGATGGATAATGAAGGAGGCAGGACAGGGTACAAAATAATTCTTCACAAGGTCTTTGTCTCTGTAAAGCTAAGCTGCAACAACATCCAAATCACTTAGCCCAATCAATAGCCAGACACAAAAACCAGCGGGAGCGGTCAGCTAGTAAACTTGTCATCAAGCTGCCTTCTGCAGTTTTATCTCTGAACATTCTCTCCCCTGCACTGGTTGTTTGCTCCAAACTCCTCCCCACTATTCCCCTACAGTGTAATGAACTCAGCTTCACTGCACCTGCTCCCTTCCCTCCCCTTTCTCTTCTCTCCTGCCCGATCCCTTTAATGTCCAATCTCCCTTCCTTTGCCTTTCCATCTAGATAATTTCCTTTTAGCAACACCCCATCCCAAAAATATCAAATCTCCCTGAAAATATTGGCAAGATCATGGCCTTTGCAAATCATTGCTCTTTGTGTGTTACATTCTGATTCCCTACTTCCAGTCTGTCTGGTCTATTTAGATTGTAAAATCATAGAATTGTAGGACTGGAAGGGATCTGAAGAGACCAGGCATTTGTATGGTGCCTACAATAATAGGCACAGTTGGCTCCTGGGCACTAAAATTATACAAAGAAATAACATCACTTTGAGGCCAAGTTTTGTACAAGCCATTTTTGACTTATGAAGGAATAAATAAACCACAACCATTATTTTATTTAAGGATTTCTCTGAGCACTCTCTCTTAGTACTATACATATCAAAACATTTAAAATACCCACTGTTGAGCTACTACACATGGTCCACTTAAAACTGAAACCAATAAAAGCAAACAAGGAGGCTCAATACAAAACAAGGGGAGAAGGAATGAGAGAGAACCATGAAGTTAATCTAAACACATTTAGGAAAAGAAAATTTTCAGATGCTTTTTAATACAGAAACAAAATTCAGCAAGAGTGGATTCCATATCTACCAGCACAAGTTCATGAGTGCTTTTCAACCCTCAGCATGATAGTAAGATAACTAAATGGCAGGTGGTATGCAGTCACGTAGGTCCAACTGTGATGAGAGTTAAAGAGGAAGTCTGCTATATAATTAAGAATGTCCTAAAATGTCCTGTGAACATAACTCTCCCACCTCCATAAGTGTCCAGGCTCCAGTTCCCTACCAGTCAGTTTCTTCCACATGCACATAGGTTGCTATAGTGCTTTCGACCTTCCAGAGAAATCACAAGGCTTTCGCTTGTGGGATTAAAGAGTCTTATACAAAAGAAACCCTTTGGTATCATTTCTGTTAGTGTTCCAACCAGGCTTTTACCCCTTCCTTTCTTTTTTCCTCTGGCGGTTTCTACTAACCACTTCCAAGTAGAGCAGCAGAGGAGTTGGGGCCCCTCCCTCTTTCCTGGGCCCCAACCTATGAGTGGTTATCCGTTCTAGCTTGACTATTCTACTTCATGTCTCATCACAGACCAAGACCCATGTGAGTTGAATCTCATTGAAGAATTTGGTTTTATATAAATGGAGAGATTACAAAAGGAGTCTTGTGAAGCAACTCAATTGTGTCTGTGTAGTGATCTTACTGTTTCACGGTTACATTGTACCGTGACTTTGTAATGCACATCTCATATTTCAGAGAATTGGTAAATGTGTTTGATTGCTTTTTTTGTTGCCATCTCAGTGGGGTTTTGATTGTTTTCTTTTTCTGTCCTATTTATGAATACTTTTAGCTTGCTCAAAGGCATCTCCGGAAGCATTAAAAAGTTAGGACAAGGGATCCAGCCAAAATGAGTTGGCGAATGAAGCTTTTTCCTTGAGCTGGAGACGTATTTGAAATCAGTACAATTTCTAATCATCCGCTGGAATAAGAAACGGCAGGCAGCACAAGCTAATTATGTGCTCAGAATTGTCTGCAGTGAAGTTACAAATACTAATAAAGATTAAGCTAACCCATAAAAATTATATTACATAAGAATAAATAATGCTTTGCTGCCTTTAAGGGATGAAGTAGTATATTTATTTAAAATAAACTTAAATGCCATTATCAACTTTCAGCAAATCCTTTGCAACAGCACAACCAATCAGGAAATTAGCATGCTAGGCTAAGAACTCCTTTTAAGGTGGAGCACTGCATGGCTCAGGATATTTCTAATGGATTATAGACTGCCACACCACTAATCTAGAGCCTATCCAGACCAGAAATGGCTAAAATTGGGAGAACAATCTACAGGGAACAATTTACACAACAAACATATCCACATCGGTTTATTTGTGAATTGCCCATGAATTATTATTTATAATTATGCAACAAACAATTTATGTATTGTTTCAGCCAATGGGATGCATGTTTCTATTTGCTATTTGAGTTCACATGGAAAAGAACTATAAAATGTAATGATACCTTTTCTATTGGCTTTCTTGGAGCATCCTATAGAATGAAATAGAAACTTCTCCCTCTTATCAAAATATCCCAAGAAAACAGTATTATGTTGAAAGTCACTCATGACTACCCTTAAGAAAAAATTTGATCCAAAGAAAATCACAGACCTAGCTAAACACTGTGAGTTTGTGACCACTCTTTGTCAGGGTAATTAGGAGGAGAAATCAAGTCCCTTCATTGAGTGAGGTAGCTGTAAACAAACAAACAAAAAAAAATCCTGGTGCCCGAAACAATGAGTTGTATGTCAAACGCTAACCCAGACAGAGTAACAGCGGTTTCTGTGATTGTAGGGGAAAGGGCTAGGAGTTTGGGCTCGCATTCTGGGGAGTCAGTGACAAAAAATCCAGGAAAAAGGCAACAAAGTGTGAGATGTCAGGCTGACCATGACTGAGCAGAAACAGAAAGACAAAGCTGTTTGGGTATAGATATCACTAGAGAGGCACGCTTCAGGATTTTTGAGCATGGAAAGTCCCTTCATGTAGTTAACAATGGAAGCTACTACCAAGAGGTATGTTGCATGGCAATGTCATAACTAAGACATGTGGACTGCATTATTTCTCTGGCTGCAAGTATAGAAATAATACTATTTAGTATAACAACATACTATAATAATATGCATTATTTCTCTGGCTGCTTGTAAACTGTGGTGTTGGAGGTAGAAAGTCTGGAGAAGATGATGTCAGGAATTGTCAGCCTGACCCTCATGGGAAGCAGAAAGTTTTTGCGTCATAGAGTTCACTGGAGGGGTAGACTTGGGTATGTCTCAGCAAGGCAACTGGCCGCTGTTGATTTTTGCTGTCATGTTCAGGGAACAGGAGTTTGCTACATTTTCCAAAGAATGAAGAAAGTAATACCTGACTTGTATCATCAATTTATCCTCTTAACGGAACAATCCAGTAAGGCCCTGAACAGTGGCTAATTGCTGTGGCTAATAGTATAATGGTCTGTTAAATTCTATAGGCTTTAAGAGTAAGGTCTATTAAACGTTATTCGTTTCATTCCTATTACATTCAGCTGGCCTTTTCCATAAGGGATTGGTCATCTAACTCACATGGGGTGAAACATCCTCAGATAGAGGGCCTGTGTAAGGGCTCTTGAATCTGATCCAAATCTTCTACTGAAGGACTAAGTGGTCGACACTCTGCATGAGAGTCAAGTTCCATCTACAGTTTCATTTCTACTCAATGAGTGAATGATTCTCAAATGTACAAATAGTTTTCAAGATGGCCATGAGAGTACTCATTCTATGAATACTTACACAAAACATATTCATCCAATTATTTGTGACACTTTCAATCCATGAATACACTTGTGAACCTTATTTTGTTTATTTGAAGGAATGTTCATGGAAAACCATAGGGGTCTCTGATACATTCAAAGAGAAATTACATTTTTAGCCTAACATTTAGAAAAAAACAAAACAGCACTTCCCCAGCTGATGTAATGATAAGGGTGATATCCCACAAACGTCAATTCAGCTGGGATTTCATCTCAAAAGTTTAATGGCTTACCATTGGCCTATATGAAATGAATTTATCGTCTTAGTCCAGTTCCAAATGGAAGGATAGCATAACCAAAAATGTGTGAAAGACTCATAACATAAACCAGCCTGAAAATCAAGGTTTTTTACATTTCATTAGAAATTAATAAATGGGCCGTCTTTTCCTGAAAATGTTTAGGCACTCCCCCCAGCCCCCAAGCCTATTTTCTAGCAACAATGGGAAGTTATCAACTAGTAATAAACCTTGGTTTTGAGCAAAGATAGCCTTTGCATCAAAAAAACCAGACTGCAATTCCCTTTAAGCAATTTTTTCATTGTGAAAAATAGCTATTTGTCTGAAATGGTGAGGAAAGTGGGATTTGGGAGAAGAGGGGGAAATGAAAAAGTAAAACAAACAAATGAAAAAGCTGCTGTCAAGGTCCATGAATTTCATAAATTTTGCACAGCATTAGTATAGGAAACCACAATGTATGAGGACGGTAACTATTTGGCACTTTTGCTGGCAGTTTTCAGAGTAGGTAGATCAATGTCTCTACACATTTCAATTAACTTCAATGGGCTTTATATCAGATTCACTTCCCTGAAAAGTAGATTAACATTTTATGTCTAGAGGCATATCCTTGTGTTACACCTGAGGCACATTGGTGGGGGCACTTGCAGAAGCATTTATTGACACTGCGTGAGCTGTATTTGTTCTCTTGGTGAAATGAGATCACTTGTTTTTTAGGAATGACACAGCATGACACTTTCTGAGCAATATCTGCAGCTCTGCACTTAAAAGTAAAGGCTCTATAACAATGACTATTAAATGAAGAACTCAAAAGTGTATTTTCAATATCGTACTCCATTCTTAGTACAAAAATATTCTTTTGAAAGCTGATTATAAAAAAAATCAAGGGAAAAGAAACAAGAGCTTAAAGCTAGAATAAGAAGGGAATGTGACTTGCTGTCTTAAAAGGTTAAAAAAATCCCTCCAAATTAGTCAAATAGTACAAAAAGTCATTCATTAATATAGTCACACAAAAAAGGCTGCCAAGTTCTCGATTGTTATTCATGAAGGTCCTAATTTGATTTTAGGTAGGGTTCAGATCAGCACCAGGTTATTTGTCAGAAAATTTGTGAATCCCAAAAAATTGCCAAAATTGCTAACTGAGGGCATGCAAAGAGCGCTATGAAAGAAATTCCACAGTGGAGCCATTTCCCCAATTTGGGAGACTGCAATGAAGCCAGCCAAGTGCACATCCAACAGCTGCTGTAGCCACCAAGTCAAATCCCAGAGAAGCATTGAGCAGCCCCTTGTGGGTTTGGCTCACAGCTTGAGGTAGCCAGGTTTCCCCACCATGGCAGTGCCAAGATCTTGAAGTTCGGTCTTGTCCTCCCTAGAAATCCCTAATCCCCTGCACCCAGCAGGATCCCCAAGAGAGGGGAGGAATCCCCTGCCTTGATCCAGGACTTGGCTCCTGAACCGCTCCACATGGGGCACCACCTAAGCAAATTGCTCGAGAGAATCATTTAGGTCGTGTCCCACCAGCTCATACAGCTGCCGGCCCACCTGCTGCAGCAGGAAGCAGAGAGGCTGTCCCTCTGTGGTGCCATCTGGATAGGCTAAAGAGGGAGGGTTGGTTGACTGCTGGACACCAGGAACAAGGAAGCGTCTCTAAGGCACATTGCTCTTGTGGCTTCAAGTCTTGTGCGAATCCTGTGAAGCCTCACACCTATCCTGATGGAGAGAGACTAGAAATCTCACAGACCCCAGACTAGACTGTCCTCCTGAGGGGGCAGCAACCAGATCACACCCATTACTAGGATCACACCCTCTTGTATTCTCTCTCTCTCTCTTTTGGGGGGGGGGGTGTCATCCTATCAAATGTATCTGGAAGTCTTCATGAACCATATAATTGCCTCTTTTTTTTATCCTAACAAATAAATGTAAATGAATCCTCCTGAATAACAAATTCATTTAGTTGAATTAAGATCAATTTGTGAATGATTGGCAAACACACACACACACACACACTAAATTAATCAGATAGGATTCACAATGAATAATTCAACCAGCTGTACTCCAGTTTTTTGTTTTTGCCACAAAGGAGGAAGGAACCTCTGGAGAGCCAGGTGACAGAGACAAACCCCCAATTAAAGGAATAAATGGGAGAAGGACTAAGTGCAGTTTTGGTCAGCAAGGAGGTTAACAATTCTGGTTAGATATAGTCCTGGAAATTTAATCATATGACAAATATTTAATTAAAGATTAATCTTTAGTTCCTGGAGATTTCAGGCAAATCCTAGAGGGCTGGCAACTCTAGTTAGCAAGGCTGGGTAGCATGGCTCTCTGGACTGCTCTATAAAGAAGAGCAGCCATTCCAAAGTTTAATCAACACTTGACAGTGAAGAGGGGTATGTGCGTGTGCATGTGACAGAATGAAAGTGTTTAAAAGTCAGTACTGTTAATTGGTTGCTTAACTTGAAGTGTTAACTAGGCTGTAATATAAACAGAATCCCTGTCAAAGGAGGCTAGCATTTTCTTGTGGAAAATGTAAGTAATGTACCCATAGATCACTAAAGCTATTCATACAGTATTTCAGAAATTACAGAGGAATGTATTACTTGAGAAATCCAGTTCTCTCATCAAAAGCTTGTATATATTCCCAGAACTAACTTGTAGTGATTCCACCACAGCCAGAATTATGGTGTAAAGAGGGGGAGATTACCCATTTTTATTTTTGAATAAAACTCAAGTGTTTTGGTTTCCTCTCTGCCTGTTACTATGTGTAGACAGACTCCCCACAGTGCACTAGCAGCAGTGGCACACAAAGATTTGCTGGTTATTATCTTTGTGCTGTGTGGACATGAACTGTGATTATTGCCAATTTTGTTTCTAACTGGTTAGAGGAATGGTAAAAAGTTGTTGTGTGGAAGAACACACTATAGCTCTCCCACAATGGAAAACAGTTATTGTTTTATTGAAGAAAATGGATTCTCTTTGATCACTGGAGACCTGGCTTTGAATTAAAATAAATCTGGTGGTTCTACTTCAGTGCCCTATAGTCATTTGATTATGCCTTACGAATACTATACCACATCCACTACAATTTGTCAACCTCATATGACTGTCAGTCTCTGAGAAAGCTCAGAGTAGAGTAATAAGGGAGAAGGGATTGCACCTCAGATCTGCATTAGAGGTGTAAAGATTTGTGGGAAAATTTGCATGGTTCCTGCTTACATGATCTGCATCTCTAGCCAATTCAAATGGTTACTCACTCGTGAGCAATACATTCAAACACAAATTATTTCCAAAACCAGCTTACAATGCCTATTTGAATATTCCTACACACATTCTAGGTGTTGGCAAGCTCTTATCTGAGCAAAAATGGCATTTCCTAATCTTATATTTGATTCCCTCTGCTATGAACTAAATCCTGCTGCCTAGATGGGTTCACACCTAAGTAAAATGTAATATTTGTTTTTGTTAATCATGTATACCATCTGCAGTTCAAAAAGCATGTCAAAATATCCAAGGAAAAAAATCCTGAAGCCCTCAGATTCATCCTAGCAAATAAAAGCACCAGATGAAATTAGCTCTATTCTAATAGTCAGTCTGTTGTCTTTTCCAGAAATTACTTTTGGCCCTATTGCTCATAGTGTGGGGAAACCCCATGAAAGAAGCTTATAGGACAATAAATATCTACAAGGTTTTTCTTACAAATGGAGGGGAAAAAAATTGGTTGAGCAAAACCTCCCCCCTCCAAAAAAATCCCTCCAAACCACCGCACAACAAAATAGTCACTGTGCCTTTAAAATCCCCATACTCCATGCTCCCCCGATGGCCTCCCTTCTCTCCTCTCCCCCCCCGCCCCCAATACAGCAGGGAAAGAATATCCCAAATGGCCTTCTGTCCAAGAAAAACAGAAAATACCAGACATTTTACATGTCCGGTATTTTCTTTTCTTTTTTTTTTTTAAACTGGGCAGATGCCACAAATACCGGACTGTCTAGGCTAATACCAGACACCTGCAAACCCTACCTATTTCTGTTCTGAAGGCTAGGAAATGCCTCTTGCCCCACCAGTGGAACTGGCAGCATGGATCAGCCACTAGTTTTTCCGCTCTCCTCAGATTCTCGTGGAGATTCTGTGATCTCACAGTACCTATGGCTCATTATTGTTTTGGTCTTGCTACTTACAGTGTGGCTCTAAATAGTGTAGATGTAGCATTAGTTCTTAAAGGAGGAGTCCCTTGACAAGATGAGGGCAAATAGAAAAATATATATAATCTCAGAGATTGTACTACATTTCTGCCCCTGAACTTCTCAGCAAGTGGGCTGGGACATGCAGCACTTCTTTGGCTCCTCCAGCCCACCCTCTCCTGTCCTGTCTGCATGGCAGAGAAGATCCATGCATGGAAGGTATTAAATGCATTGTGGCCTTTGGGGGTTATGTCTATACTGGAGAGTTTAGTGCTGTGCCACTGTTAACTCTCTAAAGTAGCAGCTCAAAGCCAATGAAGGAGAGCTTGCCTGTCAAATTAATCCACTTCCAATAAGAGATGGTAACTAGGTTGGCAGAAGTAGCTCTTCTGCTGGCATATCACTGTCCACACTGCGGCTTCCGTGGGTGCAATTTATGTTGCTTAGAGGTGGCTTATTCACACCCCTGAGCAACCCAAGTTATGCCAACATAAAGGGTGGTGTAGATGTAGCCAAAGAACTAACGTTACCTGTTACAGTGGTACTAGTGTGACTAATTGGTTACAATAATCAAGGACCAGATGAGGCATCTAACAATAGTTAATGTCGCTTCTAAAAACAAACAAACATGCTCACAGTCCTGACTGTAGGCATCTGCTCCTGCAGGCTCGAATGTTCCAGAATGTACTTATAAAAACAGACTTAAGCAAAGCATGCAGTATGGGTCAAAAAGCCCAGCGGTGACAGCAGAAAAGCTGCTGTTACAAACCACACCTAGTTCTTTTGAACAGTTCAGCCCTCCACTGATTTTGCAACTGGTTAGAAGCATGGAGTTGCAAAGTGGGGATTCCATTCGAATTTTTCTGGCATGCCAATCTGCAGCTAGCTAAACGGTTCCTGTATTCCCTCCTGCCTTCCTCCCCCAGTCATCAAGGGAATTAAGAGATAACCAGAATAGCCTGCCAGCTGATTCTAGGCACGATCTCATCCATCACTGCACCCACAATGTCAGAATAGGTGGTTTTCATAAAGAGTTGTTGTATGCCAGGTAAATTAGGGACTCACAGTTCACTGATCCTCTGTGTTACAAAAGCTCAATGTTGTATCATCAGTTTCCTTGATAGACCATTACAGCAACTACTTATTAATTCCTGCTGTGGAAAGCCTCCCTTGGAGGTGACATGGTGAAGCTGGAATTGCTACTCACTCTGACACATCTGTTGACAGAGCTTAAAAACAAAAAAAAATTTAAGTCACTGGCACTTGTGCGCAGGGAATGAATTACTGTACAGAGAGGCTGTGGCACTGGTAATTTTAGGTGTTAACATTCCATAGATCAGTGAACTTTTACCAGCGGGCATATTCCAAGAGAGCCAGAGCACGTTTTACTGTTCATCTATCTGTCACTGTAGATTTCATGTAGCTTTTGTTTTATAAGGAAGCAGGTGGGAAAAAGGGTGCTGAACTCTCTCATAGGAGACAGAACTATGTTTTTAAGAAGTGAGGGACTCTGTTGCCTCACAGAAATCTGTTAAGCTTCAGAAAGAAATTAGCCTGTAAATCGGAATTATTTACAAAAAAGTTGTTTTTAATTGGATTGCCTCATGTCTGGTGTATGTCTTGTCTGTGTGGATAACAACTTCCTTACAAAAAATAGACCTGTACATTCTTTAGTTTGTGCCTCCAGGATTTTAAGAATCTGGTTAGTTCTTTTCCTATTCAGTGCACTGCATTTTTCCATTTAGTAGCATTCTCTTAACTTATTTATTGGCCTGTGATAAGTCAGGCTTATTAAAGAAAAACTTTAATCTAATTAAGCCATTAAAAGCTTTAGACTCCCTTGCATTTTTACAATATTGTTTCCCTTATTTATCTGAGGTGCTGCACTACCTTAAATCAAAGGGAAAATGTTCATATTCCAGACAGAGTTACCATACCCATCTTTCCAAAGATGCTCTAATGATGAGGAATGTCCTTCACCCTGCCCTACATGGGTCTGATGGTATCAAGCACTGCAATACTGTCCTTTATTGACAATCAAACATATGCCAACATATGAAATGAAGATTATAGGAAATATTAGTTGTGTAAAAAGTTGAATCATTTTGCCATTCCAAGTTTCTTCCTTTGCTGTTTTTTACGGCACATTCAACTTTTGGTCTTTTAAAGGCTTCTCTTCTGCTTTTGGCTGTGTATATATTTTGTATGAACTGTCATCTTATCAACTCTCAAAGTCTATGGGGGAGGGAAGGGAGTATTCCACTTCTCAACTCCTTCCTGCATTTAGATGGGACTTGAGCCAGGTGGCCCTGATTTTTTTTGCCTCTTCTTTAGTTCATGGCATTCATATGAATTCAAGTCTTTTCCTCTTCACATTTACATCACATCCTTGTTTTTTTATATTCTTCCTTACTGTCATCTTCCTCCCATCCTTTGTATGCTAGTCATTTTTCCATCTGTGCTCTCCAGACTATGCATCACTGAGTATCCCATGACAACCTATCCCCTAATTTCTTCCATACACACTGTCTGCCATCCCCCCAGTTGCTTTGCATTCTAGGGTTCTTCAGGGCTCAGTCTTGGGACTGGTTCTGTTCAATATCTTCATCAACGATTTAGATAATGTCAGAAGGAGTTTATTTATAAAGCTTACAGATACAAAGCTGGGAAGAGCTGTAAGTGCTTTGGAGGTTAGGGTTATAATTCAAAATGATCTGGAAAAGCTGAAGAAATGATCTGAGATAAATAGGATGAAGTTTAATAAGGACAAAGGCAAAGTAGTACACTTCAGAAGAAACAATCAGTTTTACACACACAAAATGAGAAGTGATGGTCTAGGAAGGAATACTACAGAAACGGCTCTAGGGATCATAGTAGACCACAGGTGAAATATGAGTCAATAGCGTGACACTGTTGCAAACAAAAGCAAACATGATTCTGAGATACATTAACAGGAGTGGCATAAGTAAGACAAGAGAAGTAATTCTTCCTCTCTATTGTGCACTGTTTAGGCCTCAACTGGACACCACATTTCAGGAAAGATGTGGAGAAATTGAAGATGGTCCAGAGAAGAGCAACAGCAATGATAAAGATCTAAAAAACATGACCCATGGTGGAAGACTGGAAGAATTGGGTCTGGAAAAGGGGACAGAGGGAACAGAAGAACTTTCAAGAATCTGTATGTTTCATACATACAGAATTGGACGCAACTGTCTAGGAAGGAGTATGGCAGAAAGAGATCTAGGGGTTATAGTGGACCACAATCTAAATATGAGTCAGTGGAGTCTCCATCCCTAGAGGTGTTTAAGTCTCAGCTTGACATAGCCCTGGCTGGGTTTATTTAGTTAGGATTGGTCCTGCCTAGAGCAGGGGGTTGGACTTGATGACCTTCTGAGATCTTCCAGCTCTATGGTTCTATGATTCTATGTTGCAAAAAAAGCAAACATGATTCTAGGATGCATTAACAGGTGTGTTGTAAGCAAGACACGAGAAGTCATTCTTCCGCTCTACTTTGCACTGATTAGGCCTCGGAGTATTGTTTCCAGTTCTGGGCACCACATTTCAAGAATGATGTGGAGAAATTGGAGAAGGTCCAGAGAAGAGCAACACAAATGATTTAAGGTCTAGAAAACATGACCTATGAGAGAAGACTGAAGGAATTGGGTTTGTTTATTTTAGAAAAGAGAAGATTGAGGGGGACATAACAGTTTTCAGATATCTAAAAGGGTGTCATAAGGAGGAGGGAGAAAACTTGTTCATTTTGGCCTCTGGGGATAGAACAAGAAGAAATGGGATTAAACTGCTGTAAGGGAGGTTTAGGTTGGACATTAGGAAAAAGTTCCTAACTGTCAGGGTAGTCAAACACTGGAATAAATTGCCCAGGGAAGTTGTGGAATCTCCATCTGTGGAGATATTTAAGAGTAGGTTAGATAAATGTCTATCAGGGATGGTCTAAACAGTACTGGGTCCTGCCATGAGGGCAGGGGACTGGACTCGATGACTTCTCAAGGTCCCTTCCAGTCCTAGAATTTTATGATTCAAATTGTTCTACAAGGAGGAGGGAGAAAAAAATATTCTCCTTATCCTCTGATGATGGGACAAGAAGCAATGGGTTTAAATTGCAGCAAGGCAGGTTTAGGATGGACTTTAGGAAAAACTTCCCATCAGGGTGGTTAAGCACTAAAATAAATTGCTTAGGAAGGTTGTGGAATCTCCATGAGGGCAGGGGACTGGACTTGACCATCTCTCAAGCTCCCTTCCAGTTCTAATATTCTGTGGTTCTCCTCAGTTTATTGTTTTCTACCTCTCTTTACTTTCTTCTTCTTAAGACTCACTGTGTTCAATCCATATTATTGGCAGGGATGAGCCCACAAACAAAATAACCTTCAAGGAAAAGTATTTTTTTTTGCCAATCCCATACCACTTCGGCTATTTTTTTCAGTGTTGCCCATGGAAACTTGTTAATTCTCCAACTCTCTCTCTCTCTCTCTCTGATAGTATTAGGTGTACTTCTCACATTCACAAATTCTTCCTTTGATTCAACTTCTCTCCTGAAATTTCAGTCAATAGGTCTCCTTTCACTTGAAGGATAATTTCCGTTTTCTTCCTCTTCAAACCGTGATCTTCAAACACAGATGTCCACTCTGATACCATATTTACCATTGTTTTTCAGTCAGTTAAAAGGGCCAGATTATCAGCATACATTAGTTTTCTCTCTTTTACAAACTTGGTTATCTGCCTAATAAGCTCCATAATAAGGATGAAGAGAAATTGACTCAGCCCACTGTTTAAAAAAAAAAAATCCCAATGTGGGAGTCTTTCAATCAACTGCCATAGGAGTTGGATCAAGTGTTAAACCCAGAAGTGCCTATATATAATTAATGCTAATATGAGTGTGAATGTTTAAACATCTTCAAAAGTTTAAGTATGTTTAGTGAAGATGATTATGCTAAGATGTTTAAAAAAATCAATTCACTCAAATCCAATCTATTTTACATGGTTCTCAAATGCAAATTCAATGGATAAGAGTTTCTGGATAGATTAGATATACATTTATGACAGGATTTAATTTTGTTTGAAATAAACAAACCTTTTCGTCTTCCCCACAATTTCCCATCCTGGAAAAAAATGGCTAAATATTTATGCATAGAAGAACAGTCATTGGTTCAAAAACAGAGAAAGAGAATAACACTATAATCCAGTGGTTAGATCACACACTTGGGAGACCCAGGGAGCAGTTAACTTGCTCTATTCATCCTTTCATTGTTTATGCACAATGGAGAAGTTTCAACAGGAGGGACTGAGGAAGCAGCACTCTACAATAGATCATCACAAAGTTCAGTGGTTAAAGCAAACTCTTGAGAACTGGGAGACTGATGCTCAGGTTTTTAGCTGCTGTATGTTATAGCTGCCCCCCAATTTTCAATAAAACTACAATGATGTATCCTAGCCGAGCCTCTGGCCCAACCTCTTTAAAGTGCTGCAACTTCGCTTATTCATATTGCTATGCTGAAAGGTTCTAATGGCTGTCACCAGGAATAGGTTTCAGATCCAAACAGACTGAGTTGAAGACAGTGGCTGTGCCAAGACCATCTTTAAGGCTCAACAAAAGGAGCAACCAAGCCTCTCTATATAGTGGAGATGGCTGCAAGCAACAGAGACCCCCATCAAGGACCAGGCTAACTGGCACTCAGAGCATGTGTAGACTGAATGTTGTCACTGGTTGCAAATATGGGAGCAGAGGAAGGTTGTACAATATTTATTTGCAACTTGAGCGTGTTGGAGGCTGTGACTTAATGTACCTCTCATGCTACACAGCATTGTAATAATATTTACATAAAATATGCCTTATGAGGGGTCATTGGAGAACTAATAACTTTCCGATCAATAATATTATGGTGAAATGTGTGTAGCACAATATTTGTAAATTTAGGAATTCCCTTGTCTGATGTTGCTGTTACATGTTCTAACTATGTAACAATGGCCCGCCAAATTGTTAAACAGGTTTATCCTAAACAAAGAAATGTGTTTACCTCAATTTATATACAAGTTGCAAACAGGGTCCTTGGGATAGCAAGAGAGGGTAAAACCCATTTCTTTCAGACAAAGGCTAACTAATGCTTCCAGCCTGGAGTCAATTGATTAACCTGTTGAGTGGACATTTCGTAATGACATGGGGGCAGGGAGAGAGATCAGCATTTTAGTGAACATGGACCAGCTTTCATCATGAGACTTCATGTCTCCATCCTCATAATGGGAAAGAGCTTTATCTAGCTATAGCCCCTAAGGAAATGCATTTCAAAGGCTGAACTATGAAAGTGAGGGGCAAAAACACACCATCCCTGCTCTCTCTCACCTGAAATGACAAAGGAACCAGACTTTGGACTTTGAGGAAGGGGAGAATCCAACCTGAGAATTTGGCCAGTAATGTTGCTGACAATACACTGAAAGAATTTACCTTGAACCAAGTGTAGTTTGTTAAGTTTTAGCAACTAGATAGGGTTTCATCTTTGTCTTTTAACCATTTGAGCTTCAAACCTTATATTTGTACTTTCTTAAAATCTCTTTTTGTACTTAAACTTGTATAATTTTTAATTGAAACTGATTCAATCTTTCTTTAAATTGAGCTGTTTTATAACTCTAATTAAAGTAGCAGGCTGTTGGGTATTGACCCCCTAAACAGATACAACAGACCTATAATATCTAAACTGCCCAAGACCTATAATACCTAAATTTTGCAGAATGGAGATTTGGGGAAAATCTGGGATGGAGAGAGTGTTGGGTCATCCTGCAAGTAGTAAGCAAGACTGTTGAAAGCCAGAGAGTGTGCTGATACATGGCTCACAGCTTGGTCAGATTTGTTGGACCAGGACTACAGCTATGCACAGACACTTGGAGGTTGCAGATCAGATGGTGACAACCCTTATCTGATCTGAATTGCCCCCTGGAATGAGACAGAGGCAGAAAATCTGGAGGAGTTGTGAGAATGACCTTGTCAGTAAGCAGAACACCACAGCTGCTTGGGTACAGAGCTCTCTGGTGTGGCAGAGTGGAGAATTTCAGACCAAGGAAATTGCCTGCTGTTGTTTGTCTCTACTGAGTTGAGGTGAACGTGTAAATATACAGAATTACCCTAAGAATTTACCTGACTTATGCAATTGACTTCTTATACAAATGGAAACAACCCCACAAGATTTCAAATTTTGGCTAACTGCTCAGGCCAAAAGGCAACTCTGCATAATAAGATTTAAAGAGGGTCCGTGAGGTTAATATAACTCATTAAAGTAAAACAGCAGCATGGTAGTACAGTTCACACAATTCAGGGAGTTGGGTAGCAAGGAGTGTGTTCAACTCTTCATAGTTATTTAAATGAGTTTTTAAATATATTAGGAATTAAAAAAATGCTGAAATGGTACTGATTCATTACTATATGGAAATGGTAGAACTACCAATATTTATGTAGAAAAGGAAGAAATATTTAATATATTTTGTAGTTGGAGAAAACCCACATCATATAGTCTCATTATATGCTGGTAATAACACACTTTCTATTCCACTAGTGTTTATGGAGGATGTTAAACAGAAGTTACTGAAGTGAGACATTTTAAAATCAGCAGGTCCAGATAAGTTACATCCAAGAGTTTTTGCAGAGCTGGATGAATACCTTCCTGGATTGTTAATGTTGTTTTTCTATAAATGTTGGATCACTGGGGAAGTTCCATTAGACGGGAAGAAAGCTAATTTCTTGCCACTGTTTTAAAAATGTAAATGGGGAAACCTGGATAATTATATAAGACTGTTAGCCTGGCATTGATCCAGAGTAAAATACTGAAGATGCTTTTATAGGATCCGGTTAATAAAGAATTAAAGAGGATAATATAATTAATGCAAAGTTATATATTTTAGGAAAATTGAATGTAGGCAATCATTACTGGATGGGAAGCAGTGACTCTGAAAAAGATTTGTGGGGGGTCAAGGTAGATAATCTTCTAAGTTCCCAGTGTAACAATGTGGCGAGAAGAGATAACATGGTCCCGTAGTCCATAAACAAAGGGATTTTGAGGAGAAGTGGGAAGGTTGTTTTTCCTCTCTGACATTGGTGAAACAGCTGCTGGACTACTGTGACCAGTTCTGGTGCCCACAATTCAAGAAGGATATTGATCAATTGACAAGGGTTCAGAGAAGTGCCATAAGAATGGTTAAAGGATTTAAAAACATGTGGTATAGTGATAGACTCAAGGAACTCAATCTATTTAACTTAACAGAGGAAGTTTAATGGATAACTTGGAAGTTTATAAGTACCTATGTAGGAAACAAAAATGTAATAATGGGCTCTTCAATCTAGCAGATAAACGCATAATATGAACCAATGTCTGGAAGTTGAAATGAGATGAATTTGGACTATAAATAAGGTGTGAATTTTTAAATGGTGAGCGAGTAATTAACCATTAGAACAATTTACCAAGGATTGCGATGGATTCTCCAGAACCGACAATTTATGCATAAGGGACTCTAAGATTGAACAATTTTTTTTCTAAAAATATATGCTCTAAGAATTATTTTGTGGAAATTCTATGGCCTGTGTTATATGGGAGGTCTACCAGGTGATCACAATGGTCAATTTTTACTTTAGAATGAATGAAAAAAGGTAATCTTGTACATAATTAAGTTAATAAGACTGCAGGATACTGATGTGCAATTTAGAGTCTAGCTTTGAAAAATAAAAATATATTTAAAAGGTTCTAATTTCTATCAAAATCTTAGTATCTCTGAGAATCAAATGATTAGAAAGAAGAGCAATAGGCAAACCCCTGAATGGGGATGGTGAAGAGGCTGGCTTGTGCCTCTGAGGAATATCAGGGAGGGCTGTGCAGATGGTAAGAATCAGAAGGGACTTTAATGGGTAATACAGATGGTCAAAATTTATGAAACAGGCTGTTCTAGGACTAGAGTGGATAAAAGAGTAAAGAGGTCTAAAACGGAGGAGTCTCCACTCTCAGGAACAAAACCAGAGCAGTTGAATAGGTTAGAGTGAAATTAAAGAAACACAAATATCTAAGAATCCAGCACGTAATAGAGAAACAAGTCACGGATGATACTTTGGAGAGAAAGGTGCCATATTCTCAACTATGAAGTGACCGCTGACACTAGAATCACAGTTAGCATAATGGAGAGAACATAAGGGCAAAGGTGAATTTGTAGAAGTGAGTAAAGTTGGAATTGTTCCTGAATGAATTTGAAAATCAGAGTGAGGGGATAGAAGCGGACGGGAAACCTGAGAGTCGTGGGGTTTGTAACCTTGTCATTCAGGTAAAATGTTATTTTCCCAGTTGTTTTCAATACAGCACATGACAGTCTGTTGTACTCTGGAAATCAATGGGCTACTGCTGCAAGATTTCACTGAAATGTGTTTGGTACTTAAAAGTCTAGTAAAAGTTCCAGATAATGCAGTACTCTCTCAGATATTTAGTGTGGGAGGGAAGTGGTTGTGCAGCTTGATTAATATTTATAAAATGCTCTAAGATCATTAGCTGGAAGGAGAGGTACAGATGTAAAGTATTGTTGTTTTTTTATGTAAAGCACATTTAAATTGCTCTGAGACCATTATCCTCAATGTAGACACTCCTATAGGATTGCATGTGCATAAGCAATAGACTCTGTAATGTGACTGCAACTCTGCATAGTAGCTTCCAGTACTCAAAAGACCTCATTTTCATCAATATGTAAATTTCATGAATGCCACCAGATTTTTTCGGGGGGGGGGGGGGGAAGGGCGCGAGGAGGGGGAGCAAGGGGGGATGAATTTAAAACTTCCCATTGCCCTGTGTTGCGTACAGAAGAGATGAGGTGAAGTCAGCAACTCGTAGATAAAAAAGAAACAGTGGAGGAAATAGTGGATCAGCAGATGATTAAAAAACACAAGGAAAGGGTAGAATGAATTCATTTAAACCATTGTACATGTGTCAATAGTACATTAAGCCTGCAGGAAGATGCCACAAAATTTATAATGACTCAGAACCAAATAGAGTGCAGTTTGCACTAAACAATTAAATCTACTTCTTTGAAAGAAGATTTTAAAACAATTACCTCCTGTACCTCTCAAGAGATTGTGTCCTCTGCTAGGTGGTCAAAAAACTGCTAACTTCTATAAACCTGTTTCTCTGAACTCAGAATTAAAATTCCTGTCATCCTTTAATGAGATCTAGGTCTTATCTGGAGTACATTTAACAGAATTAGGTATTTAAAGTGACTCTGATAATTTGGCCTCTGATTTTGAACTCAGAACTGGGGAGGAGGGGGGCAAGGCAAGAGGGCAGTGGGGGAATGTTTTGGGGCCAACATTTCTTGTAAAAGAATACAAATTTCTCCTCTAGGAAAATGCAAATGAATATCTTGTGTGTAGAAAGGGAGCTTTTAACTTCAACTATGGAGAGGAAAGAGGATGTTCTCTAAACCATGACAAGAGAAATATCCCTGAAAAAATTAGATTGGAACAATGAATTGTATGCAACATAATTATATTAAATATGCTGCAAAATTCCAGAAGCATAACAGCTGTTTTATATCTGAGTTGTGGTAAACAGAGCCTCAGAAGACTCAGCCTGAACCCTGCAGAGGAAAATTCAAAGCAGGTATAGATGAATATACACCACACATACATCAACAAAGTAAAACAATATGGACCCAGCTTGACCAGTTTCCCCACTGTGGTTAAATGTAAAGTTTAAAATATTTTGAACCCTTCTCTTAGGTTCAATTTTCCCCAAACAAAAACAAGCTCTCTATTTTTATTCTTGCCTCTTCCTAAGTGCTATATCCATTCTAACCCTGGTTACAAGATGATATTGTAAAGGCTAGATCAGGTTTTAAAGTCACAGCCCATGTAAAAGGGCACAATGGGAGAAGCAGCAATATACACTATCTCCCTCTCCCCCACACACCCAGCTACCATCATCTCTACCAGGGTAGCTCTGCTGCCAGTGCTAATCACATATACTAAGGACAGGTCTACACTGCACCTGGGGATTGTCATTTTTTGATATTGATTCACCAATGGTCAATTCTGTAGGCCTGGTGAAGACCTGGCAAATTGACTGCAGACCAGTCTCCAGTTGACCCCTGTACTCTCCCCTCCCAACAAGAAAAACAAAGTAAGTTGATGGAAGGGTTTTTCTTGTCAACCTCCCGGTGCTCTGTGCTCTGGATTGGCTAGTCTCTTTTCTACAGGATTAATCTATTGCTCACTTCAGTCATGAAAAACACAAGGACTCAGTGGGAGGTGGCTTAGGCCATAGGTGAATAAAGTAGTGTGATGTGGATACATTCTCCCACCTTTTCTTTGTATTTTTTGTGCATGAAGTCATATTCTGGTCTGCCAAGCTACCTCCCTCCACTCAAATCTGCCCCCAAAAGTCTTTTCTCCTGGGATACTGAACTAAAAATCCATTCCCGTGGGGGGAGGGGTTAAACACTTCATTAGGCATCCCAGTGCACCCTTTCTACTCTTGTGTGAGCTTTGTTTAAACACCTAACTTTTGAGGCTTCTGCAGAATAATTTTTAAAACTTGCAAAACAAGGATTGGGCAGAGTCAAATTGAGTATGTGCAGATTCCATTGTATGACAATGTACCCAAGGTTGGTGAAGATTCAGAAAAGTTGTGCTAGTTCACGTTAAAGCTAAAAAGATGATTTTTTCCTCCTTGAGTAAATAGCCTGAAGTCCATTGCAGATTGCTAATTTTAAATAGGAAATAGAAAAAAATACCTATGTGAAAAAAACTTGCCTGGTGTTGCCCAGGTCCAGGGCAAACCCAGTCATTTGTAAGTATAACTGTCTCCCTGTGATTGCTGCTCTCCTGTGGTCAATCCTGAGTATAACTGTCCCTGCAATCATACCCCTTCCTTTCTGTTTGATGCAAAACAAATCACAATCCATACACATCCCATTGTCCTGGCACAACGAAACTCTGACCTTGCTTTAAGTTATGATAGGAAGTTGCATGCCAAATTTGGTGGTCCTCGCTGTTACCATTTAGGAGGTGTTCTGAACTAATGAACAGAAGAACAGACACACACAAACACCCAAAAATATATGGTAGATTGGTGATAAGCTTTACCTTGATTATATAACCCAGATCAAAGTCTAATAATCATGGAGGTTTTTAACAAAGAGTTGAAAGCTTTAAATATAAATGTCCTTTAGGGGACGTCTAGACTACAGGCTTTTGTTGACAGAGGCTTTGTCGACAAAGATACTATCAACAAAGAGCATCTAGACTACAGCCAGTTTTGTTGACAAAGCAAGCTGCTTTTTCGACAGAATCTAGACGTTCTCTTTTGAAAAAGCACAGTGTGGATGCAATAGCGCCTTTTGTTGACAGAACTCTGTTGACAAAAGGTGTTATTCCTTGTAGAATGAGGTTTACTGCTGTTGACAAAACTGCCACGTTCTGTCGACAGAACTTGATGGCAGTGTAGACGCAGGTATAGTTTTGTCGGCAAAAGCCACCCTTGGTCCATAGACAGTGGTTGGTCACATCATGCAGGCTTCTCCTTTTCCCCCTCTGAACTGCACCAACATGTTCCCAATAATTCTTTTCACCAGAAATAATTGTTTCAGTAGCCATAAGGATGCAATAGTGCCATGAACGGAGGGTGACAGCCATTGCACTTGTGACAGCTACCTTCTTGGCTGACACATTATGATTTGAACCAGAGGCTTCCACAGCTAAAATCATAAGCTTCTACATTGTGACCTCAGAAGCCAGAACTCTCTGTATCAACTCCAACAGACTCAGATCCTAAGGAGGTAGGGAGCAATTCATTAAATTAAAGACAACCAAATAGAACTCTTGTTCCAGAACACATAGGTCAACGTTTGCAGGGCAGACAAGCAGCAGCTGATGTTATAGCATTATTCCAAAGACATATTTATTGTTTCTATTTGTCAATAGCTCTTAATTTCATGATGACATTGAATAATGGAGACCTGAAAGCTCAAGATAAGCTTGTTATCCAAAACAACTTTATAGCCAAAAAAGAAAAAAAGGGAGCTTCTTTCTACAGCCTGCAAATTGCTGTCTTCAAGTGTTCCTGAGGTTTTCCTAGCTGCTACAGAGAAGTAATGTCTTCTGACTGACTTCTCTATATTCCTCAGGACATTTACTGTGCTGAGAGCGAAGAGAAAGGTGCTCTCTCTGGTGAGTGTTTTCACTGTCAAACTACTAATACAAGAGGACAGTTGGTATTACTGCACTTCAAAAATGCATTCTTTTCTGTCAATTAAAACAAGGGTTATTTGAGTGTATTACTATTAATTACAGTGCATTACAAAATATTAGTATTACTACAGTATAATTAGTGGTAGCTTAACAGTACATAGGGATTTTTATTAGAAATTAAGGGCTAGATTGTGCCGTTAGGCACCCCCTACCTGCCCGAGTAAAGAGTGATGGATAAGCTGCATTGCCCTAGGAGCAGCTCTTGGGGGAACTGTGACCTTTTCTTCCCAAGGCATCGCTCTTGCCCCAGGGAAAAAGGAGCAATGTGTACTTGCCTCCAGCTATTCGCCAATTCCACTGGCTAGCAAAGGGCATGGCACCATGGCTCCTACAGTTTGCAGACAACTTGCTTACGAGCGGGAGAAGTAGCTATACAATCCTGGCATGCTGCATGTGATCTAGACCCAGGATAGCCCTAATGTGACTATGCAGAATGGGAAGGGACAGCTTTATTCCCTAGTATTCTCTGCATGGTTATGTCAGGCAAGAGTCAAACTAGTTCTAATGAATTGTCATTATTATGAGATCATACATGTCTTTGTTATAGTCATGGCATGCAAATAGAGAAGCTGGATACATCATATTGTAAGCTTTCAGAAAAGCCATTATAATACTAGCAAAATGCAGGACAATGTAGCACTTTAAAGACTAACAAGATGGTATATTAGATGATGAGCTTTCGTGGACCCACTTCCTCAGATCAAATAGTGGAAGAAAGTAGTCACAACCATATATACCAAAGGATACAATTAAAAAAAAATGAACAAATATGAAAAGGACAAATCACATTGCAGAACAGGAGGGGGATGCAGGGGAGGGGGGGAAGGAAGTGATCTTTCGGCACATGATAGCATAAAGGAGACAGACCCATAGTCTCCTATAGACAACCACCTAACCTCAAGATGATTCTTACCAACCACCACAGGACATACCACACTAATACCACCCTGGTACCTTCCCTTGCAACAAACCCCGTTGCCAGCTTTGTCCACATATTCATTCTGCTGATACCATTATTGGACCTAACCAAGTGAGTTATAAGATCAAGAACACATATTCCTGCGCATCCAGAAATATAATTTATGCTATCATGTGCCGAAAGTGTCTGTCTGCGATGTACATTAGACAAACATCTCAGACACTTCGCCAAAGGATTAATGCCCACAAAACAGATATCAGACAAGATCACAAAGAGAAAACAGTTTCTTGCCATTTTAACCAGAAAGGACACTCTCTCAATGACTTAACCACCTGAATTCTGCTACAAAGACCTTTTACATCTGCACTTGAAAGGGAATCCTCTGAATTGTCATTCATGTTAAAATTCGACACTTTCCAACAAGGACCTAACAAACATTTGAACTATCTCACCCATTACCAAGACAGTTTCCCCAATTATCACCTCTAATACCATTAACTCACAAACATCCCACTCTCCCTACCTCTAATATCATCAATTCACAGACACTTACCTTCCTTCCTCCCCCCCCCCCCCGCATCCCCCTCCTGTTCTGCAATGTGATTTATCCTTTTCATATTTGTTCATTTTTTTTAATTGTATCCTTTGGTATATATGGTTGTGACTACTTTCTTCCACTATTTGATCTGAGGAAGTGGGTCTGGCCCACGAAAGCTCATCATCTAATAAACCATCTTGTTAGTCTTAAAGTGCTACATTGTCCTGCATTTTGCTTCAGCTACCCCAGACTAACGGCTACATTTCTATCACTATTATAATACTACTTTATGTTGTCGAACCAGACTTCTAGCACATAAGCATCAAAAACAGAGCGAAAGCAGGCTGCTCCCTAAAGTATAGACCTGTAAATTGAGCATGAAGCACAGCTCCTGCCGGCGTCCAGTACAGGCAGTCCCCGGGTTACGTACAAGATAGGGACTGTAGGTTTGTTCAGCTGTATGTAAGTCGGAACTGGCGTCCAGATTCAGACACTGCTGAAACTGACCGCCAGTTCTGACTTACATACAGAATCAACTTAAGAACCCCAGGCGTCCCCCAAGTCAGCTGCTGCTGAAACTGATCAGCAGCTGATTCCAGGAAGCCCGGGGCAGAGCAACTCTGCCTGGGGCTTCCTGTAGTCAGCGCTGGTCAGTTTCAGCAGAAGCTGACTTGGGGACGCCTGGGGCAGAGCAGCTGGGGTGCTACTGGACCAACCCAGCAGCACCCCATCTGCTCTGCCCCAGACGTCCTGATTCAGCCGCTGCTGAAACTGACCAGCAGCGGCTGAATCAGGACCTGGGGCAGAGCAGCTGGGGTGCTGCCGGGTTGGTCCAGTAGTGCCCACGGGCGCTGCAGGACCAATCGGCAGCGCCCCAGCTGCTCTGCCCCAGAGTCCAAAACAAAAGCCTGGTCTGCTGGGGGGGGGGGAAGCACACTAGCTGCGCCCCCCCCCCCCCAGCAGACCAGGGACACGGGGAGCAGAGCCGCAGCGGCAGCGGGGTGCCGCGCCTCTGAGGCTTTGCTCTGGCAAAGCCTCTGAGGCGCGGGACCCCCCGCGGCTGCGGCTTCAGTCAGGGTGCCTGTGGTCTGCTGGGGACCGTCCCCAGCAGACCACAGGCACCGGGACCCAAGCGGCAGCAGCGGGCGGGTTCCCGCGCTTCTGAGGCTTCAAAGCCTCAGAAGCGCGGGAACCCGCCCGCTGCTGCCGCTTGGGTCCCGGTGCCTGTGGTCTGCTGGGGACGGTCCCCAGCAGACCACAGGCACCGGGTCTCGTGCGGCAGCCGTGGGGGTTCCCGCGCTTCCGAGGCTTTGCTCTGGCAAAGCCTCAGAAGTGCGGGAACCCGCCTGGTGCCCCTGGTCTGCTGGAGACGGTCTCCAGCAGACCAGGGGCACCGGAGCAGCTTACGAACGGGGCTTTCTCGCCCCGACTTCCGGGGCGAGAAAGCTCCGCTCGTAAGTGCGGATCCGACGTAAGTCGGATCCGCGTAAGTCGGGGACTGCCTGTACTCCTCCTTTTTTGAGGAGTAAGGGAAGCCAACAGGAGTGTTTGCTCCCATTGGCCTCCTGCAGTGTGAATACCACCAAGGCTTGGTTTACAGTAAGCCAACTTTTTACATATCTGGAGTTGTGTACCTTAAGCCTACCTTCCTGGTCTAGTGTAGATTAGGCCCAGAGTCTAAGACAACAGGGAAGGGAATTGATTCTGAGTAGGGCCTCCAAATACAAATAGTACATTACAACAACTTTAGGGAACTTGAAACACATCAAGGTAAATTTCTGGTTAAATACCACTCTTGTACATGCCATTTAGCAAGTATTATTCAAAATATAATTCTGTTTTCTTCATTCTGCTTGCATTTCATTTTGAGGATTTAACATTTTTACAAATTAAATGAAAATGAAATTACTAAATAAAAAGCCTTCCTGAATAAAAATGTCAAAACATTGACTTTTAAAAAGGTCAACTAAAATATTTAGATGTATTTATTTTAGGATTTTTTTATCCTAAAATGTTGGCAAAATTGACACATTTGTGAAATGTTTTGGTGCTGCCACATCTACTTTTTTTGCACACACCCCTCCAAAATGTAGCAGCTTCAGTTGAAAAATATCAAAAACTCTATTAAAAAAAATGAGTGACGAGAAATTCAATACCATGGATAAATCTACTACTTAGCCTCTATGAGTTATCGCCCAACCTTTGTGGCTACTGCTGCCTTAAATTCATGGATCTCCTGTTGCATCACTTCTTGGAAAGATAGCATGGAACGCAATATAATGCAATACTACATAATGTTCCTTTCTGGGACACTGCATGGCCTAGTGGTTAGCACATGAGATAGAAGTCAGACACTTCTGTCACTGTCCTATGGTGTGATCTTGGAGAACCTCCCTATACCTCTTTTGCTCTTCCTTGTAAAATGGGAATAAAAATGCCTACCCTCTTTACACAGGGGCCTAAAGACTCAGATATTCTCTCAAAATAATTTTCACTGAGAATATATCTGTATCTTGTAAATACGTTTTACAAGCAACGGGTTTGTGTATTCTTTCTCCTGGCTTTTGGTCAAGTAAAACGGAGAACCATAAGACTATGTTTTATAATCCTCCAATGTTCCTCACTAGGTAGGCATGATAATTAGGTATAATGTTCTTCTGAATCTAACTGATGGTTGTTTCTTAGAAAAACATTCTAATGAAATGCATTTTTATGCTTGTGTGTCAAACTACACTACACATTGCTTAGTGGGAGGGTGGCAAAACCATAATTAATGACCAGTTTAATCAGACCAGGAAGCACAGAAAAGTTCACATAGCATTCACAGATCATAAGACAGCACATGAATGTCACACTGCTTTGCAGGCTGACACAGGCATGCTATGCAAAATAGGACATAATACAATAAACCAAACAGCATTCTATTTTTCTTGGATCACAAGCCATTTCTGCAGATAGAGACAAGAACAACAGTCCGGTCAAGTACTTTCATCTACATCTGTGATCAACATTGGGGGGCGGGGGCAGTCCTCACACAACTCTAACAGAAAATAATGTGGCCTGCAGATACACCAAGTGGACTAATGATGGATTGGATGGCGACAATCACCTTACCACTTAGAATTTTTAAAAGTCATGCCCTTGTAATTTTGTACACTGAGTTAGATAAATAGGATGATTCTCCTGATTTTTTTTTTCTTTTTAGCAAACCTTGCTCTCAATATTTAGGTTATATCTACACTTAAAAAATTCAGGGGCACAGCTGTGGCATGGCAATAATGACACTGCCATGATTCAATGTAGCCCCTCACTAGAGTGAACCGTCACTGCAGTTAAACCACCTTCCCAAGAGGTTATAGCTACCTTGATGTAATTCTTCTGTCTATATCAGGTATTAGGTCAGAATAGCTTCATCACTCAGGAATGTAGATTTTTTTCATATCCCTAAGACATGTAGCTATGGAGATGTAGGGTTTTACTGTAGATCTGCCTTTACTTATTCAATATTGAAGATATACCACGTGTCATCCCCCGCCCCCATGATATGGCAATGGTGGGAACTTAAATTGCTAGCAGATCTCATGACAAAATAGTTCTGTCTAAATGGAGCATTGACATTTCCTTATTTAACCCTCTCATCCTTAGGGGAGTTTCTGTCACCAGGGCCATTAACAGTGATCTGGATCTAAATACTCTACTGTATTTTCTACATCGAGTTAGTATAAAAATGGAAATTTCTATGCATTTCAGACTTGACCTTTGAAAGAAAACCATTTCTTCCCCTCGTTACAGCCCCAAGTACTATGAGGTGTTTCTTTTCAAGCATAAAAGCAAAATGGTGATTTACGATTAGCATAAGAGAAAAATAGATTGCCCACGAGTGTATGACAGTGTAAGTCTCTTTCCTCCATTATCACAATAAATCACTCTATTGCTGCCCACCTATCTTTACCTGGTGAATATACTAGGATGCCACTCTTCTCATTTCATTTCATTCTCTTTTTAGTTCATGTTTTTTTAAGCTTTTTAAGCTATTGATTTTATATGCATTTTACAATCATAAAAACATATGCAGTAATAAAACTCTCCTCTTTAATAGACAAAATTCTCCTTTTTGATTCACAGGTCAGAGTTTTCTTGCATATTTAGAATAGTGAGCATTGGCATTTCTCAACTGCCACAAACAGAAGCAGAGATTTCTGCTCGGGTGGTGAAATTTATCTCTTTGCAGATTAATAGCACAAAGCTTATGCATCACTGAAATTCTCATAAACAGGGGTTAAGTAGATGTTAAGTGTTGCATAGACCTTGTACTGACTCTTCACAGGGGTAAATTTCTAGAAGATCTATTTCCACGGCCATACTCTTATCAATGTAAGCATGCAAGACTTACTCAGAATATTCTTTTTCACTTTCTTGAATTGCATTTCAGTACTGTGTAATGGCCTTCCTCTCCATCCCTGGCTGGAATGCAGGTGAGTGCAGTTTGAAGAAAGTCTGGGAAATGAGAACTGAAACAAAGCAGTACTTTGTTGGTAGGGGGTGCAACCTGTCCTCAAGTCTAGGAGAGGAAGCCCTCGCTGTGTAAGATTTGTGGAGGTGTATTATGTGTTTGGATTATTTCAGGCAATGTAATCTCACCTCATTCCTTTGGATACTTTCCCTATAGCTTCCTTTTCTCTGCTGCTATATTCTGGTGCTCTTATCAGACTCATTTCTACTTCTAATTAAATCAATAGGAATTTTTCCATGATTTCAACAGGAGTGGGATTGGGACCGTTTAAGATACAACCCTACTTTCCATAACAAGTTAGCTTCACTGGGAGATTTACCTGCAGGATCAGTCCCTTAATTTCTGCTTCTAAATGCAATCTCTTGAACTGATCATTGTGTTTGTCAAAGTTAGTCATCATTGAGCATATCAACAAGAACCACTAAGAATACAGTTTTTGCTATTGGACTGTGAGAGCCCAACTCTGAAGCCTGTACTCAGGAAAATCTTCTATTGATTTCAGGGAGTTTTGGGGAGGTGAGGATTTCAAAATTTGGATTCCAGTTGAGCAGGTCATCCCTAACAAGCCAAACATTTAAGGTCATGCTTATGTCTCAAAGCATGTATGTAAAGTTAAGTACAGGCTTAAGTACTTTGCTGAATAGAGATGGACTGAGGTTAATGCTTTGCTGAACTGAAGCTTTGATCAGCTTTGTGCAAGTACCGGAGGATATCAGAATTAGTGCAGATATCTGGGGTGGCGATTACCCGTTAATTCTTATTAACTCCCACTGTGTGATAAAAATCACTGCTGCCCTTCAGTTTTTTTTTTTAAAACAGGCCTCTATTTACTTACGCCAAAAAAACAAAAATGTGTCCTATTGTGTTTAAAACATTAATCAATGCTTGATCTTCGTTGTTCTCCATACATTTTACTTGCTTAGATCCACGTCAGTTATAGCTCAATTAATTTTCTCTATGGTGAATTTCCACAAATTCCTCTTCCTTTTGATACTGTGACTGCACGAGGGCAGTGACCTACCAGTAAAAAGACCATTGCAATTAATAATTTTAGCTAAAGGAAATTCAAATGTAACTTATTTTTTCCACAGCTATACTTTCTACAGAGACGCATGTGAATTCAATTAAATGCCCATCTGTAATTTATCCAGTGAACATGATTCTTGAAGATCACTTGTGGCATGTGACAATCATAATCATACATAATCAATGTGACTTGAAGGAGTCAGTCTGTGCTATACACTACATGAGCGATGGGTCATTATGACAAGTGAGTATTCGTGTCCTTTCGTTTAGTACATAATGATTTACATCATTGTAAAGATGGAACAGCACCAAGGTGTTGTGAAGTTCTTGATGTAGCCAGAAAATGAGATACTTCTAGAAATACCATAAATAACATTACATTACTTCTGCTAAACGCAGTAGTTTATACTGTTAGTAAAATTAGTTTAATCAGAATGCTGTATAAAAATAGCAAGAACTCTGGCATCATATTTTCCCTGTTAGAAATAACGTTTGGCACTTATGAACACTTTTCAGAAAGATCTCCAGTGCCTTCAAAAAGTGAGAAATTGTTCTGATTTCACTTTAGAGAAGGGGTAACTAGCAGAGTTTAAACTGACTTACTCAACATCACTTAAGGCAAATATATAGTTCTGTATTTACTCCTATCCTCACTTTCTAGCAACTTTTAGACTGATAATGTGATGTCCTAAATGTGCTTTCTGAAAACAGCTGTCAAAGCTAACAATATTTGAGCTTTACACTGGGTTAGTCAGGATGGTCCATTTAACTCACCAAATGGCTTCTTGTTTTCAACCATGGATAAAATGAATTAAAAAGATGCATCCATTATGGTGAAACCCAAGGATATCAGAAATAACATACATGCTTGATTTACAAGTCCAGGCAAAATCATCTGCTGGTTGGAGCTAAATATAGACATTTGAGAAAAGAGTAGAGTAAATAATGTAGTGTCAAGCTCATTAGTGTGGAAATAGCCCTGAAGATGGATGCCATCCTGTTCAACTTTGTATTAGTAGTATCCATTATTCAATAAATTATTAAATTAATAGACAGACAATAACAATGAGTTTATGTCCTCATTTAATTAATTAATGAGAAGGAACTCAACTCATGGTTATCTACTGTCTATAGATTAAATAATTTATAGAATAATAATTTATTGATTCCTCACTATTTCTACAGGAGATAGAATTCTCTTTCAATAACCATCCATTATTGTCGGAAGCTATTATTACTATGCTTTCTGGTAGTGTTTCATGCTATAATTGCAAGATAGGCTAATTCTTCTGGGATTTACTTTCTAATGTTGAGTCTGAAACTCAGTACAAATTCTAAAATAACCTTACTGCTGCTCAATCACTAAAATGACCTCTGAAGAAATGCTTATGTGAAGGGAGTAATGATGGTATGTTCCATCAGTTTGGACGAAATTCAATGAGTTCCCTGTTGATTTATTGTGCTTTTCTAATATAACAGTTTTTTTAAAAAAATCTGTATTTTTGTATGCTTCATCCTAAGCAGAAGTCAAAACAAATTTTCAAGTCAAACAAATCTTTCCAGGCACTCATCTGACTTGAGTTGATTTTAGATGGAATATGCAAATTATGAAATATTAGATTTAATTATTAACATGTAATAGCCATTTCCCAATTAAAAATTTTTAATTATTCAAATTATATAAAGTTCTTGAGAAAAATTACACCTTTCCTGCCTTTTTTAAATAGAGACATGTGTGATAGCTTGTTAAAAATCTTGGTGTGTATCAATTTAATTATACATTTTACATAAAGTATTTTCATACATATAATGCTATCAGAAGTTTGTTAGATACCATTTATTGGTTACTTACTCCTAGCAGTAGGGAGAAAAAAGGACTGCGTGGAAAAATATGTTCTCTGTCCAATGTGACAGTTGACAAAAAAGAGGACAATTAAAGATGTAATCTCAAAATGGGTCCTACGCTAAGTGGACTGAGGAGGAGGATCCCATTTCATTCTATAATTTCCAGAGGAAACAATCTCATCAACAAAGAGCAGAGAGCACTTCAATGCTGCAAAATAGTTGGTGGAGCTAGGAAATGAGGTATAAAAGATGGTGGGAGGGAGTGGGAGCAACTGAGAGCAAGGGGAAGAGTGATGACTTCAGATACAATATAACAACTTGTCCCAACATCAAGTATTGTGCTCCTGGAGACATTGGAGTCCTGCTGCTCTTTTAGGCTCCAGTTCAGGAAAACCCTTAAACATGTGCTTAACTTTGTCAGTTTGAAATTAAGAGGATTTAAATGGATGTTTGAAGTTAAGCATATTTCAAAGTATGTTCCTCAGTAGGGATCAACTTAAAAACATACTTTAGTCAGGAATACACTTAGGAATGTGCTTATCTTCAACCAACTGCTTAAATCCCATTGACTTCAATTTGACTAAAAGTTAGGCACGTGCTTCAGGGTTTTCCTGACTTAGGGCCACTTCCAAATTGTTTTATAATTACATTGCACTGTACATCTTGGGGCACCAAAATAGGTGCCCCCACAAGAAACCTTCTCCTGAAAGAATTATTCCCTTTAACAGCTGAAAATGGTGTATAAAATAGGATGAAGGTAAATTTAACTCTTATTTTATTAGCTCATTTTTCTGAATAGCCCTTGCAACCCAAGTGTTGTGGAGAGACAGTAGGAGAGTTTTTTTTCCCCAAGGACTGGAGAATCAATCACCGTAAAATGTCATTAAGCATGTTTGCATTAAAAAAAAGTGACATTTTAACTTTATTCAAGTGCCGAGTATTTTAATACTGGAGTTAATTAATACATGTAATTTAAAGATGAGAGTAATATTATGAAATAATAAACACCAGATATGAAGTATTTAGCTAATTTTTAAAACTTCTTTAAGAAGCAAATTAACTTCGCTAGTAAGTAACATTGTAAACCATATATTATTAAATACACAATTACTGTATAACATCGCAGAGCTATAAAATATTTAAATTGCTTTTCACTAATTGTAGTTTGGCAAAACTGCAAAAAAATTTCATAACTCAAGCATGTTTAATGCAATGAGGTAATTCTTTGACAGACACAAGGTAAGTGAAGTAATATTTTTTACTAGACCAATTTCTGTTGGGAGAAGGGACAAGTTTTTGAGCATCACAGAAAGCTCTCTTAGGACTGCAGAATGTAACCAGAGTGTCCAACATAAATACAAGGTATGAGGATCACACATGCTGAGGGAAATCATTCAAAATTAAGTGAAAAAATTTAGCAGGCACTGGGTGGTGTTACAAATTTTGTAACAGAGACTCTGTTTTTCTGACTCATTAAGTTCATAGTTCTTAGTCTCTAGCATGGTTATGAATTTAAATTCCTAGGCTTGTCTTTTAGGTGTTGTTCAGGGTTTCCTTTAAGGAAGACCACTGACAGGTCAGATCTATGGAGTGATTGCTGCGTGAGAAGGATTTGCCCATAGGTGATATGGAGTTTGTATTTTACCATTTGTTTGTGAGAGTTTAATCAAGACAGTAGTGATTGTTTTCACCCACCACTGTTGATGGCACAGTGATGCCCTAGCTGAGGTACACCACATATAGGCTACATCTAGACTGCCATGCTTTTCCAAGATATTGGAGGTCCTGGAATGCTGCGTCCAAGGAAAAATTTCAGAAAAGCAGATGCTCTCCTTTGTCAACCCTGTAAACCTCGTTCTACAAGGAAGAAGGGATGTGTCAAAAACAGATTTTCAAAAGAAAAGTGGAAAGATGCACACAAATTGTGGTTCACAATTTGCATTTCTTTTTCCGATTTTTCTTTGTAGTCTAGTCGTAGCCATAGTGACAGACATGGTTAGGACTCAGGAATCTTGAAAGGTGGGTCATGGGGAAGGTGGTATTGATCATTGTAATAGCAGGGGAGCTATATCAGTAGGTTTTGCATCTATTATTCTGGAAGAGTCTGTGGTGCCACTTTGAGATAGTATGTCCTGGGATGTGGGGACCTTTTTTCTGATGATGAATGGGGCAAGGTAGGGCAGGGTTGCCTGAAGGCCAGAAGAGGGATTCTGGAAAGATTCCTTTCAGGATAGGGTCCCCACTGAGTAAGGGTTGTAATTATTTAATGATATCCCACATGGGTTATTATGCGAAAGGCAGGTGATAACTAGCAGTGTGTGGTTGAAGGCTCTGTTTTCTTTATTGAAGAAGGTTCTCCCAGGCTATGTGGGTGGCCCTCATTATGATGCTATTTACCACACTAGTGGAGCGTCCTTGTTTAGTAAAGGCAATTGTAAAGACACTTAAGGGTGTATCCCTGAATTACTACTTGGAGCATATGCTGTAATGTCTGAGTGCTTCACTTTTCATAACAGATTCTGTGATGCATCTGGGGTGATCGCTAGATCTGTGTGGGTAAGTTTGGTGATCCGCTTCATTTCTTGGACGAAGTTAACTGTAGGCTTCCATTTCTGAAGCTGGTCATGTTGTCCAAATCAGCGGATGGTTGGTGGTTGAAATCTAGGAGGCAAATTTAGGTCATCTGTCCAGAAGATGACAATATCATTGATACAACTCATGTTTGGTTTCGTGGTGCATTGAGAAGTGCTTTAACTTTATCTATGTGAAGCTGGTATAGATAAAATTATACTCTCTCAGTGTGGAGGTAGTTATACTGTAACTAAGGGTTACAGATCAGCTCCTATTTTAACAAAGCCAATTTGGAGACCAAAAGATCAACTGTTTTTCTGCTCTGGTTTCACAAGCACGTACTATCAAATTGCAGCCAATTTTGATATTTTCTTTTACCTCTCTTACAAAGAGTTTTCCTTCAGTTACAAGCACAGTATTTATTCTTCTTTCTAGGGGATTTATTCCTGATTGGGGTTTTTTTTGCTTTTTTCCCCTCGCTGTAGTTCCTGGAAACCACTTTTGGTGGTGATTCTCCTGCCTCTGATTAAATACCATTTGGCTATATTCAACTGGCCAGTTTCTGGTTGGAAGGACAACTTTCTGGCTTTATCTACACTATGACTTTTTCTACAAAAAATGCTTCATTTGCACACTCTTTCATTCTGTTTTTTGTGCTAGGGGTTTTTGCGCTAAAAGACAGGCAGTGTGGCCATGGTCTTTTTGCACAAAAAAATCTTTTTTTTTTTTTTTTTGCAAGATCCTTATGCCTCTCCAGGACAGGCATAGGTATCTTGCAGAAAAAGGGTTTTTTGTACAAAACAGCCAAGGCCACACTTCCTCTCTTAGCACAAAAATCCCTATAGCAAAAATGGAGTGAAAGTATGCAAATGAAGCATGAGAAAATGCTAATTCGCTCTTCATTTGCATTGCCTCTTGTGGAAAAAGTCATTAGCTATGTCTAGACTGGCATGATTTTCCGCAAATGCTTTTAACGGAAAAGTTTTTCCGTTAAAAGCATTTGCGGAAAATCTAGATTGGCACGGACGCTTTTCTGCAAAAGCACTTTTTGCAGAAAAGCATCCGTGCCAATCTAGACGCAGTTTTGCGCAAGAAAGCCACGATCGCCATTTTCGCCATCGGGGCTTTTTTGCACAAAACAATACCACGTTGTCTACACTGGCCCTCTTGTGCAAAAGCATTTGTGCGAGAGGGCTTTTGCCCAAATGGGAGCAGCATAGCATTTCTTCAAGAACACTGACAATCTTACATGAGATCGTCAGTGTTCTTGTAGAAATTCAAGCAGCCAGTGTAGACAGCTGGCAAGTTTTTCCACAAAAGCACCTGCTTTTGCGAAAAAACTTACCAGTCTAGACACAGCCAGTGTGTAGACAAAGCCCCTGAGTTTACTAATCCTTCATAATAAATATGAAGCAAATAATGTATTTAACTAGAGGGAGGTGGAAAAACTGCCTTTTGCTCATTAGGATAGCGTCTCCCCCCCCTCCCCCTGCTGTTTAATTAGTGACATTTATGATCTTTGAAGGGAGACACATTCTGTCTCAGCAAGAAGCATGGTTACCACAGGGCAGTAACATGATTGAGTGGGGAAGTGGAGGGAGAAGGGAAAACTGGGATCAGGGAGGAAAATGTAACAAGAGTGTTGACAACTTTCACAGCAGATCCACCTCAAATATACAAATTCTCCAACTGGCGTGTGTGTGTGTGTGGGGGGGGGGGGGGGGATTGGCTGGAGGGTTTTTTGGTAGTTTTTTCCTGTACCTAAAGAGACTATAATGAAAGAAAATTCTCTCATGGTATTTTGGACCCATTATATAAGCCACAGTGGCCAGAGGCATCTACTGGGGAGCAGTCAAGCAGTGATGAAAGCACAGAATCTTTAATTCACTCACTGAGTCCAAAGCTTCTATCTACAGGCCATTTTGCCCCCCCCCCCCCGCCACCCTCATAATAAGAGATTTTCTATTCCCATGCACTATGTGGCATGTAATAATCTAATGTTCAGATTGGTGCTAGCACATAATTAACCCTATGATCCAGAAAAAACAAACTAAAACCAAGATAGTGGTCGTATTAGTATACTTTCCTGTCCCCATCCTTGACTGAGCAAACATAATGTATCTTGTTTTGTCATATCTGGTTGTGTCAGGCACTATAAGTACATCAAGTTAATGCAACATGACCAATGCATGCAACCTGATGAGACACAGCATGACAATATAGCATAGCCAAAATGTAGTAACGTCCACTGTACCAAAAAAAAAAAAAAAAATGACTAGAGGAAAACAATCACCATCTGAGGAAAGCCACTGACAGAAAGTTTTAGATCAGGTGTGTTGAGATTCCAAAAAAAAAAAAAACCTTTCAACAGATATTTATGATGGATTAACTACAGAAACATGTTTTTGGGTAAGTATTTCAGTATTATGAGACACGAGAATTTCCACTGACATATCATCTCACCTAATAAGGTGATAAGGAATAGCCAGCATGGATTTGTAAAGAACAAATCATGTCAAATCAATCTGATAGCTTTCTTTGATAGGATAATGAGTCTTGTGGATAAGGGAGAAGTGGTGGATGTGGTATACCTAGACTTTAGTAAGGCATTTGATATGGTCTCGCATGATATTCTTATCAATAAATTAGGAAAATGCAACTTAGATGGGGCTACCACAAGGTGGGTGCATAACTGGCTGGATAACCATTCCCAGAGAGTAGTTATTAATGGTTCACAATCCTGCTGGAAAGGAGTAATAAGTGAGGTTCCACATGGGTCTGTTTTGGGACCAGTTCTGTTCAATATCTTCATCAAGGATTTAGATATCAGCGTACAGAGTATACTTATTAAGTTTGCAGATGATACCAAGCTTAGAGGGGTTGCAACTGCTTTGGAGGATAGGGTCATAATTCAAAATGATCTGGACAAATTGGAGAAAAGGTCTGAAGTAAACATGATGAAGTTTAATAAGGACAAATGCAAAGTGCTCCACTTAAGAAGTAACAATCAGTTTCACACGTACAGAATGGGAAATGACTGTCTAGGAAGGAGTACAGCAGAAAGGAATCTAGGGGTTATAGTGGACCACAAACTAAATATGAAAGCTGCAAACAGTGTAACGCTGTTGCAAAAAAAAGCCAACATAAATCTAGGATGCATTAATAGGTGTGTTGTGAGCAAGACACAAGAAGTCATTCTTCTGCTCTACTCTTCACTGATTAGGCCTTAGTTGGAGTAGCGTATCCAGTTCTGGGCACCACATTTCAAGAAAGATGTGGAGAAATTGGAGAAGGTCCAGAGAAAAGCAACAAGAATGATTAAAGGTCTAGAGAACATGACCTATGAAGGAAGACTGAAAGAATTGGGCTTGTTTAGTTTGGAAAGGAGAAGACTGAGAAGGGACATGATAGAGGTTTTCCGGTATCTAAAAGGGTCACGAGGAGGAGGGAAAAAATTGTTCTTCCTGGCCTCTGAAGACAGAACAAGAAGCAATGGGCTTAAACTGCAGCAAGGTAGGTTTAGGTTGGCCATTAGGAAAAAGTTCCTAACTGTCAGGGTGGTTAAACACTGGAATAAATTGCCTAGGGTGGTTGTGGAATCTCCATCTCCAGAAATATTTAAGAGTAGGTTAGATAAATGTCTGTCAGGGATGGTCTAGACAGTATTGGGTCCTGCCATGAGGACAGGGGACTGGACTCGATGACCTCTCAAGGTCCCTTCCAGTCCTAGTGATAGAGATGCAGCCATGTTAGTCTGGTCTAGCTGAAACAAAAGACAGAACTATGTAGCACTTTAAAGTCTAACAAGATGGTTTATTAGGTGATGAGCTTTCTTGGGCCCACTTTGGGTCTGGCCCACGAAAGCTCATCACCTAATAAACCATCTTGTTAGTCTTTAAAGTGCTACATAGTTCTGTCTTTTGTTCCTTCCCGTCCTGGTATTCTATGATTCTATGATCTCTGCAACATAGCCAGCACATTACAAGGTTCTATTAATACTACAGGGAGGTTTGATTTGAATTCAGTATGCTATAGGTAATTTGTAAAGTGAGTCAGCAAATAATTCTGGATTAGTGGGGGCAGAAGCTATGAACAACAGTAAGATTTTATTCGGATTCTATATAATCTTAAAATAAAAAACTCATTGATATGCACATAGACAGTGGCATCAAGTGCTACTGAATGAATGAGAAGTTACCATGGTCTATTTAAATGTATCATTCCTTGAACTACAGCAGAGCCATCACTGACACATTGGTCCTCCACAGAGCACTACACTCTAGAACATGGTTTATTTCATTTTCCATTCTCCTGGAACTTCTCTCTACAACTCAGTGAGTGAAGGATAGGAAACACAGCTAGCTGTCAGGTTTTGCATGCCATTACATTTCTATGGGTGAATGCAGCATGGATTTACCCTCATCCCATATGCTGTAATGATGTAACGTTCCCCTCCGTGTTGTGGTAAAAAGGAAGACCCACAAGACATTCAGTAACCTCAAGGTAGGAAGGGCCTGTCCCATAGAGCAGAGTTCCTTACTGGAGACAGGAAAAAAAGAAGATACAGTGGAGTCGGGAACCTCTACACCTGAATGAGATGTGAAGTTCTCTGTTAATGTTCATCATCGTTCATGCACCATCAGTGCATCAGGCTGCAGTCAAACCTATCCTGGCCTTTTTATATTCAGAGGTAATAATAATGCTTCATCTCTGTTGCTATTAGCAACAAGGAAAGGGATTTATTGTCCTTACTGCCCTGTAACTTGCTGGTGCAGATGCCTCAACTGCCCAAAATGGCACCAGACCTGCTGCTGGATCATCTGAAGTAGATAATTCAATACAATAATAAGCTGATTTTTACTACATACCCTGGTATAGTCCTTCAGTTTTGTTTAGTTGCTAGCTCCTTGCCTGTAGCTGCTGTCCCATAAAGAGGAATTAAGAGGGGGGGAGAAATCCTGTGCTTGCATGTGTGAAAACTAGACCCTGATTTTCACATGTTAACCATATCTTCTATATACTTTGGGACAGGATAGAAAGAGAATATAATCACACTGCAAAGTGCCTCTGAGGTACAAGAGTAAGAGCAGGTAGGGTATGAAGTGGGAGACTCTTCCCCTTGGTTAGGTGCAGTTAGACTCTAGAGACATCAAACCAGATAAGGGTTCAGGGCCAGTCACAGTTCAGAAGAAATCTGTACTAAGGAGAGCTGTGCCCACGTTAGCGTAAGTGACTGTAGCAGTTCATGCACTCACTGCTGTGGCACCTCCTGCAGCACACACAGGGGAGTCTCTTAGTCCAGCCTCAGAGCACAGTCTCTGGTGGTGTTTCACCCACTATTTCCCTTTTTGTCCATTCTGCATCACCACTGGCCTGGACCTATGTCCCTCCCAGACCATGGCACCCATCCCTCAGGCTAGGTCTACATTGGCCCCTTCTCCGGAAGAGGCATGTTAATTTCCAACTTCAGAATAGGGAAATCCGCGGGGGATTTAAATATCCCCCACGGGATTTAAATAAACACGGCCGCCGCTTTTTTCCCGGCTTGGGGAAAAGCCGGAAAAAAGTGTCTAGACTGGAGCGATCCTCCGGAATAAAGCCCTTTTCCGGAGGATCTCTTATTCCTACTTCAAAGTAGGAATAAAAGGGCTTTATTCCGGAGGATCGCACCAGAATAGACACTTTTTTCCGGCTTTTCCCCAAGCCGGAAAAAAAGCGGTGGCCTCGTTTATTTAAATCCCCCGCGGATTTCCCTATTCTGAAGTTGGAAATTAACATGCCTCTTCCGGAGAAGGGGCCAATGTAGACGTAGCCTCAGGGTACTACTCTATGGCAGTGCCTCCACACTCTAGAGAACTCCAACCCCCTATACCCACCTTGCTTCAGTGACACATTGTCAGTCATCCAGCCTCTGCCTCAGGGGCAAACTGCAGTCTGAAATGGCAACTCATTAGCAAGGGATGCGGACCTCCACCTTCTCCTGCCCTGGCTGCTCCTCTGCAGCTTTAGTACCTCCCTGGGCTCTGTCACTGGGCCTCAGCCTGGCATTTATTTAGATCTGAGCTCCCCTGGCTCACCCTGTCTACTCCCAGCACAGCTCTATCCAAGTTACCCTGCTAGCAGGCAGCTAGATTCCTCTCCCTCCAGAGTTGGTTCAAGAATGAGCTCCTCCTGCCCAGCCATCTTTTTTATACAGCCCTGTTGGGCTCTGATTGGCTACCACAAGCCTTCTCCCAATTGGCTCCAAGCTTCAGCCCTCTCCTAAGGCTATTTTAAGCTTTTTTTATTCCAGAGCAGGACAACCACCCCATTACAGTGACTCTTTTTGGACTCCATGCAATATAGTTCTATTCAGCTTCCTAAAGAAGCATTTCTGTGCAATGCATTCTCTTCTACTCCCCATCTCACCCAGTGGAGCACATACACACTCTCTTTCATACACACTCTCTTTCATACAGTTAAACTCTTATAATTGGCATGTTCTCAGGTGCACAACACATTCCTTGGAGCTGGGGTTAATCTTCCTTGAAGGCTTAGGTTTTACTCCTGTTTAATTTTGCTCAATAAAATTTCTCAGCGTTACATAAAACTACATTGGCAATCAAGCTGTGATGTTCAATGCATAATACCCTTGATTGGCAGAAAAATTCCCCACAAAGTTTTATAAAACCCTGCCACCACACAATTCTGGGAGTACCTAATGTTAGTTTTCAAAATGCTTAAACAACTTCAACAGCAGGATTGCTTTTTGGTTGCAGAAGTGCAAGAGATTATATGCACTGTGTCTGAGTAAAGCCTTATTGATTTTTTGCACACATAAATAGGTGAAAGCGTTAAGAAATCTCATCTCTCCACATATATGCATAGTGCAAGAATATCTCTAATAAATACGGAGCTAACTGTCAATGGTTCATTTTAATATGTCACAGGCTTTTGCTGCAGTTGGAGGAGTCTGTGATTTTTATAAACATATGTTAATCTTTATGTTACTATAGATATATATATTAATATAGATGTTAATCTTTCAGACTGAATATAGCAGATACGATATTAACTATCAAATGCATGTTCTTCATTCTAAAGGAAGTGGTTGGTTCAAGCAAGCTGTCTTGTTTCATTGCACTGTACTGAAGATCATGATAGATTTATGTAGACTAGTCTGCAGCACATATGTGCACACAAGATCATAACACAAAACGAGAGGGAGGCATGTTAAAAGCATGAGTGGTGACATTTTGCTCTCCGCAGCACCAAAACAGCAACTGAGAGGGGGTCAGGAGAGGGGTCCCTATTACATCTTACTAGGTGTATCTATTTGGATGGGTGGACCCATTCATTCTTCTTTTCTGTTGCACAAACAGTCTTCTCCTGTGGAAGGCTGGGGAGGTCTGCAGAGCAGTGGGTCCTAGAGTTAACACATTATGGAAATGAATGCACTGATTAGACCTCACAGAGCTACTGTTTCAGGCTGGCTTCAGACCCTGGCAAACATCCCTGCATTGGTTACTTTTGCTTCACTCTTCTTTCATAATCAAGAGGCGTGGAAACTTACTTTAAAAAAAAAATCTAACAAAACCTGAAACTCTGACACTGTTCCACAACTCTAGAAGATTTAGATAGGGGACTCTAGCGTCATTACCATTAAACCAAGGCCTGGAATCAAGAGTCATCTTAAGAAACACAGACTTTCACTCTATGAAAGTACAGCTATTAAAAGGAAAAGTGCTACCCAGTGTGAAAATAGCTCTGAATTGGAGTCTGCGTTCATTAGTGCGTTCATACTCCGTGCGACCTGAAACCTGGTTAAAATGGCAAGAAACCAGAAAGGACACTCTCTCAGTGACTTAACCACTTGCATTCTGCTACAAAGACCTTTTACATCTGCACTTGAAAGGGAATCCTCTGAACTGTCATTCATGTTAAAATTCGACACTCTCCAAAAAGGAATGAACAAACACTCAAGCTATCTTACCCATTACCAAGATAGCTTCCCCAATTATCACCTCTAATACCATTATCTCACAAACATCCCACTCTCCCCACCTCTAATATCATCAATTCACAGACACTTACCTTCCTTCCCTCCCCTCCCCCCCCCCCCGCATCCCCCTCCTGTTCTGAAATGTGATTTGTCCTTTTCATATGTGTTCATTTTTTTTAATAGTATCCTTTGGTATATATGGTTGTGACTATTTTCTTCCACTATTTGATCTGAGGAAGTGGGTCTGGCCCACAAAAGCTCATCATCTAATAAACCATCTTGTTAGTCTTTAAAGTGCTACATTGTCCTGCATTTTGCTTCAGCTACCCCAGACTAACACGGCTACATTTCTATCACTATACTACTTCTAAGAGAGACATCTCACTTATTCTCATCTGATATTCTTATACCCTACCAGGGAGAACCGAGAAGAAGGGACTGCTGCATATCTTTGTTTGTCAGACAAACTTGTGTTGAGAGCAGTTGAATAATAAAAAAAGCTCACACTGGGATTGCTGAGGTTCATTTTCTGCAAATCCAAAGGTCCCAAAGCAGTTTGCAGATATTAGAAGTAAGGAGGAGTGAGACCGATGGGCAATCCTACAGAGGCTCCCAATACCTCTGACAAAAGCAAACACAGCAGTGTAATCCTGAAGTTGATCTGGGTATCAAGAAGATTTTCAATAAAGCTACGTGCAATCTGAAGAGTCTGCAGTGGTCAGCCAGCTAAGCCCACCATTACTGCCAGAAATCTGTGTGCTCAACATTGAGATGTGTTTTTGGTACATTGGAAGAAGATCACCAGTGACAAGGGAGCAGGTGCCAAAGGGGCCATGTAAAATAATTCCTTGCAGGGACAATTTATCCACAGAGCAAATTCAGTGCAGAGAAGTGGAATATAAGCATCGTCACAGCATCTCAACAATGTCATTAGTTCAGCATCTGTGCCACATTGCCAAGTGTACAGTATTGTACGGAGCTAAGGTGCCACTATCAAACAAAGGCAACAGAAGTGAGCTGGATGGAGGAGGTGGGAGAGAAAGCTAAACTAAATCTGATTACTGCTTAGGAAAGAGAGCTTTCAACTTCTCTTGCTGGAAAAACCTTCTATTTTGCTTACATCACATGATCCATCCATCTCAAAAGCACTGAGTGGTTTAGCACTAAACATCTCAATGAAATATGGAGTGCCATGATTCATCCTCTCTGTGCCCCACTTTTAGAAGTTTATTTCAGTAAAGAAAACCAAACCTCTTTTTAATAAGAGTTGCCATGTAGTATGTCCAGATCAAAAAAGCCTTGATCTTAACGAAAGCAACTCATTGATTAATGACATTCCAATAAATCAGATAAATATCACTAAAGTCATTCTGCCTTTTAATTAAAATACACTTTTTCTTGTTTGTGCGCTTGATTATCCCCTGCCTCCTCTTAATGCTCTGAAAATTTGAGCCAGAGAATAACCCTATGACAGCGTAACATTTTTTCGAATGCTGAAAGGAGTAATTTGAAATTGCAGGGAGACTATTGAAAAGTCGAACTTTTGTTTTACCTCTCTCTTGTGTACATATTCATCCTGAGCAAAAGACTAAAAACACCTATTACTAAGCAGGAAAAGAGGACATTAACCATTTCCTCTAGATCTCGGATTCTTCTCTGGGCCAAGGATTGTTCTTTTGAGAACCATTTCCTTCACAGACTGACAGCTTAGTAGTGCTCTCTACTACTTGCTTGCAGCGATTGCAGCAGCAGCTTTTAGCCAACTTGAATAGTGAATAGACACATCCATGGGGGTGTAGGAAAACACAAGCTAAATTGAGTCAGATAATTTTAAAAATTAAAGTCAATCCTCCCTCCCTCCATTATCATCATCATCTTTTAAATTGGGATTGCTCTTTGTAGGAAACTCTCTCTTTATTGTATTATCCTTTCTATTTGGCTGTATTTTTCATCTTACAGATTATACAAACCCATTTGGAATTAATCTTTAAAAGACATCTGCATGAGTACATTAGCTACATTATACATATTTGTCTCTTCTATGCATTACCGGTTTTGTCTGAATATAAAAATAAGCTACCTTATTGCTGTCAAAGTTCTAATACACTAAAGTATAAGAAATAATGCATGCCAGAGAGTATCCAAAGATTAGGGGAACCTGTGATACTGCACAGAGTGAATACATAGGGGACATTTTTTCTGCTTCTTATCCTGTGAGCTAATCAATCTGAGACTCAATTAGCCATCACTCTCTGGGAAAGTGGTATTACAAAAGTTTCTTTATGCCACTAAGCTTAGCAGTATCTTTGGAGGCAAAACTGGTGCTTTATTAATATCATTGATACAGTAGGCGGTCATTGAAGCTAGACAACAATGTTAGTGTTTCTCTCTCCCCCCCCCCCCCCATCCATTACAAGGGACGTCAGCTGTACAACAGCTGGCAAATGTTGCTCAGATTCATTTTCAAGTTTCTCCCAACAGAGAAAAGAAACTAAGCAGCTCATATCTGGAACACATGGCCTTGGTAGTATATTACACCTTGGTATCAATAGCTAAGGGAGGAGAGCTGAGGGATAGAATGGTACTTTGGTCTTCTTAATTGGGCACTGGTGAGCTCCAGTCTAATCAAATACCATGCCCATTACTGAAGCTGGCAGGTTTGCTATTAAAAGATTTACTATTACTAGTAGCAGATACACATACTGTACACCCAAATTAGTGTCTACATTAGAAGGCAAAGGATATTGAACGGATGCACTCATATGCATAGACTATGCTTTAATAGGAAATGGCAGCTATCACCCCCTTTAAAAAAGAATTTTGGGAAAGGGAATAAATATTGCACTCTTTTCTTCCTCTAGATACATCTAATTTGTGGTGTGAGTACAAATGACACATCATATATTAATTCAGCTGGAGCAGGAAGTAGGTCCCACACATCTAATAGTTATGGGCAAGGGAAGCTCATGTAAACCACTTTTTTCCTCCCTGGGTTACTTGGGAGCAGGTCACATGTGTGCTTGGGTGCTTGATGTTTTTAACAACAAAGGATATCCTGAGTACCCCAGTGGTGCTGTTGCTTTGTTGGGGATTCCCTATCCACCCCCTTGCTGCAGTCCCTTGCTCCCAAAGAATTTAAAATGGCAGTGCCTCCACCTGGCAGGCCCTGTGCACACTTAATGGTGTGCCTTGGGAGCCTCCAGGAATAAAATTATTCCAGTAATAACCTGGAACTAACTCCAAGACACTCATTATAAATAAGATATATCTAACTGAATAAATTAGCATTAACATACCTTTATTTAATTTAAAGAAACTAGGTTTAACATATTAAAAGTGAACAAAATCAATTAAAAAGTACACAGAAAGAAAGAGAATGTATCCATCTGGCATTTGCACTGCCACCATTTATCCCATCCCAGACTGTGCACTCCTCTGGATTCAGAATCCCAGACACTTTCTTGCATGGGTACGTTTGAAGGTCGTAGCTGGAATGGAAATAGTACTGTGCAGGACCTGTGTGTGTTAGTCCAAGCTGAGCAGCCAGCTGCAAAATCCTTCTGCCACTGAGCAGGCCCCACCAAATGTCAGCAGCTCTGGTCAACGGGGCTGGTCGCTCTGCCTCTCTTTGGCGGCATCTATACTCTGAGGTCTGTCCCAGGCAGCACTTTCCCAAAGAGCCTAGTTACTTACAGTTTCCTCCTGTGTGTTGGTTTGTGTAGCCCTTCTCAGCCATAGGCACAGCCAGAGTCTCTTCCCTCTAGGGGCAATCAGCAGCCTCTAAAGCAGCCTGCTACATCCAAGCCCCAGCAGTAACAGTAAGAGGCTCTAGTTACAACACAACAGTTCCTGGCCTGGAAAAGGCTCCACACCAGCAGCCTTCTCTCTCCAAAAAAGGAGCCTAGCCTAACTGTCTGCATAGCCTGGAAAAAGCACCATTCCCCCTTTTTCCCCAAGGGCTCATGGGAGTAGTAGTCTCTAGGGCTAGACTGCAGCACACAGAATCCTCACAGTGAATGTCAGAGGCCATTTTAATAAGAGGACTACACTCACATCATTATATACAAAATAAATATTATTTGCAGGCTGTTGAAAGATATGATTGATTGCCACAATGCAAGGCTAGCTTGTGACTGAAGACACTGACCTGGATTCCCAGCTCTGCCGCAAATGGCATGAGAAGATGGACAAATCACTTAATTTCTCAGTGGCTCAGCTTCCCACCTGTCAAACAGGGACAACCCTACACCGCTTTTCCGCCTCCACCTTTTGTCAATTTTGTCTTCTCAGACGATAAGTGCTTCAGGACATTTTACTATGTAGTTGTCTAGCACCTAACAAAACGGAGCCCTGATCTTTGTTGGGGCTTCTAGATACTATTAAAATACAAATAGTTAATTGCTAATCAGAAATGTTAATGAAAACTATTACTTTTTTTTTTTTTGCCTCTCTTGCCAGCAGATTTTACTCTCTCAAAACCAGTAGTATGGAATTTAGGGCCTACTCAGACTGTAAAAGGTGAGGATTTAGGACTCAAAGACTAGATAATAAGGGAGCACACGAGAGTGGCCACAGTGAAAGAACAGTAGTATATTATGGGAGTGTGGCTTTTTCAGATCATTTGGTAAATCTGCCAATTAGGGCTCATTTCAACTCTCAGGAGGTATCCCAAAATAGCAACGCTGTGTCTTAAAACAAGCCTGCCATTTTCCGAAAGAGCAGGTGCATTATTTCGGTGTCCCTATAACCTTCATTCCATGAGGGTTAAAGGATTTGTTGGAATGGTGCCTTATTTTGAAATTTGGTGCTGGCTACACAGTGCCAAATTTCAAAGTAAGCTCTTTCGACCTATACTCGAAATAAGCTATGTAATTTGCATAGCACAAATTGCGTCGCTTATTCCAACAAGGGTGCTGTCTATACACACGCTCACTGAAGTCCATGCCAAGAGTTCCATTGAGTTCAGGGGCAGCTGGATCAGATCCTTGAGGAAATGCATGGTTTTTTGTTAATTCTGCATTCACCTTCTGGAACTGTTATTACAAAATGATTACTGAACGGACTTCCTGGTGGAGAATAAGTACCATCTGCTCCATCTGATTCTCATCAATATGTCTGAGCTCTGCTTCAGTGAATGAAGTTACCATTAGATTTTTTTTTAATTGCCCACCTGATGTCGGCTTTTATTACTTCCAGAGACATCTTGCACAGCAAAAGCATTAACAGAATGTAAAAAAGAAATGTTGCACAGGTATAACTGACTCATATTATACAGGCAAGTTTTATTTTTGCTGTTACTGTTTGGCCAAGACTGGGTACGTCTAGACTACAGGTTTTTGTCGACAGAAGTTGTGTCGACAGATACTGTCGACAAAGCTTCTGTCGACAAAGAGCGTCTAGATGACATCCAGGTCTGTCGACAAAGCAAGTCGCTTTGTCGACATGACAGTGTAGATGCAAAGGACAGTGTAGATGCAGTAACGCCTTCTGTCAACAGAACTCTGTTGACAAAAGGTGTTATTCCTCATAAAATGAGGTTTACAGCCATCGACAAAACTGCTGAGTTCTGTCGACGTTACGTCACAGAACTCAGCGGCAGTGTAGCTGCAGGTATAGCTTTGTTGACAAAAGTCCACTTTTGTCAACAAAACCCTGTAGTCTAGACACACCCACTGTAAATCCCAGGGATATCATAAGGAATCCATCAAGGATGGTTCATATTATACAGTGATAGTTCATTCTTTCTAACTTGATGGTGTTAAGATGCTTGCCTGTGGTCATCCATGTCTGAGTTTGAAATATAGCTTGTCTCCATAGAATCTACAGTACTGAAACCAAAGGAAGTTTGGACCTCTCAGTTGAATGACACCTGCTTAAATAAGTCAGATGCCTTGTTTTGAGTTGCAGAGAAGAAAAGTATTGGAAAATACTTTTATTTAATAGCACTGCCATCTCACTCTCAGCATGGGTCTATTATGTAAAATCCAGGACTGGCAACACAGAAGAAGAGAGAGAAAGCCAAGGACGACATTTCTCAGACTATCATCTCCCAATGCAAGTTCTCCTCTTGTTTAAACAGGCACACCAACAGTGTCTCCAGCTTCACTTCTCGTAGTACTTTGTACATGTTGAACCTCTCTAGTCCAGCATTCTCAGGGCCTAACCAGTTCTGAACCAGAGAATTTGCCAAGCCATGGGAGGTCAGTATTGTCTAGCAGCATTACCAACACTTCTATTGCTTTCTGGGCTCTTACAAAACATTTAGAGTTAAATTAGAGGAAAACAGCAGCACAGAACAGAGCCAGCACTGGTGGCTTGATGGGAACATGGGAAACCTGCCACTTCCATGGAAGATGGACATCTGGCTAACTAAAATCTTGCTGGATCTTAGATGTTGTCAGACAGGAGGGTGCCAGGTTAGAGTGTTTCAACCTGTAGTATCCTCTGGCAACATAAGCAGAGAGTCAGAATTAAAAACTGCAGTAGTGTTGCATTGAATAATTCAACATGGCAAAGGCAGATTATCAAGGAATGTTTCCAATGACAGAATAGTTGTAAGGTTGCATCTTGCACTGACTTAATTCATAGGAGTCCCCAGACTTCTCTCTGTTAGGCATTCCACATGGTACCCCAACATGTAACTTTAACAGAAACTTAGTGAGTAAAATTAGTCTTGTGAAGCAGTACACAGTATTTCCAAGGTTTGTACCAGACGCATCAATTTATTTCCTATGGATTATAGTGATCTAAATTGTTCAGAGATCCTAACCACATTTTCCAAGAAAAAACACCCTCTGAAATTAAATAGGCAGCAGAGAATTTTTAGAGCTGAATTCCAGCCCATATCACTTTTAAAAGAAAAATAAAGCCTCTTAAACGAAGAAGACTAATAGCCTCTCCTGGCCCCAATTTCAGCATGTTAACTTCTCCATGATTTCCTTACCCAACAGCCTAAACTGATAGAAAGACGCAGATTTAAAAGGGCTCCAACTCTTCTCTAAGCCACATCAATCAAAAAACCTTACATTTCTAGCCTGGCTAGCAAAGACTTATCTAGGGAAGGAGAGCATAATCTTCCCCAGAGTAGCTCCCTAGTGGCTTGCATCCCATACTCGAAATAAAAAAGGGGGGGGGACAAAAGGAGTGAAAAGGATGAAGCCATTTTGAGGGTTGCTCAAATATCTCTTCATATCCTGCTGTCATTATAAGGACAAACTCACTTCTTCATACTTGTGGACCAATGTGCAGACATAGGGAGTTATATTTTAAAAAAAGAAAATTAAACTGTTAGAACCAACTGGCCAGCAAGAGGAAAGAACAGACAGAGTATAAACTTTCTGCACGGCCCTCTCTCCAAATCATTGTCTTTGCTTCAAAGTAAGTACAGCTGCTTGTCAGGGACCAAACTGCTATCTCACAAGTCAAACTTCTAAATCACTACCCCCTTCTTAAGGCTCCATTTCTTAAAGCACATTGAACACAGAACTTAAAGTGATATCCCAAAATGACACATTGCATAGGTAATTCAGGGATTACCAGATATTCTTAGCCCTTGGTTAACTGGTAAAACAAGAATGGATGTGAAGCACCAAGCAGGAAGGATGAAGTCTACAAAAATAAATCTGGAAAACCCAGAGTAGACACTAAATGTGAACAGTAACTAACCCACAGAAATGGAGTAACTTACAGTTATTTAAGTTTGTGATCAATAACTGGTTCATTGCAGCCAAGGTAAGTTTCCAGATTTCATGTCCTAAAACTTTTCATAGAATCATAGAATACTAGGACTGGGAGGGACCTCGAGAGGTCATCGAGTCCAGTCCCCTGCCCTCATGGTAGGACCAAATAAATGTCTATCAGGGGTGATCTAGACAGTATCTAACCTACTCTTAAATATCTCCGTAGATGGAGATTCCACAACTTCCCTGGGCAATTTATTCCAGTGTTTGACTACCCTGACAGTTAGGAACGTTTTCCTAATGTCCAACCTAAAGCTCCCTTACTGCAATGTAAGCCCATTGCTTCTTGTTCTATCTCCAGAGGCCAAGATGAACAAGATTTCTCCCTCCTCCTCATGACACCCTTTTAGATATCTGCAAACTGCTATCATGTCCCCCCTCAATCTTCTCTTTTTTAAACTAAACAAACCCAGTTCCTTCAGTCTTCCCTCATAGGTCATGTTCTCTAGACCTTTAATCATTCTTCTTGATCTTCTCTGGACCCTCTCCAATTTCTCCACAGCCGTCTTGAAATGCGGTGCCCAGAACTGGACACAATACTCCAACTGAGGCCTAACCAGCACAGAGTAGAACGGAAGAATGACTTCTCCTGTCTTGCTCACAACACACCTGTTAATGCATCCCAAAATCATGTTTGCTTTTTTTGCAACAGCATCACACTGCTGACTCATATTCAGCTTGTGGTCCACTATAACCCCTAGATACCTTTTCTGTCATACTCCTTCCTAGACAGTTGCTTCCCATTCTGTATGTGTAAAATGATTGTTCCTTCTTAAGTGGAGCACTTTGCATTTGTCTTTATTAAACTTCATCCTATTTACCTCAAACCATTTCTCCAATTTGTCCAGACCATTTTGAATTATAACCCTATCCTCCAGATTAGTCGTAACCCCTCCCAGCTTGGTATCATCTGCAAACTTAATAAGCATACTTTCTATGCCAATATCTAAATTGTTGATTAAGATATTGAAGAGAGCCGGTCCCAAAACAGACCGCTGCGGAACCCCACTTGTTATACCTTTCCAGCAGGATTGTGAACCATTACTAACTACTTCCTGAGTACAATTATCCAGCCAGTTATGCACCCACCTTTTAATAGCCCCATCTAAGTTGTATTTGCCTAGTTTATTGATAAGAATATCATGCGAGACCGTATCAAACACCTTACTAAAGTCTAGGTATACCACATCCACCTCTTCTCCCTTATCCACAAGACTCGTTAGCCTATCAAAGAAAGCTATCAGATTGGTTTGACATAATTTGTTCTTTACAAATCTATGCTGGCTGTTCCCTATCATCTTGCCACCTTCCAAGTGCTTACAGATGATTTCCTTAATTACCTGCTCCATTATCTTCCCTTGCACTGGTCTGTAGTTTCCTGGGTTGTTCTTATTTCCCTTTTTATAAATGGGCACTATACTTGCCCTTTTCCAGTCTTCTGGAATCTCTCCTGTCTCGCATGATTTTCCAAAGATGATAGCTAGAGGCTCAGATACTTCCTCTATCAACATCTTGAGTATTCTAGGATGCATTTCATCAGGCCCTGGTGACTTGCAGCCATCCAGCTTTTCTAGGTGATTGTTAACTTCTTGTTTTTTTAATTTTATCTTCTAAACCTACCCTTTTCCCACTAGCATTCACTATGTTAGGCATTCCTTCAGACTTCTCGGTGAAGACCGAAACAAAGGAATCATTAAGCATCTCTGCCATTTCCAAGTTTCCTGTTACAGTTTCCCCCTCCTCACTGACCAGTGGGCCTACCTGTCCTTGGTCTTCCTCTTGCTTCTAATGTATTTATAAAAAGTCTTCTTGTTTCCCTTTATCCCCTTAGCTAGTTTGAGCTCATTTTGGGTCTTTGCCTTTCTAATCTTGCCCCTGCATTCCTGTGTTGTTTGCCTATATTCATCCTTTGTAATTTGTCCTCCTTTCCATTTTTTATAGGACTCCTTTTTTATTTTTAGATCATGCAAGATCCCGTGGTTAAGCCAAGGAGGTCTTTTGCCATATTTTCTATCGTTCCGACAGTGGAATAGCTTGCTTTTGGGCCCTTAATGTCCCTTTGAAAAACTGCCAACTCTCCTCAGCTGTTTTTCCCCTCAGTCTCGATTCCCATGGGACCTTAACTATCAGCTCTCTGAGCTTATTAAAATCCGCCTTCCTGAAATCCATTGTCTCTATTTTGCTGTTCTCCCTTCTACCCTTCCTTAGGATTGTGAACTCTATGATTTCATGATCACTTTCACCCAAGCTGCCTTCCACTTTCAAATTCTCAACCAGTTCCTCCCTATTTGATAGGATCAGATCTAGAACAGCCCCCTCCCCTTCCCCCGGTAGCTTTTTCAACCTTCTTAAATAAAAAGTTGTCTCCAGTGCAGTCCAAGAACTTTTTGGATAGTCTGTGCCCCGCAGTGTTATTTTCCCAACATATATCTGGACAGTTGGGTTTTGGATGATATTGTTAGTTGTTTAAAAAAAGCCTCATCCACTTCTTCCACCTGCGTAGGTGGCCAGTAGTAGACTCCGAGCATGGCATCACCCTTGTTTTTAATCCCTTTTAGCTTAACCCAGAGACTCTCAACACTTCCATCTCCTATGTCCATCTCCACATCACTCCAAGTGTGTTCATTTTTAATACATAAGGCAACACACCTCCTCCCTTTTTTCCTTGTCTATCCTTCCTGAGCAAGCTGTACCCTTCTATACAAACATTCCAATTTAGGAGGTTTGAAATCTGGATTGGATGAAAATCCACATTTTGCAAATACCACCATGTGCATTTCAGCAGGAATCAGTAGAGCTGTTGAATCATTTATAAAATCAAAGCACTTGGAACCAAATATTTAAAGGATATCAGAAATTTGACTAGGCCCCAATATGAAACAAACCATTTATTCACACTGAATACAAAGAAATTAATGTCCCTTCATTAACTCTGACCAAATGATTCTGTTAATAAATACTGTTACTATCCTGAATTCAGTATGTAAATATTTTCTGTTAAGAATCATGCTTAGGTCACAAGTATCAGTTATTAAATGTATCAACTGACAGAATTATAATGGGTTTTTCTAGAGAATAATTTTGAATATATTGCTTAAATCAAAAAAGTATATAATGTTATTGCTTTATAGTGAAATTATATACCCAGATTGGCAATTGAGACTGATTAAAGGATTACTAATGTGTACATACATCATTTAAATGTGTTTCATATAGATTTTTTGTTGGGTTTATATTTAAAGGTTTTCTTATAAAAATAGTTTTTCCTACTGGTCCCAAGCCTCCAAAACCTGACTTTTCTGCTTAAATTACAGGGAGTTTTTGCTAGCTATTAGCTACAGAAGGGCAATTTGTTCTTTCTAACCTGCAAACAGAAACAGAAAGCAACATGTGTGGTCATATACAAGGGCCCTAATTTTGCAGGGACTCTTGCATGGGTGTAACTTTTCTAGTCTGAAGTATCTCTATAGAAATAAAGCTTGGGGTAAAGCTGAAATTGTTGTGAGGTAATGAAATATGCATTTCTTTGTACTTGATGTGAATAGATGAATAATTTATATTCATTATACGGACAGTGGAAAATTGATGAGGTCCTTAAAAATTCACGTTTCAAGTTTTGTAAATGAAGCAGCACAAGTATAGAAATATCATTTAGTAACTTGCCCTCTTTTTTTTTTTTTTTTAAGTAGAGATGAAGTCATTTGCAAAATTTGGATCCAAGCCTAACTCCAGGTTTCAAACACCCTTCAAATTTTAGGTTATTTAATTAAACCAGTGGGACTGCTTCTAGTAGTAAGCTTAAGCATGTTCCTAAATGTCAGTCAAACATCCTATTTGGCTTCCCCCGAAAAACGCAAAAATCCTTGGACTAATATTAATAATGATTTAAGCCAAAACCCAAAGTCAAACTCATCACTAATGTTGACTAAGTACCTTTGCTTCGGTATCTACAGTTGTTCATTCTAACATCTTGGTACAGTATTTGCCTCATTTCTGCCCTTTGGCAGATCTCTTGTTGAGAGATATTTTGTTTTAAGTTATTTAAAGAACTCTCAACTTCAGGAACCCAAAAGATATTTTTTTTATTTTTTTTTATTGGTGGGATGTATAAGAACAACATAAGAATGGCCATACTGGGTCAGACCAAAGGTCCCTCTAGTCCAGTATCCTGTCTGCTGACAATGGCCAGTGCCAGGTGCCCTAGAGAGGGTGGACTGAAGACAATGATCAAGTGATTTGTCTCCCGCCATCCTTCTGCAGCCTCTGACAAACAGAGGCCAGGGACACCATTTCTATCCCCTGGATAATAGCCTTTTATGGACCTAATCGCCATGAAATTATCTAGCTTCTCTTTAAACTCTCTTATAGACCTGGCCTTCACAGCCTCCTCTGGCAAGGAGTTCCACAGGTTGACTATGTGCTGTGTGAAGAAGAACTTTCTTTTATTAGTTTTAAACCTGCTACCCTTTAAAAATTAAAACACACACATACCTACACATACCTGTGTAACAGATAAAAATTCATAATTATATCTGTTCTCTATAACTCTAAGACTAGAAGAGTGTAGTAATGGGCCTGCATCACAGCTCTTCAGTGCCCTTTTGGTATTTATAAATTTTTATGTTTATACATTTTGAATACATATTATAGTTGCGCATGTCAATCCAAATGTGGTTTGCAACATTAAACCTAGCCAAAAGAAGAAATTAATGTTTGGACTCAGTTCACAATACACTTTTTTTTTTCTTACCAAAATATAGCCAGTGCCCAAAACTGAGACTATAATAAAATGTTGAAGATCATTTAATAACAATGGACTCAGATAAACAGTACTATGTTTCAAATAGTCAGAAAGACAATATGCAGTCATTTGTATTTAAATATTTCAAGCTCACATAGGGCATGTCAACACCAGAGTTATTTCAAAATAACTCATGTCATTTCAAAATAACAAGGTGAATGTCCACAAGGCAAGTCTGTTATTTTGAAACAACAGGCTTCTTATTCCAGAATAGTAAACCCTCATTTCATGAGGACTAATGCCTATTTTGAAATAGCTATTTCAAAATAGGATGCGTGTGGATGCTCAGCTATGCTTATTTTGAAATAATTGGCCGCCAAGACAAGGAAGAAATGAAGGAGACCATGTCAGCCGACGGTCAGGGCAGTGTGTGTGGGTATGTTTCTGAGAAAAGGTTTAACGTCTGTGTCTTTACTGCTAGGACCAGGGTCCCGTCGCAGAGGGTGGCCAGCAGGCCAACAGACGCCTCATTATACAGGAAGAGCTTATTACACCTTAGATTTTAACTGCTAGAACACAAAGTTCCTTCGCAGCGGGCAGCCTGGGAAAGGCTGGAAAGGTGCCCCAACGGATCTTGTCACCTGGGAGTGACACAGATCCAAACGCCCAAGCTCTCCCTATGCCTGTCTCTTTATGACCGGCTGAAGTTCTTTTAAATTGTGCTTGGTTCTATTACAGCAACTGAAGGAGTCAGGTTAAAACTTAAACAGTTACAGGTTTATTAAAGGAACTTATAAATCATATGGTTACAATGGCTATTGCTCTATTTCATAATTATTAGCAAAATATAGATAGATCTTAAAAAGTGGTTACAGGAAAAAGGTAAAGATAGAAAATAGAAATAATGGTACCAAATGACAGCTTAATCTTTAAAGAGCTCTAACACTATGTATATATACTTAAACAAAGGACCACATCCAGGTACAATTTTTACCCCTTTCTGTGCCTTTCGACTCCAGCGTGTCAGGCCAGGGCCGGTCTCTCAATTCCTCGGAAAGACGAATACGAGGTGGGTGTCCCCTCTGGAACCTCGGGAGGTCAAACACCAAACCCGACCAGCAGATAGGTGGTAGATTGACACACAAAGCAAGTGTGCTGCTGGACTCATCTTTATACCCCTGGGGGCCCGTATTCTCTTTCTTATCTTGAGGCCAAATTTTACTGGTCCGTTTTGTGGTGCCAGTTCTTACAAGCAGGTTACAAGTTAATTTACACTTGTAAGAGAGGAAGATAACTAAATTAGGACTGCCGGATGTTCTTGTTGGGCGGGAGATTCCTTCCCCCATGGACAGGTATGTGTTCGTATCAATATGGGTTAAGTCAAGGGCACGATGTACAGCCTCTTAGTCAACAATTAGTTTGACTACCCTCTTATCTCTCCTTATAGTTGGTTAGGGTCACTGAGCCAGCATATCTAAACCTCCTGCTCCAAGGTTTTCAAAGAATATGCTGTTTTCCTGCTCTTATGTGCCCTGCATGGTTTCAAGCAGACAAAGATGGATGTTAAAATGGGGGTTTACGTCTGGCTACAGACCAGCACTGATACCATGCCGGCCACCCAGGAGGTGATCATCATCCTGGAGCTGGAACCCCCCTCCCACCCAGGGCGTGGCCTTAGAAGGCCCATCAGGTGAAATCATTTTCCCCTACACAAAATAAAATAAAAAAAAGAAAAGAAAAGGAGACACACTTTGAAGCTGAAATGAGGAAAACAAAGATGGGAGAAATCCATGTGTGAGTAAGATCTGTAAGAATTCATATCAATACAAAAATAACCTCTCTCATTATGAATGTATTAGAAAACTATAGCTAGTGTTTTTTTTCCTGAAGTGTAAAATCAGTACTTCTTTCCTTTATCATTATAGATTATAAATGACATGTCAGGGTGGTCAAATATTGGAATAAATTGCCAAGGGAGGTGGTGGAATCTCCCTCTTTGGAGATATTTAAGAACAGGTTAGATAGACATCTGTCAGGGATGGTGTAGACAGAGCTTGGTCCTGCCTTGAGGGCGGGGGGCTGGACTCGATGACCTCTCGAGGTTCCTTCCAGTCCTATTATTCTATGATTCTATGACTTAGGTACTGTACTAGTGGAGAGCTAATTATCAACTGATTTTGTCATACTATACAATTTTGGCTTTAATCAGTCATGTTGTAAATGGAATCCAAGCTACACAATGGTAATTATCCACTGTGGACAAGATGCATGGTGATTTTTTTTTCGAAGTGGTGGTGCCATCTGATATATTCATGAAAAATCTGCGAAAAAGAGTTGGCTGCATGACAAAATGTGTATACATTTTGAAAAGGAACTACTTATCTAGAAGGCTAGCCCGATAACAGTACACTATAAACTTATCCCCAATTCCATGACAATGTATTATAAAGTTTCCATTGAAAACACAACAAATACATTCACCTCTTCCTCTCTGTCCTGGTAAACATGTGGCTCCTAAGAAGCACAAGGTCCAACACATTTATGTACCAATCTTGAAGTGAAGGCTTTAACTACTGTGAGTAACAATTTGTAATCACAGTGTTTCCTGGCGTGATCTACTACGAAAGAATGTAGAGGCATTGCCACTGGGATTGGTATCTGAATCTGGCACCGCTTTGCATACCTGAGTGAGGACCAGCCCCAGATCTGGCCTTATGTTACTAACATTTTGCAATACACAAAGCCAGGTCATCAGCTGGTACAGATTCATCAATTTTAATGGAATTAATTTACGTCAGCTAAGGAAATGGTTCATAATCACACCAAAAATGCGCCATAGGTTATGAACTCAAGAATATTAACATTTGATATCTGTATGGTACCTGCAATGGAAGAGCTTTAAGAACTTTTATATTCAATCCTAAACTGAGAATTTCAATGCCAATATGAGGAAGATATTATATTGTTCCCATTTTACTGATCTCCATCTTACTAGTAATAATGCCAGACCATGTTCCCAACTCGTTTAAACAGGGAAGCTGCCTGTGTGGCCTTAGACACGTCACCATCTCTCTCGCAGTTTCTCAATGTATTAAAGGAGAAAATAGCATTGCCCTACTTCATGGGTGTTGATAGGATAACTACATTAAACATTCAGATGGGTAGCCGAGTTTGTTTTTCCTGTTACATACTAATAGTCTAGTAGCACCTTAAAGACTAACAAAACATGTACATGATACCATACCACCATCTACATGCTTTGTTAGTGTTTAAGGTGCTATTTGTGGTTTTTTTCAGTTTTTACATTGAAGATTGAGAGGCACTCATATACTACTGTAATGGTGGTCATAGCATACATCAAAACCACCATTTTCAGTTTTAGCTGACAACTAGTAGGTGCAATTAGCAAGAAGCGAGTTTAAAAAGTTTTACGCTGGTTTGGTCTGGTCACTATTGTTGGATGCTCAGCTGGAATCTATTTTGCCTTGTCCAGACATTAGCCTTAAAACTGGCCTACAAATGATATGAAAACAACCTTTTTTAAGGGTTTGGCAGTCAGCTCCAGATCGTGTTTGAAGCCAGACATTGCCAGAGGTATGTAAAAGAGGGTGAAGGAGGGGAAATGTAATCACATTGTTTTCAGCACCTAAATAAGTTTAAGTTTCAGCCAAAATTTGAGACATTTTCTCCATATATTTTGAATTTCTCTAATATAAACTCTATATCGAGTTTATAAAACAGGTATTATTATTTACTTAACAGCCCATAACAATTTCCAGAGAGAATTTATATTTCACAGATCATTGACTTGATAGATTGTGACAGCTCTTCTAAAGATGTTCTGGTCTACTGGGTCATTATGGACACCATGCATAGATAGTAAATTAATGCCCTAATTTTCTGAGCAATATTTTTGCTCACAATATTTTATCACTCAGGCTCCAAATACAAAATCAAATATTGTAAATTTATTTTTAAGCAGCCAGACCAGATAATTTTCTTGCAAGCCTGTGGGGTTTTCAAAGGCATTTTATGAAGAACATAATGCAGAAAGTTTTTATTTGTGTACTACAAAAATGTGCTAGGTCAGTGGCACTCAGTCTTTTCAGACTACTGTACCCCCTCCAGGAGTATAATTTATTTTGAGTGCCCCAAGTTTCACCTCAGTTAAAAACTTCTTGCTTCCAAACTTAGACATGAAAATACAAGAGTCGCACAGGACTTTATTTACTATATAATTATAAAATAAATCAATTGGAATATAAATATCATAGCCAGCAGTGCTTCCCTCCCTCCCCGTCTGCCTCTTAGCTGCAGGCCCCCTATTTGAGTCCCCTTTGCTGTAGTCTAAATAAGTTCCTGTTATGTAGAACAAATATAGTTAAAAGAACAAATGTGGTTAAGACCGTTTCTGTTTTCCTGAAGCAGTAGGAAGTCCCAATAATATTAGACAATTGTATTCTTGCTTATAAATATGTATGAGTGCATGTGTGAATGAGAAACACCCAACTGTAAGGCGGGTCAGCATGTGTTGCCTTTTATGGCTAAGGAAAACTCCTACAAAGTGCTTAAATGGATGTAACAGGAGGCTCTCTCTCTCTCTAATACAACAGCACACCAAGTCTAGGAATGGACCGGAAGCAGTAGACCTTCCATGGATCCGAAGGGACCCCAGGGAATTCTCGTCACCTCACAGCTGAGTCTGTGGTGGGGCTGTCATCTGGCCAGTTTCAGCCACCTGTGAAATAGAAACCAACTCTCCTCACATACAGCCTGCCTCCATACTGCCTGTATGAATGTGATGTGTGAGAGTACTGCCGTACCCTGAAGAATCTATGCTAATAAATGGCCTGAGTACTGCTCCAGTTCACCCTTTGTCTGGGTAGATTCCTTTGCTGATTCCAAGAACAGGCGACAAATACTGTACTTATATGTGAGACGATATAGAGCAGTATAAACAAGTGATTGTATGAAAATTTTAGTTTGTACTGACTTCTCTAGGCTTTAAGTAATAAATTGTTTACCTGGGCAAATATCTAGATGAATTGATGTACAACCTGGAAGTCCTCTGCCTACTCCCAGGGTTATATGAACCCTTGTGGGAGATAATTCTCTGAAGTTATGTGATAAAATGGTCCCTGACTCAAAGACCTGCAAGCTAAGCCCCAGATCCTGCAAAGACTTGCATCTGTCTACTACACAGCATGAATTCACCTCAGATTACCTAATCATGCATAAAATTAGTACATGGTTCCAGGCTCAAAATTCTTATCCACATTCAAATTATCATACATGTAATTAGTTACACTGATATAAATGGTCTACTCATGTAGGTAACATTGTTGCACATGCATATAGGATCACAACCTACATTTTAATGAGTAGCTGAGCACAGATCACAGTCAGCAGAAAGGCAAACAAGAAGAGAGGGGGTAGGGGAGGGCAAAGGTAATAGGAAACATGAGCATGTGCATGTTCAGTTAGGCACATCTTGGTAGTTCCTGTAGCTCTTTTGTTTAATTAAAATAGAGAAAAATAAGATAATGAATGTAATTGACTTGGGATTTTAAATTACCTCAAACAGAACTTTTTGTCTTTCAAATGTTGTATGAAAAAAAATCCACTTCTGGAATTGATATTGTGTGTTGCCAAGACTCAACCAAAAACAAGTTTTAGGGGCTCCAATCATAAGACACAAAAATTAGTAAGGAAATACTAAATCCTTGAACTATAGTGATAGTAATGGTGCCACTGTAGGATTTCAATGGCTTAAATATTGTTAACATAAATTCAGTTGAAATGTGTGGATTAATTAAGCAGAAACACTCATGATGAATACATGCAAATTCAGAATGAGATGTTAAAAACAATGTCGGAAGGAATTTTAGCATAGAAATGATCCCTAAGCAGTGAAGACACTATGCAAAAGATAGAGTAAAAATCTTGGCCTACTAACATCAGAGTTTTGTCATGGATTTAGCGGAAACAGGGTTATAGTCAATCATTCCTAACTTCAGAAATCTTATAACAGAAGTCAGACCAAAAGGGCAAAGCACTAAGGCATCACTGGTCCATTTTCTCACCATTTTTTTTAAAAGGTAATACTTTGAACAAACCACTACCTGGAACAAGAGGAAAGGAGAAGGAATTAAACCGCTCAGTAGGCACAAACAGAAATGGCAGTAGGTAGGTAGGTGTGGATGCCATAGAAGACATGGGGAAAATAGAAACACAAAACTGAATTATGGGAACTATGATAAATCATGCTTATGAAAATTCAGAAGAAAGCTTGAAAGGACATGAAAGGGTGGGAAGTTTTATGATTTCAGTTGTGCCAGTCCCAGTGTGGTCAATTAGCACTGCAAGGTCATTGATATGGCCAAAGTAGTTTTGGAAGCCTCAATATACTATTTGGTTGCTCTCATAAAATAAGCTGGTAGGCTTAGTTAGGTTGATAGTTGACAACTACTCCAATTCAAATCAACGCCACTGTTTGACAAGAGTAGCAAATGACAGAATGGTTATTGGAATCTAAAAGTCAGCCCCATACACTTATACAGTTACCCAACAAAACCACTGAGTATTAAAATAGCACATCCATGTATTCAAACATTAGTTAAATCATAATTACATGCTGCGAGTTTAAACAATATCCTTCTACACATGAGGACAGTCAGGGCAAATGATTTATCCAATGTCACACAGTGAATCAGAGTTGGAGCAGATTTTAGAATTTATGATTACAGCTGGTCAAGAAATGGAATTTCTTTCCCATGGGAAATTCTGATATTTTGATGTTTGTTTCCATCCTAAACCAGAATTAAAATACCTAATTTTTTTCACACAATCAAAAGCATTGAACAATTTTTACAGGGCAATATTGAAATGATTCTTTTACATTGTCAGACAAAACAACATTTTGAAATTTCAAAACAAAACTTCAAGTGGAAGTTCTGAATTCTCCAGTAGGGAAAAAGAAAACCAACAATTTCCCAAGGAAGAATTTAATTTAACAAAGCCACATTTTCCATGAGAAAAAAAAATTTCAACCAGCTTTGCTCAACAGTTCTTGCCTTTTCAAATCCTGTGGGAATTCCTTCAGACTACAGTCTTTCAATAACCCAACTTCTCTGAAACCGAGGCTTAGGTTGCCAGGAGGTTAGAGCATATCAGAGAAATTAGTTCCAGTGTCAGAAATAATGCAATAAAACTTAAAACCAAGGCAGTTTAATCATGTAAAAGTTTGCCATGAATAACATATGCAACTATTCATCCCAGTCACCCAGCACAGACTTAGTGAGATTGCATGCAAATCTTATCACATTTGAATTCAGATACACAACCTTTGGATGAGTCTACATTATTTTCATTTTGGTCCTAAACAAGAGCTGATCTGCTCTTTATACGTAGAAGAGTGGTTTTTGAAATGTTACTAATCATTCATGTACCTTTAGTATGACTAAGCTTCTTCCTCTGGAGGAAAAACAACAGTATCTACTCATCCACCAACACCAACTTCTACTTAATTCAATGTATTTTAGGTAAATTTAATTGGCTGCCTAATTTAATATAAGTGAGAACATGGGTGAGCTCAACAATTAGAAAGAGAATGCAATCAGCCAAGAAAAGATATAGTGTTCATTACCAACTTCTGAATGTCTGACTTTTGGCTAAAACTCCATAAGCTTTCTGAGATCCTGAAGTGGATGAGATTAAAGTAAACACATTAGGGTAGTAAAACAATGGAGAAATACACACTGGAAGAGAGATCCTCTTTATTCATTTATATGGAATATAGCAGATCACAAGGACGCTAGTAGAGCTGGGTGAACTATTTGTAACAACTGATTTATATGATAGATTTATCCCTTGTTTCCATCTGAGTTATCCATGGATAGATTTCAAGTTGTACAAATCTGGTCATTACTGAGAATTATTGCATGTGAATGTACTTCAGTTTATGGGTTATCTTCCTGTTCACCTTGAGGATGAGGTGTTCAGGAAATGTGATTGGTTACCTGAGACATGCAGTTTTTGCTCTGTGGCTGACTAACTGAAATCTAACAAACAGGAGAAGGGCTTGAAAAAAAAATCAATGGAGCTTTGATTATTCTTACAAAATGGGTGAGTTACCAGGAGGCAACAGACAGGGAAGAGTTGGAACAGTTTTTATAGTGTGAGAGCTGAGAGCCATTGAACCTAACTGTAAACCTTGTAGCAATGGAAACCACTTCAACCCAGAGGGTGCAGCAACGCATCCCTGATACCAGCAACTATGCAAGCAGGGCTATGAAATTTTTAAAAAAATAAAACTTTTCCTTGCCTCTTGATAACAGTGCTATTTTCCTGACTATATAAGCAAATCCCAGTTTTTAAAATACCTGAGTTCATCCCTGACTGAAGCACACACAAACCCTTAAAAGCAAGATTTCTCTCAGTTTACAATAATTTAAATTTAATTTTCTTGTCACAAGCAAGTAATTGTTTGTATGTGCATAACCTGGACGAAAGAGGAAGTAGCCAGATCTCTGACTGCCTTTGTGCCAAAGCTATTGTCAAGGTTTTTTGCACTGTCATAGCTTTAAGAAGTGTCACTCATATCACTGACTTGGGTTTTGAGAACATCACATCCCCTTCCTTGCTGTGCTGGCAAACACTCTTATTCTATATCAAGATGTATTTCAAACATCTGTCCAGTACATTTAGTGAATGTACCCATCTCCATTTTCTGCTATCTTCAGTATTATCATTAAGGGCCTTGGCACTGTTGTAACCATTCTCCTGGCCATGTTCCAGCTACAGAGACAGATGGCCAGGTATTGTCTTGGCCCTTTAATGCTGCCTGTTTTGAAGATTTGTGTCCTGGTAGTGGTGGAACAGTAATCTTCCCTTCTCCATCTCACAACCACTTCTGCCACCAAAATTTATTTTCTCCTAACACTTTTTCAAAACCCTCTTTCCTTCCCCTTCCAGCTCCCAAATTCACAAAGAGCTTTAAAGACAGCTGCATGGGCACTTCCCCCACTAATGCCCTCCACTACAAATACACACACAAAATATGAATATTACTGCACTCAGAATTTTGCTTGCAAGAATATTCCCCCAAAGTGAATAAAAGAGTTTGTGAATACTATGGAATTGTATTTTGGTGGGCAAACCCATAGGCAAGGAATCAGCAAACCAGAGTTCTCTTTCCAACACTACTGCCAACCTGCTGTATGACCTTGGGAGCAAGTGCCTTCATCCTTCCAATTTCAATTTCTAGTTCTTCTAGACAAATCAACCTCATTTCTGTCTTTGACATGGTTAGTGAAAGGGGGAAGCACTAGTCATATTGAATCTTAATTTTAATAAGGCTTTTGACAGACATACACAACTTTTTTATAGGCAAACTAAGGAAGCGTGGTTTAGAAGAAATCGCTGTAGGCTGATGCACAATTAGCTGAAACAATTATTTAATATGCTTCACCAGACCACAGGGTTTTGTTTGGTTGGTTGGTTTTTTTTTTGGGGGGGGGGAGGAGGAAGTGATAAGGACAATGTCTGAAACTAAGGTCCCCCACATTGCCAAAAAGTTGCACACCACTAAGAGAAGACAATGGATGGGAGGCAGGAAGAGAAAAGGAATTTAGAGAAAGAGGGCACCTGGCCTTCATTCACTCAGCAATGGTAGCTCTGATCCTGTGAAATTTGTTATGGTTTCCTGCTATCAGTGTTGAAACTTGGTATGAAAGACGTTGCATCTGATGAAGTGGGTCTTTGCCCATGAAAGCTTATGCTCCAATACATCTGTTAGTCAACAGAGGCATGTAAACTAGGCTACCCAAAAGAATCAAAGAAGCCGGGATTTAAATATCCCCGGCTTAATTAAAATAAACATGGCCACCGCGCTGTGCCGGCTCAGCTGATCGTCAGCACAGCGCACAAGTCAAGATGCAGATCGGTTGACAGGGGAAGCCTTTGTCGACCGCTCCCTTATGCCTCGTGAAATTAGGTTTACCCTAGACATACCCAAAAGTGCCACAGGATTCCTTGTTGCTGGTGCAAAAGATGTATCACTCAAGTTAAATGCAGCTGTCCCTCCATCCACCAGCACTGTTTTTTCGCTGCTTTCATAGGACTGTCACTACCTACTTGATGTCAAACTGAGGCAGGCTGAATACAGAGTTGCAGGTTATAGCTAGCGACAGAGTTGTGCCTGGATTAATACCAGTCAACAAGACAATATTGGCTTTCTAAACATTTTGACACAAAATGGCATTGCACTCAGTGCCTTGATTTCTACCTCCTGAAGCTTATCCCTCAATCAATAATGTTGATATTAAGCAATCCTGGTAGATAGAAATGAGCTTCTTCCTAGGGAGCTAGGAAACCATGCTGTGCACCTTCCATTCACTCAGGCTCAGATTTAGGTTCCTTTCATTTGTAGACCCCTAATGAATTTCAAATGGAGATATGGGTCCCTTTGAAAATCTTAGTCTACCACTGGGTAAAATCTATTACTCAGAGTTCTCTTCTCAGGGATGCCCAAAACTTGCCTGATGTACTAAATCAAAGGCCTGAAGAAAAGTTTATGAAAACAATGTATGTGGCTTGATAAATTCAGCCACCTTCATGTGCAATTTTTGGTGCTGACTATGACATAGTACAACTTGTATGGGTGGCAAAATAGTCCTCTTGGGCATTCCAAACCATCTGTGACCCCATTGATTAGACTGAGTATTTTAGGAGTTCATACTTGTTACCAGGTTGGAGAAATCCAATTTTAAAACAACCAGTTTGGAGTTTCTGCTTTGCCTTTAAAGTCTGCTTTGAGGCTGGCATTCATGGTCATGACACCTGTCATTGAACCACTCCTAACTAAGGACTCAAAATCGTGGAATAATATTTGTTATATTGGAGACTAAAACAAAACCTCACTGAGACTCGTGTTAGCATTTCACCTAAACAATCAAAAAAGGAGAACTGCATATGGATTTCTGTGATGCATAAATACGATAATATTCTCAACCTCAAAAATATCCTGGTGTAGAGAAAACCCCCACATGCCACCTGTGCCTGAAAAAATCTTACCTAGAAATTGGCAGATGTATGTAGGGAACCACTGGAAAAACTCCATGGATCTTTTCAGTTGCCTGTTTCTACTGTATCATACTTCTCAACCATTTAGATGGATAACTCATCACTTGTGGATTCTCAACACCTCCATTCAGAACACTATGAACACAGTAAACTCAATTACTTAATGTCCTCCTATATTGATGCACATGTACCCTACCCAAATTTATCACATCAGAATGTTTTGGGAGGGAATAAGGATCCTCCAACATATGAAGACCAAAACACCATATCAAGATTACAAGACAAGTTCATAAAACTTGGTTGGCTTGCAAAGCAAAGGTTTGATTTTCCCCTGAAGATCAATGGCAAGCAAGGTAGAAGAATGCCAACATCCTAAACAAAAACCTCAAAGGATGCAAAGAATCCAGAAGCATATTACTTCCACAGAAATTATGAGCCACTTTGAGCTACATCTGGATATGACATGGCAGATGAGCCTATCTCCTCCATAATGGGGACTGTGACTGTTCTGTTAAAGCTATATGAAAGATGGTGGTGGCAGCCTATATGGTACTGCCTGGTAGATGATGTGGTCAGTCCCAGAAGATTATCAGAACAAAAATAAAACCATGAACAAGGACCAAGAGAGAGTCAGACGAGACTATGGGGCAGCATTCAAAGGGCCTAAAACAGCAATAGACTAATTAAATGTAATAATAATAATAATTATTATTAATCAACTATATATTTGAGTGAGTTTGTCTGTATGTCTGACTGTCTGTCTGTCCAAAAACTCCTCTTAAATGTTAAGAGCTAGGACCACCACATTTGGATTCAGGTAATCCTCTCTCTCTAGGGCAGTCTGCATACTGAACATCTCATCCCCAGCCCAGAGCAATAACAAGTTTTGTGGATAAGGGAGAAGTTGTGGATGTGGCATACCTACACTTTAGTAGGGCATTTTATATGGTCTCACGTGATCTTTTTATCAATAATGTAGGGAGACACAATCTAGATGGGCCTACTATAAGGTGGGTGCGTAACTGGCTGGCTAACCATTTTCAGAGAGTAGTTATTAACGGTTCACAGTCCTACGGGAAGGGTATAACAAGTGTGGTTCCGCAGGAGTCTATTTTGAGACCGGTTCTGTTCAATATCTTCATCAACCATTTAGATGATGGCATAGATACTACGCTTACTAAGTTTGTGGATGATACCACACTGGGAGGGCTGTAAGTGCTTTGGAGGAAAGGGTCATAATTCAAAATTATCTGGACAAACAGGAGAAATGGTCTGAGGTAAATAGGATGAAGTTTAATAAGGACAAATGCAAAGTGTTCCACTTAGGAAAGAACAATCCATCAGTTTCACACATACAGAATGGGAAGCGACTGTCTAGGAAGGAATACTGCAGAAAGGGATCTAGGGGTTATAGTGAACTACAGGCTAAATATGCGTCAGCAGTGTGATGCTGTTGCAAAAAAAAGCAAACATAATTCTAGGATGCATTAACAGGTGTGTTGTGAGCAAGACACGAGAAGTCATTCTTCCGCTCTATTCTGCGCTGATTAGGCCTCAGTTGGAGTACTATGTCCAGTTCTTGGCACCATTTCAAGAAAGATATGGAGAAGTTGAAGAGGATCCAGAGAAGAGCAACAAAAATGATTAAAAGTCTAGAAAACATGACCTAAAAGGGAAGACTGAAAGAATTTGGCTTGTTTATTTTAGAAAAGAGGGGACATAATAGCAGTTTTCAAGCATCTAAAAGAGCATTACAAGGAGGAGGGAGGAAAAATTGTTCCCCTTGATCTCTGATATAAGACAAGAAGCAAAGGGCTTAAACTGCACCAAGGGAAGTTTAGGTTGAGCATTAGGAAAAAGCTTCCTGTCAGGGTCGTTAAAGACTGAAATAAATTGCCTATGGAGGTTGTGGAATATCTATCACAGGAAATATTTAAAAGCAGGTTGAATAGACAGCTATCGGGGATGATCTAAACGGTGCTTGGTCCTGCTATGAGGGCAGGGTACTGGACTTGGATCACCTGTCAAGGTCCCTTCTAGTTGTATTATTATATGATTCTATGATTTAAAATGATGCATGTTCATTTTCATTTTATTTTCTAAAAAACAGAAATTAAGGACCTGAGCAATACTGGGTAAATCTTCCAGTAGTATAGTAGTAGTAATAAACAGCATTATCAGAACAAGGACACTATGGGTTTTTTCTGAAGAGTGTGGGGGCCTGGTAGAGGTGATAGTAGCAGGAAAAGTTTCAAAACATTCTGTGGAACACAGGTGTCAAAACATAAAAATCATCCGTGATGTAATTCCTTGAAGTAAGCAGATTTGGATTGGGAATGAACTCTGGCCACACCATTTTGTAAAATTTATAGGATAAAATTGTATCTGTACAAGAGATCAGTATCTGTGTAGTAAAGATGTAGGGGAAAGGGTGGGTCAATCTACTTTGTCCTTTTATGTCATGCTTGTTTTTTTTAGACTAATATTCCTTATGGAAAATAATGTTCTATAGAATTCTGAAATCAGAGCATTCTGTGAAATGTGGTTTAGAATCTTTGTAGAGACGCAAAAGAAAAAATGGGCCAATTTTCTGTAGAGATTCTGTGGAACATCTTTTAGAAATTAAATGCAACTAGTGCAACTGGAAATCTAAAGTAATATTAAAGAAATTCAATAGACCTTCTAAATCAAAAACCATCATAAATTGCCCTTTGAAATTCAATTGGAAGAACATAATAATCCTCTATCTATAAAAGGCAAGAAGAAGAAATGGTTAAAAAATTATTTTTGTCAATGCCTTGAAGAGGCACTGACGATAGCCACGAATAGCAGCTCCTATTTTGATCAAAATTGCCGGAAGAAATCTTTACAAAAATGTAACTCCACCTCACAGACATTGACACTGATTTTTAAAGTGCTCCTTTTAAGTACTGGAGGAAACTTGAAGTTATTGAAGAATGCAGAATTATATTTGCAAATAAATGTATAGGTTTCTCTCTATTATGTGGAGGGTCATATTAGTCAATATTTGAAAGTCCTTTGGTAACTTCTGGGTATTCAAGAAAATGTTTCCAGATCCCAAGAGTTTTAGGAATTTTAATAAAGAATGATGATTTCTCTGAACTTTCATACCAGATGCGCATTATTCATTTTTTGCTATTTGTTTTTTTTTCCTGTTCTTCTGTATAATTAATTTCCATTCATTTCATCAGGGAGCAGAAACAATATCTTGTAACTCAGATAACCAGCATCACCCCATCGATTGAGAACAGAATCAAAGTGTAAGAGATTACACTCTATGGTAGGGATGTTAGCGTGTACCAATTCACATGATAAACCAATAAGTCTGGGCTCATCAGTTAATCTTAATGGTTACACATGCCACCACCTCTTGTGCCTCTGTAGCCCCATGCATGCCAACTCCTGTGCAGTCACCTTCCCATCGCCACCTCCCCCGCTGTCTCCTACAAAGGCAATGGGGGGGAGGAGACAGGCGGGAGCTGGTACACACAGGAAGCCGGCTTTCATAACACTTCCCCATAACACTTCCCCATAACACTGCCCCCAACCCCGTGCTGATGTCTCTGTGCCAAAGACAGCTGCATGGGGGAGGCATGCCAGGTGGGAGCCGATACACATGGGGAGCTGTCTTTTAAGCCAGCTCTCTGTGCATGCCATTTCCTGCAGAATCGCCTGTCTCCTGCTTTCAAGCCTGCTTAACATTTGTATCTTCCACTATTGAGCAGGGATGTTAACAGCACCCTTTGAACTCCTCCTGCATAAGAAAATCCTCATGTGGTGCTGGACTGACATAGCCCATCATGCTAGAGCTGGGGGAAATTGCTCAGCTAAAAAAAGGAGATTCACAGAAACAATCATTTTGTGCATTTGTCAAATGTTCTGAATTGCTTTGATTAAATAAAACCTAGAACACTCCAGAAATATCAAACTTCACTTTGACATTTTCACAATGAAACATGTTTTGATTTTGTTATTCAAAATGACTTCTCAGTTTAACATCTTTCAGTTTTATTATAAAAATGTTTTTTCAAAATTCAAAAACAAAATGTTTCCTTTTGGTCAGAATAATTTTTCAGCGCGCTGGTTTGCTGTACATTTTGAAATTTTCATTTCAGGTTGCCTCAAATTAAATCCCCCCCCCCCCCAATGTTTGAGGATGCCTAGCAAACAAACAAAACACAGTTATTTTTGCACTGTTCTATATGCAACAAGTACAAGGGAGAGGCCTCAAGCACCTGAATCTTCCAGTGATGCCTAACTGCTGAAATGGCCCCTTTGGACCATGGATAACAGACACAAATTAGGGCCAGACTCACCCCACAAATGGAGCACCAGAAAGGTAACAAAACTTTGCCTCCTGAGCTAATCTTGTGACGAACAGAGGATCTTCCCTTGAAAGCAAGAACTACGGATGTTGGCTGTTTTCTGCCAAGAACAGAAAACATCATAAGAACGTTTGTCCCCAGAAGCAGTAACTTGTGGGACCAGTGCTACAACATACAGTGGAAATTTCTTAGGTCTCCACATCCATTCTTGTCTATTGTTGTATGAGCTACCAATATTAGGTAGTCTATGCAGTGTCATATGTCCTGTATACTGTCTGGTATGGTTGAGTAACTAAATTAGGCATATAATGGCATTTAAAGCAGTAATTTTTAACATTAGGGAGTTTTCCAGGTACAGTGAAAGGGATGTACTCGGGCTTACCGGTACATAGCCTAGGACAACCACAGTCCAGGATAAAACTGGGGGAGGTGGCTTTCGGCCTTTGGAAGGGGTGTGGCCTCAGGCAGATCAGACTCCCGCAGCATGGTAGCCAGGATCCCAAGGCTCCAGCTGTGGTTTGAAGGGCCCAGAGCTCCAGCCAGGCTCCAGAAGTGCCAGGCATGTTTAAATCACTGGGCCCCAGGGCAGCTTCTCCTGTTGCTCTCCTGTACCCGCAATCAGTAGCCTCTACCAGCTGTGTACTAGTGGCTGCTTCTTGACGGTACACCGTACTGTCACACTTTCACCGGTTTCAAGGATATTTGTTCAACACTAAAATTAAAACTGCTAGCTGGACTGGAGAGTATTTATAACCCAAGCACACACAAGTTTATCGGAACATATGAGAGTTTTCAAAAAAAAAATTTTTTCCAAAATATGGGTAAGGTTCTTAGTAGAGCAACCTTGCTCTCAAAAATGAAGCATCTTACCCAAAATGTTTTAGGGTATGTCTAGACTACATGGCTCCATCAACGGAGCTATATAGATGAGGTTCTAAACATAGGGAAATGAAGCAGCAATTTAAATAATCACTGCTTAATTTACATCAAAATGGCTGCCACATTGTGCCGATCAGCTGTTTGGCGGCACAACGCGGTAGTCTGGATGCTCCATGGTTGACAAGGGAAGCCTTGGCGACTGTCCCGTTATGCCTCGTGGAATGAGGTTTACCCGGGCAGTAAATATGGAAATCTCTCAGAGAGCAGGCGATAATGTTGTCTTCAGATGCTCTATAATCTTCAGCAATACATGCCTTGATCCATCTTGAAATAGGTTTAGGTGCCTTCTAATCAATATTTCTGTTAAGTTAAATGAGAGAAGCGCTATAGACCTCCAATAAGGTTTTGTGCACTTGTGAAAGGTTTTTAAGTCCTCTCCTGACATCCACTTTATGTCCTTCAATCTCCTTGGGAAGTTTAGAATTAGGGCAAAAAGAAGGCAAAGCCACTTCCAGTGACCTGTGGAAAATCCTGCCTATCTTTTTAATTAAAGATGCATCCATTCATCAGAATCACTTTTTAAAAAATGGTACATACACAGATAAGACTCCATAGACAATGCTTCACATTGCAATAGTCTCCTAACTAACGTTATTACTACTAAAACTCCCTTTGACAGAGTGAAAATAAGTCAAAATAGAATGCAGTGGTTCAAATTTGGGTTATTTTCTCCCCATGAAATCTCCTGGCATCATGTTCATTTTACTCAGGAAATTTAACTAGTACTGCAGCTCTAAGGAATCTTTGGATTTGGTGATGACTAGGAGTCATCTGTGGTTCCTTGCAGTTCTAGACAACTCCCATGGCAGCAACCTGTCTCTTCAGGGTATTGGACTTAAATCTCTTAGGAAGCCCATCACATATGAATTCTAATACATAGGCAGACAAATTAAAGGATTTCTTAATGTACATATTGTAGCACAAGGACTGGATTTGTACCACAAGGACTTGCAATTTCAGAAGATTATACCAAATACCACCAGAGCAACTCAGAGACCTTAGTTTTCCCCTTTTAGCTTCTCCACAGTTACTTTTAGCAGGTTTGGATACTGGATTGATCCCTGGCTCAGGATTGCTTTCCAAGTCCCTAGGATGGAGGGAGGGAGATATTTTCTCTCTCTGTATTATGGTCTTGAAACTATTAAATATAATTGCAATTAATCACAAGATTTAAAAAGTCATAATTAATCAGTTTTAATTGAACTGTTAAATAAAAATAGAATACAAATTTGAATTTATTCTACATATTTTTGGATACATTTCTACATTTTCAAATACATTCATTTCAGAACCCAGAATATTTAGTATTTATCTGGATAACAAGGGCAACCAGAGTTATATATTATTAAGGGTTACAAAAATAAGAATGTGAAGAGCCAGACACGTTCATGCTTCAGACACCCACCCACTATGTAAGTGTGGTTGGAAGAACCTTCCCCAGTGGGCTAAGGCAGAGATAGTGCTCTCCTGTCTCTCTCTGGCATGGAGAGGAGAGCACCTTACAGCATCTCCTTAGCTCTTCAACCACAGCGCAGGATTTCTCCATAATGCCTACTTTATAGGGGAGCCATTAACCCCATAAGGCCCTGGGAAAGTTGTGCCTGGTGATCCTTGAAGGGGCAGGCCCTCAGGTAGAAGAGGTGGCAGAAGGAATAGCAAGCCCTCTGAGCAGTCTGGACCATACCCCTGCCTCAGCATTGCCTGGAACACAGCACTCCAGTGGCGATTTCAAGCGCCCAATACTCCAGGAGCCACCACTGCTTCAATAGTGGTGTCCAGCACCGCAGGGCACTTTTGAATCAGTGGGCCTCAGCAGTTATCTCCTTTCTCCCCCTGTCAGCAAGCCTGCCACTTCAGGACTTATACTTTCCACTGAAGCATCTGGTGAGGTGTACTGCTGGAGACCGTACCACAGACGATAGAGGTATGATCTGATGCAGTGTAAGAATGCCTATGCTCTTCAGTTCCTGTGCATATCAGATAAATGTCAAGTTCTTGCAGCAAATAAAAAAGTTAATGATTAATAAAGTCAGAAAAAATGAACAATTTTGACATTTTGTCAAAAACAAAAATTTTCATCTGGAAACTAAGATTTTGGTCAAAATATTTTTGACCAAAACCTCAAAATTATCTGCAGAAAGCAATCTCTTTCATGGAAAGTTATATAGTCAAAATCTCATTTTTCCCCATTTAAAAACAATTTTCACATAAAATTTGTGACCAGCCCAACTAGTTATCCACTGGGATTTGGGAAACTGGAGCTTGAGGGGACATTTTCTGCAGAAAACAGCCCAAATTTCTTATTTAAAACACTCACTAAAACATAACTTGGGGGGGAAAAGGACATTTTAAAATTTCCAATACACTTGTCACCCTTTGAAAGTAGTAGCATGTTGAATAGTGTTCATCAGTCATACAACATGGTATCCTTGGCCTGTCACCTACTATGCTTTTGTGTGATATAAGGCAACATAAAGCTTGCAGGATCTCACTGAATGGTGTAAATTTTGATGTGGGAAGTGAAGAATCTAAAATGTCAGGGTGGGGGCAGTGTTTTTAATTTATCTTCCAAAAAAGTGAATAGAAACACCATGAAGAGACAAATTGAAGTGACTTATTCAGAGACTTTCTTACAAAGTCTGAAAACAAGCTTTTAGTGATTAACTAGACTGAAAGCAGTAGAAATTGATGTCCACCATCATTAGGACAGAAGCAGCAGTGACAAAATACTGCCCACCAACGTGCTTCAGTGAGAAATTTTAGGGAACTCATCTCTGGGGTGAGGTGGTGTGCAGTCAACAGCTGTGTTTTAATTCCAGAACTTGGTCTTTGGCCTCTTCTCTGAAAATAACAGCAATGTACAAATTAATGGCAATTAAGAATGCTTTGTTTTGTGATGCATATCCAAAGAATTAGACTAAATAAAAATCATTTCACACAGAATGACGACTTTTTGGTTCTCACCCATCTGGTCTGTGACCATCCAATAAAGACTTTGTGCTCTGGTAGCTCTTTCCTGTGCCATGCCATTTGTGCTCAGGGGTTTCAATCTGCTTTTAGCCTCCTTAAATTTTTATTTAGGTAACAATATAGGGCACATTTGTTTTGTTTACTATCTGATTTTCTATTCTTGTTTTGTGTATTAATCTATGTAATAAAAGTTGCCATAGTGATAGGCCCTACAGAAATCAGTAAAATAATAATAAATTGGTGTAGTATCTAAGTACCCACTCTCATTAGGGAGAAGAGGCTCCTGAATTTGTGCTTTATAGAACAGCTGACAGCAGAACTAGTGATAATAGATCACACTGACAACTTTCGATTTATGTAACAGATTAATCCACTTTGCAGATTGGATTTGCGTATATTCTCTGAGTGAGAGAGTGGATGATATAAAATGTACTACATGTATACTACTCCATATACTATGTGTATTTATATATTTACACTTACATCTTTAAAAGGCTTATATACTGCACATGTATGTCGTAAATATGCGTGTGCACACACAATCTGGATGTGACAACCCTGTCCAATGAATTTTGTTTATCTCCATTAGCCTCAGTCCACAAACTCATCCTCTAGGACAGTGGTTCCCAAACTTTTCGGCATCACACCCCCATTGTGATTTGAGAAACCCTCACACCCGCCTCTCCCCCCCCAAAATAGCAGCAAATCTTGTTAAGCAAAAGCAAAAAAAAAAAAAAAAATGGCCTTTTAAGAGGAGAGCAGGCATTGCCCTTTTACAGCGGCCATTTTGAAGTCTGCCCCAGCCAGCCCGAGTGGACAGACGAACCAGGCTGTTTCTTGGGGGGAGATTGATGGGGGAGTTGGGTCCCCCATGGAATTTCTTCACACCCCCCCCTCCAGTTTGGGAACCCATGCTCTAGGACTTATTCTAACATTCCAAATCCTCAAACAGCTTCAGACGACCAGCGGGTTTCTTTCTTTCAACATACAACAATTTGTACTTCTGTGATATGGCACATTTAGGACCCCAGAGGTCCTGAGCCAGGGAAAGTCAGACCAGGTGAAGTCAATGCCAGCCGCCCTCCTGCTACCGGCTAAATAGCTAGCTTGACCAAGCGACAACTGGAGGCAACTTTCATGGAAAGAGGCCCAGCTGTTTTTCTAACTCTTCCCCTGAGTGCCCCCACCCCAGTCCCCATTCAGTCAATGCTAACTCCTCTACTGCTACTGACTATCCATCTGGGAATGGGAAAGTGCTGGGGTGGGGCGAGGGGAAGGAGAAGAGGCAGGATGCCTGTGGAGCCTTGGAGCTACAGCCAAGGAATGCAGCCCTATAGCACTTCGTAGCCACCTTGCCTCTCTCCCAACCACGCCTTCCCCTTCCTCCCTAAGCATAAGCACAACAAAGGAGCTATTTATCATGCTCCAGAAGTTCTGGAAGGGTAAGGGAACAGCTGTTGAGTGTAGGACTCAGGTTTTCCCCCGTGAGTGCTCCAGCACAGGAGCACCTACAGGGATGCAGGATTACTGGTGTTAATGAACTGCAAAAGTTTACAGTGTAATATTTAGTCTCAACAATCTATGAAATTGCTCCCCCCCCCAAAAAAAACTGCCTCTTCATCAAGTAGGCCAAGATACAGCTCTGGGTCAGAGCAAGTTTTCCATAATAGGAACTGTCATTTTCAGAGCAGGGATAAGACCAAACACCTGAGAGAGCAAAGCATATTTAAACCGCCAAACATTTTCCAAAGGACATTTTCAAAATGCCATGCGTGTCTATCCTAGACACTTTTATGGTCTTCATTACTATGGCCTTGGCTATATAGGGAAGTGCTATTATCCTTAGAGAGAGTAAAAATAGAAGCAAAAAAAGGCTAAGTGATATGCTCAAGGTCATAGAGGAAGCATCTGGCAGGAGCAGAGAACTGAACCTAGATCTCCCAAATCTGAGGCTAGTGCCCTAGCCACTGGACCATCCTCCCACTCCTTTTTTAAAAAGCATTTCCAATGTAAAAAATTGGGGTTTCAGTTTAAAATTTCGATTCTAAAAAGCCACACCTGCCTATTTTTTAATTAATTTTTAGCTGATTCTTTTTCAGTTTCCATATTTTGTTCTTGGGGGGTCTATTGATGAAAAAATTTTAACCATCTCTACATTATGTTTAATGCAGACAGGGAAAAAAAGTGACCTGAAGAGCTATACACAAGTGAACATGATAGCATGTAGGCCTGTAGGAGGACTCCACATGGACTCCTCCTGAGGGTTGAAATGACAGTCTGGACCTCTACATAGAATGCTTCCGCCGACGTGCGCAGGCAGAAATTGTGGAAAAACAGCATCGCTTGCCTGGTAACCTCAGTCATGCAGAACGCAATGTCATCCACAGCCTCCGGAACAACTCTGACATTATAATCAAAGAGGCTGACAAAGGAGGTGCAGTTGTCATCATGAACAGGCCTGACTACCTAAAGGAGGCTGCCAGACAACTCTCCAATACCAAATTCTACAGGCCTCTTTCCTCAGATCCCACTAAGGAATACACTAAGAAACTGCACCATCTGCTCAGGACACTCCCTAAACAAACACAGGAACAAATTGACACAGCCTTAGAGCCCTGACCAGGGTTGTTCTATCTATTACCCAAGATCCACAAACCTGGAAATCCCGGACGCCCCATCATCTCAGGCATTGGCACTCTCACTGAAGGACTGTCTGGCTATGTGGACTCTCTGCTCAGACCCTACGCCACCAGCACTCCCAGTTACCTTCGTGACACTACGGATTTCCTGAGAAAACTACAATGCATAGGTGATCTTCCAGAAAAAACCATCCTAGCCACCATGGATGTAGAGGCTCTCTAGACGAACATCCCACATGCAGATGGAGTACAAGCTGTCAGGAACAGTATTCCTGATGATGCCACAGCACAACTGGTGGCTGAACTCTGTGAATTTATCCTCACACACAACTATTTCAGATTTGGTGACAACATATACCTCCAGACCAGTGGCATTGCTATGGGCACCCGCATGGCCCCACAAAACGCCAACATTTTTATGGCTGCCCTGGAACAACGCTTCCTCAGCTCTCGTCCACTTACACCCCTTCTCTACCTATGCTATATCGATGACATTATCATCATCTGGACCCATGGGAAGGAGACTCTGGAAGAATTTCACTATGATTTCAACAGCTTCCACCCTACCATCAAACTCAGCATGGACCAATCTACACGGGAGATCCATTTCCTGGACACCACGATACAAATAAGTGACGGTCATATCAATACCACCCTATACCGAAAACCTACCGACCGCTATACTTACCTGCATGCCTCCAGTTTCCATCCCGGACACACCACACGATCCATTGTTTACAGCCAAGCACTGAGGTACAACCGCATATGCTCCAACCCCTCAGACGGAGACCTACACCTACAAGATCTTCAACAAGCATTCTGTAAACTGCGATACCCACACGAGGAAGTGAGGAGACAGATCAACAGAGCCAGACGTGTACCCAGAAGCCTCCTGCTACGGGACAAGCCCAAGAAAGAAACCAACAGAACACCACTGGCCATCACCTACAGTCCCCAGCTAAAACCTCTCCAACGCATCATTAGTGATCTAAAACCCATCCTGGACAATGATCCCTCGCTTTCACAGGCCTTGGGAAGTAGGCCGGTCCTTGCCCACAGACAACCCGCCAACCTGAAGCATATTCTCACCAGCAACTACACACCGCACCATAATAACTCAAACTCAGGAACCAATCTTTGCAACAAACCTCAGTGCCAACTCTGCCCACATATATACACCAGCAACACCATCACAGGACCTAACCAGATCAGCCATACTGTCACTGGTACGTTCTCCTGCACATCTATCAACGTAATATATGCCATCATGTGCCAACAATGCCCCACTGCTATATACATCGACCAAACTGGATAGTCCCTACGTAAAAGAATCAATGGACACAAATCTGATATTAGGAATGGCAACGTACAAAAACCTGTAGGGGAACACTTCAATCTCCCTGGACGCACAATTGCAGATCTAAAGGTAGCCATCCTGTAGCAAAAAAACTTCAGGACCAGACTTCAAAGAGAAACTGCTGAGCTACAGTTCATCTTCAAGTTTGACAAAATCAACTCTGGATTAAACAAAGACTGTGAATGGCTCGCTAACTACAAAAGCAGCTTCTGCTCTCTTGGAATTCACACCTCCAGATCAGCTGCTAGAAGTGGGCCTCATCCTCCTTGATTGGATCCACCTCGTCATCTCCAGCCTGATCTTGGCCTGCATATTTATACCTGCCTCTGGAAATTTCCACTACATGCATCTGACGAAGTGGGTCTTTGCCCACGAAAGCTTATGCTCCTACACTTCAGTTAGTCTATAAGGTGCCACAGGACTCCTCGTTGCTTTTGCAGATTCAGACTAACACGGCTACCCCTCTGATACTTGACATGTAGGCCTGTGACTGTTTGAGGATTTGAAGAGCATGATTAATATACAATTTAGCAAAAACACTTTTAAATTGTTAGTCAGAGATAACCCTTTGTTTGAATGTAACATCACAGGAAACTGAACTATACTGCTGTAAGCAATGTCTGCCAATAATAAATTTATGTAATACGTCTGAACAATTGCTGCTAGGAATTTGATTGCATTAAATAAGTTTGTAAATGAAGCGGGGTCCATCAATAACTGTTTTTGCCATTCACCAATATTTTCAAAATTGAAAACAAAGAATATGAAATACAAGGAGGGCTGAATTATGTTCTCCTAGGTACAGGTTCCCTTGATATTAATAGGAAACCTAACTGTATAGTATTAGAAAGAACTGGGACAAATGTAACCAAAAATGCCCTTCAATAGGTAGTGACATATGCATATTTGCATACATAATTTATTATAGTATGCATGACTAAAATAATGAGTTCATATTTTACAGAAGTATCTGGCATGTCTTTTTTTTTTTTTTTTGCAAACTATCCAGATTCTACTCTGTCCTAATGAAATAAACAAGACGTACTTCATGTTACACTTCATGTTTCTATTGGGCAGCTGGGCTATGAAGGAGAAAATCTGGGCTAAAGGGGAAAAAAAACCACGAGTAGACAACTCACTCCTTTTGGGCCCCTCAGAACTCAGCCTTGACTTTTATACAAGTACAAAATAAATAAACAAAGCCACTTCCTTTGTTTTTATTCTGTTGTTTTTCTTCCTTCTCTCTCTCAACTTATTTACATCTCCCACTCCCAGCACATCCCAGGTAATGTTCCAGATACCTGTGCTAACTACCTAGAACTTTCCTAGGAGAATGATTTTTTTCCCCCTCACTGCACTGACATATGCTTTAACCAAATCTCGAATGCTAGAGGACAGAGTTTAAAATCAGCAAAACTTGCTGTCTCAATTTCCCTAAGTCCATCTTCTTGCTGAAGGAACAACATTTGCAGCAGAAGGGAGACCCACCCAAATAGTCATTACAGTATTTTAAATTCTATGAACAGAAAATCATGTCAGCTGACAACATGTACGACTTTTGCTCCATTACTTACAGATATCCTGCCTAAGGGTTACCACCAAGTAATCCTGAAAATTACAGTACACAGCATAGTAAAAGAGCTTATGTCTGATTCTCTGGGCTTCCTGTGTAGGAGACAACAATTGACTTGCTTAAGTTTCCCCCATGCCCAGCCTCAAAGTGTGATCCTTGGAATCAGTGGGGAAAATAACTACAGTAACTAGCAAGATTTGTGCTGACAGAAACTAATAGCAAGGACAGACTGCTCCTGTGCTGTGATAAAAATATAAATTACTATAAAAAAGAGTATGAGAGAGTGAAAGATTCAAAGGATCAAGGAATGAGCTGGGAGGTAATCAAACCACAAGAGCTAGGGGGAGAGGAAATAATGAGGAGGTTTTAGGGAAGTGATATTGCTGAGTCTCATGCTCCACTCTAGACTTTGCACTCATATTCAATGTATTGCTCACAGCAAGCTCCCCTGGCTTCTGGGTTTTCCCTTTGTTTCTGCTATGATTATAACGACAGATATTCCCTCCAGCAGTTCCTGCTCTCTGCTGCGCTGTCTCCCTCATGAACTTGCCGCTGCTCTTTCTGCCTCTCTCATTATTTGTTCAGGCTTTCAAGCCCTCTGTGACAGCATTCACAGAACAAAAGGCTGCCATTACATTTATCCCTATTTATCCTCCTTTGATGCTGAACGAAATTTTGCTCTGTCAGTGTAAAGAACACGAGAGAATGTGTCTTCATCTTCTTCCTCAGCTCTATTTTGCTTAAATCACCCTGAATGCAATGGCATGTAGACCCCAAATTTATCAAAAGACAAAACCACCAACATCTTCTCATTTTTTTAAGTTACTGTTCTTTTTCTAGCAAGAAGAATGAGGCTTGTCTGTGGGCATTTTAAGATCTAGTAAGTCTACACATCTCTCTTTTCTTATACATTGAACTCCTCCCTCCCCAAGGGGATACATAATGGCCTATTAGCCATCTGTGTGTGCAGGTAAGAACAGAACAAATACCAAAACTAAGCCATCTTCTTCCTTTTGTTTTCAACTCTCACTGTTTATGAAAATTCTGAAAAATCCAGATGTGAAACATTCACTCTTAAATCAAACTGAGGCAGGAAAAGCATCAAAAGATTGAACTGGGGCCATGTTAATATCCTTTCCAACTGACCTCTGAATTAAGTTAGACTCCCAGAGCCATTCCTTCCCTGCTCCACCCATTCCCAATAACATTTTAGCTGTGGTTAAGCTGAAATAGGTCTGATAATTGGGATAGGACTGGATGAAATTTGTAGTGAACGTTTCCATAGATGAAATGTGTCTGGATTTACAGTTCTTTGACTTGCCACAGAACTGGTGAAGTTACAGGATATTCTGGATTTTTTCAGCAACACTTGGAGCACATTTGTCATTGCATAGATTTTTTTTCATGAATTCAAGAAGCTACTTTAGCTCAAAAACTCACACCAGTTTGCTTGGAAGTGGTGCTGGCAGCAAGTATATATGCCCCTCGTGTGTTCTCTTAATATCTCACACTCATAGCATTTACTTTACTGTATTTAATTACTAGCACACTTACCCAGCATTGCCTGGGTCTTGCCCAAGGGGAAAGGGGGCAAAGAGGTCCCTTGCCAATACTCTCTGGGCTGGCCCAGGGCAGGAGGTAGGGGGATGGGCCCAGCCTGCTGCTTGGGGAGCAGGATTTGGGGGAGGGCATGGTGTGGGGATCTGGGATTGGTGGGGGTGCAGCGCAGGGATTAGGGTAGGAGATAGCACAGAGATTAAGGGAGGGGGCAGCCTAGGGCCGTAGACTGGCACCTTTCAGGGGCGGAGGGCAGGAAAGGGCAATGCAGGCATCCCCCACTGATGCTTCCTGGACAGCTCAGCGCTGCTGGTGAGGGGGAAGCTGCCGGTGGGGTCTGTGGAAGGGGCCTGGTGGTGCTCCCAGGGGGAGGGCGTGGCAGTGGGGCCGACAGGGAAGGGGTTGGAGCACAAAGGCCACTCAAGCTGGGTGGGTGGCAGTGCCGCGTCCCCAGCTGGCCACTCCCGTGGTGGTGTAGCTGCCCCCAGTGATGACTCTGCGGTATAGCTCTCCTCCGCACTTGCTACCCCAATGGGTGACGGGCCATCTCATGCCTCCTCTCTCTGCCCTCTCCCTTTCCCTGTGATGGGAAACAATCAAATTCTAGGCACATCCCAATTTCTTGGCACGACTAAACCCTGACCTTGCTTTAAGATTGGTATACAGCTTCCTTGTATCCTAATTTGGTGGTCCTAGTTCTTGCCATTTAGGAGTTCTTGAACATACGGACTCCCAGACAGATGCACAAATCTCTAAAACATATGTATAGATAGATGCTTCTCCAATGCTATGAAGCAGGAAAATTCGATTTTCCCCAAATTAGAGAGTGATGTTAAGCTAAGCAAAGCTACATATCCAAGATGACACTGGCAAAATTAGATTTACCATTGGTAAAAGCTTAAAACATAAAATGTGCATTGCAGCTCGCAGCCATGGAATATTAAAACATCAGTGGTAAAAAGCTTACTCACTCAAACAGAAACCCAAGAACTTCTTAGGACCGTGGTGTTCAACATGCTAGTCACTAGCCACATGAGGCTATTTAGCTAGTTGAGTGTGGCTAGTTCGCTATAGTAGTGGCTACTGCTTCAGAACTGGTTGAACACCACAATCTTAGAGAAATGAGTCACTGGTACAAGAGGAGCAAAAACACTTCCACCGCAGCACTGAAGTTAGGACTGGCATAATTGTTCCCAAACGTGAATCAGAAAAACCAAGTTGCACAGCAAACCCATATGCAGGCTAACGTGAAAAGCTCACGTCCTTTTATGCAGTGGAAGCAACTTGCATGTCCATTGAGTAGAGCCCTGCAGATGCAGATAACCAGAGTTGTCATCAATTGGTATCTGCAGGGTTGCTGGGCTCTGACCACAGTGATTAAAGCAGCAGCATGTTGAAGTGCCAATCCCAGGAACCAGCACCCTGCCCAGGCAACTCCTCCAAGTTGCCTGTACCTCCCCCAGCCCTGCCCACTGGGGTGGGCACCAGGTTCATCGGCAGCTGTTCCTGCTCCCCCATCTCCGCCACCTTCCTGGACAGCAATCTGGGTCTCCTGTTCGGGAGTATGCGTACTGCTTGCACATACGAGAACAGGGACAGCTGCCACTGAGTGTGGTGCCGCTCCAATGGGCAGGAGTGTACTACAGTACCAGGTGGGCACTGGCTCCTGCAAGTGGCAGCCCAACATGCTGCTGTTTTTGCCACTCCAGTTAGGGCTATAGCCCTGCAGCTCAGCTCATGTTTAGTCTCTATCTGAGGATACACATTTTTGTATCTGTACAGGGCTCTACCACTGAGACACATTTTGTAAGGAGCCAGGCATTGGTGGTCTGTCCTAGTGGTTAGTGCTGGACTGGAGTTCACACATGAGGGAGGTGCAGGTAAGCAGTGGTGGAAAGAATCAATAGATTCAATAGCCAAGAGTTGGGGTCAGAATCAGGCCACAGACCGAAAAGACAGTACACGGCTGGAATCTGGAGCGGGGAATCAGTTCAGAATCATGTCAGAGTCAGAGACTGTTAGCAAGGTTTAAAGCATGCAGTCTTGGGGATAATGCATGCTTCAGTACATGGATCAAGATATACAAAGGCTGGGAGGAGGGGGGGGGAAGTGAGGAGGAAGAGGCATCAAAAACTTTTAAAAGTCCAAAGCGTGCTAAAAACAAATATGAAAATACTATTAAATAAATGTTTATAAACCACCACCAGAGGCGATGTATACGTCAATGCCCCATTTTTAAGCCACTGACAGTAGAGAAGGAAGTAGAGCAGAGAAAGATCTGTCTCTTCCTGTATGCACTTGTACTGAAGGAGGGGTCTAGGGTGCAGGTATAGATCTGTGGACACTGTCCCCATGCAATCTCTGATCAAGAGAGCATGGGAGTACAGCTACCTGCACATGAAACACCCATAAAGCTACTGCTCTCAGAAGAATTTAAACTTCCTGGCCTTAGCTCCCACAATATCATTGCTCCTCCCAATTCCTCCAATAAAACTGCACAATCTTAAACCTCATCCTTCCCCAAATAGACAGGCCTGTATTTCACTCTACAGATCACCAAATCCAAATGCAGGTATTTATCCAGTGTTACTTTATATGCATTTTACGTAATGGCTATTGCAGAACTCAAGTTTCATTTATACCAAAGTAGACAGAGTAACTACTGATTTCCATAGGGTAAACATCATAATCTATTCCTTACAATTTAGATACAGTCCATTAGTTCATTCCTGGAGTGAAGTCTAAACACACAGAATATATTGACATGTGGTGTTTAACTTTAAGTGAATGAGTACTTCCATGACTTTTACAGAGCTATCCCACGTAAGAAGCAACAGGCAGCTAAAGTTTTTCTTGCACCTGGGCCATATGATTTTCCACCAACAAAAAGTTACCATTCATATTTTTGAGGATATTGCCAAAAGTTCCATGTATTTAAATAAAACAAAATTGAAAGATATACATGCAAAGTCAGCAGTTCAGTTTATAAACAGGTGACTCACAACGTTTAAAAAAATAAATCCAATTGATTTTTGAATTAGAACAGAAGTGAAACCATGAATAGTAATTCAGTTTTTCAAACATAGCTATGCTTATTTAAAAGCATATTATAATTAACAGACAGTGCAAAAAAGCTTCCAAATAGAGACTATTGAAAAATGGGTCTCAGTCTTGAGTAAATTTGCCCGTCCCACCAATATGAAAATAGCATTTTGAGGTGGGAAACAACATTCTTTGAGCAGAACATCCGAGTCAGCATTTTGTAATAGAACAACATATGTGCACTCATTACATTGCCTGCTAAAAGGGAAAGTAGACGTCAGGATTTTCCCGTCCCTTGTACCACAGACACTTATGAATTTAGCAGGTTAGTGTTCAATAAAACTATGTACCCATTCGCAATATAAATGCATTTGTATGCATTCTTTATACTGTGGTAGCACCTACCAGGCTGAGCCATGGACTAGGGCTCATCATGCCAAGTTTTGTACAAACACAGAACAAAAGTCTTCACCTTGAATTGCTTTCACACTAAGCTCAGTGCACAAATAGGATACAGAGATTTTACATTTGCACTTCATAGATTGAAATTCCATTCTCATGTTGCTTGTTGTTATGCAAGGTAAAATAAGTTAGTTAGAATTATCCATTAGCTATAAATTTAGTTTTAAAAACGGACTGACAGCTCTGGAGAGTGAAGACACCTCCTTTGTCCACAAAACCATTACACGGAAACTAGCAGCAGAACAAGCTTTCCTCCCTCACCTATGTGCCGCAGCCTAGATTAGCTCAGCCTCTGGATAATTTCTACTCCAACACCATCCATACCCAGAAAGGTGCCAGTTTTGCTGTTAGCTTTGGTAGACGCTGACAAACATCCGAAGGTGGATTTAAATTTGGGTGGCTATTTCTACCAGGCTTCTCTAACCCTTGTTGATCTGAAAATCAGTCTGGTCACTTGGAGAGAATACATAGTCCTGTGAGGTGTATGGTTCCTCAATTCTAGGTAGGTATGAAATACCATCAGAATAGCCCCTCATTTGGACATATTTCAAGCAAAGATCAGGAACCGCGATACAGGAAGATCCAAGGAGCATATTTGAAAGCAAGGACTCCTGGTGAGAGTCCTTGACAGAGCAGTTAATCAGCAAGCAGCAGGATAAAAAACATCACCCATCTGATGGGCACTAATCCAAGCAAAGCACTTAAGCACATACTTAACTTTAACCATGGGAATAATCCCATTGAAATCATGGGATTACTGAAGTCTTACAATGCAACATGTGTCTAAGGTGCTTTTCCCCAAAAAAGGACCTAGTGACTGTCTATTGGAAGTCCTAGATGCCTTCCTTGAAGTGATAGTCCAAAGAGATGGAAGAAAGGAGAGCGAACAAGCATTCGCTGAGAGCTATGTGGATTTAGCAACCAACAGCTGAGCTAGGGCTAAATTATTATATTAAACCTGGAACAGAAAAAAGTGTAGCTGGATTTGGGTCTGCTATGTTCTTAAATCAGTCTCCGAAGCGAGGATGCCTGCCAATAGGGCATAAAATAATTAGCTGAATGTCTCTTAGGTAAGAGTTTGATTTTGCAAATTTAAACGTGTAGTAACTTATTACAGTAAATCACCTTTTTTAGGTCTAGAGACATAATATGAACTTTACATTTCTGTGAGAATACTTGATATTATTATAGGATTTAAAGTGGCCAAATACCCATGATTCCAATCTGTCAGTAGAACATGAACTTCAGCCATTACAGTTTTCTGACCAGCTGTATCCCTGCCTTATAGTTTGTTGTATGTCCACTGCACCTCGTGACATAATACATCAATAAAATCTAGCATGCATTAAAATGATGTAAACATTAAGAAATCTCCTTTTTGGAGGTCATGTGGGCTGCACAGCTGCTGTTCAACTTGGATCGTGGGTCCTCTGGTATGAAATGGAAGCAGCAGTTTGCAAGCAGTTTGTGTGGCTATGGTAATAGATCTATGGATATTGCTGCGGACTAACAAAATTACATTTGACTGCCTCAACATTTTACTACCATCTATTTGACAACAACGAAAAGAAATACCCCATCTCTGCCTCTAACAGTAAAACCAAAACCAAAATCCTAATCTGCTTGACAGTATCAAGACATGTTCTGCAGCTGACACTGACACCAGAAAATGAACCATACATAATTTCTAGTCTGTGTGACACTTTTATACTAGAACCCCAAAGCTGATCAAAGTTCCCTGGTCTCTGTAGAGGACAGATGTGAAATCACTGGAGGAACTGATGGGTATGGTGCTTTATTACCTATTGCCCAGAACCATGAAATAACCTGAAGATATACGGTACCCAGAATGCGCCAGCATCAAGAAACTGCCTAGGAAGGATATTGTTTTCTTAGAAACTTTGAGAACATTTCTGTATTAGTAGCTGATCACTGAGTGGCAACTTGCCTGTAGGAATAACCTAAATGTGACCAATGTGCACATCATTTATATTCACTGAACCATATACAAGTACCTATGCCCTAGCCATTTTCTATACTTCCATCCTAAGATACTTCCTGTTTTTCCCCATCAGTGCTCAGCCCAGAGGTTTGCCATGCCAATAGGCACTCGGCACATTTCTGAATGCTAACATGCACTCTTGCTGACATACAACTGAGTGCTCAGCGCAAGCACTTCTCCCCTCTACACTTCCTTCAGCAGCCTGCAGGCTTGCGGGTTTCCTTTGAATGCTCTCTCAGGCCAGCTCTATAAAAAATACGAACACAGATTCACTAAATGCAGGAGAGTTTCAACCAGCCATATGTGAGCTGATTTCCTGTATAGGATGATTGAGACTTCCTAGAGCAGGATCCAGATCAGTGTTGGGCTGCGTCATCCCTGCCCTGTAACATGGGGTGCTACACCAGGCTTTGGCTTCTGTGGCCTGCACTGCTCACAACGCATCACCAGCGGGAAGGATGATCCCACACACACGTTTGTGTAACTGCAGCCTGCCAGTCACTCCCTGGCTTTCACCAAGCTTGGCTCCCTCAGAAATGTATGTTTTATACCATCCAGCTTAGTCCAAACATATTGTCTATTAATCCTTTAAGGAAATAAATACATAACTTTAACTAATAATACATAATCTTATTACCTTAAATAGAATTTCTCAGACACTGAAACACCCTGGATTAGATAAAGCAATTCAATTAGTTATTCACCAAAAAGACAGATATTTAGCAAACACAAATATTGAGGCACAAGTCAGAAATAGCTACAAGGAAAAAAAAGATAAAATGCTTTCTAGTTCCTAACTTACTGGATTCAAGCAACATTTCTCACCACATGCTTCCAGCAATCTGATCATTGATGACTACATCTATACTGCTTCCTTCTTGTGCAAAAGCCTATGCAAATGAAGAACAGATTAGCATATTGCTGTGCTTCATTTGCACAATTAATTAGGGGCTGTTTTTGTACAAGAGGCTTTTGAACAAAAAGGAGCTGTGTAGACTGCTCCGTTTTGCATAAAAAAATCTCTCTTGCACAAGAGCCGTTCCTCATTTTTTCAGGAAGAACGGCTCTTGCGCAAAAGGGGTTTTTTGCACAAAAAGTAGCTGTCTACACAGCTCCTTTTAGCACAAAAGCCTCTTGCACAAAATGGCTCCTAATTATGCAAATGAAGCACAGCAATATGCTAATCCATGCTTCATTTGCATAAGCTTTTGCACAAGAAGGAAGCAATATAGATATGCTGCTGACCAATAGATATGCTGGTCAGATCAATACTCCACCTTCCCAGACTTCATCAGCTGTTTCCTTTTGTCTGCTCAGGTGCAGAGAATGAGGTGGGCAGGGACAGAAGAGGGACATTAACCCCTCCTTTATGTTGTTTTTTAGCCCCTCTTTGAAAAGCCTTTCCAGATGAGAACCAGAAGATTGGCAGTCTTCTGCAAGAAAATTGTTCCCTGATGGGCTTTTTCACCTTTGTGAATGTTCTCTATTTTTCCCCTTCCTGCTTCATGACACCTAACTGCTTACATGCAAACTGAAGTAAGCATATACTCCTTTCTTCAAGGCAAATTGGTTTGTCTAGTTTGGTGCCACGTGAATCTTTTCACGTATTTTAACTAAAAGGGGAATTTATAAAATTTGCACTAAGCTGCTACACTTTTTATATCATAATAGTACTGATCAGAAAGTTATGCGTTTTCAAATCATGACTCACAAGGCATAACCTGTACAAAGATTATTATAATACCATGCCAGGACTAAACACAGATGTATTTCCTCCTGATGGAGACCAATCTAAAAGTACTTTTGATTTAAAAAAAAAAAATCAGAGGAAATGCTTGTTTTGGAGGATTATTTAAAATTGAAAAGGCAGGCAAAATTCTCAGGATATAGATTTTTGAAAATCAAAAACCAGGAAACAAAATTTGCAGGAAACCCTGAGATTCAAATCAATTGATTTTTGCATGGCTCCGGTAGCTGTATCCATTCTCTACCCCCATCAACCATAAATTAACAAAAAGTACATTTGAGTATGTTCCTTCATCAGCAAGATAATGAAAACACTACAAAGTGAAAAAAGTGCCATATATTCACATGTTTGTTTGTTTCTTTTGAGCAGAGGTCTCTCCTCTACAACTGTTCCTCCTGGGAGGGGGGGAGAGGAGATATTAAAAGCAGAAGAAGGGTTTCCAAAGAATTCAAACAAAAAGTGAGCTGAAAGTGCAACTGCACATCTTAAATATGAAAGGATATTAACTTCGGTCTGGTGCCCAATGATCTCAATCAACTCCCTCAGTATTCTCAAGGGAGATGGCTTGATAAATTGACACATTACAATATTCTACACACCATTTTCCAGGTCAACCATAAGTCAGAATCTCTCTCTCAATCTGAAACTACGCATGCTCTCACACACACCGAGCAAGGCCAGGCAACAGAATGAAGAAGTGGAGGGGGGGGGGGGGGGAAATCTGTCACAAGATATTGATGATGCTTATCTTAAAATGGCACCTGCAGTTTCTGAAAACATCTGCAAATCACACACATTTTGACAACCAGTGTGACTGCAACAAAATAAAAGTAATTATGTATTCCTTCTGAGATTTTAAAACCATTTCTTAATGTGTCTGAAAACAGAAGGCATTGAAAAAAAATTGAACAAAACAAAACTCTCAATGTTTCATACAGAAGAAACGTAACTTTAGGCTTAGTGGATTGTCTGCTAGAACTGGATACAGCAGGAAATATTTTGATCAGAATTTATCACAAAAATGCATGTGGCATAGACTGAATTCTTTATCTCAATATTCTTATGTGATCAAGGTTAATGTTCCCACCTGAGTTTTTTGCTGAGTGAAGAACGAACAGAGCTACACAAGCAGGAAAATGTAGAAAGCAATTCAGAAGTCCACACCCTTCATCACTCCTTAGAGCTGGGGCTGGTAGCCAAGAACCAAAATATGGGGCTAGTGACTGGGACTATGGGCCCAGCAGCTGAGCAGGATCTTTCATGTGGGTGCTTGACTGTGGAGCAAACAGCTGAACCCCTTCATGTGGGGGCAGCAGTTCAGCACGACATGGGGCTGGCCACCAAAGCCTTTTGCATGAAGATGGCAGTCATGCAGGACCTAGAACCAGAAGCGGAATCTCCTGGCAAATGGCGGAGCCAGTGACTGGGAACCTAGGCAACAAAACATGCATCATCCTCCTTCCCAGCATGTATGATCCCTTCACAGATGCAAAATAGGTCCGTGTGGCAAAGTTAGCATAAAAGAGAAAATACACTCAACCTTCAGGGTCCTTTTGAGCAAACATCTGTTTGCATAGGCATGCACAAGGGTTGATATTTAGTACTTTTCAGAACAGGATCACACGAGCTTGAGAACAACTGTTTTGCATCCCTACTGTGCATTACCCAGGGGCTTGTAGGATTTGAGGCCTGTAGGAGCACAGGGTCAATTGCCTCCACATTGGAGCAGTCTTGTGGGGATTCCTACTGCAGACTCATGAGTCCCTTTTCTTCCTTTTTCAGAGGTTCTTTTTGGTCCCTGGTATTGTTTCTCTGGCTGTACGCTTTCCTAGTGGATGCAATATGTGAAATAGATAATAGCTAACCACACTCTCTCGAGATAAATACTGAGCCAAGTCTGCAGCTGGCATGAACTAGTGTAGCACCACTGAATTAAATGAAGCTATTTCAATATATGTCATTGAAGATCAGCACCAGCATGTTGAGAAAAAAAAGCCATTATGAAACAGTGATGAAATCGCATCCTACCCCCGATTTAGAATCATTATGAATAATCATCATCAGTGTGCTCAGTACCATACAGAATATTAAGACAGACATGGCTCTCCCCGACCTGGTTCTATAATAGCCCATTGTGGTGCTTTAATAATGAAGTGAAAGCAACAGCATTACAACTGAATATAACACTCCTTTGTGTATGCTCTAAATTTTGTTGCATTTCCTTTGCAAGTAGTACTAATCAGAGTAAACATACCAGTACTGCCTTAGACAGCAGCCTTTATTCATAGTAGCTTTCCTGAGCTAAGGGCCAAGGCCTGGATATACATAACCAAGCAAGAAAAACAAAATTATAGTTTTTAACCCTCTTCCATGCCTTGTCTCACTATAACATCACAAGGGACCAGCCTCTGATCTACAATGCCAGTGCAAATATGGAGCCAATAGAGTGAGTTTAGTGTCAATCTGAAAAGAGATCAGAACCTGGTCCAATATCCTTACTTTAAAGATAAACATTGCAATAATCCTGGCCAGTGCAATACGCTATCCCTAGTCAGAGGAACTATAAAAAATGCTCTATTAAACTGAAGATGATGGGACTAGTTACGAAACCCACGTGCACTATGCTGATCTTCTCAGTATTGCATTGTGCTGTTAACATTCCCACTTAGGTGCCCTCATGGTTTACCACCGACATTAACTGCTGAGAAGGCATTGAAAATATTGATGATCTCAACCTTGCTGTCCCATAGGTGTTGACATCACTGTGTAAGTTCAGTTGGTTTCATTTTGCTGCCCCTCCATTGTACAATTCCCTCACATCTCAGGTCTAATCTGCTGACAGAGTTAACTTAGCTACATTTAAACTCTCACTTAAATGTATATGCTTCTGTGGATTTACTTGCCATAGTTACTCATCCTTTTTGTGCCGTATGAAGCTGGGCAAAGTGATTGATCATGATCACCAATGACGAAGAGCTTTGCGTAAACTGGAAAGCTTGTTTCTCACCCACTTTGTCTTTTTGCTATCCTGGGACCAAAACAGCGACAAACACAGTTAATAGTGAATTTGTACTGTATGTGATGCCAATCAGTAAACAGTGAAATGAAAACACTATACAGAGGATCATACATACAGACCAAGAGGGGGCAATATAAGCTTTCAGTTAAGCTATATAACGTACTGTGGCAGATTTATGGGCGTGAGCTCCCACTCCCTGACCAGAAGCCTAGTGAGATCCCTGGAGTCCCTTAGCCCCTAACTCAGGACCCTCTTCCGGGCTGCATAGTTGTAACCTTTTGTCTACTAGGTCGCCTGGGCTGTAGTCCCGAGTTGCCAATCAAAAATGAGGTTGTATGAGCGGTGGGGCAGAAGGGGACCCGGGCCCGCCCTCTCCAACAGGTCCCAGCCCGGGGCCCTAAGGGTTCGGGGTATTTGCCCTTTACCCAGCTGACAGGGTTCCACCCCAAAGTGCATCAGCCCACGGATGCCAGAAGCACTCTGCCCCAGGCTGCTTCCTATCCCCCTCCTGGGTAGAGACCTCCCTGTATTTATCCAAGGAGCTTACTGTCTCGTTGTCACTTCCTGGACCTCCGCCTCCATCCTGGGTTCCTGAGGGACGCTGGCCTTTCCTCCACTGCGGTGGAGTCAATCACTTCCCAGGAGGGGCATGGCCACCCTTGGCCCGGGCATCCCCCCCAGTGTTTTCTCCTCCAGGCTTTTTTAAAAGGCCTGCTGAGAACCTCTGCGGCACGTTGCCTCATCCCCTTTGCATCCCACTGCTGTGGGACATCCCCGGGTTGCGCTGGGGCCCCTCCCCTGGGCACCACGGACGTCTGCCAGCATCCCCCCTCTCGCGGAGGGCAGTCTCCCCTTGTAAGCGTTGTGCCACCCTGCTCTTTTTTCCAGCTGAACAGCCGGAGTCCCAGTGGCTTCAGTCTTGGCCTCGGTGGGCTAGTCACACGTACGTAACCAGCAGGTCTGAGTTATGTCTCCAAAAGACTCTCATAGAACCAGCTATTAAACACCGCTGTTATAACATGACTGATTGCCTGAAAAAACTCTTTTAAAAGGCGATCCACTTTTAAATACTTATTTTTATATGCAAGTGATTTGTTTTCCTTATAAGGTTATTCTTCGACGATGCTATGCAGTGAGTGTTTTAAAATTACAGAATGTCCATTTCAGTGTACTGTCCAATGGCTTATTGTATTTGATTTGTTTAAGGATAGAAAGAAGTCTCCCCAGCTCAGAAAAGAAATCAAAGCAGCACTGGAAGCATGTGTCTTGCTATCTGCTCTACTGTACAACCCAGTCTCTGGACTAATTAAGCTGAGGTGCAGGCTAGAACTCTAGTTATATCAATGTATCATCTTTTGTCTTTTCCAAGTTCTTCTTGTGAACAAGGACAAATATCCAGCATTTAATAAATCCATGTGCAAGGGAGGTATTAACCTTACGTTTCTGGACTAGCATACTAAGATACATATCTAAATCCAAAAAATAGGAAAAAAGGTACAGTACATTCTCTAGTGATGCTAACCAGCATGTATGTCTAGTAGAAAAAGAATGAAATTGGTGCCAGATTTATTAATACACATATTGGAATTGTAAACTACCACCAAGAATACTAACATTGTAATTAATTAGAGTATGTTTGATATTGCAGTGGACTATTGCAGAATTAAAGGACATTCAACAGATGCATTAAGAGGGGGAGATACATTTATGTGAACAAGGGAATTAAGCTATTTATGGCTGTCGAGCAACACTTGGACAGGCAAACTGGCGCACAGGTTCTTTCCCCCCAACCTAATGACTATTCATTGTTATTATGAATGACTACGAATAGTCACTAGGCCAAAGAGTGAGAATGACCTTATAGATTTGCAGTTAGGACACTCACCAACAACATAGGAGACTCAATTCAGGTCGCTGTTCCATTTAATTATTTAGGCACAGTAGACCAGCTCCAGCAGAATATCCCAGCTTAATGGCCAGGGTGTGCTGCTGTAATGCAGGAGATTCAAGTTGAAATCCCTTCTCCACCATTAGGCAGAGGGGAGAATGGAGCCTAGGACTCTCAGGGTACATGGACATGGCAATTAAAAACCCCATGGCTGCCCCCTGTCAACTGAGGCTGTAAAATTTTAGGAAAGACATTTGGTGTTGGGCTGGATGCTGGGCTGGATGCTGGGCTTCCGGGACCTTCTCTACCAAGCCTCTATACCACAATATTACAGTCCTGGACAACAAGCCTCAGTCAGCTGATGTGGGTCAGCCATGGCTAATTGAAGTGTAGACATACCCCTATATGCCTAGCACCCTGAGCACTTGACTATGCTCCCAGCTGTTTCTGAATCTAGCCCTTTAAAAATCCACAATCCAAAATATTTCATGCCTAAGTGGATTTTTTGATTCATTTAATTTTTTTATTTATGTATTTTACCAATTGTGGATTTGGGTCTCATCTAACCAATTTTTGTATTAATTTATTTTTCAGAACTGCCAGAGCACTGAAAGATTAGTCATTTGCCCAACTCCACATGGTGTACCTGTGCTCAAAGATCTGCACTAGCTACCTTTTGATGCTGTCTGATGTGGTGTTATTTACCAATCAAGCCTTAAACGGTTTGGAAACTCTGCCAGGTTGCGAGAATACCTCCCTCCCCGTGCCAATTCTGCAGAAATGTAGTCAGTGCAGGTGTCTGAACTAGAGGCCTCTGGGTATAAATAAAGGAAGTTGCCAGCAGGGCATTCTCCCCAAGGATGAATTCATTCTCCGTGAGCGGAGTTCCTTGTATCAAATTAGCTCACGGCTGTTGATTTCAAGACTGACTGCACAGCCTGTCACTTTATGCAGGCTTTTGAGGCAAGGGGCATGTAATGGGCCTGCTCCTTGTGGGCTGACAAGACATCATTAAGGTGTAATTGTTATTGCTGATAGAAGGCATTCTGGTTTTAGGGAGGGTGCTGGTTTGATCTTTTATGTCATTGCAATTTTAATCATGTCAAAGGTTCCAGGCTCTAGGACAGACAATTTTTCCTTTAGATTAGGTATGGAACTAAACAATTTATATTAATAAATACACCGAGGATGCAAATGACAAGGTAGAGAGACAGGACTTTACTGCTTTCTAGCATACTTGAGCGTTTTCATTTCATAGGAGACCATTTCATGAAGAATTCATGCAATTGTTATATAAACACATTATTTGACAAATTTCTAGGATTGTTTGAGAGATTCTTTTAAAAAACACACAGTAGTAATTATGATCAATCTGCAGATTGAAGTCCTAAAATCAGCAAATTCTTAAAATAACTAGGCTTTGCACCCAAGAGATTGAAAGCCTCATGAAGTTCATTTTGTACCTTAGAGTAGAAAGTTAAGAGGGAGAGAGTACTAGGAATGCAGTACTATATGGGACAAGGAGGTGGCTAGAATGCAGCTGTGAAGAAACCTGTAATACAGGAGGTGACACATAGGAGGGAGAGAACTAAAGGGGGGGGGGGGTAAGAAACAGTTGATGTATGTGGGGGAGAGGAGAATAGAGGTAGTTGCTGAATGCTGTTTTAATCAATGGTTCATTTTGCTCTTATACCTTTGCAACCCTGTGTAAACTTAGGAGCACAATTTGACCCCAAATATACGTATCTTGGCAAAGCAATAAATCAGGGCTGTAACTGCTTGCCATGGTATTGAAAGGGTGTAAAAAGCAAGAAGGTAGAATAATTTTTTTAGCAGGACCAAAGAGACCATAAATAAAAGTAATGAGGAAAAATTTAAGAGATGGTCAATTCAGGATGAATCAGGGAAAACTAGATTAAATTAGGCAATGAAATTGTGTCAAAAAAAAAAAAAAGTAGTGGAAACTACATCTCGAGACACTTATACCTAATTTGGACAATGCAGAAAAATCTACTGAAGGGAACCATCCCACATATCGGGGTAGGTGACATAAGACATCTTATGTCTCTACTACCTATGATTCTAAGGCTCTGCAGGCTCCTAGCAAAAACAAACAAACAAACAAAAGCATGCTTGCATGACTTTCTAGCAAGGCCACACATAGGGAACAGAACAGGAACCTTCCAACCAAGATTAGAGCTCAGGGAATGATGCTCGTGTGACTTCAACAGACTTTGTATAATTGAGGGACAGGAAGTCTTGTTATTGCAAAATGGGGGGGAGGAGGAAACCTACTTTTATTGGCAAAGAGTGAACTGTTTCAGGGGAGAGGGAAAACATATCTGAATTTATTTGCATAAGTGATGTTGCTCACCACACAAGTCAGTCAAGAACAAAAGGTAGAGATTATTAGTCCCAGAAAAGGGAAATCAGCCACTCCAGCTAAAAAATTAGAAGGATCAGAAACTATGGAGGTTCCATATTATATAATGGTAAATATATACACAAGCAAAGCATAAGGATAGGTGCCAGGATGCGAGACTTTCAGCTCACAGTCCCAAGAGCTATACATGAGCTGTTCTGCTACAGGAGACTTGATGAAAGAGCTAGTTGCGGAAGCTGAATAGGAAAAATAAAAAGAGATCTGTATACTATTTGGACTGCCAGGACTCTAGAGAGCTAATCAACCACTGTGACATGCCAGAGCAGACTTCCTGAAAGAAAGCATTCACGCTAATGAATTGCATTGGTTCATGGAGACACTGTGAGGCTCGGATAAGTTCAAATGCTTTCCATCAGGTTCTGAACTGATAAGGAATCAAGGACTCATGTCCTTTCAGTATGATCATTCAGGGCTACGGAACAGGTTGACTGGACATGCCATGAGATGGAAAGTAGGAAACTGGGAGTTTTATTACTGAAGTAGGATTAACACTTAGTTCAATGGTGACATTAGACATATTGTTTGATGGGCCTGGAAAATTATAGTGCTGGTATGGTTATAGAGTATTACCTTTGTTGGAGTGATTTTAATTGGATAGTAGAACCAGGACTCCATTTTGAACATTACAACTCCATCTTGAATCACTGCCTACATTTTGAACTTTGTGAGGACAGTTTGAGGTAAACAAGTACTGGTTTGGACTGGCTTTTCCTGCCAAAAGGACAGGTTGGCTGCATTTACTTCAGAAGTTGGGCACAGCTGACACTGCCAATCACTCCACTTTCCTGCCACAAGATGCATATAAGGACTGCCCACTCCAGGGACAGTGTGGCTCACTCTCCTCAACCATCGTCAGAGAAGGTGCTCGGACTCCTGTGGTGCTTCTCCTTATCCTCCATAGCGAAGGCTTGGGAAAGATATTTGGGAGTACACCAAATAGGGTCTGTTGTAACCTTAAGAGCCACCGACGCAACATTTCTTTGCCTCTTATCCATGGTGAAGTCCTGGAAGTGTGGTGAGCTGGAGAAAGCATTCCAAGGAGCAGTGACATTTCTACAATACCTGTAGTGAAGGCTCAGGACTGATAGAGACTGTATTGCTGATCCTCCTTTAACATCTGTGACAGACATCTACGAGGGATTGCCCTAGCGCTCTTCCCCGAGAGCTCTAAATCAGCTCAAGGGTAGTAGATCCTAGGCCCCGTCTTCCCTTCAGCTACCATCACCATTATGGCCTGTCAGGTTTACTTATCTTGTTATTGCTTTTCTGTCTTCTTCCTTTCTGAGGGTGAGAGTTGGTTTTACAATGCTTAGCAATTTGGGGTTACTGTTATCACTGTTTATTTTATGCTGTGTTCAAAATTTGCAATATATATTGGTTAAGCTAATTTCATAGTCTGTCATTATTGGGTTAAGATCTCGCCTGTGATTAAGACACAGCATATCAGGGGAATCTCACTTCTGGGGCTGAGACATTTACCATTCCTCAGATCCAAAAGGCAGCTAACTCATTTATAATTAATGGTGTTGCTGAGTCTCTGGTAACACCTTTCATATAAAATACCAGTGACCTCAGCCATTCCTCATTATAAAGGACATTCCTTATTCTAAACCTGCATTTATAACTATCCCACTCACATTTGATGTTGCCACGTGTTAATTCAGTTGGCCCTGATCTACACTAGGGCCTAATTCCAAAATAACACACATACCCCATTTGAATTAAGTGGTTTGTTTATTTCAAAACAACAGGCCGTGGAATTCAAACTCTGTACTCATGCTTTTCACAACAAGTAATGCTAATTCTGAAATAACCTGAGTGTGGATGCTCCAGTGCCATTAATTTGAACTTATTGGCTTCCAGGAAGCCTCCTGCAGCTCCCCAGAGTACTTCCTGTAGCGTATCCACATTAACGGAGCCTGTGTTGGACTAATTTCGATGGTTCCCTGTAGTGAGGACACGCTAGTTCGAATGTGTTAAATCGTGAATTCTTAAGTTGAATTCAGTAGTTTTGAAATAGTTACTTAGTGTAGACATGGCCTAATTATTCATCTCTGATTAATCTCATTTTCCTGATTCAGTTTACAAAGTGCTACAGCAATGAAACCCACATGGGCCCCGAACCTGTAATTCTCTGTCAGGGAAGGCTCCCATCAAAGTTGTAGGAACAGAAATAAAAAGTCAGAGCACAACCAATAGGCACTCGTGGAACATAACAATAGATTTGATAGCTAAACTTGAAGGGCTCGTCTACACTGGCCCCTTTTCCGAAAGGGGCATGCTAATTTCACAGGTCGTAATAGGGAAATCCGCGGGGGATTTAAATATCCCCCGCGGCATTTAAATAAAAATGTCCTCCGCTTTTTTCCGGCTTTTAGAAAAGCCGGAAAAGAGCGTCTACACTGGCCCCGATCCTCCGGAAAAAAGCCCATTGAAGTAGGAATAAGAGATCCTCCGGAAAAGGGCTTTTTTCCGGAGGATCGGGGCCAGTGTAGACGCTCTTTTCCGGCTTTTCTAAAAGCCGGAAAAAAGCGGAGGACATTTTTATTTAAATGCCGCGGGGGATATTTAAATCCCCCGCGGATTTCCCTATTACGACCTGTGAAATTAGCATGCCCCTTTCGGAAAAGGGGCCAGTGTAGACGTAGCCCAAATGTCTAAAGAGTGCTTTCACATAGGCCCTGAGCAACACTGCAGGCTCCTTTTAATGGAATGCGTGGAAAAAGATAGAACAAAAACTTATTCCCACCTCCACCGCCTTCAAACAGCACAAGCTGAGCCCTGCATTACCCGGTGTACGTGGTTCTCATCTTTGCCCATTGGGCATCAGGCCAAAAATCCCCTTTGTAGATTAGCCTGATAGAGGTCTGGTTTAGCTAGACCTGTGTTAAAGCTCATCCCAGGCAGTCCCGCCAGTGTTGCTGGCCTGCAGCAGGCTGCCTGACTAGCCACATACATAGCCTGACCAGCTGCAGAGGCCAGCAGGCTGGCCCTTAAACCAGGACCAGCACCAGCTCCTCTATGGAGTCTCAAGGCTCATGTCCATTACTGTGTCTGCTCCTGCCTTGCACCCAGGCTTGCCTGCATCCTGCCCAGTCTTGAACTACTCTTCGCCTGATCCCCTGCTCACTCCGTCTCCTACCAGCCAATTTGACCTGTGGGTTTGGCTTCTGATTACTGACTCCAACTCTGACCCTAACCACCAGTCCTGATGTCTGCTCTTATTACTCATCTTGACCACCCTTTTCCAAGGTGACTGACAGTCTTCTGCTAATGCTTGTACAGCTCTGTAAGTGACATACATTTTCCTCTGTACTTAGCCCAGTGCAAGGTCTGCCTGAGTAAAGATAGCAGGATCAGCCATTATTTTAAGATGACTGCCCTCAGTTTTGCTGTGATCCTCCAGTTCTGTTCCTCATCCTTTCTGAGCTTTTTGTACATGGAGGTATGCAATTACCTTGTTACATGTCACAGGGTAAGCAAAGAAGTCAAAATGTAAAAAACTATTGAAAAATCAAGACTCCACTGAAAACTCTATAGCAAAAGGCACTACTAGCTGCCAAAGTAATTTTATTCCTTTCAATGCAGTCCCACTGTGTCGAGCTGTTACAAAGTTGCCTATGAAGTTATGGTATTGTACTGCAGCTTACAACTTCTTTGGGGGGTATTGTGAATGGTCTTTCAAAAGCATGCCATGGAAATCTCCAGCTTCTAAAATATGCAGTGGATGTTAAGGGAAGTAGTATGTAGGATAAAGATGCCTTCAAAAGTAGGTGGCTTTACATTCATTAGCTTAGTACTAATCAAATCACAACTCATTTGGCACTTGAAAATAAAAAAGTGAATACTGTACCAGATCACAATTCTATTGACTGAGTTATAAGGAGTTTGCCACTCAGTAACTTTCCAGTATTCTTTCCTACATACATGCTGCTTGGAAGGGGGGAAAAAAATGATGCCAAGATGCAACTTTCTGTGTTACTCTTTACTGTAGGCCCATTCTCTAATCAAAGATTGTCTAAGATGGTGAAAAACAGCCATTTATGGGGAAAAAATATAAAAAAATACTGTTTTAAATACATTTTGCGGTCTTTTGAGTTTGGCAATTAAGCCAACCAGATATGAAAACAATCCTACGACACCTGGTAATTCAGGGCATTTTGATTAATGTCTAAAAGAAAGAACTGAAAATATATTCAATAGGTCAGACACCAGGTTCTGCTAACCGCAAATCCAGAGACATACTCCATGTATGCACCATTCTAAATAGGAGCAGAATGTGGCCTTCATTCTACAAGTGGAACTGGAGCAGAATGCTGGGAGCACCTTGTTGAAACTCTAGAGACAAAATTAAAGAGAAGGTAGAGGAAATGCCTTCCTTGCCTCTGATGGAATCTTTCCTTCACTGGATGTTGCTAAATCATCCTTGACAAATTGTTTGGGTCATGAAAGTATTTTTGCAGAGCACATTTTTGTCCTCACGAGGAATCAAATTTCACTGAATCATGGGTATTTTCAAAACAATTTCATAAGAGGGAAGAGTCTAAAATCCTTCACTTCCCCTAAACCCTTTTAAAAAACCCAATAAATTGAACACAGTGCTCTTCTATTAATATGCACTTTGTATTTCTCTAGGAAATAAGTCTTAAGTGTGCCAGCAATATTTAGCTAATTCTATTCGTTCACCCAGAGGAACTGAATCCTTGTCTTTGATTACGGTTATATGAGATAAATAAAAATACTAAGTGGGAAAACTAATAAAAGAAATCCTCCATTTCTCCCTCCCCCATCCTCATCAGGCATGCCCCAGGATGTAGATTTTAATCACACGCTAACAAGGAAATTACTGTTGAAGCCCAATATTTAAAAAAACTGGAACCACATTGGTTTTAGAGCCAAATGCTTACTTACACCCTTTTTGATCTGAGGAAGCTGGTCTGGCCCATGAAAGCTCATCACCTATTAAACCATCTTGTTAGTCTTTAAAGTGCTACATAGTCCTGTTTTTTGTTTACTTACACCCTGTGCCACTCCATTCACTTCAGTGCAGATGTAAGTCCTTTATGGAAAATTCTATAGTAAACCAATTATATCATCTGAAAACTTAGAGGGGGTCTACAACCACTATTTGCAGAACTGAAGAGAAAGGATGCTATTCCCTCTCCAAGTCTTTTGAACCAGTTGATGGAATTCTCTAGCTGGGACATTCTTAATGTTGGGGTTGGTAATGCCACCTATGAAGGCTGACTGACACTTTCCTTTATAAGCAACTGTTTTCCATTGCTTATAATTTTGTAACAATTTAAGCATTATGATTTATGTTTTCCATGCTTGGAGTTCACCTTAAGAGGAATATTTTTGGAAATAGCACAGCCTTTTCTGAGAATGTAGCTAGAGATAAAAACAAAGTCATTGGACAGCTTTTGTTAAATTCTGGAGACCTTTTGTTTAAAAAGCTCTAAATTCTTTCCCTCGAGTGTGGTTCAGAGATTTTGTTTGGCAGGAGGTGGACATTTGTACCAAGGACATTTATTAATGTCCATAAGAACAAATTGAAAATTTTATTTCAGTTCACAGTTTTTCAGTTGCCTTTTGGTGTGTCTGAAAATCCATCGAAATTTGGCACAGTTAAAAGCTTGTGGAAAAAAGTCACAGTTCACAAATGTTCAGTAGAAACCAGATTGCTAAAATCTCAGAAGAGTCTATAATAAGTAAGTATTCTCTAGTCTCTCTTAGCTGCTAAAGCTGACCAGATTCTGTGAGTGCTGTTCCCGCAGAGCAATTCAGCATTCTCCAGCAGCACAGAGTTATATGGACTCAGAAAGACACTTCTTATAATGTCTGATCCAGGTTGGGGTAGGAGCCAAACACTAGAATTAGGGGCCTCTCCATCTTGTGCTGTCAATGACCATCCCCCAACAGGAAGAGGAACCCTCTGATACAAAAGCACAAGTGACAAAAGAGATCAAGGAGAGGTAAAAGGCCAACAAGTCTGGTAGGCGTGGAACTGGAGTGCAGAAACAAGCTGACTAAGGGTGTGTTTAGACTACCTAGTTTTGTCGACAAAAGTGGACTTTTGTCGACAAAACTATACCAGCGTCTACACTACCGCTGAGTTCTGTCGACATAACGTCGACAGAACTCAGCAGTTTTGTCGACGCTGGTAAACCTCATTTTACGAGGCATAACACCTTCTGTCGACAGAACTCTGTCGACAGAAGGTGTTATTGCCTGTAACATTGCGTCCAGACTACGGAGTTCTGTCGACAAAGCAGCTCGCTTTGTCGACAGAACTCAATTTGTCTGGACGCTCTTTGTCGACGGAAGTTTTGTCGACAGTATCTGTCGACAAAACTTCTGTCGACAAAACGCGGTAGTCTAGACGTACCCTAAGAGTTGAAGTGGGGAGATATGGACTGGTTGGCCATGGAGACTGGGAGGCAGGGAGGGAAATGGGGAAAACTGGGAGAGAGTTGATTGGGATGGGGCAAGGAGCTGGGGTGAGTGGAGGAGGCCAGCCTGAGCTGAACAAAGAGATAAACTAGGAACCAGTTGGGTGGGATGAGGGAAAGGCAGGAGGCAGGGTACCGACAGCTTGAGTTAGGGTCTCAGAGAAGGAGACAAATGCATACTGAAAAGGGGGCAAATGAAGATTGTAAGAGCAACCTTAATTCCAGCATTTTGTATCTCCTGAGTGCTTGACTTTACAGCCTTACCAATATTTGATTAACAGGCTTTTATATATTTTATCTATTAATATAGACGTGATAAGGAATGCTATGCAAAAGTTAAAATGCTGCATTGAATTATTTAGGGACTTTTCCATACAAAAGGAGCATAAATGAGTGAAATTAGCACTTTCATTGCAATATTAGCTGTAATCTGCTCTCAATTACGTCTGTGGAACTTCAGGGAAGTAACTTGAATTGCACAGTATCAGGGAAAGCAAATTGGCCATGTGACCCAGATTCTGCTTTCATCTACACTAGGCAGATCTGGAGTAAATCCTTTTATTCTTACAGTTGTGTAATGAATACATTTAAAATAATGCTGACTATCACAGTTATAGCTTTCTCTATAGTTACCTTCCCCTCCCCCCTTTCAGTTCTACTGTTTTCATGGATAGCTGCAGGATTAAGGTTTTATGTTAAAGATGGCATAGCTGCTTTTGTCTTTAGTCAGCTCCATTAAAGCAAACTACCAGCAGAGTTGAGGCATATAAATGACACATTTACAGCAGCAAAACTTCTTTGTTTCATGAGCATAATGGCGAGGGCTGAATTTTTAAGCAGCCCATCTTTCTGTTAGTCATAAGTAACACAGTGAGATGAGATGACAGGAGACAGGAAGAAAGTATGATGTTTATATTTATTAAATGTCACAGAGATAAACAAGTTATTAGATAGGCATCTGAAAACTGAAAATACAGACACAAAAAGCAAGTCAAATAGTGAGTCCTTGGTACATCCAACATATTGCAGTGATTAAAAAACCACACTCATAATGCTTTGAAACAGCTTAGACATTTGGAGGGTACATATGCCATCACATAGGGTACATAGCATTATAAATCACTTGTATGCACAGAACGAAATGCTACTGATTTTAAATGTTGCTGTTGAAATACAATTAATGTTAGAACTATGCTGTTTCAGTGCCTTCATAGAACTATCCGAGCCTGCAGCCTTCCCAAAAAAAATCAAGTTTGCCTTCTGTTGCTGCAGGAACATCATAGATGAATAAATATAAGAATTTACTACCTTGAAATAGCAGTAATCACCTGGTAAATATACTGAGACATATTTGTCTTGTTAATATCACTTGTATCTGCCAACAGTAGTTTGGAAGAGTCCCTAGGGCAAAACAATTAAGTCAGCTAGAGCACTCCAAGCATGTACAAGGCAAAGTATGGCATATGGATTTGGGTGTCTGGATCTTTCTACAGTACTTGATAGGAATCATGGATTTCCCATTTATCCTGTCAAAAAAAAGAATGATGAGCTGCTCATCCACTGGCTGGAAGGTATCCACATGAGAACTATAAACTCTCAATTTAAAAGGATGTATTTCTCTTCTTCGAGTATTTATAGGTTCTATGACATCATAATGCTGGGAACTGTGGTATTTATATGTTTTCTGTAAGGGAATCATTTACTGTAAAGCTATTACAGTAAATGAAGGATAGAAGCTAGCACATCAACAAATGCTATATAATACAAATAAGTCATATAAAACAAAGAATTATCCTTGCAATGGAATATTTCTCACTCATTTTGCCATTATTAACATAAGCATACAAGGAAAAGTAACCCAGTGCAATAAATATTAGGAAGGAAGGGAAAATATCAAGAATGAATGTTTTGCCAAGAATATTGGTTTCCTTTTAACCCGCTGTACTAATTGTCCTTCAGCTTTGTCCTCTAATTTTTCACCTGATACTCTTATACTGTTCCACAAAATAATTGATAGTCATCAAATCATATCATATCATGTGTGGGCTCACCCTATACTTGCTCCTTGTAAATGCCTATAATTTTAAAAAATGTTTGTCTTTCCATGCATGTAATAAAGTAGATGTCATACACAGCAATTTTGGATGATGCTCCATACATTGGGCAGAGTGACGATTAGCACAAAGAAACCAATACAAAGAATAATCCACTTTTGTATGAGATCAAGTTCTAATGAAATTGTCATTAATATTTATGTTAACCGTCATCAAAACCTAAAAGACATGTTAACATCAGAATCTGAGCGGCATGGAATCACATTATACTCTAGTTTCAGAAAAAAAAATAAGCTGCTTTAAATGCAAAAGCACTGTGATTTCTGCTCTACCGTTGATTGTTTCCTTTGGAAAAAAAAAATCCATCTCCCTTCCAGATGCTCATGAAGCACAAACAGAGTGGTGTGGATAAATGAGAGTATTCAGTTGTAAGGGTAAATTGGCTGTTTTATTCACTAACAAGTTGCTCTAATAAGGTCTTCCGATGTTTCAACAGCAATATCCTGCCTTTGCACTATTCACAGTTCTCCATATATTACTCATATATGGTAGTTTGATTTACAAATATCTTTTTCCTTAGTGTACATAATGCAGGCTAAGTCTTTGGCAACCAACAGATGAACTCTAATTTTGCCCTTTTGGGATTATGGTGGGAGGATCTATAATGAACATTTTGAAACTAACTTGGTTATGGTGGTTGGTACATGATTAATGTTTGTACTTCTGCCAAGAGGAGAATACATATGTACAATGGACGCAATTTATATCAAAGGTATAGTGTTGAAGCGCTTGTATGGACTACATGCGTGTGAAGTGAAGGGAAATGCCATCAGTTCCATAATTGAGGATTTTTATCCCTCTCCTTTCAAACTACATTACGTGAAAAGCAGACAGCATCTTGATTTCCAGTTTAATAAACACTGTTTGTTCTTTCTCCATCTCTTCCTCCTGATCCAGCAATAGGTTCTGTCCAAACTGGCTCAGGATATGGTCAAGAAAGCCACTATCACTATTCATCTCTGCTCCAAATGGCATTAGAGAAGCTGTTAAGATCCATTTATTAAAGCCTGGGTAAATCAATCATCAGCAGTTCTAACTGTGAGACTGAAAGTACATTTGGGGATTGTACTAAATGAACAACAAGTCATTTATGGACCCCACAAAGGTGGTTTAAAACATTGTCTGACAGCTTCTTTTCAGGTGAATGGTAAGGGTCATTCTAGGTACATATATTTATGCATTTCTTGATATAAATTGCCACTTAAATTTACAATAAGCATAATTCTCCTACTCAATGCCTTATAAATGCAGAGTTTTCCTTTCCTTGTGACCAAATGATTTCCCCCTTTCCTCTGTCTTGCCAAAAGTCTTTCTTCATGAGCTCTGTCATGCGAGAGATGCAGAATAATGGGCTGGGAAGGAAAGATCTCTGGTACTTCAGCCTCACTACTTACATATTCCATTATTGCTAAAACAAGGCAGGTACAGGATGGGGGGTGGGGTCTTTACAACAGAGGATTGTACTGCAATGAATGCTGGGAGGTGAAAAGCAGTCTGGAAGTGCACAACTTCCACATGTAGGCCCTTGTCTGTCAGATCTCCCTAGATTTCAGGAAAGCTGCTGGTTTTAGCACCAGAGGCATTACTTTAGAGAAAGAGTAGAAATTGGCTTACTCCACTACCAACACAACTCAGAGGAACAATGAGGTAAAGTCTCTGTTTGTCAAAACTCAAGTCTTTTCCTCCATTCAGAAATCTCAAAGAGGGAATTAGTCCCAGAGGTCAAACGATGAAAAATAAATAAATCTACCCCACATCAAAGATATAGCTCTCAAGTCCATGATCAAGCACCTGAACATGTGCCTTTAAAGTCAGGTCAAACAAAATCAGTTGCTTTTCTTAATTTCCTTGAAAGATTTCTATCAGATTTTTCTCCTTACCATGTTTTTGCAATCAGAACAGTCTCATTTTACAAGTGCCAAAGAACTAGACAGCAAAAGATGCATAGACAACCACAATAACATTTTAAAAAATTACACAAAGTACAATTTAAGATGTGTTAAAACAAAGAGAAAAGAGGGAAATGCGTATGTAATTTCTCCCTCCCAATTTATTCTCATTGTTAATGTAAGTTAAAAGCTTTAATAAAAAAAAGTAAGAATCTGATAAATGCCTACTGAAACAAATAGTAATTTCTCAATGATTTCTATTTACATTCTGGTGTTAAATATACTAGTTTTATCAAGGGCTCATCTAGACTATGGGGAAGAGTTGAAAAGATATGCAAATTTCCCAGGAATTTGCATATCTTCTTTCGATATCACTTTCAAAAGTGAAAGTAGTCAAGATGCGTTTTTTCGGCACCCCCCCCTTTTTTTGAAAAGCCACGTAAACCTCATTTTTTGAGGAAAAGCAGCTTTTCGAAAAGGGGGGTTGCCAGAAAAAACGCATATTGACTACTTTCACTTTCAAAAGCTCTGCTTTCGAAAGTGAGATCGATAGATATCCTGTTTCCCCATAGTCTAGATGAGCCCCAAGAGACAAGACTGGAGGTGTCAGAAGCTTATGGCTGCCCATTACCCAAATGGTGGATAGACAAGGGGAATTACAATTTGCCACTTCACCTCACAAGCCAACTGTGACTAGATCTGGAAGTGTTCCCTTAAAAAATTAAAAGGAAATGCTTTTGCCAGTTTATTTTTGTGATGGGGTATGGTGAAAGATAACCTTTTGGGGGTGCTTCCCAGGCTGCTGACAGAGTCACTGACACTTGCCTTCTTGCTCTCTGGGACTTCTCACTACCTTGTCCTGCTGGGCAAGCCCAGCCAGTCTCCCCTAGCCAAGGCACAGAGCTGAGATCACCACCCCGCCCTCCAAGAAGCAATACAGACAGTAAAACTCTTAAAGTTCGAGGGAAATGCAGTTTGGGGTCCAACTTCCCAGAATACCACTCCCCAAATGGTGTCAGAACCCAGATGTTGGGTTACCATATTTGAACTTTCAAAGAACAGGACGGGGAACGATCTGTATCCGTATTTACCAGCTCACTCAATGTATATAACACACATTAACAGAACGTGAGTTGGTAGATACGGATACAGATCATTCCCTTTCAGGAGTGTCCTCTTCTTTGAAAGTTCAAATATGGTAACCCTAAGATGAATTATTTAGGTAAGCTCACTTTAACAATGAAAGGAGGACATGCACACTGATTGCTTCCCCAGGTAACAATTATTTACACTGGGCTTGACAGTAAATAAAAGTGATTTTATGAAGTACAAGCAGTAGGATTTAAGTGGTTGTAAGTGAAACCAGGCAGAGCAAAGTAAATTACAAATTTTAAATAATGAAACACACTTATCTAATTCTAACACTGAAATCTCAATACAAAATTACAAACTCACTCAAACTGTTTTTATTCCAGCTAAGCCTTCAAACCAGGGAACTTCCCTATCCCTGGGATCTCTAGTTGATTTTCTTGGGCATGCCATATCAGCCAGAGACAAAGAAACTGTTAGCTTCCTATTGTTTTTCAGATTCCCATTTCAGGCAGGAATTCTGTTTGTACATTCCACTCTTATAAGGAAAATCACAGCTGGTCAGGCCCTACTAGTTGAGGAGGGTCACCTGACTTACTAGGACCAATCACTACTAAGATTTAACCTGTAAGCAGTCTTTTTTGTCCTTTATTTAGACATTGAGGCTATGTCTACACTACAGGGTTTTTGCACAACAAACCGTGGAGCGTCCACACAAGCGCGTTTTTGTGCAAGTAAATTTACAGTGAATCGACAGAACAGAGGGGTTTTTACATTGTAGGTATTCCTCTTTCTATGAAGAATAAATCTTTTACACAAGAACTCTTGCACAAAAAGGCGTGGGGGACGGGCAACCCGGTGGTTTTGTACAAAAACAGCAAAGAGAAAAAAGCACAGGTGCCCTGGTGGCCATTCTGTGGATAGCAATCAGCGCTTTCTTTCAAGAGAACGTCTATGCAGTGTGGACGCACTCTTGTGCAAGAAGTTCTTCCGCAAAAAGCTTCTTGCACAAGAAGCCTGCAGTGTATACATAGCCTGAGAGTAACACTCTTGATGGCTTTCATTTGCACACTGAAAACCATAAAGCATTCCATACTCCATATATCTAAGTTTACACACAAGAATAATACACATCCCAAAATAAGACAGAGATCCAGTGGATTATGACATTAAGGCTGTGTCTAGACTGTCCAGTTTTTCTGGAAAATCAGCCGCTTTTCCGGAAAAACTTGCCAACTGTCTATGCTGGCCACTTTAATTTCCGCAAAAGCACTGACTTCCTACTGTAAGAAATCAGTGCTTCTTGCGGAAATACTATTCTGCTCCTGTTCAGGCAAAAGACCCTTTTGCACAAAGTTTTTGTGCAAAAGGGCCAGTGTAGACAGCTCAGATTTGTTTTCCGCAAAAAAGCCCCAATCATGAAAAGCACGTCTAGATTGGCACGGACGCTTTTCCACGAAAAGTGCTTTTGCGGAAAAGTTTCCATGCCAATCTAGACGCTCTGTTCCGAAAATGCTTTTAATGGAAAACTTTTCCTTTAAAAGCATTTCCAGAAAATCATGCCAATCTAGATGCAGCCTAAGATTGATAGGTTACACAAGACATTTTGTCCAAAGCATCTTCAAGTTATGTATATTTGTATCCATAAGTCCATTTCATAAAGCCCGGAGGGGGGAGGGGGAGGAAGAGGAGTTCACCACTTTTTTTTTTTCCAGGTAGTAATGGAAACTGAGAACAGAATACACTATATTCTAATTTTCACATAACACTACACTCGTGCCAAAACATTGTGATAAGAATACAAGTAGTAGTGAGGCAAGTACGGAAAGTGGGTTTTTTAATTATTATTCTCAAAGAACTTTGAACAACTGAAGAATATGTTGGATACCCACCCATGTAGTCAGGTGCTATGTCTTTTTGCAGTGTGGCTAAACTTCCACACAATGCTAGTTTTAGATCTTTGCACTTTATTATTGAGCGCTCTCCTAATCTCTCATTAGGTCAGATTGGCAGGGTTTGTCTCTTTGCTGTGCAGTGTGAGGCATGTATGACTTGCTGATCTGAAGAAGAGAAAATGGTGACTTCTCTGTAAATCAATGTCTTTAAATCAAGACAGCCAAAAAATTAGAGTTCTATTGCAAGAGTAGGTGGGTGAAGCTGTGTGGCCTGAGGTGTACAGGAAGTCAGACTAGATTTTGATGGTCATTTCTGGTCTTAAAGTATATTCGTTTCTGCTTACCCGCCACTTAATATTTCTTCTTATAATAATATGTCTCATTATAATATCTATCATCTCCCATCTTTTTCCCCTCCTAAATATTAGTGAACTGAGCACTAACAAAAGGGGCAAATGTGAAAGTACTGTTAATTGAAGGGTTCTTCTGATAAGTAGAAAAAAAACTCAATGAACATTTCTATGCAATCACTCACTCTCTATAAGAGCCACTTAAACTCAAAGCTGAAAGTTATGAAGACAGACTTTCAAAACATACAAAACAAATAATCATTTATGGTGATACCCTGGCTATCTGCTTACTAGAAAGTGGAAATCAAGCTGTCAGTTCATCTCATTTATGCCAACAGAAGTGCCATCAGTCTGTAAAAATTTTCACCCAGTACTGATCTAGGCTAGATTTGAACCAATGACCTAGACCAGGTCTACTCTAAAGAGGAAGGCCAAATCAAAATACACAACTCCCTTCAGCTCCCCTTACTCTTCAGAGGAGCAGGAGTACTGACCACCTATGTGGGTGCCTCCAGAAGTCAGTTGAGTGGGTTTCAACTAAAATCAAACCCCGGAAGGTCAATTGTGACAGTGTTGAACTTACCTTTATTGAAGACATTGCTCTAGACAGGAACAATTTTGTATCTCATTACTAGTTGCTTAAGTCACACAGCCCCTTGCTTCTCCAGTTGTTGAAAGAGCTAAATATTAAGGCAGAAAACTAATGGCAGAGTCACAAAATGTTGCTATTAATTATAGCCATGTTACCCTATAAGGTCAGTGAGGTTCCACAAACATAACTAGGAGAAACAGTTTACATGAACTAAAAAACCATAAATCCATATGGGTACGTCTACACTACAGCGCTAATTCGAACTAACTTAGTTCGAATTAGTTAATTCGAACTAAGCTAATTCGAACTAACGTGTCTAGAAATAAAAACTAGTTTGAATTAGCGTTTTGCTAATTCGAACTAGTGCATCCACACTGATTGGATGCAGGGGGCATTTAAGGGCAGCTGAAACAGGTTCTGTCAGGGCATCAGGTCAGTAGTTGCTTTGTGTGGCTGCTGTCTGAGGCTCAAGCTTAAAGGGATCCCCCCCCGGACAGCTGGTTCTCAGCTTTTCCTGCTTCCTTGCCAACCTCGCCGAGGGACAGCAAAGCGTTGGTCTCTGTGCCTGTCTGTGTCGGTGCTTCCCTTCGGAGGGGCCGCCGCAGGTGGCAACATGGAGCCACAGCTCGCCCTGCACCTTCTGGTGCACTTTCTGGACTTGCTGCTGCAAGCCTGCCAGCAATGGCTCGAGGCTGCCTGGCACCACCTGGTGCACGTCAGCCCCCTGCCTCTCCGCCTGGCCGCCCTGGGGGCCGTGGAGGAGCCGCGGTGGTGCCCTGGCACCGGCGTGCCCCGCCGCGTCTGGACACCAGCACCGACTGGTGGGACCGCATCGTCCTGGAGCTCTGGGAGGACTGACAGTGGACCCAGAACTTCAGGATGAGGAGGGACACCTTCCTGGAGCTCTGCGAGTGGCTCGCCCCTGCCCTGCGCAGAAGGGACACTCGCATGAGGCCCGCCATCCCCCTCCAGAAGCGGGTGGCCATGGAAGCTCTCCACGCTGGACAGCTACCGATCCATCGGGAACCAGTTTGGCTTGGGGAGATCTACCGTCGTAGCGGTGCTCATGCAGGTATGGCACTCGTCGGCCACCCAGCCGGGGGGAGGGGGGCTGAGAGGAGGGGATGGGCCCGCCCCAGGGACAAAGGGGGGGCGGGAGGAGGCGAAAGCGCCCCGCACCATAGGGGTCAGTCTTTCCCGGCCGTACTACACGCCGCCAGGGGGGTTGCTACTGGGAGTGGGGCACGTGGCACTGCCAGGGCACGAACGCTCCCAGCCACGCGGGCACCCCACTGATTGGCGCTTTGCTGTGTCTCTCTCCGCAGGTGGTCAAGGCCATCAACCGGGTGCTGCTCCGCAGGGTGGTCCGCCTCGCCGACCTGGACACCGTCATCCGGGGCTTCAGCGCCCTCAGATTCCCCAACTGCAGGGGGGCCATCGACGGGACGCACATCCCCATCCGTGCCCCGGAACACCAGGCATCCCGGTACGTCAACCGCAAGGGGTACTTCTCCGTGATCCTGCAGGCCGTGTGTGACCACCGGGGACAGTTCACGGACATTAATGTGGGCTGGTCCGGCAAAGCACACGACGCCCGGGTGTACTGCAACTCCTCCGTGTGCCAGCGGCTGCAGGCCGGGACCTTCTTCCCCGACCGCCACATCAGGGTCGGGGACGTGGACATGCCCGTGTGCCTGGTGGGGGATGCCGCCTACCCACTGCAGCCATGGCTCACAAAGCCCTACACGGGGCACCTCAATCCCTCCCGCCAGACCTTCAATGCCAGGCTGACCAGGACCCGCATCATGGTGGAGGGGGCCTTCGGGCGACTGAAAGCCCGCTTTCGATGCCTCCTCACCCGCCTGGACCTGGCCGAGAACAACATTCCTCCCGTGGTGGCAGCATGTTGTGTGCTCCACAATTTGTGTGAGCGGAAGGGGGAGGCTTTCCTGCCAGCCTGGATGGCTGAGGCTGACCGCATGGCTGGACACTACGGTCAGCCCCGCACCGCCGCCATCCGGGAAGCCCAGCGGGGGGCCGTCCGGATCCGGGAAGCCCTGCGGGAGAGCTTCCTGGTGGAGGAGGACGACTGACCTCTCCCTTGCATGCCCCACTGGGGCCTTCTTCCACCCTAGCCCCCTTCCCCTTTCCCCTTCCTACCTACTGTAAAATAAAGACACCTGTTTTTCAAACAAAAACGTATGTTTATTTAACATAAGTGGGGTGGAGGGAGGGAGGGGGGAGGGTGGGAGAGGGGAGGGGGAAACCTGGGATGAGGGAGCTGGAAGGGGAGGGAAGGGAGGAAGGGAAAGGAAAGCTCAGGGGTGGGAGTCCGGCTGCCTCTCCCGTCTCGCCACACTGCAGGTCCGGGGGTGTCGGTGGGAAATGGTTGTGGGGGGGGGGGGGCAGGAGGGACAGGGGGTGTGGAGGAAGCAGGAGTGGAAGCAGGAGCAGGAGCAGGGGGAGCAGGAGGAGGAGGAGATGGGAAGCGGTCGAGCAGGCTCTGGAGGTGGCCTCCAGACTCCTCCAGCGCAGCCTCAGGTCCTCCTGGACCCAGTGGTCCTGGGCGCGAAGCTGGTGGTCCATGAACTGGAGGTGCCGCCTTTGATACTCCTCCTCGTTCCTGGCTCTCCTGCTTGCCCGGGCCCCGGGCAGTTGCTGCAGGGGGTGTGGTGCGCCCTGCAGGCCCAGGTGCTGCAGCTGTGGTGCAACAAGACCAGCGGTCAATTACCCCAGGGGCCCAGGTGTGTGAAACCCAGCTCCCCTCTGCAAGGCCAGGGCCCCTGCAGGATCCCCAGCTGCTGCTCCTTGGTGGGCAAGGCCCAGGCGCACGGTCCCAGGGCTCCCTCTCGCCCCAGCCCCCCGTACACATAAGGGGAACACGATGGTACTCACATGTGGACGCCTCCCCAGCCTCGGACGACACAGGCGAGCGGCTCTGTGGGGTGCCTCGGGGGTCCCGGGTCCTGGGCAGGCTGGCGGCTGGCTCCTGGCTCTCAGAGCCCTCCTCCTCCGTCTCCAGGAGCGGGCCCTCTGCCCCGGGATCTATCACATCCCAGGGGGCAGGGAAGGCATAAGCCCCCAGGAGGCAGTCCAGGGCGTGGAAGTGGGGGCACGCCTCCGGATTGGCCCCTGGCTGGCAGGCCCAGGAGTAGGACTGCCGCAGGTCCTTAATTTTGCACTGGACCTGCTCCCGGCTGCGCTGGTGGCCCACTAGTTTGAATTAAGGGTCTACACAGCCCTTAATTCGAACTAGCTAGTTCGAACTAGGCTTAATCCTTGTAAAATGAGATTTACCTAGTTCGAACTAAGCGCTCCGTTAGTTCGAATTAAGTTCGAACTAACGGAGCGCTAGTGTAGCGCCTATGAAAGTTAGTTCGAACTAACTTTGTAGTGTAGACATACCCTATTTCTGCTAGAACTTTTTTTTTAATTTGAAGGGTTGGCAAGTAGAACATTTTTCTTTTTTTTTAATTAGAACATTAAGTTTCATTGCCATCTTTCCAATTCTAAAGTTACAACACAGCTCTTGTAGTCAACAAAATTAGTCATTTAAAGACATAGAAAGATTATCGTAACTACTTGTTGCTTACCTTACTTTTAAATGCCAAAGATGGGTGGTATGGGGAGCTGGGGCACATTAGAAGAAAAATACCTTCCATACCTGTGCTTCTCTGTTAAAACAGACGATTATTTCACTCGAAAGCAGATTAATTTTAATTTAGTTATTTTGTGAAGAAAAGGTTTCTCTTCCTTTTTAAAACTGTAGTTACAGATTGAACACAATGCTCAGGTCCATTTCTCACTAACATCCTGTCACATTTTGATACAAGTCTTTTGACTCAGTGTGAAGTTTTGTGGAGGTTTTGGGGTTGTTTTGGGGGGTATTTTGCATGTGGTATAGCTCAGGCGTAATTCAATAATTCTTCTGCTGTGAACAAACTGACTCTGGTTATTTTAATCTCCTGCCCCGCAAACTCTCATACACACATCCCCATTTCAAGTTGGAGGCTGATGACCCTACTTATACAAGAAAACAGGTCATTCAAAAGAGAAAGCTGAAGTTAATGCTGACTATTATTGCCCCACTTCCGAATTTTCTGCTACTTCAGATGTTGGCATATACCTCATTATATACTGAAGCAACACCCCGCTCTGTGGCTCTCCCCCTACCTTTTGCTTAGTGATTCTTAGCCAGACACACACACACACACACACACACACACACACACACACACACACACACAGTATGTAGTTAGTTGTGATTTTAAGTAGATGGTATAAGGATATTTGTAAGAGATGCAAGAAAAATAAAACTTTCAAATACTTAGTCATGAAATTAATTAAAAACCAGATGCATTGTGAGCAGGGGCACATCCAGGCTAGACTTGCGTGGTATCCCATTTTGCCTTCAGGAAATATGGTCACCCTAAGACTCAACCAAGAGTATAACGCAACAGCTGTACTCTGAAGTTCGCAGGCTGGCTGTGCAGTATGGGCTGTATGGATACAAATATGTCAAATCTCTATTTTAGTTCTGCAGCTGTTAACACAAGTAATTTACTATATTGTTTTACTATTGAAACACACTGCTTTCTATTCACACACCTTATAGTCATTCCTAGAGGATGCTGCACAAACATATTTGCAAATACTCCCACATTTGTTTAAATGAATCTAATTTGGCAGTTCTTGTTCCCTCTTTCTTCATTATCCACCAGAATTTGAGGAATTTTGGTTTCTCATGAAGGTTTGAAGAAAACAATTTCAAAGTAATTGCAGAATCCAATGTTAAATTCAAACCCACAGAGTCAAATACTCATCCAAACAATGTTATGCCATTTATTTAACCAATATCAACAAAAACAGTTTAGCTAACAAATTTAGACTACTCCCAATGAACTATTTGTGATCAAACAAGAAGGAAAAAAAACCAGACGTTTGAAGGAGACACCATGGTTTAGTGTTTTGGTTCTCAACCATCAATACACATACTTCTACACGGAGGTCTTCAAGGGATTGCAACAACTCATCTAGATATCTGCTTTGTTTTTATTCCTCTATATGCATTGAAATGTAAGTACAATATTTATATTCCAATTGATTTTATTTTATAAAAAATGATAAAAATGAGGAAGTAAGCTCATAGTGTGCTGTGATACTTCTTATAGAATCATAGAATACTAGAACTGGAAGGGACTTCAAGAGAATATCAAGTCCTGTCTCCTGCCCTCATGGCAACACCAAGCACCATCTAGATCGGATTGACTTATACTATGTGCCTGTACAGAGGTGAGTATAATGAAAATATGATCTCAATGTAGTCCTGTAAGCACTATAAGTAAATTAAAGAAAAAAAACCCACCATGATCTGTTCACAGGAAATAGAAAAGAGAGAGAGAGAAAGAAAACACACATTTCTCAGGTTAGACTAATTTGAAGCAAATAGGTATCAACTATTTAGTTAGTTAATTCCAAGAATGTGAGTATTAAATCCATGCTATGATATTTTCAATTGTCTACGTAATTGTAGTCATAAGGAATTAAATGCTTCCCTCTCACCTCACGCCATTTTGAAGCGGAGCCAAGTTTCTCTGTGAGAAAATCTATAGCTACTAGAACTAATAGAAAATTAGCACTGCTTAATAAAAATCCATGGACGGCTTGTTATTGCAGTTCCATATCCAAAAAAAAGAACAAATGTATTGACTAGCACAGCTTGCGATAGTATCTCTCAATTGCCAGTATTTGAAATAATCCTAAGGCTAAAAAGACTGACTGATATAATTCTCTCCCACTAAAAGTAAAGCATTGCTCAGTGGGTAGATAAGCCACAGGATGGCTGAAGATGGCAAAAACATCTCTGGGTTCTTCTTTTATTTCATTAACAACAATAATAATTATTGTTGTTGTGTCTAGGTGTTCCAGTCATAGACCAGGGCAAATAATATTAAAAACACAAAAACAGTCCCTGCTCCAACAAGCTCACAATCTATATATAAGGAGAGACACAATAGATGGATAGAGAGACTGACAGGGGAGTACAAAGCAACAATGAGATAATATTGATCAGAATGAGAGGCAGTGGTTTCAGTATACCAGCAGCCTGGTTCCGTTTCTGTAGGGATAGTGACCAATAGTGGTTCGGTTTCTGTAGGGATAGTGACCAAACTAGTGTATTAAGGAGAATTATGAGTCAGAGTTGCAGATATTTATGGGGAGCTCTGCTATTGGGTCATGTTCTAATCATGAAGAATACTCAAGACATGTTTTCAGAGGGACTTATTACTGTCCTAACTCCAAGTGAAATCAACAGAAGCTGAAGACACTCACCAGCTTTGGAAAAAGAGGCCCTTAACCTCTCTGCCTCAGTTTTCCAGTGAAATTGTACTTCAGATATTTTTATGATCACTTGACAATTACACATCAAGTATGCTATTTACACACACACACACACACACACACACACACACACAGTGTACTCCACTTTTCTAGTCTTCTTACATAAGTCCAAAATAATTTACTGAATCTGTATCTAAACCTACCTTCTCCACAAGACCTCAAAGAGAAATCATGTTCATTACTACACACACACACACACACACACCCCTGCCTTCTGTGCAGTATTTCCAGCTGAGCCGGGGGTCTTCATCTAATCCTAGAACATCAAAAGATGATTAGCTGCTCTTAGAACTGAATAAGTAGGGCTTCCACAACATGATTTATACACACATACGGGGTGCGTCTAGACTGGCAAGATTTTGCACAAAAGCAGCTGCTTTTGTGCTAAACCTTGCCGCCTGTCTACACTGTCCGCAAGTATTTGCACAAGAACACTGACTTTGTATTGTACGAAATCAGTGGTTCTTGCGCAAATACTTTGACGCGCCCGCTCAGGGATAAGCCTTCTTGCGCAAGAAGGCCAGTGTAGATAGGCAAGTTAATTTCTTGCGCAAGAAGCCAGATGGCTAAGATGGCCATCGGAGCTTCCTTGTGCAAGAAAGCATCTACACCAGCATGGGTGCTTTTGCGCAAAAGATGTCTTTTGCTCAAAAGCATCCATGCCAGTGTAGACACTCTCTTGCACAAATAGTTTTAATGGAAAAAACTTTTCCATTAAAAGTATTTGCGCGAAATCATGCCAGTCTAGATGTAGCCATGATGGAGAGCCAAAGCCACTTGCAGCCCCACAAAGTTGTTCACATTTCAGAACCTGATTTTTCATGTCCCCTTTATGAGAGTCTTCAAGTAATTAACCAAATCCAGCATGTTCCCTAACTGGACATGATGCCATTAGCATGACTGACAAGAGGAATTCTAATTAATTCCCAAACCTAAGATGCTTCCAAATTTCTGGTGAAAACCCAACTGCTTCAATAGTTCTCACAATACACTATGCAATGTAGTATTTGTGATGTACTCTCCCTGAGAGAAATGCAGCATGTGACATTGTAAGATCTGCACCTATCAGAATTCAGAAACGCAATGGGGCCTTCCACCCCTTCCCAAAATTACAATGTAACTAGTTACAAAACAAATTTACTTGTTATGAAGAAGATTTTTATATACTCAAAAACCTGAATATACATAGTTATGCTTCATGGAGTAAGCAAATCTTTGGTTTCCTTTGGCACGCACACTCCATGCTGTTTCCTATATAGGGAATGATTTCCCATTTACCAAGACACCATCTTCTCATAAATTCCATCTTAAGTGGTTTTTTTGGTGTGGTTTTTTTTTGGGGGGGGGGGGCAGGTCATATACAAGAAATGGCTCAGTGTAAACGCTACAAACATGTATTAGATGCAACTAAACCTGAAGACACCAAAAGCGGAGTGGTTGCAACAGTAACCATAGCTTTTCCACTTTCTTTCCTCCCTGCTCAATGCTGGTCTCTCATCACATCATATTTTAAATTAGACTATAAGCTTGGTGAGGATGGGAAGGGAGTTGTCGTCTTTTTATATGTGGTTGCAAAGCTTTTAACATACTGCAGAGGTGCTAGAATTAGAAGGTTCCAAAGGTCTCAGAACACACACTATGAGCCAAGTTTTCCAAAACCAACTCCAGTCTCTGTTATTGTAAGCACCAAAATAAGTGACTCGATTCTCAAAAGATCAAAGTAGATTGGACATATATTGGGTACTAAACCCTCTTGAAAATATGCCCAGAGCATCATGATGATAACTGGTAATGGTAGAACATTTTTGAAAGTTTGGCTTTTAAGGACATAGAAGGCTAATGCCTACAGGGAGAAGGGAGTAGAGGCAAGACACTCAAAGGAACAAGGACAATTAAGTAATTAAAATGTTGGTGGGACATGGGGGCAAGGAGCAATACACCTCAAGTATTACCACTAGTCACTTGAATGGAAGCCAAATTCTTTTACAAGTCTGAGTGATGAGTTCTGGGAGCAATGTGGTGCCAAAATGAAACTCACTGAAAATATACTTTTAAAAATTGGAACACTTCACTAATCTAGCCCTACACACATGAACTATAATATACAGACTCATATGCCTTAATATATATTGCACCTAAGCAGTTGAAATGCATTCATACTCCTGTGGGAGAAGACAATGATAGTTAATGAAATTATTTGTATAATTGCACGCTCAAATGCATGACATTCCTGCTGTATGTAGAAATGTTTGAGAAATTTCAGTCTTTTTTTTTTTTGACAGAAAATACAGGTTTCCACATAATCAATGTTTTCCACAAGAAAAGCTTGATTATCTTTTTTGGGGAAAAAAGTCAACACAGAATATTTTGTTTCAGGTCCCATCATCCTAAACCAAAACTTTTTAGTTTCTTGAATCAAATCTAAAGGTTTCTGATCAGCGTGATACTGACATGTGACCACCTGAGCTTCTTCAGTGTTTCATGGTGTTGCCATTCAGGTGCCTCATGCTTGTATTTGCCCTGGACTCCATGGCTGGAATACATCTCGACGATTTGCTAGTCTCTCTGCTAGCTAAGTTGCCATAGCAGTCATAGTTTAGCTGTGGATCCCAGCATACAGACTTAGTCACCTGAGCCACCCAGGGGTTGGCCAATAGTGCAATGCTGAACCAAAATATTTAAACGTTTGTGAATTGAAAATCTTTGGAACTTGTTCTATATACAAACAAAAAGAAAATCCAGCATCCCTATATTTTGTCCAGACTCGGGACAAAAGACTGAATGTTAATATATCAGAATTTCCCACAGGAAGGACATTCCAATTTTCTGCCAGGATTATAACTTTGATATCTCTAACCTGAACGCCTAAAACCTTGCCCAAATGAGTTCTCATTCCATGCAAAGTTGGAAATTTAAGTTCTTACAAAACAAAAATCTGCCTTATTTAACAGTATGAATTCCCTTCTCCTCCCTTCCCCCTCCCCCCCAACCCTCCAAATCATTTGTGAAACTTCTGACTTATGGGATGTTAACTGTGGTCATTTTTGTATGTCACAGGCAGCTAATATCAAAAAGCATCCCCCTTAGAATTTAATCAAACTTAAAAAAAAAAATCACTGAGTCTAGGAACACGCATGAGAACAAGCAATTTATCCCCAGACTTCCACTTCCAAATACATCCTCAAGGGGATTTCAAAATTTCTACACATTTTGTTTAATCTTTTCTATTTGGACTCGTCTTATCCACTTATTCTGCATCCCATCAATTAGCAAATGGATTCCAAAATCATTATAGTCATGAAAACATTGTCTCAGTCTGTACCTGATGACGTGGGCATTTCTGATCAGGGATAACATGCCCACTCATCGAGATCATTATTATCCTTTTGGACTTAAGATGCCATACAATAGATAGTCTCTTAGTCTGTCTGTGTGAAAACAAGTCTGTTATCTTTTTATCCGCCTTAGGCTAAGACCAGAGAGAACAGAGAAAAGCCAAAACTTTGACTTTGAGGGTTTTTTTGCATTTAATATAGATTTAAATAATTCATTTAGTCGCAGCTTGCCATCTGCCTAGAGTGCAACTCAAAAGATCAGCAGACATCTTAAGTTTTGTAAATGAATCCTCTTTCTTAATAAACATTAGAATAAATGCAAAAGTGATTGAAAGTAAAAAAACCAAACACACCCACCAAAACTAAACTGGGACCACAAGAGAAAAGGAAACAATAAGAATGTATCACTCTAAAAGATACATTCACAATGCAATATGTTCATGCTATCCCGAAACAGCTCAACAACCAGCAGCACGTGTGCTGCGCACACACATGCTCCCTCTCACCCCTCGTTTTCCACATGTGGTCTGTTGTGAGCAATTGATACACAAATGGCGATGACCAGGGATTCTAGAAATCAGTTTGCCATTTAAAGTGTGAAATTTGCATTTTGAGAATTTTTAGTTTTTACATTGTGAAAAAAAATAAAAACATCAAATTTTACCAAAAGTATGAGTGTCACTTAGTCTGCGCAACCTCCCCATCTTATGGCTTAGTTTTGAATGAACTTTAAATTTGCATAACTAAAACATACTCCAACAAATTGCTTCCAGCACACAGACGTTGCTGACCAGTGTATCCAGGTCTGTATTTTAATGAATAACAAATTTCACTTCGGCCTCCAGACACAAACAAATACAATTATGAAAAGATGCCAAACACTCTCAAAACCACACCTAAAAGACCATGTAACTGCGTTTGGCAAGGACAAATTTCACACTGATGGTAACGTAATATTCAGTATTGTATGCAGCAAGGCTGTAGATTATTTTCAAAGACAGACAACTGTAGAACACATGGAATGTGCTAAACAAACTAAATGAAAAGAAAAAACCCACAAACAAAACCAGGATGCTGAAACAGGAGGGCCATCCGCAACAGCAAATAGACAGAGTACTAACTGGGTTATTCCTATGATTTTATACATTAAAAACCAATTTTCTGAAACAATAGACTACAGCTATAGAAATACAGGAAATGTAAGTAATTGAATTGTAATTCATATTTATGTTATTTTATTATAATGATTGATGGCAGTGGTATAGTTTTAAACGCTCTTTAAAATGGTAAATATAGCAATAAAATATGTTTAATTTATACCTAAATTTAGTGTGGCTAAGGAAACTGAAGTTCAGTGTTTCATTTTAATCATGGAAAAAACAGAAGTGTGGGTTTTCCAGTCAGATAATTGTGGGCTTTTTAAAATCATGGAAAACTAGGATCCCTGCTGATGACTAATTAGGACAGGCTCCTCCTGTATGTTCCTGTTCAGTAACTGAATGAGCTGAGTTGTAGAGTACATCTAGACTGCATTGCTCTTTTCGGATACTGGAAGTATCGCGAAATAGCAATGCCACATCTTTAAAAGCACCCGCTATCTTCTGAAATAGCTTATTCCGCACTATTCCAACATCTCTGCCACCCTTGTTCCACAAGGGTTAAAAGATGGGTCACCAAATTTCAAATAAGCTCTTTTGATTTAGACTTGAAATAAGCTATGCAAATTTATGTAGCTCAAATTGCGTAGCTTATTCTAACAGCAGGGTGCTGTCTAGACACTTCCTTAGATACAGATTTCCAAAGCCAGTATATCTGTTTACAATTTTAGAGGAGTCTTACTTTAAATATCCTTCGCTCTTCACTTATTTTCTGTTTCCATAAAGAGAGCATGCTCAGCAAAAACTTGTCTGTTAAAATTTTCACAGGAAGCAAATGCAAGAGTGATTTCAACTTAGTTGAAGTGATTTTCCCCCTACATTAAATCAATCACAGAAACTTTTCCCCACTATTTGGCAGTTCTACTCTATCCAGTAACAAACTTTTGAAATTCAGACAGATTTATTGGAATGGTTTTACTTTTTCCCCCTTCAGCTCTGTGGAGGGAGGAGATTTTAAAAAAGTGCTTGGTGGATTTAGGAGCACACGTCCCACTGATATTTTCAGCACTGTATCCACTCCCATACCCCTTAGGCACTTTTGAAAGTGTTCCCCTTTATCATTAGTAGTTGATCTCATTCATGTATCAAATGACATTTCTAAATACGGGATAGATCAATGCCCAATAACTCAAGAAAGGCTTGCAAGTTTAAGTTTCCTATTCATTGTATTTAATGTAAATATATTTATAGGCATTGGTAGAAACTGTCATATAACTTCAATAGATCTTTTATTCAGTAGCGAAACAGCGGGAGACACCATTCATATGGTGAATAATTCCCTTACATTCTGCCTGTTATCTGAAATCTATCCTACTGGTGACATTTCTAGTTTCCCCTTCCTACTTATTTGAGCCTTTATAGATGTAGTAATTCATCTGGTATTTTAACTTCCCATGTGTGGGGCTTTCTAAGTACATATTATTGTAATTTCACTTTCTGCCCCAGGACAGTCTATCAGTGTCTCTGGTATGTGACCTTCAGGTGCTCTTGTGAATAGCGTGGTAAAGAATCCATTCCAGCTTTTAGCAATATTAACCTCATCTGTCATTAACTTCCTAGTCAGATGCTTTAATGGCCCCATTGACTCTTTGCAGAGCTACATATTTCTTCTATATGTAAAAATATTCTGTTTGTTTAACTTGATTTCTTGTGTTATTTTTACTTCATTTACCATTTCTGTTTCCTTCTGGTGTCTTCACACTCCATTACCTTTTTTCTATATACCTTTTCATGAGCTTTTTCCTCAATTTTTTATACTTCCAATAAGCTGCTTTTGTTACCTCAATCAGGGTATGTCTACACTTGCCCCCTAGTTCGGACTAGGGAGGCAAATGAAGCATACCGAAGTTGCTAATGAGGAGCATACTGAAGCATGTGCTCAGAGCAAATGAAGCACACCGAAGTTGGTAATGCTCCTCATTGCACAAGGAGTAACAGCTAATTCAAGGGAAGGGTTTTGGATCGGACTACTATGTCTACATTGGGCGAGTTAATTCGGGCTACCGGTTTTTTAAAATGGCAACTGGCCACAAATATACTAATCAAGCGTGGGATATTTAAATCTTGCATTTCATTAGCAACTTTGGTATGCTTTATTTGCCTCCCTAGTCCAAACTAGGGGGCAAGTGTAGACATACCCTCAGTTAATAAAAACCTTGATTCAGCTGCAAGAGAACCTTCCCCCCTCCTAAGTTGTTCTTGCCTTGATATGAACATAGCCAAATGTACGAGTTTAGTCTGAAAACCAGCCTTGCACAAGCAAAAGTCTGAGGATGCTTTCTGAGATCCCTTTGGAGACCCTCCCATTGCATTTTGAGCATCCAAAGGATCACAGTAGTATTGAAGAGAACTGCAAAAATCCAAGTAACACTGGAGCATGAAAGATGGCCAGAAAGAGCCTTGAAAAAGGCTGGGAAGGAAATGACTTGAGGAGTAGGCTAGCAGAGCATCAGCAGATTAAGAGAGGTTAAGGTCTCTCTGGAGACACGGTGTAAAAGAGGAGACCAATTATTAATGCCTCGTGATTCCCTGCACAGTCAAAATCCCTTTCAATTGTGATGAATTTGAATGTGCAAGGAATTCAGCCTTTGATGCTTACAAAACAAATTCAATCTCACTGGGCCATCTTCCGTAGCATCTATGTGGGGCGGAGACGACAACTACTTTATTTTAGCAGTCTGTTAAAAATAAAGGATATATATTTAAGACAATTGTGAGGAGGACAGAAGGAAAGAGGTTCAAAGCGTATGCATCATGTCACAGGCTTCTTCAGAGAAAACCAACAAGTATGACAATTAAAGTCAGATTTCTTTGTGACTGGTTCATGTGCCACTAAGAACTAGACAGAGCTTCCAAAATGATTTCACATGGGTTAAAAGAAGAGGGCAAGAAAAAAAGCACTGGTTGTTACCACCGTATCTGTATGATTTGGATAGTGAAAAAGGATCTACATCATACTAACAAACCCTTGACTCGTGCATGCATTGTTTCATCACCAACATGGCATCACAATGGTTTATAGATCTATATATAAAATATCCTGGGCACTGAATTTTAATACAGTATTTTATTGGTATCACAAGCTAAGGGTCTTAATGTTTTGCGAAGTCGTCATGAGTGTAAACTTTAATTCTTATGCCCTGACACTGAGTGTTCAATTACCCAGGGCAGCATCTATTATTTAAAAAATACTTCAGTTTCTTTCCTTTTACAAATTACAGTGTTATTTACATCCTAGTAGTGATCCTCTGATGAATATGTTTGTGTGCTCCCTGCTAGCCCCAATTCACAGATGACATGTGTCTATTACAGCCTCAGTTTGAGAGCCTGCCTCTTTAGTTGGAGGAAAATGCATGAGCTTTTATCACTTTATAGCAGGGGTAGGGAACCTCAGGCCCAAAGGCCAGATGTGGCCCCCTAGGGTCAGGGCTGTGCCCCACCTCCCCAACATTGGGGAGCCCATGCTGGTTCTTCAGCCTTCCCATTGCCCCACTATGGGGCTGGAAGCACACAAAATCTACTAGGCTGGGCCCCCTAGACTCTGGCATGCAAGGGGAATGTGGGAAGTGTCTCTCTCAGTTGGGAGCTACATCACAGAGGGGTTTTTTTTGTTTGCTCCCCACCCACCCCAACTGATTTTTTTTTTTGAGAGTCATTGGGTCCCAACCCCAAAAACATTCCCCACCCCTGCTCTACAGGTTCCCAATTCAATCCCCAGTATGTTGGCCTAGATACCATCACTCACAGGAGCACAGTGGGGGCCTGATTTGAACTGGGGTCTCTGGGTTTTAAGCACTACTGCACCAAAAAAAAAAAAAAAAAAAATTGTCTCAATATTTTCCAAACCACATCTGCAGTTCAAAGAAACCCACCTTTATTACTAGAATCAGCACAGTTATAATGGAATTATATTCCAATATACTAGATGTTTCGCAAGTCAATTAGCTTAATATTATCACAACACATAGACCATCAGTAGTGTACACAAAGTTAGATCATCAGTCAATCTCCTATGGCCTCTTCTTACTACATTATTCCTGAGGAAACCACCCTTCTGACAATCTGTGTAGCATTTACCTCACAATAATTACGTCAATGACATTAATCCCTTAGACAAAAGAATCAGGGTTTAAAAATCACATGACCTTCTCTTCTACCCTGCCATGGAAGATGGGAAGACTGATGTTCAATGGGAGCAGTGTGGGGGGAAGGGGCATTATCCAGACATGATGCAACTTCTCTTTCCCTCTAGCTCAAATTCTCATCCGCAGAGCTGTCCATAAGCACCAGGCACTTTGTATGACACATCAGATAGCTGTGGAGCCTGAGAAGAAAACATCCTGTCCCTAGCAGGTGAGAATCCATGGATATCCTAAGGGCTTGGCAGCAGTGTTACAAGGACCTCTCCTTAGACCTAGTTAAAGGCTTCCACCCCAATAAGGCTTCACCAACTTTAACATTTCAGCTTTATTTAAGGAACATTTTAGAGACATGGCGATGAAGTGCTTTATGTGAATCTTCAGTCAATGTGGTGGCAGACAAAATGGGGGGTTGACAAGCTAGATGAACACAAACTCATGCTAACAGTCAAGAGAGAGAAAATTATTTGCAGTCATTTTATATGCATGTTACTTATTTCTTGAGAGACTATCATTTATTTATTTGCAGTATCATGTTTTTGCAGTATCTATTTTAAGATAGATGCACATAACTGTGCTTAACATATCCAGAAGTCATTTATTAAATGCTGTGATTATTCCAGATATCTTGCGCTATAGTTCTTTATGCTTTCTTCCTTGTGCAAAACACATGAATGTTATTTAGAGATCAGGCAACAATTAGGTTTACCTGCTCTTGGTAATCCATTAGGCCATGTCTATACTGCACAGTTATTTCAAAATAAGCTATTCTGGAATAGTTATTCCAGAATAGCTTATTTCAAAATAGCACATCTACACTGCAGGGAAGCCTCAAAATTAGCCCGAGGCAGGCTTCCCTAATGTAGATGTGCTCTCTCAATTTAGAGCCCCAAGAAGCATCACTTAGAATGGCCCTGATGAGGGGCTATTTCAAAATAGCAGAAGTGGAGCATCTACACATGCCTTATTTCGTAAGCACTATTTTGGAATGAGCCGATCAGCTGTTTGTCGGCTCAGCGCGGTAGTCTGGACGCTCCGCGGTCGACATCAAAGGCATTTGTTGACCTCCCAGGCATACCTGGGAGGTCGACAAATGCCTTTGATGTCAACCGCGGAGCGTCCAGACTACCGCGCTGAGCCGACAAACAGCTGATCGGCTCAGCGCGGCAGCCATGTAAATTTAAATGAAGTGGTGATTATTTAAATTGCTGCTTCGTTTTCCTATGCCGGGTAGCCTAATCTACATGCCTCTGTCGCCAGAGGAATGTAGTCTAGACGTACCCTAAGAGATAATTGCCTAGCCATTGTTGCATAAGCTGCTTCATAACTGTTTGTATTCGAAGATCTGCCGGCGGGTGGTGGTCTCCCCCCTCCCCGGTCTGAATCAGGCTTCCCTTGAAATATTGCTCGAATAAACTGCCTCTGGCTACTTGTTGCTTACAAACAGAGTGAAGGCTTGTTTTCTTCCACAGTAGACACACCCTTAGAGAAAAATGGGCAGTCCTTTTCCCTTTTCTTCCTGAAATCTATTGAAGCAATACTGCGTAGGTTGAAAAGTTAGTCCAGACGTTGAGCTATTGCTTGATATAGGTTATTGACACTCCATAGGGAATTTGACCACTGCTTCAGGAAAAAAAAGGATAGGGCAACATTTTAAAGAAATCATTTTTAGGTTAAGACAGGTGGATCTAATCAAATTGAGCAAGGAATCTCATTAATGGCTATACTTTAAGCATGTGGAAGGTGGATTTTATTTTAAAAAGAAAAACAACAACAACAACTCTTTATGCATTGCCAGTCTTCCAGATGTGGTCCCCAAAAAGTAATCCAAGTGGCTTACTGCAACAGTGTCAGAGTATGCAAAGTGTAGTTTGCTTTACCTAAAACCAAGAATAAATGTACATAGGAGATCAGACTAGTACACAAAAGTCCTATGTGGCCTTGGAATCTATGAATCAATGAGGCGCAAAGACACCATTTTCCCTTGACCTTCACCTTCATTGATGTGGAAAGGGTAATTAGCATGTCTGGTTGGGTTCAGAAAAGTATTCAAAATGGCATGGTTGTGCAAAGTTTCTAACACCTCTAAAATGGAATGACTGATGTTTCCGATGCTTTATGGATCTCTCCTCAAAGTAGTACACCACCAATCTTCACATGCCCTTATTTCTGCTTCCAGTCCACCCAAACCAGGAAAATCATCCAGACTGTACATATTGACAGAAGTACAGTATATTGTTGGAATTCAGCTTTCTTGGGAGAGAAAAAGTTTTGAACCTGCAAGGAACCAGCCCAAACAATTTACAAAACCATCAAAAGTTCCTTCTTGGAAAGCAATCTAAGGCAATGGAACCTGGCATCAAAACTGTGCCCCAATGCAGCACATTCTTAAGCACACAGTTGCTTCACTTTAGGCAGGTGAATAGTCTTATTGACTTAAATGAATAAGGAATCCAATTAAAATGTTATGCATGTGCTTAAGTACTTCAATAAATCAGAACCTAATCTAGTATTCTTTAATCTAGTTCCCCAGACTGACAGCTATTCAGTGATATCCTTCCTTTTAACATTATAGACCTAATCTATAGGTACCAAATCCAGGGCTGGAGCTACAGGTGCCAACTTTCCACTATGTTGGAGGGTGCTCACTGTTCAACCCCCCCCCCCCCCCAGCTCTGCCCTAAGTGCTGTTCCCCTCCACTCATTCCCCGTAGGATCCTGTCACTTCCTACCCTCTCCACTGAGTGTGTCACACCCATGCTTCCCCCTTTCTAATGTCTGCCACAGAGAGCGGATCACAGTGGGCAGGAGGAAAAGGAGGTGGCGGCACTGACCAGTGGGCCTGCCAGCAGGTGGGGATGCGCTGAGGGTGGTGGTGGGGAGATGATCAGAGCTGGTGACATAGATCTGTTGCTCTTTGGCAATGGGCACTGGCCAATTCTGGCTCCTTAATCAGGTTTAGGTTGGCCACTCCTGACCTAAACATTCGCCACACAGATTTTATCCTGGGGTTTTCTGTTATAGCTCTTCAATCTTTCACTGGGACAAAACTTTCAATCCTCATGAAGTTCTGCTTCAGGGAACATGCCCACTGAAATCAGTAAGAGTGTAAGACCGGGGCCCATTGTGGAACAAGGATATTTCTCTGCAATTCCAACATGTCCCTTGATGCTGTTCTCCATTTGTGGCATGTACTTGTTGCTCTCACTCTTCTGCATCTTTGTCCTGAAATCCCTTGCTCTCAAATTAATGGGCAGGGTGTATTCATGCAGGGTATGCCATGGCTGAATATGTTCCTGCATATGTAATGTGTGCTCTTTTATTGCTGTGTCCTTTATTAGGACACCTGAATATTAGTGGCCTGAACTTGATAGGATTAAGGTTTAATCAACTTCTGATTAGCTCTAATGAACACAACCAAATACAAGTTTTACTAAATGATTTGTCTCTTAAAATGAAAGTATGTTGGGTCCATTAATAAAAATTTGGGTCATTTCTGAGCAATTGTTGTGCTCCTGGGAGAAAATGGATAGAAAACAGCCAGCTTGTCATCAGATTAATGTCTCAGCATGTCTTGTCTAAGACAACAGTCAGAGTTCACTGGCTCTATTTTCTAGGGTTACCTAGGTTGAACACGAGGTTAGACAGAAATCTATAAGTATCCTCTGACAGTGTAAGTATATTGTGCGCTTATGCCCCCAAAGAGAATCAGGGTTGTACAGAATGTAAGTCTAGGTACAATTCTGTCCATTAGCTCTAAATGATAAAATGGGTGTAAATGGTAACTACCCCCCTCTAAACTCCTGTTTTTACAAAAAAGAAAAGTGAATTGATACTTGATGATGATGGATATTTATGTGATTACTTCCATCCCAAAGCAATTTGCAACTCATGTATGCAAATGCCTCCATCCACAAAATGCAGCCTTGGTCCATTTCACACAGGGACTAGATAGGAAGGAAGAATTTGATGTGCCCTACCAAAAAAAGGATAAGAAGAATTTAAGAAACAGAATGCAATTTTACATGGACAGGAGAGATGGTTAAATTCTTACTTTACAATCCACGGCCAGGAGGTCTATAATGACAGGACATCAGAACCTTAGTTTTCCCTCACATGCCACATAAGGGTTTTTTGTAGCACAATGCTCTTTAGTGCCATGCTGGTGTATTGGCATATCAGAACTGACATACAATGAAGAATCCCCCCCAGACAATTACCAAAAGCACATAAGTTGGATTTTCTGTGGAGGACACCTTTCCAATTACTGACCTTGTTCTTAGCGGGAGAGATCTGACAAGATCACCGCCCAGAGTGATGTTGTTCGGAGACTACAGCACCAGTTAGCAAAAAGTGCTGTGTGAACAGATGACTTCACTTCTCAGCATTTAATTGCTTTCTCATTTACTCTCCTGCTCAGCAAAAAACGTGTATTTACCATTTGAACAGCATAGGAAGATTGAACCAATCAGTGTGTATTTACCCAGCTGCAGGCACAAGACAATGTGTGCCCTGATACTGCAGGAGAATCCACTGAAATCAGATAAAGGGTCACCCATGCAGAATGGATTGCAAAACTAGGGCTTAGCATACACCTGGAGACCAAAACAAGTATTTGATTGTTTAAGTGTGCATGTTGGAAAATGTTCAAATCTTCATTAATTTGCGACTAATTTTCAAGAAAAGCAAAAAGGTATCTGTGATCTAAACAGAACACAATATTGCAATCCCTGTATGTAAGCACCAAACCCAATATCACTCACATATCAGCTGGAATGATTAATGGAGAAAAATTGCCACACGAACAGAAAGACTAATGAGACATTTACAGGATTTTCATGTAATTAACTACAATCACTGTATTCTGCTCTTGCTTGCACCAAAAGTAAACTCAAAGCACTTCTCATGGAAATTGAGAATACAGTAGACTTACTCTATTTCACAGGTGTAGCCAAAAATAGAATGTGACCTATTTTCCAGGTCACTGTCTTAACAAATACATCCAGTTCTCTCCATCACGTAACTAATTAAATGAGTTTAGAAAGCCTAAAATGGATTTATTTGTAAGATATTGGAAAAAGAGACATTTGGTTGAGGTGGCTGCTCTGAAGTAGAGGACTGATAATTATCATGGGACCTATCCAAATCCCGTTGAAGGGAACTGGAAGACTACTTCATTGGTCTTGGATCAAGATCTGTATTCATGGATGAGGATGGGACACTGAAGTTCTCAAACATCTTTGGTAATTTCCAGTGATGTTTGTTCACATTGTGTCCCTGAAAACACACTCTAAGGGAGGGATTTTCCCTTCCTGCTGTTGAAGTAGCACAAAAAAGTCAAGGATCCAAAGAAAAAATTCCCTCGGGCAGAAAATAAGGACAGGTGATTCCAATTTCTCAAGCTCCAGGGCAGCATGCTGATGACATCTCAGAAGTCAGAGGGGACAGAGTCATAGTACACATTCTTGTGGTGATTCTGTGCAAGGATGGGCAACTTAAGATAGCCACCTACCTAAGCAAGGAATGATTCTTAGAGGTGAAGAATAACTATTCAGGTAGAGACATCTGCTGGAGAACAACATTGGGCGCACAATCTGTGGTCTGCTCCTGCCTCCCACTACATGCTGTGGAACTGCACAATTCCACTGTATGTTGGGGTTTTCTCTGAATCAGCATATGGACTAGGCATTATTTGCCCTTGATCTGATAAAGCCAGGATCGTAAAATACAAATGGAAGTGATGTCTTTTTAGTTATATTCTCTCTTGCTTAAAGAGATGCTTTTCCTAATGTTTGCTCCTGCAAATATTCACCTTTGTTTGTTATTGGCAGTGTTTTTGTAGTCTTGTTTGTTCCAATTGATATAACTTCCCCTACCTTGTCTTTCTAATATCCTGGAACAACTTCTGTTGGTGAAAGAGGCCTTGGACTCTACACAGAGCCTTCAGCTAAGGGAAGACATATACTTTGGGGCATCTAATGTATTACCTCTATCTTATCTCTTTATTTATGAATTAAAATGCTGGGACTCTAAAACCTATTAAGCCCAGTTCTGCTATACACAAGCTTGCTAAAGTCAATAAGGCCTCAAGAGCATAAATGAACAAACTTGTTATAGTTAAATTAACCCCAAATAGATTCATCCATAAAAAGTGGGATGCTCTGCTTGAGACAATTAACAAGAACATTACCCAGCTCTCACATTATTTCTAAAACTAGCCAATTAGCCCATCATAAGACAGGATTTTCGTCGGTCGGTCGGTCGCTCTCTCTCTCTCTCCCCCCCCCCCCCGCCATGCTACATAGAGACTGGAACCCAAATGGTCACTTGCGCCACTTGCTTCCATGAGGTGCTCGGCTGACTTGTGTGCCTCTCAGCTGGGCCGCCACAGGGGAGCAAGTGGCGCAAGTGGCTGTTTGGGCCCCTCACTCCCCATGCAGTACAGGCCACCCAGAAGGAACAGCCAGCATTTCAGGCAACAGCACCGCCCAGAGGGAACAGCCAGTAGTTCAGCGTTACAGACTCTCAGACATTGGGCTACTATATATACACTGCTCTTGCTACAGAGCTGAGCTCTGAATCTATGAACATTGTAGATGTAACAAGGGTTTTAAGGAACTATCATTGTAAACACTAGTTTAAGGGCAAATATTAAATACAGAATAAATCAGACTTGTCAAGACAAAGTAACCACCAATTGCTTGGGATCAGCAAGAAATATCCCCAATGGGAGATCGTTCCCCAGCATCCACTATAGGGATTCTATAGGGTTTCTAGCTCCTTCTTCTGGACCATCAGGTACTAGCCATTATTATATTAATTAAAGCAAACTAGTGTTCTGAGCCAGCGAGAGAACGTCTGTATTTGTAGCCACTAACAGACTTTGCCATGTTTTGACTGTGGGTTTTTTAATCGTATTTATATTTTTAATTATGAATGTGAATAAGCTGAACTTAAACCAGCATCAAAAGAGCTGCTATATCTCAATTAACCTGGTCTTGCAACCTTGCTCAGTCAATGACAAAATGGTAATTTTTTTAAAAAAAAAAGCTTGTGACATGAAAAAGGAAGGGCAGAGTTTATGATTAATCCAGTGTCTTATGATTAATCCAGTGTCTCATTTATTAGTTAATCAATGGATTCATCATATCAGAAGAATATGGAAGTGCCTTGTTATAAAAATTTAGAAGATGCCTGTCATTTCATTGGAACAAAACTTACAGCCTCTCTCTGCAATGAATATTTGTATTTAGGATTAAACATATAAACCATTTATGTTTTTTTTAAGAGTATTCTCTTAACTAAGTAGCTTTTTTCATTATTCTTGAACTCCTCAAATGCATTTCTAGTTAATAATTGGATTTCTGATGGCAGAAAAATAAGTTCTGGATTATCTCAGCATCATATAAAATGCTGAAGTTATGTAGCTAAAAGCATACATTATTCATGAAATGTAAAACATGTGCCTTTAAATGGCTATTTCCCTCCCTCTGAATGTAATTAAACCTGAAAGCATACAGGGCATACAAGAACAATCAGAGTGGGAAATAAAGAATCAAATTAAAAATTTATTTGACAAGAGTTTACATTTATCAGAGATTTCAATGTATCACAAAAAAAAATTCTCAATTTTCAACTGCTAGCACAATGACACCTTAAAAGTAATTTGTTCCAAAGAAAGCACAGCTAACTGCAACAAAAATCTGCTCTGATTTAAGCAAGGCCAGCAACTCTCAGATGTAAGCTTTCATACTTGCGCCTGATGATTGAAAGCAATGTGCAGTTGGAGACACCTGTGTTTAGTCTAAGAGTGGCAGCCTGACACCCCCAAGGGACTTTTTGTGCTTGTAACACAGGCGTATGGGTCAAAATATTTATTTCACACAACAAGCATGAAACTTCATTCATTGCTGTTATTTTCTTTCTAATTAAAGACTCATTTCGAAGCAGAGTGGAAATAATGCGTCTGCTGTGGTTATTATTTAATCAGTAATCTAGCATGCCAACCATGTATACCTCATAATAGCCCAGGGTCACTGCCCCACTTCCTGAGATGCCATATGGCTTGTCCATGAGAACGGAAACCACAAATGACCCATCACTAGTTGAGTGATAATGTAAATCAATGAGGATAAGTATTTGGTTTTGAGAGCTGACTCATCCATTGTGGAAAGAAACATTAATCTTAACAACCTAGAGTTTTTTACATCATAGCAAAAGATGAAACATTCTTTTATCAGAGCTTTCCAGTAATAAAAATCAATCATTATCCATACACCAATTTCTTTCCTTTCTCTCTTTGCAAATACCTGTTTCCATTAGAACGACCTCATTTTCAACTATTTTAGCAACATCTCACCTGTAAAGATAGGAACACTGAATTAGGGATGTTAAATATTGGTTAATTGAATAATCAAGTAACCTCATTAATTCTTATCCATTATTTGACTATTCTATAGTCCCCCAGGGGCAAGGGTGGCAGCCAGTATGCTCTGGCTTCACTCCCAAGGAGCGCACTGCATCTCTGTGCTGCTTCCTCTGCCTCAGTGTGCCAGGTGGGAGCTGGTCTGCGAGGGGAGCCAAGTTTAAACAACAGCTCCCCTTGCGGACAGGCTGCCTGTTGCCTTATACTGCTGCGTCCAGTAAAGAGGAAGCAGCACGGGGTGGCAGCAACCTCTGTTGAGGTGGCGCGGGGTCTGAGCTCCCAGATCCGATGTGAGCCAGAACTGAGCCAGGCTGTCTGCCACCCAGCTCCTAATACACTTTAAATGCAGAGCTGCAGCAGAGGTAGGTCCTGGATCTGGCAGAAGCCAGAACTGAGTCAGGCTGCTGGCCAGCCTGCTAAAGCATTTAGTGGTGACTGGGGGGGAGGGGAAAAGGAAGTGGAAGGGAGGCAGAAATGTATGTAGTCTATACATTAGCCTATAAGCTTTTGCTAATCAGTTAATTGACTACACTGTTACATGACTACACTGAATCCAAAATTAACTGATGGGCACCAAGGGCAAACACCCCCCCCCCCCCAAGACTAGTGATTAATAGTAACTTCAAAAATATTTTTGCTGTGTGTAATTTTAGTTTCACAGAGAAGCAAGGAAGCGCCAAACCCGTAAACTTCAGTCTGTTCTGTCATCTGGGCAGACCATCATCTGAATTCATAGCTGCTCTGGAACCACTTGTTCCTCTTCTCTCAGTTAAGCCTCTCCCCTTTCAGCAATGTAACTAAACACATGCTTAACTGTAACTAAGTAAATTTCTGCCCTATAAAGCCCTTAAGCACATGCTTAACTTTAAGCAGGTGCATAGTCCTGTTAAAGTCAAGCATGAGCTTAAGTGTTTTATTAAACTCAAGCCTAAAACAGAAGTTACTGCTGAAAGTCAGTTACAGTACATGAGTAGGTATGAAACTGCTAAAAAACTTAAGGCCCACAGACCCAACAGACATAATTGTCTCTTCATAGAAGATGACGACTTGCTTTTCTCGCTACTTGTCAATACCAGGGGAGTTCATCTACCATATTAAAAATGTAACCAACTAAAAGACAATGTGAACCAATGTGATACAGAATAACTGATGGATAAAACAGATACTCAATGAGTACAAAATGGTAAAGCACAATGTACATATATAGGACAGTATAAAAGAGTCATAATATAATCCAACCAAAAGCTCAATAACTACATCAAACAATATATCATGATGAACTCCAGAACATACATCATGGGCATATCTAGCTTCAATACGTCAAGGTTTTCTGCTTCCACTACCAGTGGTTTTACACCAGTGTAGCTCCATTTACCCAAGTGGAAATACTTCTAATTTACACTAGTGCACCTGAAAGGAAACCTCACAGTTTTTGAAACATTGCCTCCATTGTATAGTAAGTTCTCTCTAGAGAACAGCATATCTACTGTGGAATATTTACCTACCAAAATTTGGTTATTGCAGTGTGAGTTCACTTTCAGCTGAGTGTGGATCTTTCTCCCCCTCTAGTGGCTAAACCCCATAGAGTGATTTCTGCACCTACTACTGCCTGCAAGATCCTTTTCCAAAGTTACTAAATATGGTCTGTTGTGTTAGCTAAATCAAAAGACCTTGTCCATTTAGCTCCAAAGGCATTAGGTTCAATCCACATGGATAATCTATCCAGAGACATCACTGTATTATGATCATCTGACTCACCAGGTAACAGAATGCTAATCAACTGGGAAGTTCTGTTGGAACACAGATAGCACCATGCAGTCCCAGATGAGGCTTAATTTATTAATTTTTGGAAAGGGTTGAGAGAGTCTTGCAAGGACTAGATCATAGAAAGGCAAAATAGCAGTTATAATAATTTTAAAAAGCAAAGTAGTAGACAAAGATCTGTAGGGTTCCATCCCTATAATAGTTCTCTATTGCTGCCAACTAAGGGTACGTCTAGACTACAGGCTTTTGTCGACAGAAGTTTTGTCGACAAATACTGTCGACAAAGAGCGTCTAGACTACATTCAGTTCTGTCAAAGCAAGCTGCTTTGTCGACAAAACCCTGTAGTCTAGACACAACCCTAGATGCAATAACACCTCCTATCGACAGAACTGTCGACAAAAGGCGTTATGCCTCGTAAAATGAGGTTTACCAGCATCGACAAAACTGCTGAGTTCTGTCGACGTTTGTCATCGCAGGTATAGTTTTGTCAACAAAAGTCCACTTTTGTCGACAAAACTCTGTAGTCTAGACACACCCTAAGAGTTTTAGCTAGAATTCTTCTGGAAGATTTACCAGTTTGGGAATCAATCTGTTTAGGACAAATTATTTTTGGTAGCTAACATATTGCCCCAGATTTTTCCTACAGCCATTATAGGCCCACATTCTGCAATTAGATCCATGCCAGCAGACCCTTCATATCTATATGAAGCTACATGGAATTCACTGGGACTCCATAGGACACTAAATAGCATAGACATCTTGAGATTTCATCATGAATCTCATGTGTGTAAGGATTTTCTGTCAAGCCCCAGCTCCTCACAACAGGTGGTTCCATAAGAATCTCAGTTTTCATTTAAAAAGGTGTTAGACGGGAGGAGAGAACAAACCCCTCATCCTGAAAGGTGTACAGACACCGATGAAAAATAGGATAAATAAACCCATGAAAAATAGACTAGCCATCATAATTACATCCCAAGTCTGGAACACAAAACCTAAAGCTCAAAAGTCCCCCTCTTTTTTTTTTACTTGAACAATCTTTAAGACAATGTCTTTTTGCAAAGGGGTGGGAAAAGGGGTCTGAAGAAAGTAGTATTCACCTTGTGCAGTAACTGTGGGGTTTTTGAGTTGTGCAACACTGTGGGTGATCTCCTTCAAGGGTATCTGCATCCCTGCACCTCAGATTAGAGATTTTAGGTACCGGTAGTAGCGTTTGTTCAATCCACACATGCGCTCTCCAGCTTGGGCTCTGCTTCAAGGCTATTTAGTACTGCAGAGGCAAACCACGGTCACTATTTTCTCTAAGGGTGCATCTACACAGCAGGGCTTAACTCGAAAAAAGCTACACAAATTGACCAGTCAATTGTGTAGCTTATTTCAAAATTGGGAGCATCTACACAGCACTTATTTTGAAATACTGCAACTCCTGTAACCCTCATTGTACAAGGCATAAGGGAAGTCAGAGGAAGAGTGCTGTAAGTCATCCTCCAGGTTGACTGTACTTCAAAATAACTGCCTGTCATGTAGATGTGGATTAAGTTATTTTGAAATAACGCTAGTTATTTCAAAATAATGCTGCCATGTAGATGCACCCTAACACAGCCCATTGATAAGAACTTCCAAGTAGAGGGGAGGAAGATGAATCATGCAGCACCCACTGTGGGGGAAATCAGAGAAGTGTCCCTAACTGTGCTACACTGTAGTTGACTCTGCAGCAGCACTTGTGTTGGGGATTAAAGTCTAACATAGAGGGTAATAAATAAACTCAAATCGAGGATACGGATTCAAAAGGAATTGGATACTGAGTCATGGTAATGGGCCTCTGCTCATGCTTTTGCTGAACAAACTGCTACTATAGAATCATGGAACTGGAAGGGACCTTGACAAGTTAAGTCCCCCTGCTCTCAGTGCAGAGTAGAGCAGAAGAATGACTTCATGCCTTACTTACAAGTATCCTATTAATGCATCTCAGAATGAGGTTTGCTTTTTTGCGATGGTGTCCCACTGTTGACTCATATTTAGCTTGTGGTCCACTATGACCCCTCCTTTCTAGATAGTCGTTTCTCATTCTGTATGCATGACACATTGTTCTTTCCTAAGTGGACAACTTTACATTAGTCATTATTGAACTTCATCTTTACGCCACATCCCTGTCACAATGATCGATGTGGAACAGTCAAGGGATGGGAATGGCGATTCTTTTGTACCCTAGGGAAGTCAGGAGACCAAGATGTCGTTGGTACCAAGTAATGGGGATCCCAGTGTATAAGAGCAGTGAGTCTTTGGGGAAACAGAATCCCTGTAGTATCCCTGATAGCATTTGGTACTCATAAGGATTGCTGTGCGAAAGCCATTAATGTAAAGGGAGTCAACATCAACATTACTTGTAGTCTTCTGCACACCAGTGAGTGGCTAGAAGACAATATCCTGGTCTTTTGAATGGCCTAAATGCTTGGTCCTCAGGTTCCCCTTGTCTCCAATACCACCATTTTAGTGGAGCATACTAACACTCCTTTCTCTGATGATACTGATGTCACTAAGCCTGTACTCTTCAAGTCTTTAGGCTTACTCATAGAACCAATGTCTATAGCCTCATGAGTACTTAGTCACAGATCTGTTGGTACTGAGGTGGTTGGCTTGGCTAGGGATTTCTTGTGCCAGGTCTATTCTTGTGTTTGGGGACTTGTTTGGTTTTTGGAACTTTTCTGAGGAAGAATCACCAGTTTTCTGTCTTTGAAGTCACAACAGAGTACGGCACTGAGGACATGGACACCAGTCAGGTCATCAGGAACAACTGTCCCTGGGAGACCCTGGGTCAGAGGCTGGTTTAAGTAATATTTCCATCATGAGGCATCTGAGCTTCAACTTGAGATTTTTTTTTCTTGCCCTTCATTTTTGAATTTGGGGCAGAAAGTGTACAACTGTGTTATGTGGGACTTTCAAAGACAGCGAATGCAGCATGAATGGCCATCACTGACCGGAATACCTCTGCAAGAGAGGCAGCATTTAAATCTGGGGGATCCAAGCATATCCTTTTTAGGTTTCACTCCTCTGAAAGGGAAGAGATGGGGAAAAACCTCTTGAGAATAGGGAAATAACCATCTTAAAATACAACGAAAGACAAGACTTTTTAATAAGAGGAAAGGTAGTTCATTAACCTAACAGAGGTGAACTCTTGCAGCTACACTATGAACTGGGAATAAAATTCAAAAATAAATTGCCACTTCAACTCTTTCAATGCTCCATCTCAGGTCAAAAGTGGCTGAGATGGAGCTGCAGATGATTAGCCCAAGCAGTTCTAGATAGCTTTGAGGCTGAGCAGAATGCAGGGAGATCATGTGTAGACTTAATGGATACTGCTCCCTAAAATCTCCAATCTGAGGTGGAGGGATATACCGACAGACACTACTTGAAGAATCATGGGGTCTGAATTCTAGGAATAAGCAATCCTAGCTAAAAGTTCACCCATTCAGAACCAGGGCCAAGATGGGAATCTTAGTTTGATCTATTAAAATCAGAGACAGACCAAAATAAATGTAAAATATTATGGTTGTGTCGCTCTTTGCAAAATTGTGTGAAAGTTATTAATAAAGTAAATTTAAAGGGTATAGCATGCATACAAAGTAACTCTCCTCATGCTTCCCCCCAATCTTCTTTTGCAAGAAAGAAATCAAAACATCTCTTCAGATGTATGCACATTATTAGTTTGGGCCCATGGTAAGCTAACTGCTGAAGATTGCCTACTTCCATGCACAAGTAGGCAATCTTCAGCATTCTGGGAGTTCTTGTTTCCAACTAGGATGAATATGATGCATCTGCATAGAGCATAATTCAGCACAGCAGCTGCTTTATCCTGTTTGCGCTTGGGGTGGCACTTTTTTTTTCTTTAAACACACACTTGGCACATTGTTCAGAGCTTAAGGAAGTCCTTTCAGAAGTTATAGTTGTGTCAGATGTTGACTTACCAGAATATATTTTGTTGGAGTTCTTTTGCTGATAAGGTTTCTGAAAATGTGTTTCATGAAAACATTAGTGCAGAAATAGGTACATTGGGGGTACTGGACTTTCTGTTGAGTCTCGTTAGGTTCAACAAGACTGCTCACCTGACAAGTATACTACATTAGTGATTGCTCTATGGCTGCTTAATATGTTTGCCTGTTGATTTCAGTAAATCTCACGGGGTCTGGTTTTTGTCTACATCACAAAGTACTGACACAGCCAGACATTTTTGTCTTCTATAATTTAATGAAATCTGATTTCCCCAGTCTACTGTTCAATGCTAATAGTCCATATACAAGTTCATTTTCTTTATTAAAACATAAAAGGTAGTGGGAAAAAGACATGAGGGAAAGATCAGGGCATGGTCATTACTCTGTGTCCCAGCTCTTAGATTTGCTAGGCATTTGACCATGTTACAGACAGGCATGTTATATTACTAAGGTTCTAGCCAGAAAAATGACCAAAGCACTTTGAGTAGGATTGAGCCATGCATTCCAACGCTCCTGTGAAGAGAGCATTAGGATGCCTATTTTATGTATGAAGGAACTGAAGCAAAGGGAGAGGAAATGATTTGCCCAAGGCCTCATTCAGCTCCTACTGAAGTCAATGGTAAAACATCCATTGATGTAAACAGAAGCAAAACCACACACAGTCCAAGGCAGAGCTGGAACAAAACCCAGGCTTTTCATTTATAATGCTGAGCCTTCTGCTGTCAAGCCATGCTTCTTCCCAAAGAACTCTTCCTAAGGTACAGTATATCTAGCTTGATAAAGTACTTATATAGCCCCCATGATTGCAACAGCTAAGCCTCACACAATATTTATTTTCACAACACCCCTGTGCAGTAGGGAAGCATAATTACTATCCCCATTTTGTGTGTGGCTAACTAAGGCAGAAACAGACTTCAGCAACATGTAGTGCCATGTAAAATACAGACACTATATGTGTGGCTACATGCTACAATGATGCGCTCTGGCTTTCCCTGCTGTCTTCCCCTGACAAAGCTATTCCTGGCCACAATGACAGATTCTAGCCAAGGGGAAATCCCATAACATTTCCCTACTTCCTCCTCCCTCCACTGTTGCTGAGGGAGGCAGTGGAACAGTTGACTGCTAAAAATAGCAGTGTGGATGAGGGAGGGACTACCGAGGCATGTAGAGAGCAGTGTATGGCACATACAAGGAGTTCAAGTGTGTGGAGTACTTCATTCTACTTGCTTAAGCCATGCCTGATGACCTACACTACTGTTATATCCATACTCATGGTCCAATGTCAGTAGTCTACTTCCTGCCATAGACAGAGATCTTAATGACTTGCCCAACATTCCACATACAGAAGCCTGTGGCACAGCATGGAACTCAACCCACATCTCCCAAGATTTCAGCCAACCACCGAGCCATCCTCTTTCTTCATTGCTGAATGCCAGAGACGAAGGGTCTAGACAATGTAAGTACAGTATTTTGTTTATACCATGTATAGTCTTAGTCCATTTATTGTAAATCCTTGAGCCCCAATCCCACAAATATTCAGGTGAATCATATAAAGAAAGTGAAAAGAAAACTAAAAATTATTAAAATATTCTCTCATGGGAGTAGCAAGTAGATTTAGCAAGAGATGATCAAAGATCATGACAATGCCCCTTTGCTGCTAACAGCCAGGTTGCAGGCACAGAAGATCCCATCCTGTGAGGTGATAGCTTCAATGGAAGTTGAGGCAGCCAGCTCCTCACAAGATCAGACCATGTTGGAGGAGGTACTTCTGCTATACATCCAGCAGCCCTACCACCATTAATATTACTGTGTTGGCTTCTACCATCTCTGGCCACATCAACATCTACCTCTTCCTTTGAGGTTAATTATGGTCCACCTGCTAATCCTCATGTGATTAGTGTCCCCATGCAGATTCTCTGAGATTTCCCCAAATGTCAGATTTCTCAAAACGAAGAAGTATGAGACTTAAAGCAACAGTCTGGATTGGAACAATCTGAGTGCCTGCTGCAAGTCAAGTGACAGTGCTTGAAAAGAGGACACGAAAAGCAAAATATACTGCAAATTTCCCAGCCATGCAGTTTTAGAATAAATCAGTCACAAAGCAATTTTGACTTTTAATGAAGTTTCCAAAAAGCATTCAATTCACAGGTGTCTTTAAATAACGTATTCTTTAAGAGTCCAAGTCACAAAATTTGATCCAGTTTTGGCATGCTCCTAAAAATTGCATGCATTTGTATCCCATAGCACTCAAGTCTGCCTCAGAAATAGGGACCATTTGTAAAATTTGGATCTAAACCTAGACACAGGGTTTTGAACATCCCCCATGTTCAGAGGTGTTTGGATCTATGATTTTCTGTTCCAGCCCAAATCTAGTTCTTCTCCAAAGAGACTTGGCATAGCCCTAAGAAGCTGTAAAAATTTTTAAAAATATGATCTCCAGTAAACTTAAGGATATTGCGTGACTGCTATCACAGAGAAATAGTGTGCCATAGTCAACTAGTAAACAACCACATGAACATACTTATATTTTGATAGCTGTGCTCTACTATGACAAGACACACTTTGCTCAAGACTTCCTTACAGCCAAGTACAAAGAGGTGCTTTTCATGCCCTCTATATGTTGCCAACCTTGCTTGGCAGGTCTTTGACTTGACCAGAAGGCCAAAACACTTACATGTGAATGAATACCTTCTGGGAATAAAACAAATAGTCCCTCACTAAGCTCTCCAACCCTGGCTTTAGGCCTTGCTAATTCAGCCCTTAGTGATTGGGCCCTGTCCCACTCCAGCAGTTTATGCCACTTTAACTATGGCCATTGAGGGAATCCTGGACCATCCACTACTCTGTGTTCCAACCCGGGGACTGTATAAACAGCTACAATTTCAGTTTGTTGCTGCTTCTTCCTTGGGAATCTCTTAACCCTCCCTCTTTAAGCTCCACCTCTCTCATGGTTAAGGTTCTTAGGTTTTTCCTCCATGAAACACAGCCATGCAAAAACCAAAGCCAAATCCTGACTCTGGCTATCCCCCAAACTCCTTTGGCTGGAGCAGAACACTCTTTCCTGCCCCTTTGGTCCCAAGCAGGAACTGAACTGCTGAGATCCTACAGCTCCTTCTACCTGAACCCGACAGCCTTTGACTGGCTGCTTCTATAAAGCTTTTCCTGGAAGGTTTGAAAGACCCACTTTTCCTGACACTTCATTGCTTCTCAGGATGGGTAGGACCATAGGAAGGACCTGTAGAGTTCCCAGCCCTCCACAATTGTCCTTGCATCCCCAGGAATTAAAAGGTAAATATTTAATTCAACATTAAGCCTCCAGGAATACATCCAAACACAACTGGCATCCCTACATAAGAAGCCACAAAGGCCAAGCACAAGCCATCACAATTATTCTTTCACAAGGAATGGGGCAGAGTCAGGAGCAGTATTGTATAGATGTTTTCTCATTGTCATCTCCAGCTCTGCTGCACATGAGGTCACTAGATTCCCTCAGGTTGGAGCTCATTCAGTATAAACCAAGGAACAGGTGGCAGGACAGCCTCAATTTCATGATTCTCTTCTGTCCCGATGCACCAGACGCCTCATGTACTAACCTTTCGGACACACTGCACAGTATGTCATTTTGCTCTCTTCTCTAAGGCAGTTGTAGTGGGAGTAATCATGGGTGGATATCTGTGGGCTGTTTAATACATCTATTAAAAATAACACATCCAGAATACTAAATAGATACTTATGATTGCATTTTAGAAATGAATAAGCAAGGCTTTTATAAAAGACTGCGCTGTGCTTAGACTGATCCAAAGTTCATTTGGAACATCTTTTACCCCCACCAGATTCACTCTGGCACACACATCTATTACTATAGTCCTTACAGTAACCAAAAAAAGGTGTCAATGAACATCTCATGCCACATTGTTTCACATTGCTTAAATGTGGTTCTGGATGATTTATTTCCTGTATTAAAAGAAGGGAATTTGCTTGCTAAAATCTACTAATATGTTCCTCAGTTCCACCAAAGATAGAGAAGACACAATGCAGATATAAAAGGAAACTACTAAGTGGGTAAAGCCAAACAAACAGCAGGCGGAAGTTGCCAACTTGTTAAAATTGCTCTGCAGATTACATGATTACAAGGCTGTAGGAACAACAAAGTTGAATTTAACCAAGACCTAGTCCTGTACATATAATCAACATGAAGCTCAGTAGATCTGCTCATGCATGCTGGGGCTACTCACACTTCCGCATTTGCAGGATTGAAGACAGTTGGGAAACACATAGCAGAAAGCTCTACGTTTAGCCAACTGGAATCTTACTGCCTATTCAGTTACTATATATTTATAATGGGAGCATTAAAGTTAAGTGGTCCCTGGGGTCAGCTGTTTGTATACATAAGTAGGAAATATAACTATAGCTGCTGACTATAGGAGTCATTAAATATTTGAAAATAGCAGATTAGCCTCGTATTGCTTGGGTCAACTCAATTTTGGGGGTGGGGGGACGGAATAAATAGAAAATGCACATGCTTTATTGAAATTGTATTTTTTCAAAAAAATAGTTTATGAAATTAATGTTTACTTTAGTGATAGAAATGTAGCCGTGTTAGTCCTGCATGTTTACTTTAGATTTCTTTAAAAATGTGTTGGTTAAAATTTGTCCATAGATTTTTTTCTTCACCCCTGCAAACCCTTACCATTTGCTCTGGTTTACCAAAAAAGGACTACAGTCAATTTGATAGTTTTCAAACTTTAAGCATTGATTTAGCTGTGTGAAAACAGAACACTCCAAATTTCTCTGCTTCTCAAACTTCACAGAAAAGAGAAAATCTTACTCCAGGTTCATCCTATTTTTCTGGCTCATTTGGTTCACTCTTTCAATGTTAACTCAGTTATATCAATTTTAAGGACTATCCTATCTTTTCTTTTTGGTTTTTATGAAGTAGTCCTATTCCAGGCACATTCCATTTTCCTTGGCACAAACAAACCCTGATATTGCTTTAAATTAGGATAAGAATCTGTATACTGATTTTGGTTGTTCTAGCTCTTACCGTTTAGGAGGAGTTCTTGATCAAGTAGATCAACTCTCAAATATATAGTACATGGTGGATTATGTCACAACATTTGACCAGTCTGTCAAAAATTACAAGCAGAGTTTTTATATAAACTGATCACTGAACAATTGCTCTTTTAAATACATTGCTTGATATCTGAAGTTCTGTTTCCACTCCTAACTAGGTTAACTTAAATTAGACATGTACATATACAATATAATAGGAGACTGACTTGAAAAGTCAGAAGTGAAATCACAGCAATTGGATCTGGCCCACTGGCTGGTATTTGCCCACTACTGCTTTAGATTGTGCCAACAAACAGTGGACAAATCTCAATCTGTGTTCCTTCTAAACTGAAAAGCCAGATGACCACCCAAGAGTCAATCATGTATCTCACACAACTGGTGATGTGCATTCAAGGAGCTCCTCCCCCCACTGCTCTGCAGCCCCTTTGCTCCTACCCTCTGCATTGAAGACCCTGGCCAGCAGCTGCCAGGACACTCCTATCTCCAGTGCAGAGCAGTGTGGGGAAGTAAGAGGTGCGGATGTCAGGATATCCCCTCCCTCCTGCCCATTTACCTCATCTCCACAGAGCAGGAAAGGAGGGACATGCCTCAAGAGCAGGATGGAGCTGCTGGCAGGCTGAGGTCCGAATAAGCTTCTGGTGAGTGTGGCTGTGCTTGAAGAGACAACTACTCCACATAGACTTTGCCAGCAGCCAGCACACACAAACACGGACGCGCGCGCACACACACACACCCCCACCCACCATTTCTGTCTGCCTCTCTCTCATGTACATTTGTCTTCCAACACATTTGTGCTGTTGTTTCTGGTGTCTTCCTGCAATGCATATTTCTTCTCTGTAATTTTATTCTTTCAAAATGCAGCTTTGCATTTGACAGATTTATGCAGGACATAATTTAATTCACTGAGCAGTGAGTTCTAAAATGCCCTAACCTGTCCTGGATGGAGTAATTATACCTATGTCCTCTCTTTTTTTTAAGTTACGCTTTTCATTTCTTCTGATGGTGCACATCACCACATACAACAAAATTCACTGCACACACGGATGGAAAAAATTAGAGGGAGCATTGCTCTCAACCTACTGGTCACACACATAACCAGATTCCATGTTCAGTGTTGGTGATGACAGACCCAGAATATAAATCAACATAAAATCGGACTTCCCTAAAACTGAATTCAGAAAGCTTCCCAGATTAGATCTGTTTTCCCAAATTCCCACTTAAAAGGAAAGGGTTTAAATAAGGATACATAAAAATAGTGGTTCTCTACCCATGCCCCAAATTAACACATAGTGCAGCCCATCTTAGCTGTGTGTTAAAAAAAAAAAAAAAAAAAAAAAAAAAAAAAGCCTGGAACTGGTTGCCTGGCTCTGTGCCCAGGGCTCCAATCCTGGCCTTGCTCTGTGGAAGTGTCTCTGGGAGTCACAGGACATTGGAGTTTGTGGGTGGCACTGTTTTCAACCTGCAGTCCAGGTAACAATGTAGAACCACTGCATTAGAAGGAAGAATGAAGCATGCTATGTTCCTTCTGACACAGGAGGCTGAATCTCTCATCCACCCTTACAAGCCCTTTAAAACTGTATTTTTAAAATGGAGGTTTCCCTTCTTACAGTACATTGTAAAAGCATAAAGAGAATATTTTCTCCTAATCTCAGAGTTGTCTTTCAGCCAAAAGGTCCCGCAAAATCCTGTTTGCCCTAGAGATACAATTTTACCAACATTAAGGTTATTATTTCTGCCAAATCTGTTTGCAAATCTTAAATGCTATCTCAGTTCTCTTAGCTGCTTAGTGTCCTCCCCCGCATTGGGCTAGATCGTCAGGTAGTGAATTTAGTGTAAATCCAGTGAAGTCATGGACTTATGCTAGTTTATACCACGTATGGTCTTGGTCCATTTATTGTAAACCCTCAAGCCCCAATCTCTCAAATATTCAATGCACATGCTTAATATTATATCCATAAGTAGCACCACTGAAGCACTCTCTCTCACTCATTTTACTCAAGCTTAAATAATATGACCAGGCCCATGCCTTTATTGTTAACATTTGGGAGAACTGAACACCCTATCTGTAGAACCAATGGACAAACCACACCCTGTGATACTACAAGGGTTGGGCGGCCCCCTAGTTCTTGCAGAGAAGAAATAAGCAAAAGTCAGGACACAGTGCCTCAGCCACCTTCATCCAACCTACACCCAGTGGAACATAGAACCATAGACCTCAGAAGGTCATCAAGTCCAGCCCCCTGCCCTAGGCAGGACCAATCCCAACTAAATCAACCCAGCCAGGGCTTTATCAAGCCAAGACTTACAAATCTCTAGAGATGGAGATTCCATCACCTCCCTAGGTAACCCATTCCAAAGCTTCACCACTCTCCTAGTGAAATAGTTTTTCCTAATATCCAACCTGGACCTCTCCCACCTCAACTTGAGACCATTGTTCCTTGTTCTGCCATCCGTCACTACCGAGAACAGACTTTCTCCAGCCTCTTTGAACTCCTTTCAGGAAGTTGAAGGCTGCTATCAAATCCCCCCTCAATCTTCGCTTCTGCAGACTAAACAGACCCAATTCCCTTAGCCTCTCCTCGTAGGTTATATGCTCCAGACCCCTAATCATTTTGGTTGCCTTCCACTGGACCCTCTCCACTGCATCCTCTCCACTGCATCCACACACTTCCTGTAATTGGTGGCCGAGAACTGGGCACAATATTCCAGATGTGGCCTCACCAGAGCCGAATAAAGTGAAATAATGATATCTCTTGATCTGCTGGCAATGCTCCTCTTAATGCAACCTAATATGTCATTAGCCTTCTTGGCTACAAGGGCACACTGTTGACTCGTGTCCAGCTTCTCATCCACTGTAACCCTGAGGTCCGTTTCTGCAGAACTACTACTTAGCTGGTCGATCCCCAGCCGGTATGCTTGGAATTCTTCCGTCCCAAGTGCAGGACTCTGCACTTGTCCTTGTTGAACCTCATCAGATTTCTTGTGGCCCAATCCTCCAATTTGTCTAAGTCACTCTGGACCCCATTTCTGCCCTCAAGTGTATCTACCTCTCCCCCTAGCTTAGTGTCATCTGCAGACTTGCTGAGGATGCAATCCGTCCCCTCTTCCAGGTCATTAATAAAGATATTGAACAAAACCAGGCAAAACCAAAACTTGGGGGCACTCTGCTAGAAATCGACTGCCATCCTGACATCAAGACGTTGATCACTATCTGCTGGGCCCGACCTTCTAGCCAGCTTTCGATCCATCTTATCGTCCATTTATCCAATCCACATTTCCTTAACTTGCTGGCAAGAATATTGTGAGGGAATGTATCAAATGCCTTGTTAAAGTCAAGGTATATCACATCCACTGACTTTCCCATGTCTACAGAGCCAGTTACCTCATCATAGAAGCTAATCAGATTGGTCAGGCACGACTTGCCCTTTGTGAATCCATGCTGACTATTCTTGATCACTTTCCCCTCTTCCAAATGCCTCAAAATTGATTCCTTAAGGATCCATTCCATGATTTTTCCAGGGACCGAGGTAAGACTGACCAGCCTATAGTTCCCTGGATTGTCCTTCTTCCCTTTTTTGAAGATGGGCACTACATTTTCCTTTTTCCAATCATCCGGGATCTCTTCCAATCTCCACGACTTTTCAAAGAATGGCCAAAGGCTCCTCAATGACATTTGCCAACTTCCTCAGTACCTTCAGATACACAAATCCATGGGTCCGGACTTAATGTATGTTTAGCTTTTCTAAATAGCTCCTAACCTGTTCTTTACCCACCAAGGGCTGTCCATCTTCATCCCATCTTGCATCACTTAGCACATTAGTCTGGAAGCGAAGACCAAGGCAAAGAAAGCATTGAGTACTTCAGCTTTTCCCACATCATATGTCACTAGGTTACCTCCTTCACCCAGAAGGGGCCCCATACCCTCTCTGACCACCATCTTCTTGCTAACATGCCTGTAGAAACCTTCCAACTGCATTTTCACCTTCCTGATAAACCCCCAGCATTCTCGAGCTATACAATTATACCCCTCCCTAGTCATTTGTCCAAGTTTCCACTTTTTGTAAGCTCCTTCTCTGTGCTTAAGTTCACCAAGGATTTCCTCTGTAAGCCAATCCACTCTCCTACCAGGTTTGCTTCTCTTGCTGTGCATCAGTATGGTTTCTTTCTGGGCCTTCAGTGAGGCTTCTTTAAAATACTGCCAGCTCTCCTGGGCTCCTTTCCCCTTCATGTTAGCATCCCAGGGGATTCTGCCCATCAGCTCTTTGAGGGAGACAAAGTCTGCTTTTCTGAAGTCCAAGGTGTGTATTTTACTACTCTCTTTTCTTCCTTTGGTCAGGATCCTGAAATCTACCATCTCATGATCACTGCTCCCAAGGTTGTCACCCACCTCTACTTCCCCTATTAGTTCCTCCCTGTTTTTGAGCAGAAGGTCAAGCTGCGCATGGTCCCTGGTCAGATACTTCAGCACTTGTACCAAGAAGTTATCCCCAACTTTATCCAAAAGCTTCCTGGATTGCCTGTGTATTGCCATATTGGTCTCCAAACAGATGTCAGGGTGATTAATGTCTCCCAAGAGAACCAGGGCCTGTGATCTGGAAGCTTCTCTCAGTTGTCCGAAGAAAGCGTCATCTACCTCATCCACCTGATTCGGTGGCCTGTAGTAGACACCAACCACAACATCACTGCTGTTGTTTGCACCTCTAAACTTAACCCATAAATTCTCAACAGGCTTTTCTCCCTCTATATACTGGAGTTCTGAGCAATCCTAGTGCTCTCTCACATATAATGCAACTCCTCTTCCTTTTCTCCCCTGTCCGTTCTTCCTGGACAGTTTATACCCTTCCATGACAGCGACTCCAGTCATGTGAGTCATCCCACCAAGTCTCTGTTATCCCAATTAAATCTTATTTCTTGGACTGGGCCAAGGCATCCAATTATTCCTGTTTCTTGCCCAGGCTTCTTGCATTGGTGTACAAACACCTCAGATAACCAGTTGATCAACCAGTTGATCACCCTACCTTCTCCATTCGAATCAAGGTCCTCCTTTGTTGCTTGTTCTTTTTTGCATTTCTTCCCGGTATCCACCTTCCCTCAGGGTTTTGGTCACCATCTCCCAACGAACCTAGTTTAAAGCCCTCCTCACTAGGTTTGCAAGCCTGCCCACAAAGATGCTCCTTCCTCTTTTTGTTAAGGGGATCCCATCTCTTCCTAACAATCCTTGTGCCCGGAACAGAGTCCCATGGTCAAAGAAACCAAAGCCCTCTCTGAGATACCACCTGCGCAACCATGCATTTACGTCCTCAATTCAACAATCCCTGCCCAGTCCTTTCCCTTCAACACCACTGAGACCACCACTTGTGCTCCAAATTCTTTGATCCTCCTTCCCAGTGCTACATAATCTGCAGTAACCCGCTCAAGGTCATTCTTGGACGTATCGTTAGTTCCCACATGGAGAAGCAGAGGGGTAGTGATCCAAAGGTTTGATCAGTTTTGTAAGACTCTCAGTCATATCCTGAATTTGAGCTCCCGGTAAGCAGCACACCTCTCAAGATTCCAGGTGCAGATGGCAGATGGATGGTTCAGTCCCTTTTAGGAGAGAGTCCCTGACCACCACCACCACCCATCATCTTTTGGGGGTGGTGGTCCTGGAACCCCCATCCCTAGGACTAGGCATCCCATGCCTTCCAGTAGATGGTGTTCCCTTGCGATTTCTTCCTTGTGAGGTCCCTTCCAAAGTATTCACCACTGCAGAGCCTGTGGAGAGAGCCTGAAAGCAATTATTTACCTCTATAGCATTGGAGGATTCCCGTGCTGGCCTTTTTCCCCTTCCTAGAGGTTACATGCTGCCAGTTCTCTTCCTGGTCCCGTACTGCCTTCTCTGGCTCTTCCGCCTGCCGTGCTTGCAGGATTAAATGCTGTCTTCTATTGAGGAAGTCTTCATCCTCTCTGATCGAGTGTAGGATCGACACTTGGGCCTCCAGTCCTCTAATTTTTTCTTCCAAAATGGTGACAAGCTTGCACTTAGTGCAGGTGAAATCCGTTCTTTCTTCCAGGAGGAAGACAAAGGTGGCACATACTGTGCAGGTAACAACAGCAGACCTATCACCTTCCATACCTGCTGTCCTGGAAAAAGGATTTAAAAGAAAAGCAAGAGAACCTCACCCTCTTCCCTCTCCCCTTACCTGGAGAACTCCATCTGTAAACTCCCTTATAGCACTTCCCTGTTTGCAAGCTCCTTGGTCGCTTGCTCACTGCTTTATAAAGCACTGGACTGCCTGAAAGTCCCTCCCCCTACCAAGGCTCAGCCAATCAGCAGAGGCTTCTAGAATTCAAGCTTTAATTAGAAGCCAACAGTTTCCAGCTGCCAGTCATAGCACACACTCAGTGAAGGGAAGGGGAAAGGAGAAGAAGGAAAAAACCCACACCTCACGAACACAGAAGGAAAAAAAAACCTCACTCACAACACAAGCTCAGCACACAGCAAGAAAAGCCCCAAACATAACACACACTGTAGACAGCCACTTCCTTCGGGAGTCCTGTGCCTGCTTCTCCTTTACCTGGAGAACTTTCTCTTTAAACTCCGTTAGCATTCACCTGTTTATTTTAAAATAAAACACTTCTCCTGCCATCTAATGTAGTTAAATCCTGTAACTTAACTGGCAAAAGTCTGTGCCTCAGAGCCAATACGATTTGAACCCTCTCTAAGTACGGCACCCTTGGGATCTAACTGGTGCTGAACCAGAGAATTTGCTGAACCAGGGAAGGTCAGTATTGTCTAGAAGCATTACCAACACTTTCACTACTTATTGGGCTCTTTGAAGATATTTAGGGGGTAAATTAGAGCTAAACAGCACAGATTGCTGAGAGCCAGGACTGGTGGCTGTAAATAAACTTTATGGGACTACGGGAAACTTGGCCACACATGATAAGTGGACATCTGACTAACAACTGATGTCGCCAGATGAGAGAGGTTCAACCCATAGTTCTGGAGTTAAAGCCTGGTAATGAAGCAAGATGAAGATGGTTATTGCATTTGTATTTATTTTTGAAAGTTCTCTTCAAAGGTAGAGAAAAAAGTTACATACAAAGTATGATAATGTTAAATTTGGAAAATCAGACACTCAAGTCAGGAAATGCCAGATTTATTGTTGCTTGTGCAATGTTAATACAGCCCCATGTTCGTGTGCATTATGATACAGTCTGCAACTATAAAATCACATATAATCCCCCCCCCCCCCACAGGATCATTCATTCAACAAAGTAGACACACAAGGAGACAGTCTCAAGGTTGCACAGGCAATTGCAAATCTGACATTTCCTGACTTTTGAGTGCTTGACTGAGCAGACTAAATATTTTTTTTCTGAAGCAGGTTTTTTATCCTGAAATAATTAGTTGTAACAGAATTATCATTACTGCTGCTCTGTGCGGGTTGCCTTGAGAGAGCTCTTCAGAGTACAACACTAAAGAAAATGCAATTCAGAATATTATTTTGTAATATCTTTCATACAAACTATGTTTTCCAAAAGTTTGTGTAACTGATATTATTTAACAGTAGCAGAGAGAAAAAAGAAATGAAGAGGTGTAAGCAAAAGGGAAAATGTTCTCAGCTGAGATTTAAAATGTGATATAAAAATCAATGAAGAGGTGATGGGGTGAACAATTTCTTCAACATTCAACTTATTGAAATGGCCCAGATTCATAAGAAAGAATTTGGTGTCCCCATATCCTCTAATGGCCTTTATAACAAGTGTTTCTATCTGAAACCAACGTTGCCAATAATTTTACTGCTGATCTCATGATCCATGGTTTACTTCTTACAACCTCAATTTCTGGAGACATGAATCTCAGTATTCATTTAAATAAAACAAGAAAAATTTTAGTTCTTATGGGTGCAGAGAAAAACACAACCTTGAAAGCCATGACCCTCAAAGGATAAAGAAAAAAGTAAAAAGAGAAGGCAAACAATTAGACCCCAGCTTCAGCCCCAACTACTTTTTTTTAATTGAGAAATAGAAGGCAATCTTAATTTTGTATGCTTGAATTTGGCAATATTATGAAAGTGAGAGAATAGGGAGAGAGTCTCCCAAGCTCACACATTTAAATTTGGGCATAGAGGCCCCAAGTATTAAGACCTCAGACTATGACATCTCTTTAGAAATATAAAAGAAAGGAGAGAAAACAACGCAAGTCGAGAATATTTGCCAGTTGCAAGACAAAGTTACAGAACGCAGATAGGAGTTACTGAACAACCACTTTAGGGCTGTAGCTGTTTAAAATTTGCCAGATCAGAGAGACAGAAAGGCATGGTAGGAAAAAGAGTTATTCTGAGAGCGTTAGACTCTCCAAGGGTAGCCATATTAGTCTACACTGTTATTTTGGAATAATTAACGTTATTCCAAAATAAGTGTCTACACTTCAAGCAATTACTTCAACATAATGTCGAGCTGAAGGACTTCTTACTCAGACTCCAGTAACCCTCATTTTACAACAGCAAAGGTAGTCAGAGGAAAAGGGTTCTCTGACTTCCTGCTGTATAGACAGCACCGAAAGCACAAATAAGCTGTTTTAACTTCAGCTATACAATTGAAGTAGCATAAGTTGTGAAGCTTATTTCAGCTTTAGCCCTGCAGTGTAGATGTGCCCAAACTGAAAAAACCTAAAGAACGAATGGTCCTGTAGCATCATTTTAATTTTTTTTCTGTATTAGAGTTAATTCAAGCCATAATGTTTTAAAAAAAAGCAAGTGGAGAAGAACGTGTTGCACTGGATATGCCACTGCACCATAATAAATTATTCCAGACAGAATTCAGTATAAATGTGATACACTATATTAAATACAGGTCCTATGCTTACCTTTACAACTGAGTATTCCCATTAAAATCATATGTGGAAATTAAACAAGTACATTAATGTTTGAAGGATCAGGACCAGGGTTCAGAATCAGGAAACCAATAGCTAGTTAGAGCATTGACATATTCTGAACCTAGAAGCATGCAGAAAGTTTATTCCTACAACATTCTAAAGTTGCTTCATTACAATTACATGATTTCTTTAAATAGAATTTAGATAGGTCAAATAGAAATACATGTGGGTGAAATTCACAAAGTTTGTGCATTATTTTTACTACTTTATTCTCCAAAAATTTGATTAAAAATAAATTGAGAAATTGGACATTTCACATGAGAGCATGGGAAAACATGGACAAGTACTTTATCAAACAAGACTGAGCTCTTGTAAATGTCCTTATTAGATGAAAGTATGTCTGCATGGCCTCTTGGATAGTATTAGCTTACTGGATTGAAACCTGGCTGGAAGACAGGAATTTGCGAGATCTATTCCCTTTCCTACTTAATGGCCACACCAATAATCTGTGCAAACCACCATTTATGTGGGCCTCCACAGCCCCTCGTTAGGTTGGTAAACACCATTAACCTCATTTAACAAACAGGGATATTGGTAGAGAATTAAGCGTATATTTAGGCAATATTGTGAATTCTTGAATTGGCTCTGGGATTAGATTTGCATTTTAATCCTGATTCTGGAGGATCATTTTCTGAATCTATAATCTTAACTATTTAGGAGTTAGGTGATTCCTAAATAATAATAATAATGACTGCAAGTACAGTCAAATGGCAGAGTAGTATTAAGGTTAGGTAATATGCTTTTTCTGTGGGGTAAACACAATACCCTGATTCTGATTTCATTACATCCATTTCACCCAGGTGTAACTATGCAAAATAGCATTGCCTGTTTCCTTTGAGGATAGTTGTAGTACTGGCTTAACCCATGCAAGGCTTGGCGAATACAATAATAGTCCATACTTAACACTAATATTGTGACTTTCAAAACAGGCAAGGTTATTAAATTGCAGCAAGGAAGATTTAGGTTGACCATTAGGAAAAACACTGCAATACATTGCCTAGGGAGGTTGTGGAATATCCATCATTGGAGATATTTAAAGAGCAGATTAGATAGTACTTGGTCCTGCCGTGTGGGCAGGGGACTGGACTTGATCTCTCAAGCTTCCTTCCAGTTTTAATATTCTATGATTATAAAACATCAATTTCATTGAAAAAAATGTTATGCATATTTCAACTAGCTATAATTCCAGTCTACTGCACTTGACACTTTGCCTACAGCCAGTACCTTGACAATATGTAGGAAGATACAGAACACGAAGGATTGTATCTCGATATCAGTTATGAATCGTCACCTTCAAGGAGATAGACAGAAGTAAGATCTTCATTTCAGCAGTGTTAATTCCTTTGGCTACATCTACTCTGCAACCTTCTGGAAAAGCTTATTTTGAAAGAGAAAGAGAGAAAGAGAAAGAGACCACACACAAAAAGTGCAATGAAATAGCGATTTGCTATTTTAAAAGCTAGTGTCCAATCCATGTGGACACTTGCTCACATTTAAGGCCACTCAGAATCAGTTCAGGCAGGGCATTAGGTCAGCAGTTGCTTCCAAGTGCTGTTGCCTAAGGCTGAGACATGTGCTTAAAGGGACCTCTCCTCCTCCCCCCGGACAGCTATTTCTCAGCTTCTTCTGCTTGCTTACCTACCTCTCCAAGGGACAGCAAAGCATTTGCAGTGTGCACTCTGGTTGCCCTGCTTCAGGACACCACAGCACACTCCTTGCCATGGAGCTGCCTTTTATTCCCCACACTGCCATGCTGCCGTTTCTGCAGGCTGCCTTCATGGCCCTACATTAGCTCCACTCTGAGCTCATCATTGAGAACCTCTGCCTGTGTGCAGGAGCAATGCCTCTGCAACCACACCCCACAGTAGAGAAACTTCTGGAGGCTGGACACAAGTTCCAACTGGTGGGACCGGCTGGTGATGGAGCCCTGGGATGACCAGCAGTGGCTCCACAACTTCTGAATGAGAAAGACAACATTCCTGGATCTGTGTGTCTGGCTCACCCCTGCCCTCTGATGGGACACCCAGATGCAACCCTGCCATCCCTCTAGAGAAGTGGGTCACCATTACTGTCTGGAAGTTCTCAACTCCAGACATTTACCAGTCTGTGGACAACCAGTTCAGTGTGGGAAAGTCCACAATCGGGGCCCTCCTCATGGAGGAAAGGCACTCTCAGGCTGCAGTCCCTGGAGGGGGTGGGGAGAAGTATGGGAAAGGGTTGGGGATGAGGAGGTGGGCTGAGGGAGTCCCATCCCAGTAGGTTCTGCAGTCCCACCCTCACAGAGCCCTGCCAAGGAGGGGAGGGGGACGACTTCAAAGGGAGTGGCTCCTGGGGTGTTTGTGGAGAGGTAGGGGAGGGGAACTCCCAAGGGCTCAGGTACCCCCTTTGATTCTGTTTTGTGCGTTTGTCCTCTGCAGGTGGTGAGGGCCATAAACACTATCCTGCTGCACAGGGTCATCCACCTGGGAGACCTGGACCCCATCTTGGCTGGATTTGCTGTCCTGGGCTTTCCCAACTACAGGGAAACATAAATGGAACCCACATCCCCATCTGTGCCGTAGAATACCGTGCGGCCCAGTACATAAGCCAAAAGGGATATTTTTTCAGTGGTCCTGCAGGCCCTGGTCGACCACCGTGGACAGTTCAATGACATTTCCATTGGCTGGTTGAAGAGGGTGCACAACTCTAGCCTATACTAGAAGCTGGCACTTTCTTCCCCAAGCTCAATGTCAGGGTCGGGGACATTGAGATGCCATTGTGCATCATGTGGGATGCAGCCTACCCCTCTCATGCCTTGGCTGATAAAGCCATACACTGGCCACCAAGATCCAAGAAGGGACCATTTCAATGCCCGCCTGGGCAGAGCCCACATCCCAGCAGAATGTATCATTGAGCATGGTTCAGGTGCCTCCTGACCTACCTCCATGTGGGGGAGCACAACATCCCCTGGGTAGTGTCAGTCTGTTGAATTCTCCACAACATTGTGGAGAAGAAGGGGCAGGCCTTCCTTCTGGGGTGGGAGGCAGAGGCCGGCTGGGAGGGACAGGCCTTTGAGCAGTCACTCACAGCTGCCATCTGCCAGGTCCATCAACTGGGGGAGCATATCCGAGAGGCCCTGGAGGAAGAGTTTCTCTAAAGGAGCGAGTAACTCTCCCTGGGGCCTGTGCCTTTCCCCTCTCTACCTTTTCCACAACAACCCCTCCTTTCCCCACTACAACCCTCCTTTTCTGGAGACAAAATAAAAGCTCTGGCAGAGTCCTGCTGGAGCTCTTTAACTTTGCTCTGGATCTGCTCCAGAGTCCAGTGGTGGCCCCTCATGGCCAGGGTTTCAGCCATCTGGCCATATATATTGATATTACACCATCTGGAGTGGAGGTCATGGAGGGTCTCCTCTTCACCCCCTACCTTCAGGAGGGCTAGGATCTCCACCCCAGACCAGGACTGCACACGTTTTCCAGCCCTTGAAGGCTCCAGGGAGCCCTGTACATGCTCCCTGGGAGGGCCAGTGGGCTTTTGGGTAGCTTGTGGCTGGGACATTGGTGCCCACACATCAGGCACCAGCAGCGACCTGGTGTGTGGCAGCTCCCAAAGCCGGCTTCCTGCCACAAGGCCTTTCCTGGGTGTCTGTGGCTTTAAGAGCTGCCAGGAGACAGGAACTATAGAGTTGTGATGAATGTGGCAGAGTGACCAACAGGGCACCTGTGTTATTTCCTGGAGGCCTCTTTTTTCAACAAAACTCCCTCTTCTGCATCCACACTTACCTTTTTCTGAAAAGTCTTTTTTTGGAAAAAAAACCCTTATTCTTCATAGAATGAGGATTACTGTCATCGGAAAAAGTTCTCTGTTATTTAGACTGTCAAAATAACACAATTACAGTGTGGATGCTAGTACTGTTTTTCTGGAATAGCAGCCATTATTCTGGAAAAATGCTGCAGCGTAGACTTAACCTTTGTGGGACAACCTAGCACTCCGAGATGTAATATGTCCAGTTCTTGATACCTAACTAACGTCTACACATTGGCAAGAAGCTATACCAAAACAAACAAAGTGCTAGAGTCAGTCTAACAAAGATGATGCAACTGTCTACAAATATGTAACTGTAAACCATAAGTTGGGAATGGAATTGTATCATGTGGCTAAAGAGGAAACAAGAAGAAAGAACAAAGGACAATTTACATTGAATGCTGGTTGAACCTCTCTAGTCTGATACTCTCTGGCCCAGCAACATCCAGAGTCTGGCATGATTTTATTTAGCTGGATATCCACTTAGGAGTATGGCCAAGTTTCCCACAGTTCCATTAACTTTGTTTGCAGCCACCAGTCATTGTTCTCAGGGACTCTGTGCTGTACTGTTGTTTAGCTCAAATTTATCTCTAAGTGTCTTCTGTGAGCCAAGTAAGCAGTGGAAGAATTAGTGATGCCGCTAGACAATACTGACCTCCCATGGTCTGGCAAATTCTCTAGTTCAGCTCCTGTAAGGTCCCCAGAGTGCCAAAAAGGTTCAACCTGTATCAGTGAGGTGTATTAGTTTCTGGGTATCATTTCCTAAAGGGAACGGTAGAAGCCCCATTGCTTGATGAACTTAAAGCCATGCTGCACAAAGAAATCTGGAATATACCAGTGAACAGTCCTGTATTGACAGAAAAATTGACTAGGTCACTAATCCTGCAATGCCAGCGTGGCAGTTTGCCTGCATAGATAACAATGCAGGATTGGGGCCAACACACTTTGATTTCTTCCATTATTTCTAGCACTTTGGGATCCGAGTGGGTAGTGGAACAGTCAAATTCCCTAGGATACTGTGACACAAAGTAAAAAAAGGAGACTGATTGTTTACAGCTACTTTCAATGGTTAATAATGGGGAACCCCCTTTTCCATATCATGCACTTCTTTTGAATATAGACAGTAGGCCTTTCCATTTAACATTATGGGAAAGGCATCGAGGTTATTACAACCCCTCTTCACTTCCTCCCTCCCCCGACAGTGATTGGCAACCCCATGGTTGAGAGCCCCTTTGTTTCTTTAGTTTGTTTATATTTTACGAATCATAATCATTTTTCCTCTTATCTCAATAGCACAGATGTAACAGAAGCCAAACTCAGGAAGTTCCTCCCAACTATTTAATGAGGCATTGTTAGAGAAAGCATTACATCTATCTTTTCATATATGGCAAACCTCAGGGTTGGCCACCAGGGAAATATATGCTTTTGAGATTCTTTTGATGTGGAGCGATTCATAGCCAAAGAAGAGAAAAGACAATACCAGTAACTTTGAAGAAGAGGATGAAAGAATACTGTGTGTTGAGTTCAAGAATGGGAAGCCTTAGCTCTTTTAATAAGACCTGAAAGATTTATAATGGGGAGCCTGTGTGAACATCTGGAAGAATAAATATGGGTTGAACTTTAATCTAGCAATTTATACCATTTCATCTTTTTGCCTTTGTTACCAGGTGTATGATTTGATCAACTTCCCCCCCAACACACACTGCGAGATGGTAAAACTTTCCATACACATTATTTAAATAATGGATTTTCTTCATCCAATTTGTTCTGCACTCTGTATAACATATAGTATAATGTGATCTCCTATTGAAGGTGACATATTGTATACAGGACTCTTGCTTACAGTGTGCCAGCTCACAAAGCATAGGAGAGGATGAAGATTGTGGTTTAATCTCGAAAATTACCACCTTTGTTTGGTTGCCATCACCCATAAACACAGGCAAAACTACTGTTAGTGTGCTATGGTACATGTCCTACAACTGTATTTTTAATTTGCTCACAAATATAAGATTGCTCCTAACCTCTCAGCACATACGTAAGCAGATGCTGTAGCGGGTGAAAAGCCAATATAATTGATAAGGTATTGTATTAGGTACTATCTGTTCCTACTCCAGCAACAGACCTTGAGCAAGTCACTTAGCCCACTCTGTGTCACTATTCCTCAAATGTAAAATGGTAGATAAGGATAAAATTAATAAATCATGAAGTGCTCAAATGCCACTGATGCCCCTGAGACATCTCTATTGAGCTATGTACTTATTTAGAAAAGAGTCTATAGCTTTTACAGTATTTACAGTGCTTGCCCTTTAAAAGCTTGCCAGTTTTGCTTTGGGATCAATACTCACACCTCAGCATTTCCAGTACCTAGTACCGGGAATACTAAAAACACAGAGGAGATTTGATATTACCCTTGGTTCTACCTTGAGAACGACATGGTTTTAAATAGATAACTAAGGTCCCCATTCTGTAAGACAATTAAAAATGCTTTTATGGGTGACTTCATTACTATAGCATGTCATAATTACAGCTGCACTGCGACTGAAAAAACAAAAGAGAACATTTTGTGATGAATTATTCTAGGGCTTATCCACTTGCTAATTCAGAAAACTCAGTAATTTGTAACGGGTCTCCCAGTCATTAGTGCAAATTAACATGGTTCTACTGTATTTGCATTTAATTGACTTTTTAAATTAATTTATTTATTTTAATTTCTTGAAAATAATTTGTTACAGGATGTTACTTTTCCTTGGAGATTTTATTTCCCTAAAAGAGTTGTTCTGGTTTTGTGGTTAAATGCATATTTAGGAGGCATTTTCAAGCATTATATTGAATCCATGTGTGTGTGCTTGATGCGTTTTGATATGTTGTTTTCTTCAGGCCAGATTCTCCAGTGCATACCCCAGCAGCTTTACACAGCTCCAGTGCAGGAGAGCTGGCCTATATCTGGTTTAGCTGGGTCAAGGGGATTCTTACATGTCAGAGGCTACTCTTAATGGCTTCTATATCACACCTCTTCATACCTATCTACAGTGGAAGAGAGGAGTATTTTAAGGGCCTGGACAGGGTATCCACCAGGTATTCACACTAGTGTTCCCTCTAAGATTTTCCAAACATGAGCGGAGTGAGTTTTGGCTTGTGCACCAATATTGAGTTTGTGTGTGCTGGTTTGGATGTGTGCCACTCTGGCACCCAATTTAACACCACACATGTTCCTGGACACCAGAGCAGACACTACTCGTTCCCCTGCCATGTAGCATGTCCCATTCCCAGCTGCTGGAGCAGACTGCCACCCCTCTTCTCCCCCCCCCCACACCAGCCATGCAGCATGTCCCATTCCTGGATGCTGGAGTAGACACACCCCTCCCCCATGAAGCAGGTCCCATTCATGGTCCCAGCCACCAGAACACACCCTACCCATTCCTGCCACATAGTAGGCCCAACCACCAAAGCAGGCCTCCCCCTACCCCATCCCCCTTGCCACGTGGCTGCGGCAGATCCCAGCTCCCCGCCCTAGCGGCTTCCTCACCATGCCGTCTTAGCTGGCCCACCCACTGGAGCACCCTCCTGCTGTGCAGCTTTCCAGAGGAGGTGGATGGGGCAAGAATTTGTACGCGTGGCCAGGCAGGTGCACGCCTTAGCAGGAACACCCTGCCTGTCACAAACATCTTGGGACAGTTTATCTACTGTACTTGCAGGGACCTCCCCCACATCTGTACCACAGTTTGAATGCCTCAAAGATATTTATCATAATATCTAAGGAAGTGAAGTGCTAAACCCCCATTTTACAAGCAAGCAGTTGGAGGCACAGACATCAAGATTATACCCTTAGCTTCTGAACTGTCCTTCCTGTCATGTGCTCTGTATGCACCATACAGTATGAGATTACAGCATCCACAAGCTCTTCTAATTTAGACAGGATGAGCAGCTGGATGGTTCTAGAATTGAAGAGGTCACAAAAGTAGCTTAAACCCACCTCTAAATCCCCTCTGAGCTGTGATGAGAGCCACTTGGCTAAAACCAAGGTTCTGGGACTTTCACCTTAACAGTTCCAATGCCATGGGTAAATATATTATTACACGACACTGTTTACTCAGCAGACTATTATATTCTTCAGTTTAAAGATGTGAATGAAGCATTGCACATTCTATGAATCAAGTGAACAGTACATGTCAGCCAGCTATAAGGCAGCAACAGGTTAGATTTTTGGAAGACGCCACTTCAAATTTACTGAAAGTAAAACCGAAGTTTTGCTTTGTGAAACAATTGCCCTCTAAAACAACATGCCTCGGGCTGTTTAAATAACTGAATATTAATATTTTTTCTCCATTCAAATGAAGTGTAATTAAGAATCACTGAAGCAACTAGCAGGTATCTATGCAGGTCCACAGACTGATTTAAAAGCTAAAAAGAATTTTAGTTTGAGTACCGACAGAGGTTTTCATATGTATTTTATTGAGATGTACTCAGGCACATTCATGCATTTATATGAGCATCCAAATTTAGAGAAAACAGATCCCCGGTTACATATGACATTCTACGTACAGAGCAAGAACAAAGCAAAAGAAGCTGGATACCAAATTCAACAATACTTATGACTCAACACCACCTAGTTTTATTTCATTTACCTATTTGTTGAGACTGAGCAATATGTTCTGCAATGTACATAAGAGATGGAAAACATGGTCCATACCTTGAGGAATTTAGACTCAAACAATGGACCATAGATTAGACACAAAGCAGCAGCAGAAGAGATGATGGAATAATCACAAAATCATGCAGCACTGTTTGTGGATAGGGAGTCAATGGAAGATAAAAATGGCATCATGAAAAAGTCTGAAGATGAAGGATACTGAATAAGTAGTTAAAATAGACTAAATAGACAGACTGGTTGACTTTTTCCACGGAGAAGTGGAAGGAGAGAAATACCAATGAATTAAAATAAGTTTTGGTTTGTCAGATTTTTTAGCAGAAAATTTCAACTGTGTCAAAAAAATGAGGTTTTCAATTTTCTGATAAAAAATAAAAAACCCTTAGAATATATCTGCTTTTGTTGAAAACTGGATTTTCTGTCAGCAAAACGTGAAATTCTCATCCAGCCTTCATGAATAGATAAAAGCAGAGATGTGCTGCTCTACAGAGCCTGGAACAGAAGGATGAGGAGCTTATACCTCTCATAGATGACAAGCGATAGATACTAAGAACTGGTGTCTGAGAAAGGGGCTGATGACTTAGTGTCACTAAGGAGGATGCATTGAATGGAACTTAAGTAGAAGTCAAGGAAGCCTGTAAAGAATAGCATAGATTGACCAAGACAAAGACTAGATTTTTATTGATGGAGATGGAAAGGAGAGCACATTTTAAATGAATAGAAACACTGATCAGACCACTTCTAAGGAAATTACATACAAAGAGTCTCTCTTGAGATTAATAAGCCAAGTGATCTAGGCAAAAAGCGGTCCCGCTTTTTTTCATTTACTTACATGTTTGCAGGATATTTCTGGCAATTAATGATCCTGAGAGGGTAATTATTTTTTGAGCAGCAGATAAATTTTCCCCTTAGCTTGCCAAATGATAAATGTCAAATCATCAGGAGATAAGATCCCAAAATTGAATTAAGCTGTGTGCCAGAAGCTATACTACCTGGCAATAACAATTTCTACCTGAAAGCAAACATTTATCTCATTATATTTGTACCAGTAACTTACTTTCAACAGAACAATTTTCCACATCTTTTCTGAAATCTAGTGCACCTGGAACAGGGATATATTTGTAAACCAACACCAGCAGAGGATTTAATGAGGACTGAGAATCTAGATCCATATACAATCTCCTGTGGGCTAGATCTGAAGCTAATTGAAGTAAATGGGAGTTTTCCTCTTGACTTCAATGGACTTTGGTTGACACTAATTAAAATTGATATAATTTGCTCTATCTACTCTAAGCTGTGGTTTAACTATCTGATTTTCTTAATATAATATCCCAGCCACTCACTTAGTCAGGATGCATATGGTGAATATTGGCTCTTCAAACTCTATGTGAGAACCTCAGACCAGACAGCAGCTGTTCTAAAAAGGTCAGAACTTCTAAGAAGGAAACTGTAAATCTTCTTTGTTGCAGATCTGGCACCAGATTCTCAGCTCTGACCAATAAGTCTGGAGCACTGCTGTAACTCTGTAGCTTAGATTAGCACCTTGAAACCCCCATATTTGCCACCGTGGCAAGATTAGATACAAAGTATGCCTCATGAGGAATTTTAGAAGTCTTGATCTGTTGAACATGGATATTCTTTTAAATTGTATATATATATATATACACACGCTATCATTGTATCTGAAGTTATGAAGTAGGCTGTGTGATTGGGATCAGCTAACACTGGCCCATTAAGGAAAATCCACTATCCCTATGGCCCTCTCAAACTACTCAAAGAAGGCAGGAATGCATTGGAGATTGCCTAACCCTAATGGCACAGCAAGGATCTTTCTAACAGGAGGAGGAGAAGTGTAAAGTGGCAGTCAATAGCATCATCACTTAGTCTCTTTCTTCCCCTCTCTCTCAACATCTAGAAGATTGTTTGTAAGAAAAAATAAGACATTGAACTAGGGAGATCGACTGGATTCCCTCCCCAGCCTGGGACCTGAGCACTATGAACTGCCTGTATCATCATCTATCAGAGTGAGAAACTGCTTGATTCAAAGCTTGCTCAGTCTGCAGAATTTAGACTTGATTTTTATTTCTTACATAACCAATTTGATTTCCATGCTTGCTACCTATAATCTCTCTAGCGATAGGTAACACATCTGTTCTATCTAAAACAGTGTTTCTTGGTTGAAGAGTTTGGAGAATCTCAGCTCAAAGTAGACAGGGCTTTTCTACATCCACTCCCCTTTGCTGGGGTGACAAACTAATTAAGGAGCTTGCATTGTCCAATGTATTATGACAAGTGTTAGAATGGAATCCAAAGGGAAAGAGGAAAAGGGGACGTCTCAAACACACGGTGACGAAGCCTCTTGGACAAAACAACAGCAGTTGGCTTAATGTGGGATCAAATCAAGATTATCGCTAAGGATTGCAAGACATGGAGAATGACTGTGGAGGCTCTATGCTCCATTAGGAGCCCAAAGGACAAATCATGATGATGGTCCAAGGTAGTTTTGTGCAGTGTAAAATGGAATATTTCTGGGATATGGGGCTGGAGGTTGTGGATACTGAATGTTGCCTCTATCTAATTCTGAGCGGCTTGGAGAACCTTCATGCAATCTGCCTAGGTAGGAGTCTCCACATGCTAATTGAAGGCTTAGTGAGCACAGGCCCTCAAGGAACTCACTGGCATAGCTTTGTTAGCGACAGCCCAGGCTGGATTGTTAAGGAAGGGCACAGTGGTCCCACCATTCCCAGATTATACTTTGTGTTTTCATCTAAGGTTGTGATTCTATTGGACTCCCTAAAGGAGCCATTTGTGCCGTTTCTTCCAAATCCCAGAATGGTTTTATGGCATCCCAGTAACTGTCATAAATTGAGGGCAGCCTCAGTGATACCAGTGATCATTCAAGGCATTAAACGCCTCTGGAGCATAACTAGTCACATCCACTTTTCCCAGTAACATCCTCTATATACAGAGCTTCATGAGTGTCATTGTAGGAGCCACTAGAGGGATATTATTCTGGGATATCTACCAGTGGCACAAATACAATCCATCAGCAACTGAATCTACTAGCATTTATGTAGCTTCATGCCAGGAAACGGTATAAATTTGCCATAACAGCCCCATGAATTGGCTCCATGGCCCTATAAGAAAGCAATTCTGAAAGCTCCCTTCTTCCTTGAGCTGAGCACCCCTGATAATCTGGGCAAAGCTCCCTGTAGTTCTGCAGCTCTCCAAAGCAACTCCTGTGAAATTCACACTCCATAGCCCATAGCATTGGTCCACCACATCAGAATTGTTCCGTTCTGAATCCTCTCATGATGTGTCCAAAATAAGGCCAACTGGCTCTTCACCATGAGTGGAGACAACAGGCATTTATGAAATGTGCATCTAAAAAGGGACCTCTTTGGACAACCTTACTTTATGTATACTTCAGAAAAGCACAGTAACAAAACAATGGACTATGCTCTCATTCACAGGCTTACACTGGTGTATATATGCTGGTTTGGGGGATTAGTTTTGACTTACACCAGGGTAAATGAAAGCAAGTCCCAATGAATCCGAAGGACATTTGCAATTACTATGCCCATGACTGGCACCCACAGATGGCATTGCATTTGTACAGTCTTGTACACAAGCATATTTCAGCTCTCCAAAAGAACCAGTGGAAACTTATTGTATCCTTTGTGCTTTTGATTAGCTGCCTAGAAGCAGATAAACAAGCCAGAACCATCATGTCCCCCCTATCACGGAGGGGGGGGGGGGGGAAGGCATTTACCAGCTCAGTATCCTCACTATGAACTACAGTGCTTTAGGCTCTGAAACAATAAATGTAGAGGAAATGTAGAGAAACCTTAACAAAAGTGACCTGAAAAAGCCACTACAATGCCAAAGTACCTAGCAAATAATACTGCTTACAGCACATCACAAAATATTCTTCGGACACAAAATATTGTAGTGGAAAAGGACACATTTCAGCTAGCCAAAGACTGCTTGACTAATAGCAGCTCCCTCCCCAGCCCACTTTCACGTATCAGGTAAGTCAGAGGCTGCTTGCCATATGCTATAAGTAAATTCAAGCCACCAGATAGCTAAAAGATGTTTGACTTTCACCATATTGTCAAATCTCTTGGTTTCTTTTCCCACATTGTGCATAAAACTTTCCAGTAGCATGTGCAATATAAAAATACTATTGGGACAGTTTACAGGTAAACTAGTAGCTCCATAACTTAGTCCTCTGATTGAGTTCTTATCATTACCTCTCCAGATTTACAACAAGAACACTTCAGCAGTCGGAATTTCTGGTACACATATTGTTACTTTTAATGTAACCACGTTATTTCTCCCATTCTACTTACCATTAATTCTAGCCCCCACAGGAATTAGGATTGTGTGTTAGCTACTAACAACGTGTTTTGGAATAGACATGACAAAGGAAGAGTAGGTCTCTGTTCCAAAGAATTTGTAATATAAATAGAAACTATCACTCAGACAAAATGATTGACCTGAGTGATCCAGAGAAGCTTTTCCTTACACACAAATTTCCTGCCTATTGCGGTTAAATGCTATATAATATACTCCTATAAATGCTATATAATATACAGATTCTGCCAAATACCTATTAATGGCGAATAGGATTTACTCCATGAATAGACCACTAATTTCAGTGTAAAATAACTTCTGCTTAAGATGCTATTCAGAGTTACTAAGGGTGACAAAATCTGGTCTATAAAAAGCGGACACTTTTACATCCATAGTTTAGCATTGGTAAAACTCACTTCATACTTGTGAACTTAAGTAGGGATTTGAATAGAGAGAGGAGGGGGCACTAAGGTAGGAAGACATTCCTAAAATGGATGAAAGGAGAGAGCATAGGAGACCATGCGATGAAGTGTTAAAAAGAGAGACAGTTCTATAGAAATCAATAGGGAGAAGGAAGCCAGTACCTGGATTATGGGGAAAAAAGATTGATGTGTTCAGAATGGCAGTTTAAAAAAAAAATCTTGGCAGCTTCATTTTTGGATAAGCTAGAATGAGATGAGATCTTGATTACTGCAATAAGTGTTTTAGCTACATGGTGAGTAAAGGTAGAATAGATTTTTAAGGACTAGTGGGAAGAAAACCAAACTGTCAGACTGTGAGCAAGAGGAAGGAAAGAGGATTCAGAAGAGGCTGTGACAAATGCTTAGAGAGCAGGGAAGAACAGGAATTGTGGGAAGAGGTTAGAATTTGACTCTGATATTGTGTTGGACCTCAGGGTTATGTCAAAGTCAATCAGATGTCAGCAGGAAGAAAATATCCGAGATTATTACCTGAACAACGAAGCAGGAAAAAAGGAGGAGACAAAGAGCAGAGCCAGTAAAAAGCCAGCCAACTCACCCACACCCAATTTTCATCTAAATTAGACTTCTTATTTAAGTACATGAAGTACCACATCTTCTAAAAAATGCTAAGTGCACAGTAGTTCTTAAGTTACAGTGGAAGCTGCTGGGTGACTAGGCACTTTTGAAATGAAGCCTCTAATTAAGATGCCATGGGGTAAAATTTTCAAAGGTGGCTAATTATGGATTTAGGAGATGAACTAAGGCTCTAACTTTTTCCAATTTTGATACAATAAACTGAGGGATGCCAAGATGAAAGTGTGGAGCTGAGAAAATGAGGATGACAGGACAGAATGGATCGAAGTGTTAAAACCTGGCCCTAATTGGGCCCTACAGAATCACCTTCTATGCTAAATGTTCTCTCTCATGTTATTTTGGGAGGGGAGTCAGAATGGGGCAGACAACTGCATGCTGCCACTTCTCAACAGGACTCTGGTATCTTGAGAGGTACTCAGATGGCACAGTATACATCTGACAAAAAACTGCTCTAACTTACACAACAAATGAGGCAGGGGTATCCCGAGAGTCACATGGCCCTAGACTTATTCCAAGTGAATCTTGAAGTTCAAGAGAATCTGGGCCTTAAAGATTGGTAAATTACTTGTAGTTCCATGGAAACAAATGGCTAAGTAACTGCTTAGAAGAACAAAGGAATTGATGTAAATTTCTCCCAGTGTGTTAGCTGAGATTTTCAATACATGCAACTCCCATAAAGGGAAATTTAACTTTTAGAATAGATCCATCATCTTATCTCTTTCACACTTTTATGGCTTTAATTGTGCAGACCTTGGGTGTTAGGAATGTTGTTTTCCATTAATTATGATTTACAAAGCTGACATGAGGTCACCCCTTAATTTCAATTCTTGGACTACTGCTAAAAGGCAGCAGGAGAGGGGAGAAGATGAATACCTTGCATCTCCAGAAAAAAAAACCAATCAATTATATACATTTAAATAAAGAGAGAGAGCCTCTTTTTTGAAGCCAGGAGTGAGAAAAAAAGTGGTGCAGAGAGTTTTTTAGAGGAATATTTCCAAGACCATTCTCTAAGATCATGGGGGTTGTAATATTCTGTCTGATATGAATCCAGGATATGGTCCTCTAAATGTATACTGCTTATTCCAATTATATTGTACATCTTTCAGCAGTGCATGCATCTTTATATGCATCTTATAGACACATATGAAAGGATTAAGGAAGCCTTGTTTAAAATAAATCTGTTGTACGCTGTAGTAGAATTTTATGATTCACAGTTCAAGAAAGCCAATACAAAAACTCCTACTGACTTCAATAGCCCTTGGCTCAGGCTGGGTTTTGCATGCATCAGACATCTGTGTATTCAACACTATCTCTGTGGGGGTCTTGAGTTTTCCCCTGGAGGAAGGGGGACAAGATTGGATTTGACTTCACTCTCAGTTCCAAGTCTTCCACCAACAGGCCCTGCAGTGGCTTCTCTATAGTGCAGGTAGTTGGACATGGAGTACGTTAGTGTGGACTTTCTGCTGCTGCCTCCTTTCTGCTGCTGGCAGCTCTTTCATATGCATCAAAGAGTCCTTCTATGAGATCTCTTTGCACGGCTGGTCTTTCACCAGGGCCTCCTCCAGATCTGGAAACTGGTTTTGGAAATCAGGTCTGTGGCAGCCACCAAGGGAGCAGATCTTCTAATGGAGTCCCTGCTATACATTTCCCAACTTGGTGTTCAGGTGGCAAACTTCCTTTGGGATGCATCCGCTCTCTCCCTTGAGATCTTCAAGGAGCAGTGGGCACTGTCTGGGCTTGGGGTAGACTTCTGGCTATGGACCCTCACGCCTGTCCCTGGTATTTTTCCCCTTCTTCTATTGTCCCTTGGATTTCAGTCCTGGGCTTAGTGGCTCTCCTCTTCGGTTGTGGGAGGGGCCTTTTACCCACTCACTTCTCAGAACACAATATTTCATTACCTTTGATAATAAAAACAGAGGAAAAGGAAGGAGATACCTATCTTTCTTTTTCTCTTCTGTTTTTCCTTCCCTCTAATATATAAGGTATTTTTCCTTTCAGTTGATTTTTCCTTCAGTCTATTTTATCTATTTGTCCTTCCTCTATATTTTTCTCCCCATCATCCCTAGTCTGTTGTCTTCTCTAATTTTCCTCAGACACCATCTTGCTATCTTCTGTTCTCCCATCATACTTCCCTTTTTCTGTTTCTTAGAACCAAACAACTGTAGTTAATTAGCCGATTTATGTAGTGCCATGGATAGATGTACATAGTGCTTCACAAAGAGAACAGCATGCTCCCTCACATTAGGGAAAGTTAGATGCAACAAATAGGGCTGGTTAAAAAAAAATGCAATAGAACTTTTTCAAATGAAAAATTGAGTTTGAATAAAAGCATTTTCACAAATGGAATCTTTTCCTTAAAACAAACAATCTCCATCTTTTGAGGTTAAGCCAAAAAAGGTAAAATTCTGTGGTAAATTTTGATGGAAAATTCAGTAAAGAAAAAAAAATGTATCCAAACAAACTATGACAATGTAGGCTTGTTTCCAATCCTCTTATTCCTAGTCTACATCAATCATTCTGATAATGATTCTTGTTCAATATGGACCCCACCCTCAGAGGAACAAGGTTGAGAGAGGGGCTGAACACCTGCAGCAATGGTGCACTTACAGCAGATTCATTCAGGTTAGTTCTTACTGGTCTTAGCTTCCCCGGACAATAGCCCTTTCTAATCAGGAATACAGGCTGAATTTCTCAGGATTTGTATTAAACAGACCCTTTCCAGAGTAACTGGGGCTCATCCTATTAAGTATATTATTTAGCTTTCATAATTTCTGACATACTTTAACACACTTTTACTTATTGGGAGTTATTTCAGAAACATTGCCATGGTGGACTGGTATGTAAAAAGCTGTAGGTTGTTGGTGTTTTTTTTTTTTTTTAAAAGACAGGCCATATTTGGAATTCTACATGGTTTAATTGCAAGTGAGATTGTACTCAAGAAATGATAGTCTTCATTCAAGCTGAGGAGACAGCTAACCTTTGAGACAGCCAGAGCCTTCAAAAGAATTAGATGGGAGAGGGGGGGGAATGGAAAAAAGTGGGAATATGAACTATTGAATCAAATATTTTGAGGTAGTGCTCTGAAAGAGAATCCTGTTCTATCTAAACACCATGGCTATGTCTACACTCATGGCTTCTTGTGCAAGTAATATGCAAATGAGGCTAAGCGTGGAATATTGCTGAGCCTCATTTGCATACCTAATGAGTCACCTTTTTTTTTTCCCAGAAGAGGCTCTTGCGCAAGAAGGAGAGTCTACACTGCCCCTTCTTGTGCAAGAAAAGCCGTCTTGCGCAATGCCGTTACACCTATTACTTTTCAGGAAGAAAAGAGTGTACTTGCATATTTTCAATTGCTTCATTCCACAAGCTGCCATTTAGTTCCCTGAAATGTCCCTTCATGTGAAGGTAACATCTCCTAATAACTTGCTTCCATTTTGGGCCTACACTTTTTGGAGACTGTGCAGTGATATTAGGGATCACCCATTCCCCCCCCCCCCCCCCCATCAGAATAATGGAAACTGTGCAATTACAAAAACTTACAGAAAGGATGACAAATATGCTCTCCACTGTGAAACACTAAATGGGAAATTAGATCACAACAACAACGTAGACTTTTCCGTCATGCATGCTTCCAGCTTCAGATTGTCCCTCCATGCCTACAGATTCTTTTTTTTTATAATTATGAGACCTGGCACTGCATCAGAACGGATGATGAATACTAAAATTCAAGTTGCCAAAACAATACTTTTTCACAATACTTAAAAAGCTTTTTCCTGACTTCCTTTTATTAAGATACAATTTCTGATGGAAACAGAAAAGTCAAATCATATATGGAAGTACCAGTTGTAGCTCTATATAAAAACTTGAGTTAAATTTTGGACTTAAAAAGCAGGAATTCATCCTCTTTCTACATAGGAAAGTATACACTGTATCCTACCAAAAAAATCACAGCACTCTCTCTTCAGAGTACTAAATAGCAGAAAGGGCAAGTCTGTGTCAGATTTTCAGCTGGTATGAACTGGCATTAGTATAAACTGCAGTTGAGGATCTGGCCATGATCTCCACTATATTTTAAAACACATGTCAGTGGCACAGCATATGCTCATGGTCGTGTGTTTGGGCGTACTCATAGTTCACTGGTTATAAAATAGTCACCTTTAAAATGCCTCTGCTGATAATCTCAGTGACTTCAGTTAGAATTCACGCAGGCACAGAACAAATTGCAAAAATCAGGTCCTTAACAACATTACCTATATGTGTTTGCTATTCCTTAAAGGCTAAATATTACAGTCCTGTCTCCTGGGGTGAACATTTATTCCTGCAAAACAATCTCTTGAAGCCAGTAAGTTTACTCATCGGCATAAGTACTTTTCATGGGAAGGGAGGACTCTACAAGTGTTCTCCTATTGTAATGCCTGAGTCATGGATCAAGACCCCTTGTGCTAGGCACTGAACAAACAGAACAGAAAAGCAGCCACTTTATCTGTTTATGTCAGGCAAAATTGCAGCATTTTAAGCACAACTACTGTACCTGAAACAGCTCTTATGCTAAAATGCTCTCAAAATGAAAGCAATTGCTACAGAATGAGGGAAAGGTTCCCATCATCATGAGGCAAAGAGTCTATATATCAATGCAAACATGCAATGTGGTATTTTTATTGAACATAGAACAAAACCACTGATGTATAGCGTAGTCAGTGGGAACATGCCTCAAATGAATGATGATGGGGCCAGAGGATGGAAAAAAGTGCTTTTATACTGCTATATAATCAGCTTGATCAACTTACATTAACACTGAGCACTGTTTTGGACACCGTGCTATTAGTGGAAAAGCATTTAAAGAAATCATTCCGACACTTGTCTTCTCTAGTTATAGTAACACAGTCCCAGCTCCCTTACAATTAATATCAAGATTTTTTATTTCCTAGATATCATTTCACTATTATGCAGTTTTGTTTTAATACCCCATTTTTGATTGGTTTATTTAAAACCAATCTGGATTATTTATATTGTACTGACATCTGGTGGACCTTGGTCTTGATACAGCAAGGAACAACTGATCATTGAAAACATTGGTCAAGGTCAATTGAACAATGCTATTGCATGCTGTGATTCAGCGCATAAATTAGAAGTGATATTAAGGATTTCAGCTTTTTTTTACTAACCAAAAAAAAGAAGAAGCGGCTCACACTTTAAGATACACGATGCAGTTGACCAACGCAGAATTGTCTGCCTGAACCAAATCCTTCTGAAATTCTTGTGGAAATAAAAATGTTATGTGGTACTCAAGGATGTGTGCTACACTGGTGTCTTGCACACCTTTGAGATCTGGAGGTTTGGTACTTAGCTGCATCACTGTGTTGAGATGGCTAGTCTCTGGTAATTGAGAAATGCAAATGTGTGCATCATCATTTGCGGCTTTTATTTATACCTAGATATTATTGTCTACACAAGGCTATGATTGGGGGCACTGGGAAAGTGTGTAATTTACAGTGTCTGAAATACAATTCCTTGGGCACTTTCCCCCCACTGGAGTGGACTGAAGGATTAACAGTACACACTCCCCTTCCCTTAAATCAAAGCCAGCTTTGCTGGCTGGCCCATAGAGGGATGATGTGGAGCATGGGAAAAAAAAAAGTTGAACACATGGCCACCCATCTCTTCCCCTGACCCTGAAATCCAGATAACTTACATGCAGGGAGTGGAGAAGCCTTACCACCTTGCATTGCTTCATAGAGCCAGGGCACAATCTTAGTAAAATTCTATGCCCACTCTTAGCCAGGAAGTCAGATTAGATGACTCATGCTCCTTGCTTAAGGTCACAGTCATAGACTGAAGTGAGCATGTAGGTCATATTAATACAGAAGATACAGGACAGTGTGGGGGTAAGTATAAATATTGGTGCCCCTTCTTCTGACATTAGCCTCCTGATCTCACACTAGTGTTGCCACTTTGCAAAGTAGTGGCAGATGGTGGCTACGTGCACGCTGGCTTTCCAGTAAAGAGGAAATCAGTGAGGCAGCATCTGCTTTAACACTAATTATTACTTGTTCTCTTTACATCTCTGTCCCAGTCCCGGACTAGAAGGGTCACAACAGCACCTAGGCAACCCCTTCTTCCAAAAAATCTGAGTCCAGCCTGTGTTTCCCAGGGAACAACTCTGCCTCAAGAATTGAATAATAAAAGGCCAGGTCAGAAAGCAAATTCTCCTGATGTTTACGCACTCCCAAGAACCATAGCTTCCACAGTGATCTTTACATAACAAATCAACAATTTATCAGGTCTGTCCGAGACTGAACATTTGCACTCACACGAAGGGGAGAAAAACTGGAAAAAGAGAATAGGTTACAGGATTATCTGGTGATGCCTGCCACAGCTGTATTTTATCAGCATTCATTTTGGATTGTTACTAACAAATATTTAATACAATAGATCTTAGAGGCCACGATGAGGGCACCCTGGCTATAGGCACTATACCATTATATGAAATATCCCTGCTCCAAGCAGCTGGTAGTCTAAGACTAGTCAGAATTGCTGAATCCACAAGTGTGACAAGCAAGTCTTCCCAAATCACCAGCCACATCATCTCATCTGTGTACAAGACACATTTTGGAGAAGCTACATTAGAGAATTTTGGGGGGAATAAAGCTAGCATTACTATTGTGTCTCTGCCCAAGTCATTTTAGCTATCTAAATCATAAAAATCCACGTGCTTCTACACTAGCATCCTACAACTTCAAATTACTCATCAGTAATTGCAGATCTAAAGGTAGCCATCCTGCAGCAAAAAAACTTCAGGACCAGACTTCAAAGAGAAACTGCTGAGCTACAGTTCATCTTCAAGTTTGACACAATCAACTCAGGATTAAACAAAGACTGTGAATGGCTCGCTAACTACGAAAGCAGCTTCTCCTCTCTTGAAATTCACACCTCCAGGCCAGCTACTAGAAGTGGGCCTCATCCGCCCTGATGGGATCCACACAGTCATCTCTAGCCTGATTCTGGCCTGCATATTTATACCTGCCTCTGGAAATTTCCACTACATGCATCTGATGAAGTGGGTCTTTGCCCACAAAAGCTTATGCTCCTACACTTCAGTTAGTCTATAAGGTGCCAAGGACTCCTCACCGCTTTTGCATAATTGGACAATGACATCTGCAGCCTTTAGGGGGCTTCATCATGTTGACTTATCTTGTGCATACTTAGAATCATAGAATACTAGGACTGGAAGGGACCTTGAGAGGTCATCGAGTCCAGTCCCCTGCCCGCATGGCAGGACCAAATACTGTCTAGACCATCCCTGATAGATATTTATCTAACCTACTCTTAAATATCTTCAGAGAGGGGGATTCCACAACCTCCCTGGGCAATTTATTCCAGTGTTTGACTACCCTGACAGTTAGGAACTTTCCTAATGTCCAACCTAAACCTCCCTTGGTGCAGTTTAAGCCCATTGCTTCTATCCCCAGTGACAATGGGGTGCACACTCACTTAGAATTGGCCCTAAGACTTCTAATGTCTTCCTGGGTGTAAATATGCATCAGCTTAGTTCTAGCTATCTAAGGCATATTTATGGCTTCCATTACTACAGCATCTTAAAACTTCAATCCCTTCGGGTGTGTCTATACTACAGGGTTTTGACAAAAGTGGACTTTTGTCGACAAAACTATACCTTCGTATATAATGTTGACAGAACTTAGCAGTTTTGTTGATGGCTGTAACCTCATTCAACGAGGAATAATGCCTTTTGTCAACAGTTCTGTCGACAGAAGGCATTATTTCATCTACAGTGTCCTTTGCGTCTACACTGTCATGTCGACAAAGCGGCTTGCTTTGTCAACAGAACTGGATGTAGTCTAGACGCTCTTTGTCAACAGAAGCTTTGTCAACAGTAGCTTACAACAAAACTTCTGTCTACAAAAGCCTGTAGTGTAGACGTACCCTTAGTGTCCTTATCCCCTAAAGATCACTGGAAAAATCCCCATTTTGCAGACCGGGAACTGAAATAGAAAGAGATTTGCCTAAGACCATACAGGAATTTTGTGAAGGATCAGGGTGTCCTAAATACTAAGCTAGTACCCTAACCACTAGATGACCACTCCTCTCGAATACAGCTAGAAGGAGATGCCTGAGAAGCGGCACATTGCTATTTTACATTATTCAATTCTCTCTCCTCCTTTACTCATCTTTCTGGAGCCTTTGGTCACATTTGTCTGCCTGTACACATTTCTACATGGGATTATGAGTCTCACCACCCAACCAGCCCTGCAGCTTTTTTTGGGTAAGCACATCTTGTCAAAACGGAACTGGGATTATTTTTCTTGCCTTTAAAAGAAAACTGCATGGGCCTGTTCCAATATTGAAATGTCTGCTTTAACATCTACATGTCTAATCAGGCTGGGGCAGAGACTTTGGGGCTGATCTAATAACCCATGCAGTTAATGCAATGACCCATGAATTTTGCTGGGAATTCAGGCCTATGCTGTTGTGCGTCTTCTGACACATCCATAATCCAAATGTTAGTCCCAGTGACACTGTGTGACTAGCACACAGGCACAGAATTGGCTTCCAGAACTAAGCAGAAATTTCTCCCCTCATCTCTTTTGATAGTGGGGTTAGCAAAGCCATTTTATAAATACCTGATAAACAGGGGAGGATCTAAACTTGCTCCGTCATTTACTGATGACCAACAATGCGGAGGGCAGTTTGTGGATTAAAAGTGCATACATTAAAAAAAAAAATCAGAATACTGGGCTGTTATTCTTGGTTTCATCCATGCTGGGTGTTCCACAACCTGGGAAGAAGTTGTGCATTCTTTTGTAATCTAGTACTGTCTTTCAAATGAGTAATAATTATCTGCCTTCTAGGAGTTCTGAAACTGTGTGTGTTACAATTGGTGAAACACTGACATTGAAGGAGGAACATACTGAAAGAACACATAGGTTTAAAAAAAATATTGAAAACTTGTGTATAAAGTAAGTAGAGCTCAACTGATCACAATTTTTGAAAATTCTGAAGTTAAAAATGTAGATAGCAGTCTGCCCACCCCAATTTTTCAACCAAATAAAGACCCAGCCAAAATTATGTTGGTATTTTGAAATGTCACTTTAACAAATCCAAAAATAAAACCCCTGCCATTTTCAGTTACACCCCACAGCCAAAAGAAGGCTCGCTAATATTATATACCTTAAAAACATCTTCAGAAAGTGATTCTCTAATGAGGGCGGCAGCACATAAATCCACCCTGTCCTAGCATAAGGCCTTCTGAGATTGGAGTACTTCAGTGTTCCTCATATACTCAGTTGTTTGTCTGCCTGAAATTAGACACCTGTTTAACTAGATATTTGATTTTTTAAAACCTCGAAGTTTCCCCTAGAGGGCTGTGGGAGATAAGATGAAAGGAGGGCTGAGGTGGAGCTGGAAGTCTTTGGGACTAGTTTATTCATAGCTCCTTTCAAACCTTTTAGAAATATATCAATGTCATTCCCATCAGTGGTAATGACTGATCATCTGGGCTACCAGAGGAGTTGTATCTACAGTGCATATCTTCACTGAAGCCATATGCCTCTGGCTGCATAGTCATTCCACACCTATCACGTGTCATCATTTCTATTCTCAGCCAGATCCGGTCCTTTTCAAGGTTGGTTAGTTAGCTCCTGTCTTTCCAACTCTAGTTTTTCTCTTCCATCATCTGAGTATGAATGCTGGCAGGTCAGATGGGCTAGCTGCCCAAGTCGCCAACTGTGCCAGTCACCTACAATGCTCTTTTCAAGTGATACAACCACATGCCTCTCAACCCACATTGGGAGACCCACTTTCTGCTGCAGCATTGACATACCCTCTTTCTGGGTATCCCTGTGAGTGTCTCAAGAATGCCACCTCTTCTGAGCCCACGCACAATATTCATCAACAGTTTATTTGCCTCAATATCTAGATGTGAACTCAGTGCTTCAGAATGGGTTTGCCTGGTCAGCAGAACCTTTAAATATTTATGGAAGCTAAGCAGGATCCAAAACAAACAAGCTGCTGAACATACATTCAGCTGAGAAACAAAAGAAATATTTACTGTGTTCATCATAGATGCATCTCCGTACTCTGCAGCTGGCATTGTTTTACGCAATGCAACCACCTTTTTTACTTTGTTGCTTATGGCAATGCTAGAACACTGGGATTAGTATGCCATGGACATATAAATTGGGGAACAGCTTTAAATAAAGAATTAGCATAGATCATGTTAGCTCTCAGAATGTTCTATTCTATTAACAGCTCTATCTATATTTCACATTTACATAGTCCCCTTTACTATAATGCCAGAACCTTTTGTAGGTTTTAATATATTTATTCTCACCACCTCCTATAAAATAGGGATGTGTTATTCTTCCTATTTTTCAGATGGCAAAGGAAGATAGGGACAGGCTAAGAGACTCAACCAAGGTCACACAGGAAGTTCATAGATTTGACCACAGCTCTCCCAGTTCCTAGGCTAGCGGCCAAACTAGACAACCCAGCCTCCATACTAGGCATTCTAAGTTTGGAGGCTGGATGTGCATGAGCAAGCTAATGTCGGTAAAGCACATGGCATCACTCTTGCACATTTTTGGAGGCTGCTCTATGTGCAGGGACACCATAGTGTTTCAGGATGCCACCTAATTGTTGTGGTTTGCACTGTGCACAACAGTGGCAGCCAAAAGGCATGGAAAGGAGGGGCAATGGCCTTGATGTGGCATTTCACCTCCTAATTGATGGTGAACACTACCAAATTGAAGACAGCAAGATTCCATCCCCGAAGTGGGCTATTCATACAACAAAGATCCCTCCTCTAGCCCCAGAAAGTAGCCCATCCTGAGATGGCGAATCAGAGCAGCTCTCCCATACTATCACCTATAGGAAGCAAAATTGCTAGGCTGCCAAGCTGAAGCAGGGGACATTCAGGGTGTGTCTAAACTGTACCCTAAACTCAACGTAAGATATGCAATTTGTGCTACACAAATTGCATCTCTTATTTAAATATTTTTACCTCACCTTTCTATTTAAAAATATTCAAAGCGGCTTAAATATTCTTATGTCTAATCTATTTCAAAATAGTTTATTTTGAAATTTGGCACATCTACAAAGCACCAAATTTTTAAATAATGTGCTATTTGAAGCCCTTGTGCAAAAAGGGCTACCAGGATGGTAAAATAGCACACCCGTTATTTTGAGAAGTATTTCGAAATAATGGGAGGCTTGTATAGATGCAGGGTAGCTATTTCAGGATATCTCCGGTATCCCAAAATAGCCACACAGTATAGAGGTACCCTTAGATGAGACATCTACCTTGTTGTCCAATGAAAGATTTTCCGTTACAGGCTATGTCTACACTTTTTTTTTTTTTGGAAGAATAAAGAGGCAGAAGAAGTTACGCAATTTTATGGTTCACAATTTGGGTAGCTTTTTCCAGAAGATGCTTTCCCGACATTTGGCCTGTCTACACTGGGCCCAATGTCGGGAAAAAAACCCCTTTTGAAACAACCCTTCTTCCTTGTTAAACAAGGTTTACAGGGATGCCAAGTGCATCTGCTCTTCCAAACAAAATTCTGAAGAGCAGACGCATTCCCTGGACACAACAAAATTTTTCTGGGGTATCTCCAGTATTCCAGAAAAAACTCTGTAGTGAAGCCATAGCCACAGTCTGGGGTCTGTATGAAAGTGGGAGTGGCAGAAACAGAATGAATGAATTGGAAACAAAAGATAGGTAATATGTGAGAAAATTGGAAAGAGAGTAGAGGGATCCAGGAAAGGTGAAAGGGAGCAAACCACAGTGAGAGTCCCAAAAGGGAAGAGAATCATTGCTAAAGGAAAAGACAGACCCAATTAAAAAAAAAGAAATAGGCAAGACAATAGTAGGCAAAGAGACATCGAACACAAATGAGGAAAAGAAAATAAGCAATTGTAGCTGAGGTTAAAGATAGTGAAACTGGATGACAAAAGAAATAAAGGAATGGAAGATGATGTCAACGAGAAAAAAGCTATAATACACACACTCAGGGATGACGCTGAGGTAGCAGAATACGTTGTTTTATTCATAATTATCTGCTAACCTGTTTTAATATTTATTTAGAAAGTTCAATAGATTTACAAATCCCTGCCATGTAAAACTCAGAGACAAATCACCGCTACCAAAGTGAGATTTTTGTTTAGAGAAGCACACAGGAATAATAATCCTCACGTCTCTCCATTTAACGTGCCTTTACCATGTTACAGAGTGAGAACCTACACTGCCCCAGATGTGCTGTTTCTAGTGATTTCATGTCATATAGTGAAATTAAGGGCAGTTCTAAGAGGTGTCCTAGATATTTTAAAAATATTCCCCACCCCCTTTTTGATGCAAGAGATAAAGGAATGGGGGCACCAAAAAGACAGATTTTTTTTTACCTCATCAATTGCCCAAGGTTTTCAATAGTACATGTAGCAACTCCATTTCTGGGTGTGCAGGTTGTGATGCCCTGAAGGGCTCAGATTGTCAAGAAGCACTGAACACCCATTGTAATATTTTGGGGTTCACACCCAGGCCAGTAAGGCGGTGGGTGCATCACTACCTGCCCTGCAAGGCTGCATGCCCAACATGCTATGCTGCTGTGGCTTGGAGCTAAGACACCATCAGCCAGCCCTTGTAAGTAGTCCTGCCACACCCTGGCTTTTACCACCTGATTACTTTTTTCAGAATGGCTTCAACATCCCAGGGTAACCAGCTAGGAAGGACACAAAGGAGGGGCACTGGCCACATGACCACCCCTATACACTACTCCCCCCAGCACCACCTGAGGGCCAGGACAATGCCCCCTTAGTCCCAGGCCCTGCCCCACCTCTTCCCCCAAGCAATGTGGCCTGATGCTGGCAGTTGAGATTGAGCCCCTTGCACTCACCAGCAGAAGTGGGGCGGGGGAGGGGGGGAGGATGAGGGGGAAGAGAGTAAAATAAGCGGGGGAAGGGACTGAAATAAGCGGGACTCTGATCCCCCAGTTGCTGGATGCTGTGTTCCGCTTCCCACCAATGCCAGCAGCTGAGGAAGCAGAGATCTGCTTCCTCCTGCCACTGACAATGAGTGTGTGTGTGTGTGTGTATGTGTATGTGGGGGGGTCTGACCCATTACAGGTACCAGCCCCTCACTAGTCCCCTGGACTACACAGAGTCTCTGGCCCCTTGCTCCTCCCCCTACATCCTCTCCCCCTCCACACAAATACACATTGCTAGTGCCAACATCTTTTTAGTCCCAAACTTCCTCAAAACCATGTCCCTCTGCAGGGTCCAGCTCTTTCCTGGAGCAGTCAGAGAAGTTTAATTAATGCGTTGCTCCTTTAAAAAAAAAAAAAGAGCCAATATACTGCAGCTCATTAATCAGACTTGTGCTTGACAGACTCATTTCAGTTACAGCACTGAATTGGTTTGTAGTAAAAGTAAAACAATGTTATTAAACAAAAGAAGTCATAGGTTTAAGAGATACCAAGGATCAGGAATAAAGATGAAAGGTTTATGAGTAAAATACACTTGTAAAACAAACTTGATTTCAGAAAGTTATAACTGTTGTCTAAGCAGGTTTCTTAACCTAAGATAGATACTAGGGAAGAAGAAAGATATCAAAATTTAGGTGAGTTTGATTATTTTGTTTACCTTTTAGGGAAATTAATTTCCAATGTAGGGCCTATTCAAGCATGTGGAACACCATTTCTTTGTTTGGAGCAGGCATGGCTTTCCAAATACATTTTTAGAACATAATTCTAGCTCATATTTATAGCCCTATGTACACAGCCAGTACATAAACAATGGTTTTGGGGAACAGCATGTTATCAGTTATTATAGGATACCCTACATGACACTTTTCAGATATACATTATGACAAATGTATGTTAGATGTAGTGACAAGGTTAAGCATGACAAGAGCTGGTTATACAGATTAGTGAGCCACCAATTGGTCTGTGCCAGCCTCTGGAAAAAAAATCAGGTCCCTTTAAGGTGTCAAGTTGGCCACTGAAAATTGACACCCCATAACCCACTAGCCACTTCTCAGAGCAAGACCCATTGCAGCGATGGTGCCTGAGTTGCCTTCTCTGATTTGGTTGTTAGATATTATTAAAGATTATCTCTTTCTGCTGTCAAATGTTGGCAGAGTATTAGGAATGTTTGATGTTTAATTATGTTTGTAAAGATGTAAATAAACCCAGAGGCTTGGGAAACAGGCTCATGGTTTAATAAATTCTGACACAGGTAAAACAATAAACACATCAGTGGGTTGAACTAAATGGAAGAACAATATTTAAAGCATTCTTACATAATAGTTTCTCTTCCTTCCCTCTTCCCCTCCCCCATTTCATCTGCAACTGGATTCAGAAATCAGCTTGGGCAGGACACTGGAATAGTTGGAGCAGATCATGTGATCCCCCCCCCCAATAGAAAAGCTAACTAAATTGTAAAAAGGGGGAAATACCCCCCCCCCATTCACATCCCACATCACTAACTAGTTGCCAAACTTGTAGTAAACATGAAAAACCATTTACCTTCTGTCTCCCTAGTAGTCAAAATCCCATGACTTTTACTGCCTAATTTCAAACAAAGGAGGGGGAGAAAGCACAATCTCCATATAGAAATATCTCCCTGTATATGTGTGTGAACGAACACACACACACACACACACACACACACACACGGCTTGCATTTGCTAGCCCAGCTATGAAACATTGTAGCTGTGCTCCCAGACCACCCCGCCCTCCCTAAAAAATAGAAATTCCAATTTTTATTCTAAAAGAGATTAGATTTGCATTTAAGAGTTGTGGTTGGCTAAGAGTTATGCAGCTCCACATAGCCACAAGTAGTTATATACTTTCTGCCCCTCTCTTTTCTGATATGGCAAGCTTCTGCACAAAGACAGAAAATGGTCTCTACATTACAGTGCCAAGCGTCTGAGAAAGTGGCATTGGAGCAGCTCAATCCATCCATTGCTTGATCTCCTGGCTGCTCTTCACCCTTTTCATCTGCATTAGACATGGATATAATACAGGTATGTTGCGATCTGTGGCTAATGATCCCCTTGCAGTGACTGACACAAGTACACGGATCTCACTCAATGTTAATTCTATCAGTAGTCTAGGACAACATTCAATGTGTAATTTTGTTGACTTGCCCGCAAAGTCCTATAGGAGCAGATGGACAGGTCCTTTAATGTCTAACTTTCATCCTCTGGGAACGGTTTCCGTGGTGGGTAATGACTATACAAATTTCCTCTATTTGGTCACCTCTCCTGTTCCAACATGAAGACATTTAAGACCACCGTGGGAATCTTTGCGCTGCATATAGTGTTCAATATGTGGGGGACAATCAAATCCATGACACATAATACTCTTTCCCAAGCCCATTCCTACTCTTAGGACATGTATACATGAGAAAATTCTCTCAAACTAAATTTGACTTAAGTCCAGACATTATAAAATTGAAAGACTGTATCCCCACTACGGGAAAGCCTCAAAATTAATTCAAGGCAGGCACCGTTAATATAGATGCACTACCTCAATTTAGAACCTTAGGAAGCACTAGGGAGTAATAGTTCAAAATAACTGTTCCCCAGAGTAATTCGAAATAGTGGTACTGGAGCATCCAAACTAACACTATTTTGAAATTAGCGTTATTCCTCAAAGGAAGCAGGAGTACAGATTTCAAAATAAGTGACCTGTTATTTTGAAACAATGGGCTTGGAAGTGGGGTGGCTCTGCTTATCAGTATTTGACCTAAGGGGGCTTATTTCAAAATAATGCCCTAGTGTAGACCAGGGCTTAGTGTATCACACTTTGAGAAAAGGATGGGAGGCAAATAGGTTATGATACAATTGGTGAGGCCTGGGCAGTACTTTCAGTTGGGGTAACTGGCTTTTGCCAACTCAGTTTGAAGTCAGGTGGTCCTTTCGAAGCCACTGCCACTCTTGGCTACTTTAAATTTTCTACATGTAGTGCCTTATTTAAAAAAAAAAAAATCTATGGTTAGCCCACGGGCTGTTACAGTGATCTGTACACCATTGTATCCTCCAGGCTAGATTACTGCCATGCACTGTACATGGGAATACCTTTGAAAGGGACTCAGAGAAGCTTCAGCTATCAAAGAATGCAGCAGTTCAGGATTGTTCCACTTCAGATATTTTGTATGCATTGTCCTCTTTTCTTGTTTATTTCTGAGTTGCAACCAAGATGTTTACCACAATCTATAAAATTCTCTATGGTCCAAATACGTAAGGTCACTTCTCTCCATGTGCTGTTCTGAGGTACTCTTATGTGTTGTGCTTTTGTGGAGATGCGCTTTTGTAGAGATTTCATGGATCTCCATTGTTGAAACTCATATTGACAGGCTTGTGCTTTTTCGCATTAAACATTCTGTTAAGGCCCACAGGTGCCAATGGAATGAACATTTTTACACATGTAAAATCCTTCCAGAAATCTCACAAGACAGCCTCAGATTGTCAGTTTTCCTGGCTTTTGCCAAGACAAATGCCGCAAGAATTTCTTTTAGGAACTTGAGTTCAAGGTGAAGACAGAAATAAGCTTATCAGTGGGCTGATCTGCTTGGATTTCTTTCTTAAAGTTACAGAACTTTATACAATCTCAGTTTATGTTGAATCATGGTAAAAAAAATCAGGCTGGCTCATATAGGAGCACAACTTGTTCATCTAACTCATAATTCTTCCTTCATCTTGACATAAGCATCTCAAAAGTTCCTATTATCTGAACACAGGGCACCAAGAAAGATGCTTCGTCTGTACAATGGAAAAGAGTGTCTTAAAGTCTGAGGTAACACAGTAATCTATTTTTCTCTTACCATAATTTGCTAAACCACAGAATGTCAATATTGTCTAGCAGCATTACCAACGCTCCTAGATGACATTTAGGGGCAAATTAGAGATAAACAGCACAGAACAAATAGCCAGGACTGGTAGCTGTAAACAAGCTGTGGTACTGCAGGAAACTTGGCTGCACATACGGTTAGTGGACATCTGCCTATCTAAAATCATTCTGGATCTTGAATCTTGCTGGACCAGAAAGTGCCAGAAGGAGGTTCAACCTGTATATTCTCAGTCTAACTTAACAGCTTGCCAAACACTACATCAAGCATGTCACCTTACTATTGCATCTGGGGGATGGTTCCATTGCAACAGATATCAGCGAAACCAAAAAACCCAACCACACCGCCACTACCTCCTCCATAGGATCAACCCATACATTCTTTATCTGAATGCAATTATTGCTTCCATGGTAAGCCTTTGGTTGAAGAGAGCTACTCATAACAGAGAATCCTCTACTTATCTCAGTAATGCCCAAGTATTTTGACCACATATGCTAGTACAGGACAATAGGGGTGAGAGAGGGCTTAAATAAATGTAAGAAATCTCAACTAATCCTTTTCTGAATCTAACAGTGTGAGCGAGCGAAATGGCTTACATTATGGGAATGGTATCTGTTGAACTGCATTGAATGTTGGTAGACAATAGGCATAATGTTTGTCTGTTAAGTTCTATCTTTAGGGTCTTGTCACTAATATTAATGCATATATTAACATTCCACCTTTAATAATAGATTATCCATTAGGGAAATTGTGCACTGTATATTAGAGTAAAAATCTTCTGTTGTTTTAAGCTATAACTAATGACCCGTAAATATTAATAGGATGTTGTCGAGCACTAAAATGCTCAGTTTCCTGGGTACGAACCTGATACTAGCTTTGAACATTAATTGAACAACCCCTTACCCCCCCTCGAGAATTCCTATAAGACGCTTCCAAATAACATGTACCAATCCACAAACAGAACATTTAGCCTGAAGATAGGAAATGGAAGTTACAACTGAACAGTTAGGTTCCTAAATGCCTGCTGGCCCTTGTCCTGCAAAATATTGCATGCAGGAAGATGAGTATCTACACAGATCTCCAAGGACTACACACCTATATATAGCAGTAGTTACTCATACTAAGGAAAACAGTTTTCAGAACTCATGAATGTAAGAGTGACAATACATCGTACATCTCATTCATATCCAAAAAAACCTATTAGTGGATTTTCATCCCACCTCTTCTTCTTCCCCTCCCTTTTATATTATTTAAACTGGAGTCACATACAATAGATTAAACGCCAACCTATGGCCTCATTTAGATCCAAGGAACTCCATCAATGGCAAATGGCTGTACACAAGGAAAACGGAGGGTAAAATGTCAAAGATGTGCCTCCAGCTTACTGTTTTATAATTAACCCCATTAATGTTTTAGTTAACTATGCTGGCAACCCCAGGGCTATGCTTGTATTCTTAATAGAAGGAAAAAGTCTGCTGTGTTACGTGCTAAAATTCTATTTGAGGGCAAATTAATGCAAAATAAAAATATTAATAATAGCAGTGCTTGACCTCCATAATCAGAGAGACAAGAAAGCATCAGATTCAAGAACTTAATCTAGACTGACCAATCTTCTTAGAAGTGGTATTTATATGCACCCTAGCTCAGTCCTCTTGGGAAAAAAAATCATATTGCTAAACTATGCACAGTGGCTGTTTACATGCAATGCTGATTCCCCACCCCACCCCAAGCACAGAAGCACAACTTATTTCTCACAAGTTGGACTTCAAAAGCATTACAGAGGTGAAACAGTGCAACTTCTAAAGGCCAGATCTTTAGCTATGCCAAGCAGCGTTTCTGGTACAGCTGACACTACCACTTTTGAATTCCTTCCAAAATCAGAAGCTGACAGTTACTGGTAGTGCCCATGGCATCAGAGAACCCACCCCCCTATGGCTGCCCTAAACTATGCCCAGGTACAGTGGCCCCAGTATGGGAATTTCATCAGCTGATGACTGAGTGTGGCAGAGCTCTGGCTATTCCCCTTTATTCCTGACACACCTCTACTGTCTACCCCAGGGCCAGGTAAAGCACACCATCAGTCATTGGCAGTGAAAATTTATGACTGGCTGTGGGAGGCCTAGAACTGGGAAAAATCCCTATATGGAAGATAAAACCATCTTTAAGCCTACCCTATCCTGACAGAGTACCATAAATTAGTTTTATTAGGGGCCAGAATTTTAATATTTGCTATTCAGTTATTAGCAAATAATTCAACTTTTCATACATTGTTTCCCACTCCCCTGCGCAGTTCCTTTTCTCAGTAAATAACTGCTGACAGAAGGGATAGAATGTGTGCTGCCTTCCTTTAAAATGAAAATTAATGCAGCCTCATTGATTCCCTAGGAGTGGTAAATTCTAAGCATTGACGATCCAGCAACCTGTGCATCTCTGAAACCAAAAATAACATGCAGGTGGTGAATCAGAGCTCCATTAGCTAGGGAGCAGGAAATCGCCAAACCCAGACAATAGCAATTGTATTCCTGCTCTCCCCAGAGTGGCTCTCTGAAATAGCTATATTAAAATTCAGCATTCATCAAGTAAGTTCAGTAAAAGCTAGAGTCAATTGCTTTATCAAACATTGATATTGCCAAGCTGATGTACCACACAACTAGGCTCAGTCCTCAAATAATTATTTAGGCAGAACTCCTGTTGATAATCATGAGAGTTTTTCTTGGGGGGGGGGGGGGGAAGATGTAGGGTACACTGATGCTGCAGCTGAGAGGTGAGATTCCCAGTGTAGAGAAACACATTCACATGTTCAGCTAACATACTCAGTAGTACTGCTAATGTTGCAGCATAGGCAGCTGCTTAGCTCAGATCCAGGGATTCAGGTGGCTAGCTCAAACTGCACTACATGCTGCAGTATAGACATCCCCTGAAAGTTGAGTTGTACTGCGAGCATACAGTCTGTGGTCCGCCTATCCACCCCCCAAATTTATCCCATGACCACTGAGTCCAGATCCATGAAAACAAGGCGGCCCTCTCAGGCAATTCACACTTCCCTTAATCTTTGGGTTTAGTCCACACATCTCTTCTTCCTTACAAGCCACTACATGCACTAGAGATGTACAGCTGTCTCTGAGATGTCAACCAAATCCTGTAGCAATAAAGCATAAGCCCGCTTTAGAAGACTGTTAGAGAGGGATTTGCACGATGTGCTCGACATTGGCCTCTATTCCCAATTAAGCCAATGGGATTTTTGGCCCTGAATTCAACAGGAGCAGTTAGGCCAGTACTGAATCCTTCTGGGTCAGGGAAAACAATCTCACTTTCAATGTACTTGCAGTTGCCCAGAATGCCTCTGACCATCTAAATAGCGCACTGGTAGCTCATTATCCTGCCATCACTTATTGCTACTGCACTGATGCTTTAACTTTGATTAAACAGAAGTTCTGGAGTGACATGTGTTTATATTGTATCTCTCCACTATGAAAAATAGTGCCAAGTGGACAGAGAAATTCAAACAGTATGGGAACGGTTATAAACATTTTTCATCTACTATTTTGTAATTGTTTTCCTCAACAAAAATCTATTTATAAACAATTTAGTGCATCTTAGTGGAAAGTGTATGGAAAATGGTGAATGAATCACCCTGCTGCTGAAAGAATGGGCAGGCTCATGAAGGAAGTATGGATAATTGAAAGCTATTACTGCTCCCCCCTCTGCCTGCCAACCTTCTCTTCCCCTCTTATCCCATAACTCCACTCCTTCCCACTCTCATATTCTTAAGAAACTGAGGGTCAGACTCTCAGTTGGTGAAAGTCTATATAGTTCATGGACTTTAACAAAGCTATTCTGATTTAAAACCAGCTGAGGGTCTGCCCCTGCAATCAGAACTTACCAACAACCCCCAATTCAGATGTCAAAAACTAGACATTTAACATCTAATTTAAATTCTGCCAAGCTACTTCCAAGAAGTGGCACCTAGTCCACAGGGAAAGTAGTGGTTAATTGCTGTGAAACTTGAAAGTGAAGCCACTTCATTCTCCACAGGTCAGCCCCTGCCCTCCAAATGTGCTTGGGCAATTATAACGTTAGATGGTAGTAAATAGATCTAAAATGGGAGGTGGCATAAGGCTCAGCATGTGAGAACTCAGGAAAAGGGGACAGGCGACGGCAGGTGGTTGCTGGCAGAAGAAGCTGGACAGGATTTATCAGCCATTTCCTTCTTTTTGTAAGACTTGGCTTAGAAACTAATCCCATCTATTATTTTCTAATGACTCTCCTGCTGTCATCTCACTGCCAAGATTTTGTCTAGCAAATGAAAGCCAACTCTTCATTCAGACTGGCACTGAAGAATGCTGGGAATTCTTGAGGGGAATGTTTCCCCAACTAACATTCTGGTTAATACAATTGACTCACCATTGAGTTTTGTTTTTGCTTTTATATGCTGCAGGGGAGCTGCTCAGCTCTTCCATGTTGTTGCATTCTCTGTGCAATATTTGCTTAGCCCAGCCTTGCAAAAAATGTAATCTACTAGCCCTGATACCAAATCTATTCACTCTGCCCTTCACCATGCTCTCTTATGAAACAAACCAACTATTTTAGTTGCTCAAGACAATAAGTGTTTGCAAGACTGATCTAAACCTACAAAAACTTCAGGACTGAAGTGTTTTAAGAGGCCTCCTAAAAATCTACCTGCTTTGGTAGATTACAGATTCCATTGGCATTTTTAGGAAACCCCATCAATCTCTTCAGACAGGATGTGGGGTTCCAAGACAAGGTGACTACTGTTCCGAAGTAAACTGTAAGTAAGTAAAGCAGGCAATGGGAGCTCAGCATGGTTGTGTGCTATGCATGTGATGTTGGGCTTTAAGAATGTGATCTATTATCACATCAACTGCATTTTAAAAAGTCATTTAACATCAAGTGTTTCTACAAATGATACTTCAAAAACAATAGGTAATAAAAGCCATATAGATGGGAAGGGAAGGACTAACAAAAAGCTGGCCAGCTGTAATCTTCTGCCACTTAATTACAAGAATCTGCATATGAGAGCAATCAGAAAATGAATCAATGAGTAGACAGGGTTTTTATGATTTTTTGCTTTGGGGATTTGAAGGTAATAGCAAAGCCTTTTCAAACTATGCACAGGAATGTTATTTCAGAGCTGAATGTTCTCAGCTGAGAATTCTGAGACATGTTGGTACTGATTTTTAGAGAGGTAGCAGTAAAAAAAAAATGCAGACCTCTAATTTCTGAACATTCTGCAACATACTCTTCCATGTCAGTCTCCTATGTGCAGAACAATGTACTTGCTGCAGTCATACTTGAAAAGAAAACTGAAAAAAATAGCCTACCTTCTTTGTGAGTCTATTCTCATCTCAATTAAATTGCTTTAAGACACAGATTTATTTCAATTGAGGATATATGCAGCAGCAGGTAAATACACCCATTTCATAAATTGGAATGCTAAAGTACACAGTGGTTTAATTGTTCAAGATAGGAGCCATTGGCACTGATGCAGAACTTCTGGCTTCCGCTTTCAGTTATCATAGGGTGCTACATAAATGGTTTCTAAAGAGCAATGACACCCTTTGATAAAAGGTGTGCTATATAAGTGCAAACTATTAATGTATCATTTATCATTATTATGGGGGTTATGCTCTCTGGAGTATGTCAAAAGATAGTCATTACCAAAATTGTTATATTAAAACTTGTGAAAATATTGAAATCCATTTAAGCATAATTCAATTCTGTTTTGAATAGGAGTTGTTCTGTATCCAGGTCCCCCGTCTACAAAACCAAATCATTTACCAGGAAAGTGTGTGAATATTTCTAATAGCTAGCTTTAGTTTAAAAAGCACAAAGAGGAAATAGTAACAAGGAAAGCAGGCAGATCTTCCAGTATAAGGTCAGTTGAGAACCAATAATAGAAAATGGCATTCCCAGTAGACTGTAGGAATACCAAATGTTCCTCTATTTCTTAATTGCAAGCTTTTGCTCTATTTTCTGGCTCCACAAAAAAAAAAAAAAGCTGATCTGAGTATGTAGAAATTGCCCAATTATAGCTGTCTAATTGCTTTTAGAGTAAGTTTTGATATGTTTAATGACAGTGGTATTTGCCATTTTTGTAGTTCTGTTAACCTTTGATGGAATGTGCATTTACTTCCATCAATACAGATTGAGCCACAAAAAGCTTATTACATGCCTAAATTCTCAAGGAAATGGTATCTTTAGATGGGCAACAGTATTTATTGAGAGTGCTTTCAGATTGTAAAACAAGTTATATCAAAACTCATTGCATTTATTCTGAAAGTCTTGCCACATAAGGCAACATAATTGTATGAATGTGGAATTTTCCCTTTTTTCATTTTTCAGCTGGGATTTTAAGACATTATTGATGCACTGTTTTATTAACCATAATGAATAGCCGCAGTTGGTAAGATGTGCAATACGGTGCAATAAACCTGCTTAACAACTCACTCCTGAACTGCAAGTTGTTATAAATGTTGTAAATTTTTTTACACACTAATCCAGAGACCCAAGTCTTTTCCATAAACAAGGGATGTGCAGAGTTCAGACACATAAATCTGCCAGAGCCAGGGTCATTGGGCCCATTGGCTGTGAGTGGATGGCCATTAGTCCTCAATAAGATTAGTATTTGTCCCATTTGGCACAGCCTCAAGTCAGTACAAGGATGACAAAGAGAAAGATGGTCAGTTTCTTTATTTTTCATCATTATTTAGATGTTATACTGATGAGGGTAAGAGTGAATTGTGCTGACATTTATAAAGGACATGGTATAGCTGCTGAAAGGAAGGCACATTTCTTAGCCACCGATCTGCCACTGCTCTTCCTATGCTTCTTGATACCACATAACCACAATAAATGAGCATATCAGTTTGCCACATTTATTGACTAATCACTTTTGCATCATTCGCTCAGCTCTGACTGCTGAGTGAACATAATTACCAGTCCTGGATCTGTTGCTTAGGAGCTTGAAACTACATTTTAAGCTTCCTGTAGCTTCAGATTAAGGTTACCAATGGAATAAGTAACTTTCCACTGGTAAAGTGTTCCAGCATGCCAACATTTTACCCCCATAAGATTGCATTGCAATGTCACAACATTAGGATATTATAAATGGATACTTTACAAGACCTTGAGACACCCACTCTGATAATAAATCAAAACTCAAAGATACTTGCTTCAGCGTTGCAATTGATTCAGGAACTTTGTAATTTGTTCACAAAATGTAAAAGTAGTGACACTTGACCAATACTTCATTTGGTATGCATCGTAAATAGTTCTCTCAACTTTGTTGCACAAGATGGAAGAATTACTCAAAAGGGAAAAATAAAATTCCCAGTAGAAGGGGAAAAAATATTCTATTACTCATGACAAGACACTCAGCCTACCATGATTTTATAGGGTTCCTTTTCTTTCCTGAGAAGCTGCATTCCTAAACTGAGATGTGCTTCTGCTCAGGTTCCATCAACTAAATAATCACATGAATGATATAGTACTAGATAGGACTGGGAAACTTTTTCCCCCAAAAAGATTCAGACCAACTGAAACATTTCACAATTTTGCCAAATTGCTTTGGTCAAAAATAAAATAAAATAAAATCAACCAACCTCTTTAACTCACAAAAACATTTAAAATTTTTCTTTCTACTCAAGATAGTTTACACTAGAAATTTCCTTCATTTTTAACATGTTAATCAGATCTCAAAATCAGGTTTCACACTGAATTAAAAATGATTGCTTGGGCCACTTTAAACAACCAACCAACTTTGGTTTGCACAAAAATGTAAACAAAAATTAACCCAAAACATTTTTCTTTAGTTTCTCAAACGGGCCAGAAAACTTCAAAATGGCCAGTTATTCATCTAACTCTGTAAAACTAACCCACCTTCCCCAATCCCTGTATGGGCAGGTAAGACTATTTTAAGCTTTTCCAAGCAGGCTTTCTATTTCTTCACTGTAATACAGGCAATTGCCTCAAGTATCCACTTGTAGGCAAAGTTCCAGCTACAGCACTCTGCCTATTCTTCCCTCTTCAAGGTCTCTCAAGACTTCTAAGCTCACAGAAAATTCACATCTACAATCTCCTCCAGAGATGCCATCTATTTACTCCTCTGATAGCACACTGGCTCACCAAACCTCAATCCCAGTTCAGCCTCTTCCTTCCAGTAGTCCAAAACCCTAGAAAGTCTTTGAGAGAAAAATACAAACACACCTGGCTTTCATCCTACTTTCAGGTAGGCACATGTCCCCAGATTAGAGTTGGTCATCCTCCTAGAACCTCTGTAGACTTTTCCTGCTTGGTGGACTTTCCTCATTCTCTCTTACTTTGTGTGCTTTTTGCCAGTAGGCCCTTCTTGCTCTTGAAATAAACTGGGCTTTTGCCTTCAGTGCAACTTCCTGCTCTTTTTTCCTGGGGAAGCAGCTGATTCCTTTCAGGTAGGGCTAATTGTGTAATCAGAGTTGGCTTGGCCCCAGGCTCTCCAGCCCAGGGGGCAAGCCATGCTGTTACTGCCGGGCTCAGTTAATCTGAGGAAAATCAGTTCATTGCAAGGGCGAACAGACAATATACACTTCAAATTAACAACAGTGCCTGAGAGGTAAATGAGTATTTTGGACACCTGCTTGTTACCAAGACAGGCGTGCCTACATGTTAGGCATTATACATACACTTATTGAGAGACAATCTCTGCCTCAAAGCACTTCCAGACAAAACAGAAAAAGGGTATGTAGCCAAAGGGTGGGGCGGGGGGGAAGAGAGTGAATTACCTAAGGTCACCCAGAACCTGAGCCAGGAATAGAACACACATCCCCTCACTGCCCACCCTTATTTACTCAGCAACAGTGCATATTAATTGTCACCTTAACTTCAGTTACTGCCCTCCCTCTCTTGATGGAGAGGCTTTTCTGGCATTCTGCTTACTTTTGCCCACTTAGTCTTTCACTACAGAACTTTCCTCTTGCAAGAGGAGAGGAAGTGAAGGTTCCTGTCCCATAAACCTGTATCTTTAGGCACATGGGTTATTCTATTACAGTCAATGGTATTACTCCCATGCTTAAAGTTAAGTGGAAGCAGTGTTTGCAGGATCTCGGGCTTTGTTTGGTGCACAGCGATATCAAAGGTTTTGAATACAAAACAAAACTGGTAAAAGTCCTTTGCCTCAGGTTTTGTGAGCATGTAAAATCCATTTCCTTTTCACAGGTGCAACTGTACAGTTATTCAACAGTATGGAACAAACGCTACAGGGAACACACAGCTTGTTGTTGACAACTCAACTTGTATTCAAGTGCACAGCAAGTGACATATACAACTGTTACTGTTGTTAATAGGAGTTATGAATGTTATTCTTCATTAACCACAAAAATAGTCTGTTCAACATCATCCATAGATTAAGGTAGCAGGTCTGGGAAGTGATTGTTTTCCAATAAAAACAGAATAAAATAATTCGCTTTTACAGCTAGCAAAGGATATATTTAAAAGAGAAACACAGACATAAATTACCCTGTCTGTTAAAAATTAGAAATAGTCCTTTTATTGTTTGTATACCTCCACATATAGACCTGATAAAAGATTGGGAAACATTCCTAAAATGACATTCCAATTTGGTGCCAGACATGTACTTAAATTATTTTAATGCTGGGCATTTGGCTATTCTTCTGCAGTCCCCGAGTCCCCTTGAAATAAAAATGGAACATAATGACATACATGACACAAGGCAGCATAGAAAGTATGTTTTACTACTCTATCACTCATGGCACTAAAGTCAGAGGCATGAGAAAGGTGGTATATGGCCATAGCTTTGCATGTAACCCATGCCCTGACTTTGTGTGACTATTCTGAATGATAAAGGAAAATATGTGGCCTTTGAATTGGTTGATCTGTCATTTGAAAGAAAAACTTTTATGATGTGATATTGATCCAGAGTTTAAGTTAAAAGGACATAATTTTACCATAGGAGCAGATGTACTTCCCCTGGTTAAAATAAAGAGATCATAAAATAAACACAACTCTGTGAGGAGACAGAGTTTCAGCTCTCTTTTTTCAACATTTACTGTTCCATACTCAGGTGCACCCATTTATTCCAATTAACCCTATCCCAAAGCAGGGAGGGGGCATTACCATGACATCTGTAAACTATTATTATTAATCTGCACATTTATTATTGCATTTATTCTCTTGTCTGTTTAGATGGTGAACTTTTTGGGGAAGCAGCTGTCTCCTACTCTGTGAGCACAATGAAGTCCAGATCTCAGTTGGGACTAGACATGACCACAATACAAAATAAATAAAAGTAATAAGGTGTTAATGGCTGTTCTCAATAACAGACTTGGTTGTAGCTGATGGGTTGACTGCACACCTTTCATTCAGATTAAATTAAGGACCAGTTAAACATCTCTTTGGCCAGTGAGTGGTAAAACAAGAGATGCCACCCTCCAAGGCCTCAGCCACCATGGAAGGCCTGAGTAAAAGCTATAATATATGCTTTGAGGAGTTTCCCTGGGCACTGATTTTACATGCAGGGCCTGAGGCCTGGAGAAAAATATAGGAGAGCAGTGGTAAGAGCGGCCCTGGGAGGATGCTAGAATCAGTTCTTCCATAGTGCTTACTGAAATGGCGGACATGGACTCATGAACAAGGAAACTATCAGCTATTATTTATTCCCGTTGTTGAGACATGGGACTGCGTGTATATTCTTTGTAAATAAAGAGGGTTGCACCAAAGAAATAGCTGACTGGTATAATCAATTTCAGTTTCTAGCAGAAACAAAGCAAGGCCCTGAATACTGGCTAACCACCTGGGCCAAGAGACAACAATAGTAGTGAACTAAAATCAATAAGCAGATAAGGCCTTGTTGTTGCATGAAGAAGAAAGTAAACATGGTGAAATTCAGAGGTGTGGGGAAAGAGGAAGAGTCAAATGTACTGATGCTTTCTTTATACTTTCTAAGATACTTTTGTAATGGAGGGTGGGAGGAGAGTGTCAGATGTGTCCTGTAATGGTTGTACGGTGCTGTGCCTCAATAGAGGGAAATGTTTTTCTACATTTTTTACTAGCCAAATAGAAATAAATGCATTGTAAAACACTTGTATTGAGACTATTTTAGCAACAGAAAATAGTGTATCCTAGCAATAAAATTGTGTACTCTAGTAATAAGGATAAACCAGAGCATTATCCTCAACCATCACCCTCCCCCTCCCCCTCCCCCACACAAACCCAATGTAGGCTGGGATGTACAAATGTGCAATGACATTTGGTAAGCCATTCACTAATGTGCTAGGACTATACACTCTGAAGTTATGTTAACACTCCAGTTCAAAACCCATGGTAGGCCTCTGCAAGCTGACCCAAGATTGTTGGGCTCGAGCTAAGGGGCTGTTTAATTGCTGTGTAGTTATCTGGGCTGGAGCTGGGACCAGGGCTCTAAGGTCCTGTCAGGTGGGCAAATTCCAGAGCTTGAGTTGCAGCTCAAGCCGGAATATCTATATAGCCTGGCAGCTCAACCCCAGTTAACCCAAGTCAGTTGACAGGAGGAAGCTGAGGGTGTCTAACAGCAATGTAGACATACCCCAATTGTCAATCAACATTCACCTCAAGTTCTCAATGTTCCTGTTCTTGTGCAGAACTACACAGCCCAGTTCCCTATTAGGTTCAATCTCTTCTGCCTCCCCTGCCTATTGATTTAAGCACTGGATAAACCCCAAGAAAGTTCTTGCTAAGCGTATTAGAATTGAAAGAAACTATGTGGCACGTGGGGACATACAAAATCTGATTTGTGAGGAACAGGACTTTTAAAAAATACCCCTAGGTAAAGGATACAATAAAAGCTCATTTAGAGCCTGACCCAAAGCTCATTGATGCCTATGGGAGTTTTTCTATTGACACGAATGGTCTTTGAATCAAGATCACATAATTAAGTTTTCACTTCAATTTGTGCTTAAATTTAAGCACATGAGCAGTCCCATTTTTTAAGCATGTGGACAATTCCACTGAAAAGTCAAGTATGTGCTTCAGTACCTTGTAGAACTGGGGAACTAAGGGCTTAGTCTTAAAACTCACTAAGCCTCATGCTTCACTAACATAGTTCAATTGACTTCAAAATAGACTATATTCTGTAGTAGGTTTGCAGGATCAGACCCAAAGGTAGATAAACAAATATTCTTTCAACATCCACCCGAGTACATGAGGCGAATCCATGTTTCCTTGTGGATATGGCTGAGAACATGTGAGGTAGATCATTAAGAATTTTCCTTATGCTGTTTCTAGTTTCTTTTGTTGGTTGGACATACCTGTTTTGAAATGCTTTTTATTTAGTTCGCTCACAGGTGTTCAGAGGTCTTAAAGCTCTAGAGATGTAAAATATGCTGTTGTTGATCTAACCATTAGTTATTTAGTAGTTATGGAAAGAATATAGCTGATTAGATGTCAAAGTTAGTGTAGGACTCCCTGCTATTTCCACCTATTAGGTAACTGGAATTATCTATGGACCACAATAAATAAGATGGTTAGTCAATAAACACCTAAGGATGCTCCAAAAACTCTCTCTTCAGAGCTATTCTAGATGAAATATTGAAATACAGGCTGGCCTGGGAACTCTATTGAATAGCATTTCAGAAAGAAAGGTCTCACTTCAGATTGATTTGATTTAATGTTGAGAACTTGAAAATTCTCTGAGCATGGAGGCATCAGACAAACAGGCAAACAAAATCCCAATGCACTGCAAGGGTGAATAAGTTTAAGCTGGAAGCCCGAGTTTAGTGGGAGAAAATAAATCACAGCCATAATCATCTTTTTCTAAAAGGTCAAAAGGTCAGATGTCAGGAAATTGGACAAATAAATAGAGAGTGCTCCAAATAAAGGGAGATAGGCAAAAACTAAGGCATTTTTCAATAAAAATGATAATGAGTGGGGTCTTATATAAGACTAGGAATAATAAATAGAAAGGTAATCTGACAATAAATTTCTGCATTTACTGAAGAAAGAACTGGCACAAGACTTTTTTTTTTTAAAGAACTCAGAGGAAGCTGTAGATATTGCAGGGGAAGGGGGAATAGAGAAAATGAAGCCCAGGGACTCAGCAAGATATGGGGTTACATAGGTTTTCTTGTGACATCAGTAGTCCATAGGGGCCTCTGTCATCAACGGAATAACAATTTGAATTAGACTTCACACGACTGGCACTGTTTGCTCTCAGAAGATCATCCCCTCCCCCCCCAAATTAAAAACACAGGGGAAATTGAACTCAGTTGGCTATTTGCAGAATTGAGAATTCCTCAGGTGAGCAGGGTGGTGTGATCATAACAGTTCATTGGAAGAAGGCTCTTGGAAGCGTTATTTTTATTACATAGAGCATGTTTGCAATATTTGACAAATAATAAAACAATAAATCATAATTCAGTGTTAATTTAGAAATACTTTTATAAGTGCTATAATTGCCTGTCTTGGATGTTCAACTGCTCCCAGGGACGGGGAGGGGTGGGACTCAATCCCACCATCCTGGGGTCCCCAGACAAGCATCCTAGCTTCTGGGCCACTTCAGAGACCACCTTGGCTAGCTACCTTCTGGTTGTCCCTTATCCTGTCTTCCAAATGCTAGTGCCTACTCCAGCCCAAGGGCAGCCTGTGTTGGCTGTTCAGCTGCTCCTGGGGGGGGGAGGGGAAAGGGTGTAGATTTGAACCCCCATCCCTAAGCCACTCCACAACCCACCCCACTTCCGTACCTTCTGGGCATCCCTTATCCTGCCTTCCTAATGCAGTTGCCAGCTCCAGCCCTGGGGCAGCCTGCAGGGTGGTGGGTTTGAGTCCCACCCCCCTGGAGTAGCTGAACAGCCAACACAGGCTGCTCCAGAGCAGGAGCTGGCTCTGGTACTCAGAAGGCAGGATAAGGGATGCCCAGAAGTTAGGTATGCAGGGTGGGTTCCAGAGCAGCCATGCACTTCTACAATGCCTGTCTGCTAAAGAGCTCAAGCTGTTTCTATTTAATATATTTATTTTTCATGGTTCAGTGTAATTCATATAAAAGATACAATATGATAACAAGCAAAAAAATCCCAATATCATAACAACTAAAGTACTGACACCTGTGAAATCCATTCGTGCCTTGTTCCATTTTGGGAACAATAGGACTTTAAACTTAACTAAAACTATGTTTCTTAATGATTATTTAGGGATACAGAGGGAAAAACCTAAGAATAAACAAATCCACCTTAAGGCTTCAATTCTACAAAGATTTGCAAACTTTACACATTGTGAGTAGAGCTATTGACATGAAGAAAATCAACTATAAAAAGTCTTGGTAAAATCTAGTTTAAATCCTAATATTTACCTATGTCTGGAAAGGTAAACTAGGTAAACTAGCAACATTACATCTGGGAGTTCTCTGAAATATTTGAGAGGGTGTCCAATTTCTTTATCCTAAATTTTTGAGAATACTGTAAAATATATTTCAGGACAGCAAATAGCTTTTTTAATAATTACAACATATATTTGAGGAGAATTCATCCTTCAGTTTTTGCAAATTTCTTTTTTTCTTCCCACCACCATCAACATTACCAAAACTCCACGTTTATTAAATGTGAGCCATAACTATTAATTTTAGAGATTGGACCTCCCTGGTCTGGCACCCTCAAGACCTGACTGGTCCCGGATGAGGTATTTTGCCAGAGCAGGGGAAGGTCATATCTGTGCCCACCCCCACACTCCCAGTATTGGCCAGCCCAGCCCTGGACTGGCTGTCAGCCTCTTAGCCACCCCCTCCAGCCCTCTGGCTAGTCCCCCCCCGCCCCACACCTCACCTTCAAAGCCAGGAAACTTAGCTCCCTGAACACCGGGCTCCTGGCCTTGCCTGCAGTGAGGCTGCCCAGCACATCCAGGAGCCTGGTGTGCCTGCAGCAGGGCTTCAGGACTAAGGATGTTGCCAGACCAGGAAGTCCTGATTAACAGAGTTTCAACCTGTATTACCATTTGCTAACCCCTCATTTTCTTTAAAGAGTATGGTCATAAAATGGTTTATTTGGCAGTATTCTTTTTTTTTTTAATCAATGTTATCATGGCCTTAGTACAAATTAAGGCCCGGAAGTCAATGGGAACACTCCCACATTTTGAATTAAGCACAAACCAAGTCTTCACAGTATTGGGGCCTTTCATTGTCTTGTATCAAAAGTTCAATGTGTTTACAGTACACGGATTTTTATTTTTTACCAGAGGAAAATGTCCTCATCTCCTAAAGCACATCTCTCAGGTTTAGGTGCAATTCTTATCTCTCTGACAGACTTTAGATCTTATTCAAAGTCTATACCAGAACAGTCCCACAATTCTATCATTTAAGCAGATACAGGCAAAAAGACATTTTTACAATGGAAAAATGGTTTGTGCTACTTAGCATAAAACTACTTTATAAATATAAAATAACAAAGCTTCAGAAAACCCCTTGTAAGGTAGGTAAGATATTCATGTAAGAATCTGTTCCCTCACCTTTGAAATGCAGCCACCTCAGGGATAGAATTTGGCAATTAAAGTAGCACATGGCTACATTACATGATTAGGACAAGATATGAAGAATACAGTGGACACTGCAAAGGAAATCCAGGGAAGTCATATGATTTGCTTTGAAAGTTGGCCAGAATACTATGGTTTATACCTCTACTCTTACTAAAAGGGCAATGGAACAATGCAAATCGAAATGTTATATGACCACAAGTGGTTAAGGCTTTGGTTTTATATCTCACTCACAAGATATTAAGAAACAATTCTTAGCCATTCATTTTTTAAAATGTCAGGAACAATCATGCTGCCTCTGAATTTCAAAGCAAATGTGTTGACATTGACTTAGAGATGATGTTTGAGAAATGATTACCAGGAACATTGCAAAAACATAATATTATTGTAGCAGCACCATTCACACTACTCAAGTTAAGGGTCTGTCATCATTTCCCTAATAAATCATTATTTTTGAGAGATTATAACTCTACCGTAAAAAAAAATATCTCTGGGCTCATTCTTGCTTTAAAAATAAGGAGAAAGATCATTCGGTCTGGCAGCAAACTGCTTTTAACAAATATGAAAAATATAACATTTCCCTTCACCCCTCCTTCCAACAAGTAGGGGTCTCAAATGTTTTTGCTGTTGCCATAACTACACTGCTATAACTCAAATTGAATTTTTTTTTTTGTTTAAAATGGAATTTTATTGGGCACACTCCATAACATAGACTGGTGTTTGGGGATATTTGAGGATGGATTAGAGGTGAAAAAATAAATATAGATGACTGAGATGTTCCATTTGTAAATCTGGTTTGCTGTGTGTTCACTCATTTATCTCTCCAACAAATATATATATATATATATAAAATTTGAGAAAGGAGACAGTGTTCATTGGTGACAACCAAATAATCTAGGAGTTTAAGAGAATGCCTGTTCCTCTAAACCTACTTTCAAAGTGATTTTATTATAGTGTAATTTTTATTTATATAGCTGTGGCCTCTTCAAGTAATATTAACTGGCTGATAAAATAAAGCATCCAGGCATGCCCAAGTGACTTTTTGTCACAAGGGTTATCGAGAGGCCAATCACTGGTAAATTATGACTCTTAATTGACAAAATAAAGTAAAATAAAATACAAATAATGGTTTCAGTAAATGTGTATGAAATATAGATTCAGGATTGAAGTAGAAATAAGACTGTGGTATCCACTGGTATTCCCCCAAATTCTGGATCAGTAGGAACAGTACCCACAGATACGCTGAACTATAGATATTAATACATAGTGTTGTGGACAGAAGCAGCAGCTGTATATGATAACAGCCAAAGCTTAGCAGAACTCCATTTATAGCATATGGCACCTAGAGCAGTTTTCTCTATTACAATGATAAATTATTTGACAAATATATGTCACACCAATAGGACTACTTGCTTTCATGTGAACTCCAGAAGCAAAACATCCAAAAGCAAATATTGCTAAGGCGCAACTGTTCTGGGGAGACGGGGAGGAGGCAAATGGTTTTATCCCTAAAGAAGCCCAAATCAAACCTTCACACTGCAGCTTAAGTAGGGAAGCTGACAGATTCGCCGAGTCCCTGGACAAGTAGGGGGAGGGAGGGGGGCAGAAGGATCAGGGCCTCAGGCAGAAGGGGCAGAGCTGGAGCAGCCATCAGTGCCACCTATACATCAACATCTCCCCCTTAGCGTTATTCGGAGAGCGCCACCTGTGGTTCCGCAGCACACCGCATGGGGCACCAGTGGTGATCTAAGGGGCCCAAGGCTCTGGCCACTACTACAACCTGGGGCAGTTCCCCTGTTAGTCCCTTCCCCACCTCCACTCTCCCTCCTCCCCCCGCCCCCGCATTGGCAGCCCTGAGCTGGAGCCTATCCTTTCAAGCTGATGCTCACTGCTTTCCAGTAAAATCAGATGTAGGTAATAGATGAACAGGCTCTGAGCACCCCCATATTTACTTTTGTTTATACCATTCTTATGCAGAAACAAATCATGTTTGAGAAGAAACCAAACAGGTAATATAAAAGTAAAGCCACTTGAAGATTTAAGAAAGCCTTGCCATTCCCAAATGTTCAGCTGTTTTAGGCTCTGATAGGCTACAAGAAGAAAAATCTCAGACTGGTTTGAAAATAATTCAAAATAAGAATACTAATAAATGAAGATTGCTCTACAGATAACAATGACATGCAGTATAGATTATCCCAACATGGGGCATTGGCTGAAATATATTTCCTACCATCTATTACTAAGGGATTATTGGAAGCAATTGAAAGAAATTATTGCTCACAGAGAGAAGGAAATGCACAGAAAGAGCGAGGAGTTGCAGGATCCAGCAGACAAGAAAGAGCAGAAAGGGACTGGTTGACAATGAGGGAAGGCAGCAGGAGCTTGTGTGGGGTAAGCGGATAGGGGAAGAGATGCAGGGCTATATAGAAATAGAGAAGTAGCCAGTAAGGAAGTAGATGGGGGAAGAGAATGCAGAAAAGTATATATGCACAGAGGAGAAGGGGGCTATCAGGAACAGAAGCAGAAGGGGGAGGTAATAGGTAGGGAATAGATAGGTATAGAGAGGGAGAGGGAAGGAAATCAGAGGAAAAGAGAGGGGGTAAGTATTGGATAGAACAGAGGATGAGGTGCAGAAAACATCACAATCCTCTGCTGCTAGAAAATAGCGGTGAAACACTTTAGTAAAGCATGTGTCTCCTAGAATCTCTAGTGACTAGTCCAAATGGAGGATAACAGCCTACTACTGCTAGCAGTTACTCTGTTACCGTAAGTCAGGGTTGAGAAACCTTTTTTGGGTCAGGGCCACTGATCCACAGAAAAATCAGTTGGGGGCAGCACACAGGTGAGAAACCAAAGCAAAAAACAAAGAACCATCATTCCCTAGCATGAGTTCCTCACTGCTGGGGGGAGCTGTGAGCCATATGGGCCAGATCCAGGCAAGTCAGGGGCTGCATCTGCCCCCCCAAGCCTTAGGTTCCCCACCCCTGCCTTAAGCGTTGGAGGTCTGTGATGCATATCTAAAGTCCCAAACCCTGCTGATGATCCAAATTTGAGAAATCAGTATATAAAAATGTCAGAGTAGGTCTCATGGGTGAAGGAGTGCCACTATATGTGAAAGAAAGCATATAATCCAATAAAGTAAAAATCATCAATTAATCCAACTGTATCACACAGAAGAGTAGAGTCAAAATGCTTAGCCAGCGCACCCATGATATAATTCAATTTAATATCCTGGTACAGGAGAAAAAAAGCCAAAGAAACAGAAACACAGTAACATTTAACTTCAAATAAGAAGATGTCACAAAAATGAGGAAGCTACTTAAATGGAAATTAAAAAGGAACAGTCACGTGGGTGCAATACCTGCAAACTGCATGAAAACTGCTGTACTATGACAGACTAAATGTGTGTCCCAAGCAAACACCAAAAATAAGAAAACCAGGAACATTATCTAAAAATGTCACAGTGGATAATTATCAGATAAAGGAGCCAGGTTGGAGGCCAAAAGGCTCCTTATAAATATTGGAAGTCAAAGCCTAATGAGAAACATAGAAAGGATCATAAATGATGGCAAGTGAATTATAACTAGGCAGGCCCAGAAAGAATCTGTGGAGTAGCTAGCCAATGACTCAAAACCAAATAGCATTTTTTCAAGTACTTCAGAAGCAGAAAGTCTGCCAAACACTCAGAGGGGCCACTGGGCCACTGAGGCGCTAAAGTAATATACTTTATGTTAGGAAGATTCCAACACCCCAGTCATTCTTTTTAGGTAAGAAATCTGAAGAGTGTTTTAGAGTGAGGTGTCAATAGAAGAGATTTTGGAAAAAATTGGTAATTTAACAACAATAAGTCACCATGACTGAATGGTATTCACTGAAGAGTTTTGAAGGACAGACAGGAAATTGCAGAACTTCTAACTGCAGTAAGAAACTTATCACAGAAATCATCTTTCAGATGAGTGGAGGATAGCTAATGCAATGCCATTTTTTCAAAGACTCCAGAGGGAATCCTGACAATTACAAATTGGTAAACCAAGCTTTAGCACTAGGCAAATTGTCTGAAACTTTAGTAAGGTACAGAATTATCAGGCTGAGTGTTGTTAGGGCAGCAGTTGCAAGGCCAGTTCTATGTTGGATCTCCTAGTGATGTTTAGTGTTCCTTGTAATGTTACCCTGGTATTTCAAGGACTCAGGGCATTCCTATACCTCCTAAGATTAGGATAGGAGTATCTTCACCTCAGCAGATTTAGATGTCACCATTATTGTTTTGTGAAATATCTTGAGACCTAATTTCTTTACGCCTTCTCCCACTATTCTTTCTAGCAAGTCTTGCACCTCTTCTTGATCCAGTCTGGTCCATATCATCAATGAATCAGAGAGACCTTTTTAAATACAAATGTAATAAAAATGCTAAATACTCTGAAAAATCAGTGCCTAAGTGTCTCAGGTTGAGCACTCAACATTAGTGGACACTTCTGGAAATATTTACTTATGCCCCCTCTGTGTTTCAGTTGTCAAATGGGGATAACAATATCTGCTCTCACAAGGTTGTTATGGATTTGAATTTGTGTGTGAAGCATTGTAATACTATGGTTAGTGCACCACAGAAACACAAATGAAGTAATTTTTTATTCAGCGCAGGCTTCAGATGGTATGCAGTACAGATGACTTGGGGCTCAATATTGTAAGATGAGGATTAAAGAAAATATTTAATAACCAATTCACAGACTGAAGAAGTGCTTCTGTGGAAAAAATGATATGTGATCATGTAATGGCAGCCTGCGTCACACTGCATTTACATAAGGAGGGCTGAATTAAGCTTGCCATGCAACCTTAAGTCTGACATTTCCTAGCTTTACTTTACAACCTTAACATTCTTTTAATTCAGGTTTTATGAATGTAGTAGAGTACATTATGATTAGAGTAGCAAAAGAGGGATGAATAATGCAAAAATCTTGCAGTAAACCTTAACTAAATTTGTCTTTTCTCTAGCTCATGAGAACTAGTATGCCAGCTCTTATTTTTGCAAAGATTGGCATTCATTTATATAAAACAGTGTTAAGGTCAGAAAGTGTCTGTCAGCTGTGAATTGTACTAAAAATGTACATGATCTTTCTGGTCACTCAATAAAAAAGGGTTTTGTGGACAACTGGGCCAGATAAAGTCAGAACAACAAGTTGTTATAAAAGACATGGCAGCATGAATGTCAAAAAAATTCAGGGAAAAAATAACATTTTAGTATGTAGAGTAGAGGAAAGAGCAAGTTTATCTTTGGTGTATTCCACGCAAGACTGTAAGAACAGCCATTTTGGATAAGACATAGAATCATAGAATCAAAGAACTGGAAGAGACCTTAGGAGGTCACCAAGTCCAGCCCCCTGCCCAAGGCAGGACCAATCCCAACTAAATCAAGCCAGCCAGGGCTTTGTCAAGCCAAGACTTAAAAACCTCTAGAGATGGAGATTCCACCACTTCCCTAGGTAACCCATTCCAGTACTTCACCACAACTCCTAGTGAAATTATTTTTCCTAATATCCATCCTAGACCTCCCCCACTGTAACTTGAGACCATTGCTCCTTGTTCTGCCATCCATCACTACTGTTCCTCTTTGGAACCTCCCAGTATCCTGTTCATCTAGCCCAGTATCCTGTCTTCCAACAGTGGCCAATGCCAGGTGCCCCGAGGGAATGAACAGAAATAATCATCAAGTGATACATCCCTTGTCACTCATTCCCAGCTTCTGATAAACAGATGTTAGGGACACTATCCCTGCCCATCCTGGCTAATAGCCATTGATGGACCCATCCTCTATGAATATACATTAGATGCAAATTTGGAAATGGGATTCCATTTTGACTTCTTTGGTGACCTTTGGAACGATACTGTAGCCTCAAACATATAACATAGAGAATACCCTAAATTCCCATTAATTTCAATGGAAGTTGAAGATGCCTATCATCTTGTACAATCTAGTGTGAAATCCTGGTTCCCTTGAGGAAGCCAAGGTAAAATTCCCATGGACTTCAAGTATTTGTAGGGGAGAATTTGTAATTATGTCATATTACTCCTGGGGGAATTCTGTGTCATTTTTCACTGGAGAATTTTTGAAGAAATTAATGTGCAGAATTTCTTTTTCCCCCTACAGAAGGAAGCTGAAGACCCATTGGCCACCACTAGGGGATTATGGACCCAGCAGAGTCCTGTTAGAAAATAGAAGACCTTGCTGGGAGGAGGAGCTGGGGGTTCCTAGCAGCTGCAGTTCCTGGTACACCTTAAAAGAAGTCAGCAGTACACAGGAAACTCCACACATGCTCAGAACCCAGGGCCAGGCTGTTTCTCCCTCTGGATGCTGGACACTGGTGCTTAGTACATATGAGTATCTGCATGGTGGGGAAGGGGGGGGGGGAAGGACACGGCTGGGCTGTGGGAGTGAAGAGATGCAAATGTCTGTGCTGGGTGAGGAGGTGCCCTGCATCTGAGCTCTAGAGGGTAGAGGGAGTCACCCTGAAGAGGGTGGGCTGGGAGTCACCCAGCAGTTGGAGTCTGGAATGGAGAGAGTGAATGTCTTGGGTGCGAGGGGTTTCTCACCACTGGATTCTGGAGGGAGGGTATGTGAGTTTCAGGAGTTGTGGGGGCTGCAGCTGGGTTCTGGGTGCAAAGGTGTACAGGAGTCTGGCCTAGGGGTGCTCTGTGGCTAGACCCTAGAGGTGAAGGGGTGTGAGTGTCTGAGTTGCAGGGTGCCAATGGTTTGGCTATGAGGGGTAGGCCATGTGAGTGTCTGAGCCCCCTGCAGAATTCTGGAGAGCAAGGGGAAAAGAAACAGGAATTGATTTGTCAGGTTTGTTATGGTTTTAACTTGCTAATCCTAGAGAATTTTTAACATGCTAATCCTAGAGAAATGTGTGTGAGTGTGTATGTATTGTTGCAGACATGCTTAATGACAGCTATTTTGAAATAAATTGTCAAAATAACTGAAATTGGCATGATTATATAGTGTTATTTAACAAACAAAATTAGCAGAATTTTACAGAATTTTAAAATACTGTGTACAATATTTTTAGGCACAGAGTTCCCCCTAGAGTATCATAAGAAAGATCTGAGGTGGCCCAACAAACATACATCACTGTAATGATTTGAGGAGATTTAAGCATGAATGCCACCATAATGATTTACGGCAGTTTATAAAAGGATGTGTCCTCCATTGCAGTAGATTTGTCTTAAGAATTTATGCAATCACATGCATATTTCTTTAATTTACCTAGGAAATAAAACACAGACAATAGTTAATGTAACTCTAGGGATGCATAGATAGGCCAAGGTTCAACATAACACTACTCTTGTAATTTCATTACAGTCTATCTATTTGCTAAAAGATGCATGAGTGCTTTGTTGGATCTATGCGTTAATCAACGATTCAGAAAATGCAAGTTATTTTTCCAGTAGCAATGTTAAGTTAGCTGCATACACGTGTTCTTTTCTTTTCTCATTAAAGATATAGCTTATAGTAGGTTTCAATAGGTTGTTTAGTTAACCTTATTTTCTTGCCAAATCTAATGTCAATAAATGCTGTGAGATGTTAACTTTTCTGAGAATGCTGTGCCATCCACTTTTCTTCACATATGATTTATTTATAAATTAATTGTGTCTCTGGATCTGCATTTGAGAGATTTGCTTTGCTGTATCTTGGAAAAAGTAGAGGGTTTTTTTTAGATTCTAAATACTGTTTAGTTTAGGAATTGATCCAATCTAGTACTTGTTGATGTTCATGGGAACTTTTCCATCGGTTTGGATGGATATTGGAGCAGAGGTGTTATCAGAACATTGTATTCTAAAGGACCTCAAAGGGTGTGTGCGTGCGTGCGTGTGTGAACGTGCATTGTCTCAGAAATCTTAATATACACATTACTCTGCCCAGCACTGAAATGCAGTCCACTCTAAGGTGAAATGGAGCAAATGTTTAACTGCACACACTGGTGCAAGAACAAAAAGATTGCCATACCTAGTAATTGAGATGTAGTGAAAAATTAGGACAGCAGTATGTAATTAATAGAGCTGGATATTTAGCTAAGCCACACAGGATAATATTATTACTTTTACAAAAAAGACGCAAGGAATATTAAGTGATCTGAGGAAGTCTTTAATTTTATGTCTTATTCAAATGACTGTGGATCCAGCCAAGTGTCCCTTCTTGGCCATTCACTAGACTTCAGTGAGGAGATCCCACTTCTGAAATCCCAGAATCTAAATGAAACCAAGGTAGTGTCACTTTTCTTTTACATGGTCATGATTATAACCATACTCACTCTGGCATATATTAAGAAGAGGGTACATGGAAGATCCACACAATTTTGCCTCAAGATACAAATCTTCTGTCTGCTCATAGGAGCTTAAAATCACATAGCCCCTCTCCCCTTACCCAGCACTTAAAAATACTGCCGACCCCTCATGGCTTTCCTCATAGCTTAGAATCATAGAATCATAGAACTGGAAGAGACCTCAGAAGGTCATCAAGTCCAGCCCCCTGCTCTAGGCAGGACCAATTCCAACTAAATCAACCCGGCCAGGGCTTTGTCAAGCCGAGACTTAAACACCTCTAGGGATGGAGACTCCACTACTTCCGTAGGTAACCCATTCCAGTACTTTACCACCCTCCTAGTGAAATAGTTTTTCCTAATATCCAACCTGGACCTCTCCCACCACAACTTGAGAGCATTGCTCCTTTTTCTGCCATCTGTCACTACTGAGAACAGCCTCTCTCCATCTTCTCTGGAACCTCCCTTCAGGAAGTTGAAGGCTGCTATCAAATCCCCCCTCACTCTTCGCTTCTGCAGACTAAACAGACCCAAGTCCCTCAGCCTCTCCTCATAAGTCATATGCTCCAGCTCCCTAATCATTTTGGTTGCCCTCTGCTGGACCCTCTCCAATGCGTCCACATCCTTTTTGTAGTGGGGGGCCCAGAACTGGACACAATACTCCAGATGCAGCCTTACCAAACCCGAATAAAGGGGAATGATGACATCTCTGGATCTGCTGGCAATGCTCCTCTTAATGCAACCTAATACGCCATTAGCCTTCTTGGCTACAAGGGCACACTGTCGACTCATATCTAGCTTCTCATCTACTGTAATCCCCAGGTCCTTTTTTGCAGAACTACTACTTAACCGGTTGGTCCCCAGCTTGTAACTATGCTTGGGATTCTTCCATCCCAAGTGCAGGACTCTACACTTGTCCTTGTTGAACTTCATCAGATTTCTTGTGGCCCAATCCTCCAATTTGTCTAAGTCATTCTGTACCCTATCTCTGCCCTTAAGCGTATCTACCTCTCCCCCCAGTTTAGTGTCATCCGCAAACTTGCTGAGGGTGCAATCCATCCCCTCATTCAGATCATTAATAAAGATATTGAACAAAACCGGTCCTAGAACCGAACCTTGGGGCACTCCGCTAGAAACCGACCGCCATCCTGACATCAAGCCATTGATCACTATCCGCTGGGCCCAGCCTTCTAGCCATCTTTCTATCCATCTTACTGTCCATTTATCCAATCCACAATCCCTTAACTTGCTGGCAAGAATATTGTGGGAGACCATATCAAAAGCCTTGCTAAAGTCAAGGTATATAACATCCACTGACTTCCCCATGTCCACCGAGCCAGTTACCTCATCATAGAAGCTAATCAGATTGGTCAGGCACGACTTGCCCTTTGTGAATCCATGCTGACTATTCCTAATCACTTTCCTCTCATCCAAGTGCCTCAATATGGATTCCTTAAGGATCCCTTCCATGATTTTTCCAGGAACCGAGGTAAGACTGACTGGCCTATAGTTCCCTGGATCATCCTTCTTCCCTTTTTTGAAGATGGGCACTACATTTGCCTTTTTCCAGTCATCCGGGATTTCTCCCGATCTCCATGACTTTTCAAAGATAATAGCCAAAGGCTCCACAATGACATTTGCCAACTCCCTCAGTACCCTCGGATGCACTAAGTCCGGACCCATGGATTTATGTACGTTTAGCTTTTCTAAATAGTTCCTAACCTGTTCTTTACCCACCACGGGCTGTCCATCTTCATCCCATCTTGCGTCACTTGGCGCAGAAGTCCAGGAGCCGACCTTGTCCGTGAATACAGAAGCATTGAGTACTTCAGCTTTCCCCGTATCATCTATCACTAGGGCCGTGTCCAGACTCAGGGGTTTTTTCGGGAAAAGTAGTCTTTTCCCGAAAAAACTTCCCCTGCGTCCAGACTCAAGCCGCGTTCTTTCGAAATTATTTCGAAAGAACGCGGCTTTTCTTTCGATGGCGGTAAACCTCGTTTCACGAGGAAGAACGCCTTCTTTCGAAAGTTCCTCTTTCGAAAGAAGGCGTTCTTCAATGTAAAGAGGCCGTCTTCGAAAGAGAGCATCCAGACTCGCTGGGTGCTCTCTTTCGAAAAAGCGGATTTCTCTTTCGAAAGATCCGCCTGCAGTCTAGACACAAGCTTTCGAAAGAGGCTCTTTCGAAAGATGCTTTCGAAAGAGCCTCTTTCGAAAGAAGCCTGCAGTCTAGACATAGCCTAGGTTACCTCCTTCATCCATTAGGGGCCGCACACCCTCTCTGATCACCTTCTTCTTGTTAACATGCCTGTAGAAACCTTTCTTGTTATCCTTCACGTCCTTAGCCAGTTGCAATTCCATTTGCGCTTTCGCCTTCCTGATAACCCCCCGGCATTCTTGAGCTATACCTTTAAACTCCTCCCTGGTCATTTGTCCAAGTTTCCACTCTTTGTAAGCTACCTTTTTGTGCTTAAGTTCACCAAGGATTTCCCCTGTAAGCCAGTCCGGTCTCCTACCATGTTTGCCTCTCTTACTATGCGTCGGGATGGTTTCTTTCTGTGCCTTCAGTAGGGCTTCTTTAAAATACTGCCAGCTGTCCTGGACTCCTTTCCCCTTCATGTTAACATCCCAGGGGATTCTGCCCATCAGATCTCTGAGGGAGTCAAAATCTGCTTTTTTGAAGTCCAAGGTGTGTATTTTACTTCTCTCTTTTCTTCCTTTCGTCAGGATCCTGAAATCTACCATCTCATGATCACTGCTTCCCAGGTTGTTACCCACCTCCACTTCCCCTATTAGTTCCTCCCTGTTTGTGAGCAGAAGGTCAAGCTGCGCACGGCCCCTGGTCGGATCCTTCAGCACGTGTGTCAAGAAGTTATCCCCAACATTCTCCAAAAACTTCCTGGATTGCCTGTGTACTGCCGTATAGGTTTCCCAGCTTGAAGAAAACCTCTGCCAGCACTCCACCTGAAAATATGAGCCGTATGGTTTTTCTCTTCAAGGGAACATGAGAAAGATCTAGTACATTACACACAGCAATAGAGTTGTAGAAGCTCTTTTTAAAATCATCTGAGAAACTGGGGTTGCCAAGCATCCAGTTTTCGCTCAGAACGCCTAGTCGATAAGGGCAGTTCCAGTAAGCACCTCTGACCAGGCCGCTAACCATCACAGATAACTGCTCTGACAGTACAGCACACCATATGGAACTATGGCTACATGCATCTAGTTTAATTATTTTTATGATACTTTTACCAGCCTGGGCAAAATTGTAGTCACCAGTCCTCATGAAAACTTAAAAAAAATAGCCCAAGCAAACAAAATCACAAACCCCAAGACCACAGTCAATGGCAATTTCAAAGCGGTCTAATGGATTTAAATGCCCAGTACCTATTACAAGTAATATAAATTAGGCATCCAAATCCCTTAAGCAGCTTTGAAAATCCCACTCTAAAGACATTCACTTTTGCAGAGTAGCATATTAGGATTAGGATTAGCAGTAGGATTTTGCAAGATTGAGTTACATTTTTAAAAGGTTCAGTGCTCATACATTGACCCTTGGATTCGGGATCTTTGTACTCACCTTCAAAGAAGGAGAACCTTATGACTATTTCTACACTGCCAGCTTTGCGGGAACTGCCTATGCAAATGAAGTGCAAATTAGCATATTGCTGCTCTTCATTTGCATAATTTATTCAAGACGGTTTTACACAAAAACAAGCAACGTGGACTGGTTTTTTTGAGCAAAAACATCGTTTTGTGCAAGATCTTTATGCCTCTCCTGGATCTTGTGCAAAACAGGGGTTTTGCACAAAAACACCATGTAGACAAAGCCTAAGGCTATGCCTAGACTGCAAGCCTCTTTCAAAAGAGGCTTTTTTGAAAGTATCTTTTGAAAAAGCCTATTTCAAAAAAGAGCATCTAGACAACAAGAAGATTTTTTGAAAAAGCGGCTCACTTTTTCAAAAGAGAGTCTAGATGCTCTCTTTCGAAAAAGTCCTGTTTTTATGCAATAGTGCCTTTTTTCGAAAGATGACTTTCGAAAAAAGGCATTATTCCTCGTAGAATGAGTTTACCGTCGTCGACAAAACTGCCATGTTCTTTCGATTTACTGTCAATAGATCGCTGCGATAGTCTAGGTACAGGTACAGTTATTTCAAAAAAAGGCCACTTTTTTTCAGAAAAACCCTGTAGTCTAGACATACCCTAAGAATCTTACTTCAGTCTTCATCCTTCTTGAAATCTCCCAGTAGCCACAGAGGATCTGAAAGAAAAAATAATAATTTGTGTATTGTACCATAATACAGCTTTGTGCTGCAGGTGCCAACATACTCAGTAAGGCCACTGCCCCTTATGCTACCTGAGACCAATGTAGAGAGCAAATAAAGGAGAATTGTCAGACATTATCAACTGGGAGTGGCAGCAGAAAAGAACTCAACCGTGCATTTGTATGGGACACTAAGGCTGATAGCCACTCATTTTATAAAATGCGAAGACATAAAAGACATGAAAGCTCACACTCTTTTGAAAACCTCTACCCAACTCATAACTGAAAATCTGGATATATATTAAAGTCAAAGCCAGACACTGACACTACCAAATAATGAAGACGTATGTATTTTTGGGGGGGAGGGCACATGGGGAGCAGGGAGACAGGATGTGTCTATTTATTATGCTTCAGCACAAAAATAAAATGAAGTTCTATGGCTCACTAATAAGGCATGAGCTGTGTGAAGAAACATCAGTGAACTTGAGTAAAAGGCAGAGGGTGAAAGATGCCAAAGTCAAAGATTCAGTATGCCAATTTGAGCTAAGTAAAGTGCCATTAATAATCTTTTTCTTTCTTGAGCACTATTCCTTCTTCCCATTCATCTTGTATAGAGAGGCAAGCTGTTTTCCCCCTCTTTGGTGTTTTTCACTATAGAGTCTGTTTATTAAAGTGTTATGATCTTGGTGCATTGCATCAGGAGCCGGTGCTATTTCTAACTGTGCCATCTTAGTTAGAGGGTTTTTCTTTTATATTCTGTTTCTAAAACATGAAAGAGCCTCAGTTTTATCTCATGGGCTTAATCCTGGGAGAGGCTCAGTACTATTAACACAGCTTAATTCCTGATGGTCCTCAGGACTTTACAGAATTAGCCCATACATAGCCAGGCAACATATTACTGTGTTTTACATTCTCTCCTTGACCACCCTCAATAAGAAAAAAGAACCTCTCAAAACCTGTAGGTCTGTCTGGAGTTCCTTAAATCTATTCTTCTTTTACAGTAAGAGGCAAGGAAATTCCATTACATCAAAACCTGACAAACAACCGTATTAATATTTTCTCTCTCAGCATAGGTCAGTGTTTATAAATCAAATTCCATTAATGCAGTATAGAAAATAATCCACTATTTACTCCCTAACTTTTTGAAAATCTATGGTCAACTCCTATAGATTTTAAAAGGGGGTGAAACCAACAGGGTTTTATGGAAATGTAATAGTTAATTTAAAAGGATATGTATACACTAGCCACCCTAGTTCAAACTAGGGTGGCTAATGTGGTCATTTGAACTTGCAAATGAAGCCCAGCATTTAAATATCCCTCATTGCAGGAGAATTAGGAGCTTTAATTCGAACTACCTAGCCCGTGCCGCGTGTAGCCGCGGGCAGGTAGTTCGAACTACCGGGCATTTAAAAATGGCGGCGCCCGGGAACATGCAAATGAAGCCTGGGATATTTAAATCATGCGCTTCATTTGAAAGTTCGAATGACTACATTAGCTACCCTAGTTCAAATTAGGGTGGCAGTGTAGACATACCCAAAGTTATTCTGAAAACTAGCAGAATGTAGTATCCTTTCTACAGGATTTTACATTTCTGCTAGCAGATTCTCTTAGTTTGAAAATGTTTAGCTAACTATGTGCATTATCCTCTGAATTTATATACAACTTTTCCATAAGTGTTAAGTTTAACTGGGGAGAATGACATTTTCCCATCTTCATGGGTGGATTTTACATGGGTAAGGCTCATTACCATTAATGAGAACAACCAATTACAATCCTCATGGAAATACAGCAGAACACAACATGTACATAATCAAGTCCCATTGATGCTAAAAAGGGTTATATGCGCAAATCATAGCAAGTAGGAAACTGAAAGTATATGCACTTGAACATTCACATGATTCATATACTAAGCTGACAGCAAAAATATTCCTGCTCCCAGGGGTTAACAAGAACAAGCAATCCAGAGCACAGGGGTTGAAGAGATCTGTGTCCTATGCAGCCGTTGCGGCTGTGTAGTGATGGGGGAATTTTCTTATGTAGTCCTCTGATCCTGTACAGCCATGCAGGGACTTCACATAACCTAGTGCTTAGCATTCTCAAAACAGCATAAGTATATTATTATTTACAGGATAACAGAACAATTTACATATTTTAATTGTCTAAAAACAATTAAGACCCACAGCAGCTCTTTTAGGCGGACATCATCTTTAGATGTGGACAAGTGAGGTAGAGTATTTAAGTGAGAATTTGTCCAAAACTTCAGTCATGGACTTAGAACTCATGTGTGCCTATGCCTAATCCACTGAGCCCTACCTCTCCTTCATACTGTGGATTGCCATAGGCAACACAGGTCAAAGATGAATATTCAGACAGCTTTCTGATTAGCAGAACTAGTTAAAAGTTTCTGTAACAAAGCTGTGAAACACATGGCAATTTCACCTGGTTTACATGAATACTTTGTAAATTATAATCCATGTAATGTCTCACACTTCTGGTAAGGATTTTTATATGAAACCCAATAATTTTCATGTAGTTTAAAGCTTTGTTGCGAATACACTGTTTTGCCAATATAGAATATTTACACAGATACACATAGAGTATATGTGATGCATGCATGTGTACATGTAAAGTACAGCACAGATTTAACATCTAAGTTACAGCGAAACTACGTAGCAGCAAACCCTAATTCATACTCATTCAAAATCATCCAATATATGTCTCAATTTTGCTCTTCTTTGAAACTAATTCATATATATATATACACACACACACACGCACACACTGTATATATAAAACAACACTTTATATTACATTACTCAGTTGCATTTGATCTTACCACAAAAGACTTCATTAACATGCAGACAATAGAAAAGATACTATTATTTCTCAATTTTTCATTAAAGCATAGACTAAACATTTTTTCAAACTTGCTTGGAAAATGGCAAAGATTGGATATTTTTCACTTTTCCATTCCCAATCTTTTTTTTTAAGTAGATGGAAATATTACAATTAGCTGTAACATCAATAATGTGAATATTGATGTTAACATATAATTTCTGTGGTTTGTTTTCTTTTGAGAAACTGAGAAATTAAACAAGTGGAGCCCCATGTAGAAATTAATCATGGCTGTAAAATTACTCCACAAATTGATCCTCGACTCTGTCATACCCATTTTACATCAGTTGGACTATAGATCTGATTCTCATTTACACTATGGTCTTTCTACACTGCTCTGGTGATGTAAAGGTGCCTTTAAAGTGGGTGCTCTCAGTTTATCTTATGCAAATACTTTGTGAAGAATAAGGACAAGCATCATGTGTTGTAAATTGTTCACCATGAAATTCTGGGCTAGGGACAAGAATTTTGAGTTTGTTCTGAGAAGCTCATAAACTCCGTGCTAGGCTCTGGCTGAAAATCATTCTTGCGAATTGGCAATACAAAACACTTATACCTATACATGGGATTGTTTCATCTGAAGCAAGACTATTTGTGGAAAGTGAAAGATGTATAAGGTTGAAGTGCTTTAATTGCTTTTGGACATACTTAAGCTATTTTAAGGCTGGTGAGCCTGTAGAGTCTCAGAAATAAAAATAAAGTGTAATCCTACTATCTAAATATTTCCATGTTCTCTCAGATCTAATTAACATGGTTTTACACTGAAGAATTGAACCTATGCCTTTAAAAGCGTAACCCACATGCTTGCAATACACTGTTCTTAACTGTGCTGAATTACAGCCTTCCATATCTAATACCTTTAAGCACTTCTTCCTTTTATTATTATGCTCTTTCAGGATTTCACACAGAGAGAATCCTTAGTGTTTTTAGCAGGATGGTGACAATGCTGAAAGAATTTAAAAATCTTTATTAATCCCTCCCCTAATCTTCACTAAGCATCAATATCTTTGATCTTAGTTATTAAAAATGCTCACTCAAATTTCCTATATTACTAAATAAGTATATGAATAATACTTTCAGATAATTAGATAATCATTTGTTCTAGAAATTGTGTCTTAAAATACTCTTTTTTATTTCATGTGTTCAGTCTGTAATTAGAAGTTTAAATTATATGCCTCAAATGAAAGGAAAATTAGTCTGCAACATATATACAATAGGACCGACTCAAATTTCATTTGCACCGATGTAAATCTGGTGTAAGTACAGAAATCCATGGATTTATACTGGTTTAAGTAAGATCAAAATCTGCAGTTGTACAAAGCTCTGATTCTATAGAAGTCCCAATCATGCAGACTTGGCAACCCATAGTGAGAGACTTATCTGAAACAGACTTGCTCAGTCAAACTAGTATAATAAAGTTCTACAGAATTTATAAAGGATTCAGCCAATAAATATTCTTTTAACAACTTGAGAGAATTTAATACCGAATGATGATCCATTATTTAGGAATTTTTTTCAGACATTCCATGGAATGGAATATAATTTGCTATCAAACTCTATGGAACAGTTAAAAAAACGTATAGAAAAGTTAGCATAGTCTCTTACAATTTAGAAGACATTAGGCCTAATTTTGACATCCCTTATACTAGTGTAAATGAGGAGTAACTGCACTGGTAGTTATAATATTGCAAAACAAGTTGGTGAGCATAAGTAGGCCCTTTTATTCATATTGTAACAGAGTTGCAAAAGAGATCTTTGACCATGGCAACTGCCTTTTCATAAGCCTCACAAAATTCCACAGAAATTCCTCTTTGAGACTTGAATGTCTATAATCTGACAGATTGTACCTAGCAATCCAAGCCAGAAACTTCAACATGAATACACTTCCATTTGGCGTGGGAGTTCAGATCTGGGTCCCAACTCCACAGTGTTGGCTCATGTATAATACATGAGTTTAGTATATGGGGACAGTTTAACAGGGACTACTCCATGGAGAGAGATTCCAAAGCATGAGAAAAGGTATATGAGACAACCGTGAGGTACCATTACGATTTCACATCACATGAGGACTCCAGATGAGGGGTTTTGGGAGGGGGGTGAGGTTATTACATGGGATCATGAGCTGTCAGACTCAATCCAACCTCACTTCACCTCCAGCATTTATAATGGCATTAAATATTAAAACAAAGTTTTTAATTTGTAAGGGGGGAGGTCTTACTCAGACACTTGCTGTGTGAAAGGGGGTGCTGACAGAATTGTGACGGGGGCAGATCTGCATCCCAGAAATGGTGGGGCATTGGGTGGAAAGGGCATAGCTGGGACAACTAGTCCATAGTCCAGTGGTCACCAACCAGTAAATCAGGATCTACCGGTAGATCTTGGAGCCTCTGACAGGTGACTGGCTTGGCCAGGAAACTATCAAGTGCTGGCACTTCATTGCCCCTCCACCCACTGTTATGCTGCTCCTGCCCTCTACCTTGGAGCTGCCCCTCTGGGAGCCTCCTGCTTGCTGTGCAGAGTGTGGGAGGGAGAAGGGGGGGCGCTTTTATCAGAGTGTCCCTTTTCCCCCCACTTCTGTACCTGATCTTCACATAGAAAGATACACACACACACACACACACACACACACACACAGTCCTTCACTATCATCACCTGACCCAACACACACATGAGGGTTTGTTTTTACTTCTTTTAATGCTTGCAAAGTGTGTTATTTTTGTCTGACTGTCCCCACCCTGAATCTCTTCCTACACCCCCCTCCTGCCTCTGACTTGAGTCCCCCTTCACCCAAACTCTTTCCCAGATTTTGCATTGTGAAACCCCTCCTGTACCCCAATCCCTCACTCTGGGCTAAGCACAGAGCTCCTCCCACACTCCAAACTCCTTGCATCCAAACTCCTTGGACCAAGACCAGAGCCTGCACCCCAACCCGCTATCCCCAGCCTAGTGAAAGTGCATGAGGATGGGGGAGAAAAGGGGATGGAGCAAGCAGGGTGAGGCCTCGGAGAAGGGGTGGAGTAGAGGCAAGGCCTCAAAGAAGGAGCAGGAAGGAAGTGGGGCAAAGGTATTTAGGTTTGAGGTAGATCTTACATTGCACTTAAATTGAAAAAGTGATCTTGTGTTTAAAAAGGTTGGAGACCACTGCCATAGTGCTACCTGGAGCGTGCTGTGTCCTGCCTCTTCCACCCCCCCGCAAACCCATAAAACCACTCAGAGCATACTTGAATGGGGATTTAAAGGTCCTGGGACACCACAGTAGTGGTGGGAGAGCCTGGGAGCCCCAGTCCTTTTTGAATCACCGGGCCCCATGCCCCACCCTGGCCTGGTGAGAGAAGTCACCAGTGCCAAAACTGGAGAACCGTTGCTCTATATACAATGAGACTGGGAGGTAAGGTAAGATAATACATTCCTTTAGAGCTGAATTAATGCCTCAAATATAGGTGACTATGTGTTTAAATAAATTGTTGTACTGGATCTGGAGGTTTCAGACAATGTTTTAGCTCACTGTCAGGAGAACATTTGAGGAAAGGGAATTTAACCCCAGAAACCTGCATCAAGAGCCATGCTCCTCCAACCAAGTAACAGAAGCATACCAGCCAAACTACCCCCCCAAAAATGCAAAATGTGTATATTGAAGACTCACAACAAGAAGCTTGAATAAGAATGATCATCAACTGCTCCCAAGCAATTCACAATCAGAAAACATGAACAATATCATGTGTGTTTGTAGAATATAAATCCATGCAGCACCTCTGACTTCTGTGGAGGCCCATGTGGACTCAGAGGTATGTCTGCATGCAGAGGATCAATAGTTAAGGGTCTAATTTGTCAAAATAGATTTTTATCTACAAATTATTCACCCACCTGTACTTTTCACATTCGTGTGCCCTTGCATTTAAAAATCTCACTAACAGTGATTACTTTGCCCTTTTACAGACAGGTAAATTGCTTTGTACAAGTTCACATGGCAAGTAAGTGGCATGAATAGGGATACAAATTTGCATTCTTTGTCAGTGTGCACTATAAGCTGTGCACTTGTGCAACTGCTCAGTAGAAATTCAAATGCCATCCAGCTCATTAGGAGAGAATCCACAGCCAAGTTTTGTGTCTTTATTAGTGGTGCACTGTGATGGGCTGGACTAGGCCCCAATGCCCTCTACAGGAGGCTAGCGGACTTCCTGCTCCCACCACCCCATCCCAGCAGGAGGAGCAGAGAAGCGGTCCTCCAGACATTATAGAGTGGCTGTCTCTGTGACAGCCAATCAGGACCCAGCAGAGGGGTATAAAAGAAGCTGCAGGGCTGGGGCCTGACAGTTCCCTTTAGGAGTTTGACCTAGCTAGGTCCTGACTAGGGGATCAGCACTATGGCTAGCTGCCAGTGTGAGCTGAGCCTAGATCTGGGTAAAACCCAGACCCAGTGGCCAAAGACCAGTCACAAGCAGAGACAGGGTTAGTCCAGCCCTGGTTCCAGGACTTTGAGGGCAACCGGGCAACCAGGCAAGGATCCTTCACAGCACCACTTGGCTGCAGCAGGGCACTCATCAGTGGGTGGACCTGTTACATGCACATTCACACATGATTAGGTGCACATAAAATGTATTCCGCACATGGATGGAAAAAAATTTGCACATGGGTAGAAAAGATTAGAGGGAATATTGTTCTTCATCCCTTTTTTTCCCTCCTGCAACCACTAAACCAATTCACCAGAAAAAAGAAGGTAGTCTACAATTGTTAGGGAACCTAGATTTAAAGAGGACATCTTTCAATATTACCTTTACTGTTATAAAAAGAGCGTTCATTAAAAATACTCCGAACACAAATGTCTAAACACTGAAACTAAAATGCACATTTCTGTAATAAAGAAAATAGATAAATCCCGTACAAGGATTCCCTGTTAAGGGATATTTCTTGGGATCAGCTGCTAGTACGCTAGAATTTCAGCCAAACATGACTGGATATACCCACGATACAGTTAGTAAGATGTCCAGTGCTATTTCAGGTAAATATTTGTCCTGTCAAATCCATGTTTATTAAGACAGAAAACTAAGAGGCTTCATTCCATGTGAACTACAGCACAAGGAAATGTAAAAATCAATACAATTCATTCCCCTGAAAACATTTTGTAGGCAACATATGTTGTATCTTATCAGGAAATGCAACAAGTAACTTCAGCCTTAGTGTAAGTAAGTGCAATCCCACTGGAACCAATAGGACTTATTCTCATTTGTGCCTGAATGAATCTGGTCCAAATTATATAGACTACTGATAATGTTTCATATTTTAATCATGTTCTGATCACAAGACAAATACCATATATTTCATAAATACTGTACACCTGCGTATGTATTTATTTAACCAAATTCTGTGAGCAATTTCAGTTCAGGTTCAAAAAAATTCTGAAAAGAATGAAAGCAGAGGAGCAAGAGCAGATTTTCACTAATGAAAGCAAAACTTTCTGATTTCTGGCTGAAAGGGACCTTGAGAGGTTATCAAACCCATGCTCCTGCACTCATGGCAGGACCAAGCACCATCTATACCAGGGGTGGGCACATGCCAACCTGTGGGCTACATCTGGTCCATCCTGGTTAGCTCTGGTGGGCCCCCACTGCTATATTTACTTGTGCCTCCACAGGTGGAGGTGATAGCAGCTCCCATTGGCTACACATCATCATTCCCAGCCAATGGGAGCTGTGGGAAGCAGTGTCCTGGTCTGCGCCACTTCCTGGCACTTCCATTGACCAGGAACAGCTATCCTTGGCCAACCAGGACAGTCATCACTGGTACCTGCGGAAGCAGAGGTAAATATAGTGGTGGAAGCCCACCAGGGGCAAACCTTGGAAAACTGCTGCCATTTTATTGCCTATCCCAGACCTATTCCTGACAGATGTCTGTCTAATCTGCTCTTAAAAATCTCCAATGATGGAGGTTCCACAGCCTCCCCAGGCAATTTATTCCAGTGTTTAACCACCCTGAGGATTAGGAAGTTTTTTCTAATGTCTAACGTAAAACTCCTTGTAGTTTAAGCCCATATTTTTATTCTCTCCTTCTTGTAACAAACCTTTAGGTACTTGAAAGCTATTATGATGTCCCCTCTTAATCTTCTCTTTCCCAGACTAAACAAACCCAATTCTTTCATTCTTTCTTCTAGACCTTTAATCATTTGTGTTGCTCTTTTCTGGATCTTCTCCAATTTCTCCACCTCTTTCCTGAGACATTGAGGCCTAAATAGCGGAGAGTAGAGCAGAAGAATTACTTCTCATGTCTTCCTTATAACACTCCTGTTAATACATCCCAGAATGATGTTTGCTCTTTTTTTAGAGTTACAAAGTGGACCATAAGCTAAATACAAGTTAACAATGCCCCCATGCAGTCGTCTCCCATTGTATGAATGCGTCATATATCTGTTACAAAGCCACTGAAACTGACCTTTGCACTGTGCTAGGAGACTCAAAATAAGCTATGCAAATTGAGCTACGTAAGTTGTATAGCTTATTTCGAAATAACTTATTTTGAAATTGGGACCATCTACACAGCACTTATTTAGAAATAGAGCACTCTTCCTCCGACTTCCCTTATTCCTCATACAATGAGGGTTACAGGAGCTGGAGTAAGAAGTCCTCCAGCTTGACAGTATTTCAAAATAACTGCCTGCGGTGTAGACACCGACTAAGTTATTTCGAACTAATGCTAATTATTTCGAAGTAATGTTGCTGTGTAGACATACCCTAACAGATAGACTCTTACTGATAGCTGAATGAGGTCTATCTCCCAGACGCTGACCGTGTGTGTCAACCAAAGTCTAAACTTCTCATCTCATGATCACTGAGCAATATTGTCTGTTTCCCACCCCCACCTCCAAAAGGCTACCACCACACACAGGCACAACCCATAAGGTCCATGGGCAACAGTTAGTGGAAAAGGTGGCCACCTTTGCACCCTCTTTATTCAGAGCTGTTCTAAGTGCTCACGTGACCCCTTAGCATCATTCAGGCAGTCCTGGACTTAGCCTGGCCCTTGTTGCCTAAGGGTGACAGCATCCCCCCCAAATCCCTGAAAAGCTCCCCCTAAACATACCCCTCCATCTCATGGCCCAGTATTACTCCTATGCTGGGATTTGTAAGGCATTGTAGCCCATCACAGTGCCCAGCCCGCTAAGGGACATTTATGATACCTTTATATTGCCACTGCAGATATGGAGGCCACTCTCTTTCCCACTTCAGCTGATTTTTTTTTTAATCTATAAAACTGGGCTCAGGCTCTCTTAAGAAAAAGCTTTCTAGTGAGACTTCTGGTGCTCAATGATAACTGTTGGTTCAAATAGGCAGTGAGCACAGCCTTTTTCAAATGTTTTTGTCATGTGGGGAGTGCACGCTCTGTCCCCTTGGGGGGTGGGGAGGACAGGGTTGTGATACCATCACAGATATAATAACCGTCTTAGGCTGAAAGCAATATGGCACAAAGGCCAAAGACGATATGGCAGTCCTTGGGGTCAAGGCAGTATAGCTCAAGGGCCAAAGTCAAATATAGCTTGGGAATATTTTGTCATTCATTAACATCTTAAACATTCACTAAAAATTCTGAAGATCACTGGCTCTATATGTAGTAATTTAGGGTACGTCTACACTGGAACACTATTTCAAAATAACTAGCGCTATTCCGAAATAACTTAGTCTGCGTCTACATAGAAGGCAGTTATTTGAAATAGTGCCAAAATACTGTCAAGCTGGAGGAGTTCGTGCCCCAACTCCCGTAAACCTCATTGTACAAGGAATAAGGGAAGTAGGAGAAAGAGTACTTTGTTTTGAGTTAAGCCCTGCAATGTAGATGCACCCTTACAAAGCAATACATAAACAGTTTTTTCTAACTCTAGCAGCTGAATTTTATATGCACATTTTGCACTAGATTTCCTCTAAACCTTTAAAACATGCACATAGATGATGAATTTTGAATCAATTTTCACCAATTTAAATAAATAGTTTCAAAATAATATGTCACAAAGCACAAGATGTATTATTTCCTGGAATTGTATCTAACTTCAGAATATAGCCAAAAATGCATCATCTAATGTTTTGACCTATACACAGAAAATTGCTCAGTCCAATAAAAATCCTGGGGAAGTATTCAGTTAAACTAATTTATTTGTACATGTTTTATTATACCTTACTCCATAGGAATGTATAGCTTGATTATAGATGCACACCAAGTGAAAATTATTTTCATTTTCTACATTCAGTGAAAAATGGCAGGTAAACATATCCCTTTTCAAACTTTCAGAAATGTAATTCTAAACCAAGATAAAAGCAAGCAAAATCAGGACATTGCCAAACTTTGGAGACCTTTGGATCTGAGTTTTATAGGTCAGACTTTATTTTAGTGTCATCCTGAATTAGCAATGCAATTCTGCAAAATAACCAAGAAAACCAAAAAATGAAAAGAAACTTGATGTTTTTCTTCTGTGACAAAAATTGAAATATTGCTCTGATCCATCATAGACTTTGAGAAAATGTAGAGTAACTATGATTTCAATTAAAAAACATCAATTGTAGAAAAGAGAAAGGTGCCTATTTGTTTTTAAAACTCAAAGGGAATTTTGCATCAAAACTTTTTTGTCTTTGGAAAAAGCTAAATAAAAACTAAAACTGTTCACAGGAAAGGGCTGGTTTCAATTAATCCTACAGTTTAAAAAGAATGTGACTTTGTCAAAATGGGACCTCAAAATATTTTGGAAAAGAAAATGTTTGGGCTTGGATTCAAAATTATTTTTGTTTTGAAATTAATTTAATTTATACAAAAATGTTTAAAAAGGTCAAGAACTAAATGTTTTCAAATCACCAGAATGAAACATTCCTACGGATTCTTCTTCCCCCCATTCCACCCTCCAAGGATCAATTCATGGACATTTTTGAGATTTCAACTCTTTGTCACAATTTGGGACAGGAAAGAGATTTGATCTCAAAAAGTGTCTCATGAGATGGGGGAAAAAAGCCTCCCCAACTTCTTTCTTCAAATTGTATGATTGTTGGAGCAGGGACTGCCCTGGAGTATTTCAAAAGGGTCTAACAGAGAGGGTGCTGCCATAAATGACTTATGATAACAACGGTAGGCAAAGAGAAAAGCAGATATGGCAGAAGTACCCAGAAGCCATTGCACTGTGCCTCTGGTATCTCTTTGAGGCATTATGGAATATACTGGACGTGAGGTTGGAGGAAAAGAAAAACTGAAAGTACGTTATGGGCAGAACCCTCAGCTGCATGGAATTAAATACTGGGTGCAGCCAGGCCAGCTACTGGGGTGGGGGGAAGCAAAAAGGGCAATTGTCTTGGGTCCTGGCATTTCTAAAGGGTCCGGGCCTCCCAAACACTGCCACTAGCCGGAACCCCGAGCCCTTTAGAATAGCTGCTGGAGCACCGCACCACATGCTGTAGAGCCCCATGCTGCCCAATCCATCCGGCTCTGAGGGATGCTGGTAGAGTTGCACTGCACCATTTGGGCAGCTCTGGGGGCTGGCTGCCTCAGCCCCGCCCCTTCTGGACTTGGCCTCACCACTTCTGGGAGCACAGAGCCAGGTTTCCCCTTCTTCCCCCTCAACTACACATTTACCAAGGGCCCAGTGAGCCTATTGGTCTCCCTGAGTACAGCTGAAGTCAGGAGACACTGTGGAGCCTCTGAAGCTGTCCAGTCATGGGGCTGGTCTCTCACCAACCCTAACATCTTTTAGAGCAGCTTTGGATTTTCACTAACTTGTACCAGCTTGTAAAAATTCCTTACATATGATTCAGGGATTGCTATAGCATGCCGTATTGCTGCCATGCTCCTCCACCTACTAACACTGGGAGAAGGGCAGATTGAGACAGACTGATGTAGAACCAATATATCCAGCTTCCGTCCCCCCATTTAAGGGAGTTTTCAGTTCCCTTTTGCTGCTAGCACTACATAAAGGGGATACAGTGTGTGCAAGCACAAGGCCAGTTATGTCAAACCTACAGAAAAGACCAGTTTGATCTCTTTTGCTCATTCTTTCACATGCTATAGAGCTGTCTACACCAGCTCCTTGGCTGGATTCTATATTCTATGCTTTGTCCTGCTCCGATGAGAAATCAGTGACCAATATATTGGATCCTGGTTTGATTCCCCCATGTTGTTTGAGAATGTCCCAATAAACCCATGGGAAAACATCCTTTTTCCCCCCTCTACTTATATTGGGCTCTTCATAGAGCACCAAAAAACATGAATTAAAAAAACATGGAATTAGGGGAAATCAGATACTGTCCACAAACCAAGCAATTTCTGTTCAGTTATTCTATGAAAACTAACCTAGTAGATGATTTCATAGGAGTGATGCTGCTAAAATGTACAGACACTTTGGTCCTTTCATTGGTGTAATGCGTGTGAGCATCTCAAAGTGTTCAGTAATGTAACAAAGTGCATTTGTCTTTTCTACATTACAAATTGTCAATATCTGAGCAAAAACAGTGAATAAATCAATATTCATCTGAGTTTTGTTATTTTGAAACTGCAAATCCAGTGACTGGATAGTTCAGGAGATGGGTAATGTGCATATCCTGGTTACTTTTCCATGCTGGACTAAAGCAATTATTACACGTGCAGTAATTATACGTGAAATGAGTTGATAGTCTCAGCCTACTTCCTAATGGAATAGTGTCCACTCATAGCTTTAGAAAGAGTAAGACAGATGGTCTGACTAAAAATACCTGCAAGGAAGTTGCATCTGTGGAAGAGATTCAGGTTAGCCACCTGAGTTCAGACTCATGCGGTCACGTGGATTTAAGAGACTGAGTTACCTCTGCATTCCTATTTTTAGCATATAGCTCACACCAAGCTAATATGATTCCATCTATCCAGGCAGGGGGTTCACTCTCAGCTTCAGTTTAAACATACCCATAATATAAAAGTGAGTGTGTTGCTACTCAAAATTCAATGTCAGTTATAAAAGAAAAATAGAATGTAATAATATAAATGGAAGGAAAATAACAATACAATCTATTATAAGAAATTAATTATGAATAAATTGCAAGCAAGTCAGAGCTGAAAAAACCAAGACGGGAATAATAATATGATAGGAAACCCAGGGAAGTGTGGGGTCTTTTCTTGATTGAGAACAATGAGTACATCAGCGGGCATTTAAAAGTTCCTTAGTGGAGCATAGGATTTTTTTATTATACAGGTATAAGACAAATCATTGAAGTAAAGGATGAAAACAAAATTGACCTCTCACAGTTGTGAAAGGGTTAACCAGACTGTGTTCTTTCTGTACTTCCAAAGAGGCCAACAAAGACAACTATGTACCAAATCAGCACTGCATTTGTCAACTCTCTTCTGTTAACTAACCTTAATAAACAAATTATTGGGGCTTGTAACACAGAAACCATGCAACCTAATAAATATCTATAGCAGAACCTGGCTTATCCGCAATTCCTTTGTCAAAAACTCCCTATTATCCATTACTGAACTGTGCCTCTAATATACATCTCTTGTATTGAAAAATGATCCATTTATCCAAAAGCCCACTTAGCCTAACAAATTGTCATTGTATTCAGATTACTGGTATTCAACAGAAGGGATTTATTAATACTTCTAAACTAAAAAAGCTGTCACACATACTGTCACAAATAGGCTACTCACTGTAAGTTAACAGATATACAAAATCAAGCTCTTAGAGTGGGGTGCAAATTAGAAAATGAGCATACTAGCTTAGACCCTCAAGACGGAACAAACTCAAACTTTTCACCAGACACAGAAGATTTTAAGATTTTGGTTAATACATTTTAAAATTTCCACAACCCTCTGCACATTTCCTTTGCTTGAAATCCTATGTAGAAAAATAATATTCTTGCTGAATTTTCAACTCAGCCAACTCCACAAAGCCTGGGAAATGTCTGTTTTGGGGAGATTTCTCCCACAATATTTTGTCTACTATGGAGTAGCTGCCTTGTATTTTAGAAAGGGATGGTATTCTGTATCTGTTATGGTTGGTTCCTGGGGCTTCATTACCAAAAGCCTTTTTTAATATTGACAAAATTAGAAAGAAAGAAAAAACAAACACACAATTATATTACAAGCTTTAAAACATATCAATGATCCTATCAGACAATCTAAGATGGGCTATATAAATCCTACAAACTGGGGAAAAACAGTTAAGAACAGCTCTGGGCCCACACCTCTGGAAAGCCTGCACATGCTGGAGGCAGGACTCTAAGAACGGGAGCAGAGCAGTTGAGAGGAGGGCAGTGGAGGGGAGCAGGTGGCTTCTCTGAGGGGAAAGTACTCCCCAGAAGCTCAGTGTCTCAGACATGACAACACAGATCTGTGCAATCCACAAAGAAGAGGTGGGTGACAGAGTGCAGCCAGAGATTTGAGTGGAGTAGTCTACTTTGGGAAGATGAAGAAGACCAGGGTAGGAAGTGGTCTGGCGGGGAGGTATCTTAGTCCTGGTTGAAACTAGGCGTTTACACCAAATTTAGCCACATATGGTCTATTTTCTAAAGAATGCGTCCATACTACCAAGCCTCTCTTATTGACCTTAAGGACCGGTGAAGTCAACGTCTTAGGACCTCAAAGTGTTGAGAGTAGCTTCCCCTCTACTGGGCCCTGGACCAGAGCCCAGTGAAGCAGAGAAGGCTGTGCTCCCCTACCCTCTCCAAGAGGAAAATACAATAGCAAGAACCTCCACACCATGATAATGGCCAGCTGGAGGTGTGTGTGTGTTCTAGCCACCCAAACCACTTTGCTCAAGAGGACGACTGGAAATCCTTGATGCAGAAGTACTGAAGGATGGGACTGTGCTTCAGTGGGAGACAACTTGCCAACACCTGACCAATAGGCAGCATTACTGGCAGTCCTGCAACTTCTATACGCTCATATAAGGCAAAGCCAAAATAAAGAAAGTCTTCCAATTCAATAGCTCATACAATCAGAAGAAATATTAGCTACTAGAGCACTGATTATACGCTTGACTTTTTGCTCATGCTAGTTTTACACCAAAGAAACCATAATTTGAATCCTGAAGCTGTCTGATCACAGTCTAGTAAATCCTTAAGCACATCCTTAATTTTAAGCATGTAAGTAGTATTAGTTCATTATTTCTTAATAAACAACAAATAGTCTGGTAGCACTTTAAAGATTAACGAAAGATGTAGATGGCATCATGAGCTTTCAGTGGCACCACATCCAACACTTTGGTCATCTGAAGAAGTGGGCTGTACCCACGAAGGCTCACGATACCATCTACATGTTTTGTTAGTCTATAAAGTGCTACCAGACTATTTGCTGTTTTTTAAGTTTATCCTATACAAACTAACTCAGCTACCCCCCGAAGCTTCATTATTACTGACAGTATCCAGCAGAGATACCAGGCTACGTTGTGTCTATAAAAAATAAAGTCTTATAGGAATAACATGCAAAATGTTCACAAGTACTTCTAATATGACAGGTTCCTAATTCACATAAAGCAATTGAGTTGTAGAGAAATCACTATCATACCTACAAAATTTAATAGTATATAAGATTTTGTCCATAATTTTTTAACCATGCTGTAGAATTTTATAAGGAGGAAATAATTCTCTATTAAATTATAAAGGTTTATTAGCATGTTCCCCCACGTGGCTGTGGTAGCGGCGAGGAGTAACACAGTAGCACCATCACAGCAGGAGATCCCAAATAATCTGAATGACATCCTATACTGTGTCTCTTACCGGTGCAGTACAGAACTTGCAGTTCAATAGGAGGCAGGGGGCTAAGGTGGCTTAACAGTGAAAGAGGCCCCTGGCAATACTTATGCAGACTTTGAGGGCAGTTTATGTTGTGACAGATAGATGCTCTGCCCAAAAGCTTTATAGAGCTGCATGCTTGTCTCTACCCAATGTGTCTTTCCAAGACCTAGCCCCACCCCCAGTATATCCCTACATCAAGGCTTATAAGGAGGTCCTGTGAGGGTAATCTTATGGCTTTCTACCATACTGCCTACACTGGGGACTCATTCTCTGCCCAGATGGTGGGCTTTTAGCCCTCCTTTTTACTGCTCTGAGCTTAAAGGAAGTGGAGGAGAGGATTTCACCCCTTGTACTGGAAACAAGCACAGTTGCCTTGGGAGAAAGAGGGGAATGTTTTCTTGATACACTTTTCTACAGGGTTCTGTATACAGTCTCAGAATCATGGTGTGCTGGCCATTGCTGGGGATAAGGGAGACCAGACTATGGCTATCTGGGAAGACTAGTGCTGCAGTTAGTAGTAACCAGAACCCTTGAATTTTCTGAGTGCCATGAGTATGACTGAATCTTGTCACTATGCAGGGGTACAATGAGGGAGGGAGAGAAAAAGGCACCTCAGACCCTCTTGGCCACACCTTCACCGACAGCTTGTCTACACTTAGAGCACTGCAGTTCCGCCACTGTAGCACTTAGAGAAGACACTACCTATATTGATGATCCAGCTCTCCAAGAGGTGGGTCCTATGTTGATAGCAGAAGCCTTTCCATCAATATAGGGCTATGTTTAGACTGCAGCGCTTTTCCGGGATAATGGAAATTTTCTGAAAAGCAGATACACTCTTTCGCCATCCCTGTAAACCTCATTTTATGAGGCATAAGGGATGTGTCAAAAGAGCATTTTTTTTCTGAAATTTGGCACCATGTAGATGCGCCAAATTTTGGAAAAGTATCTTTCAAAAGAAAAATTGAAAAAGCTATGCTGTTCACAGTGTGAGTATCTTTTTCCAACTTTTCTTTGTAGTCTAGATGTAGCCTAGCATTATCTACCCCACAGGTTAGGTTGGTATAACTTTGTTGCTCAATTATGTGGATTTTTTACACCCCTGATCAACATAAATGCAGTGATATATTCCTAGAGTAGACCAATCAATAATCACCAGCCCTCTGTGAACCAGCTGATTAGACCATGTCAGTGAAAGGCAGGTTTTCCTGGCCTTTCCTGGTTGGGTCTAGAAAGTACCAGGTCTTATATTCTCAGTATAAATTAATACCTTATGCTGTCTGGTTCTTTACCATGACTTATCAACATAGCACCCCTACCACTAAAATTTGATATTTCCATGTATGTCTCAAAGCCACTTTAATGGGAAAGTGATAAGAGGTACTGGGGGTAACCCTGAGTCATTCAACTCATTAGAAATATTAAAGTCACATGAAACGGCAGGTCAGCAGAATTCTGATGTTTGTTGCATCAGCTTTGTCCTAGGGTACATCTACACAGCAGGGCAAAATTCAAATTAAGCTACACAACTTCAGCTATGTCAATTGCGTAGCTGAAGTAGAAATAGCTTAATTTGGCTCTCAGCACTGTCTACACAGCAGGACGTTGAAGGAAGGATGGAAATGAAGGTTACAGGAGTCGAAGTAAAAGGTCCTCCTGCTCGACATTATTTCAAAATAAAATTTTGCAGTGTAGACATGCTCTTTGTTATTTTAAAATAACATCAGTTATTCAGAAATAACGCTGCTGTGTAGAAATAACCACTGCTGCTGCTTCTGTGGCAGTGGCGCAGATTTTACAGTTACCAACTTTGAATACCTCTTGGCTATGTCTAGACTGGCATGATTTTGCAGAAATACTTTTAACGGAAAAGTTTTTCCATTAAAAGTATTTCCGCAAAAGAGCATCTAGATTGGCAAGGATGCTTTTGTGCAAAAAGTGCTTTTGCGCAAAAGCATCCGTGCCAATCTAGACACGCTTTTGTGCAAGAAGGCTCCAATGGCAATTTTAGTCATCGGACTTTCTTGAACAAAAAATTAAGGTGCCTGTCTACACTGACCCTCTTGCGCAAGTATTCTTGCGCAAGAGGGCTTATTCTTGAGTGGGAGCATGAAAGCATTTGTGCAAGAAGCACTGATTTTGTACATTACAAAGTCAGCGCTCTTGTGCAAATTCAAGCGGCAAGTATAGACAGCTGGCAAGTTTTTGTGCAAAAGTGGCTGCTTTTGCGCAAATCTTGCTAGTCTAGACACACCCCTTCTGTGGCATTGATAAAATATACAAGACATAGTGCAGGCCTGATCCAAAGCCAATGGAGCTAAGAGAGATCAGATTTACAGGCTGCTGTTGATGATGAATAAAGTGTACCCATAAAGTGATAGATAAGCTTTGTCTTTGAGAGGAGGGACCTCACTCAAGTATTCCAATAAAGTAATAAGCAGAGAAGTTTTTACATCTTACCAGGACTCTCTTTCGTTATTATTATTCCAGATCATGATCACCCTATACGTATTCTCCTATGCATTTTTTGAAAGGTCTCCACTGGTAAAAGGAAAGGCAGGCCAATCCTGCAAGCCTCTCCAGATACCTTCTTTTCCCCACCTCTCCATTTGCCCCAAAACAAAAGGAAGCTACACAACAAATCAATTTTGATTTCAAGCAAAATAACACCCAGAAAATAATGCAAACAAAAATGAATATTATATGTGATTTCTTGCCCTGAAAAACATCACAGCAGGCAGAATTTATCTTTGACCTTCACGCCTACTCTCTGCTGAGAAATATACAGTTTTCATCACTGGATAAAAAATGCCTTTCATTTAGGACAAAGGAGGGAGAAAATGAATCAGCAAATCATAGATTTTTTTTACTTTTTAAGATGACGGTGGCTTCAGATGCCTACAATGGCATAATTTTATTTTGATTTCTAAGGGGATGGTCAACACTTCTCTTGGTGACAAGAAAGGTTATTTAAAATTCTTCATTAAATGACTCATTAACACATTAACAATTGTAGCGTATGTAATAATCAGATGTTTGAAAAATTCATGATGAATTGCCAAATTATAGCACTTCTGCATTTTGTTCAAGCTTGAAAATGAGTTCATTTCTGTGAAAATGTCACTAAATGTACATATTTTGAACAAAGTGTATGGATATGTTCACTAAGCTATAAATATGAGGTATGGATGGGTAGGAATCAACATTTCATACATTAGTATGACTGTTATTGCACAGACATCTAATGTTATCTAAAACAACATTTACAGTGGGAGACAAAGAGTGAAATTGCATGGAAAGAAATGATAAAACTTTTTTTGCATTAAATCCTGATGAGTAAAATTTTGAACTGTAGCACTGTAGTGGAAGCCCCAAAACACTCAGCACTGGATGTTGTTCAGAAATACATTCAAAGCATATCTGAACATTTTGAAAGGCCACTGCCAACCCCAAATGATGCAATTCTTCTTATTCATTCAGAGAACATTGGAAGCATCAAAGAAAGTGAATTAAAGGGGGTGGAGGTGTCCATAAATAACAGTGAAATTAATTCAATTCTATTTAAAACAAAGGAATGCTTATTATCAGGACCTATAAAAGAGACATTTTTTTATCTTTATCATGCATCTTTGGCAGGTATGTTCAAGAGATTTCCAGGAGGAAAACAATCTCAGATATCCTTTATGCGAGGTCTTTTCATGTATACTTACCATTCAAACTAAACATTGAATAATTCTATTAAATACTGCTGATTAGAAAGTGGGAGAGATGGAGGATTTCTATGGGAAAATTGACTTTTTGTTCAAAAACTAAAAATTTTCAGACAAAAATCTACAACTTTAAATTAATTTTTCTCCCTCTGAAAACTAATGTTTTACTTTTGGGTAAAAATTCAAATTTTTCTATGGAAAGTATACATACTTTTTTACTCTCCCCACCAACAGGCATTTAGTCCAAACCTGAATTTTTCATTGAAAAATAGTTTTGAGGGAAAATTTACAACCATTCCTACTATTCGTATATGCCAGTGTTGCCAATTATCACAGTATTAGATTTTTTCTTAAAGTCCCACTTGCTCAAATGAAGACATTTAATGAGACACTCAGTTTTCTTTTAATTGTATAGTCCTCATGGTTGTAGGCAAAAAGTTTAAAAACATGAACAAAGTGCACACTAAGCTTCAGAAACAAGAAAGCAAATTAAAACAAGCCCGAAACATAGCTTTAAAACATCTCATTGTATTTATGCCCATCTCAAAGAGGCTGAATATTTCTTGATTGGATTATTAATCCACCACATCAGCATTTTTAGTCACTTTTGTGCGTTGTAATTATTATGTGGAGAAATCACTCAATTAGATATTTTGCAAATAGAAATCAATTTTAGGGGAAATTATTGTTCTCAATCCAATTACAACAATATATTGCTTTATTGCTCTGATTTTTTTAAATTCCATTGTAAAAGAAAATGGGCTATTTACTGTCTACTTCTGGTGATTACTTGAATTTTTTCACATACCATGAAAATCACATTTATGTGGTTCAGTGTGATATCACGTATCATCAGGTAGCAATGTATCTTCGTGGGCAGTTTTCTTAAGGCTGCAGTTCTGGAATCTGTGCTTTGTGAAACTTCACACAACTTTAGCTTTAAGAAAACTGCCTAAGAGGATATATTACTGTCTTGCTTTGTCCATAAAAGAAAGGTCAACTATTTGCATCCCAAATATTCATGGGTAACAGGGAGCTAGGGATACTTCTGCAGACCTGACATTAAAGGTTTTATCTGGTGGCCAATTAGGAATAGAATAGTAACTCACATTACTCTGCAACATAAAGTAGAGATTGTAAATCATCAATTGCCAGTTTTAGCCTTAAAGTGCTACCTGACCTATCTTCTCACCAAAATAAGATTAATCAGTTTATACAATAACAACCCATCCTGCTAAAAGAAAAGTTGAGTAGCCCTTAACAACAAACAGTCATTAATCTATGTTAAATTGCAACAAATTTAGAATTGCAAATTGTAGCCATATTAATACCGAGTTCTCGATGAACAATAAATGCCAAAGGATTTTTTTTAAATGATTAGCCACCTTTTGTAAAGCATTGTCATTTACAGCATGCAAATTTCCTGCCTTGCAGATCAGATATAAATTAGAACACTGGGATGCTGGCTCATATGAATAGGCTCAGATAGTACTAATTATACACCTGGCATGCCATAATCATGCTTAATTTATATAACTCTTTTAATGCAATATGGTTGAACCTTGTAAAGCAAATTTAGTTGGCAATAAGATTTCTTTTCCTTTGTCTTTTCACTTTGATGTGAGGCCGGATGAATCATGAAATATGAATAAAGAAATGATCAGAGCTCTCAGTCAGTAACCCAAGATGATTTATTGCTATCATACTACTGAAAGGCTCATACAGAAACTTACATAACCTGTAATTAAATATTCCCAAACTGGTTTGGGAAAAAGATGAACCTGCAGCTAGTATCTAGCTGAAGATCAGTCTTTTAGGTCTGAAAAATGTTGGGTAATTGTCCCTCCCAACCCAGTCTCTCCCTTCCTCATCTATGTACAAACTCTTCATTATTATCCTAATCCACTTGTGGATCTTTGTAGGTGTATGTATTTCTACATTAGAAAGTAGTGTCTTTAGATCTCTTGAGTTCTGTGGCCTCCCTCCTACGAGAGGTTCCAAGCTGGGAAAATCCTACAGGAAAATAGAGTTGAAAAGAGTATTTGCCCTGCAGAAAAAAGTGCAATATTGAGATGCCAGTTCCTCATAATCAAAAATAGTAGAGGGCCCCCAGGAGATGAGAAATAGGAGGCTGGAGCATGTTATGCTGATAAGCGTCTCAGGCCCATCTAGGGAAAATCCTAGGTGCACTTCTGGGTTTCAAGTTTAGGTATTGTTAACTTAACTCCCCTTGTAAGAACAACCATTAATAATTCTTACAATCTTTTATTAGAGATACAAATTTGCCCAGTCTTGTCAGGACACCTTTTATGATCAAAGTGATGTGAGTTGTGTTATGATAGATCCCAAATTCCCAGGATACGATATGAGTGGCAGTCATGACGATAAATTTTAGCTCTTTCATCTTACGTGTCTTAACCCACTCCCACAAAATGCCCCTTCCTGATGAAATATATCCAAGATGGAGTGGCAACTTCATCCACTGAAATTGACCAATCAAAATTCCCTTTGACTTTTTGAACTATCCACATTTTCTTCCATCTTTGAGCTTATTTTTATGCCAACATGTGACTTTAGCAGGTGCTGCAGAGACTCCTCTAGCACTGTTCTTTTAACTTACGCAATCCAGTTTGTACCAGTGTATTAGTTTCCAACTTTTTCTGACTTTCATAAAAAATTATGGAACATACAGAATTAAAATAGTTTAGATAACTTGGGGTACAGGCCTCTGCACAATAGGAGCTTGACTACAGGCAGTCCCCAGGTTACGTACAAGATAGGGACTGTAGGTTTGTTCTTAAATTGAATCTGTATGTAAGTCGGAACTGGCATCCAGATTCAGCCACTGCTGAAACTGATCAGTTTCAACAGCAGCTGAATCTGGATGCCAGTTCCGACTTACATACAGATTCAACTTAAGAACCCCAGGCATCCTCAAGTCAGCTGCTGCTGAAACTGATCAGCGGCTGATTCGAGGAAGCCCGGGGCAGAGGCTTCCTGTAGTCAGCCGCTGGTCAGTTTCAGCAGCGGCTGACTTGGGGACGCCTGGGGCAGAGCAGCTGGGGTACTGCTGGGTTGGTCCAGTAGCGCCGCCGCTCCTCGACGCTACTGGAGCAACCCAGCAGCACCCCAGCTGCTCTGCCCCAGGCGTCCTGATTCAGCCACTGCTGAAACTGATCAGCAGCGGCTGAATAAGGACTCCTGGGGCAGAGCAGCTGGGGTGCTGCCGGGTTGGTCCAGTAGCGCCAAGGAGCGGTGCTGCTGGACCAACCGGCAGCGCCCCACCTGCTCTACCACAGGCCCGGGGCTTTGCTCCATGTCTCCCTGGTATGCTGGGGGGGAGGAGCACTAGCTGCGTCCTCCCCCCAGAAGACCAAGGAGACACTGAGCAAAGCGGCGGAGGACCCGGGTGGGACCGCGGCGCTGATCTGGAAGCGCCACGGTCCCGCCCGGGTCCTCTGAGTCTTTGCTCAGCATCTCCCTGGTCTGCAGACCAGGGAGACGCTGAGCAAAGCTGCGGAGGACCCGGGCGGGACCGCGGCACTGATCTGGCTTCTCTCCCCACCCCCGCAGCAGACCAGGGAGATGCAGAGCAGCTTTTCTCGCCCCGGAGGACGTGGGCGGCGGGACCGGGCATCCCGCCGCTCCCATCATCCGGGACGAGAAAATCCCCGTTTGTAACTACGGATCCGACATAAGTCAGATCTGCGGAACTCGGGGACTGCCTGTATTTATCTAGGGAAGAGAATATTCTGGAGAAAAGAATAGAGAGGAGACATTGAGAAAAGAGATGGAAAAGGTTTGGAGAGAGAAAGAAAAGAGAAAATGTTTCCAAAGCTTTGGATAAGAATTAACACTTTTTGGTGCATAACTGAATTAAATTTGATATTGCAGTGGGTGCTTAGACACTTCTAAATATTTAGATGATCATGATTATTTGAGTCTTCTGCTTATCTTTCCTCCCATGTCTGTGTTTTATCCACCTATTGTTTTATCGTGTACATTGGCTGTAAATTCACTGGAGGTAGGAAATGCTGTAGTATAGTGGTTCTCAAAGTGCGGTCTGCTGCCTTCTAGGTGGTCCATGGTTGAAGCTCAGCCACACTCCTTCCCTCCACAGTAGGTAACCTGCATTGACACTCCAGTGTCACCCTCCCCCCACCCCCACCTCGAGATTGCAGCGCCAGTGTTGGCTTTCTCCTGGGGGGGGGGAGAGGGAGGGAGAGAAAGCCCAGAGCCTAGCTACACAATCCAGCTCAAGGGAAAGCAATGTTTCCCCATCTCCTTGCCTTACCCCTACCCCTCTTCCTGCCACATCTGGGGGAACAGCAGAGCACAGGCGCACTGTCTAGAGGCTTTCTGCTCTGTTCCCACTGGCTGGAATCTGGCTAATGAGAGTAGTGGGAGGCTGTGCCTGAAACACTGTGTCCTCCCACCCCCTCATGCCCAGCCCACCACACCTTCAGCCCATCATGCATTCCCCCACCAACCCCGCACTCCTAGCCCTCTCCTTAGCCAGAAAGCCCCACCCCACCTGTTCCTGAACCCCCCCCTTGCTCCTTCACCCTCCTCATTGGCCAGACACTCCACCCTCCACCTGCACCCTCTCCTCTGGGCAGGCACCCTATCCCAGCCTGCTCCTGTATCCACCCTTACTCCCGCACCCTCCCTCCTGGCCACACACTGCACCTTTCCTTGCATTTGCCCCCTCCCCTGCTGACTAGACACCCTTCTTCCAGCCTGCTCTTCCACCCTACTTCTCATCCAGACCTCGAACTCTCACTCCCTCCTACACCACAGTTCCTGCCCAGACCTTGCATCCCCATTTCTCAAGCTGGCAGCCCTGTCCCTCACACTGAGCCCCCTATTCTTATCCCAAGCCCAGATATTAGTGGATTTTTTTGTGGAGGGTCCACAAAACCCACTAACGCTGGATCACCAGATGTGTAAAGTGTCTGAGTTGTGGGCCCACATCAGTGAGATTTGGGAGCGGGGGAGGTTGGAGGGGGGGGTTGCATGTTTTCCTTCTGACTTCTATGATCCCCAACTGATTTTTCTGTGGCCACCGACCCAAAAAATGATTCCCCACCCCCACCATAAATAAAGAAATCTTTTGTGTTGGATATAAATTAATATTTTACTTTATTTAAAATTAAGTTTCATAAACTAACATGAGAAAATTAAGTGCTTACTCTGTTCAATCATTTGAATTAATATTTCCTTTCTGACTGGTTAAATTAAACTGTTCTCCACCATTGCAGCACTAGCAAAATGGCTCGGGTGTAATTATGTAATTAACGGCAAGTTTCCATTAGCAACTGGTGGTCCACGGAAAAGTTTGTATTGAGCCAGGTGGGCCACAGATCAAAAAGTTTGAGAACCACTGCTGTAATAATAACCAGACCAACTAATTTGCTGTAATTGTGTGCTCAAATGAAAAACACACACACACACACACACAATTAATAAAATGTCACAATAACTCATCATAACAAATGTTGATGGAAAAAACCTAAATTAGTCCAGCAAGAGAAACCTATGCTATAACTCAAGAACCATTTTGAAATCATTCCCCGTAAACAGAAAATGTGCAAAACAAAAAAAAACCCGCAAATCAAAATTTGTGTATCAAAAACTACGCCTAAGTGGTAGACAAAATAATAAGGGGCTGGGCTATTCCACCTGCTCCCTTCTGGAGTCCGTAAGGAAAGAGACCTAAGGAATAAAAAATGGCTACTAGAGAAAGTTTTGCCATCATGGTCGTCTCCTGTGTCATCTCTGGAGACTCGAGGCCTTCATCATCCAAATCCTTAGAGATGTCCTGATCAAAGAGAGAAGAACCCAAATGATATCACCATCTTCATGGGTAAAACCTGACCACCACTTGGAGTAGAGAACTTCTCTCTTTCTGCAGCCCCTATGTTCTTTCCCCCCCTGCATCAGCTTATTTCATCTTTTTCTTCCCTCTTTTTTTCCTTCTGTCTGATAAGCGTACAGATATTGGCCTTGTTTTGTGTTCTAGAAAATAGGATCAGACTTTAACAACAGTACCAACAGTTCCAACTCTTTCTACTCACTTCTCCTCTTTTCCCCAAATGCAGAATTATGATAATTTCTACTACCATCTCAAAAGATGCTGTCAAACTGAGCAGCTTTTACTTCAAAAATCTCTCTCCAGACAAAGAGGAAATAAAAGGATACAAAAAAAAAGTTGTTAAAATCAAAATCTTTTTCAATCCTTTACATTTCAAGTGCTCTGTTTTTCCTTCTTCCTTCAATATGAAGGTTATTAAAAATGTTTGTCATAGTGCTAAGCAAGTTGAAATATTTGTATACCGAACCACAGAATTTGTTTAAAACTATTTAATGTTAAACACTAACTAAGGTATGTTAGTAATTGTAAACTGTGTATCCCCTCTAAATTAATACAATAGGATTCATAATGAAGAAGCCCTGACTTCTAACTGGAGTCTCTAATCACTTGCATAAAAAAAATCATCCACATTTCAGAAGCTTTGGAGATTCACTAGTTACTGTCCTACATGTGTTTTTAAAAGAGAGCCTTTTTAACAATAGCAAATATAGTTTCCAAACTGTTAGACACTGTATCAAGACATTGGCTTGTCTAATAAAACTGTTAACCAACTCCTTCCAGTGGATGTGCATGTGAAAAGGATCCCACTGAAGTCAATGAGAAAAAACACTTGTGCATCTGAGGGCCCCAACTAACATTATAACATCCAGGGGGCGCCCCGTCCATATAGGCGAACTAAGTGGTCGCCTAGGGCGCCAAGTTAAATGGGGCGCCAAATGGTGGCGCAATATCGTTGAGGGGTTTGGAGGTGAGAGCGCCGATTGCATGGTTTGCCTAGGGCGCTTGTTGCTGGCAGCTAGTCTAAGGCCGCTCCTGATAACAGCCTTTTGTCAAAGAAGGAATAAAATCTTCAACAAGAAAGCAATCAAGTTAGCAGATAGGTCACCCTTGCCACATCAGGATCAAACAATGTGTGAGTCTTTCTGTTCACTTCTATTACCTGTACAAGTTAGTGTATTGGGAGTGTTGTGGTAGAGGAGTGGAACTGCATTGTTTGCTTATATTCACCCTTTGTAATTTGACCTTGTTTCCACTTTTTATATGACTCCTTTTTATTTTTAGATCATGTAAGATCTCCTGGTTAAACCAAGGTGGTCTCTTGCCATACTTTCTAACTTTCCTGTACAGTGGATTAGTTTGGTTTTGGGCCCTTAACAATGTCCCTTTGAAAAACTGCCAACTCTCTTCAGTTGTTTTTCCTCTTAGTCTTGCTTCATATGGGACCTTACTTACCAGCTCTCTGAGTTTACTAAAATCTGCCTTCCTGAAATCCATTGCCTCTATTTTGCTGTTCTCCCTTCTACCATTCCTTAGAATCATCAATGCTATGATTTCATGATCACTTTCACCCAAGCTGCCTTCCTCTTTCAAATTTTCAGTTAGTTCCTCCCTATTTGTTAAAATCAAATCAAGAACAGTCCCCCTTCTCCCCGCCAAGTAGCTTTCTAAACCTTCTGAAATAAAAAAATTGTCTCCAATGCAGTCCAGGAACTTGTTGGGTAATCTGTGCCCTTCTGGGTTTGTTTCCCACCATATATCTGGATAGTTGAAATCCCCCATCACCACCAAAACCTGTGCTATGGATGATTTTGTTAGTTGTTTAAAAAAAGCCCTAGACACCTCTTCTGCCTGGGTAAGTGATCTGTGGTAGACCCCTAGTATGACATCACCTTTGGTTTTTTAACCCTTTTAATCTAACTCAGAGACTGTCAACAAATCTGTTTCCTATGTCCATCTCAACCTCAGTCCAAGTGTATAAATTTGTACTATGTAAGTTAACACCTCCTCTCTTTTTTCCTTCCCGATCCTTCTTGAGGAACCTGTATCCTTTTATACCAATACTCCAATCATGTATTATTCCACCAAATCACCAATCATATATTATTCCACCAAGTGATACGAACTATGTCATAGTTGTGTTTATTTATTAGCATTTCAAGTTCTTCCTGCTTCTTTCCCATACTCCTTGCATTTGTATACAGATATTTAAGATATTGATTTGATCGTACCCCCCAGTTCTGTGGGCTTTGGTCACCTGCCCCCATCAAACCTAATTCAAAGCCCTCCTTTACTAGGGGTATGAGCAGACTACAAGTTTCTGTCAGAAAAAGGTACGCAAAATGTGCTCCTCATTTTGTGTATTTTTTTCCGATTCTTTTGTCAGAAGAGGCTTTTCTGACATTTGGCCAATCTAGACTATAGAACGAGGAATACAGGGGCTTCTGAAAGAGTACATTTGCTCTTCTGCAAAAAAAAAAAAAAAGCGGACGTGCAAACGCATTCCCTGGACACGATGGACTTTTTTCAAGATATCTCTGGTATTTCTAACCCCCCTTCCCGCCCCCCCCCGGCAGTCTAGCCATACCCTAAGTTAGCCAGTCTGTATCCAAACACTCTCTTCCCCTTCGTCGAAAGGTGAATCTCATCTTTGCTTAGCAGTGCTTATTCTTGGAACAGCAAGATCAAGGAAGTCCCTCATGGTCATACCATCTTTGCAGCCAGGCATTCACTTCCAGGATGCACCTGTCTTGGCCTGAGCCCCACCTTTGACAGGAAGGACTAAAGACAATACCACCTATGTTCCAGACTCCTTCACCCGTACTCTCAGAGCTTTGTAGTCACTCTTGATCTGCTCATGATCACACCTTGCAGTGTCATTAGTGCCCACATGGATAAGTTGCATGGGGTAGTAGGATAATCCTTGACAATGCCTCTGTAATGCTGTGGCTCCATTAAATTTTGGTATAAACACAAATCTGTTCACAGTCCAATACTGACAGCTACTGAGCACCCTGCATCACCAATGATTTCAGGGTGAGGACACTGCACAAGACTGGGCCTTGAACAATTACACGCTACTAAGAGCAAAACAAAACTACTTTGCTTGCTTTTTCACAGCAGAATCAATAAAGTGATTCACCCAGGCATATATAAACTTGTTTTGTGAATTATGCGTTACACATCTACTGAATTAGTTCCTCGGTATTGATTTATCACATTAATGAATTGGCATGACAATGCAACTTTATTATTACAATGTTGTCTTTTTCTTCTTTATGTTAAAATTTAAATATCATCAATAGCTTTGTGTAAAGAATATAAAATGTATATAAGTGAAGAGGTTTTTTTACATAGACCTAGTGAATGTATTTGAAATGAATATAAAGAAGTTTGGTTGCTAATAGTAAGACTGAGGATAGCATATCTGCTCATCAGTAATGAACTTCTTGAAAGCTTAATTTATTTTATATAGGGAAAATGGAGTGAGCTAGACAAGAGAAAGAAAGTTCTCTTCCCCTCCCAGTTCTCTGATTGATGGTTTAATTAGAAAACTTTATAATTTGTGGGTTCAACATCTACAATGATCAAAGCTTTTGTAAACCAAAAAACCTGCTTCATGATGAGCAGCACATTTCTTGTTAGTTGTCTGTTTCACTGTGCAACAAAAAGACACAGAGTTTATTATGCTTTCATCTTAGCTATTTATACAGAGAGAGAGACTTAAACTGATTCAGAGTGAATATGGTTTTCCTCCTACTGTTAGGGGAAAAAATACTCCTTCCGATTTATTTTTAAAATGTTTCTAAACATTATTAAAATCTGGAAACAGAAAATAGAATAAAAGTTGCCAACTTTTCACAAATAATTTACATAATTTTACTTCACAGCTTAGCTTATTGGTGGGGAGAGATCTGTCTGTTCTCCTGCACAATCTTATAAGCAAGTGCCAGAAGGATGTAAATCATTCATTGACAGGGTTCTGCACATCTGCCAACAGATACAGCTGGGCAAGTTGTGTCTTAGGTTCTGAACAACAATCCCGGGACTATGACACTACAAGTTCCTTATTTCTACCTTTTCCTCGTTACAGGAGGAGATGCTGGGAAGCCGGTGTTCCCTGTGAACCCCATAGAACAGCAAGGCATTAGTAGCAGCAGCAAAAGCAAATGAGTCCTGCAAAAACATGACAAAATGGTAAAGAAGAATTGATTTGTGAGGAAAAGAAATGATTGATTAATTTGGAGAGAAATGATTTGGGAAAGGACTGACTTGTTGATTTGGAAGTAGAATTAATTGACAGGAGGCAAATAAAATGATTTGTTAGGATAGTAGAACTAACTGATGTGATGGGGAAAATTAATTGGAGTTAGTGCTCTAATAATCAGCTTGGAAGTACCTACTCACCCAGGAACAATATGTTCAAAGCCCAGCAGGCCCAATTAATTCATGCATCTGGGAGTGGTGAAAGAGTTAAGAACTATGAAGTTTACTTTAGAATGTGGAGGCGGGGATATGTAAACAATTAAGTACCATAAAAATAGTAAAAGAAATAGAGAGTGGTCTCAAATTAAAAACCTCTATAGGGGTCGAGGAAGCAGCATCTAAACATGGTTAAGAATTTGACAGCTGACCCGCTGCTGCTATAATATTCTGCACCAAAGTCCCTCCCACCACTCAAAAATCTGAAGTGCTCAAAACTCAGGTCCAAATTCTGCAGCTCAAGATAACCAAAACATTAGAATGTCTTTCAAAACAGTACATTTGAAAAGGAGGAGGAACCATTCTGCATAGTGTGAGGATGGTGACCATGACAGCTCTGAAAAAATAAAGTCAGTAGGAGTTTCTGTAGGTAGCTGGCTAAGTTCCTGTCAAATGACTAATCTTTATGAGATTTCACTGTGTAAATAATGTTAGGGCACCTACAGCCTTGGATGGCATCTTTTTACATTTTTAAATCTAAACTAATAACTGTGTGGATTTCTCTTCCCCCCTCTCCACCCCTCCCCCTCCCCCCAAAAAAGCTGTGAGGAAGAGGCTGGGATAGATGTTCAGAGGCAGACAGAAACACTCCTTAGGGGTTACTGTAGTAAAACCTCAGGGATGTTGGTGGAGCCAAAATCTGTGGGTAGTATAGGAGACAATATACAAACCAGAACTGTCAAAGGAGGGGAGGTCCCTAATATATGGACAAATCTTGAAGTTATTATTGATCTGAGTGGGATTTTCACATTTTGCCATTAACATGCTTGTTTCTAGAAGGGCAAGATTAGGACGGTTATCTTTTGAAGATTACAGTCTTGGCAGAGCCTGGTGGTCCACGCTCCTCATGTGATATTCTTGTACTTAGTTATCCAGGATTCTAAAAATGCAGAAGTAAAGCTGACTCATAAGCCCAGAATCAGTAGTTTTGGTTTTAAATCAGTTTCCTTTCTTTCTTTTGTTCTGTATATGGTACTGGCCAATATACTCGGCATTGCTTGGGTATGTAATTTGGGAATTCCATCATGTGTATTTTGTTTCTTCATCCCTATAATCTCATATCCTTTTGTATGTTTTCACAAAAAAATTGTCAATGTGGTTTCCAATAACATTTTCTTCTAGTTTTCAAATTCTAAGTGTTGATTTAGCTGTGCTAAAAGAGAACACTAATCCAAATTTCTGAATGTTATCTCTTTTTTGTAATGTTTATTGAGAAGCAGTGAAGTGGGTCTGGCCCACGAAAGCTCATCATCTAATAAACCATCTTGTTAGTCTTTAAAGTGCTACATTGTCCTGCATTTTGCTTCAGCTACCCCAGACTAACACGGCTACATCTCTACCACTATTCCCATTCCAGGTTCATCCTATTTTTCTGGCTCATCTTGTCTCAGTCTTTCAGCATTCATTCAGTTCTATCAATTTTGAGGCCTGTATTTGATACGGTGATTGTGTCTCATTTCTGTATGGTTTTATGAGAAACAATCCCATTCCAGCCACACCCCATTTTCCTGGCATAGCCAAATCTTTATGTTGCTTTATGTAATAAGAGAAAGCTGTAGACCAAATTTGGTGGTTTTAGTTCTTACCATTTAGGAGGAGCTCTTGCTCAAACAGACAAACTCTCTAAAATATATATTATAAAATGTTGGCTGATTTTGTCATTGGTGTCCTACTCCTTTCTATGCAACATTAATGAGTGTACTTTCAGATCTGGGGCTGCTACAGTATTTTGGAAGAATAAAACATCTTTCAGAAGGAAAAGTAGTAAGCAGCCCCAAGAAAGAAGTGACAAATAAGATTAACACTGCATGCTTTTCTCATCAAGAAATTGCTAACGTTCAGCTAAAACTGGAGGGGGGGGGGGGAATATTCGGATAAAGTTTTAATAAAAAAATCTTATTTGACTGAACAGGCAAAAAAATAGCAGATTACAATTTAGCTTGGAGATGAGGTAAAATGCAATACCATGAAGGAGCAAATAAAAAAACCTGTCTTGACATTGAGTTTTATAGCTCTCACCTAAAATCTATCAGATGAATGGCAATGGTAATTTTGAACTTTTTCCTGCAAAGCCAAGGATTGGGATTTTCTGATGTGACACAATATGCAAGTACCAAAAGATTATGGTGGAAATATGACTGCAATAATAGTAAAAGATTTTTTTCTTTCTAGTAGGTAATATGACCTGATAATTACCTGTAAAAAATCTCTAGCAACATTTACCACTTATCAAATATGTCTTCATGCCAAACTTGTTAGCGAGAAAGCAACTATAGTGACTTTAATGTATTATAGTCAAAGTGCTGTGATATAGTATCAGACATAATACTCTAAAAGGGTATGTCTACACTACAGCGCTAGTTCGAACTAACTTAGCTAGTTAATTCGAACTAGCTAGTTCGAACTAACGCATCTAGAACTAAAAACTAGTTCGAACTAGCGTTTTGCTAGTTCGAACTAGCAAGTCCACATTGAGTGGACTCTGAACAGGGCTTAAGGATGGCCGGAAGCAGTGCCGGCAGGGCATCACAGGAGGACTTAGAGCATGGAGATGCTGTCTCAGGCTAGCCGAGGGCTGCGCTTAAAGGGTCCCGACCCCCACCCCGGACACACAGTTCTAAGGGGTGCCCCGCTTGCAAAGAAGTTCTGGCTTGGAGTGCCCTGAGTGCCCACACTGGGCACATCACACCACTCGGCCATCAGCCCGGCTGCACTTGCCGCAGGCTGCCATCTGGGGAGAGGGAGTAATTGGGGGGCTGCAGGAGAGCTTCCACCCCCAGAAGCCCGCAGAGCCAGCCCAGTCCTCCCCATCGGGGGCTCGTACCCCATTCCTCCCTCACCACCTTCCACTTACCCTTCCTTAGCCCCCCTTCTTATTGATGTACAAAATAAAGATAACGTTTCTTCCAACATTGACTCTGTCTTTAATGAAAAAAACTGGGGGAGACTGGGAAAAGGAGGTGGGAGAGGGGAAGAGAAAGGCTGGGAGAGGGGAGGGCAACTAACATGATCAGGGGTTGGGAACAGGTCCCAGATGAAGAAAGGCTACAGAGACTGGGACTGTTCAGCTTAGAAAAGAGGAGACGGAGGGGGGACAGGATAGAGGTCTCTAAAAGCAGGGGTTGGGTGGAGAGGGTGCATTCAGAAAAGTTCTTCCTGAGTTCCCATAAAGAAGGACTAGAGGACACCAAAGGAAAGGAATGGGTAGCAGGCTTCAAACTAGTAAGAGAAAGTTGTTCTTCTTCCCAAAGCAAATAGTTAACCTGTGGAACTCCTTGCTGCAGGAGGCTGTGAAGGCTAGAACTAGAACAGAGTTTAAAGGGAAGTGAGATAAAGTGATGGAGGTTGGGTCCATGGAGTCCTATTAGCCAGAGGGTAGGAGTGGTGTCCCTGCCCAAAGTTTGTGGAAGGCTGGAGAGGGATGGCACGAGACAAATGGCTTGGTCATTGTCTTCGGTCCATCCCCTCCAGGGTCCCTAGGGTTGGCCGCTGTTGGCAGACAGGCTACTGGGCTAGATGGACCTTTGGTCTGACCCAGTACAGCCATTGTAAGCTCAGGGCTCAGGGTCGGGGGTCTCAGTGGACCCCCTTGATTTTCATGCACACCTGGTCCTGGGTGGCCAGGCTGGCAGCTCTCCTGCCCTAGACGGCCACTTTCCTGTGCCTAGTGCGGAGATCGTGGACGAGGTCCACGATGTCCGCACTAGCCCAGGAAGGTGCCCGCCTCTTGCGGTCCAGGGCAAGCTCCCGGGAGCCGCCAGCCTGGTCCTGGCAAGAGGGGGTGGGCTGGGGGGCATCGGGTGGGTGGCTCTGTGCCGTGCCAGGTGCAGGGTCTGCTAGCTGGGTGCTGGCAGGCTTGCACCTGGCACGGGCACCGTAGCCAGCCCGTGCCCCTTTAAGGGGTCCGGGGCTGGGAGGGGGGCATAGAGTTTCCCTGGTGTTGGCCAGAGTGGCCACCAGGGAAACCTGGGGAGGGCTAGCCTCCCACTAGTTCGAACTAAAGGGCTACACAGCCCTTAGTTCGAACTAGCTAGTTCGAACTAGGCGTTAGTCCTCGTAAAATGAGGTTTACCTAGTTCGAACTAAGCGCTCCGCTAGTTCGATTCAAATTCGAACTAGCGGAGTGCTAGTGTAGCACCTATTAAAGTTAGTTCGAACTAACGTCCGTTAGTTCGAACTAACTTTGTAGTGTAGACATACCCAAAGAGATGTAAGACTGTGAGAAGAGAGGGGAGCAGAAAGGGGAAACTCTATATAATGAAAGGCCTGATTATCTCAATGTGATCAAATATAAACGTACAAGATTTGGGGTAAATAAGGCCCAAGGGCAATATAAATTAATCATCACACCTTTCTCTATAGTGCCATAGACATGCATGGTATTTTACAGAGAGAATAAAGACACTAATTCTGCCTTAAACAGGGTATTATCTTCTTACAGCAGGCAGAAATTCTGGCCTGAGAAGGGGGCCATTTAATACAAGTGAAACAGGACTTCACTGTGTGAATAAATACTGTCATTAGCTGTTACTGGTCAGAGCTATGGGCCCATGAGACTTTCCATTATTCAGTGCTGATGAAAATAAGAAGGGCTCGGAAGGATTATGGGTTTTTTTTTTCATTTCATTGATTTTTTTCCTCTACAAACAGAAAAGTTGTCATCAGTTTGGGTTCTTGTATAAACAAATGGAATCCAGGCTAGGGGAGGAGTAAAATTAAGGGGATTTTTTCCTTTCTAATCATTTCATTAAAATAAAAAAGTTTCTCTTGACCAAAACAGTTTAACCCGCTTTCTCATCTTCAGAAATTATGTAGATTTTGCATGCCACATATATTTGTACTAAGTAAAAACAAAATTAATGTGTTGCCAAGATCAGAGCAAAACCCAAAGTTTCCATCTAGCAATTGTATTGTTGTGAACTTAAACCTGGTCATGTGAATGACTGAGTTCATACAGCCAGGAGGGCTTAGTGAAAACCACAGAAAGATACCGGAAGAAACCTTATGTGTAGCTACTTAAAATAGCATTTGGAAACAATCTGGGTGTTCTGGCTGTATGTCTTCAATTGGAAATAATGAAAATTAGCATTTTTAACATTTAAGCATCCTCCTCCCAGGAGGAATATTTCCAGGAAAATCACATCTATAAGACTGGGGAAGAGGCTTTGCGGTACCAGTTATAGGTTACTGTGATTAAGTTTATTATCATCCAAATGGGGTAATAGCAGGCTCCAGCGAAGAGATAGTCCTACTATCCCCTCTAATGGTATATACATAGTGAGCCCATAACACAGCCTTATTCAAAGCCCATTAAAGTCCATGGGAGTCTTTCCATGTCAGTGATTTCCAATTCCACTTAGTTCAGTTTATAGTTGAAAATGATCGATTGCTACCTGTCATCCCATCAATTTCACTCTGGAATCTAGCGGTATGTCTAGACTACATGCCTCTGTCATCAGAGGCATGTAGATTAAATTACCCGGCATAGGGAAATGAAGCCGCAATTTAAATAATCGCAGGTTCATTTAAATTAAAATGGCTGCCACGCTCTGCTGACGAGCTGATGATCAGCTGTTTGTCGGCAGATAGGGGCAGTCTGGACGCGCCGCTGTTGATAAGGAAGCCTTTGTTGACCAGCGCAGGTATGCCTCGTGAAACCAGGTTTACCTGCGCCAGTCAATGAAGGCTTCCTTGTCGACCGCAGCACATCTAGACTGCCCCGATCTGCTAACAAACAGCTGATCATCAGCTGGTCGGCAGAGTGCGGCAGCCATTTTAATTTAAATGAAGCCACGATTATTTAAATGATGGCTTCATTTCCCTATGCCGGGTAGCCAAATCTACATGCCTCTGACGACAGAGTCACGTAGTCTAGACATACCCTAGGAGTCCAGTTGGAATTTTAATGACTTATGCATCATCAGTAGAATTTTGGCATAGGCCAAATTCTGCCCTCACATGCAGGCTAAATGGGTTCAGAACCTGCCCTGAGTCATACCCAATACCTTATGCACATTGTAATGATGATGTCATTCCATACCAATGCAGTGTAGTTCTTTGCAAGTGCATTTGATTTGGAAATTCTTATGAAAATATAGAGTCCCCCAGCTGCCAAAGTCACTCTGCAGAGCAGAACCACACTAGCGAGTTAGCAGTGACCAGTCATTCAAAGATTTATGTTCTTGTGATTAACTATAAATAACATTCTATTGGTGTCAGAATGAACCCCATATTTGGATCTTTAATGTAATTTTGTTATGCAAAGTCATTCAGGTAGTATTCAGTTCACTTGAAAAGTACACAGAGAAACCTTATCATCCAAGGACTAATATCATGCAATCGTAGAAATTTGGAGCTTACTGACCTCTGAAGCTCCCCTCCAGGCCAGCCTCCTGCACTGTGGCAGGACCAAGTAAATTAGAACATCCCTGACAGGTGTTTGTCCAACTTAGTCTCTACCAAAAAAGGCTTGACAACTGCCCATGGAAGCCAATTCCAGAGCTTCATTACCCTTACAGTAAGAAACTTTTCCCTACTATCTTACCCAAATCCCCTTTGCTGAAGAGTTTGCCTGCTATTCAGTGGAAAATGGAAAATAATTGATCACAGCCCTCTTTATACCAGCTCTTAACATATTTTGGAGATTGCCATCAGGTCAACGAAAAAAATCTGAAGCCTCTAAACTCACCAGTCACTTTTGAAAATTTGGCCCCATGTCCCATTCCTTCTCAATGAAGATTGTGCTCCTAAATCACTACAGTCCTTTTAAAAAAAAATCCCACCTTATCCCAAATAATATTAGCCAGTATTGGTAGTAATAGTTAAAAATAAGGCTGAGGGGATATTAATAGTAATGAATATAAAACAGAAGTTAGGAATGGTAGAAAATCGATGAGGGAAGGAAAGGGACACAAGAAATCTATGAGTACACAAATGCAATAAGTGGAAGTTAATTGTAATGAATACAAATCATATTATATAATTTATTTTTTATATCTGCTTTCACTTCCCTTCTAAAGCAGTTTTTTTTAAATCAGTATGACCTTCCTTCATTATGGGATTTTGGCGTTTTGGGCATTAGTAAGATGTTCTTAAAATATTCCCAATTATAATTTATATTTTTCCAATTAAATTCATCTTCCCATCTGATTTGTCTCAATTGTTTCCAGCTTTGTGACATGGACTCTATCAAAGCAGCAAGTGTATACTACCTTGGAGTTTATTCTGTTTGCACATTATAAATGTGATCAAGACATGATTACTTGTACTTAAGCTACCATTGATTTTTAGTTGTGCGATCAGTGCCTCTCTCTCTCACAAAGCAAGGTCTGATAAATTCATCTATGTTGGTTGCAACACTTTTTGAGTTAGAAACTATCATATATTAGGTTTAGAAATTCCAAAGATGTTTTAATACTGGCAGCATAAGACCTCCAGCATCACTCCATTTTCACCTCCTCCCACACATGTTGAAGAAGCCAGCCATTCTACTATGATCCGGTAGTTTGTAGGAGTCACCAACTAATAGCCCATCTTGTGCTTTATCTGTTAGGACATTGATCCACAACCTTTCAGGAGAAATATCTTTCTAGTTACAGAAACATGTGACACTTTGTTTGAAAGAGTGCTACTCTTTCTCCCTTTTTGACCACTCAATCCTTCCTAAATATGATATAACCATTCATTTTAAACATTCTACTTGTGGGAATTATCCCACGAAGTTTCAAAAATACAAACTAGATCAAATGTATTTCATTAAGGCTACATCTACACTGCACAGTTAATTCCAGATAAGCTATTCTGAAATAGTTATTCTGAAATAGCTTATTTTGAAATAGCACATCTACACAGCAGGGAAGCTTCAAAATTAGTCCAAGGCAGGCTTCCCTGCTGTGTAGATGTGCTATCTCAGTTTAGAGCCCAAGGAGGAATTACTTAAAATAGCCCTGGTGAGGGGCTATTTCAAAATAGCATAAGTGGAGTATCGTCTACACATGCCTTATTATGAAATAGCTACTTTGGAATGGGCATTATTCTTCATAGGATGAGGTTAACAGAAGTTGGAATAAACCATCCATTATTTCAAAATAATTTTGAAATAACACAATTGCTGTGAAGACACTCGCATAATTATTTTGGAGTGATGGGCATTATTCCGAAATAACTTTGCTATGTAGACATACCCTAAATGAGCAATTCCAATTCTTCCTGTTTGTAACCTAGGCTCCTAGCACTAGTGTATAGGAAATTGAAGACTTTCTTCTCTCCATGTCCTTTTGTTACTTGATTTGTTTTGTTTTCAATATGTTGATTTATTGCTGAGTGCTCATATCTTCCCTATTCTTAATCTTTCCTTTTGTTATTTGTTTAACTTACCTTGAATCTTCTAACCAGCCTCTCCCTAGGAAGTTTGGGTCCCTTTCTACGGAGAGAGAGGCTCTCCAAACTATATAGCACCCCTCTCCATGTGGAAGGTGGATCAGAGTTCCAGAAAACTGAAACCCTTCTGCCTACACCACTCATCTAAGAAGAAGTTTCATTTCCAGAATCTTCTATCTTCTGTCTTCCTTCAATTGTGGGACAGGAAGGAACCCAGGGGTATGTCTACACAGCATGGCTAAAGTCAGAATAAGCTACGGAACTGCAGCAATGTCAATTGCATAGCTTAAGTTGAAATAGCTTATTTCAACTTTTGGTACTGTCTACACAGTAGGAAGTCGAAGGAAGAACACTCTTCCTTCAACTTCGCTTACTCCCTGTAAAATGAGGGTTAGCATGAGTCAGAGTAAGAAATCCTCCAGCTCAACATTATTTTGAAATAAAGACTTGTAATGTAGATGCACTCTGTTATTTTGGAATAACATCAGTTGTTCCAAAATAACGCTGCTGTGTAAACGTGCCCTCGGAGATCACCTGAATGTTGTTATTCTTCGGAATGTTGTGTCCAAGTTCCCTGAGATCACGGGTGAAGGAGTTTGGCATAGGTGGTATTCACTTCGATCCTTCCTGTTGAAGGTAGGGGCCCAGGCAGAGACCGGTGCATCCTGGAGGTGAATGCCTAGCTGCATAGATGGTGTCGCCAGAAGGGCTTTGGCTTACTCGACCACGGGATGCTATTCCAGGAAGGACTGCTAGGCAGAGATGGCGTTCACCTTTCGAGAAGGGAGAAGACCCTATTTTGACATAGACTGATTAACCTAGTGAGGAGGGCTTTAAACTAGATTCGACAGGAACAGGTGAGCAAAGCCCACAAGTAAGTGGAGAACATGGAGACCTGGGAGATGGGTCGTAAATGGGAGGGAGCGTGGGCTATAATGACACAGAGAAAGGAGGATCAGTGCAAAACTTGGAGGTAAGGTCAAATCAGTATCTTAGATGCCTATATACAAATGTGAGAAGTGTGGGTAATAAGCAGGAAGAACTGGAAGTGCTAATAAATAAGGACAATTATGACATTGTTGGCATCACAGAAAACTTGGTGGGATAATACACATGATTGGAATGTTTGTATAGAAGGATACAGCATGCACAGGAAGGACAGACAGAAAAAAAAAAGGGAGGAGGTGTTGCCTTATATATTAAAAATGAACACACTTGAAGTGAGGTGGAGATGAACATAGGAGATGGAAGTGTTGAGAGTCTCTGGGTTAGGCTAAAAGGGATTAAAAACAAGGGTGATGTCATGCTAGGAGTCTACTACAGGCCACCTACCCAGGTGAAAGAAGTGGATGAACAATATCATCCCAAAGCCCAAGATTTGGTGGTGATGGGGGATTTCAACTATCCAGATATATGTTGGGAAAATAACAGCGGGGCACAGACTATCCAATAAGTTCTTGGACTGCACTGGAGACAACTTTTTATTTCAGAAGGTTGAAAAAGCTACCGGGGGGAGGTTGTTCTAGATCTGATCCTAACAAATAGGGAGGAACTGGTTGAGAATTTGAAAGTGGAAAGCAGCTTGGGTGAAAGTGATCATGAAATCAGAGAGTTCACAATCCTAAGGAAGGATAGAAGGGAGAACAGGAAAATAGAGACAATGGATTTCAGGAAGGTGAATTTTGGTAAGCTCAGAGAGCTGATAGGTAAGGTCCCATAGGAATCAAGACTGACGGGAAAAACAGCTGAGGAGAGTTGGCAGTTTTTCAAAGGGACATTGTTAAGGACCCAAAAGCAAGCTATTCTGCTGTGTTGGAAAGATAGAAAATATGGCAAAAGACTGCTTTGGCTTAACCAGGAGATCTTACATTTTCTAAAAATAAAAAAGGAGTAATAAAAATGGAAAGGAGGAAAAATTACAAAGAATGAATATAGGCAAACAATACAGGAATGCAGGGGCAAGATTAGAAAGGCAAAGGTACAAATGAGCTCAAACTAGCTATGGGAATAAAGGGAAACAAGAAGACTTTTTATAAATACCTTAGAAGCAAGAGGAAGACCAAGGACAGGATAGGCCCAATGGTCAGTGAGGAGGGAGAAACAGTAACAGGAAACTTGTAAATGGCAGAGATGCTTAATGACTTCTTTGTTTCGGTCTTCACCGAGAAGTCTGAAGGAATGCCTAACATAGTGAATGCTAGGGGAAAGGGGGTAGGTTTAGAAGATAAAATAAAAAAAATGAACAAGTTAAAAATCACTTAGAAAAGTTGGATGGCTGCAAGTCACCAGGGCCTGATGAAATGCATCCTAGAATACTCAAGGCATTGATAGAGGAGGTATTTGAGCCTCTAGCTATCATCTTTGGAAAATCATGGGAGACAGGAGAGATTCCAGAAGACTGGAAAAGGGCAAGTATAGTGCACATTTATAAAAAGGGAAATAAGAACAACCCAGGAAACTACAGACCAGTTAATTTAACTTCTGTGCAAGGGAAGATAATGGAGCAGGTAATTAAGGAAATCATCTGTAAGCACTTGGAAGGTGGCAAGATGATAGGGAATAGCCAGGATGGATTTGTAAAGAACAAATCATGTCAAACCAATTTGATAGCTTTCTTTGATAGGATAACGAGTCTTGTGGATAAGGGAGAAGAGGTGGATGTGGTATACCTAGACTTTAGTAAGGCATTTGATATGGTCTCGCATGATATTCTTATTAATAAACTAGGCAAATACAACTTAGATGGGGCTACTATAAGGTGGGTGCATAACTGGCTGGATTATTGTACTCAGAAAGTAGTTATTAATGGTTCACAATCCTGCTGGAAAGGTTTAACAAGTGGGGTTCCGCAGCGGTCTGTTTTGGGACCGGCTCTCTTCAATATCTTAATCAACAATTTAGATATTGGCATAGAAAGTATGCTTATTAAGTTTGCAGATGATACCAAGCGGGGAGGGGTTGCGACTAATCTGGAGGATAGGGTTATAATTCAAAATGATCTGGACAAATTGGAGAAATGGTTTGAGGTAAACAGGATGAAGTTTAATAAAGACAAATGCCAAGTGCTCCACTTAGGAAAGAACAATCAGTTTTACACACACAAAATGGGAAGCAACTGTCTAGGAAGGAGTATGGCAGAAAGATATCTAGGGGTTATAGTGGACCACAAGCTGAATGAGTCAGCAGTGTGATGCTGTTACAAAAAAAGCAGACATGATTCTGGGATGCATTAACAGGTGTGTTGTGAGCAAGACATGAGAAGTCATTCTTCCGCTCTACTCTGAGCTAGTTAGGCCTCAGTTGAAGTATTGTGTCCAGTTCTGGGCACTGCATTTCAAGAAAGATATGGAGAAATTGGAGAGGGTCCAGAGAAGAGCAACAAGAATTATTAAAGGTCTAGAGAACATGACCTATGAAGGAAGGCTGAAAGAATTGGGTTTGTTTAGTTTAGAAAAGAGAAGATTGAGGAGGGACATGATAGCAGTTTTCAGGTGTCTAAAAGGGTGTCATAAGGAGGAGGGAGAAAACTTGTTCATCTTGGCCTCTGAGGATAGAACAAGAAGCAATGGGCTTAAACTGCAGTGAGGGAGGTTTAGGTTGGACATTAGGAAAAAGTTCAGGGTAGTCAAACACTGGAATAAATTGCCCAGTCCTAGTATTATATGATTCTATGACACAGTGTCATTAATGCCAATAGGAACCATCATCAATGGATCTTTACCTGTCAGCTTTCAAGTCTACCCAAAGTTAGAGTGACATCTGGGATGCTGGCTCCAGGAAGACAGACCACTGTCCAGTTGTCCACCTGTCCCTTGTAGAATGTTGTTGAGGTTCTTCTGAGCATTGAATATTCAACAAGAATAATCTGACTTCCTGGGATGACTGGAGCGCTCTTTGCAGGAAAGTCTGATTTTTCTACAGGAATGTTCTGTACATCTCTCTCTTCCCTGGGACCTGGTATTGAATTGAAACTTCCAGCTATGTACAGTTCCTCCGAGTCTTCTTCTCTTGGGGTGTGTCTAGACTACATGCCTCCTTCGATGTAGGCATGTAGATTAGCCAGATCGGAAGAGGGAAATGAAGCCGCGATTAAACTAATCGCGGCTTCATTTAAAGTTAAATGGCTGCCCCGATCTGCCAATCAGCTCTTTGTCGGCAGATCGGGGCAGTCTGGATGCGACGCGCCGACAAAGAAGCCTTTCTTCATCGGCACAGGTAAGCCTCGTGAAACCAGGTTTACCTGTGCCGATGAAGAAAGGCTTCTTTGTCGGCGCGTCGCGTCCAGACTGCCCCGATCTGCCGACAAACAGCTGATCGGCAGATCGGGGCAGCCATTTAAATTTAAATGAAGCCGCGATTATTTTAATCGCGGCTTCATTTCCCTCTTCCGATCTGGCTAATCTACATGCCTCCATCGAAGGAGGCATGTAGTCTAGACACACCCTTGGATGGCTACATTCCACCCTTCCTCATGTCTATCTCCAGCAATGTAGAATACTACCATGACCTCCTACCTCTAGTGGTTATTAATTACAAACCACCAGTCTTTTTCTCTGACTTCATCTCTCTCCAGTTTCTTGGTGACCAGTGTTATGGGGTGCTGCCTCAGAAGACCCCTTGGGGCTGCTTTCCAGTGTGTTGATAAAGCCACTGTCACTCACCTTCCTGCTCTCCTGGGCCCCTTACCACTCATTCCTGTTGGGCCAGATCTTCTGGTCTCCCCCAGACAAGGCACAGAACCTGAGATAACCCCCTTCCCCCTACCAAAGAGCAATGAAGAAACTGAATCACTCTAGTTCTGGGAGAACGCAGATCCAGCAAACCAACCCCCAAATGAGATCAAACCCCCAAATAAATCCATCTTTCACTGTGTTAGAGTTTCACACACTGAAAGCTCATTTCCACCTCTCCCTTCTTCCCTGGAAAATTACCTGGTCAAACTGATATCCCCCTACCAACTGGGGTAGTCATGTCTTCCAAAGATTAACCACTGCTTAGACTTACAGGACAAACATGGCAGTTCTCAAATCATTAAATTGACCACCCTGTTATTAAGGGGTCTGAGCCTTGGAAATATGTTTGATGGTTTTAATTTGCACATTTAAAACCATAAGCCATTACATACGCCATATTCCTAACTTTACCTACTAGAATGATACATATACCAAAATAAGATACATAGATCCAGCAGATTGTGACATTAAAATTGATAGGTTGCATGAGGGAGTTTGTCCAAAGCATCCTTGAGTTATGTATATAAATATGCATAATACTATTTTATACAGCATTGTGGGGAGGTGCCACAGACAGCTCCATTCTTCCTTTAACCTGGAATTCTGGAGTTTCCTGAACCTGGCTGTCTAGGAATTACTCAGAGTTTCCAATTATCAGGAGCATCTCTCTAACGGTCCCTCCTGCACAGCCGCCATCTTGCACATGAAATCTTGTCTGAATTCAGGAATGAAAAAGACAACAGAGCACATCCCTGACATACTACTACCACTAAGTTCCTCTGAAAAATAGCACACTTTTCAATCTACATAGAAGTAATACGATGCTACGAGAGGAACAGGAATTTAACTGAAAGAAAGTCCCCCTGAGGAATTTGGAAACATCTGATGGGAAATTCTACTTATTGAGAGTTCTAAATAGAACAATGAATGGGGCCAAGTTATTACTTATTTATTTTATTGTATCTTACCAAATAAGGTATTCAAAGTCAGTCCATCCCAACACCCACAAAAGAAATGCTATGTAGACTCCTTTACTTTAAAAGTAGAAAGCAGTTCAGTTCTTGACAGCAGGAGAGAGTGTGTGCATGTGTGTTTTCAAAAATCACTTTGCCAGACTCAACAGCTTTAATCAGTTTAAGCGAAACTACAGTCTAATACATGCTGTGCACTTGCAAAAGTTAAATCTACCAACCAGGCAAGTTTTTCCCTTCCTCTCCATGAAAGCAGAATAGGAGCTGATCTTGAGAAAACAAACTCATTGTCCTCAAATGTCACAAAGCAGAAAGAACCAAATTATTCTTTCATTCCTTACTTGTGAAAGGGACTATAAACATTTGTGTTTTCTTGGTTCTCCTCTAACTTTGTTATGCGGTGCAGTTCTGCAGGAGTGTGAAAGTTCCAAAATATACTTCTTTAGGGGAAGCGAGGTGCTAATGGAAATTATATCAACCATGTACTATTCATTAGCAGTACAAGGACAGCATCTCATAGTCAAGTTCTCTCTCACACACTCGTTCAAACACACGTTTACTCCCAATTCATTCTCAAAAAAAGGAGAGAAGAAGAATAAATAAATAAATAAACCCTGTGTCAGATGGCAGTTTTCCACCGGCCTTTCCTTGGCCACACACTATTTTAGGATAGCTACTTCAAAAACCACACAGAATGGTTACTAAGGAAACCAGAAACTATGGTAACTCAGAGCAGCCTTTCTTGTCCCAATGAAGGAGGGAGGGAGAAGCCATTCATGCAATATCCCTTTATCTTTGCATTCAGCTGTAGGTCCTGCCTTCCTCCTCTCTTCAGACAACAGCTGCAGCAATACTTTTGATTCTTGTCCCTTTCTCTTTCTGAGGACTATAATCCATGCATCGGGCAAAGTGGGTTTTTACCCTCAAAAGCTTATGCTCAAATAAATCTGTGAGTCTTTCAAGTGGCACAGGACTCCTTGTTTTTGCAGATATGAACTAACACATTTACCCCTGAGACTTGTCTTTGGCTATGTTAACCCTTGAGCATGAGCACTAATCCATGAGGCAAAGTGCTAAGATACTTGACTTTTACTCTCGAAAATAGCTGCAGGTTTTGTTTGATGTTGCCGGCTTTGCCATGTTAATATGCACGTGCATTTGAAATCACCATGCTTGTATGCCTGAAAGAAGAAAACACACATACCAAACAACATTGTCCTTGAAAAACAGGTGAGCCCAGCCATCACAGCTAAGCTAAATCAAAACTGAGAACATGCATTTTTATTTCACAGTACAATTAAATAACAAGAATGAGTAGTAGAAACTGGAGGCAATTGTCCCTAAGATGTTATTAATAAAGCGACCTTACCAAAAATGTCCCCGTTCACTCCTCTCAATTTTCCAAATATTTGCAGTTTTAGAAAAGAAAACCCGAAGCATTACTCTATTATTACCAAAGTTATTTCTGGGTGAATCTGTTAAAACAATACTTTCAAAAAGTCAAATCAATCTGAAAATGAACATATCTTAAGTGCACCCTGCTTTCTGTACAAGTAACCAGCACTACTTAAAACAGAAAGTGCATTTTCTCACAATGGCAGAAACAAAGTCTTCCACAGATGTTTCAGATTCATTTGGAAAAAATGAGAGCTCAGCACAGCCTCTACTTGTGTGATAACATGGGGATATGTATGGTTTTCACAGTTACATTCTCTTACCTGCACAGTGAATTAAATGGATCCCAGCGTAGAGGATCACTACAAACAATTCTGTGCCTTATTCTGTGGCTGAAGTGGGACCTCATAACAGACCCATTGCACAAGAATGGATTTTACTTAGACAGTTGTTCATACATAAAATGGGCAGATGACCAAAGCTACCCTTCTACAAAAGAGGTGTGTTCACAGACACAGATCAGAGTTCTTCAGTGAAAAAAAAATCCCTTTAGTGATTTCTGTCTGAGTGATTCAGAAATAAAGCAACTATATGGAATATCTGAACTCAGAGTTTTGGCTCAGCCTGTTCAAAGATAGACATCCATAAGGCAGATTCTGACCAAATGCCCCTTGCTCCCCTGCAAAATTCAAAAAGGTAGTTAGATCCAGGGTTTTGACCCAACATTTGGAACTAAAGGAAAATAAAAAAAAATAAAGACTAACACAAGAAATAACTAATACGTTTGTTGCTTCCTCCTACATTCACTACTCTCCAGATAATCAAGTTGAAGTTTCTCCAGCCTCCTCCTCTTCCTTCTTGACAGGTTTCAAAAATCATGAAACCCATTTGCTGTCGATTGTGAGATCAGTCCAAAAATAAGACAGATCTGCCTTGCCTCAGCCCTTCAAAGCTGGTAGGGGAAACCCTCCCACCTAGGCCTTCTGCTAATCATAGAATCATAGAACACCAGAACTGGAAGGGACCTTGAGAGGTCATTGAGTCCAGACCCCTGCCCTCACAGCAGGACCCAGTACTGTCTAGACCAGTGTTTCTGAAAGTGTACTATGGAAACACTTTCAGAAACACTTTAACTGGCCGCCCTGGTTTGTTTATGGACTGGCGCCATAGCCACAGAGCCTCGCAGCTCCCATTGGCTTTGTTTCACCCTTTGCAGCCCAGCGGACCAGCGGGAAATGGTGGCCTGACCTGCGGTACATTTTCAGAAACACAGGTCTAGACCATCCTTGATAGATATCTATCCAACCTTCTCTTAAATATCTCCAGAGTCTCTATGGTCCTCCTTAGAATCCACCAGACACCAACTGAATCTGGACTGAAACACAAACCCAGCTCCTAGAAAAAAGCACGTGGCTTCTTAGACCAGTGCTGATGACTTAATGGCACCATGGTTTTCCTCAGTGGAGAAAGGGAAGTATGTTGCCACTGGCTAGAAGAGAGCTCTCCAACTAACTTTGACGTACCTGTATGCTCCATAGCATCATAGTCAGATGACAGCTCATTATGATGTCCCCAACCTCTGTACTGCACTTGTAAGAAGAAGAAAGGGATAACAAGTCAGTAAAAGAAAATCCGTGTTTCAGTTTTAAAGGGCTTGATGGTCTAGTTGACAATCTTTACATCTGCTGACTCTTCGTATTGTTCTTTCTACGAAAGTGAATCTACAAAAAAAAGCAAAAAAAAAATGGCTCAAATTGGCAGAAGAGCTCCTCAGAGAGATGAAATAAAGCTGATCTGTTGAATCCGTATCTTTGGAAAATCTGTGCTACTATTAAGTCTTAAAAAATGTGCCCAGCTCCATAAATCCTGTTCGAGGATAAAACTATCTAAATCCGTTTTTTTTCCTTCTCTGCCTCCAATGCTATAGCAGCATTTTTCCTAGGGTCACAAGAGGTATTATCCTGTCAAATAATTTAGATCACCTTATCACCTTGTTAACCAGCTAGAAATGCACATGCATCTAGCTGAAGAGACTAGAGTTCATAAAGGTGCATGCATCATGCACATTTCCTGACCATCCCATGCTGATGTCAGTGAAATGGCTCTTGTGATCCACCAGTTCCTCTAACACCATTGAGAAGGACACCTTGAGGTTTATGTACTCTTGGCAAGGTGGTTAGGTGCCAAGATAGGGATATAGGCTCCATCTATAGCCCCACTACTTTTAGGCAAAGCCATCCTCTATGTCCTGCATGTTTCCCAGAGTCACTGCCCTTCATAGCAGAATGGTATTGATTGACTTGGCTTCTTGAATCACAGCAGCCCCCAATGTAGATTTTCCACTCTTAATTGATTGTCAGCTGATCAGTGGCTGTCTGGCTTTGCAAGTTTCCATGAGGTTATTGCAACTCACTTCACAACTGTCAGAGCTGGTCTCATTCTGCTATTGCTGCACTTCACGGCAGGGAAAACAATTTCCACAGTTCCATTAAAGTGGCCTGAGGCATGTGAAAGTTTATTACCACTGCTGATGGTCCCACAGCTGCATGATTATTCAGTCCCACCAATCTGTGTTTGTCTCTGTGACAGGGCATGTGCCCTGTACTGGCCCTTTAAGGGCAAACCCCAGCCCTGAGCAAGGGCTGAGTGTAAAGCCCCCGCTGAGGCAGGTCTTGCTAATGAGGGCCCAGTTGGGGGCTATATAATGAAGGGCTCCTGGAGGGAGTGAGAGAACTGACTGTGGCTCTGGACAGAGAGTAGCAGGGACCTAACTGCAGGGGAAGCAGGTCTTCACCCCCCCCAGAAGGGGACGCAGAGAGACCAGAGTGGGCACTGTCAGAGGGCAGTGTCTGGAAGAGGATGCCGTGACCAAGGAGAAATGCAGGGAGACACCACCTAGAGAGAGGCATCCAGCGAGGCAAGAGAGATAATTCCCAGGACGGACGGCTAGGGGCACCAGCCCTGTGACAGTCTCTCAGCACCAGAAGTGGCATTCCACTGTGTCAAGAAGATCAAATGTCACCAGCACCTGCCAATTTCTCATCTCAAGTACTTCTCACAAGTGTCTGTTCCCGGCTTCCTCAGATTCTCCCTCGTTCTGGCAGCTCCTGGCTAGGCTCTGGCCATGATGCAGAATAAGGTGCAAGGGGTTTGCTATGATTGCCATAGTACTTTGCTGCTGAATGGGCTCCATGCTTGCTCTGTTATGGCATCTGCATGGATAACCAGGGGAAAAGAGGACACAAAAAAGACTGCCATTGTTTTCAAGCAAAAGGGGGAGGATGAGATGAGTGTGTTATAGGACACTAATGACATGTACCCAGAACCACCACTGCACTGCTTTGGTTCCATCAGGCACTGGGAGCATAATCCAGAATGCAAAGAGGTGTCAGGAACTGTAGCTACCCACAGTGCATTGTTGTCAAAGTCGATAGAGACCTTACTGAGGATGCACCATACTGAGGACCATTGAACTCTTGAGCACAGTAAGGACATGCACCTTTGACTTTACACAATTGGGTGCTAAAAATCAACCTTAATAAATTCAACCTTACCTCAGAGTGCAGACTATGAATATAAGATTCTCCTAAAACTTGGAATCTTTAAGACCCAGTACAAACAAGGAAGCAACGGTAATAAATAATGCAGGTGTCTGAACAATGGACAAGAGTTACCTCTGCTAATACAGTTTCCCCTCTGGAGGCAGGTGAAGGAAGAACTGCATAGGAAGTAATTAGTTTTGCAATGGGAAACAAATCAATTGCAAAAGCAAATTTCCAATCCTGTCTAACACACTAACAGGGAGCATAACATTGATTTTTTTCAGGTTTTATTAGTCTCTGGTCAGGTGTGATTGTTCTTGTCCAGAAGGTGACAACTTTCAGTGAGGAAGGATATTGTTAGTTCCCTGCCTCATATCCTTCAGAGGTACATTTTCAAGGCACTGTGCATGTACTTAGCCATCAAAATCCCAGTGTCCCAATGACCTCTAAGTCAGGGGAAAACTTCAGAGTATCTTGAGTCCATCTCAATTCAGGAAAGAATATACTTATTTTTAGATTTAAGCAGTGCTTTTTCTATGATAGTACTTATTGCCTGGCATGCAGTGCTGGCATCTCTAGACTCCATACCAGCACCTCCAGTCAACAACTTTTCCTCTGGAGTACTGGCACCTTTTTTTTTTTAAACAAAAAAAGCATTGGATTTAAGTATTAGGTAAAAAGATACCTATCCGCAGTTCTTGGTGCCTTAGCACACTACTAACAATAACATTATATCTCAGCAGCATTAAATGATTAAGTCCATGGAAGCACCATTAGACACCTACAAAAACTCCTTTCTATTCCATCATCATCTAGGCACTAGGTTGAAGGAGACACTCAACCTTCAAAAACCCAGTTCAACAGATCCTTTTGCCCAGAATTCAGATTCAGAATTCAGCTGAACTAATTCAGAGGAGGGATGCATCTGGACAATCAATTACTGGTTTTCAGATTAATCTCCCCCTCCCTCCATTTTTCCTTATTTTATTAAATCTTCCAAAATACCATCACTCTTAAATATTACACATAAAATTTAAAAACGTGCTTCAGTGGGATTTATGTATGCATGTAAGTGCTATCCTGAATAGATGCTTTCTAAAGTCAGGGCCTTAGTGACTTCCCTGCACCTCTGAAAAACAACCCATTAATAATGGTACGTTATTTCGAAACATTTAATAAGATGAGTAAAGAATTGGATGGATCAAAAGACTGGTAACTGATTGCACAGATCTTTTCATCCATTAGGTCCATAGCCAGCCTGGGATTTTAGAGCTCTCTGTCCCGTTCTCATGGGATAAGTGTCCATGTCACACAATGAGTATTAACTGGAAACATGTTTGCCAGTTGACTTGAGAGACCCAGGACTTTGTGGGCTCAGGGCTCATAGGCAAACTCTATTAAAATATATTTTGTTTACCTTTTAAAATTAGGTAACACAGAGGCAAACATCAGAATACTCACCCACTCAAAGTAATTATTAGTTCAATAAGCAGTTCAGCTGTTGTGAGAAAATATTAAAACGACCTTCCAGAATATGAGTATTATGAGTACTATGGTGCTTCATCAAAGTGTGAATGTGCCAAGAGAATTTGAGATGTTTAATAATGTTGATTTACAGTTGCTTTAATTGTGTTGAGAGGTTACCTCCACAGATCAGAGTAAAAGGATAACAGAGCACAAAATCCTACATCCAAATTAAAGAAATGTTACTAATAATAAAATACAGAAAGGATCAGACAGCTAGTATATGGGAAAAATTCATCAAACTCTTCACCAAACAAGTGCAACATGATATATTCTATCATTTAATGCTAATTATAAACTATCCTTAAAGGTCCCTTCAGGACAATATTCATACTTATTTACAGAGTAATGCAGGCCAGATTGCTGCTTATGCATTAAGAATTCCTCAGAGGATTTCATCGTTGGGATGCAAATAAGCAGCACCCTTTCTCTAACATTAACATTTTCACACAAAGAAAAATTATTAAAATACTACTAAAAACAAGAATGCTCTGTTAAGATGTTAGTTCCTTTGATGCTGTTATGTTGTATGAAACCTGGTGGAGTTTCCACCCAAAGAACAAAGAGTACATGTTTACTAAAGGCTCAAAGCATCGCCTCTCCTGGTATAATGACAAGCAGGTGTGGCATAGTGGGGGTGTTGTCCCCTCTTGTAGTTCGGTGTTCACTCGGTTGTTACATTCACTCTTTGCTGTATTGTTCTGTGTGTGTGCACATGTACCTCAGTTCCTTCCCGGCCACTGCAGCTCACTCTGCATGAGGAGAGAGAAGTTGGGTATAACTCCCTGCGGAGGTGTACTGGGCACAGACACCTGAGGGCCAGACATAGAAGCATAGAATCATAGAATACTAGGACTGGAAGGGACCTCGAAAGGTCGTCAAGTCCAGTCCCCTGCCCTCATAGAGATAACAACGCCTGCCTGGGAAGGGAGACAAAGGATAGGTGGGGCTGACATCAGACTGGAGGTTAAGGCCTGGGAGAAGAGTCAGTCTCCACTGGGCTAGGAGCAGAAAAGGGGCTTAGGGCAGGAAAGGGGGGAGAAGGGCCCGGGACCCCGTCTCCCCAAGAGGAATAATGCTGCCTGCTCTTGCTCCCTGTGTTAACATTGATCCTATGCTACGCTGTGTCCCTGTGAACCAATAAACCTTCTATTCTACCTGCCAGCTGAGTGTCACATTTGGCTGTTGATGGGGGTGCAGGGCTCAGGGACTCCATGACAGCAGGTAGTTCCAAAATAATGCCAGCTTAAACATGCCAGGCTAAGCCTTCTCCCCAGTCTTTGTGTATATGGGGTTGCTTCTTTTGTGACCTGTCCTTCCAGACTTACCTCCCTTTGCTATTATGTCCATCTGTAAGAACATAAGAACAGCCATACTGAGTCAGACCAAAGGTCCATCTAGCTCAGTATCCGGTCTTCCAATAGTGGCCAATACCAGCTGCTCCAGAGGGAATCAACAGAACAGGTAATCATCAAGTGATCCCTCCCTCTCTCACATCCCTAGACTCTGCTGAGTCATACCTGTTCCAGCAATTAAGCTGCAACTTCTGGCAGAATCCTTTTGCCAGTAGCTATCACAGTGGGGTAGCAAATCAATCCTTATTCCATGTGACTGTATTGCTCAAAATCACATGGCCTATTTTTAAATATATTGCTCAAACGACTGCCTCAGCTCCTTCTGCCCCCGCTGTTTATTTTGATTCATCAGCATCTTCTCCCAAGTAGTTGAGAGAACTTGCATATTACAGACAGAGACCCACGTGTAGCCACCAGGTGATAACACTCTGGATAAAACATGGTGCAGAGGAAGAGCTAGAATTCAGCAAAGTTCACCATTTCAGTCCTACAGGAAATTCCAACATTTCAAAATTGGACTTTTCTCCCAAAAATGGGAAGAAATTTCAGCATTTTTCACATACCAAAATTCCCCCCCAAATTAATTTGGAATTGTCAACATGTTTCACTTCATTTCTATGAACTGACACAAAACTGTGTATGAAATGACACAGCTTAGTTTTGAGTCAGTACCTTACTAAATTGCATTTCCCTGTCAGGGACACTTTTCTTTACAGGAGTTGTCATTCAGAAGCCTGATACCACTAGTTTCCCATAATGCTCCTGTGACGGGGCGCGCCGCCCCCACACCCCGTCCGGCGGCCCGCCCCGCACTCAGCCCGCGGTCGCGCTGTCCCTCCTGGGCGCCACCCAGGGAGCGCGGCGGCACTGCGAGGCCTGTTCCCTGGCCGCGGCCCGGATAACGGGCGGCGCGGCGGAGGCGGGGCTGCGTCCGGACGGCAACGTAGGGTGGGGGCGGAGCCTCGGCGACGTGACGGTTGACGTCACCGGGCACACGCGCACGGCGGGGGCGGAGCCTGGTGACGTGGCGCTTTGCGTCGCCCGGGCCGGACGCCGGCGGGGAATTCAAAAGGGGGAGGGAGCAGAAGGAAAGGGGGAGAGCACGGAGGAGCGAGGAGGAGAGGAGGGAGACGGAGAGCGAGTGAAGGAGGAAGGAGCGGACAAGGAGGAGAGAGCGGAGGCGGGAGAAAGAGCGGAGGAGGAGAGGAGAGGGGGACAGAGGAGGAAGGAGGCACCGGGCACTGGAGGAGAGGCACGCAGCACGAGGAGGAGGGGAGCGGAGGAGCACAAGCGGTGAGAGGGACGTCAAAAGGGGGGCAAACAGATTCACGGCGGGAAGCAGGACGGGCTCCCGCGTTACAGCTCCCAAGAATCACGATGCACCACACTACTTAGTCAGGCTATGTCTAGACTGCAGGCTTATTTTGGAATAACCTTCAGAAGATATTTTCCGAAAAAACTTCTTCCCAAAGAAAGCGTCCACATACAAAAATGTGATTCAATATGGACACTATCTCGCATTTAAGCTGTGATTATAGATGGAGTTGCCACCAGGGCACCTGTGCTTTTTCCTCTTTCCTCTTCTTTCAAAAGAACTCCCTCTTCCCCGTCCACACATGCCTTTTTCCAAAAGAACTCTTTCAGATAAAGGCTTCTTCCTCGTAGAAAGAGGATTACCAACACTGTAAAAACCCCTCTCTTCTTTCAATTTACTTTCAGGAGAATGCGATTCCAGTGTGATTGTAACTGAGGTGTTGTTGCAAAAAAAGTTGTTTTTCCGACAAAACTCTGTAGTGTAGATGTACCTTAAGAGAACAAACACAATTACATTATGAGAGATGTAGTCCTTCATAAGATTCTGCCATAAGAGAGAATGGGGGCCTACTTATAACTCCGATACGGCACTGCACAAATGTAATTTCAAGTGTTGTTGAACTCATTTGAAATTGATTTGGATCACTATAAAAAAAAGATTTTCATTTGGACTGAACCAAACCCAAAATTAAATATTTTATTTCAATTTTCCCAATTTAAAAGTCTGACTCCTATCATGCTAATGATAGAAGCCTTGTCTTCCACCTTTCCTGTTGAGGTCTCAATATTACGTGCAATATAGCCCCTACACATAAAATGCTTCTCTGACCACTACTTCAAAACCACTGCTCTCTCCACCTTCAAATCCCATCTCAAGTCCCACTTTTGCAACACCTTTAAAAAAAACACAGGATGAGGGGCAGTTAGGTATAACTGAGGTACATTTTCATAGAACCATAAGCTGGAAGAGACCTCAGAAAGTCATCAAGTCTAGCCCCCTGTCCAAGGCAAGACCAATTCCAACTAATTAAAATGTCATAATTGCATATATTTAGATAGTGTCCCTCTCACGGATACGTAGCATATTATTTACTTTCATGGGCTGCAAGAACTTACCAGGATCCATGTCTTTCCCAGTGTTTGCAGAGTGCCTAGAACAAATGGATCCCTGTGCTATGTAGTAGAAGTAGTAAATAGAAACTTGGATGGCTTTTCTGACTCTAAGGAGTTTCAGACAAATATTTTCAGAATGTGTAAAGTTGGAAAATGGGATCAAGATCCAGCTTCCACTATTCATACTGAATGAAACAAATTTCTCTTTAAATTTGCCTCCAACATGGACATATGAATCAAGTTTGAAAGGCTTTTATCAACCCATTAAAAATTAACTGCTTTTTATAGATTAGGCAGTTTGTAATATGAATATCTTTGCATTTTAAAAAAAAATCCTTATGTGAATATATTCCTTTTCCACTGGCCAACAGGGAGCTTTGATGAAGCGAGCTACAATTTAAATGGGCTATTATTACTTCCTATATCAATATTTTAAAGTAAGATACTTTAATGTCATGTCTCTGAATTCAAAAATAAAGAGGCTTCAGGGCATCAGTGCCACTGAATGCTTTTAAATAAAGCTGAGTCCAGGAAGTGCCCTGAATGGAACACATATTAATCAGCATGATTACTTGCACCTCTCCCCACATTCCCCAAAATAGCTTTTGAGCAAAGATGTTTTCAGTATTGTTTTCATTGTGTCATTCTTTGGATATTAGAGAGACAAGGTGGGTGAGATAATACCTTTTACGGGACCAACTCTCTCACCAACAGAGGTTGGTCCAATAAAAGATATTATCTCATGCACCTCATCTCACTAGAGATAGATATGACTTTCTGAGTTGAAGTGACCTCGGTCCAACATAATATTTACACCATTGACTGAAATGATACATAGCCAAGAAGCAGCAGATAGGCTCTTGTTAAGGAGAAGTCAGGTACTATAGAGAATGGTACATCCTTAATGTAATCAGCTTATTTATACACCTGCACCAGGCCTATAGCACAAGTGGTCATATACATCAAGCAGGCAAGCCCCTCTTCCAGGGACCTCAGCTCATTCAACAAAGTAAAGTTCCCAGAGTACAACTCAAGAACTGACTCTAGTTAGAGAGATTCAAGTAGATGGCAAACTCTCTTGCTACTTGCAACAGCGCCCCCAAAGAAACTGCATTAGAGAAACACCCCCCCCCCCCCCCCCACAGCATTTCTTCTAAGATTAAAACGTTTTTTCCATGATAAGAAAAAGAACTTGTATGGCTATGTGCAGGGCTTGACAAGCGGTGGCGAGCCGGCTTGACCATGCTGCGGCGCAGTGCCGGCTTAAAATCTACTCACCCTGGGTGAGTAGATTGACTAATTTGTTGAGCCCTGGATATATGCCACAGTGCCTTTTGGTGACCTCTGCCATAAAATATATCATCAGTATCAAATACAGGATCTATGGAGACAAATAATAATCCCTTCTGAATCAGTCTATGAAAGCTTGAATTACCATTGGATTCTGGTCCACTTTATAATTTAAAAGATTAATTTTGGGAAACAGGAAGGGATAACTCTGACTTGCCTGAGACCAATCACTGCCCTCAAGAACAGTCATGTGACTTAGGGTATGTCTACACTACAGCGCTATTTTGAATTAACTTAATTCAAAATAGTTAATTTGAATTAAGCTAATTCAAAATAACGCATCTAGACACAAAATCTAATTTGAAATAGCTTTTTGCTATTTCAAAATAGCATGTCCACACTGATGGATGCTGGATCGCATTTAAGGGCAGCTGAAACCGTTTCCAGCAGGGCATCAGGTCAGTAGTTGCTTTGTGTGGCTGCTGTCTGAGGCTTGTGCTTAAAGGGACCCCCCTGGACAGCCAGTTCTCACCTTTCCCGCTTGCTTGCCTACCTCGCTGAGGGTCAGCAAAGCATTTTCCACTCTGTCTCATTTGGTCGCTCTCGTTTGGGACACCACAGCACTCGGCACCATGGAGCCAGAGCCACCCCTGGGCACTCTGGTGCTCATGTTGAATATCTTGCTGCAAACCTGGCAGTAATTGCTGGAGGCTGCCTGGCGCTCCCCTGCCCCTACTGGGGGCCATGGAGGAGCGGCGCCCAGATGCCAGCATACCCTGCTGCATCTGGAGTCTGGACACCAGCAGCGACTGGTGGGATCACATTGTCCTGGAGCGCTGGGAAGACCAACAGTGGATCCAGAACTTCAGGATGAAGGACACCTTCCTCGAGCTCTGTGAGTGGCTTGCCCCTGCTCTGCGGTGACAGGACACATGCATGAGGCCCGCCAGTCCCCTCCAAAAGCTGGTGGCCATTGCCCTGTGGAAGCTCTCCATGCCAGATAGCAACTGATCCGTCGTGAAGCTGTTCGGCATGGGGAGATCCACCATCAGAGCAGTGCTTATGCAGGTACAGCACTCACCGGCCACTGGGCCAGGAGGGGGGGGGGCTGCAAAGAGGACATAGGCTGCCCTGTGGAAAATGGGAGGAAGGTGGTGTAAGTGCCCTCCCCGCAAGGGTTCGGTCTGTCCCAGCTACGCTACAGACCACCTGTGGTGGCCAGGATTGCAGCGGGGGTTGTTCCTGGGAGTGGGGCATGGAGCAGTGGCGGGGAAAGAACACTCCCAGCCACCCAGGAACCCCAGTGACCCTCGGTTTTATGTTTCTCTCTGCAGGTGGCCAAGGCCATTAACAGAGTGCTGCTTTGCAAAGTCATCCGCCTCACCGACCTGGACGTGGTCATCCAGGGGTTTGGTGCCCTGGGCTTTCCCAACTGTGGGGGAGCAATCAATGGGATGCATATCTCCATCCATGCCCCGGAACACCAGGCCTCCCTCTACATCAAAAGGAAGGGGTACTTCTCCGTGATCCTGCAGGCCGTATCTGACCACCAGGGCCAGTTCACGGACATCAATGTGGGCTGGTCTGGCAATGCACATGACACACGGGTGTTCCGCAACTCCTCTGTGTGTCAGAGGCTGCACAGCGGGACTTTCTTCCCTGACCGCCACATCAGGGTCAGGGACATGGACGTGCCAGTGTGCTTGCTGGGGGATGCGACCTACCCCCTACAGCCCTGGCTGATGAAGCCCTACATGGGACACCTCAACAATCCGGAAGGCCTTTAATGCCAGGCTCAGCAGGGCCCGCATTGTGGTCGAGGGGGCCTTCGGCCGACAAAGTACGATTTAGATGCCTCCTCACCCACCTCAACCTCTCCCAGCACAATATTCTGCATGTGGTAGCAGCGTGCTGTGTGCTCCACAATTTCTGTGAGAGGAATGGGGAGGCTTGCCTGACAGCCTGGATGGCAGAGGCTGACTGGCTGGCTGGCCAGTATGCACAGCCCCGCAGGGCTGCCAGCCGGGAGGCCCTGTGGGGGACTGGCCGCATCCGGGAAGCCCTGCAGGAGAGCTTCCAGGTGGATGAGGACTGAAGTCCCCCTGGTGTGCCCCACTAGGGCCTTGTGCCTTACATTCCACCCCCATCTCCTTCCCCTTTCCCCTCCCTAAGCCCCCTTCCTGATATACAATAAAAACACCCGTGTTGCTACAAAAAACTCTCTTTATTTAACATAACTGGGGTGGAGAAAGGGGGGAATGAGGGTAGGAGAGGGGAGGGGGAAAACCTGGGAGGAGGGAGCTGAGAGGGGGAGGCGAGGGGAGGAAGGGGAGGGGAAACCCAGGGTTGGGGGTCTTGCTGGCCCTCCTGTCTTGCAGCACTGCGGGTGCGGGGGCCTCCATGTTCCTGGGGGGAGTGGGTATGGAGGGTGGGGCAGGCCGGGGGAGGGAAGTGCAGAAGAAGCAGGAGGGGGAGCAGAGGTGGGAGGAGGAGTGATAGCTGGGGTGGCTGTAGGGGCTGGAGCATCAGGAGGCAGCAATCGGTCCAGCAGGGCCTGCAGGTGTTCACGGAGGGCACAGCCCTGCTCCCAGAGCTCCCGCAAGCTCTCCCACTGCAGCTGCAGGTCTTTTCTCACCCACTGCTCCTGGCTGTGGACCTGCCTTCCCTGTAACCTCAGCTGCTGCCTCTGGTACTCCTCCTGGTTGTGGGTACGCCTGCTGGCCCGGGTGCAGGTGTATGGTGCAGGCGGGGTGGTGCACTCTGCATTAGCAGGTGCTGTGGCTGTGGTGAAACAAGAGAAGTGATCAGTTCTCTCTGAGGATGGCAGGTCTCTGAACCATCACATCCTGCTGTCTCTGGGAGCGTGAGCTGGCCCAGGACTGCACCCCAGGCCCTGTGCTGCCTATAGTGTGGTGTGTGGTGGGGGGATGGGAGATGTGCCCTGCCTCTGTGTAGAGGAGGTGTCTGGAGGGAGGGCAGTGTCTCTCCCTGGGGTCAGGAGCCTGTCATGTGCCTTCACGCATAGACGTATGTGGGGAACAGGCCAGGGACCCTGCATGGCACCCAGCTGAGGCCACATGTCCTGGATGGCATGGCAGATGCACAGGTTGCTGCCTGCTCCATGGTCATTAAGGCCCACACGCATGGTCCCTGGGCTCACACTCTATCCCACCCTCCGCCCCGCATAAGGGGACCGTGATGGCACTCACATGTGGAGGGCTCCCCGGCCTTGGATGAGGCTGCTGATGGGCTCTCTGGTACGGCTCGGGGGTCCTGGCTGCCGTCTTCCTCTTCCCCTGTGTCAGGGGCAGGACCCTCTGCCCCAGAGTCGATGACCACCAGGGGGCTCCAGGGCCTCATACTGTGGGCAGGCCTCTGGGTCAGCCCCTGATTGGGAGGCCCTGGCATAGCCCTGCTGCAGCTCTTTAATTTTGCTCTGCACCTGCTCCTGACTGCGCATGTGGCCTCTGGTAGCCAGGCTGGCACCTAGTGTGGAGATCGTGGGCATTGGAAGCCTCCCCCCAAACTTCAATGAGGTCCATGATCTCCACACTAGACGAGGCAGGCACCCGCCTTTTGCAGCCCCTGGAAGGCTCCTGGGAACTGCCAGTCTGGTCCAGGGGAGCAGTGGAGGGTTGGGTGTCACGGGTTGCTGACTCATCCTGTGCCAGGTGCACTGTCTGCTGGCTGGGTGCTGGCAGGCTTGCAACTGGCACAGGGCTTTAACTGGCCTTTAAGGGCTCTGGGGCTGGAGGGGGAGCAGATGAGTTTTCCTGGTTGTGCCCAAAGTGGCCATCAGGGCTCCCTGGGAAGGGCTGGAGGCCCCCAAATTCAAAATAAGTGTCTATACAGCACTTATTTCGAATTTGGTGTTATTCCTCGTAGAATGAGGTTTACCAAATTCCAAAGAAGTGCTCCACTATTTTGAATTTATTTCGAAATAGTGGTTTGGCTGTGTAGACGCTATAAAGTTAATTTGAAATAACGGCTGTTATTTCAAATTAACTTTGTACTGTAGACATACCCTCAGATTCCAGGAATTGGCAAGAAGTCTTTCCATATACATCCCCAAATTTGCAACTCTTTCAAGTAACATAGTTGCAAATTGGCACATTCAATAGTTGACTCTTGATAAACTTTGAAATGGTTATTAAAAGTTAGAAAACAAAGAGTAGACTGAAGAGAAGCTAAAAATTAAGAACAGCCTCAAACCAGAACCCAATATTTGAATCCTCTGGAAATGTGGAGAAGTAGTAACACATGCCTATAGAGCATAAAACAGCTTTCTGCCTGTAATCAGTGCGATTGTGATTACTCAGCCTTGAGTCAGGCAGTTCATCAGTTGTCTTTCTACAGGGGTTGTCTGAATATTCCTTCCTTATAAGCAGCAATTTGATTTGCAGTGTTGCAAGCCAACAGCAGATCAATTGTAGGGAAATTATAAAGTTCTCTCTGTCCCAATTTTCCCTTGTTGCTACTCTGCACACACCGCCAGCAGGTTATATGATTTGCTATGCTATAGCTGTTCATCTTTTGCAATCTGGTTCTTTCCTCAATTCAAACAGAACTGAGAAACACATGGGAGTAAATTGTGTACATGTATCATTAGCAGATCTTAGCAGAAAAATGGCTCTCATTACTTTTGTTGTTGGCTCAGCGCTGGAGAGCTGGCATGTCCAACATCTAAAAGAAGCCTTTACTCTGTATTTCTCTTCAAAATATTTTTTAAAATGTAGATTCACTATGGTTTAGCATATTTATCTTCAAGAGAGAGATGTGCAAGTAATGAAGATCTAATGAAGATCTACATTTTTAATTTTAAAGGGTAGAAAAAGTGATGTTGCAGCTAGATGTGTCATTTTCCATCTTCTAGTTTTATTATTAATTCAAGCAGATGGAGAGACCACTTGTTTCAAAATATGGGTTCCTTTTATATGGCTTTCTGGTTACGCAGTAACTTTCCTAATTCCCTTTTTTAACCAGGGCAGTTTAACAAATTTTTGGGTCCTATCCACACCTATGCTTCTGGGCCCTGGCCTTGTTGGAAAAGGAAACAATTTCTTTACCCAGTGTCCTTTCCCTATCTTTGGCTCTGCTGGGGATGGCAAAATAAGTCTCCGTTAGATATGAGAGTTCTCTCTGCCCACGCTTTCACTGGTGCGGTTCTGAGTGCAAACTGAAAAAAAGTTCAGTTACTCGAGTGGTGTTCTAACCAGGTTGCACTGTAACTCAGTCAGGTGAGCATCTTCCAGTATTCGTGAAAATCTGCATTGGCAAACAAACAAAAAAGCACCCCTCCAACAACAAATATTCCTCCCTACTAATTTATTTGGGCTGTAGGCACATACTGAGTTTGCTAATGCATTCATCTGGCCCTGCCTTTATCTACCATATTTATCCCTTCCTCTTCTGCATCCTTTAAAGCTGAAAGAAGGATTCCATTCTCCAAAAGCAACCTCAATAGGCACAACTGCCTGGATGGCTCTCTGAATACCAATGAGATTGATGAGAGAGGTCTAATAAAAAAGTTGTTTGCCTCCCCTTCCCTTCCATAAACCCAGATAAACCAGCCACAAGATCCAAATTGGCTTTTTCAAAGGAGCCACTGTCAGTCAGCCTCACTGAAAAGATCCTTTGCCCGTGATATTTCATTACTGGTTACAGATTGCCAGCTGTTTTGCCATTCAATAGTGCCCTGCTTCTTTCTTCATTCATTACATGACTATCGGCTACAATAAACACTGCTTCCTTACCGACTGTTAGGACAGGATAGATAGGCAGGGGGGAGAGAACAGACTTTACTCACAGCTGTTAGATATTATTCCTAGGTACCCAGAGAAAAGGAGGAATCTGGGAAGCAAAGGGTTAAAATGAGTCCTGTGAGTTTGGACTGAACAGGAATATTTTTGAGACATAAAAGGCTTATAACTAGAAATATAAATGCCCCTTGAGGCAACATAAAATCAATACAGTACCAGGTTAAGCCAGAAACAGAAGAGCCTCACCACCATTGGCTGCTTTTTCTTTCCCCCAGGAAATATAATATCTGCCCACAGGCGAACTCCATACACTGCCTTTTAGACAGAAAATTGAGTAGAAACTCAGAAAAAGCTACTCTCTAGCAGTCCTAGCAAGTAGAGATCTCAATGTTACAAGGGGCTGAAACATTTCCCAAGACTGCTTCTTATTATTAATTATTTATACAAAGCCACAAATGCACACAGCTCTCAATAGCAGGGAAATAGTGCCAAGACATTGATAGTTCCCATGCTAAAACAGCTTACAAGCTATGACTCTAGCCCACAAAGACTTAAGCAACATGCACAATTTTGTGCAGGTGAAATTCAGTTAGTGTAATTCACATGCACAAAATTACTTAGGTCTTCAATGCATTAGGCTCTAAGGCACACTCCCACTCCCCAATTCAGTGACACAGTTGTCATTTACGTCAATGGATCAGCAGCAGGTGTTGAAGGCATAGGCAACATGAAACAGGATAAGACAAGATTGAATATGAAAAAAAAAATCTTTTCAAGCAGCCTCCAATCCTCACAATATTTTGGAGGGGAATGGAGCAGTTGGAAGAGATTAGTTTTGCTACACAATACAGTTTAGTGGCATTTAGGAAGACAACTGAGGATTGCTGCCATTAGTGAAAAGATGGCTAATGCCACAAAGCTCAAGCCAAAAAAAAATAAACATACAAACTAAAAAGACAGCTTCATTACAAAGGGGCATTTCTGCTCTTTTCTTCATGGATTGAAGAGGACAGAATATCATCAACATGCACTTGATACCAACCTTTTCATCTTTTAACAAATACCACAAGGTTTTAAAAATTATTATTACATACTGAATTAAGAAACAGTAATCGTTAGATTAAAAATTAGGAAGAAAATAGATAATAGAGTGAATAGGCTGGAAAAGGATTCATTTTGGGAATTAATTTACAATGCTGAAAATATAATTACCCACTGATTAACACATTTTTCCTCTCTCGTATGGACATTTATTTTTAATTTATTAATTTCAATGCTCATTATACCTTGATTACACTCTCTTTTGGGAGGAAATAAGATTTGAAGTGCCTTCTATTTTCCTCCCTTTATTGTTTCCCATATAGTAATTGTGGATTTGACACATACTTGAATCCATTTGTACTTTCCATCTTTTGAGCTTCTATTTTGAGTTGATTGTTCTGGGGGGTGGGAGACATTTAAGGACACTTGGTTGCAAATCAGTCATAGAATGACAAGAGCCTATTTTAACATGGTACTAGCTTCTATCTGTTTTTGGAAGTTTGTAGGGCTCTTCCCAATGTAGTGTATGTGTCAAGGCAGGAGCAAACTTCAAACCTAGCCATAAAACTGCTTGGCTGTGTCTAGATTTGCCAGTTTTTTCAGAAAATCAGCCGCTTTTCTGGAAAAACTTGCCAGCTGTCTACACTGGCCGCTTGAATTTCCGCAAAAGCACTGACTTCCTACGTAAGAAATCAGTGCCTTTTGCGGAAATACTATGCTGCTCCCATTCGGGCAAAAGTTCCTTTTGCGCAAAAGTTTTGCGCAAAAGGGCCAGTGTAGACAGCTGAGATTTGTTCTGCGCAAAAAAACCCCGATCATGAAAATGGCGATCGGGGCTTTTTTGCGCAAAAGCGTTTCTAAATTGGCCACGGACACTTTTCCACAAAAAGTGCTTTTGTGGAAAAGCGTCCGTGCCAATCTAGACGCTCTTTTCCGAAAATGCTTTTAACGGAAAACTTTTCTGTTAAAAGCATTTCCGGAAAATCATGCCAGTCTAGATGAGCCCTTAAGTTTGAGGTAGGCTTTTTTAAAGTAGTGTCTTTTTAATGCCCTGGCGGAAAAAAACATTGCCTTGTCTAATCACATTTATCAACCAGCATTTCTAAAGTTCAATTCACTGTCATTTCTAGATATTACACATAGAGTTAAAAAGAGAGAGAGAGAGAGAGAGGTCTACCTAGAATGTAGAGTCCACTTTCCATCATAATTTGTTGTTTTAAATGGTCATCTAATATTGAGCATGTATCCCATTTTTTCATATGCTTAATTTTTGTAGAATTATATTCAATTTTCTTTATTAAAATATACTTATGATACTATTATACCATATACAAGATTGCTCATGTAAGGGTCACTGGAAAGATTATGATTGACTGAATACGATTATCCCATTTCTATGCATGTATAATTTTTGTATCTGAAGTTAGGAATGTTGACTTGTGTATCCATGTGATGCTTTGGGAGAACTCCCACTGCTGACTTTTCAGATACTACAATGGAAAATCCAGCAGGGTGTCTGGCCATCAGCAAGGACAACAGACTGTGAAAAAGCTTGGCCTTCCTGTGGACATTCCAGGCTGTGACTAATTCATGGACATTGGAATAATAGAGTCAAGTGACCTGGTCACCTCATACTAAACATCATCTTGGTCTGCTGGACTTTTCCACTGAGGAGTGGGGAATCAAGCAAAGGTTTCTCTTGTAGAAATTCTATATAAGGGGGAAAAAAAGCCCTAGTGAGTGGTCTTCAGTTTGCTTTTCCTCTGGTTCCCTATCCAAAGGAACATTTGAAAACACATTCAAACAAAAGGACTGTCATTGGAGGGGTAGGGGAGAACAGCTGGTCCTGGCTAGAAGGACACCTCTGGTCTGTGAAAAAGTCTACCTAAAATAATACCAAGGTAAGGAATTATTTGCAACCAGTTTCTTCAGTGAATCTAGCTTAGTTTGCATGCATTGCATTATTTTTGTAATAATCTACCTTGTTCTGCCTACTATCTCTTTGACCACTTAAAATACGCCTTTTATAGTTATACAAGAAATATGTTTATTATCAATTTATATATTTATATAATTTCTAACCGGAGGGAGGGGATGAGGAGGAAGTAGTGCATGCCTTCCTCCACATTGAGGGAGGAGGCAAATTTCATATAAACTTTGGATCTGAAATGCAAAGGGGGGGTAACGTCTTGGTGCTGACACATGTTCCTTAAACTGAGCCTCCAGAACTGATCTCAGTGTCTGTGTTCAGCAGTTAGGTGTGGCCCTGCCTGTGTGTGAGGGTGGAGGAGGCTTTAGAGCCTGGCTCAGCAAGGCAGTGTTGAAGGGTGCCTCAGGCTGGCAGAAAAAAATGGACTCAGTGATATCTCCAGTACATCAGTTGACATTCCAGGGGTTCCATCCCCTCACAGCTTTCATTAAGTATTCAACATAACTTGAGGATGAGTAGGATAATCTTTCTGGATTGCCGGGGTAAGTTTTGGGTGGGCAGTTGGGGAAGCCCTTCTTTCATCTTCCTCAGGCTCTTCTAGCTTCTTGCACTGCTGCCTGTCCCATTTAGTAGTTTGCAGGTGGCTAGTTGAACCTTGAAGTTAATATAATGTTGAATCAGGGCAAATTGGCAATTTTACAAATAAGCAGTTGGGATTTTCCCCCCCTAACTTCATGAAGTTAATGTTTGGCTTGTGCAGTATTGGCATCTCCCCAACATTCAAAATGCCATAAAAGTGGCTTAAACACAATGATGTTCTAAAACAATACATTTTATCTTGTTTTTGTGCCTTATGAATACACTCAAATTACATTTTCTAGCTTTGCAACCATAAGATCAAGAAATTACTTTAAAAAAATGAATGCAGAGGTCCTCACATTATACTTATTCCTTTATTGAATCCCACTATGATCTTTGCTTTGCTAATAGCTTGTGGCTGTGAGGGTCAGAGGTTAATTACACATTGAGTAAAGAAGTGGTGTCCTTTACTTTAGTTTGCTGTTCACTTGTATTATGTCAAACAATACAATAAGATCACCTGACTGACTGCGCTACTATTCCTTTTGTATTCTCATAGACATAGAAATGGCCATACTGACTCTCACCAATGATCCAGATCCATCAATCCCAATATTCTGTCTTTGGACAGTGGCCAGAGGAATGAGCAGAACAGATAATCATCAGGTGATCTATCACCGGTTACCCACTTCTAGCTACTGGCAACACAGAGCATATGGTTGCATTCATAGGCACTGGCTCCATGGGTGCTCTGGGGCACCCAGGGTGCATCTAAACTGCACCATAACTCAAAATAAGATACACAATTTCAGCTACGCAAAGTACGTATCTTATTTTGATGCTATTTCAAAATAGCTTATTTTGTAATTTGGCACAGCATCAAATTTTGAAATAAAGAGCTGTTCCAAAACACCCCTTACTCCTCGTAGAATAAGGTTTACAGGGACGTCGGAATAGCAAGCCTCAAACAACAGGCTTGCTGTGAAGACGCAGGATAGCTATTTTGGGACACTCTGGTATCCTGAAATAGTGTTGCAGAAAATAATTAGTGCTTAGCACTCACCAGAAGTCAGCTTACCTCATGTCCCCCAGCACCTGCCATCCATCAGTGGCCTCACCTACCATCTTCTTCCCCTCCCTCCCAGAGCTTCCTGCATGTCACTATCAGCTGTTCCATGGCATTCAGGATGCACTGGGGGGAAAGGTGGGAGTGAGGATGACGCATGCTCAGAGGAGAGGAGAACTGGATAGGAAGAGGTAAGGTGGGGCCTGGGAGAAAAGTGGGCTTGGGGCAGGAAAAGGTGGGGCACAGATGGGGTCTTGGGGAAAATGGGCAGGTGGGAGTGGGGCACTCCTAGGGCGCAGAGGAAACTGGTGCCTGTGGTCTCATGCTTGACCATCTTGACTAATGGCAATTGAAGGACCTATTCTCCGAGAAACAGATTGCCAGAAAGGAACACGATTGTGAATACTCTGATATAGTGCTTGGGGAAATAGAAACAACGATATTTTAGGCTAAACTCTCCTGTGTCTTATATGGTTTGGAGGGAATGAAAGGAAGGGTGAGGATCTGGACTTTAGTGACTTGCCTTAGAGCATCAATGACAGTATTAGAAATCACAGGAGCCCCCATTGAAATCAATGGGCGCAGCACTACTGATTTCATTAGCGGAAGGATTTCACCCCATTAGTTTGTGGCTCCTGGTTCTGAACTCAAACTACCAGATCCTCCTACTCAATAAATCATTTTTTTTCTCTTGAGAACATCTTAGACAGCTTGGGTAAACGTTTAAAAAATGCTAATGTGATTTAACATTCTTTTTACAAAGTGAAAGAGAGAGATATTTCAAAAGTATTAACCACCTTAAAATGAAGATAGAAGCCTAGTGGGATTTTCAAAGCACCTAAAGCAGGACAGGCATTTATTTTCCATTGAAATCCATGGAAGTTAAGCATCTAACTTGCTTAAGTGGTTTTGAAAATGCCACTATACTTCTATCTATACTTTTAGGTGCATAAATACCTTTAACAATTTGGCAGGGTCACCCATTGACTGTCAGTGAGATTTAGGAGCCTAAGCACCTGAATCACTGAAGCTCCTAAATCATGTATGCATTTCTGAAAATGTCACCCTTCATCTAGGAATATTACCATAATAGAAAATATGCTCCAAACAAAATCCACATGCAAATATCCTTGGGCTTGAAGAAAGTCAGATCTAGATCTAAATTTTGAAACTGGGGTCCATCTCTATTTCTCTGATGGTCTAACTACAACTGAAAGGAAGGTTGTGATGAAAATGTATCAAGTGAAAATGGAACTTATTTCCTCAGAGGAGGTGAACAATCTTTTGAGCACATATTTAACATGCACCTGTGTAAATGAGAGTCTCTCTCTCTCTCTCTCTCTCAAGAACAAATCTTCTCTTTCTTTTCAATACATTGGCTTCTATGCATTGCATCCATTTCTACTCAGCCTTTAAGCCTCCACCTACGACATCCTCCTTCCCCCACTGCCGCTGCCTGGTACAAAGATGTTATTGTGGATGGAAACGTAATGAGGTGTGTAGGTGAATATTTATTATACAATTATCAGTGTTATTTTTGTTGGAGGGGAGCTGAATTTGGCATTTTGAAATGCTAAATATAAGCTTCAGATGAGGCATGTAGCTCAGAGATTAATCTACTGTTTTCCAATATTCGTTACCCAATCAGATTGCCTCCTTGCTCTAAATAATTTTAATTAAAGCAATTCTACCTTCTGTAGCAGCCATTACCAGAAGATAATTGACTGCATCAGTAATGAAATATTTTGAGGATGCTAAACAAACAGCAAGGTTAATTATCTGGCAGTAATGCCTGTTATGGAAGTGCAACACTGGCCATCTAAGTTTCCTGTTACCCTGCAGTACTCTTTCCGTAAATCACGAGGATGTCTGTGAATACATATTGTATTACGGCAGTAGCTGTGTGCAACTGAGGAAAACAGGAAGCCATCAAATGGCCAGCAGCATATAGACACTAATATGCAGAAAAGAGGACTTTTACAATGTTTTATTCAAGTTAAGTGTTATTCATTTTTTCTTTTACTTGAACAAGAGAATTAAATGCGTGAATTCTGTGTTTTTATTAGAGATACACTCCGGAAGGTTTTTATTTACCCACGCTATAATCCCAAAGTGGATCTGATATTTTTATTTTCACTCCACTTGTGTTTTCACCTTCTTGGAAATACATCCACTTGCGCTGAATTAGCTAGATATAGATAGATGAGATAGTCCTATATCCACCTGTAACACAGAGGGGAGGACCCCCCACCAAGTGCAGGGGGAGGGTGCCCATCTCACACCTGTCCCTCTCCATGTTTGTTCCCCAGTCCATGTGTCTAACTCCACTCACCAAAGTCTGTATACCCCCACCCCCTAGTTCCCAGGACAGGATGACCCAATGGTCAGAGTCTCTAACTTGCCACAGTTCAATAGTGCCAGTCTATTACTCATCCCACCTTGTGGAGGAATGTGACCCAATGGTCAGAGTCTCTCAAGGGATGGTAGGCAGGGGAAAGGTTTACATCTCCCGGAGGGGAGCCCAGACCATCCCACTCCACTGTACCCCAGCCAATGGCCCTGTTAGTGGCTTTTTCTAGCCACTGATTCACTGGGGAAGAGCTCCATCCAAAACACACTGACTCCTCAGCTTTGGCTCACTCACAATGTAGCCACCGCCTTCCCTGGACTGCTTCCTGCTGCAGTTGTTTCAACTCCTAGATGGATCTCCACTTCCCCTTCTTCATCTGGTACATGGCTATTTGTGCTTGCTTCTGGGACCTGCATATGGCATCCAGCCTGCATGGTAGCCCCTCAGCATTTGGGTAGTCACTGCATTTTGCCTGAAGCTGGCAAGGCAAGGCACATCCTCTGCTTTTGGCCACCAGCCCCAAATGAGCTGGGCTGCTCCCTTTTATAGTGATGCCGCTTGAGCATGCTCAGTAGGGGGAAGGGGTGTGACATTTGTAGTCCTGAGGGTTGGGTTAAACCCTGTGCTCAGTGCGGGGAGAGTGCACCCCATCACATCACCTCTGAACTGATACATTAATGAAGCATGCTAAGATGATTTAAGCTGTTTCTGTATATGTGAAATGTTACCATTTCAGTATCATGGAAATTTTTTTATTTTTAAAAAAACACATTTATTCTTAAGAGCATTGAGCCAAATTTATTTGACCTTTAACTTGAGAAAAGAGCAGGAGTTACTCTTTCAGATTTGTAGTTTTGCTAAGGCAGACTCCTATCTCTGAAGCATGAAGGGGTTTGCTAATGGAATATTTTGATTCCGATGAACAAGGTTATTCATGCCTTAATTTTAGCCTCTCTAAATGTAGGCTTATGTTTTATGTCAGACTTCAAAAAAAAAAATCTAAACTTAGCTGCAGTATGGAAACAACCAAATATTATACACTGGCATTTAAACATCTTTCTAAACAACTTTATTTCACCATTCACTGTCTCTGAAAGTTCATGCAAATCAGGTAGCCCAGCTACACTTGCATGGAGGAAGAGGATTCTAGGCAGAAATGCTGTTTGATAATGGGGTGTATTCCACTAATTCAATTGCTCCCCTCCTGATTAAGATACCGAATAGTGATAGAAGAATCTCACAAGGTTCAGCTTTTCTATGGATTTATCTGAATCTCTTTGATATGGGAATTATGAGAGATCCCCCACACATATTGGATAGAGCTAGAAATAGCATGAGATCAACTTTCTCCTAGTGTTTGCTAATTACATTCTCTCAGATAGGGCAGGCATGCAGAAAACACAGCTTTTATTAGCACTAGAACTTCTACAAAAAACAAACAAAAAAAAGTTCAGGTTTCAAACTGGGGCAAAAGGTTCAGCAAAGAAAGTTTTGCTGCTCAGCGATTTCATTTTTTTGAAGATTTTACCTCAGCCTATGCATGTTTGTGAGATGCCTCCTCTCAAAGACCACAGATCTGAGAAACATTTGGAATGCAGAATCTGTGATGATCCCAGGAATGCTTTTGGGTTGCACTAAATATTGGGAGAAGACATAATCAAAGGAGGGGATAACATGAATATGGATTAGCATTACTCCTGAAGAAATACAGCTACTACAGTAACCTCTGTCTTTCTCTAAAGGTGGCCTCAGCATATCTCCAGTTGTGAGAGTCTGGTCAAGAAGTATAAGCCCTAGAAAGATGCATGGAGGAATTTTAATTAAACAAGGATTACCGAACTACCTTATCCTAGCCTAAGTAGCTTAGATGCCACCATGCTGGATACTGGCATGCATTTTTCAATGCTGCAATGTGGTCCCTATCTTGCCTAGCTTTAAATCTAACAGGAGCTACTCTGTTCTTATAAGAAGCAGAAGATCCACAGGGCCAAATCCTGCAGATCCAGGGACTGGGCTTCAAAGCCCTCCTTTCTAATGAGGATAAAGGGCTCTCCTTGTTCAGCATGAGTGTTGGAAGGACCCACACATAAAGGAACAATCCAGGGAACAGTCTTCTTCAGGCAAAACAGACAGACATGCACATCTGGTTACAGAAGCAGGAAGAGGCACAAGTCACCATCTCCCTTTTCTGAATCCTTGGACTTGAAGGCCAGACAAAAAATGAATAGTTCAGCAATAGACTACCCAAAAAGTATGCTACATATCTGTATGTCATAAAATGGCTAAGAACTTTCGGGCAAAGGCTTTTTGTTCTGTGTCTGTGTAGCACCTCATACAATGAGATGCTAGACCATGACAGCAGTTCAAGTGCTATTGAAATAGAAACAATATAAACAAAATTAAATGCAAGTACAATTTGGGGACAGTGTTCCATAGCTCAAGTCCATGGAATAGGCCCCTAAATCCCTCCTATTACCTATGAAGACCACCTTATATTTGCCCTTATTCTTACCACTACCCAAATCACAAATTATTGCTAGCATGATTACTGTTTTCCCCATAGTTGTATTATTTCCTCCTCATACTTTGGGAGTTAGAGTCTCTCATCACTGGTTTCACAAGCAAGCAGAACAGGGCTTTTTTGGTGTGATTCATCATATACCTGGGACCAGCCCACAACATTTTGGCACCTGAGGCGGGGAACTCAAATGACACCTTCATACCCCCTCGCTTGGGCCAAAACTTTGAAAGGTCTCCATTCTGCCTTCTTCCTGTTCTACTCCTCTTCTGGTACTGCTCTGCTACCTACATATGCACCAGCAGCAGACACAATTGTCTACACGCTGGGTCCTAGTGGCACTCCCACACAGTCTGGCACCTAAGGCGGCTGCCTCAGTTCACCTAATAGTAAGGCCAGCCCTGCATATACCTGAAATATTTGAAGATACGTATTCTTATTTTCCCACTTCTTGGCCCACAGCATCCCAAATGGAACTGCAGTGGGCACCAACTGGGTTGGTTTGCAAATGTGCCCATTTCAGTCCCATTTGGGGTGCTGAGCTAGCCTCTCTCTGATGTATTGAGCTTCCAAGATTTCTGTGCTGCCACTGAGCTTTGCAACCACTGGGCAAGTTAAGTCCTGAAGGAGGAATGATCTTCGCAGCCACCACTGCACAACCACAGAGCCCTGGCTTCTAACACCAGAGATGGAACCCATAGCTCTTCCATCTTGCTGCCAACATGGGGGAAGCAAAGGGGAGAACAGCTGAGGGACTCCGCAACAAAACTGCCCAGAAGGACAACTTCTCACAGGCTTTGAAGAATCCCCCAGGACAGTCTACTGAAAGAAGCCCTGAAGCACCTGACTTACAGGCAATCATTTCACTACCCTCCCATTCACAATCTCCTCTTGTCTCATCCGCACAGCAACATTGGGGGCGATTAATGTAGGCCCAAGACTGCAGTCTCCTATGGCTCTTCTGTCAAGAAGAGATAGACACACAAGAGTAAGGGCTAGTCAATGGGGGACAGGGCATCAGGAGAACTAATTTACATAAATTCTTCCCCTCCCTTTAGCAGTTACAAACTGACTTCACAAGCTCAAAAATCTGCTCTTGTTCTCAGTCTCTCTTTCCGTGCCAGCTGCACCCTTCAAGGGTCAGAACATTGTACCACAATGTTCACAGGCACCGTGGGGGGTTTAAGAGCTTTTGAATTCCCCTGTAAAAAAGGTCAGGATTTTGCCCCTATCTTTGCTCCATTACTCTCTCTCTCTCTCTCTCCCCCCTAACCTAGCTCTTTTTTTTTTTTGCATCCTGCCTGTTGAAGTTTCTCTAGCAACTCAAATGGTTCTCTTTTCAGTTTGTGGTGTTGCTGTACCCTTCAGCATTTGATTGAGAACAAAATGCATTTTGTACAAAGGCTTCTCTAAAGACACAGCAGCTGTCACTTTCATAGAGTTCACTCAGGATGATTGAAGCACTACGGGAGAAAAAACAGGATCCTCTGCTCTGTGTTTTAAACCTGATGTGAGATTTGCTGGTTCCAATAAATAGTCTGATAATTTGTCTATAAAGAAAGGGAACCAAGGCCAAATGTGATTTCAGCAAGAGAGGGGGTTCAGTAAATGAATGAACCTCTGAGGTTTGACAGCTCAACTCAGATGTGTTCAGTCATATGATTGCTCATTTGGGCCTTCTCCAAATAGATACAAAATGTCCTGGATTTGCAAAATGGTGTCAGGTAGCCTTGTTTGAGGCATGATGATGCTTCTGCAGAGCTAGGGAACAAACAAAAAAAGAGAAAATGTCAAGGAAAACAAGTAAGAGGAACTAGGAAAAGCTTTCCTACAGCAGGTTTGGTTGGCATTCAAGGTAAAGGCTGACAGCAGTGTCTAGTTTGCCCTTATTCACTGTGAAACTACTTCCTAGAGAATATTTTTGGCCACATAGCCATTGATTTCTGCAGTCCAGATTGTTGAACTCTAAATCCAAGAGAAGAAAGGACCAGATGCCAGTAATCTGCAGGCAGTTTCTTGTCACTCCAATAGCATAATCATTACCCGGCAGCTCTGTCACCCAAACACACTCTGCTCTGTTCCTTTGGAGAACATGGTTGTGTACGTGCAATAGCACAGTTTTGCATTATCTCCTCATGTGTTTGGGTAAGCTATGTGAGGCCCCCAACTATGAAGAGAACGAATGAACAAGAATCTGGACCCTGCAGTGCCACATAGATAAAACATTGTTTGAAAGGATATTACCTACTATATATTTTAGAGAGTTTGCCTGTTTGTCCAAGAACTCCTCAAATGGAAAGAGCTAGGACCACCAAATTTAGTATACTGCTGCCTCTTATCATAACTTAAAGCAAGGTGAGGGTTTGTGAGGAGATAGTGTACAAACTTAATTGAGTTATGGACCCAACCAATGACCACGTAAATGTGTTAGTAGTTTTAGCTCAGCAGTGACCATGAGATTATCTAGCTTGTATATCACAGGTCATAGAATTTCATCCAGTTATTGCTGAAATCCCAATCATGTGTTTGAGTAAGACATATGTAGAATATGCACCATCTCACTTCCAACCTCTGGCAGTCAGAGGTTTTAAGAACCCATATAAATAGTTAGTTGGCTTTAAAAAAAAATGCTTCTTCTAACCTTCAACATACCCTTTGTGTGGTACAGGATGGAAACTTACTTCTCTTTTCCCTAACTAGAAATGTCTGCGAGCAGTTGAGACAAGCCAGAATGCTTACCATTCCACCTGTTACCAATGCCACAATGATTGGTGTGTTGTAAACACCTAAGTAATATCAGTGTGCATTGAGTTCAGTTTGAATGGGAAAGTATTTTCCTTATTTTACTTACTGTCTGATTCCAAGTGGGTATGACGATGCTTCTACCAAACAATCACATCTCCTGTAAACATGACTGAGTTAATGTCTATCCGGCAGGTTCGATTACCAAAAGTGGCAAAGCGGCTGGAGAATAATTACTCAGACTTTCAAAAAAGCTTGCACTGTACCCATGCTGCCTTGCTTTCACTGCTCCAGTACTTAGGCTAGCTAGATTAAAGACATCTCAGGTCTGTCTCTAGAAGCTGCACTGGCACTCTGTGGCTGCAGGGTAGATATGCCCAGAGTTCCGAGATCACCTGGTCTCAACGTTAAAAGTGCAAGAAGTGGACACCAGCTAAGTCTCCTAGAAGAAAGCCCAATACATTTCTATAGCAGAATAGAACAACCAGGTTTCTGCAGCATATGGTAACACCAAGTAAATGCCAAAACAAATGGCTGGCACTTTGGAGTCCTAGGAAAACCAAAAGCGTATGTCACGCAGGGTAACATGAAGCAGCAGAGCAGTGAGACCAAAGTGTCACAGAAGGGAGACAAGAAGCTAATATATTTGCCACTTTTCCTTCGTTTCATCGGAAAACAAATGTATTCCAGTCAATTACGAAAATAAAGAGAAGGCAGGAAAGTGGCCCTGGGGTAAGAATGTACATCTTAAAACTGCATCTCTCTATTAGGTCTCTGCAGCACTGACAATGATCTTTTGATGTGACTGTCACAAGACAGCTAGAAAAACAAAGTTGCTCTGCTGCTGTCAGGAAGATGGAGAATAATGCCCCTGGACATGTCAAAAAGAGCGATTTAAAATTTCAGCAATTTACCTATATTTGGATGAACTGAGCATCGAAGTGGGTTAACACAAGAGATGCTGCATTCATAAATGAACCCATGTAGGGTAGGATAGGGAAGAAAGACAGGGGAAAAGGTGGGAAGTAGTAAGAAGGTGGGTTTGATTCTCAAATTGGTGTGATAGTGAGTGATCTAGCTTTCTTCCCCTCAGGCTTTAGGCTATTAAGAGCTTATTCTTCATTATATTAAGCTTCTCTGGTTTTGTTGATGCAGGCTTTGTATTTCTAGGCTATGTCTAGACTGCAGGCTTCTTTCAGAAGAAGCTTTTCCAGAAGAGATCTTCTGAAAACACTTCTTCTGAAAGAGAGCGTCTACACTGCAAAAGCTCATCGAAAAAGAAATCTGCTTTTTCGACAGATAGCATCTATTCAGTGGGGGGTGCTATCTTGCATGTAAGCTGTGATTACAATGGGTGAAATGGCTACCAGGGCACCTGTGCTTTTTTCCTCTTCTTGCAAAAGAACACACTCATCCCTGTCCACACAAATATTTTTTCAAAGGAGCTCTTTCAGAAAAAGGCTTCTTCCTCATAGAGAGAGGTTTAACCAATGTTGGAAAAAAACCTCAGTTCTTTTGATTTTTTTTCCCCGAAAGAACGCAATTGCAGTGTGGACATAATTGAAGTTTTTTAGGAAAAATCGCTGTTTTTCTGAAAATACTCTGTAGCGTAGACATTCTCTCAGTAACCTTATTTTGTAAAACCCAAAGAGCATCTAACACCAAGGTTAACTCCCTAATGGGTATCTCAGAGTAAAATTGATCAGAAAGTGGGGTTTGGGTGTCCCATCACCCCAATGGAAAGTTTCAGCTTTTCCATAAAAGAGAAAGGAGGCAGGGGAAACATTCAGCTTTCTGCTGAAAACTAAAATTTAGTTTTTGGCTTACAATGAAAAGTTTTTAGATTCTTGGACCTCTTTCTTTTTTAATTAAAAGCTCAATTTTCCACAGGAAGCAGATGCCTTTCATGAAAAATCAGGTCTAATCAAATACCAAATTTACCATGGAGAAAACAGTTTTCATGCAAATGTTCTGTCAGCCTGACCCTAGAACATGAAGTATTTCCACTCAAAGTGTTTGGGCTTATCAGAGTTCACATCTGCAGACTCTTACCTTTTTTTTGGTAAATCTGCAAAAGAGGGTGTGGATGTATAAAATACTTCTTCCCGGAATCTTAAAGTTTTTTTCACTCTGGCCAGTTTGCACAGCTCTAGTGGAGCAGCAATCAGTTTTGTTGGCAAAAAAATACAACCCAACAATTTAGCAATAGATATGTCCCCTGCAAAATGTCTCTAGTGCACTCATCTCTCCCTTCAGTCATGCACACGTCCCTGATGATCCCCAACATATTTCGACCATACAGAGTTGTACTGGACCCTCTTTTTCATAAAGTACTGTGAATGGCCATACAGAATGCTTTAGTTAGGACTGCATAAAATTTGATAAACATCCTGCATGTTCAAATATAGTCTGAATCACCACCATGGTGATTTCCATCCATGGAGTAGTCTTTTTTAAAAAAAAAAAAAAAACGTGCTATTCCAAAGCAAAAAACACCCCACAAGCAATAATTCATTAGATTGCAGCTTCTATTAAACTTGGTAGAAGTCATTTAGGTCAAACATAAAAAGAATGTTGTAAATCAACTCTGACAAGACACTGTAATTCAAGTAATTGCTATTCTCTTGCTGCTTATTGTCCATATTTCATTTCAAAAACTAATAAGTTTGAGCACAGTGCATCTGTGAGAACTTTGTGACAAAGTGAGGATGTTGTTCTTCCAAGTAGATGTTACAGTTCTGGCACATCCATGTTCCTATACCCACTGCACATCACATGCCTTACTACCTTCTCTAAAACACAACAATTTATAAACTGTTAATCATGCAAATAGGGTTAGTGATGGAATGAGAGATAGAATGGTTCTGGGCACTGATAACTGACCACAAGGTGGCTGGTTTGAATCTAGACCAGATTGGTAGGCACAGAAACATATTATCTTTCTTATCCCTATGAGGAATGATGACAGGTTCAGAGGGGTAGCCATGTTAGTCTGTTTCTTCAAAAACAAGGAGTCTGGTGGCACTTTAAATACAGTAAAGCTCCAATTGTCCGGCATCCCGTGGTCCGGCACTCCCGATAGTCCGGCACCAACTGGAACTCGGAAGTGCTTCGGTCAGCCAGACAATTGGAGCTGCTGTGAGCCCCATGGGTGCTCGCAGCTGGGAAAGGGAAGAGGAGAAGAGAGGAAGAGGATTATACCACTGACAGGTCTGCCGGGACCTGCACTGTGTCTGGCCGGGAGGTGGGCGGGGAATGGCGCAGCGAGGGGCGAACCCTCTGCCGTTTTGCAGGAAGGTGGGGAAAGCCCCGTGCAGCTGCCGGTGGCAGGCCAGCTGGGGAAACCCAGCTGCCGAGGAAAGGGAGCAAGAGCTAAATCCACGAACTTGCCCCATTCCAGCTACGCTCAGCCCCGTGCCGCTGCCAAGAGTTTCCGGGAAGGGAGCGGGCTCCCCACCTCCCAGACTGCAGTAGTTATCGCTGAACAGGGGGTGAGAGGTGGCACCAACTGCTCTGCTCCGCCGTTTCCCCAAGTCTGCCGTTCCCGCTGCTGAAACTGATGAGCGGCAGACTTGGGGAAGCAGCAGAGCAGAGCCTTCTTGCAAAATGGCGGAGGGGTTTGCCCCCCGTCGCGCTGTTCCCCGCCCACACCCCAGATGAAGTGCGGGTTCCGGCAGACCCGTCACAGCCCCCAGCCGAAGTACCTCCCGATACTCCAGCATATCTGATAATCCAGCACCACCTAGGTCCCAAAGGTGCCGGATTATCGGAAGTCTACTGTACTAACATTTATTAGGGCATAGGCTTTTGTGAGATACATATAATTTCCTCAGATGCTGAAGAGAAAAGAAAAAAGGACGGGATACAGAGATAGGAGTGTGACAGCAGTGCAGATGGGGATAACCTCCAACAGTAATGAGAAGGTGAGAATATATGAAAAGGAAATTACACATTGTAATATGAGCACAACTCCATGTTTCTATTTAAACCTTTTTTCAGAGCATCAAATTTGCATGCAAATTCCAGTTTAGCTAGTGGTCTCAGAATAGTTTTTATGGGACAAGTTGGAACATTGAACGTTCAGGTATCAAACCTGGTTACCACTTAGAGTGCCAGGCAAGTTTAATAGGAAAGTTTCAAACATTGTAACTATTAGAAGCTAGTGACCAGGAAAGTTCTGAAGTCTGAGTTACCATTAGCTACCTGAACAGCACATCTTAACTAGAATGCCTCTCCAGATTATTTTTTTTAAATGTTGCAGATTATCTATTGCCTGTGGAGGTTTTAAAGCCTCTGTTGAAAGGATCCAATCACACATGACTTCAACAATTATGACTGACTTTATTGTAGGAAAAAAGAAATTGTTCACTTCACTCAGCCACAATGATAGCTTACAATATTCATTACCGTGAATTCTTAAAAATTTCACAGAATTCAATTTTTAGTCATTCACTTATTATACTGCAAAATCATTTGCAAGTCCCATTCCATTAAACACATAGAAAACATCCACTTATTTTGTTTTTCATAAGATTCATACATTTGATACACAAAACTAGCCCTGGAACGAACAATTGACAATCAGTACATTCTCTCCCACTCGCTAGATTTTATTCAACCAAATCTGAGCATTTCAGAAAAAAGTAAATGCAATTCTTCATTAACATTAATTTGAAAAAAAATTAATGAGCATGAAATCCCTCTGTCTTCCTAATGCATTCAAGTCCTCAGTCATTGTTCTTTAAAAATTATCTGCACTGATTTTAACGGTGCTTTATGTTGGAGAGAAAACTTAATGCAAGAAAGGAATTTTGCCTTTAAAAATCCAGGGGGTTATAGAGTTATGATATAGGAGGGTAGATTTACAAGTGAAATCCTTATCTACTTTTTCAAAGTTCTCAGAGGGTGTAGCTATGAGGTAGATTTTCCTTGCCAGCTGATTATTCATGTCTGAGATTGGTATGTTGTGCATACAAAAGAAGGGCTTGATCTAATACCCATTCAAGTCAATGGAAAGAAGCATTGGATCAGATCCTAGGATGTGCCTTCTGTGCAGTTACAGCTCCGATAGACATACCTGCACTAGCTACAAACCTGCACTAGCTACAAACTAGATAGCATGCTTAACAACAGTAGAGAAGACAGGTGCCAGAGACTTCAGCATGGGCTGTGTAAGCCCAAATAGAGTTCTGGGTACATACTTGAATTCCTAGACCAACTCACGCTTCTTCATCTTCAGCCATGCTAGTGAGATTGAAAGAACTGAAGACAAACCTTCAACACACCCTGATTAAGGGTGAAATGCTCGCTCTACTCCTATCAAGAAGAATTTTTTCTCTGACCTGAATGAAGGCAGAATTTCATCCCGAAACTCCACCACAGTCACTTAATATCCTTCAACCTCTAATTCCTTGATCTCCTATTGGTCTACACCAAGGCTTTATTTCAAAATAACTCCCCTTAGCTCAAATTTATAAGTAAAGCATCTACACTACCAAGTCCGTTATTTCAAAATAAGGGGTAGCTTATTTCAAAATCTGCACCCCTGCTTTTCTCAGGGAATAACATTAATTTCAAAATAGTTATTTCGAAATAGCGTTCATATGGATGCTCCAGTGCTGCTATTTCGAAATAACTACTCTCCAGAGTAACTCAAACTGATTAATCCCCAGTGCTTCCTGGGTCTCAAACTTGAGATAGCACATCCACATTAGGGGAGCCTGCCTCAGACTAATTTCAGTGCTTCCCTGTAATGGGAACATGCTTATTTCCATTTTGTAAAATTGTGAGTTAAGTCAAATTTAGTTATTTTGAAATAGTTTTTCAACATAGACATGCCCTAAGTGGCTACTGATAATAGTATCCACTGCTCCTCTCAAGAACCTTTGGCATTTTTCACGTTTCATCCTCACAGATGCTGGGCTCAGCCATGGCTACAATGTGTTCCAGAATTCTGCCTCCTCTATAGTTTTCTTTCATAAATGCTGTAACCCACAGAGATCACCATCCAAGTAGTCTACAGAAATGAGGAGTCCTGTAGCACCTTATAGATTAAAAGAACAAAGTATAAATAAATGGTCACATGAAAGCTACTGTATACTGGAATCCTCCTGACCATTTCTCTCGTCTACATGCCTCTAGTTTCCACCACACAATCCTTAGTCTACAAGCAAGCCTTAAGATACAACCGTGTCTGCTCCAATCCTTCAGACAGAGACAAACACCTACACAATCTTTATCAAACATTCTTAAAATTTAAATACCCACATGGGGAAGTGAGAAACTAGACTGGCAGAGCGAGATGAGTACTTTGAAGTCACCTACTACTGGACAGACCCAATCGGGAAAACAGAACACCACTGGCTATCACCTACATTCCCCAGCTAAAACCCCCTTCAGCACATCATTGATGACCTATCCTGGAAAATGATCCCTCACTCTGACAGACCTTGGGAGAGAGGACAGTTCTTACCTACAGACTGGGTTCACTGAATAGTCAGGACATTCAGAAATTCAAAGGAAATGCTCAGAACTTGAGACCCCATTTCAGACAAATACAGGGCATTGAACAACAGCCCAGGTACAAGAGTATGGGACGATACCATAAGAAATTCTGAAACCCATGCACAGGCTCCTGTGTAGATTGTCTAGCTCTGTGTTGGTACTCAAAAGAGGGTAGGAGTCATCATCCTCTTACAACCTTCCACAGGAGGTCAGGCAGAGGTCTAGGCAGGAAATTGTTGCGTGGCTAGCCTCTGCAATGGGTGAGAGCCATGCTTGCTCTTTCTGCACCAGCCCACAGAGTTGGCCAGGTATAGGGTTGAGGGATGTCATTAAAGTAACACTCAAATAGATTCCCTGATCACATGACTGGGCACTGGAAATGGAATCTTAGGCCAATACATCTCTCGCATGACAGGGTCAATATTCACTAATTATAGAGGCTTCTGTTACATGTCAGAGGAATCCATGCTGTATTCTGCACAAAGATGGTAGAAACGAAGAGTTTTATACTACCTTAAACCAGAGCTACCAAAGAAAAGTGGCTGATTCTTAGCAAGAGAATAATTCCCTACACTCCCCATGGGGGTGTATACCCCCCCTGAATTTCACCAACACTGCCCCAGTTTTGTGAATTATGGTGCCATACAGCCCACCATCACCTTCACGACCTTCAGGGTCTCACCCTTCATCAGCCCTGACTCTCACACCCCTTGTAAATTTGAACACTCCCCTCCCCATTTTCAATTCCTGGGGAGGCTACTGGCAGGTGTTGGATTAATGACCTTCATTAATGTCAGTAAGCCATGCGGATTAACAGGATTCTCACCTGATGCGGAAGACAACAATGGAGGTGTTCTGATTCACACTTAGAGCATCTAATCCAGAGTCTAGCTTTCCTTCACTTTGACAGCTTCAGATACATGTGTTACAGTGTTGCTATGTCACATTAACCTGCTTCATCATTTCCCCCCTTGGCCAGTCAAATATGGGTGGAGCATACCTAAGAGAAATTAGAGAGATAATAATGCAGCATGGCTGGTACTGCAGGGCTGATTACTCTGTTGAACTTCAGCTGCTGCTCTTAAAATATTATGCTTGACATTAATGCATTACACCTTTCAGACTAGTGTTCTCTAAATCAGGCTGAGTTTAGCCAAAGGTATTTTTTTCCCCTGGAAAAAAATCCTCAGACAGTGTAATGAGCAGCACTTTTTCCCCAGATGCTCTAATAAAGTCTATGCAGTAATTAGTATTTGTGAAGCAAATTAGTTCCTTAAATTATACCTTAAGTCACAAATATATGGTATTTGAACCACATAAATACAAAGTAAACCAATAGAATAGACATTTATATACATATTGTGAATTTTTGCCAGCTTAGAGCATACCATTTCAGTAAACTGAAGTTAATTGTGTTTTTCTGCTAGCATTACCATTGATCTGTTGCTTTTCTATTGTAGTCACTTGAAGCAGAGAAGATCCAATTTCAATCCTACAGTGTTCTCCAAAAGATCTTTGACCAACACAATACATTGTCAACAGCCTCCTTGAATTGCCAGCATTCCCACTCCTCCAGCGCAATGGAAATGCTCTCCCTTCTTGGGATGCAGAAAAAAAAAAACATTGTTAAGTAGTGGTAGTTCTTTCCCACAATGAAATACTTGCTACTATCGGAGTCTTAAAAAGGCATAGTTTCAATTGTAATTAAAAATTATACCAGGTACTGTTGCTGAAATATAACCTGAACATATAAAAATAGTGAAGAGGAGATAAGAGCTCTCATTCCATATGTAATATAGAAACAAAATATGAAGGCTAAAATATTCAAGTTGATGACTACCATTAAGCTCTTAAAACCATATTGAGGCACCAGAAGGAAATGATCTGATTTAGCCTCTCTGAAAGTCTGGTCATTTATTTAGATACTTAAATATGGATTTAGCTGCTAAACTTCAGGAACCCAATTTGCAAAGCATTGTCCTTAGTATCATGTAACAATAATAAAAGCAAAGTAATCCAGGCAAATGTAGCAATTTCGCCTCAACTGATTATTAACTTTCTTATTAGCATTTGATATCTCCTCCTCATAGCCACATGACAAGGTGCAAAGTACTGTGAGTTATGTCATCCATATCTTGGCTGAAATACCACATTTTGCCTCTCTGAAAATATGCATCTTTGGTTTTGTGATAGAGTACAAATATGGGGGATTTGTTCATTCCCTTTTTCATCCTTTTAGATGTTGACATATATCCAGTTACATTTTTAGGAGGGAGAAAGGGAACAGCATTCTTTACTTTTAATTCCTCCTGCTCCCTTTCTTTCAGAATAAATCTAGCATGGGAGAAAAAGTGTCATCCTTTGTTCTTCTAGAGCTTCACGCTGCACCAGGGAAACACAAAAAAAAATGCAGGGCCCTAACAATATGCCAGAAATATTAAGCAGCCCCAACTATGGGTAAGAGGATAATAAAAACTCCATAGCTTAAACAATCACCAACGCCTCTTCAGGGCTTTTCTACATGATGGGGTAATGCTCTCTATGAGAAGTGCACTAATAAGTTGTGCATTAATTGGTCTCTGTAGACAGTGATAGTCCTCAGTAAAGGTTCCCGAGTGCACTTTAATGTGGTGTTTGAAATAGCCCTATGTCAGAGTGCACCAGCAAGGTCCACAGAGACCAATTAAAGCCCAACACAAGGGTGTGATTTTAAAGCACACTAATGTAGAGAGCATTACCCAACTGTGTAGACAAGCTGTAAGATACCTATGTAGTCACTAAGGGTGTGTGTAGACTACAGGGTTTTTTTGAAAAAACTTCACCTGCGTCTAAATTACAGCCGCATTCTTTCAAAAGTAAATAGAACGCAGCAATTTTTTCAACTGCGGAAAACCTCGTTTTACGAGGAACAACACCTTTTTCGGAAGTGCTATGTAATGAAAACTTTGCTTTTTCGAAAGAGAGCTTCCAGACTGCCTGGGTACTCTCTTTTGAAAAAGCAGCTTGCTTTTTCAAAAGTACTGGTTGTAGTCTAGACGCTCTTTTTTGAAAGAGGCTTTTTCACAAGATACTTTCGAAAAAGCCTCTTTCAAAAAAGGCTTGCAGTCTAGACGTAGCCTAAGACTTTGTCTATACTGCTGGTTTTGCTGGCAGCGAGCATGCAAATGAGGTGCAGATTAGCATATCACCATGCCTCATTTGCATATTTTATGCAAGTCATTTTTGCAGATGTTGACATTTTGTTTTTGCACAAAAGCCCCGTTTTCTGCAAGATCCTTATGCCCCTTTGGGAGAGGCATAAGGCTCATGTGGACAACAGGGATTTGTGCAAAACCAAAACGTCCTCATTACTTTTTTTTCTGCAAAAACCCTTTGCGCAAAAACAGCTTGCATAAATTATGCAAATAAGGCAGGGCAATCTGCTAATCCATGCCTCATTTGCATACTCACCGCCGGCAAAACCAGCAGTGTAGATGAAGCCTAAGTGGACTGAGACCAGCAACTCGTTTCATATTTCAATGAACATTCAACAGACCAGTGGTTTCTTAAACTTTGAGACCACGGAACAATAATATTTTTTATGCGAACACCTATGAAATTTTCTTCAAAAAAAATTGTTGTCAGACACAAAAAGACAAAAACAAAATAGTAACAAAAACAAAGAAGAGGTTGCAGCACACCTGCGAGTTGTTCACGGCACACCAGTGTTCCACGGAACATAGTTTAAGAAACACTGAAATAGATGGTACCATTTTTTTCTCTTAGGTATCTGGTGTAAATTAAAACCTGTTAGACTAGGGGATTTGGTATATCAGTCTATCCAATATCCATTTTCCTCCCCCCAACAAAAAAAACACAACGAGAACGTTTTATTTCATTTTGCCTCTCTCCTATCACTAAGCACAGAGCCAGATTGCCAATCCAAGACATTGGTTGCATGTTAAATTGAATTGAAGCTACATGGAAATAATTTTACTCCAGGTTCAAGTTATTATCTTGTATTTGAAAAGTTATAGAATATTAGAATACTGGGACTGGAAGGGAACTCTGGAGGTCATCAAGTCCAGTCCACTGCTCATGGCAGGACCCAGAACCATCTAGATCAGGGCTACTCAACTTTGGAAGCCCCGGGAGTCATAATGGAGGGCCACAACTTAAGTGTGGTCACAAATATATGCAAATAGCTTCTTTGATGCTGACAGGCATGAATACAAAGATTAAGGCAAGACTACACAACACACAGGCCCCATTTAAGTAAGATCTGCTGATATTAATAAAATGCAATATTTACCTGATTTACATCCATATGACAGCACTTTTAATGACCAATGACAGTTCAGCAATCTAACTACTAGAACACATATCAACAGAAGACCATTATATTGATTACTACCCAAGCCACAGCACAGACCTCTCTCACCTTGGCCTCGCTGCCTGGCTCCGTCACTGCCTCGCTGCCCAGCTCTGCCACTGCCTTGCCACGTGCCTCTTGCTGCCCCCAGCAGCTTCTGCACATGCACCAACATGGCCTGGCTTGGGGAGGTGCTACCACTGTGGCAGACACGGCAGGTGTGCTTTGCCACTGCCTTTTGCCACTACCCTCTTGGCTGGTAAGCAGCTCCCACACATGCGGCTCTGTTCGTGGGGAGGTGCTGCTGCTGAAGCAAACATAGCAGACATTCTCTGCCACTGCCTCTTGCCACCACTCCACCCGCTGGCCAGCAGCTCCTGCACACGCGGCTTGGCTCAAAGCCACATGGCTCAGCACTCAGCTCGGTGCTGCCACTGGATCCCCAGCAATGAGGCACGCAGATGGCCCGGGAAGCAGCTTAAGGCAGCATAGGCCACATGCAAAGGGGTCACGGGCTGTGTGTTGAGTAGCCCTGATCTAGACCACCCCGATAGATGTCTGTCGAACCTGCTCTTAAATATCTCCAAAGATGGAGATTCCACAACCTCCCTAGGCAATTTATAATTGAGACAGAATTCAAGTGGAGTCATTCACAAAGTGTTAATTATGCAATGTTACAACAGCCTGTTACAAAGCAGGGAAGTTATTTACATACCAGCATCTCAAATGGAAAAGGACAAACATACAGAATGTTATGTTACCCTAGCAGATTAACATACAGAGAGACACTAGAGACAACACAGTCCTTCAAAATAATGAGCCTTGAAAATGGAACATTTTGCTGTTATATAAACAACCTCTGTTTTCTGTATCAGTTTCAAAGCTCTAATCTCTCTTTTATGACCTATGGAAACCTATTGGCTTACGAACATTTGGACTGATTTCTTACGGACTGATTAAAAATATTGTGCCTTCACTGGAGAGCTCTACTAAAAATATAGACCCCCCCCCCCCCAATCTGGGAAAGCATATACGTGCTTTATATGCAATGCTGTAGTAGCCACTCTGATATTAGAGGGTGAGGGAGTATCTTTTATTGGATCATCCCTGCTGGTGAGAGACACAAGCCATTAAGCTTACAAAAAGCTCTTCTTTAGGACCTGCAATTTCCTACAGAGAGCAGAGGGTGACCACAGTAAGGAGAGAGCTCAGGAAGCTACAGTGAGCCAGAGGTTCCTGGAGGGAAGACCCTGAGAACCATGGAATCATTCCAGTTTGGAAGGGCTGGGAGTAGAACGCTAAGGTAGGAAGAACTCTCACCAGATCAGAGGAGTCTGGGTTGTACTCAGCGGCAGGCTGGAGGAAGGCTTGTCTTTATCTTAAAATTCTGAACTAGTGACTCAGACACTAAGTTGTGAATAGACTGTGGAAATCTGGTGGGGAGTATTTGGGAGAGCTAAGAAGGGAAACGGAAGAGGAAGCAATCTGCAGGCCTCCTCTGTTTGTACTGTGGCCACCAGGAGGTGGTGCTGTGAGGTGGCCACTCATCTGCACAGCCCTTCAACTCTTACTCTTGTAAACCCAGCAGGTAGACCACTACTCAATAGCTTCCTTCTCCCCCTCTCTGCATCCTCAGGAGTGGTGATTGGTCACTCTCAGCCAAAGGAAGTGCTTTTAGGTACTAGTCTTAATGACTTTTAACTAATATCCAATATATATCCGCATGCTACACAGAGAAATGGTTTTCCTGAAAGACTTATAAGCTCAAATTTTCTGCCCACTGTTTCATTGCTAGCAAACAGAGCTGTGCAGATCCAAGATTCAAAACCATTGATCAGGCTTTTAAAAAAAGAAATGCATGCAATTTATTCCCCTAAAAACCTCATGACTAAGTATTAATTTTGAATCATTTTTTGACTATGCTGAGGAAAGAGACAAGTAGGTTTAATGTACAGCAGCATAATTAATCACAGTTAATTGACTATTTTTAATGCAGCCATTTCGCTCCCTTTAGTGTAATATGTGAAGTAGCATTTTTGTTTGCTTCTTTGCTTAGGCTGTTTTTAACTAGTTATTACCTTTTGTTTGTTTGTAGATGTTTAGTTGAAGCCCTGTTACATACCATGATGTTTTTTCACTTGCATCTGTGCAATAGAGCGACATGCCGGAAAGAAAATACAGATGAATTCTCTAATGAGATCCAGCCACACTGTTACTCAGGTGGTATATAAGGTGTAGTCAGCTGAAGACAAATTCCCAGCAGAGAATCTTCCCCCCCTCCCCGTGTAAAAGAAATGCCAGCCACGTGTAACTGGCAGATCTTCGTCTGTACCCCTGGGGTCCATTCCTAGCAAGGGGCTATACTGAGGGAGGAGGGTGCATTGTAGAACTCAGCTCTGCTACACCAATCCTTTGCACTGGCATGGGATTAATTTGAGATCCTATAAGCAGTGGCACAAGCTAGAGCTGTCCTACAGCAACCATAAGTTGCCTTGAGGCTAGCTGGCAGAATCAGGGGGGTGATAACCATTTTCAATGCCACCCTCAGCAAAGGCCTGGCACAAGACAAAGTCTGGCCATATGAGTTTTTCTACACTACTATTAAAATGCCCCATCAAATCCTTTTCATCACTGTAGTCCACGAGTTGTGACCACCATTCCCTCATGTCGCTCACCTTTGTACCAGCCCCACCCTCCTCTCTTTTTTGTATTGTATCCTGGTGGGTAAATAGTTTGAAATAATCACGATTCTCAGATCTCCTTGAGCCTGTTCACAAGAACAGAACTCATCATCTGTTACAAAATGGAGCACAATGGAAAAATATAAACAAACAAGTAAGCAAACAAACCAGCTCAGGAATGCCCCATGTTGTTTGTTGTTGAGTAGCACAGCAAAGAAATGTCATGGTTATCAAGATTACATCCTTTTCATTGGTAGCTTTCCTGCAGTCAGAAGACAGTCAGAAAGGAAGGGCCTCTACTAAGTAGGTTCTATTTTCAGCAGGGAATCCCTGAGAATGGCCTTGAAGGAGATGAATTTTTTTTTCAGTTTATGTACCAGGCAGACACTGACATTCTCCCCTCAGCCAAAAGGGGCTAAATTCATCCCTGTTGTGGTTAAGTCATACCACTGAAGAATTTGTGCTATTATATTTATTATGGCTAAATTCAAGCACCCACCACTGAGCCAAAGGCCAGGCCCAGTGCATAGAGAAGGTATACAGATGGGATAGATCCTCTTCCTGTAGGCTGGTCTGCCAAAGCTACTTCAAACTAAGTATACACAAGACACAAGAGTACATACCTGTCCTGCAAGGTGAATAGGAAACATGGATCTGAGAAGCTGCAAGATCTGCAGGTCCACACCTCTCCTCAGTACCACACAGAGGATTCGTTTCAGGATCCCTCAATAGCTATGCCCATCTAACCCCTTTTTTCAGAAGACAGCCACACTAGCCCTTTTGCACAGGCAACTTTTGCTGCTATAGAATAGAACTAGTCAGGGCGGAAGGGAATTTCCACTTCTTGGGAAACCAACTATTTTTAAAAAAACCCCTCTGATACTCAACTATTTTTAGAAAAACAGTCTCCAGAACTGGTACAAAGAATCGGTGTTTCACAGAATGGAAAACTTGGAAACAATGAAATGACATTACCTAAATAAATTGCTTCTATAAGATTAAAAACATCATATCAAATATTAAATATAATTACCCAAATTTACACTAACTGGTAAAAAATAAAGTCAAAACAAGATAAAACAAGAGTCTAAATGAAACAAGAAACTCAGAATGAAATATTCCATTTGGAATCTGAATTATTTGAAAATTTTCCATCAAAATTTTCAAATAACATTGACATGACCTGGTCAAACATTTCCATTTCAATAAAACAATGTTTTGAGATATGTCCGGGGGTGCTGCCCTTCGCTCAGGACCTCCCTCATCCTGGCCTAGCCTTTTAAAGTCCCCCTCCCCGAAGGCCATATTTACCCCAAGGTTCCGTCTTTGAAAGTTCCCCCTCTTGAGGTAAATACAGCCTTCTGGCCTAGTCCTTAGGCCTGAAGGCCCTTCTGGACTCTGGGGCAATGCAGAGGGGGAGGATAGGGGGACCCGGGCCCTCCCACTCCACTGGGTTCCACCCCAGGGCCCTATTGGCAGTGACTTGGTCCACTGCCTGCTCAGCAAGAGGTTCCTCCCCTCAACCCGCTGAGCACTCAGGGTAGTATTACTCCCTGCCCCGGGCTGCTTCCTGCCTCCCTGCCATTCCCCTGCAATCGTACCTCTCCCCGGTCTCCTGGGCCGGGGTTGGAGTGGCAGCTGAGTCTGTGGCATTGGTTCTGGGTGTGTGGACTCCTCTGGGTCAGGAGCTAGCCTTTTCGGTCCTTCCCCTTCGGCTATCAGCCCCAAGTGAGCCAGCTCAGGGCCTTTTATAGTGAGGCTCACCAGTGAGCATGCCCGGCAAGGCCAAGGGGGTGGGGTGCTCTCCGCCAGCTGGACCCTCTCAGCCAGCTGGGCCCTGCCCGCAGGTTCATTTATAGTGCAGGGCGGGGCCGCCCCATCACAAGATAGAAAAAATACTATGTAAAAAAGTTTGACTAGTGTTGCATACAGGGTTGGATTACCACGCCGATACTGGCAACTTAGGTATGAACCTTTGTTTTTTTGACTTTTGCAGGTTCAGTAGCCAGTGAAAATTAACTTGAAAAGGAAACTGCAGCTTTGGTTTAAAATAAAAATCCAAGACACTTGTATAGTTGCTGCTTAAAAATCATTACCTGAAAAGTTCTCTAACTTGAGCAATGTGATGTAAAAAAAGCAGGAATTGCAAACTAGTAATTGTGAGGATTAGACAACTTTACATGACAATAGACAGACACTGAGTGAGAAAAGTCAGACACAAAAATGATCAAACACCACTTAAAGACCTTAAAAGTTCTGAACAGGCAACGGAACTCATGCTGATGCACTCTGTCATATCCATAGACATGACTGTTTCTCATTTGGTATTATTGAAGCCAAGAGAGCATTAGACTGAGATTGATGGCTGTCTGCAGTACAGTTAAGAGGAGAAAGTGAATGCATGCATTTGTCAGCATCTAGCAGAGATGAGTAGGCACGTAACAGAAAGGATATGTAGCCATTTCTGCATACATCATGATTTACTAGAGCAGAGAGAAACTTCCACATTAAAATCTGAAGCTAGTAAAATATTGCCATATTGGTTTTAGGTTTCATTTTAAACTGGTATCCGAGGGGTAGCCACGTTAGTCCAAATCTGCATGAACAACGAGAAGTCCTGTGGCACCTTAGGGTATGTCTACGCTGCCACCCTAGTTCAAACTAAATATTTAAATCCCAGGCTTCATTTGCAAGTTCAAATGCCTACATTAGCCACCCTAGTTCAAACTAGGGTGGCAGTATAAACATACCCTTAAGGACTAACAGATTTATTGGAGCATAAGCTTTCATGAGCAAAGACTGACTTCGTCATATACATGTAGTGGAAATTCCAGAGGCAGGTATAAATATACAGGCACATGAGAAGAAAGAAGTACCAATCAAGAGGAAGGCCAAAGATAACAAGGTCAACTCAGTCAGAAAGGATGTGGCCCACTTCTAGCAGCTGATGTGGAGGTGTAAAAACCGAGAAGAGAAACTGCTTTTATAGTTGGCTAGCTAATCACAGTCTTTGTTTAATCCTAAAGTGATAGTGTGAAATTTGCCAATGAATTGAAGCTCTGCAGTTTCTCTTTGAAGTCTGTTTGAAGTTCTTTTGTTGCCGGATGGCTACTTTTAAATCTGCTACTGTGTGTCCAGGGAGATTGAAGTGTTCCCCTACAGGTTTTTGTATGTTACCATTCCTGATATCTGATTTGTGTCCATTGATTCTTTCACATAGGGACACAAGTCAGATATCAGGAATGGTAGCAGTTTCTCCACACTTGGTTTTCACACCTTCACATCAGCTGCTAGAAGTGGGCCATATCCTCCTGGACTGAATTGACCTTGTTATTTCTGGCCTTCCTCTTGAGGTGCCACAGGACTTCTATAAGGTGCCACAGGACTTCTCATTATTTTAAACGGGGAAATCAAATTAGGTTTGCTGAAATAGTTACATGGCAAGACTTAATTTTTGATTGGCTGCCTGGATATTGAGGTAAAACAGGGCCCAAATTCCTATTTTTGATGAAGGAATCTGAGTCCACAAGGCATTACATCCTGTGAATTTGGGGTCTGAATACAGAAGAACTGATAAAGCAGCCTCACAAACAGCACAGAACCCTGAGTTGCACTAAGGCTAGAACAAGAGAGATTTTTGGCATGCTACATATCAGCTCAAGTTTAGGGAAGCATTCTTATTTAGGATAGGACATATTCTTAAGTCCCAGGAAAGTCAACTGGACCTCAGCAGCTGCTTAAGACTGGCCTGAATCAGGGCCATGGCACAACAAAAGGGGAAACCAAATTAACATGCCTTTAAAATCCATTTAATTTAATCTGGGACCACACAAACTAAAGTGCCTTACTCATAATCTTACAATTATCACATGATTTCACTACAGGGCAGACTTTTGGAATGTTTGCATTCCTTTACCTGCTCTGTGCATGTCCCACCTTTTGGGGGTTCTTTTAAAACTTGGCTCTGAACTTGCTGGTTTAAAACTTGCTTAGGTGGCAACTGCAATATCCGTGTAAGGTGCTGCTGTAAATTTCTGATATTGAATCTAAACCTTAACCCCATTCTGGTTACTACTAACAAATGTGCAGCTAGAAGTGGAATTTTTAATTTGAGTGTAGTTCATTACTGATCTTAGTTTAGAATTCCATACACACTGGCTAGTTAAAATCTTGGTCTTAAAAACACATGTATGCATGCCTACAAGGCAGGTAATCAGTAGTTCAGTGCTGGCCAGGGAAAGAGATATCTAAGCCTTCTCCCAATAGATGGGTACCTGGACAGAAGACACACTCAAGTTTACCTCATTTCAAAAGATGTGAGTATGGATGTTGACATTGATCTGAAATCCCTATCCACATATTGGCTCATAACCATATTTAAAATGGTTATCAAAACACTGCTTCACCCACCTACTTCTGAAATAATCGCCACCTGGTCCTCTCTCTACCACTCCAGTGCTGCCATTTTGTATCCTGAGTGACTTGCTGTTGTTGTTCCAAGTATGTGGGAGAACCAGGGCTCCAATCCCGCCATAAGACATACACTAATGAACTTGAGAAGAGCTTTGCATGAGTACATGGTCCAGCCACACGGAGCTCACTGCAGGTCCAAGGCCACAGTTTATTGCAAGCAGTTAGGACAGCCACCTTCCTATCTAACAGTGGGAACTGAACTTCAAGAGCTTAATGTCTCTTTTACCAAGCTAAAGCTACCTTTAACAAATTCACATCTCATGTGTCAGACACACCACACACTGACCAATGGGTTACAAGGACATTTCGCAAGCATTTACATAACTTATCAGCCTAGACTATTCCAAACAAATGTTTTTCTTCAGCAAAGGTGCCCAGCAGTAGATCAATGTACTGGTTTGGACCTATGGATAGAGCCTTATAAATCTGTGGATATCTGCTTTATAGACACACGTATATCTCACCCCACATATAACTACAGAACATACTGTATTTATGGATCATGGATCAGATGCTTATATACATTTTATATCTGCACAGGGGCTCTACATATTGTGGGTTCAGAGGAAACAAATTAGATTAATTATCAGTTATGATAAATCCATAAATTGGACCCAGGTCTGTTACATGACAGTCCGTGACAAGTTTGATCACAAAATGAAGTGTTTCTATTTAAATGGAAAGGCTGTTCTGAAATATGCCTCGGGAAGAAGGGTTTAGCTAGGCTCAATCCAATATTTATTTGCATTGATTTATATATGTAATTGTATTGATTTTTATAATATTTATTAGTTTCATTTAATTTCATTGTGCTAAATGCAGTCTGTATTAGCCACAACTAATACAGTGATTGTCAAATACAAATTTTCCTCCTATTATTCAATACTTGCCTTCATTAATTATTGGTTCCACTAAATTAAATTTTTTCAGTAATAGAGTCAACATCCCATACTATTTGAATGATCTCTCTGAATTCTTGAAAAGTTGCTATTTCTTTTAGTTACTAAATATAATGGACTACATTTTACTTCTATGTAATTTGTTTGTTTCTAGAGTGTTCCTTTACAAGAAGTTTCTACTAAACATTCCTGTAATTCAAGGAATCACATTGTAGCACGGGTTTTTTTAAGCATTGCCATTCAGAGGGAATTATAAGTTTCTCTCTATTTAAGAATAAACACGTTCTTTTAAAATTTACTGCACTAAATAATATGAAGTTTGTGCCTAGAATCTCCATACACACTGTTCTCATTAGAGGTTATTGACTTGTACTGGTGATTACATCTTTCACACCACTCTGGTGGCATGCTCAGTTTATGAAATTTCACATCTAGAATGCTGTAACTGCTAGTCAAGAAGCAAGCATGAATCATGTTTCACACAGGTGTAGAATTTCCCATGATTAATAAAAGATTTGCAGTCACACTTTTCCTACTTACACGATAATGTGGAAAATGCAAATGAAATAAGGTTCAGAGGGAGCGATCTTTTGCCAATAATTTAAGAAAGCACAGATTTTAAGAGAATTAACAGCAGAAGCTATTTAAAATATACTCACATGGGAAACGTGATGGGGTGTATACGCACATGTGGGGAAATCTGTTCTTCTTACTTTAGTTCACAGCACATTGGATAAAGTTCATAGAGACACCAACTACAGTAGAACCTCAGAATTACGAACATCAGAGTTATGAATTGACCAGTCAACCACGCACCTTGTTTCAAATTGGAAATATGGAATCTAACAGAAGCAAGGAAAAACGCAAATACAGGACTGTGTTAAATAAAACTAAAAAAATAGAAAACAATGAGCAGACTTGCCACATTAGAGACTAACATATTTGTTAAGTCATAATATAATAAATTTGTCTCCAAGATGCCATGGGACTTCCTCATTTGTACAGTTACAGTCTAACACAGCTACCTCTCTCTTAAAAAAAAAAAAAAAGAGATGGTAGCTTTTTTATTCTGCATAGTAGTGTTTCAAAGCTGTATGAAGTCAATGTTCAGCTGGTAATTTTTGAAAGAAAAACAATGTTTTATTCAGAGTTACAGAGCATTTCAGACTTATGAACAACCTTCATGCCCAATGTGTTTGGAAGTTCTACTGACTTTGCATTGCCCGGCATTTCATGGCTCACTTGTTCTACCTGCCTGTCAAAGATCCATGCTGCGAGTTGAGTTTTCCTACAACACTAAATACTGGTTTAACTGTGTTCCCATTAGAGTCAGTGGGAAGAGAGTTAGGACAATGCCAAGAGTGTTTGACAAACACCTGAAATGTTTTCCTATTAAAGCACTACTGTGAATAGATATGAATACATATGGGGCTTGATTTTGATTTCATTCACATTAATGTCAGCCAGAGATGCCTTCACTGTAGTTAATGGTGTTTCACTAGTTATGTGACTCTAGTGACTTCAGCAGGGCTTCTTCCAACTTACTCAACTCTCTCATGCCAATGTATCAGCTCCTTTATATACAATTATCAAACTGATGATTAACTAATTATCACTGTGAGTGATAAGTAACACTGTATGTATTTTTTCAACCAATACTTTCAGTGAAAAAAATAATTTGGAGAATATCAACGCTCTTTGCAAAGTTGAATCAATTTTGCCAAGTTTTTTTTGGTCAAAAGACTCGCTAAAAATATCCCTTCTCCCCCTCCAAAAATAGTGTTTTATTCAAAACTGTTCATATCAAATTTTCTTTTTGTAATTAAAACATTAAAAATGCTTAAAACAGATATTAAATGCTGTGCTTTGGACTGAATGAGACCATTCATCAGAAATTTAAAAAAATTGCTTTTAGTTCACCCAAGAATTATTTCTTGTATTGCTCACACACTGAAATATCCATCAATCTACTCTAAAGGTGACTCCTGAAATTTGTGAGGCAATTGTATCTTGAAAGGGATATTGTGCCAACGATGGAACTTGTAAATATACCACTTATCAGGTTTGCGAATATGGAGATTGAAACAAACCCCCCAACCCCTAATATTAGAATGTCCTGTTTAGTACCAAATACTGCCTTTTAACTACAGTCTTGACACTTGGTTTCACAAGCATCCACAAATAAGCAATTTGAATTAACATAGCTTTTGTTCAGCATCTGTTTAACATTATGACGCACTGTTTACATTTTAATCAGCACTTCTTTAAACATTGCAAGAAAAGACTACCCTGAAGATTTCAGTTTTTAAAATGTTTGTCCTGGTCTGAACAACAAGTCCCGCTTCTAAAAGTTTTCATACAGCAGTTGCTGAGCTGAATAATTCATCAATCACCTTGTACATCAAATTGCCCGCCTTTTCCCCACAATAGCGAGTAGGATTTATGGAGGAAAAAATAAAGTCAAGCATTAAAATCCACAACTCTGTCAATGGCTTGCTAAACACATGAAAGTATAGGTTGATTAATGGAGGAGGGAAAAAAGAGCAGGAAAGATGGAAACAGCGCTTGAAATGACATGGTGATAATGAGCACTGAATGTTGTTAAAGGATGCCAGTCATCTAGCCATCTGCTGAACACAGACAAAAGAACAAACAAGGTTATAGGGAACGGAACACTCAGAAAATTAATGGTTCACTCCACTTTGATTTGGAGGTACTTTATTGCAACACACACTTCTATTAAAAGTCTATGGAGACTCTGGGTTCCTAACTTCCTTAACTCTTGAGGGCTACACTCAGGTAACACTGAAAGCAGGGATATAAAAAAATTCTATTTGCAATCCTTTTTGGCAGATTAACACAATGAATTGCAGCATGATTATAATTCATGGTAAGAAATGTCATGACTAGAACACTCCTTTTTAAGATGTTCCAGAATAGTTAGCTTCTTAGGAGAGTTTTATAATGAGGATAAAAGGCATACAAGGTTATCTAGATAGATTTAATTTGCATTGCCAGAGAACCATAAAGAGTTTCATTTTCTTTCATGGTTAATTCTTTATTTACTTGCAAAAGTGGATTTTTAATCTTTTTTAAAGTGACCTCAAGAAGCAAAATAATTGGATTTTTATCATAAAGAAGCAAAAAAAGGGGACAACGATTGAAAATATATTTTGTTACCTTCATTTTTGGCTTTTACATTACAAATTCAGCTCTCATCAACCCCACTATATTGGCAAACTGGTAGGATTGTAGCACCTAAGCAATTGAGGATGGAATGGAATTTTTAAAAAAATTGACTGTTCACAACTTTGTATGATTGAGGTGTTAAAAACCAAAAGTTCCCAACACCACTTGGGGGGAAATATCTATCTAAGATCATTCAAAAAAACCATACACCTTAAAGGAAGAAATTAGAATGCTACCATTCTAATTCCCTGATCTTTCAAAGTGACCAGTAGGAAAGGGAAAAAAATGACATTGGTGATATTTCCAATGTAAATAATTTTTACATCCTCATGAAAAGCAAAAAAGGCACTTTCCCTCCCCCTTTTAAGTTTGCAAGTCACTTCTAATGGTCTAATTCACATGGAGTGAAATATGCCGATAACAATGATTGGCTGGCAAACTATGATGATGAATGGCTAAGAGTGATGTATGGTGCTTTATAAACGTTACATCAAGCATAGCCCCTTCTGAGAAAAAGCAAGTTCTCAAAAAGGCCTTGTGAAACTAGAAGCATTGCTAGAAACATTTAGTACCATTTGTCACCACAGTAATGTGGAATATAACCAGACCTGTCATCTCCCCATAAACTACTGCTACTTCTTCCTACTTATGGCTTTGGGGGTCCTTTCTGTGTCATCCAAGTACATCTTATGTCACATCTGGCACCTCACTTCAGCTTTTTACATTGGAGAAGCAAACAGACAGATGGCTGATGGATTCAGAGAACCTCCCATGCTAATTAAATATGATTATTATACTCTGCAATGCACATTATTCTTTTTAAATATGAGAATATAACTTTCACAATGACCTTCCTTTGAACATGACAAACAAGACTTCAGGAACCCATTACAGGAAAATCCCTTCGCTGGAGTACAAGGTGCTTACCAATATGTCCACAAGCTTCTTGAAAAATACCGAAGAGTAATCATAATTCTTATCAAGTGCCAGTAGTGTCTAAGAGGGTAAATGGATGGTTAGCTTATGCCGTGATCAATTAGCGGTCATGATTCTCCCTCAGCTTATGATGTTTGCTGTGCTATGTCATTGGCCCTCTGATTTTATTCAGCCTGTTGTATCCTCTGTAGTTTTAAATCAGGCACATTTCAGTGTCTTCTGGTGAGACATTCAAGGTAGTTCCCCTTCCCCCCTTTTGATTTTCTCCAACAAAAATGGCTCTAATATGCATTGCTACTACTGCAGCAACACTTTACTTCAAGATTACTTCAAAAGGAATCTTGGCACGCTGTATGGAAATAGGGCCCACAATCAATGCACAGTTATTCCCTTCTCATCCTGTTGCCTATGGCATGTCTCAATTGTCTTAGATTACACTGAAGGGAGCTGCTACCTCTCAAATACCTGACAGTCCTCAGAGGTTCGTCTGCATAGGTGCTGGAAGATGTAAATTCCATCTTCAGGAGACGTACCAACGTTAGTTCCGAACAAGCTAGTGTGGCACTTTGGCAGAATGGGATAGCTTCACTGGCTACACTTTTACAGCACACTATCTTGAGCAGAATTTGTACCTAGCATCTCCAGTGCCAACATAATCTGCCTTTATTTTCTCACTCTTTTACGACATGCTACACCCAGATCTCATAGAACAGAGCAGAGTGTGCTGGTCAGAGGAACCTAACCTAGTGGTGTGAAAACAGCAAGCAATGCTCCAATATGGCAGAGAAGAGGAGGAACAATGAAGTGAGGAAAAAAGGCATAGAGAAGAGCAGATGATAGGAAGGCAGCAGAGGAGGGAGGAAATGTAGGAACCAACATGTGTGAAGGAAAGAATACATGTTTTAAGGATCATATACTAGTACTATATGTAATAGTTATATGTAGCTACAGTAGCCACTGTTTTGCAATTAAACATTACAGTTCAACTATATCTTTTACTACAATAAATAGTTATATGGCTGACTGCCTACTCCTTTTGCCCCTGGCAAGGGAAAGTAATTAATAAAAAGAATGCTATAGTTATAAAGTATTTCATCTTCTTAAATCTCACCTCTTCCACAGATCACACACACTAGTTGTCCAAAACAAACAAAATATGAGGTCTTCCGAACTCAAGAGCTAGGGAATTCCACAGAGTTCAGGCTGCCCACACAGCGTTCTTTGATCTCGCTTCTGCAAACACATTGGCTACGTCTAGACTACATCCCTTTTTTGTAAAATGGATGTAAATTAGACGTATTGCATTTGCTAATGAAGCAGGGATTTAAATCTCCCCCGCTTCATTAGCATAAAAATGGCTGCTGCTTTTATTTCCGCACAGAGATTTGTCAGAAAAAAGTGCCAGTCTAGATGCTGATCTTGCGGAAAATAAAGCCTTTTCCGAAAGATCCCTTATCCCTTATTTCATAGATAAGGGATCTTTCGGAAAAGGCTTTATTTTCCGCAAGATCAGCGTCTAGACTGGTGCTTTTTTCCGACAAAGCTCCGTGCCGAAAAAAAGCAGCAGCCATTTTTATGCTAATGAAATGGAGGAGATTTAAATCCACATTTCATTAACAATTGTGATACGTCTAATTTACATCCCTTTTATGAAAAAAGGGATGTAGTCTAGATGTAGCCATTATGCTACTGTTTAATTGCATGACCATACACAAATTTCTCTCACCACTGAACATGTGATTTTCAGAAGCCAATATTATATCAAAAGGTGGATGTATTTTCATGGGGGCAGAAAAAGACACTTTCTATATTCCAAGTAGACTCCCCTTGCTAAATTTGAAGTCCCAACTCTGTTAATGCACAAAGGTGGTAGCGCATTCTTACAAAATGCATGTGTGAAATTTTTTAATGTGGACAATGTATTTTCCCCATAACTGTACTCTTTGAAACGGGGGAGCTATTTTTGCTGTACTTTGCCAATTAGTACAACCAAAGGCAGATGTCCAGCATGGTAAATTTCAGCCTTCATAGTTATAATTTGTCAAAGTTATAAGCAACTGAAAAATCTATTAGAGGTATTGGGCAACTTCAACTGTAGGCAGAATTACCAGTTTCCCTACTCAGTATCATTATTGACATTTCCTGCTATCCATCTGCATTGTCCAAAGGCAGGTGTATGCCTAACTCTTATAAGAAAAAGATACAGTAGAGTATCATGGGCCTAAATTTGTTGGGGGCAGAGGCCACAAGCACAGATACCAGAAAGAGGAGCATTTGGATTTATAATCTAATGTAACAGAGATTAGACTAACATTTAGTCAGGTCTGGTCCACATGTAAAAATGAGGTTTACTAACTTCATTGTCAAGTCTGTGAATAATCTCTCTCCTTGCATGACTTTGTTAGGTCAACCCGACCTTCCTCTCCTCCTCCCCCAACCCACACTCTCCAAGTAGATGTAACTAGGTCAATGGAATAAACTTCAGAGTGGTGGATTTTACTACATAAAGTTTCTCTTTACATAAACTGTCCATGTAAGAAGAACCTATGCTATGGCACTACTGTGATACCACTAAAGCACTGGACCTGTGCTGCTATCATGTAAACACATCCATAGTTAGCTTGCTGTAACTTATTTTCTTTTAACTCTGACAACAAAAGTTCAACATGTTCTTACAATTCTAACTCAATGGGGGATTAAAACAAATCCCTAACAGCAGAAACACTGCCCTCAGCTAAAAATCAGTAACCTAGTTCACACAGACTGGAGACAAATTGACCAATATGAAGCAAGGTGACACAGGAGTTAAATTTAAATTGGCTGTATACAGCTTTTTCCTTTGGCTATGTAAGAAAACTAAACAGCACCACCACAAATTCTCTATCAGCAACAGTTTTCTCATGACAAAACCTCTGTTACTGTGCCTCGTGCGCTGATCACATTCAGGAACATTTGGACTAGTTTATTTCAGTATGATAAATACACTTAATATTACTTCAGAGGAGGCTTGTCCATAGACTTATGTCATTAATGAGACTATATGGCTCCAGGAAGAAATGCGGAGAATGGAGAAGTTACTCCTGGCAGTAACAGCATATGTCAGTGTCCCAAAGGAAAATTTCACTTCTGTGGCACTGCATAGATAGAAAAGCAATGTTACTAGCAGCAGAGTGCCAGGCATAATGTGAAATATACATAGGACGGAGGGGAGTGGTGCCGGGAGGGGGGGGGGGGGGAATCAGGGAGTCATGCCATGGCTGGAATCTGGCTCAGGGTGCCAAATTCTTTGCTGGTGCAAACTCAAATCAATGGAGCTGCCTCTTTTACTTCAGTAAAAACTCAGGCCAATGCCTGATTTCAGTTTCTTGTAGCTTTTCGGTTTCCCCACTTTACAAATGAGAGCACATTTCTATAGGTTTAGTTCACAGACCCAGCACAGCTGCAGTTCATGTATCTGATTATTGCATCTGCAAAAATCAAAGTGAAAGATCAATATGGCATTCTAATACCAGAGAGCTCAACAGCTGTACCACATTAAATGCAACTAACAATAGATAATGTGGGGAGAGGGAAGAGGAAAGAGAAAAAAAAATCTATGTTTAAAACTACTCATGAACAAAAAAGGAGAGATTTTTGTTGGTTGCTTGTCCTTGATGTTGCACTGTGAGGAGGTCAGATACTTCAGTAAGTTGATTTTATACAAAGGTAGTGTGACAAAGCACCTATGAAAACTCGGTGGGTGCCGCACTTCCTCGTGATTTTGCTTGCCTTGGAGTCTCACAACAGCCCACAGTTTTAGGAACCACACCTACGCTATGTCTGCACTGGCGGGTTATTGCGCAAGAACGGCTGTTCTTCCGCAGAGCGTCCACACTGCCTACCAAGTTTGCGCAAGAAGATTTACAGTAAAGTGTGGTAGGAGAGGGCTTCTTGCGCAAGAGCTATGCTCTTTTCGAACAGGCGAAAGCTCTCTTGTGCAAGAGCTCTTGCACAAGAGGGCAGTGTGGATGCACGGCAGGGATTTCTTGCACAAGAAAGCCACATGGCTAAAATGGCCATCAGAGCTTTCTTGCGCAAGAGAGCATCCACACTGCCACAGATGCTCTTGCGCAAAAGCACAGCGCACACATGACAGTGTGGATGTGTTCTTGCGCAAGACCTCTTGCAGAAGAACCTTTGCGCAAGATGTTCTTGTGCAAGAAGCCGCCAGTGTAGACATAGCTCTAGGGCTTTAATTTGCTGTTTAGAGAGCTCTTTTCATCATTGGCCAGCATATAGCAAAACGGAGAATAAATTCCACAGTCCTTTTCCCCAAGTAGAAATTAGGAGGTGGGTGTAGGGGGAGAACCAGGTCCCAACCTCTACTCCAGGTTCCAGCCCAGGGGCCTGTAGTAGTAGCTGCTTGTGTGAATCCCCAATACCTGCTATAAGACAGCTCCAAGACCCCTGGGCTACTTCCTCCTCTCAAGTTTGTCCTCCTAGCGTTCAGTTGTCTGCTTTCCTCCTTCTCCCAGCAGAACCCTCCTCTGTCCCCTCAGCTACATGCATTCCCCAATTGAAGGCAAAGCTTCTTTTATAACCAGACTGAACTGGATTTCTTAATTGCCCCCAGGTGTTCTAATGGCCCTAGGCTGGCCTTGACTCTGCAGGCCTGGTCAATTAGCCCCAGGTGTTCCACTGCTCCTGATTGCTTCTGCAGGTTCTAAACCAGCCCTTCCCTATTAATCTGGGAACAAAGATCTCCTCAGTCTGAAGCTTTAGACCCCTCCTTCCCTGCCCCTTCCCCCCACCACACACACACACACACACACACTACTTTTTTATAGCCTTCTGTTCTGACCCTGTCACGGTAGATCTATATTTGGCATCCATTTTAAGTTGTGTCATATTCTTTCCCTGTTCCCCACCCCACACTTATCCATATCTCCCTTTTTTATTGCTTGCGGCTCCTCCCACTTCAACGCTTTAGGGAAACGATCTGTCATTTTTATAATGTGTAGGTAAAGTGCATGGCACACGTTTGCAATCTGTTAAAATAAATATGATTAATAAAAAAGTTCCGCAAGCAATCACACAAAAAGTTAGCATGTAATCTAAAAGCAGCATTATGTTAAATATTTAACCTCTAGCATCTGATAAACTGTTCTAGAAGACGTATAGAATGTGAAACATTCACTCTCCGGATGAAATCTGAGCCCCACTGAAGTCAGTTTATCCTGTGGAACCCCTTAAGTCCAGTGAGATCAGTGGTGCTAGGACTGCACTCTTCAATGTTTCCCTTTTTACCATCTGCAAGTACCTGCTTGAGACAGAGTGCAGCACCTGCTTCACATTCCATCCTCTTCTACTCCCTAAGGCTGGAAACACTGAGTTTCACAGAGTCATAATTTCTGAACTCACTTCTAAATATCCATGTTGGGGTTTTGTCTCTTATTAAAAAACTACAGAAAAGGGAAATCTTAGGGTGTGTCTAGACTACCTAGTTTTGTCGACAAAACAATACCAGCGTCTACACTACCGCGGAGTTCTGTCGACATAACGTCGACAGAACTCCGCGGTTTTGTCGACGCTGGTATACCTCATTTTACAAGGCAAAACACCTTCTGTCGACAGACTTCTGTCGACAGAAGGTGTTATTGCCTGTAACGTTGCGTCCAGACTACGGAGTTCTGTCGACAAAGCGGCTTGCTTTGTCGACAGAACTCCATGTGTCTGGACGCAAATTGTCGACGGAAGTTTTGTCGACAGTATCTGTCGACAAAACTTCCGTCGACAAAACGCAGTAGTCTAGACGTACCCTTAGTAACTAGGGAGCTAAATTATTTGGAGAAAGGAAGGGGAATACATTTCAAAAGTAGCACAAAGGACTTCCTATTCCCTCAGGGATGAATGCTGAAGTGGCACCAGAGTTCCAGGTTTAAAGAAACACGTATAGAAATATAGATCCTTGCTACCTCTCAGTAAAGCAACATTGTAGGTTCTATTTACAATTAAAAACCTATTGTCTCACTAGTGAGGATAGATATCCATACACAGGAATTTCTACAGAAATTGTCACAGAAGGGCCTAGGCCATGGAGTCTATTACAGACTACCTCACCCCTTGTAAATAGTTGAGTCTTTTACATATTACATCGGCACACATTTATTTAAATGACAGCTTACACTTAATCTAAGATTTAGGTTCCATAAATAAGCTATTACGTAACCTCGTCCCAACTGAAACACAAATTTCCATTTTGTCTAGTAATTCAATGGAAATAAATTTTTGAACAAACATTTTCTTGCGTAGTTACCCACAGTACTACGGGATAAGATTCTAAATTAACTTCAGGCCTAGGACCAGCATTCACCTAGCTATAGAAGGAAATCCATTTGCATAATATATATTTTAAGGGTGGGAGAGGTGTTATAGGACAATCTATCATCTGTTGTTCAGTCAACCAATTCAGACATTCTTGAATATTTGCAAATTTGGCAACTCTTGTAACTTTGTTTTTTTTGTGAGGGGACTCGTTATATTCGTTTATCATTAAAGGTTTTCATGATCTCACGATTGCTAGCATCAAAGGAAAGGAAGCCCCGAGTTTCAATGACCAACATTTTTCCTAAAGTCTTTGCATATGGTAATAAGAATACCTCTAATAAATTTAAAAGGACAAGGAGTCCTGTAGCACTGGATGTAACTGGATGTATTGGAGCATAAGCTTTCGTGGGCAAAGACCCACTTCGTCAGATGCATCTGACAAAATGGGTCTTTGCCCACAAAAGCTTATGCTCCAATACATCTGTTAGTCTACAAGGTGCTACAGGACTCCTTGTCACTTTTGCAGATCCAGACTAACATGGCTACCCCTCTGATACTCTAATACATTTAGGTACCCTATTTCATTGTTTGGGATGGAATAGAAGAAACAATGACCTCAGAACAGGTATTCACTCCCTTCCCCACGTAAAAAGGTGGCTGTTGGAAGATAAAGTACAATGAACTGGAATCGTAAAATCAAAACAAAAAACAGCCAACAAAAAGTTCAAGTTTGACCTCTCCCAGTTACTAGTTTTCTATGCACTTTACAACCTGTACGGCTGAACAAGATTTAATTTATTAGCAAAGTCAGCCAAGCACCTTTCAATGGTATTAAATCCACACACAAAAGGCTACAAAGCCCCCAACAGGCCCTGCCATGCTTTTCCCTAGGGCTGTGTCCAGACTCAGGATTTTTTTCGGGAAAAGTAGCCTTTTTCCGAAAAAACTTCACCTGCGTCTAGACTGCAGCCGCGTTCTTTCGAAATTAAATCGAAAGAACGCGGCTTTTCTTTCAACGGCGGTAAACCTCATTTCACGAGGAAAAACGCCTTCTTTCGAAAGTGCTTCTTTCGAAAGAAGGCGTTCTTGAATGTAAATAGGGCTTCTTCAAAAGAGAGCATCCAGACTCACTGGGTGCTTTCTTTCGAAAAAGCGGCTTGCTCTTTCAAAAGTTCCGCGTGCAGTCTAGACGCTCTCTTTCGAAAGAGGCTCTTTCGAAAGTATCTTTCGAAAGAGCCTCTTTCGAAAGAGGCTTGCAGTCTAGACATAGCCTAGATTATCAGGTGATGGAGTCATCTTACTTCTTGTTGTTTTCTTGGAGGAAGGTCTGGTGACTAACCACCCCTTCTGCCAAAATCCATCAGCTCACTTGCTTCTGTCACCTCCAGGAGGCAGATCAGAGATCTGGTTTCCCAGTGAGCATTTCTATAGGCCTTTCTCCCTTGCATGTGTATCATACACACCCATCTGAAAAGTCTCACCTTACGTTCACTTGCAGTGATCTCTCCTATTTTCACTCTGCTCCTGCTAGCCACGGTGTATCTCACTGGCCTCCTCTCACTGAAAAACGGTCAGTTCTTGTACCTGTATTTTTCACTTATTTTACTGAGTACTTCTGTACTCAGCTCTTGAAATGTCCTAGGTTACTAATAAAACAGTGGGTGCAGCACATGCAATAGCTCTGAGTAGCTACAGTGTGGTAGCACATTATTTTGATAAGAAAATACTTTGCAAATAGATTTCCAAAGGGACAAGCGGATCAAGCCTTTAAGTGAACAGACCATAAACCAGTTTAAACAAAAAGAATCCTTATTTTTGTGTATGATTCCAGATACTCAAGAGGGCTTGCTTCCATCATGGTGTTTTCCCTCCCTTTGTTTTCATCTCAGAGAACAGCGTTGGCAGTAACATCTGACAAATGTATTCTATGCCACCTACCCTATATGCAGTGTTCTCTGACTGTAGCTAAGTAAAGAAACTGATAATGAACATATACACTGTCAAAATCTGGCAAGCATGCACCTGGGTTCCTGCCAGACAGCCCACCCCCAATTGCTGGAGCAAGAGCTGTACAGAGAACAGAACACAGAGGAGAAATTAGTCTGATTTGGATGCAAATAAATAAAAGCAAGGGAAGAGTAGGAATGTAGGACTGACCATTGAAGAAAGAAGGGAAGGAGCCAGGGACTGAATGAGGGGCTGGAAGGAAAGGAGGAGAAATCTGACAAAGGTTGGGGAGAATTGGAGCCCCAGAAGCAGACATAAATTGGATAAGATTCACAGCAAGGGAATTTGGAACCTGGAGCCAAATGTGATGGGGACAACTGTAGGTCAGGAGAGGGGAGGGGAGGGGAGAGAGAGATCAAATGAGAAGCAAGAAGTTGTGCCACAGTTTGTAATTCCAAATGGTAGCAGTAATGCAATAATGTGCCATTTTCCCGAAGTCTCGTCAGGTTCCCAGATTGTCTCTGGGGATTTCAACTTTACATTTACTGCACTTCCCCGTAAGGTTCTCTCTACACAGAAGCATTATTTTGGAATAACTCATGTTATTCCAAAATAACATAGTTCATGTCTACACACAAGCAGTTATTTCAAAATAATGTCAAAATAATGTCAAACTGGAGGACTGTTTACTCCATCTCCTGTTACCCTTATTGTAAGAGGAGTAAGGGAAGTCAGGGAAGAGTGCTTTCTTGAAATAATTGCTGTATAGATGGTGTCAAAAGTCAAAATAAGTTATTTTGACTTAAACTACGCCATTAGTGTAGCTCGAGTTGTATAGTTTATTTCAAATTTAGCCCTGCTGTGTAGATGTGTCCTCAGAGTCCAAACTATCCATAGGTGAATCAATTTTTATTGCTCCTTCTCACAGACAGGATTATCACTAACCTGAGCTTTTCCTTTGATTATAGAGAGCAAGGAATGCATTTTGAGTCTCTGACCTCCAATCACAGACAATGCTTTGAAATTAGCACTTTTCTATTAAAGTTCTTCAGCTGCATTCCACAAGGCTATTTTATCCTTTGATGGGTTATTTAGTTACAGGGGTATACACAATGTAAATGTAAATGCTTGCAGCCACATTATAATCCGATACAGATAAGCGAGAAAAAAAAATTCTGCAACATCCCATTAGTTTTCATGTAGTTTAAAGACCAAATACTTTTAACAGTCATTTTGATCAATATCAAAAATACAAGTCAATTAGCTTGGGGTTTCAGCATCAGCTGGCAACTAGTCTGCCAATGTCAAAGTCATATGCCTCTGAAGTCAGATGGCAACCTCTGAGTTGGAAGCCCATGGTCTACACTCCTACAGTGTTTTCATCATGATGGTATCAAAAAGCATGTCTGTGTCTGTGTATGCGAATACTAGTCAGGCAGACAGATACACGATATTGTGGCTATGGTCAACTACTTTCAGAAAAAAATGGGTTCATATGGGGAATAGATTAGCACTAAACTTCATAAAACAGGCCCCTGGCATTGTGTTAGACTAGACACGAATGGACGGCTACGACTCAAACAGGAGGATAACAGGAGACATTAGTCCCCCTGTGACTGGGCGGTTGCACCCCACACTCTGGCCAGAATGGTGCCGGCACTGTGGGGGCAGCTGTGGCCACAGGAGAAGCGGTGGATATGCAGCGCCTGTTTGGCAACGGTGAGGGAGGATGATATCACCCGCCGGCCTGGCAGCAGCGGAACAGCTGATCCACCAGAACCCCGCCGCCAGGAAAGGCTGGACGGCGGGGAGTTTAAAAGGTAGAGGTTAGCAGAGTGGAAGTGGGAGAAGAAGCATGATCCTTGGAGAGGAGCAGAGGTGCAGCAGAGCAAGAACGGTATGGAGACAAAGGGGACGGAGGCACAGGGGCCATAGGAGGTGAGTGGGAAATGGCCCAGGGTGGGGTCCTGTAGCCCGTGGGCTGACGTGTTTAGGAATGACTCCCCATCAGCCAGGTAAGGGAAAATTGATTTCCACCTTAGGGCCCTGGGCCAGGACCTGGGAATGAGGGTGGGCCGGGTCTCCCTACCCTGCCACCCTCGGCTAATCCTTCCCAGGCGGTGTCTTAAATAAACTGGAGCCACGACCCATACAATGCGGGCGGCTGACGGTACTTCAGACCAGTTAGTTTAACTTCTGTGCCAGGGAAGATAATGGAGCAAGTAATTAAGGAAATCACCTGTAAAGACTTGGAAAGGGGCAAGGTGATAGGGAACAGCCAGCATGGATTTGTAAAGAACAAATCATGTCAAACCAATCTGATAGCTTTCTTTGATAGGATAACGAGTCTTGTGGATAAGGGAGAAGTGGTGTATGTGGTATACCTAGACTTTAGTAAGGCGTTTGATATGGTCTTGCACGATATTCGTATCAATAAACTAGGTAAATACAACTTAGATGGGGCTACTATAAGGTGAGTGCATAACTAGCAGGATAACCATACTCAGAGAGTAGTTATTAATGGTTCACAATCCTGTTGGAAAGGCATAACAAGTGGGGTTCCGCAGCGGTCTGTTTTGGGACCGGCTCTCTTCAATATCTTAATCAACAATTTAGATATTAGTATAGAAAGTACACTTATTAAGTTTGCAGATGGGAGGGGTTGCAACTAATCTGGAGGACAGGGTAATAATTCAAAATGATCAGGACAAATTGGAGAAATGGTCTGAGGTAAATAGGATGAAGTTTAATAAAGAGAAATGCAAAGTGCTCCACTTAGGAAGGAATAATCAGTTCCGTACATACAGAATGGGAAGTGACTGTCTGGGAAGGGGTATGGCAGAAAGGGATCTAGGGGTTATAGTAGACCACAAGTTGAATATGAGTCAGCAGTGTAATGCTGTTGCAAAGAAAGCAAACATGATTCTGGGATGCATTAACAGGTGTGTTGTGAGCAAGACATGAGAAGTCATTCTTCCGCTCTACTCTGCGCTGGTTAGGCCTCCGTTAGAGTATTGTGTCCAGTTCTGGGCATTGCATTTCAAGAAAGATGTGGAGAAATTGAAGACAGTCCAGAGAAGAGCAACGAGAATGATTAAAGGTCTAGAGAACATGACCTATGAGAGAAGACTGGAGGAACTGGGTTTGTTTAGTTTAGAAAAAAGAAGATTGAGGGGGGACATGATAGCAGTTTTCAGATATCTAATAAGGTGTCATAAGGAGGAGGGGGAAACCTTGTTTATCTTGGCCTCTGGGGATAGAACAAGAAGCAATGGGCTTAAACTGCAGCAAGAGAGGTTTAGGTTGGACATTAGGAAAAAGTTCCTAACTGTCAGGGTAGTCAAACACTGGAAGAAATTGCCCAGGGAGAATGTGGAATCTCCATCTGTGGAGATATTTAAGAGTAGGTTAGAAAATGTCTATCAGGGATGGTCTAGACAGTATTTGGTCCTGCCATGAGGGCAGGGGACTGGACTCGATGACCTCTCGAGGTCCCTTCCAGTCCTAGTATTCTATTATTCTGTTAACTCGGACAAGTAAAAGGGACTACTGGCGACCTGTTCGGACTGGGGCGGGCATCAGCTCATTCAGGTGGAGGGTATATTGGGATCACCAGAAGGGGAAAAGGACGATAAACCCGGTGAAATGCATACCCTGGAAGTTTGTTTAACACCCCCTCTTTTTTACCATTTTTTTCCTTGTATATATTTGTTCTCCCTCACTTCCTCTTCTGTTCTGACTACTTTAAGTTCTCTCAAATGATACCTTGAAGAGATGCAATTTATAAGGATCCTCTTGGAACTGTGGGTGGTCAGAGTTGTAAAACAATAAAGGGAAAGGACACCTTATGCTGTGTACACATTGTCATATTCATCAAGAGCTCTGAATAGGCTAAGGTTCCATCATTTGTTTTCTCTAACTTGTTTACAAAATACAGATTAAAAATAAATCTTAAGAAACCATTCCCACTGCATGAGACTCAAAGAGCTTTCAGTCACCAGCTGGACTGCATACAGATTGGACAAAGGAGGAGGGTGGGGGAAAGAAAGTTAAAGGGGGAGGAGGTATGTAAGAGCTGGAATATATGCTAGAGAATGCTAGAGGCAGACTGGGGAAGTCAGGGTCCAGAAATACTGCTTGGAGAAGGTACTCCAAAGGAAGATTTTAGTTAATGTGCTAAGGAACCTCTCCCCTCCCTCCTCCTGTACCTACCATGCACCTCTGTCACAACATTCATGAAAAGGGGACATAAAAAAGGTCTGCTGAGGGCCCAAATCCAAACCATTAAGTCCTTCCACACCCAGGTATACTGTGCTTATTTTATGTAAGCAGTTTGGGATCAGTTCAAAGCTGAGTGAAAGAATGCTTGTTTGATATTCAGAGATGCTAAGCACCAATGTCAATTGGGAAAAAAGTCAGCAGCTACTATGGATACTCAATATTTCTGAAAATCAAACACAGCCCATTCGAAACGTAGTTTCACCTGTTAAGTTGCTCCCTGGTAAAGCTAGTGTGTACATTTGTTTTTACAATGAGAAGAGAGCTGCTGTGGCTTTTCCATGGTTCATCTTCAAATGACCTGGGGGAATGACAACTTTGACAAAAATTGCCTTTTCTTCATAGTAGATTTATTTTGAGAGAGAGAGAGAGAGAGAGAGAGAGAGAGAGAGAGAGACTCTGTTTCCAAAGATAATTTTCAGATTGTTTTTGAAAATCCATGTGAAAGATACAATAAAGGGTGGAAGAAAAATCAAAAAAAAGTTTTGAGATTAGCACCTAAGCAACCCTGTAGAGATGATCTAAGAGCTGAAGAGTTCTGGAACCTAGACAGCCCACTGTCTCGTCTCAGTCACAAAGCCATGGAGAGAAGGGTCCACTCTGCAATACAAAAGCAGATAAGTCTCTAGGGGAAGATTGAGGTGCAAAACAGAAGTGGAGGTGGTCTGGTGAGATTATAATAAGTAACAGGTCATTAAGATTGTTATATCAATCAGATATATAGACAGATCCATTCATTCACTGTAGGCACCTTTAATAAAACTACCACTTACAATCATATTAAAAGTAAAGCCAGCAACTACTCTCCACCCACAATAACCCACCATCTACAAATCTCTGCTATCCATCATCCCCCACACAAACCACAAGTCCTCTAACACCACTTCCTCCCTGCAAGCCATGATCATTTTGAGGGCTGGGACTTCTGAAGGGGCATAATGGCATGGGATTCTCAAGAACCATTAGCTTCCAATGGAGCTTAGTGTTAACTGAGGCTATATTGAAAATCTCGGTCATAAGCTTTAGGTGTGGATAGAAGATCAACAGACTTCACTTATTTCAGATGAAGGGGACAGAGGGAGGAGCAGGCTCCGGAGTGGAGGACTCTTCCCAGAGAACACCCCTTCCAGGAGACTCCTTTGCTTTTTTCCCTGTGAGAACGAGAAGTGATTGCCAACTGGAATAGCATGTCAAACAGGTAATCCACATGTCAAACAGCGCTGAGGCAACCTTGTAAGATGGCAATTAAGTTCATCCCAATAGTTCACACAGCTCATGGCAAGTGAAAATAATGCCCCTTTTCTTCCTATGGCCAATCTCTACCTTTTCCTATTCTTCTGTCACTGTTTTTCTGCATCATTTTTCCTTCAATCACAGATCCTCTGCACTTGTTGTAGATCTCAAAGATCTCTGTGAAAGAAACTGACAAATTTGTCCTTTCTGTGATCAGTTCTACTGCCCAGCAAATTGGAGTAATAAATCATTTAAGTGGATGGATTTGTCAGTCCACTCTGTAGCAGCATAACAGACCTGAACAGCATAAGTAATAAGACTCTGTATGTAACAGTATAAGTGACATGAAGAAGAGCTCAGTGTAAGCTCAAACTTCTCCCTCTCTCTCTCATATCAAGAGAAGTCGGTCCAATACAAGATATTACCTCACCCACCTGTTCTCTCAGAACTTTACAGGCAATGATTCCACAAGGAATGGGGAGAGGTTTACTAAAAGTAAATGAACAATAGAAAGGATCAGGTCAGAGAGGCAAATATTCAATTATAATCTTCAACTGAACCACATATGTTTGTCTCATCCCTACTAGCTATGCTCATATTTGAAGCTGGTTGAGATTGAAGATGTGCTGTCAATGTAACACATGCTTCTGCTTTCTACCCTTGGGTGACTGGAGTAATTACCCACTTCTACCTGTACCAGCTTCACTGCCATGAAATGTTGCTCCTGTAAAGTCAATCAATCCTCTGTTCACAAGTGACAAGTGATGGGCCAATAGCTTGAATTGTGGCATCTCTTCCTGACATACCTATTAGTAGCTTGTTTCATTTCAAGCGGCCCTCAAGACATTGCAGCCATAGCTCTGTGCGACATGACCTCAGACACTAGTAACAGAACTGACTTTGTATATGTGGCTAATATAAGCACCATACCCAAATGTACAAACACCCTTTCCTTCACCTGTATATTACATAATTTTAACAGTTTTAATATAGTCTTTAAATCCATTATATGTCCTAAAGGAACATGCAGGTACATTTTCAGAACAGTTATGCAAGCAGACTTTTCAATTACTTACTTATAGACAGGCCTGGAGAGTAATAGTTTGTCCCACCACAATTTGAGATTTCAAAAAGTTTCCTGTTCTGCATCATGATGAAACCAAGACTTAAAAATGTAAACCAACAAACAAACAAAAATAATAATAATGAAAGACTGACCCTACAGCCCTGCAGCCAGACCAGTCATGTAGGCTGGGGGGCAACAGGCCCATGTCCCTGTTCCAATTCTATTTATTTGTATGAAGTGGAACAACTCCAACAGGAAAAACTGAGACCACATCTTTAATGTCCAGGGCTTAAGACATGTACCTGCGACATGGGAAACTCAATTTCAGTTGTCTACTCTTCCACATCCCATAGGAGTGCCCTGGCTATTTTAAGCTGTGCTTGCTTGTTCTCCCTCTACCTCCAGAGATTCCATCCTGGACCTAAACATTTCCTGATGAAAGCATTAATAAAAGGGGACATTCTTTGAGGGAACTTTGGGTTTCAATTAAAACACAGCATTTTTTTTAAAATGAGAGTCTGTGTCAGGTGAGATAGGGAAGAATTATTGCCATTGAGCAAGACAATGTCTTCTGTGTGTGCTGTTCTAGCCATCCATCTTCAAGCAAGATAAGTTTAAAGTGGAACAAGTGCAGAGAAGAACTACTAGGATGACTGGAGGGGAATGGACATTGTATCTTAGGGTATGTCTAGACTGCAGGGGGGTTTCTGAGACACAGGAGGTATCCCGGAAAAACCCTGCCACGTCCAGGGGACACGTTTGCTTTTCCACATTTTTCACAGAAGAGCAGATGCACTCTTTTTGGGATCCCTGTATACCTCGTTCTATGAGGAACAAGGGCTCCTCCGAAAGAGGAGGCTTTTCCACCATTTGGCCCCATCTAGATGGTGGGAAAGCCTCTTCTGGAAAAGCAATCAGAAAGAGCTATAGTCTAGACATAGCCTTACAAGATGAGAATAAAAGATCTTGGCCATTGTTTTGCTAAAATAAATAAGCTAAGAGGGGAAATTATTACATCAGGGCAGGAGAAGAGCTAGTGGGTAATATTGGCACTATAATATGAACTGGCCAAGAATAAAATTAAGCTGGAAGGTCGAAGTTTTCTAACCACCAGAGGAATGAAGTTGTGGAACACCCTTCCAGTAGCAATATTGGGGGTAGGAAATCTAATCGATTGTAAGAGGGGGCTGATATGTTTACTAAAAGTGATTATAATGACATGGTTGCTTGATATCAGAGAACTGGATGCAGTGAGTCAGGAAGTCTCACCCAGTCCTACATTCTGAGGAAATTCCTGACCAGCTCTATACGTGACACCAACAAGCCATAACTGAAAACAAACCCTTGATATGCTAGGTGCTATACAAACATTATCATGAGAGATAATCCAAGTGTCAGAGAGTTTACACTCTAAATCCATAAGACAAAAAAAAAAAGGCAGGATAGAAAAGTGAGGCATGTAGAAGTGAAGTGATTTGCCAAGGATATTGGCTAAGCTGGGCATGTGTGCGCGGAGGGGTGGGGGAGAGGGAACAGGTCTCCAGAGCCTCACTTTAGATCAATATCCACTAGACCTGTGTTTTTCCAAAGACCACTCCTTGGACTAATGCCAGTTTCTGAGATCTCCCTACCAGTAAGACAACAAGCTGGCCCCAGTATAAAAAAATGCTGAGAAACATTGTACCATTGTCGCCAAGTGAGAAACAAACATATTATGCTATCAAGGCCTAAGTCACATCAGGAAGTAAAAGGATTGGCACTCATCCTGCATAATATTGCAGTACCACATTTCCTGCTGACTCCGACTTCCTTCCACACAGAGACAAGAACCAAAAGTCAAGATTAAGACACAGAATTCAGCCAGGATGAATTTACAGCTCCATCTGAGCTATGTTTACTTCATAAATAATTCCTTGTTGTTACAGAAGATATCCTAAACCCCTGCTCTTTAGTCATTATTGAAAGACCACATATAAAACAAGTTGTAAACAAGATAAATTTTACAAGAACACTTGCAGCAGGTCAAAGGAACATCAGGTTCTCTATGTCAGACCTCCATGTTTTCATGAGGTCTGCAACATGAATCGAAGCCTGACAGATCATCATTGCTTAGAAAGCTCTCTGGGTTTGTGGTTCTCAATATTTTGCTGATCATGACCCCATATCCACACTGAGATTCCTTTCCCATCCTCCCAGGATCAAGCTGCGATTCTCATGCCATTTAACAAGATGGGAAAGGGGAGAGCATGTATTCACTCCAGATTGAGAGCTCCTGGTCTAAGTAGTCATACAGCTCTCACCACCGGGACATCTGAGCACTTTGCAAAGTCTCATTAATATTCTTTATTTCCCCAACCCCTCAGCAATGATGATAAAAATAAAACATTTCACTTGTACTGCACCAGTCTGAGACTCTGAAAAATGATTTAGAAACATTGTAGGAGCATCAGTACCCAGCTGACTTGTATAGGTATTAATAACCCAGTGTTGGTATTAATATCTCCTTTAACTATGAGAAAACAGACACTGAAAAGTGACTGAATCAAGGTCATTCAGCTACAGCTAAATTCTTCCCTCCACTGGATTTCTTCACAAGAGAAAGCGAACACCGAATCTTCTAAAAATTGTTTGATTTGGATTGGTCTTAGGTAGGACTCACATAAAACAATGAGCTGTTTTTCATTTCATACAGACCCTAGTCTTGCTCAGAATTCTGCCTGGGTTCAAATAAAAGTACCCAATTCTCTCAACCTACAGCCTGAAAAAAGTTGTATATAGCTGAAACTGTGACCATCTCTGTACTGTAATTAGGTAGGTTGGACAAGGCCCAATCTTAGGAAGAGGTCAGCACCTACCTCCTACTGGCCTGCACAACACAAGTCCAGGCTATATAAACAGTCATTCCTAGCCTGCTCCAAAACAGTCACCACAGAATCTGGGGGGAGGTTGCAAATAGCTGACAGTGGATCACAGCCAGTGTTCCCTGTAAGCTGTGCACTTATGTGGCTGATCAGGAGAGATTCAAATGCTACCCAGCTGATTAGCAGAGCCCTCACAGCTAGGTTTTGTTTTATCTGATGGTGCACATTCACACATACCTCAGCGCAAACCAAAAAAAACCTCCACACGTGGATGGAAAAGATTAGAGGGAATAGGATCACAGCCATCCTGACCATTCCATATTGCTAAATGGGATGAGGGTCCCTGTATGGAAAAGGTTGAAAGTTACTGTTCCAAAAAAGGTCTAAGACAGGGCTACTCAACACGTGGCCCACGAGCCGCATGCAGCCCACTGCCCATTTGTTTGCAGTCCACGATGGGTTTGGGTTTACACGGGGCTCAACATGTGGCCCGCGGGTGGGATCCTCCGAATATGGCCTCCACTGGGAACACGCTTCACAACAGCGAGGCATCTCCCAGGTGGGGTGAGCATTGAAAGACAAGTGGATGGGCTGGCTGGAACAGATGGGTATAGGGTGTCGGCCTTTTTAGCCCCCGGGAAGGAAGTGCGGGTGCACCAGGGCATTGTGGGAAGTGTATTCATGCCTGTCAATGTGAAAAGCTATTTGCATATATTTGCATTTATAGACAACTAAACTTAAGTTGAAGCCCTCAGCATGTGCTGTGAGTATCAGTGTGTTCCCCGGGGCTCCCAAAGTTGAGTAGCTTTACTCTAAGACATCTCTTAGCTGAGAAAATGTAAGTAGTGTCTGACAAATATTTTATGGATTTGTGTCTGCAGGTATCATTACCTGGTTTTCATTGGCATGGAATAATACCATTTACTAAGACAAGTCTTGTTACTATTCATATGTGGGCCAAATACTGAGAGATATGACACATCTGCTGAGCACTCAAATTCCAGTGAGCATGGTGAGTGTCAAAATCGTTTCACACTTCCCGGTATCTGTTCCTTTATTTTCAATACATGAATTTTTAGTTTTACACCATGAAGGTGAATGTTGACTGTAGTGTCTGTGTATGTAATTATGGCACCACCAGTGCCAGGCTTACAGAGAGGCTTACCTACCATGAGTCCCTGCTAAAGGAAAAAACTCTTTCAATTCTAAGAAGCAGATGTCCACTTTTTCTTTTTAAACCCGAAGGACAATTTTATTCCCAGCCGTAACAAAAGGACGGGTTAAAATACTCCTATTTATTATCCAAATGCAAAGTTAGCAAATGACACAAGAGGATTTTACAGAAAGGAAAGGCATTCATTTTTCCTAAGCACTTTGTTTTTAAGAGGGGAAAAAAAGTCTACAAAAATCATATGAAAACCAAGTATTTGCTATATAAATAGAACCCTGTCGTTCCAGTCTTCCCATGAATTTCAAACAGCTTTTTTTTCCCCTTCCTATGATGTGGCAAACTATCACTCCAGTACCTCACAGATTTATAGAAAGAGCCATAAATATTAATTGGAATTACAGTAGGTTAACCTCCCAGTGTCTGCACTCCTATTCGATCTGTGAACAGCATGAAGCGACTGTCTAGTCAAAGCACAGCAGAGGTTCCATTTGTGCTGCTTTACACATCCACTGCTGCTGAGAGAGGCTCTAATATGAGCTAGTACATTTATGAAATCTGTGGACACTATCTTGGTGCACAATGTGGCTAGCTGCCAGGACTTAGAGGAAGCAAGATACCTTGGATAGGACATCACAGAGGGCACAGGGATATCTGGGTTCTGTTCCTAGCTGCTCTATTGATTACCTTCTGCAAATCACTCAGCTTAACCATCTGCAAAGAGTTGATAACTGATACTTCCCCAGTTTGTTAAACACAGAAATCTATGGGCAGAAAGCCCTACATAATTACCAAGTAGTACTACTTATTGCAATGAAAGCCTTGCTCCCCCATCAATAAGGCATTAAAATTCAGTGAATTCAGTAAGTAGAGATGAAAAATAGAGCTGTAAATTAAATATGCAGCAAGGTTTTGCAGTATCTGAATTGCTTGAGTAGAAATCATAATCAGTGGTTCCTCTCCACCATCAAAATAATATAATTCATGGAGCATCCACCCTGTTCAGGAACTGTATGTTAGTGATGTCACTAGCTAGATAGATGGGGGGAAGTCCTACGAGGCTATAAATGAACAATTTCCTAAAATTACTATCACTTAAAGATATCTTTGAGGTGTTAAGACTAAGTCATCACCAGCTCACTCTGGAATAGCACAATCATCCCTGTATCAAGAGAACAGGCACAATCATTCTGTTTATGATTACAGCAATATAAACAAACAATCTTATGTTTCCAGACAAAATAAACCCTGTAGTAAAAAACATTACTCTTTTCCTCTTTCAGGAAAGTTTCAAAACATATGTAAGATACATCTATGTCCCTGGTATTATCCAGCAGAGAAATAAACACAATGAAAACATATTTTACATTGCCCAGATACTGACATCACGTACGTGAGGGCGACACCTATGTGGTACAGTGCAGAATCATGTGATAAACTGTATTTATCCAGAACCATCCCCTGGGACTTGTGAAGTCTTGCTTGAAGAAATTGTGTGGGTAAAAGATAATCAAAGAATTCTTAAGTTTCTAGGTCTTTTCCTTGCAGAGATAACCTTGAAAACATAAAATGATATGAGGTGATATATCTATTGCTAGGGCTGAACGGAACAAGCAGCTGTGCTCAACTTCAGCTGTGCCAACGGCTGGGTGTGAGATGCCTAAAGATGTGAAAGAGTCAGGAGTATTTAAATTCTCTTTCGTACACATACACTTCAAAGCAGTTGAACCTATATTCTGCCTCAAGGGCACCCATTCAGCCATCACCTGTCTTGGTCAGAGAGACATGACTTTCCTAACCCTACCCCGTCCAGGTGTTAGAACATTAGAACGGCCATGCTGGGGTCAGACCAAAGGTCCATCTAGACCAGTATCCTGTCTTCTGAAGTTGCCAATGCCAGGTGCTTCAGACGGAATGATTAGAACAGGGCAATTATGAAGTGATCCATCTCCTGTGCCCCATTCCCAGCTTCTGTTAAGGCTGCACAATCCCCTCATGTACATTATGACATTTCCAGGAAGTCATGCTGACTAAACAGGTCATGCTCTCTCTTCAGAGGCTATGAACAAAGCAATACACACAGTCATAAGTTACCACACACCTCTTTATCAGGAAGCAGATTTATTTCATGATTACACCATTACAGAGAAAACATTGAAAAACACAATAAAAACCTACACACATGCAAAAAAAAAAAAAAACACTTCAGAAGTCACTTCAACTCCAGCCTCAGGTTCTGGTAAGTATCAGGCCTCCAAAACCTACACCTGGGTTTTCCCCATGGTTACATGTTCATTGTGATCCCAAGTACAGAATCAGAATCAAGGCTGGGTAGTTCAAGTGTGGCATTATGTTGGTCAGGCTTTGGATTTCATCTCCTGGATCAACAAATAATAACTGACAGCACAGCTTTAAAGAATTAGATTTTGTATAACAGGAGGGGGAGAATTTGCATTAACCTCATACTAGATATTTCCCAGGAAATCCACTTTGAACTTTTGGTGCAAAATGCGCTTGTGACGGGGTGAAGCAACCCCGTCACCAGCTACCGCCCGGGAGATCGGCCGCGGGCGGTGGAACTGCAGGGTTAGCCCCAGCCATGCCGGGACAGCAGGAGGGCAGGGGGAGGAGCGGTCAGCAATGCGCACTGGTGACGTCAGCGAACGTCACAACACAACCGGGGCAGGCTGGGCAGAGCACCCGGAAGAGTAGGAGGCAGGGGAGTGTGCCAGGGGTAAAAGCCAGGCCGGCAAAGGTCCCGGGGAAGAACAGGAGCCCGCAGGGAGTGGTGGGGGTCTGGGGAAGGGGGAAGAGGCTGCCGAGAGTAGGCAGGTAAGGGAGGCTCCATAGCAGAGGGGGAGAAGGACAGACGGCGAAGACCGCCGGCAGGGTTGTCAAGGCCCAGGGAGGGTTGTGGAGCCCATGAGCAGGCACATTTAGGGGCAAGCCCCCACCTGCTTCCATCAGGAGCCGAGCTCCTAGTGTTAGGGCTCTGGCCGGGGTCCGGGAGTGAGGGAGGGCCTGGACTCCCACCCCACCAGCGGGAGCCAAGGCCGTACGACGCATGGCGCCAGAGCCCTGTTAAGGAAGAGACACGGAGCCAACTAGGGCCCCTTGGGACACATGGTGGAGAAAGTGGGTAGCGATCCTCATCCTGTGAAGAGGGCAGGGCGACAGTTCAGTAGTCGGGTTTCTTGTTTAAGGGAAACATAGCATGGAGGCGAACAAGATTCTTGAATGGCTGGTGGAGAACCAGCGGCAGCTGCAGCAGCAGCAGACGGAGGTTCTGCAGCAGCTTACGACGGAATTTCAGAAGCAACAACAGCAGTTGATCAGCGAGCTAAAGGATGGAGGTGCCTCAGGCTCGGTGGCCCGAGCCCAAGGTACGGGGCCTATGAGGGGAGACGATGAAGGGGTAATGAATGCCCGGCTCCTGATTAGATTGGCCAAGCTGGGGCCCAAAGACGATGCCGAAGCCTTTCTAGTGACTTTTGAGAGGGTAGCCACGGCGGCCCCATGGCCCCAGGAGCACTGGGCCACAATACTAGCCCCCTACCTCTCAGGCCCAGCACAGTTGGCTTACCGTGGGATGTCAGATCGGGATGCACTGTGCTACCATAAGATTAAGGAGGCGATATTAGACCAATTGGGTATCTCACCTGAAACGTATAGACAAAAATTCCGGGCCTCCAAGTATGTTACGGGGGAACGCCCCAGGGCGGTGGCCCACCGAATCAAGGAGGCTGGCATGTGGTGGTTGGAACCGGCCACCAAGACGGCGTCACAAGTAGCTGACCTAGTGATTTTAGAGCAGTACTTACAGGTGCTGCCCCCTGAGGGTCAGTGATGGGTGTGCCGCCACCTACCCGAGACCCTGAAGGAGGCGGTCAAGTTGATGGAACATTTTATGGCCACGGAGGGTGTGGAAGAGAAGGGGAAACTGGGGATGAGGGTCGGCCCAGTTGGACGGGGTGGCTCAACCACTCGAGGGAGGGTAACCCGAATCGAATGTGGGCTAGGCCCAAAGGTTACACTCGCCCAAGGGCCGGACCGGTGGTTAGCCCCCATATGGCACAGCCCGGAGAGGAAGGACGGGGAGGATGCTTGAAATGCCGAGGAGAAGCGGTTGGACGTTAGACCCCCGCCACCCACGAAGTTGACTTGTTACCAGTGCGGCCAGGAGGGCCACTTCCAGAGGGAATGCCCGATGATGGATTGCACATTTGGACAGCCCACCTTGAGGAAAATCCCAAGGCAAGAGGTAAGCCACAGCCGGATAACACGGAAGGTACACTTGAACGGGAGGCTGGTCGAGGCGGTACTGGACTCGGGATGTGGTCAGACGCTAGTTAGGGCTGACTCCCTTGAGGTGAGGGCGCCTGACAGCCGGTGGGTATGGATCTGGTGTGTGCACGGGGACACCCGGTCATACTCGACCATACGGGTGGACCTGCACGATGGGCGATGAGGTGGGCCCTTGCATGTGGCAGTGGCAGCGCAGCTGCCGTATCCCATCCTGTTGGGGTGGGATTGGCCCGGGTTCCAGCGCCTCTTACAGGAAAGGGGCGAAAACCCCGGAGGGCGCAGCAAAGTTGTCTGGGTAGCCCAGGGAAAGGAAAGCACTCGTCAATCACCACCTAGCAACGAAGAGACCGGGAGGCGAGGGCCCCCCACGACGCTGGAACCGGATGTAGGGGACTTTTTGGTACTGCAACGGGAGGATCCAGCATGCGTGGGAAAACGCTACAGCATGCGTGGGAAAACGCGTGAGTAAGTACAGAGGGTGACAGCGGAGAAGGTGCAAATCCCGTGCAGGGACTGTACTTTGAAGTCCAGGGGGACAAGCTGTACTGGGTCCAGAAGAGGACTGAACAACAAGGGGAGGAGGTCCAGTTAGTCGTGCCTAAAGCCTATAGGTGGAGGGTAATGGAACTGGCACATGACAATCCATGGGCAGGGCACCTAGGGGTGGAGAAGACCCAGCAATGGGTGCTGCAACTGTTTTATTGGCCGGGTACATATCAGGATATTAAGAACTTCTGTGCCTCCTGCCCCTAGTGCTAACTGATGTCCGGGGCAAAGGTACTCCGGGCCACGTTGGTACTCTACCCTCTTGTCGAGGAACCCTTCGAACGGGTGGGGTTGGACCTTGTGGGGCCCCTGGAATGGACACAAAGAGGGCATCAGTGCATCCTGGTGGTGGTAGACTATGCCATGCGCTACCCCGAGGTGGTGCCCCTCCGCAAAACCACAGCCCCCATGGTAGCTGATGAACTAATGAAAAATGTTCGCCAGAGTCAGCCTCCCCAAAGAGATCCTGACTGACCAAGGCCCAAATTTGGTGTCCCGTTTGATGATCGAGTTATGTAAGTGGCTGCAGATTAAGAAAATATGGACATCAGTATACCATCCGCAGACAGACGGATTGGTTGAGAGATTCAACCAGACGTTAAAGGCGATGCTACGGAGGTTAGTGCAAGATGACCCGCGAGACTAGGATAAATTGCTCCCCTCTCCCCGCTCTTCGCCATACACGAGGTACCACAGGCCTCTGTTGGGTACTCCCCCTTTGAGTTGTTATACGGGCAGCGCCCTCACGGGATATTAGATTTAGTGCGGGAAGGGTGGGAGGAACAGGCATCAACCGCATTGGGGGCCACCCAGTATGTTATCAAACTGAGGAATAGGATGCTGACGATAGGCCGTTGGGCCTGGGAAAATCTGCAGCGGGCTCAGGAGACTCAGGCCCGGCACTACAATAAGGGCACCCAAACGAGAGAGTTTAGCCCAGGCAACCCGGTGCTGGTTTTGCTGCTAGTAGGGAACTCCAAACTGTTGGCCCGGTGGCAAGGACCCTTTTGGGTCCTGAAGAGGGTCGGGGAGGTGGACTATGAGGTACAGGTGGAGGGAAGAAGGCGTAGGAGTCAAATTTACCATGTGAACTTACTGAAATGCTGGGTACCCTGGGAGGTGCCTCGGGAGGAAGCCCTAAGCGCGGAAATAGAGTTCGGACCGTGGGGGGAAGAAGCGGTTACGTGGACAGCTAGTCAGGTAGGCGAAGGCCTGAATCCTGTCCAACAGGACCAGCTCCGGAGATTGTTGAAGTGGTCCGAAGCCAGGTTGACGAACAAGCCAGGGAGAATGACCATCATGTGCCACACGATCAACACCATCCCTGGACAAAGAGTGCGGGACCCCGTGCGCCCAATATCCCGGAAGATGTGGGAGATGGTATGACAGGAACTCCACAACATGCTCCACTGGGGAGTAGTGGAGGAGTCGCAGAGTGACTGGCATAGCCCCATCATACTAGTCCCCAAGAAAGATGGATCGGTATGATTCTGCATCGATTTCTGAAAGGTAAACGCCGTGTCAAAGTTCGACGCGTACGCAATGCCCCGAATCAACGAGCTCCTGGAGCGACTTGGACAAGCCAAATATTTGTCAACAATAGATTTAACGAAAGGGTATTGGCAGATCCCGCTGTCCCCAGAGTCAAGGGAGAAAACGGCATTCGCAACCCCGTTCGGCCTGTACCAGTTTGTCACCATGCCCTTTGGTCTACACGGAGCAGCCGCCACCTTCCAACGGTTAATGGATCGGGTCCTCAACAAACACCGGGACTACGCGGTCACCTATATCGACGATGTCATCATTTTCAGCGTGGCATGGGAAGATCATCTACAGCACCTTGAAGCGGTACTGCAAGCGCTCCGGCAAGCGGGGTTAACTGCTAATCCAAAGAAATGCCAATTCGGTAAGCAAGAAGACAGCGCTCTCATCTGGTACATTTGCAATATACCCTTTTGAATTGTCATGCCTTATTCGCACCATCTCTCCCCCGAGAAAGGTTACATACCATCATGGCCCATAATAATACATAAACATAAAATTAGGTTTCTTAACACCATCTCTCTCTCTCACACACACGTACATACACACACAACTATTTCAAGGGTCAGATCCTCAAGCTGGGTACACGATGGATAGTTCCACTGGTGCTCTCTGAGTATCTGACCTACTATGTCCAGAGATGGCAGAGATAATGTTAATATAAAATGTATTATGGCAGAAAGCAAGCATGTTACATTGGACAGGAAAAGGAGGGACAATAAGTTGTTCAGAGACCTATCCAAAATTGCGAAAAACCGTTCTACTTATCATGACCCTTTTTCAGTGCACTTTTGCTACTAATCCACCTACCAACTACTAATTCACTACAACTTACTCTAACACTCCAAATCCTGGAGCAGTTTCAAACAGCTGCTATGTTGTTTAAACCTATCTGGCAGAGAAATATTACCCATTTTTTCCCCTTGATGTAGAAGAGAGTGTGTGCTTGCGTGCATGTGTTCTAGCTGTCTTCAAATACATAGTGATGTTAGAGAGAGAAGAGGAATCAATTGTTCCCATTAATTAATGGAGACATTACTTCCTGTTCTGAACTTAAGCTGCACCAGGGGAAATTTAGGTCAAAAAGTTAACGTGAGAAGTTTGACACAGTAAGAACAGGAGTTAGTCTCCTGATGATGATGATTTTTATAACCTCCCTTGACAATGAGTTCATTGACTATCAAGGTTAGAAACATCTCTTATGGATGTTTGGGGTATAATGAAGTCACTCCTATTCTCCAAGTGAAGGGATGGACAAGGATACAGTCTAATTTCCTTTCAACACTCTCCTTTATTCTTTTCTTTCCCTTCTCTAGCATTCATTTTCTCCTTGTCTATTCACGTTGTGTGAAGTCCCCTGTATTAAGTTAGTGATACCCTTTCAGAGACTTGGAAGAAAGGCATTTTGTAAGTATTGTTATTTATTATATCAAGTCTTTCTTCCGTGCCAAGTCCTCATTCCTTTCTGTATTTCCAGGTCTTCTGATGGCAATGCTGTCATTCATTTTTCCTTCACGGAAATCTTTAAAAAAGTAATTCTGGATTTGATTTTTTTCCTCATTTTGTTAGGAAAGATCAGCACTTTTACTTTATTTCCTCCGTTCTATTTCCACTGGAGTAACAATGGAAGTGAAAATGGTGTGAAAAAATAATAGTTACACTGGCAAATACTTCAAAGCATTACTTCCATTTAAAGCAGATGTATTACTCTGTCTCCAAGCAAAGGGATGGACAAAGAGATACAGTTAACAGTTAATTTTAGTGCGTCCATTTTAAGTGATTGTTAACTTTTTCCTTTTAAAATTGATACTCTCTTATTTTAATTTCCCCTTTGCCTTACCATTTTAATACTGCTGAAAAAAGGGAGGAGATAAATTTGAGAGAAGATGAACATTTCCCCCACAACTGTGAAATGAAAAAAATCAGAATACAAGTGGTTCATTTAGAAACTTTTACCAAAAACATTAAAAATGAGGGATTAAACCATGTGTGACTATTTGGGGGTTTTATTAAATCAAAACCATCTGCAATTATTATTTATATCACTGATATAAAGATATGGGGTGAGGGGCCTTGAAAAGTAGACAGGCTTTCACCATCATGGCTGCCACCCTACTATTTCCCTAGGACCAGGAAGCCTGTGTCACCTTGATCTTGAGGTGCATTCTGACCAGAGCAGACTAAAACCAGAGCCCTGGACAATACCCTCTGGGATATTGCAGCAACAGCTCCAGCATTTCTCAACATATTTCTTCTCTTTTACCAAAAAGGACAAATTACCAGCTAAAAGACTGTTAGCCAAGGTGGGGTTCCCCCCCCCCCTTTTAGGAACTCTCTTTTGCTAAAGTAAAAGGTAACAATATTGTTAAAATGAAAACCTTACTTAACAGGCTGCATTTCAAATGTTTTCATGGATTTTTCTTCCTTTCTGTATCTTTAATGAAAGATGACAAGGATTTTTAACAGTTTGTTTGCCATGGTACTAAGCAAGCTGAGGTCTCTGTATACCAAACTCTTGTTTAACACTGTTTAATATGGGACAGTGAGTAGGTTATATTAACACCTTTGGCCCATTTATTTCTAAATTAAATGTTACAGCTCCTTAACTACCAAGCTATTCATTTTTCAGTAAAAAAAAAAAAAATTCAAAGGACTCATTTTTATTCCAACACAGAATGAAAACAATGTATATTTTTAAAGTGTAAAACTTTTCTGAGGTCTACCCTGGCATTAGCAATAACTTGTCGAAGATATTCCGAAGAGATGTGCATAGGATCTGACACAATGTGAAAATGTATAATAGGATGGTGTGTTATGCCTTTAGGTGGGAGGAGAAAGAGGACTGTCTGTAAGGTTAGAAAAATGAAATGAGAATGGGAGATTGAAAAAAGACACAGCTTGGGGAAAGAGAGAAGGAAGATAAAGGAGATGGAAGGAGATACTCTGGCAGCAAGGGAGAAATGCAGAAAAATAGAAAAAAAAACATAGGAGTCAGAATATAGGGTAGAGAAGTACAGACACAGGAAATCCATCTTGACAACAAAAGATCTGCCTGTCAGTCACAAAGGGAAAGTGCTGCCCTGAGAAAAGCCATCTTAGACATCAAGATGCATCAGAGATGTCAAGGGGGATCAAATTCCCCAAACCCTACCCCCAAACAAGCAACACAGATGACTTAGAATAAAACATGAGATGAAAAGTCTGTGTGTGCTCACTTATCCTGTAATAATAAGCTCTGTACTGCTCTAGAAGGAATGCAGATTTGATCACTATCCTGGTTATTTCCCTCTACTCCAATAAGGGCCAATATGTAAAGGGAGGCTCTTTAAAAAATGCAAAGCAACACACCGAGGTAAAACTCAAAAGGAAATGGAAGGCTGCCATTATGCTGGGGTATTGAAAGACTACATGAGACCCTGAGCTCATTTTTAGCCACATGGTTGATATGTGAATGCAGCGTACAGTATGCCTGACCCTTCATTCATTTGCTCACTATCCTAAGTTATCCAAGTGGCAAGACATAATAAAGTTTATTGTGGAATAAAGAGTAAGATGCTTAAAAAATACACCAGTCCAGCTCTGCCTACAAGGTGATGCTACCAATGTTTCACCCTTGATCAATATATTAACAAATTTTCATACACACAACACCCACCACTTAACTCCTTGAAATAAGAAGTCAGGATTTTTCAGCTATGTGCATTAAAATGCCAAAACTGATTATGCTGAGGGGTTAAAACAGTGCAATTGGATCATCATTCTGTGGTTTGATTTTAATCTCTAAAGAGAATGTGACAGCCCTTCCTTTATTCCACAGAAGAAGATGTACTGCCCATCACTTTTAGTGGGAACTGTGAATCTATCTGCATAGAAGAGTAAAAGAAAACTCCTAAAGATGTGTGGAATAGGGATGTTAGTGAGCAGTCGACTACAGGATAAGCACTCTATGCCTTTATGGAAGACAGCAAGCAGGGATGGGGAAACAGGACCCAGTGGTGGGGTGAGCTGGCTTAAAAGCTGGTGAGGGGCATAGGGCAGGCCACTAGGAAGAAGCTTCTGCCTGTGGCAAGCCAAGGCTTGCCATGGTGGGCACAGGCTGCTCGGGTAGCAGCCCCTGTTTGTGGCAGTCCCAGCTCACACTGGTCCAAGACACTGCACCTTTGCATTTTAAAATGTAGTAAGAGTCCAGCTGCTCTTACTACATTTACAATGCAGAGCCACAGCACAGGTGGCTCCAGTAGCCAACACGAGGCAGGACTGCTCAGTCCCGGCTCAAGTCGGCTCCTGGAGCTATCCCCGCTGCAGCTCTGCAGAGCGGTCCTTATCAACTAATCGTGTAGTTGATATAAATGTATCAACTATACGATTAGTCAGATAACCGCAATTTAACATCCCTAGGGTGGAATTCTTATGTTGAGCACAATTGCTCCCCCTGAGTTAAAAACTGCTCATTTAAAATTCACAAAATTATTTTAAAACTATATCAAATATTTGAACTCACTTTATCCAATCAAGTCAGAAAAGAGCAGTAAAACACTTCATCAGGCAACCTCACTGCCACTAATATATTTTCCTCTGATTTTATAGATGCATTGCAAGTCACCCTTTCCTTATTCTTTCTTTTTATTCATATAGATTGTAATTCTGCCAAATGCACACAGAAAGCAAGAAAAGCAACAGCAATTTAATTTCTGATCAGCATCATACTTGAGCTAAGAGTCTGAGAACTATAATCAGTGAAACCACTGAGCATTGTAAAATAGTCCCAGGAGTGCGAACCATGAAGTACTGTACTTGGCTTGCAACTTCAAGTCTGTTACAACGTGATATCTGGTAGTTCCATCCCATTCCACTAAAGGTGGAACATTCCAAATGTGTCTCTTAGGAGCAAAGAGAAGGAAAAGGAGGTGTTAAAAATGCTAAATGATTATCCAGGTCTTTCTGTTCAATACAATGGAGAGATTCCAGCACAAAGCTCTCTCTGACCCTCTCCTGCCTCATCCCTGAGCTAGAACCCTTTGAACATTGACACGACTTTGGCTTGATTTCTGCAGAGAAAAAGAAATTTTATTCTATAAATACTCCACCTCAAATACACACACTTATATGAGGTTTAGAATAGACTTTAGTTTTAGAGAGCATCATCTTTCAGTATTCATACTGTGATGATTATAGGCAAAAGCCATTATCCATTCATTACACCATGCACCACTGTACTTTCAGTGTGTTAAGTAGCTTACTGTAAAAAACAAGCAGACCCTTCACACTATAAGCACCTAGTTATTTATATGTACTAATAGGACAGACTTTCAGAAAACAACTATAAGATTAATAATTCTTTAACTATTAAAGAAGGACCAGTGGTTAGGGCCTGAGATGCAGGAGTACCTGGTTCAGTTATCTGATTTTTTTATACAGACTTACTATGTAAACTCAGGAAATCATTCTCTCAGGACCTCAGCTCCCCATCTGTAAAAAGAGGGGTATAATTCCATCCTCTCACAGAAACGTTGTGAAGTTGAATACATTTAGGACTCTGAGGTGTTCAGATATTTATGGTGCTGGCACCATTTCAGTATCTAAGATACAATTCCACTTGCAGTTTTATTTGAAGTTTGGTTTCATGCATCCTACAAAGGATACTGCCTCATATATAGCAACACTAATTTAGCATGGCTCTGAGCTATATTCATGCCATTGACACTAAAGCCAGATCTATACTATACCCAGCAGGTCCTCTTAAGGTATGCAATTCCAGCTATGTAAATAACATACCTGGAGTGGACATACCTGAAGTCAAGATCGACACAGTCTCCAGAGCAGGAGTTCTGGCAAATGCTCCTGTTGAATTCCCCTACTCTTCACAACTGAGAGGAGTACCGGCACCAACCAGGGATGCCTTCAGCTTTCGATTTACCATGTCCTTACTAGGCCCACTAAATCAAACACCAGAAGATCAATCTCTGGCATGGAAAGTAGAGACATGGCCTAAGATCAGTGAAAGAGAGTAGCATTTCTTGTTTTGACCTACTGAAAGGAGCAACAACTTTAAAATCTTGGATTTTTTCTGATTCTTCACCAGAAATTCCCCACTCAGCCTACCTCAGCACAATCTGTGTGGTCAAGTCTTCTGCCACAGCTTATTGGGAGCCTCAGTTATGTCAGTCTGTTTGATCTGTTCTGATGCCCCGTGTAGAGCCCAAACCATAGTTCAATGGCAGATAGCATTTTTTCACTGATTCAACACTCTTTGACAAAAATGCTTTTCTTGCACTTCTGAATAAGAAGGCTTATTCCAGTTTTGTAGAATTACTGCTACAGCAACTTACATTTATATACAGTGCTTTTCTTGGCTGGAAAATACTGCAAGTATTCATGAACATTAATTTAACTAAAAGCATACATTTGCTTTGACAGCATTCACAATTTTTTTTCTTTCCATGAATATTCATTTGAATTTTTGTTTGCGATAAAGTTTTCAGGAAATCTCTGTCTGGAAGATTTGGGCTAGAAGAAGTGCTCACATGGCTGTGAACTCTGACCTCCTACTTATAAAAATGTTCATCACCACAAGTGACTTAGGTAAGACTAGTGAGCAGTCAAAGCTCTAGTCTAAGATTTTACCAATTAATTCCCAGAATCCTGCTGCAATTATTCAAACAGTGCAGTTTGGCCATTGGAAAAACAAGCCCAGGCTGCTTAATTTTCTCCTTTGGTCCATTTTCTAGAAATTTAATTCTTTCCAAGTTAGACCTCTCAGGCCTACCTGCAATAGCAGTTCATTTTCAGTTCTTCCAGTAGACTTCCAAGTTTGTAAAACTAATTTTTCTCAGCTAGAATTGCCCTCAGTCAAAAATGTTCTTGTTCTTCATTAGTGCTTGTTATGGAAGCAAAGTCTCAGAGGATAAAGATCTTCGGCTCTGTAGGTAAATCCGTTTCCAATTTCATGTTTAACCTTCTGGTTATTTCTTTCTCAGAAGAGTACTTGTGCAGCCAGTCTCATATCATATGAATGAGGTCTGCTTTTTTCTTTCCACAGCTCAAGCATTTATTAATACAAGTTTTCATCTTCTAATGTTGAGTCCAATAAATCCTAAATAATAATTTCCATGAGATTCATTTTGGTCTTAGAGTTAAGGAGTGATTAATTTATGGCTCTGTGTAATGTGTTCCATGTCTCTCATTATGTAGTTCAAGCTCCTCTCTTTGAGAGCATTAGCTTGGTTTGTATTCTTTTGCTGAGACGCTACAGAGCCTTCTCTTTTTCACTGGTAACACTAATGACCCAGTTGCTACTGTCAGATGTCAAACTTTAGATTTTAATGGATAAGACTGTACTCTGACTTTAATGGATAAGACAGCCCACTAGAAAGAGATAGAGTACAAGGATATACCTGCAAGAAGCTTATTGCAAGGTCAGGACTTTACACCACAAACTAACAGAGCCCTGATTTTATTGGCATTAGTAAAGTAACCCATGAAGAGTCAATATTCCAGGTTCGTGGAGCTAATCCTCCCAATTCTTGTTCCACCATTTGTAGTCACATTCATAGATATTGCTAGCATCAAATTTCCAACCCCTCTTTTTTAAAATGTTTTTCCTAGATCAAATACTCAATTTACAGATTGAAATGACAAAAGATACCATTTTACCATCAATTTTGAAAGGATTCTTTCTTCTCACATTACTTTGTTTTCATGAAATCAGGGACAAAGGATGACCCCTCAATCACACTCACGGATCTTTTCTGAATCTTCTCCTATTTATCTTTTCTGAACTGTGGACACCAAAACTGGAAACACTATTCCTACAGCTCTTGTGCAGGTGCCAAATATGAAGATAAAATATCTTCTCCTACTCGAATTTGCTTGGTCTGTGCATCCAGGGATTCCATTAGCCATTTCAGCCACAGCAGCATGATGGGAGCTCATGTTCAGCAAATTATCTACCATAACGCTCAAGTCTTTTTCAGAACTACTGCTTCCCAGGATACAGTCCCTCATTGTTACATCAATACCTTGTGTTGTTCCTAGACAAATACATTTAGTACATAGAATGGTTCGCTGGCACCCACCTTACCAAAAGATCCAGAATAGTCTGCATCAGCAATCTGTCTTCTTCTGAGTTTTCTACTTCCCCAATGTGAGTTATCAACAAACTCAGTGACTATTTTAGGATTTTCATCCAGATTATTGGTCAAAATGTCAAATAGTGTAAGGCCAAGAACCATTCTGTGGGATCCTACTAGAAACAAATCTGTTCTATTGTTTGCATTCACATTGAAATCTGTCAGCCAGCTTGCAATCGGCTTAATGAGTGCTATGTTAATTCCAGTTTTTCAATCAAAATGTCATACGGTACCAAGTCAAATGCCTTACAGATCTAAGCATAGTACATCAATGCAGTTCTTGTGCTCACACTTCATAAAGGAGGTTGACAAATTGGAAAGGGGATAGAAGAGAGCTGTGATTTTCCTGCAACCAAATCTGGGAAACGTGCCATGTAGTGAGATACCAAAGCAGCTGTACCACCCTTGCCCTTCTGAACTCTGCTCTTCTCCCCCATGGCGAGAAGAGCCTCAGGCAAAGCACCCCTTTGTCTGTCATGTAGGGGCAATCAGACGTCCCCCTCAGAAGCAGGTCAGCTTGGTAGTCTGTCCCTGGGGTGAGGTAGTCCAGCGTCTCCTCCTAGAGCTCCTTTCTCCACTCCTATCTCTTGTAAGTATGAGTGTGTCTGCATGCTTCTCTTGCACAGGGAAGGTAGCTGGGTCTCAGCTGAGCCCTAATCTGCCTGAAACAGCTCCTTGTCAGCTGCTCCTAATTGGCCCACTCCTCATTAATAAGAGAGTTGGCTTTTTTCCTCCCTCCTAGGGCTGCCTTTCTCCCACTCTGTTGCAGCCCTCCCACCTGATTTTGTCACAAAGCCCAATCTAGTTTGTAGCAGAAATTTAAAAGGCAACTTTATCACAATCTACAGGTACTGTACCAAAATGGGGGTGAGAGGTAATAAGCACCCTTTATCAAATTTTAAAAAATAAAATTAAAGAAAGGAGAGAGAGAGAGAGAGAGAGATTCAATGGCTGAAACTTGAAGCCAGGCAAATTCAGATTAGAAATCATGTGCAAATTTTTAGCAATTAAGACAATTATCCATTGGAATGTTTACTAATGTATTGGATAATGATCACCTAAAGTCTTTAAATCAAGACAAGATATTTTAGATTTTTAAGGCCAGAAGAATCCATTATGAACATCAACTTTGACCTGCTACACAATGCAAATGTCACCCAATGACTTCTGCATTAAGCCCACAGCTTCTGTTTGAAGTTATAGCATATGGTTTTTTTTTTTAATTTCCAGTATCTAGAACCCAGCTACCTTGTTCTCAAGCAATGAAATCTAATGGCATAGTATGAGCATTGGTCAAAGCAATAGCTTTACTAGCATCATTTATCTTACTATCCTCCAAGGACAAAAAAAAACCCCCCTAATTTAGATGTGCTGAGGAAAGCACAGAATTTGTTTGAGACACCAGTATTTTCATTATTACATAAGAATATATGAACATATTTTTAAGAGAAAAAAACGAAATATAGAAATGAACAAAAAACAGTACTATATTTCATGCAGTGCTCAGAAAGGCATCATTATCTCTATTTTTAAAGTAATAGACTTATTTTATGAGTCAGTAGTGTTTCAACCAATCGTAGTTTTAACAAGCCATTTCAGTTCTCCAGTCTCATTAAATAGTCAATAAGCTTTTTATCAAATAAAGATATTGCAGTAGTCTCTGTAACACTCCTTGACAACCTGCTGTCTCAGAACCAAATGCAGGAAAAAAATTCCTATTACAAGTTAAGCTTGTAAGCAGGTGCTTAACTTTAGGTTATACTAATTTCAATAAGACTGAAGCATGCACCTAAATGCGCATGCTTTAATGTTGTACTGAATCCGAGTTTCTGAAAAAGAGTACGGCTAGTCATTTGAAGGGATGAAGTTTCTTTTTAATGACACTGTTCTGGGTTCAGGACTACACCCAACATCTTGGGCTTCTAAAACACTCCCCCTCCCGCAGACCACCCCTGACACGATCATTTATGGTCAGGATGTCTCTGTGGTCTCAGGCACCAGACTCAAGGATCTGTCCTTTTCTTTCACTTTCTCCTCCAGTTTCCTTCAGCTGGCCAGGCTAGATTACTCTAATTATGTCTCTGAACCACAATCCTCCACCTGCCTCTCCTTTGTGGGTCTGCAGAGGTCTGTGTTGTCAGACAATGAGCTTCTGGGCAATACTGCCCCCCACAGAGAAGCCACCTGCTCCCTTCCACTGCCTTCTTCTCAGCTGCTCTGCTCCCCTTCTTGGATCCCTGCCACCTGCTTGTGCAGGCTTTGAAGGGATGTCTGGGTAGTTGCCTGGACCCAGACCTGTTCCTTAACCCCTTACTCTCCAGTGTAGGGTTTGTATATCCCATCACAGAATCACAATGGCCAAGATTTACAGAGAAACCAGTGATTAGGGATATTCATTTTAAGAGAATTGATATTGAGCATATCTGAACTTCAGGGTCAAGTAAAGTGTTTCAAGATGGGCACCTAACAACTGAGGCTGCCCAAATCCAGAAGTCACTTATGAAAGATGAGGACAATGTCTACAGAGGTGCTCAGGGGAATGTTTTATTGTAAGGATGTCCCTTGTTAACTGGTAAGTGGTGGGAGCAGCTCCCTGCCTGAGGTGGGCACAGTCAACCCAGTATAGTCCATCACTGGACCCAGCCAGACCCAGGCCGCTTCATGCCAAGCCATGGACTCCCAGCATGCAGTCCCATTTAAGTGGTTAACTGGTTAAATTTAAAGTTTAAGTAGTTAACTGATCAAACGGGATTTTATATCCCTATTTTATTGTGTAACTGTACATGAGCACTAGTAAAACCAGTAATTTACAATATGATAATAAAGATCAACACCTTGAATACCTTGCTCCAGAGGTACAAAAACTACAGAGAACACTAACTATGGGAGAACACGGACACAGCTCAGCATCCACCTGAGCACAGTTGCTCTGAAGTAGGAAAACATATTTCCCTTATCAGTATGAAGCGTGTGAGAACTGAGGCACAAAGCCTGTCCGCATTTCACGGCTTGTCATTTGACCTACTTTTATTTACCAATGACAATATATTTATATCTAGGTGCACTACATTTATATTCAGCCTAACAGTTCCTTTGCATTTGCTCTTCACTCACAGTTACATGCCAAATAAGCCATGCATTCTTTCAGAGAGCCGAAAATGGTGGCTTAAAAGCTTATTTTGAGTGTGGACAAGCCCTGCAATATGCTCCCTAGAAAGAAACTGATCTCTGACCTGAAAGAATAAGTTAAGACAATTTTGCTAAACCTATGGATGCTTCCCGAGTAGGAGAAGGGTTTTTAATCATACAAGCTCTGTCCCAATAGGGACTTGGTCCATTACTATCTAGTTTGAGGCCGGAGTAGTTTTATGTGGCCTGCGAACTTTGTGGTGATGACTTCAACTTTCAAGGAATTAGAATGCTTCTCTTAATTCTCTTTATAGACCATGCTGTTGAGATCCAAATCAAATGGACCTTCCAGATTTGTTTGGCTTGGCCTGCCAATCAAGACAAGAGATCAGCAAGGCCAACCTCAAAAAGTGATTGCGAGGAAATTGACATAAGCCTGATGTGCCCCAGATGACCTCAGGCTTTCAAGGGTGAGATCATCAATTAAAAATAAATTAGGCACATTAAGGCAGATCTTCAGCAGGTATAAATGAGGATGATGCCCATGCAATCAAGGGCACTCTGGTCAATTTATACCACCTGAAAATCTGGCTCCTTGTTAGTGCCTCTACAACACATGACAAGGGCCAGACAAGACTGTAGAGTATGCTGTTATCACAACCATTGATTGAGTGGGTTGATTGGAATGAGAACAGGAGCAAAGCCTGAGCTTGTATGTTCTGGCTGGAGCCCACTGTGTCTTAAAGAGTTTTCAGTCTGTATAGAGGATCTCTCAATATACTGCTCTCCACGTCGGACTATTATTCCTACTGCAGGTCAGGTCAGAACCTCCACTATATCTCCATGTGTTCAGCTGGGTTTTGGAAGAAGAGAAGAGAAACATTTTATATTATGGGTGAAGTGCAGTGAGATTTGGCAAGAGTGTTCAAAAGGGACAGCAGGGCAATGCATCAGGGCACAGTTTCCATCTGACCTCAGCATGCTATTTAATTAGTAATTTGAGCAGCAGGTCCTGGCAATGGAGGGAATGTTCTTCCGGTGATGAGGGAAAGCAGGCCACTTTCTAACCTGTTGACCTTAGCAAAACACCCACCTCAGGCTGCTCACACTTCCCTCAGGTTCTGCAAGGTATTCTTCCACATGGCTAGAGTGCTGCCTCTAAGGCAGCTTTTCCAAAACTATGGGCTGTGGGAAAAAAATACCGGGCCTCAGCATGCCTGGTAGCTGTCATGAGGGGAGCAGAGCGGGGCAGAGTGGAATAGGCTGGGAGGAGGTGGCCGGGGGGAACAGGCCACCGGGAAGCAGAGTTGGGGGCAGCAGGGCTGTTCCACTGAGATCAGGGCAGGCGGGTGAGTGGTCGGTGGAAGCAGGGTTAGGGGTAGTGGGGCTGTCCGGCAGAGATCTGGGCAGGTGGGCGGCCGGCGGAAGCAGGTTTGGGGTTAGCAGGCTTGTCCCGCAGAGATCCAGGTGGGCGGGCGGTGGAAGCAGGGCTAGGGCTAGCGGGGCTGTCCCGTAGAGATTCGGGAGGGCAGGTGGAGGAACAGGGCTGGGCAGATCAGGAGGAGGAGGACGGGAGAACCAGCTGCCAGAAGCAGGGCTGGACAGGGGCAGAGGGGCTAGTCAGTGGGGGGGGGGGGGTCATCAGCAGAGCGCGGCTGACTGGGGGAGATTAGTGGCGGTGGGGGGAACCGGCTGCCAGAAGCAGGGCTGCGGAGATCAGGAGGGGAAGCAGGACTGACCTGGGCACATGCAGACCCTACAGACCTTGGAAGACGAGTGAGTCTGGCCGGGATTCCATTTTGCCCTCCACACCCACATATCCTCCTTCGAGTAGTTTTGCAAACTGCCTGGCAGGTAGACACACTCAGGCAGCGTGAGCACATCTACCAGCCAGGCAGTTCGCAGCTAAGGACTGTTACACCTAATTATAATAAAACTTACCTAATTAGAAAATAGACATTTTATATGTCTGGTAATTTCTCAATTTGTTTCCCGGACAAAACCGTCAAATACTGGACTGTCCGGTACAAAACTGGACACCTGGCAACCCTACCCTTCCTTGCACCCTCCCTCCTAGCCAGATACCCTACCCCAAATCTGCTCCTGCTCCTGCCTCCTGGAGAGCCTATGCGGCACCGGGTCCCCCAAGCCCTGGCCCAGGCTGGGTGGAAGATGCAGCCGGGTGAAACACTGAAAATTTATTCATTTTTCATTCTTTTTTTATATGTGTTTATATTTTTGGGCTGCAAAAATCAGCACTGAAAAAAAAACGGGTTCCAATTAAAGTAAAGTTTGGGAAACCCTGATCTAGCTAGCTCTCTATCCATCTTACAGTCTATTTATCCAATCCATATTCCCTTAGCTTGCTGGCAAGAATATTGTGGGTGACTGTATCAAAAGCTTTGCTAACACTGGCACTGGGGGCTTTGGGAGGACCAGAAACAACTTATTTGGATACTCATCATTTGCTTAATGAATATGCAAATATGCAAATGAATGTTACTGGTCCTCCAAAAGCTCGTGAAGCCACTCACTCTCAGAGATAATTCCCCGGAGACTTTTCTCCCAGGCCTGGGCGTTTCCTTCTCCTCAGCTGCTATCTCCTTTCAGGGATATTCCCAGATTATGAAGGCCCCTTTATGGCTGCTTTTCCAGAGGCAGGAAACTTTTGACTACCTCTCTCTCCTGGGTCTCCTTTCCCTATTGCTTTGCCATCCTTTTCTGTAGGAACCTTGCAATCGGGTTTTCCCCAGCTGAGTCTAATATTCTTCATTAGCTCATCTTGTCTCGACAGAATGACATAATTGGGCCACTGGGTTCCATTAACCCTGTCCATTGCCCATGTGAGATATACCACCCATTATAGGCACATATCTACAGGCCTGCCTGCCAACAGAGGGGAAAGGAAGCAATTGCCCAGGGGCTCAGGTGATTTAGCACACTGAGGTTAATGCAGATTTATTGATCCTCCTTGCCCTGGGACCCGGAATTACTCTCAGCAGGTCTGCACATCTGTAGTTTAAGTACCCAAATATCTTCCAAAATATGGCCACTAGAAGCTTTTAAAATTTTACCTTGTTTCTAAAGCCCTCCAAGAGAAATATAGTCTCCGATTTCCCCTAGTTATCTTCCTAGCTTGAGATTTTCCAAGTCATTTATAAAATGTAGTAATTACAGCACTGTGAGCTGAGGCTCTGTATGAACACAAGGTATTACCAGTCTAAAGTACTTCTTTAATATTCCATCTTTCCATAAATAATGCCCTTAATGTCACAGTTTTGCATACTGGCTACACTCAGAGACACCATGTCTGTGTCAATGTTAATGCTTACGTTGTAAAATCTATTATTCTTTTTTCTGTTTAAGCTTTTTTCTAAAAAAAGAAAATACCATAGGAAATGTGAAATAAAACAAAACCTGGAATTCCTTTCGCAACACTACCAACTTTACGAATATTTATTGAAAATGTTGGCCAGCTCCCCAAACCACAGCCTCTATCATTTATAAATTTCTCCTTTCTTTCACTACATTCAAATTGAAAAGTTTAATGCTGTATGATATAAACAAACTTGGACGTTGAACCTGCAGGAACTTTAATAATTACCCCAAAGGGTTATGCAACAAAATATTACTTGCTGGACCCAAACTGGAATGAAGAAAGCAGTCCTAATTAAGAGTGATGAGTGCAGCAACTGAAGGGATGAGAATGGGGACTTAATACTGTACATATGTTGTTGAGTTGTCCCTGTGGTGAACTCCTTTTGGGAAAGGGACAAAGGAGAATAAATAAATAAATACACACACACACACACACACACACACACACAACTTGGAAAGTGATACTCCCAATGAGCCATCTCTCTATGTATTTCGGGGATTTTAAATTCATACCAAAACATTAATGAATTACAACATTCTTCCAAGAGTCTGCACATTGCCAGAACTGTCAGAAATGAAAATCTGCAAATGATTTATACTGCAAAATGAACACATAGGTTTCAGTCTCTGCTCCTAGTCCCACAAAAATCCATGTCAAAACTCCAATCAGTCTCTCAGGGTGCATCTAGACTGCAAAGCTTTTTTCGGAAAAACGGCAATTTTTCTGAAAAATCTTCACTTACATCCACACTGCTATTGTGTTCTTTCAAAAGAAAATCAAAAGAATGGAGGGTTTTTCCAACATTGGTAAACCTCATTCTGCGAGGAACAACGCTTTTTCTGAAAGAGCTCTTTCGGGAAAAGGCGTGTATGGACGTGGAAGAGGGAGCTTTTTTTGGAAGAAGAGGAAGAGGAAAAGATACAGGAGCTCTGGTGGCCATTCAGTCCATAGTAATCACAGTTTAAATGTGAGATAGTGTGTGGATGCTATCTTTCAAAAAAGCAAATCGCTTTTTCGATGTGTTTTGGCAGTGTGGACGCTCTCTTTCAGAAGAAGTTTTTTCAGAAAATCTCTTCTGGAAAAGCATCTTCCGAAAGAAGCCTGCAGTCTAGACGTGCCCTCAGTCACTTAGTATATCAACCAGGGTAAAATAAGCCCAATTGTCAAAACAGATACTTAAGTCACTGCAATCTGTAATTTGTCACTTTAATATCCATTTTTGTTTCCTAAATCAGCATCCACATGGCTAATATACATGTCAGGTGCCTAATGTTACCCACAAAAATTGGATTCTTGCTATATATAGGTAAAAAGCCATAAATGAGGGGAAACATCTAAGTAGTATATGTAGCAAATTCCCTTCATGTAGTTTGAAAATGCTCACATACAACATTATAAGCATCATATTATCGAGCTTTTTCTTTGAAAAAAATAAAAGCCAACCTTTCCAAACCTGAAACCTAAAGTTAGCTCCTAAACCTCAGAGGTATAGAACACCTGCCATTCTCACTGAGTTCAATGGTATCCGGGCATCCCTAGAACTCAGATAATTGAAAATTAAGTGCCTAAACATAGATTTAGAAGCTTTACATTAGATATCTAGTTTTGAAAATTTGGAACAGAATTACCACGGGTCCAGAAAGTGTTCTTTGGCTTCTCCTTTGCGTTTGACTTCCTGAAAACAATTAACAGTTACGATCAGAGCTGTGCTAACCATCCATAATGAAAGCCAACACCTGATGTGTTGTCCATCTTGGGGATTTTACTATACTGTAGTTTTAAAACTGATCTTAAGGTCACCAAAGGGTTCAGTGAGGGAACCTGGGTCTGCACTAAGTGAATAATTTGTGGATTCTGAGCATAAAAAAAATAAAAGATGGAGAGATTACAGATGCAAATAAGATTTGAATCCAGGTTTCTCAAGGTCCAATAGTTGCTAGATCTGCATTTTTGGTTGATACAGGGCCCAACAGCAAAGATTTTATCAGAGTTTAGAGATTACCAAAGGATGAAAGCATCCAGGGTTCTGTATTTGGTCCCTAACTAATGGAATGAAAAAACCAACAGTTACATTAGTGATTTAATTGGGTTTTGGGGCTCACGTCAAAGACAACTCAGTAAGGTTCTACACCCTGTGAATCAACATTAATGAAATCATTAAACAAAATATCCATGCTCAGAAACAGTAGCGTTTCCACAGCTATGCTATAGTTCGAACTGACAGTATCATGCAGTTCATTGTACCCTCTTTTGCCAAAGGGAGTCTGCAGTTTTCTCCTTCCATACTAGCAACATTGCTTTGCAACAGCATTATCTTAGATCACTCACTGTCTGGCTGGGCACATCTTCAAGAACATTGCAGGATGTGCCACTGGTTTCAAAACATATTGGCTGCTGTGTTACCAATCTGTTACTTCTCAGTAATTTAGGGATGCTTTGCTTAAATTCATCCCTCAAAAGCAAGCTTCTGACTACTGAAAACACAATGGAGCAGACACTCCGCTGAGATAAATTGGCCTCGCACTACTGACACTCTGCCAAGAAATTGACCTGCACCTCCTTCACTTGCACAGCAGATCTTACTTAACACCTTCACTATAACTTCTGCCACTACCTTTCATCTCCCATGTCGCAAGAGCAGCAATATGGTTATAAGGACATTGGCTAGCAATATGTTACTGACAACAGTCAATATCACAGTTCAAAGGCAATGTGTTGCCATGGTAAAACAATCATGTCCAAATAGCTTATAGTCTGTTAAAAGCATTAACATAGAAGTGTCACTGCTTGTGCTTCTTAACCTTGACAGAGGGAAATCTGATTACTAAAACAATTATATCCTCAAACCCCAACAAGTCACAATTATTCTTCTGAGACAAGATATTCTTCTGAGAACTCAGAATCCAACTGGCAGATAATGTATATACTAAGCTTTTATTTAGATTGCAGTACCCAAAAGACAGAGACCCTATTCTCTAATGGGTGTTTGCACACACAAAGCATCCAACCCAGTTGTCGTGGTATACGTCAATACAATAATGAATGGCAATAAAACTTGTTGGCTTTTCTTCTTGCTCATTATAATGTTTATTTATCATGTGATTAGAATGATCATATTTCTACTATGTCATGTGCCAAGGCTTTGGAGGAGCTGATATCTCATAAATGCAATTCAAAAATGAACATGACACTGAAATTCTTTATTCTGCTTTACATTTGGACAAGAAAGAAGTTCTGCTCTCCGCACCATTTTCTGGCTTCACTCTTAATGATTATAAGCATAAAATAAGCATTTTCTGTTTGGCCAACCACTTTATTCAGCCTTCTATTAAAAATAAAATTCATAGTTATTCAAGATGACGACAAACAAGTGTAAACTCCCCATTACTAGCAGCCATGTGTACTTTACACCAGTGCAATATTTTCTTGCCTCCTACATCAATATTCACATCTACTGGATATACTTAGAAGGAAAAGTAAATGCATTTGCATTTTTAAAACACTATCCATTGTTCCTTTAATTTACCTGCCATGATTTGATCTAAGAGTTTTTTGTTTTCTTGAATTTATTATGTGTATTGTAGTAGCACCCAATTCTGGATCATGAGTCATGACTCCATTGTGCTAAGTGCTGTCCAAAAATAGAAAGAAAGACAATTGCTGCCTGAAGATCTCACAGTTGAAGGGCTTGTCTACACATTAAGTAACTGAGCAGGTAAGATGGTAAGAAGTCAGGCACATTTCTATTGGAACTGTGTCTGTGTTCCACAGCAGCTTCAATAAAATTGAACCATCTCTGCAAAATGCTTTTAGGTTGATGAACCAGACATTCTCCACTGAAAAAAAGCATTCCATATGGAAATCTCCAGCTGTCTATACTAGGCACCTGAGCTAATGCATTACAGATTGTTGTAAGGAAAAATACCAGACCTTCATTTAGTTCTGGCTATGTACAAGAAGGAGGAGAGTGGTCTTTAAAATAGCATTTACTGTAATTGATAGTATTTCTAATGTTAAAGCCTACACACAGCCTGAATGAATAATGTAATATCTCCAGTAGGAAACCAAAATAAAACCATTTCTAAATTTTGAAGTAAGAGAAAACTAATTAAAATTAACCTCCTCTGTTACATTTCTCTTTGCACCATTGATGGGCATAGTTGCTTTTTTCTAAAGAGTATTTATTCCAAAAGTCAACATACCACTGAGCAGCAGTGAGTACTAGCAACCACTGCTGACAGGTAGAACAGAAAGTGTTTTAGTTTGCCTTTAGTCTGACTGAATCACTGCTGGGACTTGAGATTCTTAAAAACAGCACAATTGCTATTATACAATACATACCCAGACTGACAACATCAAAAACTGAAGCTTTATACTTCATCTTCTTGGAGACTTATTTTTATTTACCCTACTGACAGATCTAACCCACTTAACATTACATTAAAATGTTTTTTTAAAAAAGAGATTACCTATTTATGGAGAAAAGTATGTTAATATTCAGTTAAAAATATCTGTTTTAGCAATAATACAGCAAGTCTGATTTTTAAATATATCTTGTACTGTAGTTCTTGATATTAACTTGGGCCCTTATTGAAATGTGAGTAGTACTACTAAAGTCAATAAGAGTACTTACGTCCTTAAGTAACTTCTAGAATTGGACCCTATTTAGTTGTACGATCATTGAGATGCCAGTAGCACTATTTAGTTCAAACACAAATTGAAGTCTTTTGCTAAGTCATAGTCTAGGGAAACACACTTTGTTTAAGCACTATCACATACAGAGTCTTATATTTTATTTCGTGCTGAAACAATATGTACTCCCTCTGGTAGCGATAACAATATTAATCTAATTGTGCTTCCATGGGATAAAATGTTTGCCTTGCTTTTTAAAGACATGGGTTTTCTTATTGTTTTAATTCTTATTTAAATACTTGACATTTTTCTTTTCACTGAAAAGATGTTCCCACATTTCTAACATTTGATTATCTTGAAGAATATGGTGTATCATCAACAAATTTTCATATTTCACATTGCAGTTCTAATGACTTCCACTGAGTTCAGAGCCTGCTCTCCTAGAGCATAGTCGGTTGGGGTCCTTTGTAAAGGAAACAAAACATATGTTGACTAGCACTAATCAAAAACTTTTCATCAACAATGTTTTCCCAAGAGAAAATGGAAGGGGTTTTTTTGTTTTGTTTTTTTACACAAAACTTTGAGAGAAGTCTGTGATTTTATTTTTCACAATAAAATGAAGGCCTGAAAACCACAATATTTAGATTCTGAAATGCCACCACAGTGCTTCATGAGAGCAGAGAATAGTGCCATGGAACACCCAAATACCTTCTCTGCTCTGAATTTCCAGACTGGACTACATCTCCAACAATGCACACATATGGGGGCTCCCATGATGTACTTGATCCCCTCTTCAACAAAACCATGGTGCCTTATGGGAGATGAAATCATGTAAACACAGACCAGATAGTCTTGTGTGACTTCTTACATTTCACAGGCCACTACCACCACCCAGCACCTGCACACTAAACCCAACAATTGGAATTAGACCAAATTTTTAGATCCCTCAAAAGTCATGGGAGTCCCCAGATGTAAAACATTATGGCAGAGATTTGGAAGGACAGATTCACCAGTACCTGAAGACCCTTCAATGGCAGGGAATTAATATACCCAGATAATGTCAGCACATGATCCACACTCGCACACCACAGAGGAAAATTAACGCTCCTCCCTGTATGGTCATTGCCAAGCAGACTTGGAGAAAAATTCCTTCCAAAGCCCATAGGTGTTAATCAGTTACACCCTGAGAATGTGAGCAAGAACTAGCCAGCTAAGCGTGGAAAGACACTGAGCCCAAACAGGGGAAAATGGGAGCATGAGGCACTCAAACTACAACTCTTATGAGGCATTGCACCAGCATTCTCAAATCTAATTTTTTAAGTTTTCAGTTGCAATTTTTTGGCTTTCACCTGAAATTGTTCAGCTTTTGAATTTCCATGAAAATGCTACATTTCAAGAGCAAAATAAAATCATTTTGACCCATTCTAACACTGACCTTTGTAGTGTTAACACTTTCCAGACTAATAACCAAAAACCATCAAACCTCTTAGAGGATAATATGGATCAGATTCTCTGCTGCCTTACATCTTGTGTAGACTATTTCTCCTCAGGGCAAAGAATAAAAAAAGAGGGTATCAGATAACATGCAAGTCCTAGCAGCTGAAACACTTACACGCATGCATTACTTTAATGAGTAGTCCTACTGAGTGTGCATAAATGGTTGTTGTGTAAGGTCCTAAATAGCCACACAAGATATATAGCTCTGAAGAATGAAGCTCTGTTTGCAGCATCCAAAGATAGGTTTTCTAAGAAATTATGTATAGGAACAACTTGTTTCTGCACATTGAACATTCTATGCACATTTGAACTCTTTAATAACCTGAGTTCTTTTTAAGTAATAAGGAGAAAGATCCATTTATTTCATGGTACTAAATTAACTCATGGATGATTTATGTGTTACTCCCTCCTCCCCCATCATTTTGGTACTGTTGTTACATTAATATTACTATTTCTCATTCTAATCTTTGGATTTTTGCTGAGACTGCCAAGAAAGTAATCAGTTGTTATACTTTTACATAAATACTTGGCCACTACAGATTACAGGTTTCAACCTGAAGTTTCCAAAATTGCAGGGGGGAGGGTTCCCCCCATTCTGAATCAGAAAGAAGCATTAAATCCAACAAAATGAGAACTGCAAACTTAAGTTTGGAAAAATGAAAATATTTAATATTGACTTAATTTAAAATTCTATTTAATATTATAAAAATCAAGATTTTTGATAGATTAAATTATATTCTGTAGTATAACAGGGCATGTCTACACTAGGGAGTTTTGAAAGAACTCCCCTTATTTCAAAATAACAAGTGAAGTATCCACACTTCCAAGACTGTTGTTTTGAAATAAGGGGCTTGTTATTTCAATATAATAACTCCTGCTTCTGAAGAGGAATAAGCTTATTTTGAAATAGTTATTTCGGGAAAAAAACCAGCATATATATTATGGGCTATTTGTTTTATTTTCATAGGGCTATATTTTCCCTCTATATGCATGCAACCTCTTTATACAAACCTATTCAATAAAGAGAGAGTCATTTATGCTAGAAATATTTTCTATTCACTGTAACTTGAAAGCAAGCATCTTTTGGTTTAAAAAAAACCCCCAAAAATCCCGATCTTTCATGCACCATCATTTAATTCAACTAATGTTTTCTAACTCATTAAATGTAATCAGTATTTGCTTTGTTTAAAATTACGTCTGTGTATGCATCGTATATAATAAGAGCAGGACTAGCCAATCTGGATATAATCATAATACAGTGTGCAGTGGATATAAAATTAACGGTTCAGACAACTACCAACAAAATGTTTGTACTATGCTAAATATCATGCCTCAGAAAGAAGTACCTAGTAGGCTGTACAAATGATTAGCCTGATGCTTTGCTTTGGCAATGCTATTTTTACAGGTTTTATAGGCTCTGGGAATAAATGCCATACGGTTGACAATGTGTCCATATTTTTAACAGCTGTAATGTGAATTTAGAAGCAAATATTTTAGTTCTGTGAAAAGAAGCAGTAATCCTCACAGTACCATGACAACATGTTTAACTTCTGAGTCTGAAAGGATGGGGAGTGACCTAAGACATTTGTGAGAATCCATTTCCCGCACAGTTGTTTGATTGAGCATTTCATTGCCGGATGAACCTGCTATAAGTAAAGGACTACAACTCCCAGAAGCCCTTTCCCCATTTCATTTCTTCCCCTGGCCAGATAGGGCCTTGAATCAGGAAACAGCTGACTATTTTTTTTCCAGAAGAACCAGCAGCATCAGCAACATGGCTACACAGGAGTTGCAGAGTAGCCAGATGTATAGAAAATTCCGCCGCATCCCTTTGCTATGCGTCATTTCATGGGTCTAAATTCAAGAGGCTACCTCAAGCCATCTCCTCTTCAGCTATATCCACATTGCTAACTCAAGCTGACTCAATGCAAATCTCTCTACTACTCTGGGAGTTGCACCCGCCAACTGCAGTGTAGATGTACCCTTAGGGGTCTAGTGTACTCTGGTATTGAGCAGCTCCATTAATTAACAATTCTATTTGGGCTTTCAACCATTCTGTCCTTTTTTATTCACTCTCTCTGAAACCCTGATTTCTACCTCTCACTAGGGTTGCCAGGTGTCCGTTATTGAACCAGACAGTCCGTTATTTAACCGGACAGTCCGTTATTTTCACCTCCTGTCTGGTAAAAAAAAAATCAAAAAAGATACCAGACACCTAAAATGTCCTGTACTTTCTGATTTTTTCCTCAGACAGCATGTAAAAATCCCAGGCTGTCTGGCTCACTAGGGAGGCAGCCTGGCAACTCTAGTACTTACCAGGAGCTGTCCAGCTCAGCCCAGTGAGGCAAGATGGTGGGCAGTCTCCAGCAGCCTGTTATGGCCAAAAAGCCTCACCACGTGGTTTTTAAAGGGGCCACAGTTGTTGTTTGGTATTTTTTCTGCAACCATCTGTCAACCCTACTTCTCACTGAAATACTCTCGAAGATTCCTGCAAAGTTGCTGCTGCATCGGTCACAGGACCCACTCATACAGCTTCTGACCAAAGATGAGCAAAAATGGATTTTTCAGTTTGCAGCCATGCAGCACTGGAGGGCTGCTGAGTGACCACAGCATTTCCATCACGAACTCTTGCCCACCTAGCAGATTTTTGAAACCATGCTCAGATTGCAAATCCAACTGAAGAGGCTGCATACAAAATATTCTCTACTGTACGCATGCAGGAGGACAAATATGGAAAGGACCAGAATGTGGGTTGCCTTCACTCTGCTTCTGTCTCCACCTCCTTATTTATTAACAAAAAGGAGCTGGCCTAGCTTGTAGGGAGAATAAGTTGCTCCATGAAAAGGGGGGGGGGGGGGACTGTCTTTCCCTTTTTTGCTCAAGTTGCAGGGACAGGAGGGAATTGTGACCTAGACAAAATCATTCAGTCTCTGATGTGCGATTAGGGCAGAGCAGATTCTAACGTTGCAACCTATTCCACGTTCAAGTGGGCAGGATTAAGCCCTTCATACTCTCAATTATAAAATTCCAAGAATAAATCTCAGAACAGCTTTACAGAACTAGAGGTAGAGGTGATGCCCCAGCGAGATTTCAATTCAGAGAGAGCCAGGCTTTCGAGTGAGCCTGTTTTTCCTATTTAAAAAATTATATTACTTCACTGACCACCAAAATTCAGCCACCAACAGCGCACAAAAACTGAAGACAAGGCTGCAGAGGTGCCAACAAAGCTACAAAGAAGCTTAAGGAAAGTGAGTTAAGAATACCATATTGTATGAAAACAAGTTTATATAGGCAGAATTTAATTACCTATACTGGAAACTACCCGTGACAGGAAGGCAGACACCACACACTGCGATGGGATTTGTAATGCTTAGAAGTGATCAGTGGACTTACACCTCTTTGGAGAAAACTGCAGCCTGATGTAATGCTGATTGAAGAGATGACACCTCAGCTAACCCAGGTTAAAGCACTAGTAAATTCTAAGTTAGGATAGTGGCTTATTTCTAAAAATGAAGGGGAAAAAACTACTGAATTTTTGGCACTCCTTTCTGCAGCCTTTTTGGTTTCCCTCAGGAGCCTCTTGCTTGATTAGATGTGACTCTACTTGGGCTGTACACCAAGGTACACTTGGGTATGACAAAGTACCTTAAATCGAGCCGCTGCAGCGTAGACACTGCAGGAGCCCGACGGGAGCATGTGCTCCCATCAGCTTCCCTTACTCACATTATGAGGAGTACAGGACACCAGCATGGGTGCCCCCCAGCATTCAGTTTGAGGGAGGCCTACACTAGACCTGCTAAAAGAGCGACCTCTAGAGGGTCGATCTCCGTAGTGTAGTCATGCCCCAGGATTGTAGCCTTGAGCTGTTCAGGAGATGGAATTTCTGTGTCACTGGAAATTCTGACATTTCATAAACATTATTTATTCCAAATCAAAACAAAACCCCGCCAATTTGAAATTTCCTTCTAAACAAAAACAATGTAATTTGGGACCTTTGAAATATTTCATTTCGGTATTACCTTTTCAGTTCATTTTGTTTTGACTAGGATATTATATTCATGAAATGTGTATATAATATATTATATTTAGTATTTTCATATATTAAAAAAGTGGAAACAAAAATGAATAAAAAACATTTAGACATTGTTATGTTTAATCAGAATTGACATATTCCTAAATAAAACTGCATTGTGACAAAAACAAAAATAAAAAACAAGCTTAATGCAAACGAAGTTCCACAACACACACACACACACACACACTTTTTATATATATATATATATATATATAAAGTTTCCTCAGCAAACCCAAGCAAAAAACTCCTTCCCAAATGCACATTCAATACCTAGCATTTTAGAAAAGGAAAATAATTATAATGAGAGGAAAAAGAGAACATATGGCTGATCTCAAAAAGGAATGAGCAACTTCCAACTTGAAAACAACATTATCAAGAGAACCGGGATGAAGGGAAGCAACAGCAAAGTTAATAATTAAGGATGCTACGTATCACACAAAATCAAATGCATAATTATCAGGAATTCATTCACTTGAAACTTGCCAAAACATTACAGCCGTGGGCTCAGGAATGCCATCTGACATACAGGGAAAGAAAAAAAAAAAAAAGAGAGCAAACATAAGGGAATCCCCAAAAATAACTTTGGAAATAAAAATTTAAATGAGACTGAGATCAGCATACCATCATCACCAAAAAAACAAAACTAAACCCAAACTCAACCCCCCATGTTTCCAAAAAAACAACACACACCAAAACCTAACTGGACTACTTGTATGCCAAAAATATGCATAGGCCAGCAAATTCCATGTATGTGGCCATTTGGGGTCAAATTTTCGAAAGCCTTTAAGAGATTTTGATGCCTAAGCCCCATTTTCAAAAGCAATTCAGGCAATTTGGACCCAAGTATCACTGGCTTTCAGTGGGACTTGGGCACTTAAGGATATAGTCACATTGTACCCCTACCTATGCAACACTTGTGCCTTACTATGTAGAGTAATAGACTCCTGCAGAATTCACGCTGTTCTATAATTCCAATATTATCCCCATCTATAGCCATTCTCATTTTTCTTGAGTGCGTGTTCCCTATAGCAGTTTGTTAGTCTAAAGCTTTTTAGACTGTGTTCCCAATAAATCCCAGATATTTTTTCTGAGATAAAATTAGCAACATTGCATTTGCAATGTAACAAACCAGAGTAGATTTTACTCAACAAATGTCTAATCCCATTCACTCGACATTGGGTCCCTCCCATGCTGGAACATCTTCACTTATTAAAAAAAAAAAAACAAAAAACAGATTTCTAGGTATAGTTCAAGAATATACTCATCATATTTAAGACTCTATAATGGGCTGGAACTGCTTATGTTTCTCTTTGCGTAACTCTTTCATTGTGCAATGAGATTCTGAATAATAGCTCCTATATCTTGCTACACAAGAAATCCTCTACTACAAGACCAGTCCCATGTCATGCAACCAGCTTTATTACAAAAAACACACACTTTATTCTTTTTCCTTTTCCATTAGGCCCATCTGTAGTTAAAGTTTGTTTACAATTCCTGATTTTGTTGTACTCCATTTTAAAGTTTCAAAGACATGTACATATTTCAAAGACCCTTCAAAGATATGTACATATTAGTCCAATTGCTTCCAAAAAAAGTCAGGTTCTTTGCTTTTAAAATTAGTTTAGATAATCTGCAACTGGTTGAGGACAATCAGCAAAAGGCAATGATTCAAGAATGACCTTGCCCAATGAAAATAATGTGAAGGAGTTCTTTTGTAAGATAACAAAATATAGTTTGAATAATTGAATACCTGGATAGGAAGTATAGATTCTTAAACTAAATCCTCCTGTGAGCCAAAGTAACCACAGTGAATTAGAGAGAGGTCCAGGAAACATAAAATTTGTAAGTATTAATAGTTGAAATATTTCCTAGGTGATATGGTAAATTATTGGACTGCAAAATTTATATGGTAAATGATCTTATTAAAAAGAACGTGTGAGGGTTTGGGGTGCGATCACCCCCCTCTCAGCCCGAGAGGGGGGGTCTGCGAACCCTTTTGTCCCCTGTTGTCCCCCAGATCCCCAATATGGGGCCCGGGCCCTTGGGTGCGATCACCCCCTCCCGGCTGGAAGGGGGGGTCAGCAAACCCTGGAAATGATTACCCGCCCCTGCGGGGGGGGGTGGTGCCCCCAGTTTAAATCCTCCCCAGTACGGGGTTTTAGTTTACACTTTTCCTTTAGGTGTGGCTGTTAGGAGCTGGACGCTCCCCTTGGGGAGGGAGGGGGACCCGGTCCCACCCTCTCTCCGGGTCCCACTCCAGGGCCCTAAGCGTCGGGGTCGGCTGGCGCCCCAACGCGGCAGACGGGGGTTCACTCCCTCCGTAACCCGTCCGCCCACGGCCGCCAAAAGCGCCCTGCCCCAGGCTCCTTCCTCCCTTCGAGTGCCTCCCGTGGGTGGGACCCCACGTCCCCATTCCTACCCTGACTCGGCAGTGTAAGGCGCCCGACGTCCGGGTGAAGTCTCCGGCGTAGGTTCCCTGGGTCCGGTCCGCTCCCGGTTATTCCGTTCCCTCCTGGTCCGGCGCGGCGGGGCTCGCCCGTCGTCCGAGGAGGGGCTGACCGACCTCCAGGGGCAGTGGCTGTCCCGTAGGCCCCGGGACCAGCGCCGGGCCAACAGCTGCGTGGCGAGGCGCTCGGGATCCGTCCTGTGACGGGGGCTGCTCCTCCGCTGCTGTGAGAGGCCTGCCCCCCGCCCTGCTGGTGGCGAGCCCTTTTGAATCGGCCCGCCGTGCCGGCCGCTGTGTGGGGCCCCGCCCCTTCCGGGCACGTCCTGGCATGCGTCCCTGCCGGCCAGCTGCCTCCCTCCGCCCCGCCCTCGCTGTGCGGGGCTCCGGGGGGAGGGCCATATTTGCGCTGCCGGCACAGGCGCGGTGGGAGCGCGCCGGTCCTCCGCCCCCTCCGGCCTGCGCCGGGGGAGTGTTGGGGCGTTTGGGCCTGGCCGCTGGCCCCCTGCTGGCAGGGGCTCCGACTGTTTCGCCCCGGGGCGAGTGACGGCCCGTCACAGAACAGATTGATGAATGGGAAATACAAATACATTTATTTTGAAATTCTTGGGATTCTTAGAACCAGACCCAAAAATCCACAGAAAACTACCTTCTGCACTGAATTCAGTCATCTTTTTAGTTCAGTCGCAAATATTTTTTTCTTACAAATGAAAATTTTCCTAATTGCTGAATCCCTTCAAAGTATTCAATGGCATTGCAAGTGTGCACTGTGTAGCTACCATAAAAATCAAAGTTACAGAGTATATAGTCTACAGCTAGCATTTCTTTAAAAAGTGCATAACTAAGATACACCAGATTGAGGTACAACAGCTATTATTTCTCTTCAAGGGAATGATTGAATTAATTTAAATCTTAAAGTGTGGAAATACCTGACTATCAGCACCAAAGGGTTAACCCAGAGGGTTTGCTTTTCATGAAATTAATGCAGATTATGACACCGTTCATCTGAAACCCTCAAGGAAAAGTTTGGAAATGTACAAACTCATATTCAATTTGCAGAGCAGAGGGTGAATGGAAAAAAAATAGACAAGTCAGAATAGAAACATGATTATGAATTAAAACAGGTTCAAAACATGTGCAAGAAAGCAAAAAGAAACTCTAACCTTGTTGTGAGGCATTAGGCATTTACCTTTAGAATCCAGGATTCAAAGATGGGAGGAGGGAGGGTTGTTTTGCTTTATTTTCTTCTTTTCAAATGTAGAATTAGAATGAGTGGGGTTTATAATGTAATTAGTTAAGTAGAATGACATGGTGGTTTGTGTGTGGTGGGTTTGTTATACCAGGAGGCCTTTTAATACTGGTAGAATTTACTCTGAAAAAGATCCCTCTAGGGATTGAATTTCATTGAAATGCAAGAGCAAATCAGACTGGTTGAAACTATACTTAGTGAATTAGTAGAGGGCTATGGTTCTATAAAAGCTGAACAATGTCTGCAATAATAAAAGACACTGAATGGAAAAGCCTAAGCAATATCTTTCTGTTAAGATTAGACTGAATCCTCATCACAAGAGAAGATGATATGATCCACACAAAAGCAGAGCTTTTCAAGAGACTTATCAATTTCTCTCCCTTTTAAGAATCCAACTAAATTCAATCTGGAAAAGATAATGGAGAGCATTGATGTTAAAGTTGGGATAATGCAATACAAAGAAAAAGCCACATGGTACAGTATCTCCTACACACAAGACAGAAGGAATCATCTGGGCCAGGGTAAGGAGATAGTGAAGTGACTTCACATTTTCTGCAATAGAAGTCTAGCATGAAGGAAGAGAATCGATCATTTCACCCTCATATTTAAGTTACAGAAAAGAAAATGACCTTATGGCTTTAGCTGGCACGGATCCATCTTGTGGCTCATCTGAGATAGTGTTAAGCTTTTCATTTTAAAAGTGAATGAAAGGCAGAATTGACGCAAAACTTTAAAAACAAGAAGCAACATTTCAGCCCACCTCATGCCCAAGGAAATATTTTTAAAATCCAGTATATACATTTTGTGGTGTAGAAAAGAGCAAGATAGTCCCCCAAAATAAATAGTCAGAAAGTCTAGTGCAGGAAATAGCTGCCCCCATGCACCCCTCCTTGGGGCACAGTGCAGCCCTTCAGACAATTGCCCCTAGCCCCCTGATGGCTCTTGCAATAACTGACTCAGATCAAACTGCTGAGAACAAGACCCTCCATCATGGGGTCTTATTAATTCTTTTACAAAGCACAAAAACTCTTCTTTAGCCTCTGAAGTCCAAACCTTCTTCGGGGGCCGAGTGATAATTCAGGGAGGCTTCCCGTCACAAGTTCAGAAATGCTCCTTCTGGAGCCTGTGCAGTAGTTCACATTGGCTTACTCTCCTTAGAGCAGAAGTCCTACAGCCCTAGTTAAATTCAATCCAGCTGCAGCCCTCTGTCAGCTTCTCCCAGCTGGGCCCTTTTCAATCAGTCCTTTCACTCCTAGGTTCTGAGAGGTCAGCAGCTCTGCTCCTACCTCATGTAAGGAGGGGGAAGGCAGCATATATGCTGCTCCCCTTCCTAGGGAGTGCTCCAATTGGTTGGAGGAAAGGACAGCCTTCCACTTCAAGACTCCTGGCCCCAGGCCTTAAAGAAACAGCAGTGTGGCTTTTTCTTCAAAAACTGATTTATTCCTCCAGGACAGCTTTCTTCCATTATCCTGCCTCTGCCATTTCTTAGGCCCTGGTGTTCTGTAGAATTCCTGGTCCCTTACAGAGCTATGCAAAAAGGGTTTCCTGATCCCCCTCTTTAATATCCTCATTACATTTTAGATTTTAAATGTTACTTGTGAGAAAACTGAGATGGCGTTTCATTCATCTATTCATACTGTCATTAAAACCCCCCACCTCTGATTGGATCGAACAGTATTTCTATCCAATATCTGATAATTGCTATTTTAGCCATGAGGTGTTAGTGGTGATTGGTGAGATAAATCACATAGTATTGTTTCTGTTCCCTGGCTACACATGACATTCAAATTCACTCTTTGTGGCTCAGCCAAAACAGTTTGATCAATTAGGGCCAGATTTATAAAAAGACAAAATGCAGAGAAGTAACTGGTGAGATTCTGAAAAAGCACCCAATTCTCAGAGAATGTCGATTTTGTAAATCTGATCCTTGACTATCATGGAAAGCAAGAAAAAATATTCATGGATGAGTTCCAGCACCATTCTGCCAGTTCTAAAATGGAATAATTGTTTGCTTCCATGTACTTCTGGCTATCATTTTTGAGGCTTCTGAAAACATTTAACACTGTTCGCTAAGGAAACACATTGATTGGAAAGTGCTATATTTTACCAGACTGGTCTGAGTAGAAACAGAGATGCAGAGTGAACACTGTGTCATGACACATTGTGAAACTGAAGAAAACCACTCGCATACTGGAGTGGATGCTCACAGGTTTACAAAAGCCTCTTTAATAAAATTGCACTACCCAACAAAAGGGGGTGGTTGGGTGAATCTCTCTGATGGAAACACCCCTTAATCTAGACATGCCAAATCATTCCTGCCAAATAATTTACTTCTTCAGACTCTTAAAAATACAATACTCTAAAGAAAAACAATTTAGTCTTTAAAATGGACCAGGGAGCCCCACTGCATAATTATCACATATGAAAATGTGGGAGCTGGCAGCCTTTGAGTCTATAAAAGGTGGCTACTCTCACTTCAAGTTGCAGAAGTTGAACCTGGTGTAATACTTTCAATATATCCTATTGCTAATGGGCTCAATCCTGCTGATTTATATTGGTGGAAAAACTCCTCTGACTTGAAAAGAGGCAAGGTCGAGTGTTCTATTATCTAAGAACAAAACACATGTTTCCAGTGAAGAGTCTTCATGTAAATTTGTGTGTTAAAGGCCCCATTCAGCCAAGCACTTGAGCACATGGTGAAGTGCTTTGCTAAATTGGTGCCAGAAGTCTCAATCTGGCCAGGTGTTGCACACTCTGATGCCGATAGAGCAAAGCATTGAAGCATGTGAGCCATCCCAGTGACTTCAGTGGGTTTACTCCCCTGTTTCAAGTTAGTACACTTTAAAGTGCATTACTGGGCTGGGACCAGAGTGCTCAGCAACTCAGCAGATGGAGCCCTTAGAGCAATTTTGCTTCCCGCCTTGGTTGTAGCTTTAAGAAAATAGGTTTTCCACGAGGAAGCTAATTACTAGATTCCCCAGGCTAGTGTCTGTGGGTACACACCCTCTGGGTGACAACAGTGCTCACAGACTGGGGGGGGGGACACTTTGTGTAGGAGCCTTTTGATAGAATCCTGGCAGCACCATCACCAGACAAGAATGCCTTTTCTCCATGTAGTGCTACTTGCATTTGCAAATGACTGAGCTGCAGAAGGGCAGCCCATGGGTAAAGGAAAATGTGTATGCCTGGTGCTTGCTAGATGATGGTGCTGGCATAATGAGGTGCAACAAAAAAACACCACTACAATTAAATACAAAAGGGCCATTTTTTGACTGACTTTTCAGTTTATTCATTGATTGGGAGGTTAATGACTATGGCTAGAGAATGGAGCTTCTGCGACTCCAGAGAGTGGTGGCAGCAGAGGCAGCATTAGTACAAATTTCCCAAACATTGCCTTGCCCATACCCTTTGACATGGAGAGCACGCCCCTAAGGATAATCAGGTTGAAAGATAGGAAAGTGCCCTATAGCTAAAATGGCCATTACTAACTCATCTGTTCAGCAGGTTTAGCATGATACTCCACTTGTGAAGCATGCAGAAGATGAGGGCGGGACGGTGTGCATCTGCAGCTCACTGTCTCCAATGCTCCTTCTGGGAGCACTTAATTCACTCCAGGGTCATAGAATACTAGAACTGGAAGGGACTTTGAGAGGTCATCAATTCCTGTCCCCTGACCTCACGGCAGGACCAAGCACCATCTAGATTATCCTTGATAGATGTCTGTCTAATCTGCTCTTAAATATCTCCAGTGAAGTAGTCACAAGCAAGCCCCCAAAGGGGGGTACTTACAGAATTTGCAGTAGTAATGGCTGAGAGTTAGACACCAATTGTCTGTGTCAGTATCCACTCTTGTTGCAGCGATTTTCCCACGTACTAACATTCCACCAGCACCGTGGGAATTTCCCGCAGGGCAAATTTCTTCTAGTAGGTTGATTTGCTTGTTACACTGCTCTCTCTTCTGGCCCCTCAGCATATAGCGTATGACAGCTTCAAATGCTTCTTGAGTATTAATGCAAACTGACAATTTACACAATTTGGCTTGCAGAGGAATCTGTAATTTAAATTGCTACATGCATCACATGTACCCGTAAATGGTAGCCTTTCAAGACACAGGCAAGTTGGAGAATTAAATTAAATTGCTAGTTTACCTACTTAAGGCATGTAAATGTGGCACTGAATGGAAAAGGGTGGTATCTGCAATATACAAAGACTCCCATAGGATGTGTTAAAAAGAGGGGGGGGGGAAACATGAGCAAAAAAACCAAACCTATAAACCTCAAAGTTACACCAATGGTGAGTGACTCATTTGAATTGGGAATAAGGATGCTGGCACGTTGCTATTTGTTCTTCCAATACTGCTTGAATTTCCAACACCATTCCTAATTCCCCAAATCTTTCCACATTGGAAGGGCCCTGGAATAATGGGGTTATCAGAGAAAAGCCCTAAAATGCATATTGGTTTATGTGCCTGGAAGGGGGTTTATCCGCTGTGACTCACATTAGGCTATTATGGAAATGCCTGTGTACAAACAACACAATTTATTAGATCACACTAACTCTGCATTTAATCACAAATTCTAGTCTTCTTTCAAAGTATACTAAGCTGATGTGAATTGAGTTACTTTCATCTGTGGGTCGTGTTTATGCCATGTTGATGTGCACTACTTTGGTAGTCCAACTATTATCCCATGCTGTTTTACAGGTGGGCATTACTGGCCTGTCTATCTTTACGTTCTCCACTGCTCTGGCCTGTGAATGTTGGCATAAACTTAGGTAACCCATAAATTCTGGATAACTGGATGTAGAATGTATGGGGAAATTTTGTTCATAATGACATTGACCCAACCACAGAAACATGAACACACACCAACTTCTGGGAGCAGTTGGAGGGAACATCTAACTGCACAAGTGCCATTGCAACAAAGTGACATCGTAAATATACTGATCTGTAAAATAAGGGCACCTTAACATTGGCAAGGGGGAAGAAATACAAATAAGGAAGAGGGAAGAAGCCCTCACTGAATATTCATTAGACATAACAATGTGAGCATAAAATAGTCTAAAAGTGGCATCACTCCCAACCTGTGGGCAGTAGGAGAGATATAAGCCTTGGGAAGGACCAGAATCGGCTGGTCAATAAGGAAAATAATGGCTAACATTTCAAGTTGTTCTGCAAGGGATGGTGCAAGTTTGGATGTTCAGATAAACTTTCTGCATTTAGATTTTGTGTGTGTGTGTGTGTGTGTGTGTGAGTGAGTGAGAGAGAGAGAGCACTAAATGTATTAATTCATTATTAGCTGGACTTACTCGGTGTTGCTCGGGAAACCAGAGGAACAAAATTTAGGAAAGGAGAGGACCCTGAGCCAGCCCTGGGGGCTGATGGCTCCTGGCCCACACCTGACCCTGTGAGAGCAGCAGGACCCTCCTCTCCCCAGGACCGAGCAGCCAGCCCCCAGGAAAACAGTACAGTCATGAGGCCAGTAGCAAGGGGACTTCTCTTTGCAAGCTTGGCTCTGGGATCCACCTGCCCTGCCTTGGCAAGCAAAAGCTCAGAGCTCACATCTAACCCCAATGGCTGGAACCAGACATAGAAGAGCTCCACTCACAGTATGAACAGAAGCCAGCTGGCTTCACAGCAGTGGGACACATTGAGGGTTTAACCCGGCTCCTCCACCCTGCGCTGCAGCAGGCACATGGGTTCCTTCTGCTCAGATAAGGCCAGTGAGCTGAGCAGAAAGGCTGGCCAGCTTTGGTTTTGGTTTCTGGAGGTGGGGTGGCAGGTGGGGAGCGACCCCGGGTGGAGAGGAGGTTGCACACAGGAGGGGCACCCCAGCTCACGCCCAGGGCTGCAGGTGCTGCTGGGGCAGGGCAGGGCAGGACCCTGATAGGGTGCAAAAGTACCTTAAAACCTTCTCCTGGAGGAAAGGTTACCCCATGCAAAGTTTGGTTGTGGTAGCTCTTATAGTGTCCAAGGGTATGTCTACACTACAAAGTTAGTTCGAACTAACGGACATTAGTTCGAACTAACTTTAATAGGTGCTACACTAGCGCTCCGCTAGTTCGAATTTGAATCGAACTAGCGGAGCGCTTAGTTCGAACTAGGTAAACCTCATTTTACGAGGACTAACGCCTAGTTCGAACTAACTAGTTCGAACTAAGGGCTGTGTAGCCCTTTAGTTCGAACTAGTGGGAGGCTAGCCCTCCCCAGGTTTCCCTGGTGGCCACTCTGGCCAACACCAGGGAAACTCTATGCCCCCCTCCCGGCCCCGGACCCCTTAAAGGGGCACGGGCTGGCTACGGTGCCCGTGCCAGGTGCAAGCCTGCCAGCACCCAGCTAGCAGACCCTGCACCTGGCACGGCACAGAGCCACCCACCCGATGCCCCCCAGCCCACCCCCTCTTGCCGGGACCAGGCTGGCGGCTCCCGGGAGCTTGCCCTGGACCGCAAGAGGCGGGCACCTTCCTGGGCTAGTGCGGACATCGTGGACCTCGTCCACGATCTCCGCACTAGGCACAGGAAAGTGGCCGTCTAGGGCAGGAGAGCTGCCAGCCTGGCCACCCAGGACCAGGTGTGCATGAAAATCAAGGGGGTCCACTGAGACCCCTGACACTGAGCTTACAATGGCCGTACTGGGTCAGACCAAAGGTCCATCTAGCCCAGTAGCCTGTCTGCCAACAGCGGCCAACCCTAGGGACCCTGGAGGGGATGGACCGAAGACAATGACCAAGCCATTTGTCTCGTGCCATCCCTCTCCAGCCTTCCACAAACTTTGGGCAGGGACACCACTCCTACCCTCTGGCTAATAGGACTCCATGGACCCAACCTCCATCACTTTATCTCACTTCCCTTTAAACTCTGTTCTAGTTGTAGCCTTCACAGCCTCCTGCAGCAAGGAGTTCCACAGGTTAAGTATTTGCTTTGTCAACAACAACTTTCTCTTACTAGTTTCAAGCCTGCTACCCATTCCTTTCCTTTGGTGTCCTCTAGTCCTTCTTTATGGGAACTCAGGAAGAACTTTTCTGAATGCACCCTCTCCACCCAACCCCTGCTTTTAGAGACCTCTATCCTGTCCCCCCTCCGTCTCCTCTTTTCTAAGCTGAACAGTCCCAGTCTCTGTAGCCTTTCTTCATCTGGGACCTGTTCCCAACCCCTGATCATGTTAGTTGCCCTCCCCTCTCCCAGCCTTTCTCTTCCCCTCTCCCACCTCCTTTTCCCAGTCTCCCCCAGTTTTTTTTCAATTAAGGCAGAGTCAATGTTGGAAGAAACGTTATCTTTATTTTGTACATCAATAAGAAGGGGGGCTAAGGAAGGGTAAGTGGAAGGAGGTGAGGGAGGAATGGGGTACGAGCCCCCGATGGGGAGGACTGGGCTGGCTCTGCGGGCTTCTGGGGGTGGAAGCTCTCCTGCAGCCCCCCAATTACTCCCTCTCCCCAGATGGCAGCCTGCGGCAAGTGCAGCCGGGCTGATGGCCGAGTGGTGTGATGTGCCCAGTGTGGGCACTCAGGGCACTCCAAGCCAGAACTTCTTTGCAAGCGGGGCACCCCTTAGAACTGTGTGTCCGGGGTGGGGGTCGGGACCCTTTAAGCGCAGCCCTCGGCTAGCCTGAGACAGCATCTCCATGCTCTAAGTCCTCCTTTTATGCCCTGCTGGCACTGCTTCCGGCCATCCTTAAGCCCTGTTCAGAGTCCACTCAATGTGGACTTGCTAGTTCGAACTAGCAAAACGCTAGTTCGAACTAGTTTTTAGTTCTAGATGCGTTAGTTCGAACTAGCTTAGTTCGAAGTAACTAATTCGAACTAAGTTAGTTCGAACTAGCGCTGTAGTGTAGACGTACCCCAAGTTATTAGCGCACAAACATATAAACATTCTCCTTTATAGATTAAATAGGATGGTACTTGGACAGATGTGGTGAAAGAAAACCATATTTTCTGTCTGTGTCTGGCACAGGCTGGCAGTTTGAGAGGTGGTGGGAAAGGGCTAGGGAGGGGAGAAGTGGGGCACTGTCTGTGTGGGGCACAGACTGGCAGTTAGTGGCAGCATGCAAAAGAGCTGACCCCGCTCCTCCTTCCTCCTTTTTTCTCTTCCCCCCCCCCACCCCCGTGTCTGGCCCGGTGCCAGTTTTAAATGTCAGCACCCTTTTCCACGTCAGCGTCCCTGCTGGCGCCCTGCTCTCCCCTGGTCCACCTGCCCGCCGGTTTGCACTCTCGCTAAGGCGCACCTGCGCTGTGAGGGCGGTCCTCCGCGCACCCCCTCTGCGCAAGCGTCACAGGCCCAGAACAGTGACAGTCTGGGAGCGCACTGCTGCCGGCAGAGCTAGTGCTGGGGGGGGGAGGAGTGGGGCCCCCGCCACACCCTCTCACAGTACCTTAAAACCTTCTCCTGGGCTATGTCTAGACTGCAGGCTTCTTTCGAAAGAGGCTCTTTCGAAAGCATCTTTCGAAAGAGCCTCTTTCAAAAGATCGCGTCTAGACTGCAGGCGGATCTTTCAAAAGAGAAATCCGCTTTTTCGAAAGAGCACCCAGCGAGTCTGGATGCTCTCTTTCGAAGACGGCCTCTTTACATTGAAGAACGCCTTCTTTCGAAAGAGGAGCTTTCGAAAGAAGGCGTTCTTCCTCGTAAATTGAGGTTTACCGCCATCGAAAGAAAAGCCGCGTTCTTTTGAAATAATTTCGAAAGAACGCGGCTTGAGTCTGGACGCAGGGGAAGTTTTTTCGGGAAAAGGCTACTTTTCCCGAAAAAACCCCTGAGTCTGGACACGGCCCTGGTTGCAGTAGGTCTTATAGTGTCCAAGTTATTAGAGCACAAACATACAAACACTCTCCTTTATATATTCAATTTATTTGTAAATATAGAAGAGTTCTTCTAGTGTGAGTGCTGCACTAATGCACCCAACTACATAATAATTTTAATACTGGGCCTTATCATGGGACAAGTCCCTATCTTTCTCAGGGTGAAAGGTGGGGGATCTAATACACAACCTGTAGATCATGCTACAACTCAGTATCTGTCTTTACAGTTCAGTATTATACTCTGCTGCTATGCTAACTTCTGTAGTGGGGACCTCACAGACTCAGTCGTTTTAGGCAGATGTGATCTAGGAGCTCGAGTCTCCAGCATCAACCTCCCTTCCTCCTTCAGCCCCCTCTACATCTTCAAAATGACAACAGTTCTGTCATACTGAAGCTCCGAGCATCAACTGCTTCCAGGCCCATGCCATAGAGCGTGCATACCCATTTACCCATTTTACCTGTTTTCTTTTCCCTTCCAGACCCAGCCCAGTTCACCTACTCAAAATGGCAGCCTGCAGAAAGGTACCACCACCACCTCTGCCCCCATGCCACCAACTCCTTTCCCACAGCATATGTGATTAATGCAAACAGTCATGGAATGTTCAATAGGTTGAGAGAGTTGTTACAGGGAAAAATAGTTCGGTTAGTGTTTTTCGTTTCCATGAAGTGGATGTGGGGGTTGTATGTCTGTAAAGGTATTAAGGTCACAGCTTCCTGCTGAGGTGTAAATGTTCTAACACATATTGTACAGGAAAATAAATTTACCATAGAGAGTGCTCTGAATAGCTTTTCACAGGCTCTCAGAGCCAGAGTTTAATGGTAGAGGAACCACTACATCCAACCTTCTAAACATATCATAGACTGCCCAAGCCACCCTATCCTGAAGGCCGGGAGCAATTAAGGCTTTGATCAGAGCCTGATCCATTCTTCTTTGCGCCCTTTCAACACTCAGAGGAGAGAAACTAGAATTGAAAAAAAATTCCTTGATTTGGGTCTATACAATATGTGAAATAACTGCACAGTTACTATCCCTAGCATTTCTCGCAAAGCCCTTCCACTCCTTATGCATTCTGGGAACCATGTTGGAGAATAACGCCACAGTGTATCTTGCTGCTCTACACTTTCCTTTAGATTAGAAGAAAGCCCGGGCACCCTAACGAGGATGTAGAGAAAATTACTAGCCAGCTCACTCCCATATGTCCCCATTAACCCCTACAATTCCATGTAAGTACAGTACCTCCAAAGCACAACAAAGAGTATATACTATACACACACACACACACACACACACACACAGAGCAAATCTAAGTTGAGCCTTCCTCATGCATCCACCACTTACCATCTCTGATGTCCATCCAAGACAGAAAAAGATTCTCAGGGAGGGAAAATGAGAAATACTTGTTTAAAATAAATGCTATCTTACCCTCTCTGGAATATAAACAATAATTGCTTGTATTTTTCCCCCTAGCCACACCACCTACAGCTGCCACTCCATCAAGAACTGGATATTTACGAACACCCAAACCACTAGCTAACCTGTTAGGAAAGAACCAGAAAACTTGGAGTTCACAAGGTTCACAGACCTTACTTCAAGCTCCACCTAGAAACTGAAACCAGGTTGTATTTGTGGTCAGAGACGGAAAAGACAGGAAGCCATGCAAAGAGAGTGCTGAAGTGGCCAGTGACAGTAAGAAACTGGAGAACGATGGGGATTCCAAAGACACCTCCTGGAAGAAATACAGAAGCAGAATTGTGATGCAGCAGATTCTGCTAAAGGGCACCCCAATAATCCAGGGCCTCAACTAAGAACCAGACAAGCTTTGCAGTCCATTGACAATGCAGAGTACGAGGGAACACAAGAATACTTTCCCCACTGCCATTCTTCTAAAGGCCATTTCCCCCTCCAGCCCATGGCTCAAATCAACAAGAACAATTGCACCTAGGAGCTCAATTCTTTTGAGCAACTTAATGCCATTTCCCTGATAACTATGGGTCCCTACACTCAACACTGGAAGAAGGGAGATGGCGGCAGAGGCAAGATGTGTAATTGCCTGTAAATTGGAATCTCCTCCTCCGTTTTCGTGTTCTATCCCCCATTGCATTGTCTCACTTTAAAGCTATGTCTTATTGTTTTAACAGCTAGTTTAGTTCTGGATTTTATATCAGAAATTGTTGCTTAAGAAAAAATACTAGAAAAATCATTCATAAAGGAGACACCAATGCATGGTGCACACATAAAGGTGTATGGTTTGCATGTAAGTCATCATTTCATCCAAAAGTATTCAGACACAAGATAAAACATACCCCAATATGTCTCTACCCATACAAAAAACAACACTGCTCACAAGCCATTCTCCATGTCCACCACTCTCTGAAAGAAAAGCTGGTGGGCAGTTGCACATTTTTCAGGCCTGAAACTAAGTCAGAGCAGCCGGCATCTGACATTATTGCTCTGGATGTTTCCAAGTTCTAATGGGCACCTTGTTGGATCCTCAAACAACAAAGCAAGTTTCTGCCATACAGCCTCCCACCCATCACCAAGGTTTTTCTCCCTTAGTGTCACAAATATTGGGGAAAATACAACAGGCAGCTGTAATCTTAGTCAAGATTTTTCTGCACCTCCTACCCTAGCTCATTAACACACTTTCCTTTCAATTGTGCAAATGCACACTGCTAGTGCAATGCAATCACAAAACAATTCATTCCTTCTCTTCAAGAGGCCAGTAAATAGCTTTACTAACCAGGGCAGCAGAGGACAAGTCAGGTTTCTCAGGATAACCAATGCAATCCTGACACTATGAAATAGCCCTAAAGAGTCTTGGGGAAGATTGTCCTTTATTCATAAAGAGCTGATTTTGGAAAGATCCTAGCATCATTGAATCATCCAGGTCATCCAGGATCAGGCCCTATCAAAGGAGATGGGGGACCACAAGGGCCATTTAGCTTAGGCCTCAGGAGATGAAGGGGTCTCAAATTTTGATATTTTTCTGCCAAGTCATTGTCATATATTGTACACCTTGCAGTTACAGGCAGTCCCCAACTTACGCAGATCCGACTTAGGTCGGATCTGCAGTTACGAACGGGGCTCACCCCGGAGGACACGGACTGCGGGACCTCGCGGTCCTGCTGCCCATGTACTCCGGGGCTTTCTCTGCGTCTCCCTGGTCTACAGGAAGACGTGGAGCAAAGCCGCGGAGGGGCTCGGGCAGCGAGGCAGCCCAGGCTTGCCTCGGCTGCCCCGCTGCCTGAGCCCCCTCCCTCCCCCCCCCCCGTGGCTTTGCAAAGCCTTGGGTAAGCCAGCAGCGGGACAGCCCAGACGCCCCGCGGCTGTCCCGCTGCTGGCGTCCTCAGAGGCTTTGCTCCCCGTCTCCCTGGTCTGCTGGTCTCCAGCAGACCAGGGAGACGGGGAGCAAAGCCACGGAGGACCCAGGCGGCGGGACCGTGGTGCATCTCGGTCCGCCGCCCGCGTCTTCCTGGTCTGCTGGGGTGGGGGGCGCACAGCTAGTACGCCTTCCCCCCCCCCCCCCCAGCAGACTAGGCTTTTCTCCAGACGCCTGTGGCAGAGCAGCTGGGGCGCTGCCGGTTGGTCCCACAGCACCGCTCTGGGCGCTACTGGACCAACCCGGCAGCACCCCAGCTGCTCTGCCCCAGGCGTCCCCAAGTCAGCTGCTGCTGAAACTGACCAGCGCTGACTACAGGAAGCCCGAGGCAGAGTTGCTTTGCCCTGGGCTTCCTGGAATCAGCTGCTGATCAGTTTCAGCAGCAGCTGACTTGGGGACCTTGGGGTTCTTAAGTTGATTCTGTATGTAAGTCAGAACTGGCGGTCAGTTTCAGCAGCGGCTGAATCTGGACGCCAGTTCCGACTTACATACAGATTCAACTTAAGAACAAACCTACAGTCCCTATGTTGTACGTAACCCGGGGACTGCCTGTATATTAAAGACAACAAACGAAGCTCTATATACTCACCTGCAAAAAAAAATCGATTTAAATCTCTGTGGGACCTCAGGTCTTCACCAATTTTTCAGTCATATCTGAGTTTTCATCTGCGTGACTGGAGATTGGAATAGCTTTTGTGATTAGTGATTCTACATTATGAAACATTGTTTACAGTCTTTGCATAGATTAGAGGTTTTGAAAGTCGTACTTAATTCTCAGAGGGGTATCCATGTTACTCTGAATCTGCAAAAGCGGAGAGGAGTCCTGTGGCACCTTATAGACTAACTGAAGTGTTGGAGCATAAACTTTCGTGGGCAAAGATCCACTTTGTCAGATGCAGTACTTAATTCTGTTACTGTAAAGCGATTTTGCTTGGTCTGAGGGTGATTTTAACCTTTAAATTAGATGTTTATCTCTGCATTAGAGATTTTTGTATTCCCGTTTTTTCTCACATGCCTTCGTGTATGATTCTAGGTTGTATCAACAGGTGTGTTGTAAGCAAAACTCGTAAAGTCATTCTGCTGCTCTACTCTGCACTAGTTAGGTCTCAGCTGGAGTACTGTGTCCAGTTCTGGGTACCACATTTCAAGAAAGATGTGGAGAAATTGGAAAGGGTCCAGAGAAGAGCGACAAGAATGATTAAAGGTCTAGAGAACATGACCTATGAAGCCAGGCTTCATGAACTGGGCTTGTTTAGTTTGGAAAAAAGAAGATTAAGGGGGGTCATGATAGCGGTTTTCAAATATCTAAAAGGGTGCCACAAGGAGGAAGGAGAAAATTTGTTCCTCTTGGTTTCTGAGGACAGGACAAGGAGTAATGGGCTTAAAGTGCAGCAAGGGAGGTTTAGATTGGACATTAGGAAAAAATTCCTAACTGTCAGGGTGGTCAAATATTGGAATAAATTGCCAAGGGAGGTGGTGGAATCTCCCTCTCTGGAGATATTTAAGAACAGGTTAGATAGACATCTGGCGGGGAGCTGGTGTAGACAGAGCTTGGTCCTGCCTTGAGGGCGGGGGGCTGGACTCGATGACCTCTCGAGGTCCCTTCCAGTCCTATGATTCTATGATAACTATATCAGACTCAGCTGTAAGCTACCTCTTTATCCAGTTTCAGATTCACCTTTAAAGGCTTTTTGTGATAATAAACTTTTAATTCTAGTTGTTTAATAAGCTTTACATATAACCTGCTAATCACCCCATGTTCGTATACATAATAACACACCAGTAGAGAAATTAAATAATGGAAACATGTTAGATGAAATTTCAATAAGCCTTTGAAATAAGACTATAAGGGCTGTAGTAAATAACACCTCCAAACTATTATAATGGTCATTGGTTAAATTTTATATAACCAATTGCCTTTAGTGAATTAATGTGTTTTAAAAGAACCCCTTTATAAAAATGAATTGAAGATTTGAAAATGGTACAAGTAAAAGATGGCGAAAGCAATAGAGAGAAGCAGCAGTTTAAAGCCAATAACATCATTTCTTGTAGAAAAGACACCTCAGCAATTCAATAGTGACCATACTGACAGTGACACTTCCAGTTCTGATGATGAAAACTTTGTACCCACAAATGACATTTCAATGCCACTGCCTCAAAATGTGGGAGATCATTAATCAAGACACAGAAATGCCAACAGTAGTGATAGATACAGAATCTACGCTCGATTTAGAGACTGTGCAGGCAGAAAATTAGGCTCTTGGAGATGCTGTGCAGCAAGAGCAAGAACGTATGCCACTGTTACACTGTATCCTTTGCTAGTTATAAGAACCTGATATTAGACTTCTTAATAAGAACAATGTTGCTCAATGGAGTCGTTTCTCAAAGTTAATTGTTTTCAGATTCCAAGTAATATACTTAAAGATGCTGAAAATCATCTCTTTTCCCATTCATCCACTGACAAAAACTTCCAAATGGAGAGAACTACACAAGATACTGGCTCTGCTGGAGCATGGAAAAGCAGGCTTTGTAATGTGTACCCTGTTTCATTTTTAACAGTAATATTTCCAATCATAGAACATTAGAACTGGACGGGTCCTCGAGAGGTCATTGAGTCCAGACCCCTGCCCTCACGGCAGGACCAAGCACCATTTAGATCATCCCTGATAGATGTCCATCTAACCTGCACTTAAATATTTCCAGAGATGAAGGTTCCACAATCTTCCTAGGCAATTTATTCCAGTATGTAACCACCCTGAAAGCTGGCAAGTTTTTCCTAATGTCCAACCTAAACCTCACCTGCTGCAGTTTAAGTCCATTGCTTCTTGTCCTATCCTCAAAGGACAAGGAGAACAATTTCTCTCTTGTAACACTCTTTTAGGTACTTAAAAACTGCTATCATGTCCCCTCTCAGTCTTCTCTTTTCTAAACTAAAGAAGCTCAATCTTTCAGTCTTCTCTCATAGGTCATGTTCTCTGGACCTTTTAATCATTCTTGTTCCTCTTCTCTGGACCTTCTCCAATTTCTCCACATCTTGCTTGAAATGTGGTGCCCAGAAATGGACACAAAGCTCCAACTGAGGCCTAATCAGCGCAGAGGAGAGCAGAAAAATGACTTCTCGCATCTTGCTCACAACATTCCTTTTAATGCATCCCAGAATCATGTTTGGTTTTTTGCAACAGCATCACACTGTTGACTCATATTTAGCTTTTGGTCCACTATGACCCTTAGATCCCTTTCTGCCATACTCCTTCTTAGAATGGCTTCCCATTCTGTACATGTGAAACTGATTGTTCCTTCCTAAGTGGAGTACTTTGCATTTGTCCTTATTAAACCTCTTCCTATTTGCCTCAGACAATTTCTCCAGTTTGTCCAAATCATTTTGAATTATTACCCTATCCTCCAAAGTACTTGCAACCCCTCCCAGTGTGGTATCATCTGCAAACAATGCAAAGTACTTTCTGATGCATCTGGCTGGAGCATCAGTAGAGGTTGGAGGAAGCTTAAAGACCGAATACCTGCACCTGAAACTTCCGTATTGCATAAAGATAATTATGTTACACGAAAATCAGCTAGTAGAGCAGCATTAGCTGACAGTTCCATTGAAAACTTACTCCTGAGTGAAATAAACACAGAAACTAATACATGGAAAAAACTCCATGAGTGCATATTGAATGTTATTCTTTTTCTTTCTGAACAGGGATTAGCTTTGTTTGGTTCCAGTCAATGTATCGGTAACCCTACAAAATCAGAAAATTTCTTGATATACTTCAGTTTCTTAGCAAGTATGACACATTTTTATTAGGCCATGTTAAGTGTGCTTGTGAATCACAAGAGAGCAGAAAATGTATGCCTGTCTACCAAAATACAAAATGAGTTTATTGGGCTGTGTGGGACATTCATGCAAACAACAATTCTTGAAGAGATACAACAGGCAAAGTACCTTTAAATTATTATCGATGCAACTCCTGGCTGTTTTAATAAAGAAGAGATGATCTTGGTTGTTTGATATGCTAAAATTGCAGGAAGTTCAAAGGTTTCAATTGAAGAATGATTCATTTTGTTTGATAATTTCACAAAGAACTGGAAAAGAAATCACAGTACATTATTAGAAATTCGGGAAGGCTTCAAATTCAATTTTCAAGTCTGCATTGGCCAAGTTTATGACAATTGATCCAATATTGCTAGAAGGTACAACTGAGTACAAGCAGTCCTTCTTGAGCAAAATCCATACTGTATTTTCTCCAGTTGTGGCAACCACGCACTAAATCTTGTCAGTGTTGATTGTGCTGAATCATGCAAAAAAGCAATCGCACACTTTGGAACAATCCAGAAATTGTACAACCTCTTCAGTAGCAGTCTTTGAAAATGGGAAATTCTGAAGCAGCATCTACCTGTTTCCCTTCACAGCATGTCGACAATGAGATGGTCAGTATGACCTGATGGCATTAAACCAGTTGCACAGCATTTGGACTCTGTGAGAGAGGTGTTAAGTGAACTTGAATATCTTACTCTCACAGCACAGGCTCGCATTGAACTTAAGTCAGTTCTGAAGTATACATCCAAATTTGAAGGTATTTTAGTGTTGTCCAGGTGGATGAAGCTGCTAAAAATGATCCATGAAATTAATCTTGTAATTGAAGCATGCAATGCTACATTTGACATTGAGAAGGATAACATTGAATGACTTCTTAAAGATATTCAAAAGATTTGTGATCAATGGGACACAATCCTTTGAGTCCAAATCAGTAACACGGGGTATTGACATTTCATCTGACTTTTCCACCAGTCACAGCCTAACATCTCATTCTGATGCAGAAAGGCACTATCAAGTCCTTTTGTTGTTGTTGTTATTATTTACTCCATCAAAGCTCGTCTTACACGGCAATTTGAGTCACTGCTAAGCGGCGAAGCAGAGGACCATGGCATACTTTCCCAGACTGCCATGTGCTTAGTATGCACCAGGCACCTGCCACGTGTCCACAGGTGTTGTAGTTCCTATGTAGTTTGGCTTACAAACTGCAGTTTAACAAATCTTTGTGAACTGACATCCCTCTTACCCCCACAACTAAGGCCTTAAATATTATTTGTGCAATCCTACTATTATTTGTGCAATGACATAGGCACAAGTTCAATTTCATGCACCCACTGAAGTTAACGGAACTATTCATATCCATGAAATAAGTACCTACATGAGCCTTTGCAGAAACAAGTAGGCTGTGTCTAGACTGGCAAGTTTTTCCGCAAAATCATCTGATTTTGTGGAAAAACTTGACAGCTGTCTACACTGGCCGCTTGAATTTCCAGAAAAGCACTGACGATCTCATGTAAGATCATCAGTGATTTTCCGGTAATACTATGCTGCTCCCATTTGGGCAAAAGTCTTTTTCCGAAAGACTTTTGCGCAAAAGGGCCAGTGTAAACAGCACAGTAGTGTTTTCCGTAAAAAAGCCCCGATTGCGAAAATGGCGATCGGGGTTTTTTTGCAGAAAACCGTGTCTAGATTGGCCACGAACGCTTTTCCGCAAAAAGTGCTTTTGCGGAAAAGCATCCTGCCAATCTAGACGTGCTTTTCCGAAAATGCTTTTAACGGAAAAGTTTTCCGTTAAAAGCATTTTTGGAAAATCATGCCAGTGTAGACGTAGCCGTCCTGTATCAATCACAAATGTATTATTTATTCTCCAGTTGCTTACTAGGAAAAGAATGATACACTTTGGACCCAATATGTGTGCTTAATTCTATCCAATAGTACTGTGATTAGTCCCACTGAAGTTAACATGTCTAAAAGTGAGCACATGCCTAACTTTGCAGGATTTGGGGCCCTTTGTGAATTACTTTCAGGTAACTCATGTTGATCCAGTCTTATTTAATTTCCAAAAGTTTGTACAGTTACTCCAGCTCCCCATAGAAATTGATTTCCAAAGTGTGTGACGCACAGCTGCTTCATAAGACTGTGGTGTGTGTTTTAGAGAAGATTAATGCTCTTTATGAAATGAAGTGATTCATTTCACAAAAACACATGGCTTAAATAGAGACCAGGTTGAGAAATGTACCAAGACTGATTTTATTTAAATTGGTGCTTTATTTTCATAAAGAAAATTAATCCTGTATAATGCTAATGTAAATCAACCTAAAGTTCAACCGCTTAGCATACATAGCACATGACATTTTCAAATTGTTTTAAAAAACCCACAACTTGTATTTCTTCCCACAAAAGCTGTAATTTTTGAGCATTTGTAAGGTTATATTCACAAGTTTTCTGGTGCAGAAGTGTGATGCAAACTTCATTGCAACTAATACAAAGAGCAATGCTTGTGTTTTATAGCTCCCTGCTTTCAAGCAGCATGATTTCTGCCTTACCCCAGTGCCTTTTCACTACAAGAGCAAATTAAGAGACTCAAAACAAGAATATAAAGAAACTAAAAAGCACCAAAACCCCGCCCTCCAATAATCAGGAGACCAATTTAGTTTATTTAGACATTTGCCAAACACATTGTAGGGAATTTACAGATCACACACACTAATTCTCTCTCTCTCTCTCTCTCTCTTTTGGTTTGGTTTGGTTCTTATATGTTCTGACCCCCTATTTACTGGATCTGGCAGGACAGTTCCTCAGCTCATTGACTATAATAGTAAATTTTAGGGAGCGGATTTTATTGTATTATATTTAGTCTCGAAAGGAATCTTCTTTTCTCATCCTACAATCCCACAATAAAAACATTCCATAGATCACCCTCCTCAATCTCTTTTTTCTCCCCCAGAATGTTGGCAATAATGAAAAGTTCTACCACCAAAGCTAAACAGCTATACAAAAAGTTACAATCTTCCAATCTATCTTTCCCTCCCCCCCACCAGTTCCATCAGATGTCTAAAAGTTTGGAGAGATGTATCAATGCAATGAGACTCAAAGTCTATATTTATTAGTGCAGGGTAAAAGTTAAAAAAAAAGTCCAATGATAATTACTTATAACAACAAACAGGGGAGTCAACCAGAGAGGAGAATAATCACAGAAGATTAATTTTGGGGGGGAGAGGGGATGACAGAGAAGATGATGCATGTAAGAAGTTTGAGTTACAGTTAGGCTCAGGTCCCACAAAGAGACTGAAGTATATGCAAATATCATTGGCTGATTGGATAGGAGGAAATCAGTAATGTAGACTACATCAGAGATGTTGCAACATGCACTCTGTTTTACTCAGATTTCAGTCTGCAGTGCCCAGGGTCTGAATGGAGAATACAAGCGTGGAATCCATAGAACCATATTGTATTATAGCAAGAGCAACTCTTTTATATGTAGGTTGCCTAACACTTTCCTTTACAAAAAGATTCTTGCAACCTTTTTCTGACACACACTCAAATTTCTATTATTTTCAGCAGGCCTTCAGTATTCAATTGGGGAAAACATCCAAGGCAGGAGAAGTGAACTCTCTTTATCCCATGAAATTCCATTCAGATTTTCTGGAGACAAACAGTTAAAAATGCAGTTGAATGGCTCTTGTTTGTGGTCCTGAGGAAAGTTCCTGCAGTGTGCCATAACAGCTAAACAGAGCCAGACCTGTTCCGCTCCCAAAGCAACAACAGGACATGCAGTACTAAAAATGCCCAGGAGCTGAGAGAGCTGTTAGAAAAAGTTGGTGGGGTAAGGAAACAGAATCAAGCTGGGCTCTTCATCGTCAGAAATAGCACGTAGCATCTGTGGCCCATTCTCCTCCCGCAGGGAGGCAGACTACAAGGGAGGAATCAGGGTGTGTAACCTTAATTCTGCCTCTTTTTGAATACTTATTACATAGACTTTTATTACATGATCACAGGCTATTTTTTTCCCCATCATCTGGATGATAAGCCTGCTTCATTCAGGGCATAGGGTAGACAAATTAGGTTGTATAGTCAGCTATAAAACTAGCATTTCCTAAATTTCAAGAGGTCGTCTTGCAACCAAATAATATTCTTTTAGCATAGGGGTGTAAAATAAGCAGGCCATCAAACACTATGTACCTACATATCTGCAAGTACATCCATTAGCTCCTGTTGGCCCCAGATTACTGTTCCTAGCCAATGGGAGACGCAGGGAGCAGCGTCCCAGTCTGTGCCATTTCCCGCAGCTCACATTGTTCAGGAACAGCAATCTGTAGCCAATGGGAGTTGAAAATGACCATACCTCTGGACTCAGAAGTAAATAGAGCCCCAACATCCCACAAGGAGCTTACCCTGGTGAACTACATCTGCCTGTGGACCACTTATTACCCACCTCTGTTTTAGCATGTTTTTTGTATAATTACATACACTACAATTCTCCCTCTTTGGGGGGAAAAAACCAACCAGGAAGGAAATTAATGCTTACAGCTACCATAACTATCATACTGAAATCCATTGAAAAATACTAATTGTGTTTTATAGGAGTATTTTTCCCTTATTTCTAACTTTGAAAATCAATTTGTTTTTCTTTAGGAAACAAAGTATAGCAGTTTTTCCACTGGAAAAGAAAAAGGGAGAGGGAAAGAAGTGGGGAAAAAAGGGGAAAGGGGGTGAGAAGGGAAGGCAAAAAGAAGGAAATGCGGCTGTATCAAAAGCGTGAAAACCCAAAATGGTCAGTTTTTTATTTATCCAAAAAAAAGTTTCAAACTAAATGAAAATTTTCTATAAATTTTCAAAAAAAGCCATTCTTGTCAGAAATATTTCTGACAGAAAATTTCCACTCACCTCTTATTATGCAACATCTTGCAACACAACTATTCAGAATGAAGTTTGTTTCATGCCGACTGCAAGGTATGGGCAGAAATTGCCCAGACTGCTTTCTGTTGAGACACTGTGTATCTTGGCTCTTTGTCTTGGTTATTACTGGTCTATTTTGACACTTTATCAGTTGATGTTGGTCTCAGGTCTTTGAATTTGTTCAGTAAGCTTCTGAATCACTGATGCACCATTAGCAATAGTGTAAGAAGTCCCTTCCACTGCACAGTAATTCCTTGCTTCTATTTTTTTCCTATCCAGAAAACTAAGTATGTCCAGCTAGATGGTTTATTGTGACACACCCCATAAGAAACTCTTCTGATGAAAAGCAACTGGAGGTGTTTGTTGAGAAGTACACACTGTGTTCTATTTTGAAAAAGGGGCAATAGGTCTAAACACAGCCCAAAAATAACATTGAAGGAGAGGAATGACTTGTACATTTGCTTATTTCCCTAGTGTAGAGTACACACAACCTACATGCACAATATCATACATATTATATATCTATGGTATGGAGCACTAAAGTCAAGAGAGTCACCCATAAAAAGCACTAATTATGGGATCAAAGCCTCAGTTACATCAGGACTGGGAAAGGTGAAAGAAAACTAGGACATCAAATCCAAGGACCCAAGTCTGAAAAGTTATGACATCATAGTTTGCACTAATATGGGATTTCATGGCCAATTTAAGTGAACCATACTTCCAACCACTGCAGACACTCTATCCATGGTCTTTATTTCACCCTCAGTGTGGCCATTACCATGATTCCATGGATGTAAGAAAAGCTGTGCATCAGCATCTGCATAAATACACTGGCTTTTAAAGCCCCCTTTTTATCTAAACATAACTGGAAGCAAATTTAACATTTTGCATAACAAACTCCAGCTCAGTCAGTATTTACTCCTTTTCATGATTAAAGTGTCCACACAATCATGACATTCTACTTTAAAAACTCTCTCCACTCAAGCTCATCTGAAGAAGTGGGGTTTTTCTATGAAAGCTCAATATATATCTAATGTCTCTAAGGTGCCACAAGACATGGTTTTTTGTTTGGTTTTAAACCAAAAAAACCCACCCTTCATTTATTACCATAAAGTTGTACAAGACACTGAAGATAACTTAGCTATTTATACTTAATCCCTGTCCATTTTGTAACTGGAAATTTAAAAACAAGATATAAAGAAATATAGTGAGTAGTGTCCCCTTTTGGTTGGGCATGTGCGGACACTTACTCTCCCTGTAGTCGTTCTTGAGCTTAGGTCCTTAATTTGTCCCCTTATCAAAAAGGTCTCAGCCCTGGTATTGAGCTGTATTCCAGAACTTCCAGAATGGGGTCAGTGTCCTCCCATTCTCTGGCCATTTCAGCTTTCCTCTTTGGGGTACCCTCAAAGTCCAGGCCACTTCCCCTGTGACTATTTGGGGTTGGGAAGCACATGGACACAGCCACAATCCCAGGTCCCAGCCTAGGGACCCTGTATTTAGCAGCTGTCTGCTATGTCCCTTTATCTAAGCCAAGCTACTGTTCTAATTTCCTGGGCCACTTCCTCGCAACCCCATTTTCACCCTCACTACAGCACCTTGTTCTGATGGAATCCTGGCAATCAACCCAGCCCACCTTCTTACTCTCCCAACTTTTGCCAGCATGGCCCCTGTCCAAGGACCTGCAGCTGCTGTGACCATCCACAGTTTACTAGCTTCATCAAGGATTTACTCTGGCCCTGCAACTCTTCTTATAGAGCCTGCTGGACCCTGATTGGTTGTGTGGGACACAGCCATTCTAGACAACTTGGAAGACCCTCTTCACTGCCCTTTTCTGAGATGGGACATGGCAGGGCCACAAGGCCTCCAGGAGAAGTTAAAAAAATATTTCATCCATAACTTGTAACATGGAATAATAATGCATGGAATTGTAGTAAGGTCATAAAAAGTGAAAAAATCTCAGAAAGCTTACCTCTTAATTTAGGGTTTATCTAAAGATGAAAAACGTTCAGTGTAAATACTCATTGAAATTTTTTTAATGAATTCACTTTAGCCATGGAAGTGCCCCTTTAAGTCAACATTTTCAAAACCACTTATTTGATTTGCCGTTTCTCAGTGTAGTTAGACTGATTTTCAGACAAAACCAAGCAGCCACAGCTCCAACTAAAGTCAACAAGAGTATCAATATGTATGAAAATCATGCTCAAGGTGTTAGATTTTCATCATCCAAGCCCTCCAGCTTCCAAAATCAGTGAACAACTTTGAAATTTTTGCCTGTTGTGTTCATGCTCCATTAGAGCTGGCCAAATAAGAGACTTTTGTTTGCAATTTTAAAAAAAGATAAATGTTTTGTTTCAGGTCAAACATACAGATATCTTCACCAGACTGAAAAAAGTCAGAAATATTTCAACATTCCCCAAAACATTGTGATCTTAGGAGAGGTGGCCATCAGTTCCAACTAGTTGGTGGACTCACCATGAATTTGCAGATTGACCTATTTGCCTGTTTGGTGAAAAAAAGGTGGCCAGGTCTACTCTCCATTTACAAACTGATGGTTGAATTGTATTAGCATAAATGTCCATATAAAGCACAGATACAAGCTGCATGCATGCCAATTTGCAAAACTTGAATTTTAAAATTTAAATGCAGGAATCTTTGAGCTGAAATACGTGTGCACTTGTAAATCAAACTAAAGCAATGCAGCTCAATCTCCCCACAGCAGCTAGGTCACATTGAGAGGGATAGGTCTACTAGTTTATGCACCAGGTTCTCTAACTGAAGCAGTATATATTCTAGCCTTTAGACATTGAGGTTTCAAGTCCCCTCTTCACAGATGATGTAACCTGGAGCATCATTTTAAGTACCTTCAGTCAAAGAAGAGAAGCAGCACTACATAACTGATCACAAACTAACCAATGTAATCTCAACAGCCAGCAGCTCTTCAGAAAGCAAATTGTAAAGGGACTGTGTGAATATTTGCAAAAAATATTTTTAAATGCAAACAAAAGTGTGTTTGTTCTGAAGGTGCTTGTGTACTTATCCAGCCAGTCAAGGAAAAGTAATGCCATAGGAAGCAGCACAGCTAACCAACCCAGCTGCAATAGCTAACAGCTGTTTAGAATTTAGATGCAGTTTGTAAGCAGAGCTTTACATCAGTTGACCAGTTCTACCCATCACAGTAGTAATTCATGAAGACAGGAACCCTAAGTAGCTTCAGTTTGCTTTTGGAAAAGACAGGAATCTACTCTATAGGATCTGCTCTATAGACCTCAGTGGTATATTCTCATCCAAAGCGTGTGTGTGTTTGCAGTCCCAGTGGGATGATGTTGATTTAGGTGTCAGTGAATATGACTTTATCTTCTTGTTATCTTGGCTGGTGAACTGCCATGAATGAGGGTTATTCTATCCTTTTAAAAATTATTTTAATAATTGAATACTTTCAGTTGCATAGAGGTATTTTTCATAAGTTTAGACCTGTTTGTCATTTGTACTATAACTGTTATTGTTATAGGGGCTGGTACTGGGCTTTGGAACCAGTGGCCCATAGGCAAGAGGCCTGACTCTTTTCCTTCCCTATTAAAAGTAAGAGGGGTTGGGCTGAGCTGATTAAGGTACTGCTATTAAAAATCTGTTCAATTATAATGTGCATGTCTACTTACTAAACTCCTTTATTGCATTCATAGTGGGAAAATGTCCTTGAAATTAAAATCAACAATTAAAGAAAAAATAACCCAGACATGTTTGAAGAGGTCCCTGGCACATTGCACTTTGTGCCTTCAATTGAATCTATTGATTTGTCAAATCGTATCAACAAAATAAGTTAGGCACTGAGGGGAACACCAAAAGGTTCAGAATTCAGGTTTGGTTTGGACAATCACTTGACAGAAATACAGCAGCAGTTTCTAGAAAGACTTTTTTTTTTTTTTTTTAAACTCTCCCTAGGCGATTAAGACTTTTTACATATGTACCATTTCAGAGACTGCGGCATCAAAAGCAGATGGACCAATTCTTGGAGTTCTTAATCTTTTCTCAGGGAAAATTCCTATGGGATACATTGAATACACAAGGGCTATGTCTAGACTACATCCCTTTTTCGGAAAAGGGATGTAAATAAAACGTATCACAATTGCTAATGAAGCGGGGATTTAAATCTCCCATGCTTCATTAGCCTAAAAATGGCTGCCACTTTTTTTCGGCACAGAGCTTTGTCCGAGAAAAGCACCAGTCTAGACGCTGATCTTTCAAAAAATAAAGCCTTTTCCGAAAGATCCCTTATTCCTCTTTCCTTAAAGATAGGCAGCATATTCCACCATGTGAGGATATAAAATATGAAGCAATTACAGTACTAAGTCTTTTTGTTTATTTGTATCCCAAGTCACTCTCACACTAGTTTCAGGAATAAGGTTTCTAGCTCTATGAGAAACACAGTGAGATAGTAATACTTGAAACTTACCTTGAGCCATACATAAATCATTCAGTGTTCACATTAACTTTCATCCGCGTAACCTCAAATGTCACTCACCAAAGGTTAGTTTTCCCATTCAGTCTTTACTTACATTCCAGTAACACCTTCAATTCCTGGGCAGATCTTCAAAATGCTTTCTGGCTTTTGACTACTTATGCTCATTTCTTCCTTTTTTGCATTTCACTTAAGTTATACCTTATTATTCGTAAGTACAGATACTCGCCTCCTTTCTTTTTCAAAGGAACCCTGATTGAAAGTCCACGCTTCAAAAATAACTGAATTGTCCAGCTCTAACATTTCCCTTCTTACCCAAGAATCCCTAGTGAGTGATCGAACTAGTACAGATTACAGAATTTAACATTAAATATGGATGGGTTAAAGAAACTGGGAACAAGACAACTTTTTCTCTCACACCAAGTTATGTCCAGATCAGCAGCATGTACCTTGTTACCTTTTCAGAGGCAAAGGCCACGCAGCCTGCATTCACACAGCAAGGATCACAAAGGAGTATGGGTGCAAAGACATTTGATCTCTCCTAGACATGTCTCCACTGTGTGCTAAAAAGTCTTTCAGTATAACCTGCATCATACTTCTAATACCGTAAGGTATTCTAATAAGCCAGATATGCTTCTAAACAATTCTTTCCTTGTCTAGTTATTTCTCTAGGTGTATACATACAAATACTACCCTAATTCTTTTGCACTTCTCAGCAGCCCATGCATTTAACTGTTTTCAAGCCAGGAGAAGGTTTGATTTTAATTAGGTACTGGCCTTTGACATGATACATCATGAATGCATTGCAGCTGTATTTAATCAGCATATTTTCCTTTAATGCATTTCTCTCCTCCTGTCTACAAAGAGATTCTCTGCCTTCTCTCTCATATACTAAGTATGCTCACTCTTCCCATCCCCATTACCAACATTCTTTCCGTCCCATAGCAGTTGACCTTTGTTCTTAAGAGAGACAGTGAGTGATGGTGGGACCTGCCAATTGGATATTGTGTCTTTGAGATCTAAATTACCAGTTCATATTGGGCTTAACTCATTAGGAATGAAAAACCATCACAATGTGACTTCTGTTCGGTGGCCTTTGTGAAATGAGTTAGATGTCAGCGTCCAATTGCTGGTAGGCACATCATAAAATCTGCCATCACATATGGCCAATTTTGTAGTTCTGGTGAAAAGGACAAGATTTTGAGTGAACTTGGGGACTGTGGGATTTGAATGAACATGAAGGTGGATTGTTCCAGATAGAGGCACGTGTACTGCCACTGCCTATTTGCTGTGAGGGCGGAAAACTACTTCCTTTTCCCAAAGATTATCTACTTATTTTCAATAGCACTATGTTCACTCTTGTCTGGGTGAGATGCCAGCACAAAAAGAATGTCAATCCTCTACACATAATGAGAGGATTTATTCCCCCTGGCCAATAAATTCCAAAGGAATGAAAGAGTAAATGCTATGCTCCTTATGATACATTAGCAAAGCAGAGGGAAGAGCTTCAAGATCCATGCTAAGAATAAGCCAATTAACACTAAGCCAACCATCAGAGACAATGATGATTGAATATCCAATACTCTGTTGTAACTGTATTTATCTGGGCTGATCATATTACATTATATAATCATTCCTCACAGCCGTGCAGGTGTTCCTCAAAGACAACAAACTTGGCTCTGAGCACACTTGCTCTGGTTTTATACTGGTATAAACAGATTGAGTTCTGTGGAGTTGCTCCTGATTTACATCTGGGCAAGCAAGACCAAAATCAGGTCCAGTGTGAAAAGTAATTGCCTCTGGCTTGAAAGGTGATTTGTTATCACCAGATCTGATTCAATGGTCTTTTAGCAAGTGGCAGCTCTTTCCATTGCTCTTCCCTCACATCTTGAAGAAATATGGAAGTTGCTTCCTGTTAAGCTTAAAAATTAAGTACAATCAGCATTAACTTGGCAGCCTGAAATCATCATCTAGTCACAATCCCCTCCCTTGATGCAACGTTTAGTTTCTCGAAACAGCAATATGAAGGTTCTGTCTTCAAGCCAAAAAATGAAAGTAAGCTCATATTATGGCTGCTTGGATACTTTATCTCCCATCCCACCTTTGTTTTACCTGCGCTTCTTATTTAGTATATAAACCTGGGTTTGTTTATTAGTTCTCATTCTCTTCTCATTGACTCTTCAAGGCTCACTTGTCTGATCTCTCCAATGTTTGGTTCTGTCCACCTGCCTATTTGCTGAACTTCTGCCACCCTGGTGACATAAATAGGTTAGTGTTAGGAGCAAGGGCATATGCCCAGACACCCACATCAAGAACAGGGTTGAAGGAGCTATGCAGAGAGGAGAGGGCAGAGAGATGCTTGCTTGGTTAAGTTTTGTGCAGTTCAAAAAGCCTAAGAACCTAGCACTGATCTACATTTAGCTGGAAGAGTCACTGCCCGATGACTGCCATTTTCTACCATTGTCACAGAAACAACAGCACAAACCACCAGACACTGCTCTCTGTCTTGCTAGTGGTCCACAGAACCTATTAAAAACCCTGACTGCAGAAGGAACAAACACTTATATAAAACCAGAACTGGAAGGGACTTCAGGAGGTCATCAAGTCCAGTCCCCTGCCCTCATGGCAGGACCAAGTACTATTTAGATGATTCCTGATAGATGTCTGTCTAATCTGCTCTTAAATATCTCCAGTGACAGAGAGTCTACAACATCCCTGGGCGATTTATTCCAGTGTTTAACTATCCTAAAAATTATGAAGTGTTTCCTCATGACCAACCTTGAGGAAAACAAAAGGAAACCATGGTTACAGGTAAACTCAATGATACTCCTACATACAACTGACCAGTTTCTTTGTTTTAGTAGTCAATATTTACCATCCTTGGGATCTACAACAATAACAGTAGGATCTTCCTACAGGTGGGGGAGACTGTGGATTGCAGCTCAGCAATGATTATGAAATACTGAAGTTTTAGTGGCACTTGCTGTAGAGAGGTTAAAAACAAAACAAGTTCACAAGGTTCTGAAAATCCCATCAATGCATCCAAAACCTGGGGGGTGGGGTTTGGGAGTGGAATGGAGAAGGAAGAGAATTTCATTTTGAGAAGCTTAGGAGTGCATAACATTTGCATGCAGCATGTGGCCCAAAATCTCAGGAGTAAAAATGCCAGACTGAGACACATTCCTCCTCACAAACAAGTTAGCATCAGATACAGACTGTATCAGGCATCTAAAGTTGAGGTTCAGGGCACAGAGGACCTTCTGAGGAGGAGCAGATTGACATTTGAGTCAAGAAAATGGAAAGACTGGGTCAGGTAGAAGAATATGACTATGTTGACAGAAGTATGGGGAATGATGGGAAGTCTTTTATGCAAACAGGGGAAAAAATCTTTACAAAGTTCAGATATAGACCATTACCTGAATGGCTGCACCTATGGGTTTCACACATCCCTAGTTATTTCTATGCTGACGTAATTCACAAATTAAACTTTTATTAACAGCATTCAGAACTTTCTATTTTTGCACATTACAGTCACTTCAGGTTTTCCATAACTGTCATATAAAAAAAATTTCAGTCCTGAAGCAAAGTGGGAGAAAAAAAAAACCTGTTCACTGTCTGTAGATATATAATGCATGATGGCTGAGCTCTGTTATGACATTTATCTTGGAATTCTGATGACATGAACAAACCATCTGAGCTTTACTCCTGTGGAGTTTTAAGGTCACTATATTTCCACTTAGATAAAGATACAGGCTTCCTAAGGATAGATGAATTAGGTTTGAATTAACAGCCCAAGAAGACCTCCTCCTTTTGACCTTGAAGGGGGGTATGGACAGCTGTCATATTATGATGGAATATACAGTATCCAAAATGCATCACATAAAATGCATGCTTTACAAAATAAAAATGGCTGTTTTTGAGATATAAATAATATCCAGCTGTAGAACCCAGAAATACACCCATCACTCAAGGTTTTTGGTATAATACCAAAGCCCTTCAACACAGAAATTATTTACATGGGCTGGAGAAGATATTGTATATAGGTGTAGAAGATGCAAATATCTAGTTAATAATACATCCCCTCCTGTGCAACACTACAGGATTTTTCACTAGGGATTTTTTTTTACTAGTTATAAGGAAATAATTTCTGAATATCATACACTGGAATATTAAAAGGCTAAAACCTTGGTGTTATATATTCATTCACCAGGGCTTCATAATCCTATACTGTTTATTCAGACTCCTGACCACTGACAGACAGCATATAATGTTTTATGCCTCAAAGCCCATTTTGTCAAATGTTATAATGCGGGTTTCACAAAGGCTACGGGTAATGTATTTCTTTTGTTAAACAGCATTTCTTTGAAAGTACTTTCATCTGTTCTCCACTATAAGTTTCTGTATTATTGCTTTTAAAAAACAAATCTTGTTTTCCAGTATGCTATTTTAAAAGATGCTGGGAGTTCTCATTGTTGAGATTTTTGGATTTGTACCCTTTTTATGGTAGGATTTTCCCCTCTAGAGTTGATGATTAAACTTATCACTTAGATGAAAAAAAATGGAAACTGAATTTTACTCTATTCAAAGTCAGAAGTGAAAACCCCCCACAACATTGAGCACTGACATAGGAATTAAATTGGGAAACTTATTAGAAATAATGATCACCCTACAATCAAACTCCAAAACCAAGGTAGCTGAGAAAATCTTCATTGGTTATATGTGGTTCAAGCTTAGAACGTAGAACTGGACAAATAAGTGATATTCATTTAATAAACTACTTGATCTGAATTCTCTTCTATTTGTAAATGGTTCAAAGTATACAGTATTCAGAATTATTCCCGAATAAGAGTTCCTGTGACCATTAGAAATACAGGATCTGCCATACTGAAACAGGCTTCAGAGAGTTTTTAATCTGCTTCACCAAAAAACAAGGAGTACAGTGGCATCTTAAAGACTAACAATTTTATTATGATGTAATAAAATTGGACTCCTTATTGAAACAGGCAGTGGTCCATCATGTCTCAGACAGAGGCTAGAACCAGTGCTTCTGAGGTCAGTGCAAGAAACTCCAAAAGAAGACATCTATGTAATAGCCTGCCCATAAGGGGTCAGTTTCTTCCTACCCCCACTATCTACAGGTTGGCTTGTGCTATCGAGTGTATATATAAGTGAAAGTAAGATGGCGAAGGGATCTCTTTCCACTCCCTTGTACTCTCACTGGCTGTAAGGAGCAGTTGTTGAGAGATTTTCTGCTTTCAGCCCCATCCACTCTCTCTTGCAAAGGCCTGAGGTGATAATGAGCAGCATTCCTCCTTCCCATACCGCTGGAGCCAGGGGAATTTCTTCAACAGTTCCACAGCTCTCAGAGGGTATGTCTACACTGAAAAGTTAGTTCGAACTAACGGATGTTAGTTCGAACTAACTTTCCTAGGTGCTACACTAGCGCTCCGCTAGTTCGAATTTGAATCGAACTAGCGGAGCGCTTAGTTCGAACTAGGTAAACCTCATTTTACGAGGATTAAGCCTAGTTCGAACTAGCTAGTTCGAATTAAGGGGTGTGTAGCCCCTTAATTCGAACTAGTGGGAGGCTAGCCCTCCCCAGGTTTCCCTGGTGGCCACTCTGGCCAACACCAGGGAAACTCTATGCCCCCCTCCCGGCCCTGGACCCCTTAAAGGGCCACGGGCTGGCTACAGTGCCCGTGCCAGGTGCAAGCCTGCCAGCACCCAGCCAGCAGACCCTGCACGTGGCACGGCACAGAGCCACCCACCCGATGTCCCCCAGCCCACCCCCTCTTCCCGGGACCAGGCTGGCAGCTCCCAGGAGCTTGCCCTGGACCGCAAGAGGCGGGCACCTTCCTGGGCTAGTGCGGACATCGTGGACCTCGTCCACGATCTCCGCACTAGGCACAGGAAAGTGGCCGTCTAGGGCAGGAGAGCTGCCAGCCTGGCCACCCAGGAGCAGGTGTGCATGAAAATCAAGAGGGTCCACTGAGACCCCCGATCCTGAGCCCTGAGCTTACAATGGCCGTCCTGGGTCAGACCTAAGGTCCATCTAGCCCAGTAGCCTGTCTGCCGACAGCGGCCAACCCTAGGGACCCTGGAGGGGATGGACCGAAGACAGTGACCAAGCCATTTGTCTCGTGCCATCCCTCTCCAGCCTTCCACAAACTTTGGGCAGGGACACCACTCCTACCCCCTGGCTAATAGCACTCCATGGACCCAACCTCCATGACTTGATCTCACTTCCCTTTAAACTCTGTTCTAGTTGTAGCCTTCACAACCTCCTGCAGCAAGGAGTTCCGCAGGTTAACTATTTGCTTTGTCAACAACAACTTTCTCTTACTAGTTTCAAGCCTGCTACCCATTCCTTTCCTTTGGTGTCCTCTAGTCCTTCTTTATGGGAACTCAGGAAGAACTTTTCTGAATGCACCCTCTCCACCCAACCCCTGCTTTTAGAGACCTCTATCCTGTCCCCCCTCCGTCTCCTCTTTTCTAAGCTGAACAGTCCCAGTCTCTGTAGCCTTTCTTCATCTGGGACCTGTTCCCAACCCCTGATCATGTTAGTTGCCCTCCCCTCTCCCAGCCTTTCTCTTCCCCTCTCCCACCTCCTTTTCCCAGTCTCCCCCAGTTTTGTTCAATAAAGACAGAGTCAATGTTGGAAGAAACGTTATCTTTATTTTGTACATCAATAAGAAGGGGGGCTAGGGAAGGGTAAGTGGAAGGAGGTGAGGGAGGAATGGGGTACGAGCCCCCGATGGGGAGGACTGGGCTGGCTCTGCGGGCTTCTGGGGGTGGAAGCTCTCCTGCAGCCCCCCAATTGCCCCCTCTCCCCAGATGGCAGCCTGCGGCAAGTGCAGCCGGGCTGATGGCCGAGTGGTGTGATGTGCCCAGTGTGGGCACTCCGGGCACTCCAAGCCAGGACTAGTTTTCAAGCGGGGCACCCCTTAGAACTGTCTGTCCGGGGTGGGGGTCGGGACCCTTTAAGCGCAGCCCTCGGCTAGCCTGAGACAGCATCTCCACGCTCTAAGTCCTCCTCTGATGCCCTGCTGGCACTGCTTCCGGCCATCCTTAAGCCCTGTTCAGAGTCCACTCAATGTGGACTTGCTAGTTCGAATTAGCAAAACGCTAATTCGAACTAGTTTTTAGTTCTAGACGCGTTAGTTTGAATTAGCTTAGTTCGAATTAACTAATTCGAACTAAGTTAGTTTGAACTAGCGCTGTAGTGTAGACGTACCCTGAGGCAACCTATTCCTGCCCAGCCTTATCTTTTCACTCCCAATGTCCTATCTGTTTGTTGTACACCAGACTGCACAAATCAAGAGAGGTCCACCAACTGGTAGGACTGCCCATCCTCCATGACTGCCCTGGAGTCGGCATTCATCACCCAGTGACTACTGAAAGCAATTCTGGAGATTTTACAAAGATATTTTAAGAAAATGGCATTACATCATGTTATAAAACTCTCCCAGAATAGCTTCATTCAGAGTTGTGACCGTGTCCAACTGGGGGAGCAGCAAGTGGCTTTGGAGTGTCACCCATACGGAGACTTCTGGAGTTTCCTGCCAGTTGCCACAAGGAAACAGTGAAGAAGGGAAGAACTAAGAGATACAGGACAACCACTGAACTTCAGCATGGCTCTTCACATCAGCACATCCCAATACCATTTTGACAGAGTTTGCTCTGTGAGTCACTCCAGAACTGCTTTTTGATAAATTCTGCTACAGTTCCAGCCCTGCACACTATACATACGTTAAGAACCTGACCTTAGTGTTCTGGAAGTGCCATTTGCCACATGATGACATCAGGCAGAGCAACTACGAATGAAGAACACTGTGAAGAGCTACACACAAATTACATGCGGTTCCACAGCCTAAGCCTAAATCTCCATGCTTTGTGGTACTAAGCAAGCCTGGATTTAATGTTTGCAGAGGGTGGGGCAATGAAGGGAGAAAAGCAATTGGGGGGAAATAGAGTATAACTCTTATCAATAGGCTTGGGAAGACACTATTTTTTATAATAAATGCTAATAAACACTGACGAGCTAACACATTTTTTCCCCATCAATAACATTTGAAATGTACAGGTAGATACAGTTGGAAAAATACTGTGTTGAGATCTTATTACAGTTTGATATAAGACTACTTACTTTGTATGATTTGCCATTGATGCTGAGAATGTGTTAGAAAGCTTTAACTTTTTCAAATCTCAACATCAGCCTTCATTAAATAATTATTGTCTGACCACTCCCATTTTTTCCCCTACAACTGTGACATTTTCAATTGTTAACATTCTAAAACAAAATGCATAAAGTGCCATGATTTTGCACAACTGTGAAAATTTAAAATTAAAATCATGCTTACAAGACAAACATTGGTATCTGCCAAAATTTAAAAAAAATAAAAATCTTATTCAGCCAAGTCTAGCTCTATACAAGTAAAGATGAAGCAAAACCTAGCAATATTCTGACTGGGATCCAGCTGTCAAAAAATGAGCCATATTGCAACAACTAGATTTCAACTCCCCTGTGCTACATAGAACTGACTGGGTGATGAAAAAATATATTCACAGGTAATTTATTTAGCAACTAATGGTGGACACAGCAAAGACTTCATATGATAAATATCAATCCATCTATAAAACTAATCAAATAATAGAAAAAACATATTCAAAGATAGTTTTATCATTATTAGATTAAAACAGCTATGGCATATTGAAGGCATATTGAAGGTAATAAAGTGATAGGGAATAGCCAGCATGGGTTTGTGAAGAACAAGTCATGCCAAACTAATCTGATAGCTTTCTTTGATAGGATAACGAGCCTTGTGGATAAGGGAGAAGCGGTGGATGTCATATACCTAGACTTTAGTAAGGCATTTGATACGGTCTCGCATGATATTCTTATTGATAAACTAGGCAAATATAACTTAGATAGGGCCACGATAAGGTGGGTGCATAATTGGCTGGATAACCATAGTCAGAGAGTTGTTGTTAATGGTTCTAAATCCTGCTGGAAAGGGATAACAAGTGGAGTTCCTCAAGGGTCTGTTTTGGGACCCGTACTGTTCAATATCTTCATCAATGATGTAGATATTGGGATAGAGAGTACGCTTATTAAGTTTGCAGATGATACCAAACTGGGTGGGGTTGCAACTTCTTTGGAGGATAGGGACATAATTCAAAATGACCTTAGCAAGTTAGAGAAATGGTCAGAGGTAAACAGGATGAGGTTTAATAAAGAGAAATGCAAAGTGCTCCACTTAGGAAGGAATAATCAGTTCCATACATACAAGATGGGAAGCGACTGTCGAGGAAGGAGCATGGCGGAAAGGGATCTAGGGGTCATAGTGGACCACAAGTTGAATATGAGTCAACAGTGTGATGCTGTTGCAAAAAAAGCAAATATGATTCTAGGTTGTATCAACAGGTGTGTTGTAAGCAAAACTCGTGAAGTCATTCTGCCACTTTACTCTGCACTAGTTAGGCCTCAGCTGGAGTACTGTGTCCAGTTCTGGGCGCCACATTTCAAGAAAGATGTGGAGAAATTGGAAAGGGTACAGAGAAGAGCGACAAGAATGATTAAAGGTTTAGAGAACATGACCTATGAAGCCAGGCTTCATGAACTGGGCTTGTTTAGTTTGGAAAAAAGAAGTTTAAGGGGGGACATGATAGCGGTTTTCAAATATCTAAAAGGGTGTCACAAGGAGGAAGGAGAAAATTTGTTCCTCTTGGTTTCTGAGGACAGGACAAGGAGTAATGGGCTTAAAGTGCAGCAAGGGAGGTTTAGATTGGACATTAGGAAAAAATTCCTAACTGTCAGGGTGGTCAAATATTGGAATAAATTGCCAAGGGAGGTGGTGGAATCTCCCTCTCTGGAGATATTTAAGAACAGGTTAGATAGACATCTGTCAGGGATGGTGTAGACGGAGCTTGGTCCTGCCATGAGGGCAGGGGGCTGGACTCGATGACCTCTCAAGGTCCCTTCCAGTCCTATTATTCTATGATTCTATGATATTCTCTGTTCCTGAGCAAACTGTTCATTGTTACAACTGTGAAATTCTTCTGAATTTTCTGGGTTATGTTATTTTCTTTTTTAAACAGAAAAATTGGGGACACAAGGGAACACATTTTCAGTCTTTTCAAACTAAGCCGATAGGAAAAAATTGCAAATAGCTGGTAAATCTTTGCTTAAATTGACTGATGCTAAATCCCAGTAATATTCAGAGCTGCACAGTTTGAGCACAGTTCCTGAGCATCTGGCAGCAAATATTTTGCTTTTAGATGTAACTTCCGTCAACTAAGTATGTGTCCCCACTTTAAAAAAATGCCTCTGAATTCACATTGTTCACAGACTTACCACAGATTCTTGTCAATTCAAGGAAATTTAAGGATTCCTAATGCAGAGGCTTTTGAACTCATGAAACAAGGTGCTGTGTCGTTTCCACCATCAGAGGATATTAAAGTCATTCATGTTTTACCATTACACCCCATGAAAATGTAGAAAGCAGCACAAATTTCAAACCGCTAAATGTAATGAAGACCAAACATTCAAATATTTATGCATGATGGGTTAACAGAGAAGAGCAACATGGCACAGTGGATATTGAGTTAGGCTGTGACCTCGTGTTGAGGTCCACCATGACAGATTCTGGCATCATGCAGGTTTTCATTGACTTCAGCAGGAATCTGAATAAACACAGGAAGTCCAGACTAGCAGTGCAGGACTTTCTGGTATTCTACATATTTGTTTCCTTTTAGCAAATGAAACAACTGAAGATTCATAGACAAAAGATTCCCTCTTTGAAAGAGGAAATTGCAAAATGTCATTTTAACAAGTCTGTCTATTCTTTGGTCTTATTCTGGACTAGCTTCTTTAAATTTATTTCTTGAGCTAATTGATCTCTCCTTCCTCCCCCCACCTTCTCCTCAATTCTTCCTTTTCTCTTCCTAAGAAAAATTTATATTTGCCAATAACTGATTTCTTTTATGGAAGGAAGAGGAAAGGGTCGGAAACTTGAAATTTTCAGTTGAGCAAACATTTTTTTAATATTGGGAGGTTGATTTGCTATACACTTTTTTTTAAAAGCCAGACATTTTCTAATCAAATGTGTGTTCTGTCAAAAAATAATTTTCCATGGAAAAAAGTTTCAGCTGTAAGTTTTCCAGTGCTTAGACTGGTTCCACACTAGAAATATTTTTCAGTCTAACCATGTTAGTTACCAGTTTAATTTTCTGGGCATTTCTATGCCAGCAAAAAACCATAGTGTATGTGCAGCCATACAAATTGCTATTATTTTTAAACTGAATTAATCCGTTATGAATTCAGTGAGAGACCATAAGACTAGATACCATATATATAAATAAAATCCCACTAACACTTCTCTTGGATGCTGTTTCAAATGTAACAGAAATAAAAAGTTAATTCAAAATACAATTAAGGGAATTTACTGCTTGCCAAGAGGATGTAGATTGACAGCTCTGGATATCACAGGAGTATGTTTATCCCCTTGAACAGATGTAGCATAGGCAACAGCAGTTCAAGCTTTCTCACACTGACTCACCACTCTTAAAACTAGCTCTGGAGAGGCTGTTTGTAGCAATGAGACCACCTCATTGAGTATGCTAGAAATTCGTGCCACCTTACTACTCCCAATGTTGAAAAAGCAGCACAAACCTGTGGTGCAGATATACTTATATCAATAGAGTTTACACCTCTATGTGAAGGGGAACAAGCAATACGAGTATGTAATAAGCAAATAGTTTCTTTGCAACTTGTTTCAGTCATCCCAAGCCTGGAGCCCTTTCCAGACTGATCTGGCTCACAAACCCTGTTTTAAATTGGTATTGCTTGGACTTCTCTCTCCCATCAACCTTCCTTTCTCAACCAAAGTTGAACTACTCCTCCCACACAACCTCCTTCTAGCCAACATTCCCCAGCCACCCCTGCCAGGACTAGTAATAACCTAATTACCTGCTGGTGTCTCTCATTATACTCAATTAACCCCTTCACATGAGCAGATATAAAGGCGCCTTTCCACCCATAAAATTCTGTGCACATTAACGAAGTTCCACCCCCCTAAGAAAAATATTTATACCAAGGGGCGGGGGCGGAAGAGCCCTATGTGTTGACTAAGCCTTAGTCTCCAGTGCCAATCAGTCCTGGGTCTCTTTATTAAGACTGCCAAACAGGTCTGAGGATATGTCTTCAGTGGGAAAGGGGAAGTGTGTTCTTAACTCAAGTTAGCCAACCCACATTAGTTATCTTGGGCTGTGTCCAGACTCAGGGTTTTTTTTTCGGGAAAAGTAGCCTTTTCCCGAAAAAACTTCCCCTGCGTCCAGACTCAAGCCGCGTTCTTTCGAAATTATTTCGAAAGAACGCGGCTTTTCTTTCGATGGCGGTAAACCTCGTTTCACGAGGAAGAACGCCTTCTTTCGAAAGTTCCTCTTTCGAAAGAAGGCGTTCTTCAATGTAAATAGGGCTTCATCGAAAGAGAGCATCCAGACTCGCTGGGTGCTCTCTTTCGAAAAAGCGGATTGCTCTTTCGAAAGATCCGCCTGCAGTCTAGACGCGATCTTTCGAAAGAGGCTCTTTCGAAAGATGCTTTCGAAAGAGCCTCTTTCGAAAGAAGCCTGCAGTCTAGACATAGCCTTGGAGTTGAAAGAGCAGTAAACAGAGCAAGTTGGCCTTTAAGTTAAGTTAGCAGTTCAAGTTCAACCCCAGTCTTCCCTGTAGAGTTAATATTTAGAAGCAGAGTAGCTGTATCTTCTTTTTCAACCAAAATTAGCTAATCCAATTTAAATTTTTTTTTTCATTTAGCCTATGAACACAAGCTTTGTGGGCAGAACAAAAAGGTAGAAATTCTCAGGACCCGTGTTCAGCCTCTATTACACTAAGACTTTCAGTAGTGGCAAGGGCTGATTTCTGTAGTGTTCTGAACTTTCTGAGCCACTGTTTAGGATGACCATTAGTCACAGCATCTCTGCAATGCAACATTTCCCAAGATGATACAGAAAGTTGAGCCCAGTCCTGAAGGGCTGTTAAGAAGATAGTTCTTGAGTCAGGAAACCCAGCATTGTCTGAATTCATTGTAGGATGATATTAAGTTTCCAGTTCTTCTATTTCCCATTGTAGGCAGGCACAACAAGGTGGCGGTACATGCAATATGTCTGGTTTGATCATTATGTGTGGCATTAAGAATTGAACCAAAACCAAGCTTGTTTCACAAAGGCCAAGCAGCCAATGTGATTCAGCTTCAGTATAATCCATAAGCTACCAGCTCCAATTCTTTGTGTACGGTAGATGCTCTCCAGTTCACTGCTGACAAGGGATGGTTTGGGTGAATCTACACAATATCAAGACCTAAGATAGGAAATCCATATTTTTTTCCAATCAACAAAAATGGTCCAGAGTACATTAAGGGCAATAAAAACAGCATTCCCCCCAAAACATTGCAGACACATCTTCAGGATCTCTTTTCATCTATTTTTCCCCACTCATACAATGCGCAGATGAAAGCTAAAAAGGCAGCACTGAACCATGTATACCACTGTATTATTAGCACCTCCTCTTCAGAGCTCTTCTTAGAAAGCACATCAATTCAGGTTTAACAATGCAACAAAGACTTGCAAAATATCCTTTTCTGCAGGTTTCTACCAGAAGACCCAAGAAGCAGTCAAGCCAAACGTATGCTAGAAAAACAGAAAAAAAAAGTGGCCAGCCAAAGATGTTAAAGATACAGGTAAGCTAGCCCCTTCTCTCAAGTGAAGCCTGAAATGCTTCTCTCATGTCGTGAGCTCTGTACAAATACCCTGCTAAAATCTGTTCTATATTCAACAGGTGTATTAATCACAGCTTCAGTGGTGATTATACACTGTTTCTCTCAGAAAGGGGAAGGGACTTTTTTTCCCTGTTTTCTTTTCATCAAGTAGATGCTGTCAACTTTGCCACTGTTCATTATGACACATGAAATGTTATTGTACCTGCAGAGCAGCTGCAAAGATCTTCCAAAAAGTTAAGGGTGAGGGAGAGAAGGGGGAGAGACGAACTACAAATTAAAAAAAAAGGAGAGAATTTGAAATTCAATCGTTGTGCTTTTCAAATTGCTTTGGCACTGTTGCTGCAGCACAGAGAGGTTTTTCCAGTGGGAACATGCCCAACATTTGCACAAAGCACTTAAAAGCTTTCTAAATGTTATATCATCAGCTCTGTGAAGCTGGGGATATATTTACAGAAGCCACAGTAGTCACAAAGTAAAAAAAAATATTTTATCTTTCTCTCTCTCTGTGTCCCCATGTAATGCCAGTGTTTGGATGGCTGTAGTTTCCAGAAGCTCTGATGTTTGCTCGCTTGATGTGCAAATGAATTTTGTTTTGCTGATATGAGATGGTCATCCAGGGTATCTTTCCATTTACAACCTGATGCCTCATTGAACCTGCTGGAGGGGGGGAAATACCACTATTAATGGGGATCTACTCTTTACCACAGCTTTCAGCCATAACCTTCCAACATGCTATGATGAGCTAATAAAATACTGTACAGAAATAAGAGAAAATGCATTTTAAATTGAGTGGTAATTATCTGGTAATATCCTCTTTGGCTTTTTTCAATCATTGTTCCTTTCCAGCCTGCCACTGTTGTTAAGAGTTTGTCTATTAAAATTCAAATTAGGCAACAAAGTGAAAATGGCCATAAAAATGTACTTTTTGTACATATACAGTTTTTCTGCATTGTTGAATCTATATGCAGCATCCATTGTAAATGTGCTTGTGGTCCTCCACTTCATTAATGGGATTGGTGCACATCACTCTTTGAAAGTCTCAGAGGGGTAGCTGTGTTAGTCTGTAACTTTAAGACAACCAGTAGTCCTGCGGCACCTTAGAGACTAACAAAAATATATATAGTATAAGCTTTTGTGGGCAAAACACACTTCTTCAGATGAGCTTCTCATATCAAGTGAGTTTTGCCCATAAAAGTGCTCATAATACAATATTTGTTAGTCTCCAAGGCCAAGCGTACACTACAGAGAAGATCAAAGTAGCCGTAGTCAATCTTCCAGGGGCTGGATTAGTGGTTCTAATGAAAACGCGCTAAGTCAAACTGAGAGGGGCACCTTGGTCGATACCTGTAGTCCTCCTTCCACGAAGAGTAAGGGAAGTTGAAGGGAGAATGTTCTTCCTTCAACTTCCTACAGTGTGGACAGTGCCAAAAATTCGAGTTAAGATACTTTGACTTAAGCTACACAATTAATGCAGCTGAAGTTGCGTATCTTAATTCAAGTGTATCCCCTAGGGGAGACCAGGCCTACGGTGCCACAAGACTACTGGTTGTGTTTATAGTTCTTCGAAGTGAGTTACCCAGTATGTCTCCTCGTCACCACATTGAACAAAGCAGAGGATGGAGGGAATTTAATTATGAGGCTAAACTTCTTGAAAGCAGCTTTGGGCTGTTTTTAAAATTTCAGAAACCCAGAAAAGAGGACAGAGTACAACAGAGCTGCCATAATCCCCACACTTGGCTTGGTTGTGGAAGCTTCACTAAGTTGTGTAGGAAAAAATGTGAAGTCTCAAGGCTTTGGGCCATGTTGTTTTGAGAATTCCAGCTGAGCACTGATCTGCTAGGCATTCTGAATTTATGATGATGGCCATATAGCTTTCTCTATCGGCCCTTTGCCACTCCATCTACAAATAATTACCCATGGATTATTCACAGATCCATGTACTAGCTGGAGGCAAGGAAATATCCAGGCTGACACTGGGTGAAGAAAAGGGGGAAGGGGAAATACATGGGTAAAACAACATAGAAGGATGAAGAAAAAAAGACTTTGGACAGCAGCCAACTCCCCAAGCCTACTTACTAATGGCATTCTTTATGCTTCCTAAATAAGCATTTCTATTTTTTAATGGGTCACATCGTTAAACTTAAAAACTAGCAGAGGCTCAGCTCATTTTCTACTGCTTTTGGACAGACTATCATGAAAGAAAAAAGCCCTAGGTAAAGTGGCAGGAGAGAGATACTGTTTGTATCCTGAGTCTCCAATTAAATATATAGGAATGCGCATATCGTTAAGTCTTTTCTGCACACTCTTTCCTATCATCAGATGTATAAACCTGTTGAGATGATATATTCATATTAGCCTTTTTAGACCCAAACAGTCTGTGTTGATCAGATACTCTTCAAACAATTGGTTTCATAGCACCAATATCTTTGAAGCTTATAAAAATATAAACTCATTAGCACCAATGTTGCACTTCATGCTACTAAACCAGCAACTAGTTTTGGTTTAATACTGATCAAACTCACACCCAAACTCTTTTCCATTCTTGCATTACAAAGGGCTCATATTTCCAGGGAGGTAAGTCAGGCCAGGACAAGCTAAACAGTCCTTGTTAGATGCAAATTCTTGATTCAGAAGCTCTCAAAAATACTCTTTCCTTGTACCATAGCATGGCTGGCTTTTGGTGACAGGATTTGAAAATACCAAGTGGTGCAATAGGTAGCAGTGAGCTTTTTCCTGAGGTGTTTTCGTTTGGTGCAGCTAAAGAAAGAAATGGAAAAATGGACCTAAACCATCTTTCCCCACACACCCCATTTTAGATCAGCAAGAAGCTGATTTAGAGGCCTGTATTAAGTTAAACTAGCTTTAGTCAGCTGCTGCGCCATTTGACAATCTGGTGAAGAGCAGGGTGATCTGCCCCATATGGGCATGCCCTATTCCCGGCATTCCTGGGCCGCAATATGCCCCTATGAAGAGGTGACGGATGGGTGGGCTAGCACTATTTTCCCTATCCTAACAATGCTCTGGTGTCAGAAGAAATCTGTCACTGTCCCATGAGTACAGATTTCAGGTTGGTTTACACAGCAGCACAAAACAGACACAGAAGATGGTGAAAAGTGTGTCCCTTGTTCCACTGAGGTAGAAAATCCATCACTTAAAAAATTACAGACAGACAAATATCAATATCGGGTCATCTAAGTCTATTCCTCTGCCAGGTGCAACGTTTTCCCCCTCCCTTCTGCTGTATTCTTGTGTGCTTTGTTTACTCTCATTTTCAAACATGCAAAAATTGGAGATTTTTCCCTACTTTGGAAGACTAGCCCATCATCTAAGAGTACTAGACTGCCAGATATTGTCATGCTTTATTGAAGACTCATGGACAGCCCTACATTTTAGGTATATAGTCCTGCAGCCTAGCAGAAAACAAGCAAAAACAAAATGATGCAGTTCTATAATTGGAAAACTTTGCCCTCAAGTCCAACAGACAAATTCTGCAATGAAGTAAGAGGGATGAAATATGATTTACGTCTTTCAGAGCCAGAGAGAATCCCTGTCTCTCACCCAGCCAGAAATAAATGTTCAGTACACCATGCCACCAAAAAAAAAAAAAAAAAATTAAATTGCACAGTGCATCTATCTTTAGATTCATCAGCAAGCACACTTTGAGCTTGGCCATCTTATTTCTAAATCTGAAGGTTTACGCTTTTTTCCCACATGATTTAGGGAGAAAAAAAGTGCTGTTATGAGAGGTAATAGCTGATAGAGATAGACTAGTCAGGGGAGGATATTACTTTTAACTACACCCACAACCCATAGGAAAAAATGTGAAAGCTGTTTCCATCTGGCAGGGTCCTCATCAATCTGCTTTTAACTTGGTTTATAATTAGCCCTATACAGATTTCTCAAATTAGGCACAAATTTAACTCCTGCTAGTCTTGAGAACTGAAGTGAGATGTGAAGGACATGGGAACCACATACTGTACTGCTATCTGAACCAGTAAAACTAGACCTTGATCAAAGCTGAACTGTAAATTGAAAAAGCTCTCTCAACATGTGTTCAGTGATTGAATCAGCCTGCAAACTAAGGACAAAGACTTGCATTACGAGTCACATTTTGGCTACATGAAGTTCACTGACACAACAGAAAAAGATGCCTGCAAAGAGAGGAAGATGGAACAGACATGTTACCCCCTGATTTTGGCTCCCAGCAAGCCCCCAGAGTTTTCACTTCAAATGGTATTTAGGTACCTATCTGCAGACATGCTTCTTGTGGGACTTCCAAAAACGCTAAGCTGGTAGGTGCCCAATGCCCACTGAATGCTTTAGACCCTCCACTAAAGCAACAGAAAAACATCAGAAGTTAGATGCAGAACTTTGGGATATTGTATTCATACTTGCTTCAAAAGGAAGTACAAGAGACATGAAACATGAGCAATTATGGGATAACTTTGGGAAGAAACAAAACAAGTTGCTTACACCTACCTCAGTGAAAAAGGGAAGGGGACAGAGAGGAAGAAGAATTGGCTCTCCAACTCCAGTCATCTGAAGAAGTGGGCTGTGCCCACGAAAGCTCATAATACCATCTACATGTTTTGTTAATCTAAAAAGTGCTACCAGTCCATTTATTGTTTAAGTTCATCCTGTACAGACTAACTCAGCTCCCTCCTGAAGCTTCAGATTTTACTGACGTATTGAAATAAATACTTTCCCTCACTTGGATAGTTATGTCCCGCTTTCTTTTAACTTTTTTTATTCAAAAAATGTTAATTAGCTTTTAAACACCAAAAAATGGCAAAGGTGCATTGTATGTCCAGACTCTTGAATTCTATGGCATGTGAAGGGAGAAACATTTGAAAAAAGAAAGTAGAGGAAACTTCTAAAGATATTGTTTTGTATTGTTAATATTGCTATTCCCCACAAAGCACCTAGAGATGTTTATCCCAGAACATTGCTCTATTTGGCAACATTGCACCACTCTTGTTCTTGACAAAGAGACTATCCCTTAGCCACATGAAAAGGCCATGGAATGTCTCACATGCCTGTGGATTGAGACTGGGGTAGAAGGAGAAATCTCGATTCTGTCAAGCCAAAAAAGCCATTAATCCTCTCCTCATGCTCTTGGTGGAACAAACTTGTGTGATCTCACAAGAAAGAGGCATCTCAAGAATTTAGCTGTAAAGTATGGAATGCAAAAGGATTCCATCTGTTGGTGGAAACTTCATTCATAAACACCTCTTTAGCATAGATTTGCACTCTATCTTTTATGTAGGTGTGCTTTCATTTATTTACTGATGTCTAGTTTGTAAAATTTCAAAACTGTATTAACCATAGAATCATAGAATCATAGAATCATAGGACTGGAAGGGACCTCAAGAGTCAAGTCCAGCCCCCCGCCCTCAAGGCAGGACCAAGCTCCATCTACACCATCCCTGACAGATGTCTATCTAACCTGTTCTTAAATATCTCCAGAGAGGGAGATTCCACCACCTCCCTTGGCAATTTATTCCAATGTTTGACCACCCTGACAGTTAGGAATTTTTTCCTAATGTCCAATCTAAACCTCCCCTGCTGCACTTTAAGCCCATGTGCACTTTAATGCATGTGCTTTCAGAAGCTCTTGCCTCCATACAATCGATTGTTTGAAAATTCAGGAGGCATTTGATTTGCGCTGCCGGTACACGCCATGCACTACATGTACACAAAGATTTCCATTTTGTTTTTATTAATAAAGGGTGGCCCCTACCTTTTACCTCTTCTATTCATAATATCTGGCTTTATGAAATAGGTATTTCTGATGCTTTTGGATTTCTATCCAATCAACCTGTGGAATTCTTTGCCAGAGGATGCTGCTATGAAGGTCAAGAGTATAACAGGTTTTTTAAAGTAAGTTCTTGGAACATAGGTCTATTTCCTGCTATTAACCAGGTTGGGCAAGGATGATGCTGTGATGTAATGTTCCATATGCTTTATGAAAATGTTTTATATGAATGTCATAACTCAGAGGCTTTATGCAAGATGGCTCTTGTAACATAGTAGGTATGTTGTGTTTTACTATACATGTTTATCTTATTTGTATGCTTGTATCATTTCTGTATCTGAAGTTACTTTGCATGTTCTGTTTTATTTTTCTTAGTAACCTTAGTTCTGTCTATCTCTTATGACCACTTACATCCTACCTTTCATACTTAATAAAATCACTTTTGTCTATTAATAAACCCAGTATAAATAACTGTTACTGGGGGAGGGAGGCCATGAAAGAGGAGTCATCAGAATCACTTATTATCATGCAATTTGTTTAGAACTGCTATTGTTGTGTTTTTACTTTTATCTGGCCCACCACCAAAACGAAAGGCAACTGTCCTTAGACCAACTTTTCTAACACCTTTTCCCTTGATTGCCCCCCCCCAAACACTGGTTTTAATTCATGCTTGCAATTCCCATTGATATCCAGGGGTATGACTATAGGGCTATGTCTAGACTGCAGGCTTCTTTCGAAAGATGCTCTTTTGAAAGCATCTTTCGAAAGAGCATCTTTCGAAATATCGCATCTAGACAGCAGGCGGATCTTTCGATAGAGGAAATCCGCTTTTTCGAAAGAGAGCACCCAGCGAGTCTGGATGCTCTCTTTCGAAGATGGCCTCTTTACATTGAAGAACGCCTTCCTTCGAAAGAGGAACTTTCGAAGGAAGGCGTTCTTCCTCGTGAAACGAGGTTTACCGCCATCGAAAGAAAAGCCGCATTCTTTCGAAATAATTTCGAAAGAACGCGGCTTGAGTCTGGATGCAGGGGAAGTTCTTTCGAAAAAAGGGTACTTTTTTCGAAAGAACCCCTGAGTGTGGACACGGCCTAGGTAAAAATGCCACCAAATAAGGACTTAAAGACCAAATCATCCCATAAAACTCTGGGGCGGTGTCTACACTGGGCCACTTATTCCGGAAAATCAGCCGCTTTTCCGGAATAAGCTGCGAGCTGTCTACACTAGCCCTTGAATTTCCGGAAAAGCAACGATGCTCTACTGTACAAAATCAGCCGCTATTCCAGAAAAACTATTCTGCTCCCGCTTGGGCATAAGTCCTTATTCCGGAACACTGTTCAGGAAAAAGGCCAGTGTAGAGAGCCCAGTAGTCTTTTCCGGAAAAAAGCCCCGATCGCGAAAATGGCGATCGGGGCTCTTTTCCGGAAAAGCGCGTCTACATTGGCCACAGACGCTTTTCCGGAAAAGCAGCCTGCCAATGTAGACGCTCCTTTTCTGGAAAAACTGAAAACGGAATAGTATTCCGTTTTAAGCAGTTCCGGAAATTCATGCCAGTGTAGACACAGCCTGGGAGTAGAAAGAATGTGAGACTTGCTGAGTTCTAACATGGGAGAAGCACCGCCTCTATTGTATCATCCCTGCCTTCCTAGGAGCACCAGAAAAACATCTAAATGGGAGTTGCTTGAGGACCACGATCCACTGTGTGGTGGATGGGCAAGCTGGATGGCTATTCTCTTGCAACATTGAACCTTTTTCCTCACTGCTTTTGTGGAGATAATTAACCTGTGTTAATCCTCTCTGAGGAAACGTTTACATAGAAGCATCACCATTCACCAATCATGCTATGGAACCCCTTTACAGGGTTTTAGGATTTAAAGGGACAGAAGTGCAAAACTGAGCTGGGGGCCAATGCAATGATGGGTCTATGCATCTTTATATCCCCACCTGAGGAAATCTGGGAAGTGAGCCCACAAATTTCAATATTCTGGAGCATGTTATACCCTCACTAAGGAACTTTGGCCCTAATTTAACACAGCATTTAAATAGATGGTTCACTCTAAGCACCCTCGATTGATTTTATCCCTATTCAGGAAAGCATGTGAGCATGAGTTCAATTTTAAATACATAAATAGCCCCACTGACTTAATTAGTACTTAAGATCATGCTTAAATTAAGCATGTGCCAAGTGCTTTAATGAATCTGGGACCATAACACCCATACCCCCAACATGGATTGGTCAAAATCATTGCTACTGGCTAAATTCAGTCATCACTTTACATTAATAAAATAAGCTAATAAGTGTTTTATTTGAACACATCAACCTCAGCATATATTTGGTAAAAATGTTAAATGTGTTTAGACCCGTGGTCCCCAACACGGTGCCCACGGGCGCCATGACACCCGCGAGGGCACTTGAATGCGCCCGCCAGGTGCTCGGGGCTGGCCTGGCCCCGGGCACATGGCGCACGGGCGCTTGCGGGGGGGGGGGCGCGCTTGGTGGGGGGGAGCGCCGGCCCCGGGCGTGCGGCGCTTACGGGGGAGAGCGCCAGCCCCGGGCGCGCGGTGCTCGGCGGGGGGGGCGCCGGCCCCCGGTGCGCGGTGCTTACGGGGGAGAGCGCCGGCCCCGGGCGCGTGGTGCTCGGCAGGGGGGTCGCCGGCCCCGGGCGCGCGGCGCTTGAGGGTGGGGGCCCTGCCCCCGGGCGCGCACGTGTCCCTGCCCCCTGGCGGCCGGCGGGCAAATGGCCACGCCCCCTGGCACCTGACAACCTGAAAAGGTTGGGGACCACTGGTTTAGACCACTTTTCTTTAAATGCAAAGAGAATGACAGATGACTTTGTTAAGATACAATAATTGGAGCTAGAGGATATGAGCTCTGTTCCCATTTCTGCAGCAAGAGATGTGACATCCTACAAGCCACTTAATCCCTCTGTCTCTTCATTTGCCGATCTATAAAAAGAGGGAACACCACACCTCCAGGTAGCCCAAGGTAACATAGTTGATACAAACTGAATGAGCGGCACAGCAATTCTGTCTTCAACACAGATTATTATTGCATATGATACTATTTCAGACATTGTGAAATCATTTACAAACTGTTATTTCTTACACTTTTCAACAGTGCTAGTATAAGGGAACACTGTGATAACAATCCTTTGGTCACACTTTTTAATTCATGATTTGAACCACTCACCAATCCTCAGTAATCAGACATAGCACCATGGGTGAGGTCTGCATGCCATCCAGCCATCTAAGGGTACGTCTAGACTACATGCCTCCGTCGACGGAGGCATGTAGATTAGCCAGATCGGCAGAAGGAAATGAAGCCGCGATTAAAATAATCGCGGCTTCATTTAAATTTAAATGGCTGCCCCGCTCTGCCGATCAGCTGTTTGTCGGCAGATCGGGGCAGTCTGGACGCGACGCGCCGACAAAGAAGCCTTTCTTGATCGGCACAGGTAAACCTGGTTTCACGAGGCATACCTGTGCCGATCAAGAAAGGCTTCTTTGTCGGTGCGTCGCGTCCAGACTGCCCTGATCTGCCGACAAGCAGCTGATCGGCAGAGCGGGGCAGCCATTTAAATTTAAATGAAGCCGCGATTATTTTAATCGCGGCTTCATTTCCCTCTGCCGATCTGGCTAATCTACATGCCTCCGTCGACAGAGGCATGTAGTCTAGACACACCCTAACTGGAGACACAAGATATGCAAGTTGCTTCCAGTGTGTATGGAGTTTTCTAAAGGAGGATATCATGCCACAAATCCTATTGCCAGCCCACACTAATGGGCAGTAGATATGAGGCAGGATTTTCTGTGGCAATTTCACACAACTGTGACGACTATCTGGTAGCTGCTTTAAAAGGTTCTTTACAGCCACATCTTTGTAACTTCTTAGCTCCCATTTAGTCTCCAAAATAAGTTGGCAGATTTTGAAAAAACAATCCTCAGCATGTTAAGTGAAAATGTAGTCCTGAGCTCTCTGAACATCTGACACTAAGTAAGTGTGCTGGGATGGGAGGCGGCTCACAAAAACCACCCCAGCATTTAAGATGGAGGAGAGGCTGTAGAGCAGTTCTGATATTACCCACAACCTAGGGTGGGGCTTTCCTCTCTGGACTTCAGACACATCCACAGAACACAGCCTCACTAGTGAGGTCTGAGATCAAGTGTTACTCTTTCATTACACAGTTCTAAAGCAATCACTCCTTAATCCTTAACAGTAATAAGTATGGTCATACTGGAACCATCTAGCCCACTATCCTGTTCTTTTGGCCTTCATAACATTCACTGGCCATGGGTTCCACAGCATAACCATGCACATTGTATGGAGTAGTGGTTCTTGTGTTATGTAAAGGGGGTAAAAAAAATACTTTTATTCGCTTTCTCCACACTGTTCAGGTTTTAGACCTCTCTCATATCCCTCCCTATAGTTGTCTCTTTTCTCAATCCCAGTCTTTAATCTCTCCTCATATGGATGCTCTTCTAAACTCTTAATCATGAGTACTGCCTGTTTCTATATGTTTTCCTACTCTAATCATCTTTTTTTAGAAAGGGTGACTACAAGTGTACATCATTTTCAAGGTGCAGATGTACTATGGATTTAAACAGTGGCATTATGATTAAGGCTAAGATTAAGTTATGGGTATTTTTATAGTGAAAATCATGGACAGGCCATGGTCAGTAAACAAAAATTCACTGGCTAGTGACCTGTACATATCTTCTACTATATACCCCTGACTAAATCTCGGGTATTCTGGAGAAGGGGCTCCAGGAGAGAAGTGGGGGTGGCTCCGGTGCTCTGGAATGGTGGTGTGCAGCCCAGAGGCACTGCTGATAGGTGGTTTGGTGGTAGAAGACCTGGGACCACTGCTGGAGCCAGTAGTGGTGGGGCTGGCAATGAACTGCCACTGCTGCTTGGGTGTGGAGGCATGGAATGATTCAAGACTGCCCCAGCAGTAGCAGGTGTGGCTAGCCTGGGGCAGCTTGGGCATTCCTCGTTTCAGTACCACCAGATGCTGCAGAAATCACAGAGGTCCCAGAAAGTCATGGAATCAATGACTGCCATGACCTCCATGGAAAATCGACAGCCTTCATTATGATATTTCCTGTTTATTATCTATATCTTTCCTATTATCCTCTATCACTCTGAGGGTAGTCATGTTAGTCTGTAACTTAAAAAAAAACATTAAACAATGGTCCTGTAGCTCCTAGAACCTTTCGTTAGCTGCTGCACATTGAGCAGATGTTTACAGAATACCATTCAGTAATTTCAAGATCTCTTTCATGAATGGGAGCAACTAGACCCCAACATATTGTACATATAGGTAGGATGATGTTTTCCATTATGCACTAGTTTGTCCTTACCAACAATGAATTTCATTTGCTCTATTTTTGCCTAGTCCCCCTATTTAGTGAGATTCTTTTGTAACCCTTCACAGTCAACTTGGAACTTTACTCAAGATAGTTATTGATCTATGGATCCTTGATGAATAATTATACTGTTCTCCATTGGATGGAATCCAGCAAGTTGTCTGTTCCATGTATTCAGCCCTTTCAAAATAAAGGGGGGAAGGCATGGAGGGGCAGGCGGTGCAGGAGGTAATTCTGGCCCCTGCAACTGAGCAGTAGTAGGGGTCCAGCACTGGCTGGAGCTCCAGCCCCGGCCACAGAGCTTGGGGGCTGGCAGTGGCAGTTGTGGAGATCCAGCCTGGGGAGCATGGCCGGACTGGAGCCCGAGGAGGTGGACAGCAGGGCAACAGCGGCCATGTTGGGAGGGATCTCCCCTCGTCCAGCAAATCCCCTCGTTTGGGACCAGTAAAGTCCTGAAGGTGCTGGACAAGAGAGGTCCAACCTATATTGGTAAAAACTCTGATCCTGCCCCAGTTAAAGTCAATTACACTGGGAATTGGTTTAAATGAAGTCAGGATCACTGAGAGGTTACAACAGCAAGATCTTTGTGTTCACCGAGGGAAAGAAAAAATTAAGATTGCCTATAGGAGTGATATCCTAGAGGATCATTACTTTTCTACCAAATCCAACCAATTGATTCAGCAAACACCAAAAGAAAAATGCTAAAGCTTAAGAGTTTTGATCCAAAAGTGCTTATTTTAGCCTGAAAATGAACTTCCAACTCCAAAGCTCTCCTGGGAGCAAAAGGATAAACTTCCTCAGTTGTCATTAATCCTAGTTACTAATAGCTGTTATCCATTGCTGACTAGCTAACAGATGGGGCATGATAGGCTTTGCAAATCTCCTTTACAGAGATTTGGATAATTCAGATTAAATGTTGATAAGCATCTGGGATCTGGATACTGAAAGTTCCCTCTGAGTCTAAGGGGAATTTTGGCAAAGTTATGAATACTATATTAGGCCTCTAAACTTTTGGATGAGTACCCAACTTCATCTTGAAATGTGGGAAATTTGCCCAATGCTAATAATATTGTCTGAGTATTTTGAAATACACCTCTTTTCCCAGTATTTCTGAGACATGCTTTTTTTCCCTTTTGAATGCAGATTACTTTTTCCATTCACCTAACATCCCTATACACGTCACTATTTTTCCTCTTTGTGGCTGTCAGTCTGCAGAAAGGGTCCTTCACTTAAGGATGAAATGGTGTCATTTTCATTTCAGAGCATCTGAGTTTTTTATTTCTTAGAAAATATGTTTTCCCATTAGACTCCTGTTAAAAAAAAAAAAAAAAAAAAAAAAAAAAAGATAGATTTACTGTGGTCTCATACAAAATGAAGTGCAAATCTGAAAAAAAAATCAGAATCTCTGGACAGATGTAAAAAGAGTTTGGCAGTAAAAGCTATCAACATTAAAATACTAGTTCTAATTTATTTTACATCATGCATTTTAAATTTATTGACTTCAGGCCATATGTTTCTGTGGCGTTTGGCTGTACATTAATGAATCAATTGACAACGAACAGTTATATTTGCATTAATTTGGAAAGGTGAAGTTGGGGGAGCTTAGCTAATGGAAGAAAATGCTGCAGGATTCACCACAATAAAAGAAAAAAAAATCCCACCATATGTTTCAAACAATGGCAAAAGCCTTACGTAGCAGCAATGACTACACCACTAATTAAATGATAAAACCTTGTTTTCAAGGGTCAAATACTTGATTTTTAAAATCTCAATTTAGAATTAAAACTGGTACAGCTCCTTTTGTTTCAATTTACAACAGCTGGAAATCTGGTTTACGAGATCCAAGACATTTTTAGATTGCAGAGTATGCAAAAGAATAGAATTTACTGATGTCGTATAACAACTGCATGTTAGTGGATATAGGGCCAGATTCACCATTGCCTTCCTTCTTATGTAGTCATTTACACCATCTCAAAGCCGTTGTAATTCACTGCTTCTCTTCGGGATTTGGAAGAACAAATAACTACACAACATACTGGACAATTAAGTAGATCCTGGATGTTTTGAAATGTTGCCTGATAAGCGGACTGGTAAATTTGGGATTGTCTAAAATTCTGTGGTTTTAGTGGCCACGTGTATTGCCAGGCCTGCCTGCATAGGGGGCAACTGCCCTGGGGCCCAAAAATTCAAAAGAGGCCCAAAGTTCCCGGATGATAATGATGCTACTGTGGCAGCAGCAATAGCTGGAGTGCCACTTCACATGGCTCTGAGAGTGAGGGGTGGGAGGGCGAAGAGGTCTGGGCAGCATTAAGAGCTGATTGCCCTCCGTCCTCCCCCTTCCACCTGAGGCCATGCCCCTTCTGGGGCATGGAGGTGGGTCTGCCCCCCCCCCCCCACACACACACACCTTACTCCAGAGCCCCCAGTGGCTCTCAGCCCTGCTGTGAATACCAAGCTGGACAGACCCAAAAGTTGGTGTGTAAACTTTGCAAAAAAGCATGGGCTGGATGCAAAAAACAACCAGCACACTAAGCCCCAGGGAAGGGCTGGCTAATCTTGCCACCTCTTCTTAACTAATGCAGCAAGCAACTTCCAAAGGGATCTGAATGTAGCCCTCTAGAAGTAGCTGTGATGCTTGGGAAGCAAGAAAAATTGGAGTGATATTGGTATGTCCACCAGATTAATATTACTTTTCTCTGACATAGTGCCCATAGTGCTGCATTGACATTCTAGGGAAGGATCATCCTTATAAGGGTATGGAAACTGAGGCACCAATAGAGCAAGCACAATGTTTTTAAGTTTAAGTGTGAAAGCCTAACATTTGGGTCTTACTCCACTTTTAAGGGCCTAAATTGAAGTAGCCTGATTTTTAAGAGGTGCTCAAGTCCATGAGAGTTGGGGGTTCTGAAAGCCACTTCTATTTCAGTGGCTAAATATGGATTTTGGAGTCTAGTGTATACATCCATGCTTGCAACACTGGCCTTTGTGACCCTGAGATTGTCAAAAAGCGAGCCTATCGCAGAGTCACAACTAGAATCCAGGAGTTGGTCACCGACTCGTCTGCTCTTTGCACATAGTCATAGATTGTCTCTAATATCACTGGAACATGCACATTGTTAACTTTTGTATGGCACTTTATCCCAGACTGTAGAAAATAGTTAGGCATTGCTCTGCTCAACATTGCAAGGCCTAACTGACTTAGGAATCAAGTGTCCCTTTCAGAAGCATTTTAGGAGTAGAATTGGGTGAATGATTGATATTTTTTTCAGCACAATCACCAAACCAGGCAGGGATCGAGGTGCAGGAGGGGCTCTAGGCAGGGACAGAAGGTTTGAGGTGCAGGTTCCAGCTAGAAGGCACTTTCCTCAAGTAGCTCCCAGTTGGCAGTGCAGCAAGGCTAAGGCAGACTTCCTGCCTGCCCTGAATCTGCCCAGCTCCCAGAAGCAGTTGGCATACCTGGCTCTTAGATAAAGGAGCCAAGGGGCTCTGTACAGTGCAAGCTACCAATGCCCACAGGCACTGCCCCTACTGTTCCCATTTGCCACTGTCCCCAGCAATGGGAGCTGTGGAGCCAGTGCTCAGGATGGGGGCAACACACAGAGCTTCCTTGATTCCCTCTGTGCGTAGGAGCCAGATATTCCAGCAACTGCCAGGAGCCAGTTTTGCAATCTCTCAGCACCTTTAAAAATCTGGGGCTTAGATTCTTCCATTCCCCAGAACTTGGTTTATATAATTAAGACACATGTAGTCCAATCTGACAGCTGGGAAAAGCTCAAAATTAAAACTAGTCTGTAAAGATCTGCCACCAGTACTTCTTATATGAAATACAAATGCAGTGTTAAGGCTGCAACATTAAAAGAAGAAAACAGAAGAAAGCATTACAGTCATGTTGACTTAGACATGCAGCCCATATGCAGTTTTTTCTATTTTTGTTTCATTCCGTGTATTTCTGTTTATGCTATTAACTTTAAGCCATAAAAGATCCATGGTGCATAATGTTATACGGATTAAAGACAAACTAATTTTGCTGTAGGACTTATATTATTTGTATTACAGTACCACCTAGAGCTCCCAACTGAGATCAGGGACCTTTAACACTAGGCATTCTACAGGGTGAGAAATACTCTGAAAAGCTTAATGTCTATGTAGACGATAGACCAAAGATGGGAGGGAAAAACAGAAAGAGGTGAAGTGACTTGTCCAAAGTCCAACAGCAGGTAAGCAGCAGAGGGTGGGAATGCAATCCAATCTGAGTGCTATTCCACAAGTTCTATGCACTAAGCCTGTAGTTTTCCACCTTTTTCCATTTGTGGACTCCGAAAATATTAGGATGGAGGTGCAGACCCCTTTGAAAATCTTAGGTGTATTTTGCCTACCCCCAAGGGTCCTTGGGCCATAGTTGAAAACCACTACACTAGATCACACTGCCTCCTTTCACATTTTGCTTTTTCTGACCTTTTGTGGTTTTAACTGTGTGGCCCTGATGATGCAATATAAATCAATCTATAAATATAGATATGAAAGAATATCTGTGTTCCAACATAGTAACAATGAAATGTGAATCATTATTATGATTAGATTGTGTGTAGCCCTTTGCAGGCTCACAGGGGGAGCTGCACAAGGTAGATCATCCAGTCATAGTTATGACCAGGTCATTCCCTCGGCTTAGGGAGCTGGGGGAAAAGCACTAAAAGGAACAATCAGCTTTCATTCTACAGTAAACTACAGACTGTGCATCCCTTACGAGTACCAAGTAGCCCTGGGAGATGTTGCATTTTCTTAGATGTAATGTTTACTAGTGTTCCTCCTGTGGAACAATACAAAGCGTCCTATGCAGGGCTATGCACAAAATCCAGTCCTCAGTATATCGAGTTACCTAATTGGTCTTTGGAGTTCATGTCTTACTGAAGTCAATGCAGCAGGGTAGGAAAGAGTTCACAGTAGGAAAGCTTCCATTAACTGGAAGCAAACTGGTGTAAGACTGAGTTAACAGAGAAGCACTAGCCCAAGTGTATATACTGTGATGGCTGTATTTGGGCAACAGAGAAATTTAGAATCTCACCCAACAACTCATATATCTGAGTAACTTTACTCTATTGGGTTTCCCTCCTTTGATTTGTTATAGTAATACGAATTTGCAAGACAGGAATGGTTCTGAATTTCTGCATGGAATTCTGTCCTAGATGCAAGAACAACAAGAAGTCCCGTGGCACTTTATAGACTAATAGATATATTGGAGCATAAACTTATGCTCCAAAATATCAGTTACTCTGTAAGGTGCTACAAGATTTCTCGTTGTTCTTGCAGATTCAAACTAATATGACTTTTCAGATTCAAACTAACATGCATTTCACTCACTTTCTCATAGTCTGATTGTTTCATTTGGGATTAGGAAGGAATTTTCCCCCAGGTCAGGTTGGTAGAGAGCCTGCCAGGGAGAGGAGGTTATAGAACCATAGAACAGTGTTTCTCAACCTTTTTTTTTTTTTATAAAGTACCCCTTTAAAAATATAAGTACCTCCAGTTTTCAGACACACCATTTTTTTCTACCATTGCAACACATTTGTCTAAACAACTTAATCGTAGCCGGGTGGGCGATGGAATTGTGGTTGTAAAAAGGACAAAAATAATAAAAGTGCTGTAAAACTTAAAACAAAAATGCATTTTTCTCCAAATTTCAGTTGTGTTGATGTACCTCCTAGACTTCTCCCTAGTACCCCTAAAGGTTGTGAAACACTATCATAAAACACTAGAACTGGAAGGGACCTTAAAACATCATCAAGTCCAGATCTCTGCCCTCACAGCAGGATCACGTGCCACCTAGATCATTCCTGGCAGATGTCTATCTAACCTGCTCTTAAATATCTCCAATGACGGAGATTCCACAACATCCCTAGGCAATTTTTCCAAGTTTTTAACCACCCTGGCAGTTAGCAAGTTTTTCCTAATGTATAACCTAAAACTCGCATACTGCAATTTAAGACCATTGCTTCTTGTCCTACCATCGAAGGCCAAGGAGAACAATTTTTCTCCCTCCTCCTTGTAACACCTTTTAGATACTCAAACTGATATTATGTCCCTTCTCAGTCTTCTCTTTTCTAAACTAAACCTAACTCAGTTCTTTTAGTCTTCCCTCATAGGTCATGTTTTCTAGGCCTTTACTCGTTTTTGTTGCTCTTCTCTGGACTTTCTCCAATTTCTCCACATCTTTCTTGAAATGTGGTGCTCAGATCTGGACACAACATTCCCAATGAGGCCTTATCAGTCCACAGTAGAGCGGAAGAATTACTTCTCGTGTCTTACTCACAACCCTCCTGTTAATGTATCACAGAATCATGCTTGCTTTTTTTTGCAACAGTGTCACACTGTTAAATCATCTTTAGGTTGTGGTCCACTATGACCCCCAGATCCCTTTCTGCAGTATTCCTTCCTAGACAGTCGCTTCCTATTCTGTATGTGTGAAACTAACTGTTCCTCCCTAAGTGGAATACTTTGTATTTGTCCTTATTAAGCATCATCCTATTTACCTCTGATCATTTCTCCAGATCATTTTGAATTATGCCCCTATCCTCCAAAGCAGTTGAAACCCCTCCCAGCTTGGTATTATCTGCAAACTAGTAAGCGCTCTCTCTATGCATCATCTAAATCGTTGATGAAGACACTGAACATTTTCCTCTGCAGCATGGGGCCTCAGCCATTTGCTAGTTTAAACTAGAGGAAATGGTGGATTCTCTATACATTTAAATCTTTAAATAAAGATTTGAGAACTTCAGTAATTCAGCCAGAGGTTATGGATTTTCTTCCCATTACATACTATAGCAAATGGGTGAGGTTCTGTGGGCTACAATGTGCAAGAGGTCACTTTAGATGATCACGATGGTCCCTTTGGGCTTTAAAGTCTAAGAGCTGGCCATCAATCTTTAAATAAATGTCCTAGAATATATGCAGAAAGAATCAAAAGTTATGGAAAGCCCCTAAAAAACAAACACACTGTTTTTTCATACACAAAATTCACTTTTGTTAAAAGTATTGTCAGCTCTCATTATTTTAATCATAATTTTTGCAACAGTTGGTGTTTTATTTTAAAATCCCAGCTTCTGGAGTTTTGTTATTATTGGGGGAAAAAAATCATAGGTTTTATTTGAAATATAGTAAGGAATAAAATACTGTATTATCAGAATTGATCTTCTAAAAATTACCACTGCAGTTACAATTAGGAAAGGGCAAACCAATATAGGCAGAGTAAGAACTGACCCACAGATTTGTCCAAAAATTGAATCTAATGATTTTTTAAATCTACATAATTTTTCTTTTTTCATGCACTTCTACTGCTGCTGCTGATCCAATCTGGAACCTAGCAGTGTAGAACAGATGGGAACAGAAATACCACAAGAAAGGCTATTTCCGCAATCTTTATTGGAAGCAGGAAATATTGGAACTCGCAAAAGGGCTGGTTCTTGCAAGATTTCCAAATTGATTTTGCATATTAAGGTATTTGAATAAAACTTCAGATGGATTTACCAGGGACAGTTTTATTCACACCCCCAACATACACATTTATAAATCAGAGCAGAATGGGAGGCAGGAACATTAGGTGCTTACAAACTCAGATGGCCATCTATTAAAATCTGATCATTCTTAGTTAACACAATGGATAGTCTTAGAGTCTGACTTTTAATTTGCTCCTATGGTTTCTCTGACCCTTTCTATTTATAGCTTCATAATCATCCTGTTGGTTAGTGTTAATGTTACAATGACTCGTGCTTGCCTATTACAATGTCTATTTTTCATCTTTATGGGTGGGCTGCTATTAAATGTTAATGCCACTTAAATCTACTGGTGAGGAGGTTATTTATATTGGTGAGGGGACGTAAGAAAATATAAAACTTTAACTTTTTTCCCCACTGAGAGGAACTTAAGAAATTGTTTTACAGATTAGATCAGACTCATTTAAAATTTAGTCAAGAATTTTATTTCCAAAATCTTACATGGGGAACTGTGGAGTACAGGTGGCTTTTTCACATTGCATGCATATAAACAGTATTATTTAAATATATAAAATATGCAAATACAACTATTGTTATAATCAACAGAATATTACAATGCAAGGACTTGGGAAAAGGAACAATAGATAAAGGGGACATGAAAGGTGGGTGCAGGACACCAAGAGAGGTCTCCAAGTGAATGTGTCATAAGAAAAAAGGGGAAGTCAGATGGGAAGTTAAAGTTTTCCCATCTGCCTCAAAGCTACCCCATCTCCTTTTCTATTCCTCTCCATGAACCCCATTATCTCCACATATGTCCTATGGACTTGCTAAACTCTGCTTGGAGTGGTTTCAGAAATCTATCGAATTAGGACTCATGTACATTGTAAGTCAGAGGGAAACATTTGGAATCAAAGAAATGGCTGCAAATTGTGATTGTTCAGTTTCTCACTTTCATTCTTTTGAGTTTCCTCAAGTACAAGACACGTTCTAGGAAAAATTATCTTTTTTTCTGACTATTAGGAAACAGCTTAGAGGAAGGTGTAATGATATAGATGACACAAAAACTGTTCTGTTTACCAAGGCTACACCTACACTGAAATGCTATTTCAGGATACTGGAGTAAGGAACATTTCAGAATAGCACTTTATTTCGAAATTTGGTGCTGTGTTTTGGAACAAATTGAAAAACTTAACAGTAACAAATCACCGGGACCGGATGGCATTCACCCAAGGGTTCTGAAAGAATTCAAATGTGAAATTGCAGAACTATTAACTGTGGTTTGTAACCTATCCTTTAAATCAGCTTCTGTACCCAAGGACTGGAAGACAGCTAGCATAACGTTAATATTTTAAAAGGGCTCTAGAGGCAACCCTGGCAATTACAGACCAGTAAGTCTAATGTCAGTACCAGGCAAATTAGTTGAAACAAAGTAAAGAATAAAATTGTCAGACATGTAGAAGAACATAATTTGTTGGGCAAAAGTCAACATGGTTTCTGTAAAGGGAAATCATGTCTTACTAATCTATTAGAGTTCTTTGAAGGGGTTAACAAATATGTGGACAAGGGGGATCCAGTAGATATAGTATACTTAAATTTCTAGAAAGCCTTTGACAAGTTCCCTGACCAAAGGCTCTTGTGTAAATTATGTTGTCATGGGATGAGAGAGAAGATCCTTTCATGGATTGAGAACTGGTTAAAAGACAGGAAACAAAGGATAGGAATAAATGATAAATTTTCAGAATGGAGAGGGGTAACTAGTGGTGTTCCCCAAGGGTCAGTCCTAGGACCAATCCTATCCAACTTATTCATAAATGATCTAGAGAAAGCGGTAAGCAGTGAGGTGGCAAAGTTTGCGGATGATACTAAACTGTTCAAGATAGTCAAGACCAAGGTAGTCAAGACTGTGAAGAACTTCAAAAAGATCTCACCAAACTGAGTGATTGGGCAAGAAAATGGCAAATGAAATTTAAAGTGGATAAGTGTAAAGTAATGCACATTGGAAAAAATAACTCCAACTATACATACAATATGATGGGGGTTAATTTAGTTATAGCTAATCAGGAAAGAGATCTTGGAGTTATCATGGATAGTTCTCTGAAAATGTCCACGCGGTATGCAACAGCTGTCAAAAAAGCAAATAGAATGCTAGGAATTTTTAAAAAAGGGATAGAAAATAAGACAAAGAATATTTTACTGCCCCTGTATAAAACTATAGTACGCCCACATCTTGAATACTGCATACAGATATGATCTCCTCACCTCAAAAAAGATATTTTGGCATTAGAAAAGGTTCAGAGAAGAGCAACTAAAATGAATAGGGGTTTGGAATGGGTCTCATGAGGCGAGGCTAAAGAAACTGGAACTTTTCAGTTTAGAAAAGAGGAGACTAAGGGGGGATATGATACAGATATATAAAATCATAAGTGGTGTGGAGAGGGTGAAAAATAAAAGTAATTTACTTGTTTCCATAATATAAGAACTAGAGGACACCAAATGAAATTAATGGGTAGCAGGTTTAAAACTAATAAAAGAAAGTTCTTCTTCACACAGCGTGTAGTCAACCTGTGGAACTCTTTGCCAGAGGAGGCTGTGAAGGCTAGGGCTATAACAGAGTTTTAAAAAAGAGCTAGATAAATTCATGGAGGTTAGGTCCATAAAAGGCTATTAGCCAGGGGGTAGGAATGGTGTCCCTGGCCTTTGTCAAAGGCAGGAGAAGGATGGCAGGAGACAAATTGCTTGATCATTGTCTTCAGTCCTCCCCCTCTGAGGCACCTAGCTTTGGCCACTGTTGGCAGTCAGGATACTGGGCTAGATGGACCTTTGGTCTGACCCAGTATGGCCATTCTTATGTTCTTAATCTATTTCAAAATAGCATTGAAAGAAGATACGCAATTTGCATAGCTCAAATTACGTATCTTATTTTGAGTTACAGTACAGTGTACATGCACCCAGATTGTACAGCAATGCTCCAAAACACTACAAGGTGACAAAGCCATGACACTGCAGTCTTTGGAGTGATAATGTTAGTATTGGGTTAAAAAGATTAAAAAAATAATCTTCCAACAGATTCCCCATATGCACTAACATTAGAGAAATGCAACACTCAGAAACAGCTTCTGCATTCCTTACATCGAGGTCATTAAACAGGGAGCTTCAATGTGTACAGTGTTGTCAGTCTGACATCTTGCCTCATTACAGCCAATTCAGTAATTGTAAGAGTGAGTTCGTGAGAGATTTGAGAGAGAGGAAGAGTAACCCAGAGAATATAGTGCTAGATGCATGAGAAATAATTGGATGAATGGACGATAGGTTTGATAAGAGTTTTGGATGAGCAAGTAAGTACACAGGCATTAAAGGTGAGCACAAGGACTCCTGAAATACTGTTACATATTGCACATAAGGGCTGCTCCACGTTGGGGGAAAAAGTGTTACCAGCATGCAGCAACCACAGCAAGCAAGCGAGCGAGCGAAAAATATTAAAAGCAGGATCAGGCATACCAAAACCTGGAATAAGGTAGTTACTTGGCTATAAAAAAAAATATAGAAGATGCTTCTGCTTCACCCTGTATAAAGGCTGTCAACTCCTTCTTGAAGATTCACACATTAAAATCAAGGCCTCCAAACACTCTAGTAAAACTGTGCTGTTTCACTGTCAAATACAGCCAGTGATAGGAAGCCAATGTTTTAATAAGGGACTACTAAATATGTGCTTCTTTATTTTCTTATATCTCAGGCATGCATGCGCTATAATGGTTAGGGTCATGGACAAAGGAATCTATTCATGTTCCACATATAAAATAAAAAAAGGCATCCCCTAATTATAATAATAGTACAGGTCCATTTTTGTTTGAAGGAAAAGTCACAAAAAGAGAGGTATGTCATAAGTACGTGATAGAATAGTGATAGCAATGTAGCCGTGTTAGTCTGGTGTAGCTGAAACAAAATACAGGACTATGTTGCACTTTAAAGACTAACAAATGCCTGTGAGTTAATGATATTAGAGGTGGGGAAGGGGAGAAGTCTGTGAGTTAATGGTATTAGAGGTGATAATTGGGGAAGCTATCTTTGTAATGGGTAAGGTAGTTGGGGTCTTTGTTCAGCCCCCTGCGGAGAGTGCCAAATTTCAACATCCCACGTGAAGACGGATTGCAAGCTATTAGAAATACTATCCCAGAGGACACCACTGCCAACCTTATAGCAGACCTATGTAACTTTGTTCTCACCCACAATTATTTCCAGTTTGAGAACAACTTATACCTCCAGATCAGCGGCACAGCCATGGGTACACGCATGGCCCCACAGTATGCTAACATCTTTATGGCTGACCTAGAACAACGTTTCCTCAACTCCCGTCCCCTTTCACCCCTCCTCTACCTACGGTACATCGATGACATCTTTATGATCTGGACGCATGGCCAAGAAACACTGGAGATATTCCACAGAGATTTCAACAACCTACACCCCACCATCAACCTCAGCCTGGACCATTCTACATGAGAGATCCACTTCCTGGACACCACAGTACAAATCAACAATGGAAAATTAGACACCACTCTCTACAGAAAACCCACCGACTCATACAGTTACCTACATGCATCCAGCTCCCATCCAGAACACACCACACGATCCATCGTCTATAGCCAAGCCCTTCGATACAACCGCATCTGCTCTAATCCCACTGACAGAGACCAGAAGCTTCAGGATCTCTACCAAGCATTTATAAACCTCAACTACCCACCCAGAGAAATAAAAAAGCAAATTGAAAGAGCCAAACGAATACCTAGAAACCATCTACTACAAGACAGACCCAAGAAAACCAACAATAGAACACCACTTGTCATTACCTACAGCTCCCAATTTAAATCTGTCCAACACATTATCAATAAATTACAGCCTATACTGGAACAGGACACTAAACTCCAAGAGGCTCTGGGAGACAGACCCATAGTCTCCTATAGACAACCACCTAACCTCAGGATGATTCTTACCAACAGCCACAGGACATACCACACTAATACCAACCCTGGTACTTTCACTTGCAACAAACCCCGTTGCCAGCTTTGTCCACATATTCACTCTGCTGACACCATTATTGGGCCTAACTAAGTGAGTTATAAGATCAAGAATACATATTCCTGAGCATCCAGAAATATAATCTATGCTATCATGTGCCAAAAGTGTCCATCTGCTATGTACATTGGACAAACGTCTCAGACACTTCGCCAAAGAATCAATGCCCACAAAACAGACATTAGACAGGATCACGAAGAAAAAACAGTTTCTTGCCATTTCAACCAGAAAGGACACTGTCTCAGTGACCTAATCACATGCATCCTACTTCAGAAGACATTCAAATCTGCACTTGAAAGGGAATCCTCTGAACTGGTATTCATGCTAAAATTCAACACTCTCCGCAGGGGGCTGAACAAAGACCCCAACTACCTTACCCATTACAAAGATAGCTTCTCCAATTATCACCTCTAATACCATTAACTCACAGACATCTCCCCTTCCCCACCTCTAATATCATTAACTCACAGGCATTTACCTTCCTTCCCTCCCCCCCCTCCCCCGCATCCCCCCTCTGTTCTGTAATGTGATTTGTCCTTTTCATATGTGTGTTTTTTTTTAATTGTATCCTTTGGTATATATGGTTGTGACTATTTTCTTCCACTATTTGATCTGAGGAAGTGGGTCTGGCCCACGAAAGCTCATCATCTAATAAACCATCTTGTTAGTCTTTAAAGTGCTACATAGTCCTGTATTTTGTTATAAGTACGTGATAGCTCTTTGTGAGTTCAGAAGTCATGTAATTAGGGAACAGAAACAGTACCAGGTGACCAAAGTAACCACTCACACAGCACAAAACAGAAAATTAGAAATGGTGGATGCTCAAGGAATCGTGGCAGGTTGTTCATACCTAATTCAAAATAAACCCCACGGAATAATTTTCAAGTAACGAGTACACTCATATGAACAAAAGGTCATTTTGCAAATAATTCATGAACAGTATAAAGAATATAATGAGTAATTTGCTTCAAGTACCTCTAGCTCAGATATACAGTCCCACCTACACTGTAGAGATACTGCAGAGTATAATCTTATAACCAAAGCGTTGACTTGCTTGTACTGTTGCTATGATATTAGAACTTCCTAAGTGGCTCCATGACTGGGAGCCTTCTGGGAAACAATAATTAGTTAACCTGGAGGGAGATACAAATGCTGTTCCATTTAATTGACTTGGGTATTTCTGCCGAAGGGTGTTAAATTGCAGAGCACCATTATTCAATGGGAGTGAATCCTCAAAAGGCTGCTTTGCACCTAGCCATATACAATGGAAATTGCAAAACTAGAAGATTACAATCACTTTTAGGAAGCAGTAAAAGCCAGTACAATTTATTTTTTTTAATAATGAACTAAGACTGTTTAAATCTTAGGACACTATTCAGCTCTTTTGTACTCTTCGATTAACAAAGTTTCATTTTTTCCACAGTTCTAGCTTTGTACTCATGTTTCCTCTTCGAATAACATATATACTGACCTACCATCACATATATTCCACCAGTCTTATAAGTAAGGAACGTCTTTTCACCAAAACTTACTGACATTCACACTGCGTGAACGTATTCCTGCACTTGGCAACTTTCAAGGTATTTTTTTCTAAAGCATTTTGAATGAGGCTACTAGAGAAAAACAAAAACTCTGATATGTTCAGGTGCGAAATTGACAAATTATGTCAATATTTTTCCCCACCTCCACTAAGCTGGTAAATGCTTTTTGTAATCTCCATTTTGTCAGCTCAGCATTATATCATCATTTCAGTGACTGCTACACACACACAATAGTAAGAAATAACCTGAATAAAAGGAATTTTAAAGACTGTAAATCACTAGCATATGGCCAGGGTAATCATTAAAAAAACCACATCAAACACTGCATGCGGTTGTGTAAGACAGAATTTGATGATGTTGAAGGCCTGTAGCATTAGTCAAATTTCTCAGAAAGCCATTCTTGGAACATTCTCTGAGGTGGCCCAAAGACCTGGACTGGCACTTATTCCTTAAGACACAGATCATAATTAGTCCTTTTCTTCAACATACAGGAAAGATATTGATTCCTGAGTTTTATTCCAACTACCCTGTTTCTTGTGTCACAGAAAAACAGACACTGATTATAATGTGTTATGCCTTTGCCCTGCTATATCCTCTCCCCCTTCCCCCAGTTGGTATGCATTCCAGACAGATGGCATGCCCCTCGGACATTTAAACATGAAAGCTCCCAAGGTCACCAGGAAAATGAGGAAGCTAGGTTCAGCAGTGATACCGGAAAGACTCAAGGGAGGAGCAATGACTGCTAAGGGCGGGTCACAGAGGACCTTGACAGAAGAGGTTTCATAACAGTCCAATTCATGCACAGTGCAGAGGAAGCCCAGTAAAGTTCCAGTAAAATCTAGCCTTGTAACTAAGGATGCTTATTCACTTTTGTTGCATACTTATAGGACAAAGACTGTTTGCAAGATCAATATTTAATCAAAAATATAACTATGAAATACATGATCATTATGAATGTAGGTGTTGGACCAATGGGCCACCTGATCTAGTATCCTCTTTCCAAGGGTGACCAGTATCTTCATGATATACCAAAAGAAACCCTTTTATAAAGGCCTCATCTAACCTTTATTAGCCAGAGATTGGTTACATCCTGACGCATAGGCTACGTCTAGACTGGCATGATTTTCCGCAAATGCTTTTAATGGAAAAGTTTTCCGTTAAAAGCATTTGTGGAAAAGAGCATCTAGATTGGCACGGACGCTTTTCCGCAAAAAAAGCCATTTTTACGATGGGGGCTTTTTTGCGCGAAACAAATCTGAGCTGTCTATACTGGTCTTTTTGTGCAAAAGCTTTGCGCAAAAGGACTTTTGCCTGAACAGGAGCAGCATAGTATTTCCGCAAGAAGCACTGATTTCAGACAGTAGGAAGTCAGTGTTCTTGCGGAAATTCAAGAGGCCAGTGTAGTCAGCTGGCAAGTTTTTCCACAAAAGCACCTGCTTTTGCAGAAAAACTTGCCAGTCTAGACACAGCCATAATGTTTAATAAGCCTTCCAAAACTGTTAGTCTTACAATTACAGTTTTGGTTATTCTTGCTATCCATATCCAATGTCCAATCCTTCTTTGAATCTTGCTAAGTTCTGGGCCTCGGTGACATCCTGTGGCAATGAGTTCCAGCTGGCCTTAATGAGCCAACAATCACTTTTGAAACATAAAGCCTCTACTTTAGAGACAAAAAACAAATCAGCAGCTATCAAGAAAAAAAGAGTTCTCTACCTTTCTTTAGACACTGTCAAAATATCATTTTAGCAATCAGTTGCCCAGTCATGATTTTTTTTTTTTAGAATTTATTATGGAGGATGGAGTACAGAACTATGAAAGTAATGCAACTTGTTGGAATTTCTACTTGTTAGGAGTAAAGATTTGGCATTGTAAACCCATGTATTTACTTTCACAGTTGGTCAAGTGGTTATTAGGCTAATGTGTTAATTCAATTATTTGGGAGAGTATTAATACCCACCAAAAACTAGGGCTATTCCAATATTCAGCCAGCTCTATTCATTTTTGGCATCATCATCCATATGATACTTTGTAAATTCCATAAAGGTCTATTTAAGTTCCATATCTCCTCTCCCTAGAGAACAAACCCTGGTACAGAGATAGCAGATCTCTGACACTGATAGTGATACCTACAGCATACAGCCACACTAGTTTAATGAATATGTTCCACACAGCGACTCAGTGAAGGATATTTAACAACTGAGTTGAAGGCTCTCCTGACAAATGCTCACTATGTTCTATATTTTACTATATTATATATAGATATAAATTTTTATATACAGCAAGGCGAAGACTAGAGCACAATATAAAGTGCAGTGCTTACTAGTATGAAAAGGGCTTGTGTGTGCTGTAAACCACTATAAAAGTCCGCAAATCAACTCAGAGAGAAATATGTCCAGCATAAGATGTGATGAATGCAGTTTCATGAGTGAGCGCTCAAAAATCTGAGGATAAAAATGGACATGTATTGTAAATGGCAAAGAAACAAGGAAGCTATAATAGAGTTTGTGCATGGTTACAGTGGGACATAAAGGAGTTCAGCAGCAAAATGTATTAATTCAGAAAAGAAAGGACTTTTACAAATATATCAAACCCGATAAATAATCATAGGGAGACCATGATTATTTAAGGTAGGAGATACTGAACTTTTTATTTAATCTATGCTTAATAAGCTCCAGAAGGGTAGGAGAGAAAGGTTGTACTAACAATGAAAAACTAAGTCCCAGAGTTGACTAGATAACTACTTGTCAAGTCCTGTTCCCAGTTAGATAAATGGGAGTTCTGCCACTGATATCAATGGAGCCACGTTTTTGACCTGTAAGTGATTATGTCTGATAACACCAGTCTGGTAATAGCTCTCCTAATACACATTCATGAACTGAGACAGTAAGGTCAACAGAAATATCTAAAAGCCCTCTTTGGGTACATCTACACTGCACGCTTATTTCACAATAAGCTATTCCGCAATCGATATTCCGAAACAGCTTATTTCAAAACAGCACGTCTACACTGCGGGGAATCTTCAAAATTAGTCTGAAGCAGGCTTCACAAATGTAGCTGTGCTATCTCAATTTAGTGCCCCAGGAGGCACTGGGGAGGAATAACTTAGAATGGCCCTGGTGAGGGCTATTTCGAAACAGCAGAAGTGGAGCATCTACACAGGCTTTATTTCAAAATAGCTATTTTGGAATAGGTGTTGTTCCTTGTGTAACTCTTCTGCCAGGACAAGTTAATTGCAGCAAAGGCCGGGTTCAATATCTAGGGGTCTCCTCCCAACATCATAATACAAAGTCAGCTCGAGCCCCCACCCAGTGACCTCGGTGTCTTACACACACCCATCGGTGCCTCAAAGAGGCAATTCTTCCCCTCTCACAAGCACAGAGCCTTGGTATAGCAGCAAATCTTTAATAACACAAGGTAACCGACATCAGCATTGAAGGGGGAAAACACCACAACTCAGATTCATAAACTAGACATGAGCAAAGACCCACCCCCCAGCCACAAATCACCCAAGGTCCCCAAAAGTCCAACACCCCAAAAGTCTCTCAAGTCCAGCAACCCAAAAATCACCCAAAGTCCCAAAGTCTCTGCCCCGGGTTAGTGCCACCACAAGGTTCAAAAGTTCACCTGGCAGGGTTTTACCATCCCAACCTGGGTGCAATGGAGGGGGCAGGGGTTGATACACCTTACGCGGTCCACCGGCGGCTCCACCTCCCCGTAGGTTTCTGCTGCCGCCATTGACACAAATCACTCCGCCACACTCCACCTGCTGTCCTGTGAGCTGCTCCAGCCGTTCCATGGAGCAGCGTCTGCTCCGTCAGCCCATCTCGGTCCACGCTCCCCGGCCACCAGCTAGTAGGTCCCACAGCTGCTCCACTGGCCGCTCACCTGCATCCACCAGTCGCCCCCGCAAACCTCTCTGCTAGCCATCCCACGATCTGCTTTGCTAGTAGCTCAGCAACAGTGATTTCAGCTTACAGTAGAAGAGCCTCAGTGCAAGTGCACCATTGCCCACAGTGAAGCCAGCAAGAGAGAAGGTGCAATTGGTGGATGTTGGGCCCTCAGACAGGGCCCTCACCACCAGGTACAAAGACCTATCCCCAGCCTCTCTCAGTCTGACTGGGTTTGGAACCCATGCCCCTCGTCTAGCGAGTGCTACTTAGTTTATGGTGAAACAGTTCCATTATTTGATTCACATAATCAGGGTAACAACACTTTATCCTCCCTGCCTCAATAACAGAGAAACTTGAGATCCCACAGTGGCCAAACTGACTATTTGGCTGCTGAGAGCACATATTAGACAGGATGGGCGTGCCAATGCAAATGAATCAGCCCCTGAAGTCTTTTTGCATCACTTGCCACAGTTCACCAACAGATGTCAAGGTAGAGCTTATCCTGACCTTGCTTACACTTGCAGATTTCAGAATAAGCCTTCTGTTATTTTGAAATTATTTCAAAATAATGGAATGGCTGTGTAGATGCTCAAACTGTTATTTTGAAATAACACTAGTTATCTCAAGATAACGGTGCAGTGTAGCTGCACCCTTTCTCATTTGAATCCAGCAGCCTGTCCTGAGATCCTCTTTTCCATGATCTTGTGGCCACTGGTCTCACTGTGGTGCATAAGGGTCTGCCTCTGAATTCTTGAACTTTTCTTTGCAACCTCACCACAGAGTATAGAGACCCTGGGAAGGGTGGCGCAGGCTGCCACCCACACAGTTGTGATACTAGCTCCATGGGGAATGATATGAGCCCAAGGTGAGGATGTGGGCATTGCCTGTCACAAAAGCATTGTACACGGATTGACGAAAGACTACTAATTGATACGACTGTAGTTAAAGAAGATACAACGTTGTCAATACAGTAAATTGATAAGCAAAACAACATTATGGGTGTTAGTTGTAGCTCAAAAGGGCCAAATTATAGCTCAAGAGGCAAAGTTAATTTGAGCATTTCTTAATGAGCTAGCTGACTTTGCAACCTTACCACAGGGTTTTGGTTTCTTTGGGGTTTTTTTGCATATAATAAAAATAGGTTGAACCTCTCTCAACCAGGACTCCCTGGTCCGGCAACATCTGTGGTCCAGTAGGTTGTTTCTGGACCAGACAGACCCGGTAGAGACCCAGGGGCAGGAGCCTTGCAGGGGCCAGGAACCCAGCCAGGTTGGCTTCAGGGAGGCCAGTGGGCTGGGAGCCCTGCCGCGGGAGTCCAGCTGAACTGGAACACCAGCATGCTCCAGTGAGGCCAGGAGCCCTGGCAGCTGAACTGCGGGGCTGCTTCAGCAGAGCTGGTGGAGACAAGAACCCTTTCAGCAGGGCCGGTGCTACCCCGGTAGAGCTGACAAGATCAGGAACCCTGGCAGCTGAGCAGCCATCTGCCATGGATGGGGGACAGGGAAAGGAGTTCTGGCAGCAGGACTGTGGGCTGGCAGGGTTCGTGTTTCCATGGCAGGGCAGCTCCAGGTGGGGAGCCTGCTAGGAGGCCAGACTAGGAACAGAGCAGGCTTGGGGGCCGGTGGCGAGGGAGGCAGAAATGACTTCTCTTGTTCTAGCAAAATCCCCCCTTCCAGACCACCCGAAGGTGCCAGACCTGGGAGGTCCAACCTATATTGTGAAAAGATCATCATAGTTCTCCAGAAAAACTAGCTAATGATTGATTGAACCCTAAACATCTAATTGGGGAAGACATTGAGATCTCTGAATTTATCAGAGGTACCTGTGAAATTTGGAAAACACTTTTGGAAAAATAAATTGTATCGAGAATAACATCTTCTATATTGTACAAGGAAACAGAGGGGACAATGGATAGCAAGTTACAAAGGAACCCAAAAATTAAATCGTCTGCCAATGATCTACTATTCCATGTAGAATACTCACTAGTATTTTTCCCAGTCAAGTTTGAAAAGCTACAAGAAATGGAGTTTCCATCATTTCCCCTGGGAAACAGTTTTACATTCTAATGCAATTTTCTATTGGGATTTTTTTTCCTGCAAATCAATCTAAATTTTGTATTTAAAAAAAAAAAATCACCCAATCACTCCTTTTTATGTCCCATGCTACTCCAATATTTAAACCTTCAAACATGAAGTTCTAGTCAAAACTAGTCTCTTCTTATCAAACTACCTACCTTGACAACTCCTAAGTCAGTCATTACACACAGGGCCACGGATTGGCTAGCTTTTCTTTACCTCATCAATAAGAATCAGTCATGTAAGCAATCAGGACCAACAGGAGTTCCCCCAAAAACTACGGAGCATAAATAGTAACCTTGACATCCAATTACTAAGCCAGACTTGCTCCCCACTTAACTCTGGCTGCCCTATCTGAGCTCACATGTCAGTTGTTTTGTACCAACTGTTCCTCTCTGTAGGCCTCATGAAAATGCATCCAAGATACAATGTTCAGTTCTGAATAACTCAGTACCTGAAACAAGTTTAAAACAAACCCAAGAATCAGTTAAGATCATTGAACTATGCAGCTACTGCTTCAACCCAGTGCTGGAAATCAGCTACCAGAAGCAGAGAGAGGGGATCCACTTTCAGTTAGTCTGACTTTGTAGAATTACAAAAGCTCTTTCGCTGAATGACCTGTGTGACTTTGTCTCAGTATAATTCCAAACACTGCTGGCAACAATGAATGTCCATGGCTTACCGCTCCTCCAGGGATTAAAGCAATCCACTTTATAGTGTCAGGCTCAGAGGGCTAAAGAGGAGGGAAAACAGAAGTTACATATGACTAGTGTCAATGTTTCAGAGAAGTGCTCTCCACTTTGCTCCTACTGTACCTTGGTTTCTATTTACAGAAAGAGTAATTTAACCTGATGCTAATTCTGAAGGGCCACCTAGAAAATATCAGAGATGCTCCAGAATGGTTGTCCTGCAATTCCAAGATTAATCCCCTCACAAACTTGCCCCCACCTCGCTTTCTCTCTCACTTACACACTATTTCCTCAAGGACCTTTCCCCCACCCTAAATCATATTAAGATTCATGAACATCAGCTGATCCTCTTCTTTCCCAAAAAATTGTAATCCAGGAAAAAGACCACCCTCTCCCACCCACCCCTTACTTGAGGTCTTTTACATGCAGCTTTTGGACACATTAGAAAGTCTCATTTGGAAGTCAAGTAGTATAGCTCATTTATTACAGCATAGATTAAACCAGCATAAAGGCTGGTGGATGTTTTCACTGACAATGAAGCAATGATTGTTGCTGGACGTGATAGCTTTTATCCTGGTCTTGTAAGCCCTCCATGATTTGGCCATCTGAAGAAACCATTGACAGGACTGGCAGAGTGGTTCAAATGTCACCTCCTTCCATCTTTTCCATACTGCCCTTATTACTTCCTTCTTCCTCTATCTTCCATCATACAGAATCAGGTCCATATGGGGTCAGAGTGAGCAGAAGGGGCAGAAGGGGGGGGGGTGAAAAAAGAAGATGAAGGCATTGGAAACACAATAAATTCCACTGTGAAGGCAAGGGAGTGAGAGAGAGACAGAGAAAGTGAAGAGCGAATTATAAGAGCATGTTAAATGGAGAAGCAAAGAACACATCATAAATGGGCCAAGACTGGTAGAAATTGGTTATAAAAGGAATGCTATGCTATCTACCATTACACCCTTTAATCTAAAATCTCTGCTTTTATCCTGAGAACAGCGAGGAGAGGTCCTGGCTGAGTAGGGGTGGATGGAAAAATGGGACTTGGTACACCAACATCACTGCCCAAGCTATTTTATGCCTGCCTGCTGCCTGACCTCCATACCAAAAGGGAAGATGTCCAGACTTTCCAGTTTACAAATCTGGTCACCATAGATACAAAGAAACAACTAAAATCGTACATTGCCTTGAGTATTCTGCATTCTCCTGCCTATTATTTTACAAACCTGCATTTATTTAAAAGGAATATTTCCTTACTCTTTGGGGTTCCTCTGGGATTCAGGAAAGAGCCTGGATGTGTTTTTTGGAGAATAATGCCTTCATGAATCATGTGACTAGCCTTGTGAGAGGCTACTTATTTATACCTTTTAGCAGCACCACACAGAGGCAGAAATGAAGACTCATAGGCTCCCATGGAAATGGACATGGCAAAATAACAGCTTATGGTTGCTCTAGTTTTTCCTTATTAATTTGTCTTTTAATGGGTAGCTTCTGTAGGTGTCTCTTTCCACTTAGGAGTTAGGAGTGGCATTGTGCAGAACTCAGTAATTTTGGGTGGACTCATGGTCCTGTTTGAATGAATCTGAAATAAACTCAATTAAAACCATCACATTTTACCTGGTTCAGACCTAAACATTCCATAAATTGAATCCATAAAGAGGTCCAAGCAGTCTTGAAACGTCACTCAAGTTTGGAGCTAACTCAGAGGAGAAATGCAATATTCACACCCTTCAAGCAACCACATCATCTGAGTTTGTAACAGAGCCTCACATCTTGAGAGTTCTACCTGTAAATGCTGTTGGAAGAATTTTGCAAAACCTCAGACGGTAATGTTTCACCCATCAGGGTTGTTTTCCCTTTGAAGCTAATTTTATGCTAAGTAGTTGTCATACCACATCTACTGAGTGTGTCAGAGTTGCCACAAGAAAATATACTGCACTGTGCCTCAGAGGTGATGGAGGAGGACAGGTAGCATGTGGAGTAGTAAAGAAGAAGTTGCATGGTCATTGAAGTCAGAACAATTGATGTTACAGAAGGACTGTAACAATGAGAAATAATTGCTCAGATGTGGTATGCCCAAAGGTATAAGCCGTGGTACGAGAATTAAACTGTAGTTACAAATAAAGGAAATGCTATTTGCATTAATTCTTTGTATCAATTTAATCTCAGCACACCCTAGTAAAATTAGATCATAGCGGTCACACCATGTGTGAAGGAGCCCTTTCTCTGGAGGGAACAGAGGGAAAGAACGCATGAGGGGAAACGGAATTTCCTAATGTTTACATATAAACCTTGGTGGTTGTATAAACTCCAACCTCAATGTCACTACATGTAGCATCATCTTTTGTGCAGATTTTTATATTAAATTGAACATAGTTAGGAAAATTGCTGCAATTTTTTTCATGTTATATCTGAACAAGTATTTGTTTTCTTCATATGTAGGATAAATACAAGAAGAAAAACATTGGTAGACGAGTCATCGAGTCAAATGGTGTTTCTTTGGATTCACACCAGCATATCTGCGAGCAAAACTGAGTCAGTAAGGCCGTGTCCAGACTCAGGGGTTTTTTCGGGAAAAGTAGCCTTTTCCCGAAAAAACTTCCCCTGCATCCAGACTCAAGCCGCGTTCTTTCGAAATTATTTCGAAAGAATGCGGCTTTTCTTTCGATGGCGGTAAACCTCGTTTCACGAGGAAGAACGCCTTCTTTCGAAAGTTCCTCTTTCGAAAGAAGGCGTTCTTCCATGTAAAGAGGCCGTCTTCGAAAGAGAGCATCCAGACTCGCTGGGTGCTCTCTTTTGAAAAAGCGGATTTCTCTTTCGAAAGATCTGCCTGCAGTCTAGATGCGATCTTTTGAAAGAGGCTCTTTCGAAAGATGCTTTCGAAAGAGCCTCTTTCGAAAGAAGCCTGCAGTCTAGACATAGCCTAAGTGTAAGAAGTAAAGGGGCAACTGCTATTTCACTAAATTACCATTAGCCATCATCACTTATGGTAATCTTTCTCCCATTCATATTAAAATGGTCACCTCTAGAATCCGAGCCCATTCAAAAGGGCAATGTTTCTGAGAGTTACATGTCAGATTTCTGTGATTACAAAGTCCTATTCTCCTCTCAGTGATGCTGGCTAGGTGTTACTCTAGGTTACTTGATAGAATGGTGTTACTCTAGGTTACCTGATAGAATGGTGCTCGGTGTTACATTTCACCACCATTTCCTTTTTAAGGCATTGCCAACGTGGATTTGCAATGTCCTCAAGAGCTTAATCCACATTGCTGAAATGCAGTGTTCCTTTAATACTCCAGCCTAAGGTACCTTTTAGCTGTTTACTGTGAGAGCAGACCATGGCAGGTTCATTCTATTGCAGTCCTTAGCATGCAAAAATAAAAATAAAAAAAATCACTCAGCTTGATCATATGAATGCTCTGGATAATTGTTCATAAATTACTCTCAGCATGACCACAGAGTTCTCTAGTCCTGTACTTCTACTCCAGCGTGTGGCTTATGATATTGAAGGCCCTGAAACCACACTCATTCCATATAATCTTATGGAAAGTTTGTCATTCTCATTCAAGGGTAATGAATTCCCAACAGCTTTTAGATTTCTTATTTTCTGGCCAGGTCTAGTCACTTATTACCACAGGTTAATCATTTGTAACTGATGCACTTATACATTAGTCATATCTGTAATGTGATTATAAAAGCTGATCATTCTGTTACCCTTTAACAAACCATTTATACATGGGAACCTTAATATATAGGGTGATACTCCAAGCATTCCTTGGACTCAAGACAACATGAGCCTACTGGCAAGCAGAATACAAGAAGATCTCTCTGCAGCTGATTGACTTCTCAGTTGGTGTCAGAGAACAGGGCACTTTGAAGTACTTATCAGGCTAAATGAGATAGCAAGAAGAGAGTGCTCCATCCGCCAGACATCCGGTACACCCGGTGGGGGAGAATAATTTGTTGCAGCACAAGGGTCCCAAGGTATGACAGTTGCTCAAAGCTAAAGGCTGTTAAATCTGAAAATGAATGTGTCTGTTTGACAGCTAATTATATCATGTCTTTCATCAATAATTACAGTTTGAGATGACCCAAAGAGACAGTACTCACACCAGCAGTCCAATTAGATTTAAACTGGGATTTGAAGTATAGGTTCAGTGGCACCAAATTCTCTCCAAATTGATCATCAAAGACACAAGCTCCAAATCACCCAAACTTGAAATATTTCTAATCTCTTGGGTCACAGCTGAAAAGAGAAAAAAAAATTTCTCCACTACTTTAACATCCAGCTAAAAAGCAAAGTCAGAGTGACTCTCACCTTGGGACTAGATTCTGAATACCTCTGAAATTTAGGAAGCTTCAGGGGGTAAGTCAAATTTTGTGTAAATTATTTATATAAAGTTACAACAGCAAAACTGCAATACATCATGTATTAAAAAGTAGACATTTGTTTTCCAGCTAGATGGAACTAGATTCCACACCTGGTCTAATCGGTCAAAGAAATTGGTCAGTGTTTTTCAAAGTGCATAAGTATTTGATCTGTAGAAGACTGGCAGGTGCAAATGTTCCTTAAATTAGTATTGCCTGCTTAGAGCTTTTGTGAGCACAGCCCACTTCTTCAGATGGGCTCACAATACCATCTACATGTTTTGTTAGTCTATAAAGTGCTACCAGACCATTTGTTGCTCTTTAAATTTATCCTGAAATTTAGGTACAACAGAAGTGATTAAAATTTGAGGCCTCACTTTCCAGTAAACAAAATAGCCATGCCTCACCTTCTCGGGCTTCATTTTTAGTCCTTTTATACCAAGCCTGATGCTGCTCTAAGCAGGCAATACTAATTTAAGGAACATTTGCACCTGCCAGTCTTCTACAGATCAAATACTTATGCACTTTGAAAAACAATGACCAATTTCTTTGACCGATTAGGCCAGGTGTGGAATCTAGTTCCATCTAGCAGGAAAACAAATGATGTCTACTTTTTAATACATGATGTATTGCAGTTTTGCTGTTGTAACTTGATATCAATAATTTACACAAACCCTTTAAAAAGAGCTTTAATTGTATTGCTCCTGTTTACCAGCCACTTTAGAATAATTTAAAAACTTGACTGATGCAAAAAAATTATTCTAAACTGTGCTTGCTGACAAAAACAAAAACCTTTTTACTTTCCATTTGCAAAGTGACATCTGCTGTTTCCATCTTTGTTTTCAGATGCAAGATTACTTTAGTATTTTATTTCTTAGCCTGTCAAATAGCATTGTCAAAAAATAGAAAGTGTTCTCTTCCAAACCTCCACAGACTCAAAATTACCAAACCTACATGTGTAAGCAGAGTATGATGTTATAAGAGAAAATTTTTCCCTATACTAAAGAGTCTGCAAACATTTCTAACTACAAGAAGTGAAGATATCTGACAGGTTTATTATAGAGTGGCATAAGTCACTGCATAGTTAAGTTTGAAAGCAGCTCTGTTATTAGCTCAATTTCCAACAGCTCCATTTTTTCTGGAATTACAGAGTTACAGTCTACTCTGTCACGTGATATACAAGATTGGATTGAGCCAGACTTCCAGAATCATCATCCAGTGGAAAATGTTGAGGATCTTTCCAAAACTGGGAAATTCACATATAAGAAACCCTGATACATATTAATGTTAAAAATGAGTTTTCCTGGATTGCAGATAATTGTTTTACACTGTTTATTTAATGAGCATTTACACCAAAACAGATTAACATTTTGGAAAAGGAACCCTGAGAAACAGCCTGCTCCCCACTTCCATGTAGTTTTAACGTTCCATTCCTTCCTTCGTTTCCTCCCACCGGCCCCTTTACTCAGCCTACCCAGCCTCCATGGTGGCTCTCCAACAGAGTCGAATTCCACAGAGACATGTGCACCTGTTTAATTAGAAGTCCAAAGTACTACTTACAATTAAACATGTGTAATGTCACCCCCTTATTTTGTACAGAAATATGAATATGCCCATATGCTTTATGCAAAAGGTGGCATGTGACTTATCCTTGGAGAGCTTGCAATTCCTTTAATGTGAATATGAACTTAGAAATATGAAGCATAAACCCATTTTTTGATCTAGACGTGCTAGTGACAGCCATTATAAGTGCTGGGTCATTAAGTTCCTTGAGTACTACAGACTATGATCTTGAATAGTCTTGTTTTTCCTGTAAGCCTGGATTATGGTTTTTCCTTCCAAGACATGTAGCCAGGACACCTGAAGTTGGAATACATTTTGGATGCATTACTTTCCCATAGAGGTGTAAAAGCATTGAAGCTGAACCTAAAGGATTCGTGCCTTGGGCAAAAAATTATGGGCAGGAAACCAAATAGGAGCAGTTGCCAGACACCAGCCGGCTGCTGCTTACTGCTGGAAACAAAGACTGAATGGCAGAAAGATTGGGCCCAAGATAGGAGGCTGCCTAGCTTGTGAGAAAAGAGAAAAAGTACTGTTGGGGTAAGAAATTGCATGTAACAAGTTTCTTAGGCTATGTCTCGACTGCAGGCTTCTTTCAGAAGCAGCTTTTTTGGAAGAGATCTTCCAAAAGAGGGCGTCCACACTGCCAAAGCACATGGAAAAAGCGATCTGCTTTTTCAAAAGATAGTGTGCACACTGAATAGATGCTCTCTCACATTTACCAGTGTCGGGAAAATGCCTTTGTTCTTTCCATTTTTTTTTTTCTAAAGAACGTGATAGCAGTGTGGACTCAATTGAAGGGTTTTTTGGGGAAAAACAGCATTTTTTCTGAAAAAACTCTGCAGTGTAGATATAGTCTTGGGCTATATCTACACTGGCATGATCTTGCTCCAGAGATATGCAAATGAGACTAAGCATGGAATATCACTGAGCCTCATTTGCATATCTAATGAGCCGCCATTTTGCGGAAGAGGCTCTTGCGCCAGAAGGATTTGTCTACACTGCCCCTTCTTTCGCAAGAAAAACCCTCTTGCGCAATGCCACTATGCTGATTATTTTCAGGAATAACAGCATTGCACAAGAGGGTTTTTCTTGCATAAGAAGGGGCAGTGTAGACAGCTCCTTCTGGCGCAAGAGCCTCTTCCATAAAAATGGCAGCTTATTAGATATGCAAATGAGGCTCGGCGATATTCCATGCTTAGCCTCATTTGCATATCTCTGGCTCAAGATCGCGCCAGTGTAGACATAGCCCTGGAGTATTAAGCTTTCTGGTATTTTTTGTTTTATTTTGCTTGTTACATAAACTGATCTGATCTGTTTGTTTTCACTTTAATCCTACTTTTATATTTAATAAATTCACCTTCATTTATTAATAATCCCAGTGTAAGTAATTGTTACTTGGCGGGGGAGAGAACAGCTGTGCATCTCTTTCATTGATAAAGGTACAGAACTGAAGAGCTTGCTGTGTGTAAAACTTATGCAAATTAAGTTGGATTTCTCTGGGCTTCTGCTACCATTGGGGATGTGAACCCGAGTGTTGCATCAAGGCCCTGTGACTGAGTCTTCCAGGAATGGAGATGCTTACAGTGTCTGTGCTACTCTGCTGTAGGCTGTAACTGCAAATCTATATTAGGGGCACAGAATCCCGGGATGAGGCATACCTGGGAGGACGACAAATGCCTTTAATGTCAACCGCGGATCGTCCAGACTACCGTGCTGAGCCGACAAACAGCTGATCAGCTCAGCGCAGCAGCCATGTAAATTTAAATGAAGAGGCAATTTTTAAATCGCCGCTTCATTTTCCTATGCCGGGTAGTATAATCGACATGCCTCTTGCGACAGAGGCATGTAGTCTAGACGTACCTCTAGTGGCTGGTAGGGTGGGGACCCTGGCCTGGCTCGACACCAGGCTGGTAGGGTGGGGACCCTGGCCTGGCTCGACACCAGGCTCGACACTAGCTTAGGAATCCTATAGAATCCTATAGATAGCAGCCATCTACCCCATTCCTTTAAATAAACTGTGTTGCTGCTAGGATTCCCTGGAACACTACCCCAAATCCCCCAATTCTTCATCCTTATCTTCCTGCCGTAGCCTAGTTGAATCCCAGCAGCCAACCTTCACATTGCCACCCCCAGCCTCCATCAGCATTGCTATGTCCCGGTCCTGTAGTTCCCTTAGTCAACCAGGGACATCATCTACACTCTAACGCCTGTGAGGAACTGATCTGAGTGGAGCACTGTAGCTCTTCTTATAGTAGCCTGCTGGGCCCTGATTGGCTGCTACCTGTAGTCTCTCTGATTGGCTGCTTCCCTCACAATTGCTCTAGGACCTCTCTCTACTGTCATATTTAGGGTAGCAGGTGATAGAGCTGCAAAGTCTCCAGCCTTATTCAACCTCATCACAGCCAGACCTTACATTAGTACAAATCTGAAGTAGCTACATCTATGAGTTTATTTCAGGCTAATTCTAAAATAGAGCAGAATTTAACTCATTTATTTCAATTGCACTGTAATTGGGCATGAACTAAACCCTAAAGCTAACAGTTTTGATTGTATTTTTTGGTTTGGTTTTGCTAGGGATAAGGCATGATTGGAAGAGGGGTATCACTGTTGAAATTTACTTCTGCTGTCCATAGGGCTAAACCCAGACAGGACTAGGCTGAGTCCAAGCCCTGTTTTCTGGTCCAAGCCCTGTTTTCTGATCAATGTACAGCAAGCAATGCCATCTCAGTCAGAGCCCTGGAATGCATAGCAATTCAGGGGCACAATCCCCTTCCCGTCATGCTATCCAGGACACAGCTGACATCTCTGCTCGCTCTCTGCTTTGCAAGCCAGCACACAGCGGGGAACTAAGCCAGGCCCCCAAACTGCTTGCTCCTGGCAGGGTGTAGAAGCTATGTGGTGCCTGCTTTCACTCTGGACCTGGGCTTCCTCTCCGCTAATCTCTTCCAAACTACACAGTGAGGAGTTAATGATCCTTCCCCTCCCTTTACTTACTCCCATTCATAGCCACATAAAGGTGAGATCGTCAGTGATGCCTTAGGTATGTCTACACTTCAGTAGAAGACTGACACAGCTGTAGCAGGCCCAGGTCAACTGACAGGCTCACAGAGCTCAGGCTGGAGAGCTAAAAATTGCAATGTAAATGTTCAGACTCAAGCAAAGGCACAACACAACAGGTTAGCTTTAAGGAACAGGAGATTTGTGCAAGTCAAGCAACCTACCTGGTAGCAAATGGGAAAAGTTACAGAGAAAAAAGTAATATATCGTTGCTCTCTATTTTCTTCCCTCCCCATCACCTTTTTAAATGAGTGTTTTTACTAGCAAAGTGAATGTGGCAGATGTTGTCTGAGTCTTTATTGCAGGGATTGACAAAGTGGCTATAAGTGTGACACATACAAAGGAGAAGACTCCTTTATGACTGAGCAGCAAGAACAGTTATAATATACATCCCAATTTCCTTTTGTCATGCAAAGGAGAAATTGTTTGTTTGCTCATTTACTTCTGATTTAAATTTGTGGGGGGAAAAACCTCGACTTCCTCACATGTTAGAAGTCTTCTCTCTCAAGTTAACTGTTTTAGGAGCTCTGTAAAGTATATCTGAATAAGCCATAGGATTTTTTTTAAACAGGCGTATGTCAATGAGTTCTCTACTCACTATTGGGGTGCCATTTTATGGCTGCATCTGGGGAAGAGCTCCACCTCCTCGGATGCTCCCTTCTCTCTCATATTCATGCTGCAGCCCCTCTTACAGTCCAGGAGTTACAATGCTCCCTCTTCATGGCTTGGCCCTCCAGCCAGATAACCATAGATACATCTACACTGTGATGGAGGAAAGTCCTAAAGTCCAGGCTTCAGGCCAAGACCAAATATCTATACTACAGTTAAACAGCTCTAAAGCCTGAGATGCCCAAGCCTAAATTAGCTAATATAGGTTAGCTACAGGTGTTTAACTGCAGATTAAACATATCCTAAAAGGTGGAGACACATAGGGCATCAGCATTTTTGTGTATTAATTACCTGCTCCAGGCACTATTTCAATTTCCTATCTAGATTGCGCCACTTCCGCAGTGGCTTGTGGGGAATCTGGGCACAGCTACTAGTCTGGGTTCCAGCTCAAGAATCTTCAAATCAGAAACCAAGCTCTGCATTATCCCAAACCCTGCTGAAGTTTACCTGAGCCTTTTCCTACTCCACCTCTGTCAGACTTCTCTATCACCTCTCTAGACCACAATTCCAAAACTTCTCCTTTCCCCCGTGGCTTCCTCACTTCTACCTTCATTGCTTGGCCTTATACCAGTCCTGTCAGCTCCTGCTTAGCTGGGATGTAGCCTCAATCGAGGATTGCCTTTCACAACTAACTCTCCCTCAGGTGTGCTCTGTCAGCCCCTTCTGAGTCACATTAGCCCCTTTAGGACCTACCTTTTAAAAAGTCAACAGTAATTTTCAGTGCCTAACTTAAGATGACGTGATGTCTGATATTTACAAAGTACCAAAGTTCTGCCTTCTAAAAAACAGGCCTCCTAAAAATTGAAGTTAAAGAATCACTTTTGCAAATCTAGGCCTAGATGTGTTAAAAATTGGCCATTCCTGTGAGAATTCTGCATTGCCATGCTTCTCACTGCTGTAAAAAAATTCCCACTAGTGAGTTGTAAGAGTACCACAGAGTAATTTTGCCAGTACCATGGCTGCACATGGCTGTTGTTTCAAATTCTGCTACTTGACTGTTTGTCTGTTCCTCTGGAACTACTGCATGAAATTCAGAGCCAACTTTAAAAACTTTGTATAAGGGGATTCTCTAGCCATGTAGAATTGCTATAGCAATTCATATACCACACATCACCTCAGCCATTAACATAAGAGGCATAGTGAGGAAAAGGTGTGAGAGTGGAGCCTCAGCATCTTTGTACCCCAGAAGTCCCTGGTTACCACAACTGCTCCTTGGAGTCATAGGCAGATAGATGGGGGCTGCTCCAAGCTGTGCCTGAGAATAGATCAATGGTCATATCTCCAAATGCAACCAGTGGCTCCACCAGTCAGAAGAAGAAACAAAGTATTGATTGTTAGGAAAGGGGCAGCTGTTTATGTTAAAAGCCAATCGTGTGTGTGTGTGTGTGTGTAATTTTGAGCAGAGATGCCCATTGTTGCTGACCTGTCACTTAGAGAGGAAAGAATTATTTATATGAAGGAAAAGAAAAAGATGACTAATTTAGAGGCTGGGCATTTAGAAAAGGACTCCAAAGACACTAAGGCTATGTCTAGACTATGGAGTTTTTCCGAGATACCATAGGTATCCCAGAAAAACTCCACCACGTCCAGGGAACACGTCTGCTCTGCCAACATTTTTTTTGTGGAAGAGCAGACGTGCTCTTTCAGAAGCTCGGTACTCCTCATTTTATAGGAATAAGGGCTCTTCCAAAAGAGGAGGTTTTTATGAAATTTGGCTCAGTGTAGACAAGCCAAATTTCAGAAAAGCCTCTTCCGAAAAAACAATCGGAACAAAGTTTGAAAAAAGCGGCAGTCTAGATGCAGCCTAAGTCAGCAGGGTGGGGCTGTTTCCCAGCACCTCCCACAGCAAGACAACTCTGTTTGTTGACCACTGACCCACCAGGGACAATATGGCAGTGAGATGTAAATCCAGCCTTGTCAGACTAGTGAATGAAAGGTGAAGATTGTGTTCTATAGAAACGGACAGAGAAGTGTCTGACTTACAGCCCTTCCCTCCCAAAAGGTTAACCAAATTTGCTGCTGAAGAAGACAGTGCTGCAATAATCCTGGCAGAGGACGTAGCTTTTAAAGCCTTACACAGACTCCTGACTCAGTGAAATGTTTGACAGGGAATAATACGGATTGGCAGCATTGCTGCATGTGTGTTTCAAGGGCAGAATAGAAATCATACTTCCAGACAGTACAGACATAGATCACTGAAAGATATTCTTATAAATACAGTGCTGCAGGAAGCAGGCCAATTATCCTCCTTCTCCTAGTACAGAGCTTGTACATCTAGCCAAGTTCCCAGGGTAACATGACGGAATGGAAAAGTGACTAAATAAACAGCTCAGTACCTTTCATGGTATTCTTAATGGAACACTGATAGTAGCAATTTGGGGAAAGCATTTCATGAGCCTTTATGCATCCAACTAGATTGGAAAGGCATATGAACTTCACCTGCCTCTGTCTCTAGGGAGTATATTTGCACAAATATCAGTACTGATCGTTAAAAATGATCAGTATGGATAAGTCTGTAGGAATACATTTTATTTCATGAGAAATATAGCAATAGTGGGGGGTTCCCCCCATACAAAGCCCTGGTAATGAGGACTGCTGGGTAGAGATGATGGCATTATGCAGCCAAAGCAAGTCTCACTTCCCTTCACAGTCAGTTGGGAAGATGCTCCAGACTGAACAGTGCATCCGTGATTCTAGCTTGGACAGTTCAGAAATGCAAAAACCAGCGTGAAAAAAGTTTCATTAAAAAGCAAACTTCCTGAGCTCTAGTGACCGGATATTAACAGCTGGATTGAGAGAAGCCTGGAGCCCTCATTGACTCTAATGGAAATGAGTGCTCAACAGCTCTGAAAATCAGGCCCTCAAGCTCTAGGAGGGCAGAATGAAAACATTTACCAGCTAAAGGCATCTAACCCGGTCACATAAAAGTCATATGTGGGTCCTGCAGCTTAGCAGGCCTAGGATGGAAGTTTCTATCCCCGCTGTACCCACCTTAGCATAGTATGGGACTCTGCAAGCCCAAACAGCAGCTGTGGGCTTTATCAGCATTAACCCATGCCTTGAGCTGGGAAACTGCTAAGCGGTTTGACTTTGGACTCAGCCCATAAGAGTCATAAGCATGGCATTGAGCCAGGTACGCGCACACCTGGTAAACAACTGTAGTATAACCAGTGTAGAAAGTCCCACCCCTAGCTGAGTCTCAACTGGGGACCCAACCTCGAGGGCTGACCAGGATTCCCCCCATGCTGAAGCCACGTCCACTGCGGATGGGTGCGAGGTAACGGGAACAGGACTCCCCTCAGACTTGAAGGGATGTGAGCATTCCAAGGAGCCTTTTACTCCTTTAACCATTGTTCAGTAGTGCTTTCGCTTGCTAGAGTGTACCCTGTGAAATGTAGTAGCAGTGGAGTAGTGAGCTAAATAAAGAACATTATCCCTAATCGGCACTGTGTTGAAGCGAATCTACAACCCTGTTGGGCCCTGGCCCTGTGGAATAACAAACCCCGACAGAATAGCAGAGTTGGCCCCCAACTCTGACAGATGATATTAACAAAGGTTTTAACATATGGAAAATGTCTGTTGAACTCACCTTGGTCATACTTCTCTACAATTCATCTTGTTTGCAAATGCATGCCCTTCTGGAAAATGATCGCTTCTGCTTTACTAACTCATTGAGGCAGGTGGCTTGTTATTCTATCCAGAAGTAAGGGAGGTGGAGAGAGAGGGTCTCAGCTGTTGGCTGAGCAGATCTCAGGGAAGGATCTTAAAATTAGCCAAGCCTGGAAATGGGTTTGAACTGAATATTGTTAAATTGCCAACTCAAAATTTGTTAATAAAGGCAAAGACCAGGAAGGGGGCTTGATTATGGAATTTATTTAGCACATGGGCCATGCTTTAAAATATATTGGGAGAGCATATGGCTCTCAGACCAGTGGAGAACAGCCAACCTTGTATTAAAAGATAAACACCCAAACTGGTATCAGAGAGGTTCAGCAAAGAGTTTTAAAAAATTTAATTAATTTAATTTTTAAAATGAGTTTTCATCATTTCAGCCATTAGCATTCTCCCAAATTGTGTGAAAACACAAATTCATGAGGGACTGGAACACAAGACCAAAGAGAGAAGCTTTTATTCTTAGTCATCTTTTCTTGTTGGGCAGTTTGGGGACAATAAGGAGCATGGCACAGTCAACATTAGGATCTGAAAATCACGTGGGCTAAATCCAAAGCTTGCTGAAGTCAATAGATAGAAGCTCATTGAATCCAATGGATTTTAGCTCAAACTCTATAGTAGGCCCTTAAAAATAGGTTCTGGCAAACTCTGTACTACATAGAAAATTCCAGGCTTTGTATGATTGTTACTAATTCATTTTGGAAGCATGCCAGTTACTCGCTATACATTGGATGAGGCTAGGATTTAATCATTTCTAGAGTGACAAGTCCAAAATGATAGAGAACATTGTTGTTGTTATTACAATGATCTATTCCTGCTGCTTTTCTCATTTTTCTCTTTCATCATACTGATACAGCTGAGACAGGTTACTGTTGTAAATCACAAGTACAAAAAATATGGTTTTCTGCAGCCCTTTTAACCTTTTCCTTTCAAAGTCCTGTGCCAAATACCATTTTCCAACCTGGTAGTTTCACTCATTCTTCCAGATCTTGTGCAATAAATTTGGATACCAAACACATAGGCTACAATTTTCAATTTTTGCATGCCAAAAGTTAGGCACTAAAATCCAGATTTATCAGCTAAATATACATCTAAGGCTTTGGTGTTTCAGTATAGATTCTAGTGTCAGCTCCAAAGTTCATTGAAGCTGGTGGGAATCTATGGACTCTGGTATGCTTGTATCCAATGTTAGACACCCTATTCATGCAATTACATTGATCAGTTGGCTGGGATTTAAAAAGTGGGGACAATGAATGTGAAGGTCTCTTTTCAGAGCTGTAGTTTGTCATCCCTTTAGTATATCTGAACTCTGCTGCCCTATAGAAAGGAGACATTTTCCTGGATATGATGCTGAGACCACTGACTAGAGCTACTCAAGATTTTTAATTCTGGAAATTCTGACCAAAGAAAATCTCATTTTATTTTAAACCAGCTTACAGGGTGGTCAAAACTTATGGAAAATTTGAAATTTCCTTTAAAAAAAAATTCTCTGCAGAAGTAGTTGTATATACTTTGACCTGGTCAAACACTAGCTAACTGGTTGAACTAACCTGTCATGTTTATTACATGCAGGTAAAATCTGGCAGTGTATTTTCATACTATTATTATTACTACTACTAACAATATGTTGTATATACTACTTAGAATTTCCATGGATCATACTGTGTCCAAAACCTGAAATTTTAACTTCTTATTTCCAATTTTCCAAATAGAATGGAACCCATCTGCAAGATATTTTTCCACTAGGAAATACTGTTGCCAGCAGTCCAAATTCTAGTGTTTATTAGGTCCAAGCCATTTTACACGACTGTATCACCTAACCCTGTTCCGGTTTAGATGCCACAATACAAACAGTATTTGTGCCAGGTCTAAACTACAGAAAGCCATAATGGGAAGGCTGTACAGCTGCTGAAGAATAAATAGAAATTCAAGGGTTTGATCTCATAATCTCTGAAGTCAATGTTCAAACTTCCATCAACATTAATGGTGCAGGATCATGGCTTTATATGTTAGGTCACAGTGAAATCCCTGATCTATGTATCTATTTAACTGTTTCAGCTAGGGAGTATAATTTTGCCACCAAATTGTTTTAAATCTGTACAGCCCCTACTGTTAATGCATCTATATTGGCATAACAGTGCTTTACCTGAGTATAGCTTATATTCCTTCCTTAATAGCAATAATATATATTGGTATAAGTTCCTCTGTAAAGGTACATATACACAGAAGGTTATTTTGGAATAACAGATGTTATTCCAAAATAATACAGTCTGACTCTACACTGCAAGCAGTTATTTTGATATAATATTGAAATGATGTTGAGCTGGAGGACTTCTTGCTCTGACTCCTGTAACCCTCATTTTATGAGGAATAAGGGAAGTCAGAGGAAGAGTGCTCTAATTCAGATTTCCTGCTATGTAGACAGCACCAAAAGCCAAAATAAGCTATTTCAACTTAAGCTACGCAATTGACATAGCTCAAGTTGCATAGCTTATTTCTGCTTGAGCCCTGCTGTGTAGATGCACCCTAAGTACATGAGACTGTTACACAAATGTTTTATGAGGACTAAGAATGTGGTCCTGTTCCCAGTGTATTAAATGGCAAAACTCATTGATTCCTATTGCGGAATTAGACCTTCTATACACACTTTGGATATATGCTTAGGACTCAGTTCTCAACTGGTTAACTGCCCTTAGCTTTAGTGGCAGTAGGGAGTGGTCAGCCGTTCACCATGTGAGACCCCCAGCAATGGAACAGAAGCACTGTATTGGCTAATCATAAATACCGAGACAGGTTAGGGCGGTTCCCAAAATGTTCAAATAGGAGGAATGCACATAATTCACAAGACAATGTCAGGTTATTGCTGTATTTTAAAATGTCAGTCTTCTTTGGTACTAATAATCCCTTAAACCATAACTTTAAAAAAGTCATGGTTGATTCTATTTAATTTTACTTACAGGTAGTCCCCGGGTTACATGGATCCAACTTACATCGGATCCCTACTTACAAACGGGATGAGGCAACCCCACACTAGCTGCTTCCCCCCAGCAGACCAGGGAGACGTGAAGCTAGCGCCCCCCCCCCCAGCAGACCAGGGAGACGCGGAGTGGCTTTTCTCAGCAGACACTTCAGCTTGAGAATAAAGGACTGAGGGAAGTGAGGTGTGGGAGAATAAAACTGAGCTCTGGAGAAATGTTTGGCTAGAGTTTCCCCTACAATATGTACCAGTTCCGACTTACATACAAATTCAACTTAAGAACAAACCTACAGTCCCTATCTTGTATGTAACCCGGGGACTGCCTGTACTTTGTTTCTGTTTTCTATTGATATAACTGAAGCCACTGAGATGGTTGTACCATTTTAACTGTACCAGTACATTTAAAGTGCTGTAACATATGTTCACGGACAAGTCCTGAATGGCTTCAGTATATTTCAACAGACTTCCAATACTCCTTGAAGTGAAGTGTCACTCAATTTACAGCAAAATTCAGTGTCCTAAGTGGCTCCTGCTGTCATTTGCTTTCAGAGAGAAAAGTGCTGTCCTCCAAGGGCACCAAACACCTCCTCTTCCTCCTCCTCTGCTCTTGCTGAGCAGAAAAGAGTAGGGGAGGATAGGCAGAAGATCAGGGTAAAAAAGATGCTCCTGAGTAAAATTTTCAAAAGCACCTGTTTTATTTCAATGGTTTTAAAAAAGCAACACAAGCACATCTGAAAATTTTTCCCAATGTTTCACAGAAGAAGTAATAAGAGGAATGCTTGGCTCCCAATCATAGCTTATGAGATTGCCAAAATTTTAATTGCTAAATGGGGTGCCCAACATACTTTCTGCCTGCCCCCTCTGGGTGGCCCTCCCTGCCTCTGCTGCCCCTGTAGGGACCAGTCACCTGCGTCCAATCTTTCCTCAGATAATTCCATTTGGGAGGGCAGAGATGCTGGTTTTCCTATTAGGATATATGTGCGGCCTTTCAGAGACTTTCATCCTTCTCCCCACATCTGACGGGGGCAAGGAGACCCTATCACTTCTATAGTGTTATCTTTTGCCAACTAACCCTCCCCTCTTGTGATAATGAAAATAAAACCCAACAAGCTTAACAAAGACCCATAGTATTTTTAATAATCAGTTTTCTCAGAAATTTCCTCTTGGGCTAACTTCCTTTAGACAGAGAAGGAAGGTAAGATGTTTTTATTAGCCCTTCACCTTTAATTTCAGCTGCGACCTCAACATTTTGTCCTTTTGCTTTCATTTCCACCTGCATTTTTACATCCTCAAATCATGAAAGTCCCTTTGGATTCATCTTCAGTCACTTTTCCTGTGAACAGATGGGATTGGGTTAGTCACCTTTAACTAGCCAAAGCATGCTGCTTCACAGGATTAGGTGGACAAAAATGCTGAACTGATTCATTGAAACACACTTTCCTTTTCAGACGCACTTCCTGACAGGGTTTCCTTGCTCTTTTCCCTTTGTTAACAGAAGGTGTATAATCCAGAATGCTGTTAAATTGTATCTGGCTGAAAATAGAGAAAAGAAAAAAGAGTTTGCATCTCATATTTCAGTTAGTACACCTGCCAGCATTTGGAACACTACCAGCCTGCCAACTGCAAGTTTTCAAAGGGTTATGATGCACTATTTGGGTCTTTAATGAAAAGCTCTGGACCCCAGAACATAAGCTTTTTGGTGTGGATGGTGTGTGCTGAATCATAATGTAACATTACACTGTCATTCCGTGACAAAGAATGAAAATGACTGAATTTATTATTATTTACTCCCCTTCAAATGTAGGGATTCCCAAGTTTCTATTAATATAATACTGCTTGTAAAATTCCAAAATGTAAGAAAGATGACATTTATATTTTCACTGTAATAATTCCTTGCTTTGGGAAAAATGTAGCAGTCAAGAAAGTTCTATTAAAATATACAATGTAGGTAACATTATTGTCTGAACTATATCTACAGTATATGGGAACTTTTAAAAATCTTGCTTAGACATAAATGATTTTTAAAAGTTTAAAATAATTCTATTTCTAGAATTCAGATTTTCAGGCCTAATATTGGATGGCAAGGTCTATAAGCCAGCAATGGATATACATATTTGATGGCTTGCACGGACCTGAGTTCCCTATTTTGAACCTGGACTAGCATAAAATATACTGCAAGGGAATTGATCTCTTGCAATACATTTCATAGAGGAGGAAAACACCATTTATTAACATAAAGATAATTGGAAGGGCAGGGAAGGGATAAAATATTTAAATATGAAGTCATCACAAAAATAACACATGGGGTGTAGATTCCTGAAATTAGTCACCACAGCTAAATTGGTGACTGAATCCTAGAGAAGACACATGAAGAATGCAACAACTGGAGGACTGAAGTGAATAGCTGATAGAACAAGAGAATGAGATCAAAGCAGTAAGGTGAAGATAATCCATAAACAGTTCAGAAATCCTAGAAGGACAGTTGATTTGGATTCATAGATGAACAGAAAACCATTGAAAATATTGAAGATTGTTGTGTAAGAAAGCACCCATACACAAACACACTACCAGTTCTGGGCTATGTGCACCAATCAGTTATGGCATTGCTGTCAAGGGATAAGTAGCAAGATCAGGTTCAAGCCAGATCAGGATAACAGGAAATCAAGGTCAGGTACCTGACAAGTAACAGAGCTGGGAAAGACACAGTCAGAAGACAGATCTAGGATCCATAGAGAGCCAAGGTCTGAGGCTGAAGGAGGAAGTCTGCATGATTGCCCAGATAGCTCCCCCATGCTAGCTTCCTGGTTTATATACCAGCACAAACCAATCACCAAACTGTGCAGGGAGTGGAGGGTATATCCTGCAGTTGCTAGCATCACAGCAGCCTTCAGCAGAAACCTGTCTTACGCATCTAATGGCTATATGGAAGCAGTGGGAACTCAGAACTCTTGTAATCCCATATTCTAGACCCACAGGGTCTTACACAAGCTTACCTAAGATGAACAGACTGTTCAAGATGCAGGTTAGTATGTGGGTAATTATAGAGGTTATTGCAACATGCCCACTTTCAGATTGCTGTGAAGATAGAATCTTCCACATATATCCTCTCACCTCTTCCATGTTTCTGCTATTAAAAGCATGTACATATTGAGTCTGATGTAGTACAATGAGAAAACTATAATGTAATTACATAGAGTAGGCCTGGGCAAAATATGGTCCACAGTTCAAATCCTGTCTGCCAAGCCACACGATCCGGCCCGTGGATTCTGCAGGAAGCCCCAGGCAGGATCCCATTTGCCTCTCCCCAACTGCACACCGCTCAGAAACATGGCTGCAGGACAGTTTTTCTTTAAAAACCGTAAGTCCAGAAGGGAGGGGGGAAGCTCCAGAGCATATGGCTGCTACCTTTGCTGGGGCAGGAAAGGCAGCAGTGTTCCCTCTAAGCTGTGCCACAAGTGATTGATCAGCCCTGCCCAGTCATAGGCTCCGGGCTCCATGCCCAGACCCCTGAGCTTCTGACTGGGCAGGGCTGATTAATTCCTGTGAAGCTGTGCTACAGCACAATCTGGAGGGAACACTGGCAGGCAGGGAGGATGATTCAGGAACGGCTGCTGGCTGGTAATTCTCCTGGCCACAGCCTGTTTCTCGTACCCCAGTCACTCCCTTCCCCAATCGTCTGCCCCCTGCTTCTGTTCCCTAATCTACATACCCAAATCCTCTGCCCCTGTCCTGTACCCATATCCCCTCCAAGATCTGGCAATCCACTGCCCAGATCACAGTTCCCTCCTGCCCTAGTTCACAACCCAAATCCCTGCGCCTCCTCCTGTACCCCAATTCCCTGTCTTAAGTCAGACTTTAACTCCAGTCTAGTGCCCCAGGTCACACCTGCCTCCTTCACCCAAACTCTGTCCCTTACCCCATGCTCCCTTCTGCACCCAACCTCCATCCCATACGCTGTAGCTCCTCCATTAATACCCTAGAAGATTGTGGCCCTCAACCACTTTCCAAATTGTTGGAGTGGCCTCCCCCCCATCAAAAATGATTGCCCATCCTGGCAGAGTTACCAATGACAAGTCTCTACTAGATCATCCATCCCATCCCTGACCATTCAGGACTGATTCCTATTATAATTTGTAGGTATCTTTCAATAAAAACTGCAGAGGCTTCCGTGACAGAAAATATTTTTTCTGAGGTTGGATGAGGAATTCTTTGTGTAGCTAGAGTTTTATGTTTGGCCAATAGAATGAGTGTAAGAACAGATTAGAGCTGAATCTATTTTAGATTTCTGTGACATATTGTGTTGCCCTCACCTCTGCTGTAAATCATTATAATCGAGATCTTTGTAATTGACTTATCATTAAGTGGCAGGTTGTGGCCCAAATTTCTAATCAGCTTCACTGTTGGATCTGCTAAATGCAAAGATTGTGCATTCTCATTCACCAAGGCTGTTCCTTGTGTATCTGCCAGTCACATCGGCTTGCTTCACCAACAAAATCAAGATATTAATATACCTTCAGAGCCAAGACAGCCATGGGAAAAGAAGATGGAGACTATTCTGCCTCTAGCATCAGCAAAATTATCAGCTGTGGTACATGAAACCAGAGAATCATTTGTTTTGGTGATGAAATAGGCAGAAAGAACACACCTTCATTTGTCAGGGACCAGGCTAAGTCTGCAGGGCTGGTGGCAAGAAAAACCCTAAAGAGTAGTAAGCCACAGAGAATGAATAAATGCAGAACTCCAGTATGTCATTTTCACAGTCGCTCTTTCCTGATTGGGAAAAAAATTAAATCAAACTTTAAACATTAGATCAATTGGCTTGCCTCCAGCTGCTTGTTCCTAAAACTTACCCCCCGGAAGAACTCTCTGCAAGCTGGCTACAAAGAGACAAAAAGGATGGATATAGACAACTCGATCTCATTCTTATTCCTGTTGCCCGAAAATGCCAAGTCCCAATGCCACTAGCTCCTAACTTAAAAGTCTACATTTTCAGAAGTGCCCTTAGTGCTGGAGACTTCTCTGTCTTCAAGACATCACAGTTTCCTTTCCTGTCTATGTCTACAGCATCCAGTACCACATGCCTTTAACTGCTTAAAGAAAACCAACAAACAATGAAAAAAACATGTCCTTCTCACTGCAGGTGTGTGGTTGCCTCACACACGCCACTTTAAATAAAAGTAAGTCCTGAGAAGAACAGAAGCACACATGTGACAGGAGCAAATCCAGTTTGCTAATTAGGGCTGATACCAGGCAGAATTTATTATTTAAAAATCTCTCACCATGGGGAACTCTCAGCATGTTCTGTGTCTAGCAGAGATTTTTTTTACTTTAAACAAATGCTGATTTCAAGTTGCTTTAAACTGAACTTCGGGGTAAGTACTTTTGTTGTTTTTGATGCTTTCATTGGAAATGGGTACAAAGGACCCCAACACAAGCCAAGGTACTAGGGGTCCAATATCTCAGGTCTGTGACACAACTAAGGCCCTGCTCCCATTTTTAGTTAATTACCAGACCTTATAGAGAACATACTGTGTGTAGGTCTCCAAGTGCTTTACAAAAGGTGACTGAGTATTATTATCCTTATTGTAGAGGTAGGGAAATTGAGGCACGGAGCAATGAAAGCAATAGTCAATGTCTGAACCAGCGAAAGAAGACAGGTTTCTTAAATCCTTGTCAGGTGTGTTTTCCCTGCCCTATCACCTTAGTTAATGTGCAGAATAGTCCAAAACCCAAAAAAGTCGATATGGTTAATAAATCTGAACAGAAAGGAAACATTTTCATTGAAAAGTTTGTTATCTTTCATTCTTTTGACCAAAAAAACTGAAATCTTCAACTACATTTCACTTTGTTTCTTAGGGTATATCTCTACTGCACCCGTAGCTCGAAATAAACTATGCAATTTGAGCTACACAAATTACATAACTTATTTTGAGTGTATTTTGAAATAGCTTATTTTGTATTGTAACCCTGTCTACACAACACCAAAATTTGCAATAAACCACTATTCTGACACGTCCCTTATTCCTTGTGAAACAAGGTTTACAGGGACGTTGGAATAGCCAGCCTGTTATATTGTGAAATAACTGGCTTGCTTCAAAGACAAGGAATAGCTATTTTGGGATACCGGACATATCCTGAAATAATGCCACAGTGCAGATGTACCCTTAGAAAAATTTCCACTGCCTCCACTGGAAAGAAGGGGAGACAGGAAATAAGTAAGTTTGGAAGAGTTTTCCTAAAAACAAAACAATTTCTCTCTCTCAAAAAGTTTCAGAAATGTGTGTCAAGAAGCAGAGAGGAATTTTACAATCTGGAAAAAAATGTTTCAACAAATTATTTTACCTGGCTCTAGCAACATGTATCATTACTACCAGTTCGCTATGCTATATTTTATCCAGCAACTCTCCTTTCTTACTTGTCTTCCCTTTCCATGCTCAAAATAACATCCTCCTCAGACATCTTTTCTTGAATTGGCCGTTTTCAACAGACAATTTCCCTTGTCCTGGCAGGGTCACAGGCAAATTCTGCACAACGTGTATTTTCAGGAATCCAAGGGTTGAGATTTCAAAAGCTATCTATGGGAACTGTACATCCAAAATCATTCTGTGAAGGCAGCGGCCAGTATATGGCCATTAACTTCAAATTTTTAACAATTTTTAAAATATACACACACACCTTACTAAACAGGGCTCAGCAACTTAAGTAGAGCTGGTTCAAAATTAATTGAAAAATAGCATGTTTTTTAAAAAAATCATGAACAATTTCAGCTCTAGTAAAGTTTCTCAGGTGTATGAACACTCTTTTCCCCCCTCAGCTTTTGATTAGATACAGGTTGTGAAATGTTGCATTTTCCCCACTCCTTGATTGGGTGCATTTGCTCCGGTTTTCACTCACACCAAGCTCTCTTTGAAGTTTTGAATGTTTTTAGAAGACAAAGAACTTCGTAAAATGAAAAACGACTATTTTGAACACTAAAAACCAGAAATACTTTTATATTTTCTCATTTTTGTGAAACAAAATTTCAACTGGCTGTACTTTTTGTTTTGAGTCATTTCCTCCCCACCCTGGTTCTGAAAATGTCCCCCATGACATGGAAAGACAACACATCTTTTATTCTGAATCTTCATTGATCAGACATTTCTGCTCCCTCTGCCTATAAGTTTGTCTAGGAGAGATGGACTTCAAATATTACAACAGACTTTCCTGAACCGGAGCCAGGCCTCTGACCAGAATCTGGTGTTCCATCCAGGACCAGATTATGAAATGGGGATTAAGTCCCTGCATTCCAGGACAGCAACACATGGTGTGGGGAGGAGCAGGTGGCCCCACGCACATTCCCAACAGGCTGGAGCCACAATCATTGTCAATAATGGAGGGACGCTCTCTGTCCCTGCACTTGTCTGCAGGCTTTCCCCCCCACCGCTCCCATTGGCTGGGAATCTCAACCAATGGGAGTGGCAGGGGACTGTGCCTGCAAATGCAGTGTGGTGCGGAACCACCTGTTCCCTCTGTCAAATGGGAGCTGCACCAAGTGTGTGCCCCAATCCCCTATCCCTTCCGCACCCTGCTTCACTCCCAGACCCTACATCCCCACCCCTAGCCCGCTCACCCTCCCTCCCTCCCAGGCCCTGAATACCAGGCTGTTCCTGCACCCTCCCTCCTTGACGCCATACTCTCAGCCTGATTTCCAGTGGTGCGCGCGCACTCACACTCACACTCACACTCACACTCACACTCACACTCACACTCACACTCACACTCACACTCACACTCACACACTCTCGTTTTTGGCCCCATCCCAGAGCCTGGAGGAACCACAAAATGTACTAGTCTTGGGCCCCCAGTGGAGTTAATTTGGCCCTGACTCTAGCCATTCCTACTTCAGACCATGCTAGTGAGCAGGATTCATTTTCCTTATGCTTCTAGGGTCTGGGAGTGAAGAATACAGTCCAGCTAGCTGCCAGACATTTTTTAATGTTCCTTTAAAGATACAGTGTCAAGGTTTTCAGTCTTTAAAATTAACCTATTTTCATATAATCAGAACAGGATTGAGCTTGCACATGTGCAGATGCAATTGGTAACATCATATTCTGTTCTCCCAGGCTGAAGTAATGTATCATCACTTACAAGAATGGAGCATGAAAGCAAGAGATTCAGAGCCAGAACTAGTGAGTTCTATAGTATTCCAAACCTGTATTTGATTTACTAGATTAAATTCAGGTTGTAAATGAGTGGAAACAGCTCCCAGGAAAGGAAGTAGAAGGTCTAGTCAAGGAACAGTCTGTTCCAAGACAGAACTTTTGCTTAGCCTGCCTTTCTATAAAGTGAGTATATTCATACTTGCATCACAAAGGAGTTGTGAAACTCCATCAATTGGGACTCAGATGTCCCAGAGAGGCACAGCCATGATTAAGTGACAGGGCAAAATGTCCCCCTCTCAGCAAGAGAATCAAGAGACATAGCATCTCAGGGAGGAATAACCACTCCTAGATTGCCCAAGCCTTCAGTAGGAACACATCCTCTGCTGTTATCAGTCAAGTGGTCATACTGGGTCAGTCCAATGATCTATCCACCCCAGTAGCCTGTCTTACAACAGTGGCCAATGCCAGGTGCTTCAGAGGAAAGAAATAGAACAGAGCAGAGCAATTATCGAGTGATCCATCCCATCATCCAGTCCCAGATTCTAGCAGTTAGAGGTTTAGGCACATTCACAACAAGGGGTTGTATCCCTGACCATCATGGCGAATAGCCACTGATTGATCTGTCCTCCATGCATTTACCTAATATTTTTTTGAAAACAGTGTTATACTTTTGGCCCTCACAGAAGTTGTGAGGAGAAGCGTGTTCCTCTTTGTGTAGAGATCGAAAGCTGAGTCTAGAAACTGGACCCCAGCTTCTCTCCTTCCTTCTCCATTCCATTCCCTTTGAGCTAGTGACCAACAGAGAACAGTCCTTGAACTTGGGGGAATCACATTGGTCCCACTGGTAGAAAAGGCTTTTTGGTTCTTACTGCCCTCTCCTTTTGTAAAATCTAGATCAAATGTCAGTGCTATGCTGAGATCTTCAGAGGGCAGGCCCTAAAATGTACTGGGGGTAGTGATATTATTCAATATAAATAACGATCTTCATCTCAGAAAAAGTATGGGGTCAGACTGACATATTCCATTTTACACTTATAGGGAATACTGCCAAGATTATCCCTCCTCTGAGTTATTTTCTTGAAAGTAATGTGGATATTCTGATTAACAGAACATTTGTAAAATTTCACCCATCAAGAAAAGAAACCTGATGTTAAGTATGTGTACAGCCATCCTCATTGCTTGCACACCTACCAAATCTGCTGTATTTACCCTTTAAAAAGAAAAGAGAAACAAAAGTATCCAGCTATCAAGGTGAGACCTTCATCTGCCATTTGATTGCGTGCAATAGGTTGAAATGAGAATTCTATGACCTCTGTAAATCACATTATACTATGGCCACTGTTCTTGGCTTCTTTCACAACGAAAAGAAAAGGTTAATATAAAATGCAGTTTAAGAGATCTAGAGACATTCATTTATAAATTCAGCAGGAAGTGCTGGGATATCAGTTGAAAAGTTATTTAATCCTTTTAGGCAGCAGTATCAAGAGTTAAAGCTAGTTTTTGATCCCTTGTCAAGCCTTACATTTTTCTATGTTTTGAAATGCAACCCAGACAGAATGTTTGAGGCTTCTTGATGCTGATTGTATTCAGCTCAGGTGAGTAAATACCACAGGTGCTGGATCTAGAAGAGTGCTGGGGGTGCTGCCATACCCTTGGACTTGAAGTGGCTTCCATCATATACAGGTTATCCAATGTGGTTCAATGCCTCTCAGCACCCCATGCAAATTTTTCCAGCCATCCTGGTAAATACTACTTCTCTAAGTTGAGCAGTAGAGTGAGTATTCATCCATGGAAACAGGGGTCAAATATTGCTCTGAGTTACATCCTTGCTACCTAGATTTCAATGTTACTTCATCTGTTTATGGATGACTATGTCTGCTAGCATAGTCCCTGTTCAACAAGGCACCTAAGCGTGCTGGTAACTAAGCTTGCGAGCGGTACCACTAAAATGAATGGGCTAATCATATGATGCAGGTTATACACGTGCATAAGCATTTTGCAGATGTGAGGAATGTATCAGCTTTGGTGGGGTGTGCTCAGTCTCTCCATAACTATGACTCCTAAATCAAAATTCAAAACTTGATGTATGGCAAGGCACTCAGATATGATGGTGGCAAGGGTGGGCTAAGAGCCCATAGAGAACAGAACTATGCCATAACATGGCTCGGTATCCTTGAAGCCGAGTTAATGCTGATCTAAATTAATAGAATTCTATTCAAGTCCATATGACCGCATGACTGAATGTGGCCTGTTAAACTGAACATTATTCCCAGCATTAGGTACCTCAAATATCAAAAATCAAATGAGTAATCAACTACGTGCCTGAAATGAAGCGGTCACAGAACGTCAGTGCGTCACAGCTGAAGATGCCAAGGTCAGGACCAACTCCTGAGAAACAGGGCAGACTCTCACGAGACTGGTGGTTATTTTTCCATAAGATATACAAAGCCAGAAACTAAAAGTAAACTTCTGCCTCAAGGCATGGAAGTCCAAACTGCAGTCTCCTGAAGCATTCCAGCCTTTGTCTCATCACTCAGACAGTGGAGCTACTAATGAGTGATTCTTTCAAACCAGTTTTATCAAACAAAGGGTTCCTCCAATCCCGAGAGATCAGCTGCATAGCCTGAACTATATATAACTCAGATCTTACCCCAAAAGCATGCTATTGCCAATCCTTTAATATTTAATATATAAAGGCTTATTTATAAGAGAAAAGAAAGGGGAGAGGCTTTCAATGGTTGAAGGAATCTTATATATACACACTATCATTGCTGAATTTTTGCATCAGGTTTGAAGCAGTGATGGTATGAACTGCTGGCTTATAAGGCCTCCGGTAACTTCCAAAAAAAAGGCACCTTTTAGTGTCAGTTCATAGTCCTGAGATCAGAGAAAGAAAGAGGCAAAATGGAGATCCTTCCAGTGTTTTTATACCTTCTCCCATGTGGAGGGAATGCTCTCAGTCTTTATTGGTGGGAAATTAGAGGCACAAGATGGAATCCAGAGTCACATAAGTCATGTGCCCTTACTTGGCTAAATAACTCACAGCAGTGGCCATTACCCCATACTCTGGCTAAAGCGTCCAAAGGAAGGCTTGCCAGGCAGAGAGTCTGTAGTTCATTGTAAGACTTACATATTCTTTAACGTGCCAATAACTCAGATTGTTCATTCAGAATGTTCTGACCAGCCCGGATGTACATTACCTTGTGTGTGTCACGACAAGTGCAAGCACACTTGAAAAACAGGTATATAGTCAATATTTATAATTTTAGATACTAAGATATTAGTATTAGGGTTATACCAAATTCACAGTCAAGTTTGGTGCATTTCACAGCCACAGGTTTTTTTTAAAAAGTCATAAATTTCATGTTTTCAGCTATTTAAATCTGAAATTTCCTGGGGGTGTAATTGTAAGGGTCCTGACCCATAAAGGAGTCGGGGAAAGGTGGGTTGCAGTGCTGCTAATCATGTTGTTGCCTTTTTTTCTAATTCTCGTGTCTTTTTTAAAATTGGTTTACTATCAGTGCAAACATTTATATTAGTGGCACTATGATATTTCCAATCCTTTTTTATTCTTTTCCTATTTTTTTATAACGTTACTGTATAACTTTGACTGCTACTGCACATTGGGCACATGTTTTCAGAGAATGAACCACAAGATCTGTTTCTTAAATGGTAATGGCTAATTTCAACCCCATCTTTTTGTATACATATTTGAGATTATGTTTTCCAATGTGTATTACTTTGCATTTACCAACACTGAATTTCATCTGCCATTTTGTGGCCCAGTCATCTTCTCCTTTTTTATGAGAATACAGAGGACACTCTAAGGTGTGTGAACTTTGTGCTCCTCCACATCAATCAGCCTTTCCTCAGCCTTTAGTTTAAAAACAACTCAACAATCTTTATCATTTTATATGCCAGCAATCTGTTAACACTTTTCGTTTAGGTGGAACCCCATCTTTCCTTTACAGGTCTTCTCTTCCCAAAAAGTTCCCCAGCTCCTAATAAACCAGCCAATGCCAGATGGAAAATGCCAAAATATGAGGCCTCGTGTTTTCTTAGAATTTGTGACTCAAGACAAGATAGAAATTCTGGGAAAGAGCAGCTCAAACCCAGTTTCAAACATGAATTTTCTACTTATTACTTCCATCCTCCAGTTCAGATTATTACATTTGCTTTGCTGCAGCACTACCACCTGACTGGTAAATCAAGGTCAAGGCTGAGAGACACGCAAAAGGGTGACAAACAGCATAGGTTGTTCAAAAGCTTCAGAGGGGTAGCCATGTTAGGCTACATCTAGACTACAAGCCCCTTTCGAAAAAGTGAGCCGCTTTTTTGAAAGAGCACCCAGGCAGTCTGGATGTTCTCTTTTGAAAAAGACCCGTTTGCATTCAAGAATGCCTTTTTTCAAAAGAGCACTTTCGAAAAAAGGCGTTCATCATAAAATGAGGTTTACCACGGTAGAAAAAAAATGCCACGTTCTTTCAATTTAATTTCTAAATGAAGGGGAAGTTTTTTTGAAAAAAGTCCACCTTTTACGAAAAAACCCTGTAGTCTCGACACACCCTTCGTCTGTAACTGGAAACACTTAAACAACGAATAGTCTAGAAGCACCTTAGAGACTAACAAAACATGTATGTGGTATGAAGAAGTGGGTCGTGCCCACAAAAAGCTCATGATACATATTTGTTAATTTTACTGTGCTGCTAGACTATTCATTTTTCCAGTATAGGTTGTGTTAGAGTGGTATCCCAGAAACACTCAGCCGCATCCAGGAAATGAGTTTGTTCTGCTTTTTTTGTGGAAGAGCAAACGCACTCTTTCGGAAGCCCCATATTCCTTATTCCACAAGGAAGAATGGGGCTTTCGAAAGAGGGTTTTTTCCTGAAATTTGGCCCAGTCTAGATGGGCCAAATTTCGGAAAAGTCTCTTCCAACAAAAGTTTAGGAAAAAGATATGCAAAATGCGCTATTTTTTACAATAGATCCTTGAAGTCTAGCCGCACCCTGAGAAGTATAGGGTCAGTCTGTATCTGACAGCCTAAATGTGATCTTTAAACACATTTATAGCCATCTTTTCTATAGAAATCCTTGAGATGAGGAACAAACATCCTGAACTCCACTGCTAGGGGTTGATCTGTTCCCAATACTTTTCATTTTGGTACCATTGTTCTTTCATTCCCCTTCAGTTTTTGAAGAAAGGATTCTGGGATTGCTCCTTTTGGGACTGCTCCTTTTGGGACAACGGTGACCCTCACAAGTCAATAACAGTCTGCTCAAATTAAAATAAACAGAACTTATCTAAATGATTCTGGTTGTCACAAAGCCAAGCTGAATGTATGTGGCAAACCAAATTGAAATATTGGCCCTCAAGATGTTATATTACATTGGTTTATAACAGGGACATTGCTTCACAGCCACATAACTGCAATAGGAAACTTATTAAAACATTATTATGCCTAGATTTTTTTAAATGTCCCTGAGTTGTATCTCTTTTCATTCTGTTTCAAATTAATGCAATTAGATGCAATACAGTATACGCCACCATGATTGGACCCAAAGGGTTTGATGGAGATTGTTGGGAGGAGTGACAAGATAGGAGGTCATCAAAATAGCACCCTATTGCCATCCCTTGATACTTGATGGAATCATGACAGCAGCTCATACACTAAATGACATGAATATTCATACAAATTATTTAAAATAATTTTGTGACATCGGAATGACTCTTCCTGTGTACACTGTTGTATCTCACCAGTGGTGAAGGGAGGGGAATGTCAAAACACCAGCTGACATAGAAATGAAACCCACCTGTTTTCGTCTTTCCTTTTATAGTGATTTATTTTTTTAATTGAACACTGCAGCTAGAATCTGAGTTCAGCAGCAGGCATAGGAACTGCAAACTTGTTAAAGAAATCAACCAAGTATTATTAATTCAAGACACTTTCCCCTGCTACCCGTGACCTTGCATGTCACCACTTCATTAATGAAACTACTTATTTTTATAAAGAAATGTGTACTCTGAAGTTTCCTTCCACTGAAGAGGGGTCCTATGGTAGTTCAGAGCTAGAGGAGATGAAAATACTGTACCCAACTTGTGGTGCTACCTTAAATTATTTCCACCCAAAACACAGACAAAGTAATTGGGTCATTCAGCATAGCCAGCAATGCTCTGCTTTTATATTGTTCCTAAAATCAATTCTCTGTCCCAAGCCAACCTCTTAGCCCATACATCCCAATCAATTCTCTCCCCCATCCCAAGATTCTTATCAATTCCCTAGTTTGTTCTCACAATTCTGCTAAACTCCTGTCTCTATCCTTCCCACTCCGACCGTCAATACATCTGTGCCACCATCAGCCACCCTCTTCAACTTCTTCTCCCGCCCAAGATTCTTCAATTCCCCTTCTGGACACAATCCACCATATCAATCAATCTTCTGTCCTATAAGACTCCCTAACAAACCGATTCTCAACCCAGCACCCAGGAGACCCAATCAAAGACCTTCTTAGAATGCCATTCAATCCAATCTCTGCCTTCTTCCCACCCCAGCCATTGTCTGGAAGACCAGATAATCAATCACACAATCCATTCTCTGCCCTTTAGGCACCCTCAACCAATCATCTCATCCTCCAGCCCAAAAGTCATTCCTTTGCTCCCAGTTAGTTTAGCTTTGGCCTATAGTTTCACCACATCTAATTAACCTTCTTCCCTCAGCCATCCCTAGACAATTAATCTTCTGTCTTTCCTTTTCCAATTTATCCTCCGTCTTAGTCACTTCATCCTCTTTCTCCTGCCACAAGCCCTCTGCTTATCTCCAGGCTTTTTTCAAGGTTCTCTGGCTCCCTTTTTCTTCTCTTCCATGGCTAATCTTGCTGAGGGGAGGGTGGAAGGGGTGTTATCCTGTTTGACACACACTCCTAGGTGCAGGCTGAGTCAGTGCTCCCCCTGCAGGCTCCCAGTGGTATTCAAAGTAGAGGAGGAAGCAGGCAAGAGGGCTGTAAAACTGTACACCACCCACTGAGAGCTTGATACTCAAATATATCATCTGGAAAAGGTCACCCTGTTGTTGAACCATGCTCCAACTCAGAAACATACAGCAGAACGGCCCCACCAGGAATTAACAAGGCTGGAATATGAAGTGAACAATAAGTAGAAAGGAAATCTTTGAAAATGAGCTGTGAACTGTGTGTGTGTGTTCTGGACACACTCTTAACTGCTAGGCAAAACATAAGCAGCAGGTATTAGCACAACATCTGTGCATCTCTGGCATACAGATCCTTGATGTGCTTTTTAGCAAGCAACGGCCAGGCATTTTTCAGTGAGTTGTTTAGCAGAGAGATTGAAAAAGCAGACCCATTAATCCTCTTTATTGCTTTGCTGTTCTAGATGTCACCAGAAGCTGCTCAGCAGCATTATATAACCTTGTAATTCACAACTGTCCATCATTTCTTTTATTTGTAATCAAATCTGGTCCAATTATCTGTGCTAAGATATGATCAGCATATGCCCTTTTTTGTCACTGGTCTTCCCTCTTCCTCCTGCTAGATGTGGATCATAATGCTCGTCTCATACTCTTGTTCAAAGCTTAAGCCCCTGCCTTCTACTTGCCTACCCCCTTCCTAACCTCCTCCCACACATGTGCACGCTCCACCTCTTCAGTCCTGAGTCTGTATTAGAATCAGAGTCTGTACTATACTTACTGTATCTGAGTAACAGATTGTTTTGTCTGTGATTAGACAGTGACTGATAACATAAATACTCCCAGAGAACAATGCTATCTCCAAGAGAATAATTTTTCTAATTGAGCAGTAAAAAATTAGTTTCTCTCCAATGAGTAGGATCCCTTGTTTTAATGTTCCCTTAAAAGAAAACTATCATGGCAGACACACACACATTGGGGTTTAACCAAAGCACTGTGGATTTTGCCATTTATATTTGCTAATACCTACTGATTTTGATGGGACTTAAGCTTAAAATGAATAGGATTAGGGCTACTCACTTACGTCTTTTTAGAATCAAGTTCGTAGCCAGGCACCATCAGATTTAGGATGTCCCCAATAGTTAGATACACCTTTTATATAGTTAGAGGCTTTTTCATAATCCCTTCACCTCTTCATATTCCCAAATGGAACATTTCCACAAACTTAAGACGATTACGTTCCTCATCACATGTATTTTATTTCACACCACATACAGATCTGACAGTAGGGTCCATGCAATGTTTGTTTGCTGTGAGCAAATTATTCCACTGAATTTAGCCCCACAGCTGTCTTCCTAAAGATTGCTGATTACTCGAAACAATGCAGTTCACACTGAATTCACTTTGAGCTGTAGTACTCCATATTGTATGCATTGCAATGTGAGTTTATTCATGGAATTCCTGTGTTGGAAGGATATTTTCTAGACCTAGTTAAAAACATGGGTTCACCCCAGGGAAACTTTGACTGTTGGCAAACATTCAAAATATTTTTACCAAAACCTGAAAAAAAAAATCAGCTAAATAGAATAGTCTGATTTGGAAAAGCTGCTGCTCTGCCTCAAAGAAACAATTTTGAGTGCCTCGAGCTCCCATTCTCCTCTCTAAATCAGAGTCCGTGATTGGACATCATCTACCATGATACATCAAGCAGTTCACTATGGAAGTACCTAGTCAAGGTGCATTTTGGGAGATGTAGCCCAACTGATGCCTAATAAAGTCATCATTTTTAATAAGTTGGGGAGCACTTTAGCGGTTAACAACATTGCCAGCACAACAACGTATTTCTGAGTTTCATATCAACTCCATCTTTTCAAGGAGCTCAGCTCTTGTAACAGGTGTCTATTTGAGCGGAAGGAAGGAGGTGGAATATTCAAAAGCAATTCACACCAAACCAAACAGTGGTCTCCCCATCCAGAGAGGGGAAGAGTCACAAAAACACAGATGTTTGCTACATTTGCAGTTTAAAGGAAAAAGCATAGGGACAAGAGTGGGACCAAAGTCACTGTCACAATATCTGAAGTGATTTACAACCATGCATGTGAATCATCTCAGGTTAGACTGCCCAAAAGCAGGGCAAACACCCCAAACTATTGTGTCCCATAATTAGATATCACCAACTTTGGGCATGCATGGCAAGATGGACGTAGTGATAATTGGTGGCTACATACCAAAGATCACAAGAGACACAGTTTGCTTCAGTCCCAAGAGACCAGTTACTTATCCCAGGTCAATTTGTACCTCATATCTCACAACAGAAGATAATGCTTGTAGCCAGTTCTAGAATAAAATAAAAAATAAAAGAGTATTTGCTTACTGGATTTTATGACTCTACTTCCGTTTCATAGCTCCAGACCTGTGAGAGGCCAAACAGCAAAACAGACAAAGAAAAATGGTCGTTAATTACCCCTTTACACAATGAAAACAATATATGCAAAAGAGCTTCCCGTTAGAATTCTGGAAGAAGGAAATAAAAATAGGGAACAAAGGCTTTGTATTGTGAGGTCCCACAATGGTCAATTTAGTTTTGACAGTCTTCTAAATGAACAGAAGACAATCCCTTCTGAAAGGCCAACAGTTTCATGGCAAAACATATTTTACAGTTACAAAGCAAAAACTTTAATATTACCTTACAGCTGCAACAAAAGTATAAGTGAGATTAATGTATGAAGCAGCCTATGAGCATTTCATAGAGTCTAAACACTCCACACATTGTCATAAATTCAATGTCCAGCTTAACCAAGTAACCCATAGGGAAACTGACTGGTTCCCAGCAATGAATTAGTCAGTACTTGGCTGAATACAAAAGCCTTGGCAAGAGCTGGCACCTAGTTTGCCAGCATTACAGTCACAATCAAAAGGAAACCAGAAGGGGACATCAAGCAGAGAGTTCTAGTGCCTGCTTCTCTGAGATGTCTGGGTTGTCAGAGGACACTGCTGTGAAAAATTCCAGGCCGGCATTCCTTGGAACTGAAGTGATATTGGCTCCCCCATGCACCAATACATAATCTACTCTCCATGCCTAGTCAGACCTTAGACTATCCTGTAAGCCTGACAAGAAGAGATCAACTAAAGTGGTGATTTTATTCAGTGGACTCTTTTCCACTGGGAACTAGCCTGAAACCATTTACTTATTTTCCATAAGCCACCAGTTGGTTATCAGCTGTAATGACAGTCAGTCAGTACTCACCACCCACTTTGATTGGCTTTGAACAAGCAACTTAAAGGTCAAAGGTTTGATTTGCCATTACCATTCTGCTGAGCAATTCCATTCCTGTGACCTGTTTGTTCCTAAACTTTATCATTTGAAGTTTGACAAATGGGAAAATATATTAGCTCCCCAAATAAAATGGTACAAGAATGCATGCCATCAGCTTGAACACTGCCCAGGGATATTTTAATATGTTTGTCATTGAAATCTCACTCATAAAAATGCTAATGTAAGGTATTAACATAAATGCACATCAAACAGAAAACAGACCTTTAAATTTATATTTAATAAAATTGTTATTGCATGATCATAAAATAAGTGCCGGGTGGTATTAAAATGTGTGTTGAAGTGTAGCATATATATGCATTCTACATTTATAGCATTCATTCTCAGTAAGGACTGTCTATTTTGAATATAATGTTCAAAGGAAAAGGTCACTATGACTCAGCTGTTATCATTGTTCTGGAGTCAGAGGGGGGGTCATGCCAAGAACTGGACATGTTATACCCAGTGCAGCCATGGCAGTACTGTCTTAGGAGCTTGTTACATTACTCCGAGGGACTTCTGCCACAGCCACTTACAGCTGATTCCTCTTGGCAGAAATCCCAAAGAACAGGCACTGTTGCCTTCCCTAAACCTGCACCTTCGACCGAATGAGACTTAACCCTGTCCTCAATGAGACCAGGAGCAAGCTCGTTTTACTTCCGTTTGCATCATGTAAAGTTAAAAAAAAAATCTTCAGCTGTTGTAAACTGGCATTTCAGAGTACATAGATCTATGTACACAGGCTGAATATCTGGCCCCTAATTTTTTTTAAACTTTACCCAGAAGGAGCTATTTTACTGAACGTGGGGACTGAGTTGAATTGAAGAAAGAGCCTTCTACATATTGATATTTACAATGGGGCAAAAACCTCTCAAGTGCTCTGTGGCACTGGTCTGCAATATGCTATTTAATATTGTTATTAGAAGCTGTCAGTTCCTTCTGGAAAGGCTGGTTTGTAATCACATAGATGTCAACTCAATTTCATCTGAAACTTCTGCCATGGGGAAAGGAGGGGGGTCATCTTTACAAGTCTGAAAACCTGCAGGTTTTTGACCCTTCTATTTCTCTTCAATTTGTAGAGTTACCCCTCTCCATTCCAACCCCACTATATGACCCAAAGGTCATTAATGTTCCATTTCCAAAGAGTTATATAGAAGCATAATTTTTATGTGGTCAGATTGGTCCAATTATTTCTTGAAGACACAAATGTATAATTTCCTATAAGTGCTTAAAGAAAATCAATATACCAAGTTCATAAATTATTTATGACTCGATCAGTCTGCTTTTTTTTTAATGCAACGGAACGACTCCTTTCTAGAACGGGATTCGAATTTCAACTTCCATTCATAAAGATAAAAAGGATGTACATTCGAACAGCAAGCCAGCTAGGGGCAATGCAAGTCCAAAGAGAATTAAGGTGTTCCTTCTTTCCGAGTTCATACATTTTTTCAGTCCTAGGATAAATGAACAGGGTCTATACTGTTAAAAAGTTGCATATGGTTCTTTCTTTAATTGCTATCTCCACATTTGCTGGGCAGTGGGGAGGATTATTGGTTTTGAAATATCAGTTGAATTAACTAAAGACATTTTCATGGGCTCATATAAAGTCTAACCTCATAATTAGAGTTTATGGAGCATCCAGATTTCTGAATGCTTATAGAGAAACATTTTACAAATGGTTTTTAAGTAGGTGTTAAAAAATTGCCATAATGCTACTGCACATACTTTGCAATAGTTCCCTTAATGTTATGCTATAACTGTGAAAGACTTACGGAGATGCGCCATTTATCACCCATGTTATCCCAGTAATTCAGATGCGGGGTGCTCAAAAATCTATGCTATTTTCCCCCAGTAACACTACTACTACGAAACATTTATAGAGTGCTTTTTGTCTTCAGAGTGCATTAGATCCATTAGCTAATTAACCCTCACCACAGCCCTTTGTGGTAAATACTTAAATCCCCTTCTCAAAGAGGAGGCAACCAAGCCACTAAGTGAATAAGTGATTCACCCACAGCCATGGAGTGAGTGAGGCTTAGAAATCAGCCTCAGTCTCAGTCTCACACTTACACCTCATGATCTTTTTAGATTCTTTTTCGTACAGGCAAAGTGGTCTCCATATTAGGCTAGAAATAGTTAGACTTGATAGCAAGCAAGGTTCAAATTCTAGAGGAGGCAGCTCGTCCTTAAGCCTTCTGACATACAAAACTGAACTATATGCAGCGTGCCATCAGTACGCCTTTCGGATGTGAACGTGAAATAACAATTCCCATCCTTTTCAGTTTGGGGCAACTGCATTAATATTCCTCCTGTGAGATACAGGAAGGGCATCCATTTTAGCCTCCTGGCTCCTCAGCCATCACCTCGGTTGAGAAGAGACCTGAGTCTCTTTTGCTCCTGATTTGGGTATTTCCAGGCTGCTCAGTTTCCTGCCACACTGAGATCTCCCAGGCAAGCCCAGCTTCCTTAGCAGGCCCACTTTTCTTTCTCCTCAACGGATATAAAAAGCATAATTGCTGAGTCAGAAAGGGCTATGTGAAAACTTCTAAGCAAGTACATTTATTTTTAATAAAAAAGCATTAGAGAAAGCATATTAACACACTGAAAGAACTACACACATGCTAATAAGCTGAGTGGAGATCACCCCGACTACATCAAAGTGTGGCAGCTTAAAGCTCCTGTTGGGTGCAGATCACCATTCCAGGCCAACGGGAGCTGAGGGAAGCGGTGTCCAGGTCCATGCTGCTTCCCACAGCTCCCATTGGCCAGGATAGGTGATCCATGGCCAACGGGAGCTGCAAGCAGCCGTGTCTGCAGAGGCGCTGGTAAATAAAGCTGTGGCAGACTAACCCTGGCAAATCACCTCTGATTTATTGCCCACTCCAGATCTATCCAGTACTGGCAGTTTTCACAGTTTTCCCATTAGGTAGTTGGTTCCTCACACAGCTTAGCAATTACAAACTGGGGGCAGGAGTTTCAGAAGCATGCAAGTGACTAATGAGCCCAAGTCTTACTGCCATTCATGGGGACATTATGCTCCAAAGTCACTTAGGCACATTTGAAAACCTGCTGCCAAAATGCAGGAGAAATTAGGCTGAAACTGCTTTCAGGAAAATGTTGGCTGCCATTGTATTTGATTAATTCACTTTCACCGTGTGCTTTTAATAAATAATTTTCATACTGGATATCATTGCAGATTCTGAGGAACTTTACACACCAAGAAAGTACAAAGTGAATTAAAAATGGCTAGAGTGAAGGTAAAAAACTTTTCAAGAATTTATTCACCAGGTGGGACCTTGTAGGTCAGGATCAATTCAAATAGAGGAAAGGGGGGAAAAAGGCTTTTAGGTAATACTTGAAGGAGAGTGACCTTCTGAGACCTCGCTGATTACTTACATGATTTTCTTGCCAAGTAATGAATGCTGCACTGCTCTGTGGCCATAGTGATCCTGATACTCTTGTTTCAAGCTCCCGACTCAGCACCTGCTGCCTGTGTATGGTGACAAAATGATTCACCGAACATAGTGCATATTAGTATATAGAATTTTTAATGGAACAGTTTTCTTTCATTATCCAAACAAAAATTTACCGAGATTCCAAATAATAAAAGCTAAATACTTCCCTTTTGTTACCAGTCACGCCTCCACAGATGTTTGTACAGGAATGGAATCATTCCAGACTAAGGTCCTAAACGTTTTGGTGAATAAGGTATACATTTAAGCATTTGCTTAAAGTTAGACACATGTTTAAATACACTGCTGAAATCATGCTCTGAGTGAAGAATACCAAAAGCTCTTCCACAGAGCTGATTCTATCAGGGCTAGATTAGGATTAAAATTTAAAGATTAAATATGGTCTGCAACCACCACCCTTTTGAATAATACACAGAATTAGATATTTTCTCCAGCCTTCACCCAGAACAGACTCATCCTTCCAGCTAAATGAAATCTACTTCCCACGTCCAAAGATCTGCCCCTAGTGCATGCGCCGTGTTGGGGTGGGGCAGCTTGCGTGTTCTTATGATCCCAGAAGCTATGCCGGTGGGAGCTTAGTGCTTCTGGTAGGTTCAACCAAGCCGGAAAGGTCAAGCGGAGAGGAGCCAAATTAAGCATGCACACTGGTTCTCCAGGATTGGGGGTTTGGCTCAGGGCTAACAACCCTGAAGTAGCAAAACATTTTGGTACGGAAACAGCAACAAAGAATTCTGCTGCCCTATACGCCAATGGGCATGAAGGATGATGATGATGATGATGATGACGACGACATCCAAAGATGGACACTTATCTTCTCCCAATTCTTGATACCATAATTTTCCTTGTACTAGAGACAGCCTATTTTACCACAGAGAATAACTGTCAGCCATCTGTTATTCTGTCTCACTACTCTGCCTAGGAACTCTTCCCTATCTAAATGCATCAATATCTGGAGGATCTAAAAAGCATGCCTTGATCCATCCCGGACTGCTGTCAAGACAACTAGGCAGGAAGCCATGTTATAACACATGCTCTGTAAATAACTATGGAATTCCAGAATGTGTATAAAAACAGAGGTTTTGATTCAAATTAGCTGTACAAACCAGCACAGGCAATAGTTTAAAATTCTGAGTACACAAGTTGTTCTAGCTGCGAAATCATTATACATTTAAAATACATAATGTACAAGAGTAAGGATTAGCGTGATCCTTACCTTTGGAGAGAAAAAAACCACATATTTAGGCAGACTTTTCTACCAACTGTCATTGCTAGGCCAATTCCCAAAGGATCATTTACATTAATTACCTGGTTGCTGTAATCCAGCTGCTGATTCTCTTTTTGCTCCCATCTCTTTCACTTGCCATCAGGCAAAGTACTACAGCTGGCACCTTGAGTTCTGTAGATTTTCTCGTAATTCCCCAGCATTAAGGGTGTGCTGTCCCTATTACCAAAGAATTCTCTGAAAGGAAAAAAAGGTCATTTTAGGAAAGGAAATTAGAGACAAATTGAAACAGAAAGGGACTTATCTGTATGCCTACAGGTTCCCATTCTACCACGGATTAATAACATCCAGATACCACACAGACATGGGCAAAGGAAAATAACACCCAGACCACAACAAATCAAGCAATATCTGGACTATTAACTTGACATAGCCATGTGGAAGAACTAAGTAATTTCTTTAACATTAGAAAAATTATTTAAAAGAACAAAGTGACTTATTTTGTTTTGTTGTGGTTTTGTTTTTTAAACAGTCAACAATCTGCTGATTCAATTGAAGAGCCAGGACCAAGAAACATTCTTTTATAGCTTTTTTCCTTCCCACATTTTAGCAAAACGCCATCTTGAAAATTAGAGTTTTAGCAGTAAACAATAGTGAATATTCCATAGACAAATCCATGTTCTGTTCACTGTGATTCAGAAGATCATATTATTTACTAGCAGATTTATCTGGTGTTGCTCAGGTCCTTAACTACTCCAAATTTCTCTATGTGTGATCTCTTTTCTGTAAGATTTATTAAGAAGTATTCCTGTTTCAGGTTCATTCTATTATTCTGGCTCATCTTAGCTCAGTCTCAATCAACATTCATTCAGTTGTGTCAATTCGGAGGAATGTAATTGCTTTGGTGATTCTGTCTCTCTTCTGTTTGGTTTTCATAGAATCATAGAATCATAGAATAATAGGACTGGAAGGGACCTCGAGAGGTCATCGAGTCCAGCCCCCCGCCCTCAAGGCAGGACCAAGCTCCGTCTACACCATCCCTGACAGATGTCTATCTAACCTGTTCTTAAATATCTCCAGAGAGGGAGATTCCACCACCTCCCTTGGCAATTTATTCCAATATTTGACCACCCTGACAGTTAGGAATTTTTTCCTAATGTCCAATCTAAACCTCCCCTGCTGCACTTTAAGCCCATTACTCCTTGTCCTGTCCTCAGAAACCAAGAGGAACAAATTTTCGCCTTCCTCCTTGTGACACCCTTTTAGATATTTGAAAACCGCTATCATGTCCCCCCTTAATCTTCTTTTTTCCAAACTAAACAAGCCCAGTTCATGAAGCCTGGCTTCATAGGTCATGTTCTCTAAACCTTTAATCATTCTTGTCGCTCTTCTCTGTACCCTTTCCAATTTCTCCACATCTTTCTTGAAATGTGGCGCCCAGAACTAGACACAGTACTCCAGCTGAGGCCTAACTAGTGCAGAGTAGAGCGGCAGAATGACTTCACGAGTTTTGCTTACAACACACCTGTTGATACAACCTAGAATCATATTTGCTTTTTTTGCAACAGCATCACACTGTTGACTCATATTCAACTTGTGGTCCACTATGACCCCTAGATCCCTTTCCGCCATGCTCCTTCCTAGACAGTCGCTTCCCATCTTGTATGTATGGAACTGATTGTTCCTTCCTAAGTGGAGCACTCTGCATTTCTCCTTATTAAACCTCATCCTGTTTACCTCTGACCATTTCTCTAACTTGCTAAGGTCATTTTGAATTATGTCCCTATCCTCCAAAGAAGTTGCAACCCCACCCAGTTTGGTATCATCTGCAAACTTAATAAGAGTACTCTCTATCCCAATATCTACATCATTGATGAAGATATTGAATAGTACGGGTCCCAAAACAGACCCTTGAGGAACTCCACTTGTTATCCCTTTCCAGCAGGATTTAGAACCGTTAACAACAACTCTCTGACTACGGTTATCCAGCCAATTATGCACCCACCTTATCGTGGCCCTATCTAAGTTATATTTGCCTAGTTTATCAATAAGAATATCATGCGAGACCGTATCAAATGCCTTACTAAAGTCTAGGTATATGACATCCACCGCTTCTCCCTTATCCACAAGGCTCGTTATCTTTTCAAAGAAAGCTATCAGATTAGTTTGGCATGACTTGTTCTTCACAAACCCATGCTGGCTATTCCCTATCACTTTATTACTTTCCAAGTGTTTGCATACGATTTCCTTAATTACCTGCTCCATTATCTTCCCTGGGACAGACGTTAAACTGACCGGTCTATAATTTCCTGGGTTGTTCTTATTCCCCTTTTTATAGATGGGCACAATATTTGCCCTTTTCCAGTCTTCTGGAATCTCCCCTGTCTGCCATGATTTTTCAAAGATCATAGCTAAAGGCTCAGATACCTCCTCTATCAGCTCCTTGAGTATCCTGGGATGCATTTCATCAGGACCTGGTGACTTGCTGACATCTAACTTTCCTAAGTGATTTTTAACTTGTTCTTTGTGTATCCTATCTTCTAAACTTACCCTCTCTCTGCTTGTATTCACTACGTTAGGCACACCTCCAGACTTCTCGGTGAAGACCGAAACAAAGAAGTCATTGAGCATCTCCGCCATTTCCAAGTTCCCTGTTACTGCTTCTCCCTCCTCGCTAAGCAGTGGGCCTACCCTGTCCTTGGTCTTCCTCTTGCTTTTAATGTATTTATAAAAGGTCTTCTTGTTTCCCTTTATGCCTGTAGCTAGTTTGATCTCATTTTGTGCCTTTGCCTTTCTAATCTTGCCCCTGCATTCCCGTGTTGCTTGCCTATATTCCTCCTTTGTTAGTTGTCCTAGTTTCCATTTTTTATATGACTCCTTTTTTATTTTGAGATCATGCAAGATCTCCTTGTTAAGCCAAGCTGGTCTTTTGCCATATTTTCTATCTTTCCTACACAGCGGAATTGTTTGCTTTTGGGCCCTTAACAACGTCCCTTTGAAATACTTCCAACTCTCCTCAGTTGTTTTTCCCTTCAGTCTTGCTTCCCATGGGACCTTACCTACAAGTTCTCTGAGCTTATCAAAATCTGCCTTCCTGAAATCCATAACCTCAATTGTGGTGGTCTCCCTTCTACCTTTCCTTAAGATCATGAACTCTATTATTTCGTGATCACTGTCCCCTATACTGTCTTCCACTTTCAAGTTCTCAACTAGTTCCTCCCTATTTGTTAAAACCAAATCCAGAACAGCTTCTCCTCTGGTAGCTTTTTCAACCTTCTGAAACAGAAAGTTGTCTCCAATGCAGTCCAGAAACTTATTGGATAGCCTGTGCCTCGCTGTGTTAGTTTCCCAACATATGTCTGGATAGTTGAAGTCCCCCATCACCACCAAATCTTGGGCTTTGGATAGTTTTGTTAATTGTTTAAAAAAGGCCTCATCCACCTCTTCCACCTGGCTAGGTGGCCTGTAGTAGACTCCTAGCATGATATCACCCTCGTTTTTTACCCCTTTTAGCTTAACCCAGAGACTCTCTACACAGCTATCTCCTACGTTCATCTCCACTTCAGTCCAAGTGTGTACATTTTTAATATACAAGGCAACCCCTCCTCCCTTTTTTCCCTGTCTGTCCTTCCTGAGCAAGCCGTACCCTTCCATACCAATATTCCAATCATGCGTCCCATCCCACCAGGTTTCTGTAATACCAATGATATCATAGTTGTATTTATTGGTTAGCAATTCCAGTTCTTCCTGCTTATTACCCATACTTCTCGCATTTGTATATAGGCATCTAAGATACTGATTTGATCTTGCCTCCCTGTTGTGCCCTGACCCTCCTTTCTCCTTGCCATTATAGGCCGTAGTCCCCCCCATTTCCAACCCATCTCCCAGTCCCGCACATTCAGCACTTACCTGTGGGCTTTGCTCACCTGCCCCCGACAAACCTAGTTTAAAGCCCTCCTCACAAGGTTAGCCAGTCTGTGTCCAAACAAGGCCTTCCCGCTCCTGGAAAGGTGAACTCCATCTCCGCCAAGCAGTCCTTCCTGGAAGAGCACCCCGTGATCAAGGAAGCCAAATCCCTCCTGGCGACACCATCGTCGCAGCCAGGCATTCACCTCCAGGATGCACCTCTCTCTGCCCGGGCCCCTACCTTTGACAGGAAGGATAGAAGAGAATACCACCTGCGCTCCAAACTCCCTCACCCGTACTCCCAAAGCCCTGTAGTCACACTTGATCCGCTCAGTGTCACACCTGGCAGTATCATTTGTGCCCACGTGGATGAGTAGCATGGGGTAGTAGTCAGAGGGCCGGATAATCCTCGACAATGCCTCCGTAACATCTCGGATACGGGCCCCTGGCAGACAGCATACCTCTCGAGATGAGCTGTCAGGGCGACAGATGGGTGCCTCCGTTCCCCTCAGAAGAGAGTCTCCAACCACCACTACTCTACGTTTCCTCCTCGCAGTGGTGGCAGGAGACTGCTCAACCTTGGTGGTGCAAGGCCTGGTCTCCTCCACTGTGGGGGGTGACTCCTTGTCTCCTGCTGAAAGTAAAGAGTAACGGTTATGTAACAACACAGTGGGAGGGTTAGGAGCAGGGGTGGAACACTGCCTGCTGCCGGAAGTAACCAGCTGCCAGTGCTCACCCTGCACCACTGCCTCCTCCATAAGTGGCTGGTCAACAGTCCCACATCCTAGGACAGTGACCTCCGTGGACTCCACAGGAATACTGTCCAGGAATTCCTCATGGCTTCGAATGCTCCTCAGCCTGGCCACCTCCTCCTGTAGCTCTCCCACCTGCTGCCTGAGAGATTCTACCAGCAGGCACCTTTCACAACGGTTGTCTCCCCCAGCCTGGAGATCACTCAGTGGGAATTGCAAGCCACAAATACAGCAAGACCACACCAGGACCTGGGTAGAGGCATCCATGCTCAGGTTCTCTGTCTGGATACAGGCACAGGTGGAGGAGACAGGAGAAGTACTGGCACAAGCGCTACGGGTCTTCATCACCATCAGTCACTCCCTCTGCTCAACTCCCCTGTCTGCAGTCCCCTGTCCGCTTCGCTCCCCTGGTCGCACTGCTCTGGCTTTTTAAAGCCTGCTTGCCTAGGTCAGGCCTGCCCCCTTCTGAGTCACACAGGGGAAGGCTGAGCCTGAGGCTAATCAGAGGCAATCAAGGGAACAATGGCAGGCTCTCAGTCCCAACTGCCACAGAAGCTGAAACTGAAACTGCTAGCACTCCCTGGAATCAGACTCAATTCACACTTCAAAATGTAAAATTCAAACAGTCAGGCACACACACACACTCACACCACAGCTTGTACTCTCACCGGGTAGCCTCTTCGGCGGTGGGGTCGCTTTGCTCTCCCTCTTCAACTCCCCTGTCTGCAGTATAATAAAAGTTTTATGAGATGCAATCCCATTCCAGGCACATCTTATTTTCTTGGCAGAGCCAAACTCTAACATTGCTTTAGGTTATGATAAGAGGAAGCTCTATACCAATTGTGGGGGTTCTAGTTATGGTCTGTTTATTTACAGTAGATTTCTGATAACCTAGAACCTATGGGACCTAGGTGGTGCCGGATTATCAGATATGCCAGACTATCAGGAGGTACTATAGGCTGGTTTTATATATATATATATATATATATATACACATACATTCACACACACACATATACATATATATATATATACACACACACACACACACACACACACACACACAGTATACAAAGTGTTCTTAACCCTTTTTATTATACTGTATACAGTATACTGTAATATTTTAGTTTTTTTAAGCCCTTTTTTTTTATCCTTTTTGCTCAGTTCAGCTGCTGCCGCTGTTACCTTGTGACTCATTTTTTGCTGAAGCTCACTCACTAGGTCTTGCCATTTTGATGCCGGACTATCAGCAGTGCCGGACTATTGGAGTTTTACTGTATATAGCTCATGGCTCCCATTGACTGCAAAACTATGGCCAAGGGGAACCGCGGAAAGTGGCATGGCCTGGGCCGCTGCTTCCCGCAGCTCTCTTGGTTGCAAATGGCAGCCAATGGGAACACGAGGCTCTATGGCTGCAGAGATGGTAAAATAAACAAGACCGGCCTGGCAGAAGTTTTCTCTGAATGGATCCGCAGACCACTAAGAAACACTGGTTTAAGTTATGATAAGAGGAAGCTGCATACCAAATTTGGTGATCCTAGCTTTTATGGTTTAGGAGAAGTTTTTGAACAAATGGACAAATAGACGCATAGAAAGACACACACTAATATATATAGAGAGATTTTTCATGACAGTTTGAACTTCCATAAGGTATTCTTGAAAGTGTTTCTGAATTCTAAATAGGGCTGGTTGGTTTCACTGGAAAATGCCAATTTGTTGAAACCAAAATACTGGGTGGGGGGGAGAAGAGACAGAGAACGAGCAAATGACTGGCAAGATTCCCATAGAATCCCGCTTAGTTTCCTGCCAGCTCACTTGATGGATTGCTAGAGACTTGGACTTTCAGGAATTACAGCTCTTCTGAATGGACTGGCCCTGTGGACTTGCTCAAAGTCAACAATTGGTTTCTTGGGGCCTGAAAGCACTGCTCAAAGCCTAGAGACCCTACCTCTAGAAGTGACATTCCAGCCTTCTTCCTACTGATCTGGGAGCCTGCAAGACTCCTAAGCCAGTTGACTTCCCAGGCTCTAGGGGTATGATGACCCAGAAGCCAACTGACATGGGAGTATGGAAGACTTGGAGTGCCTGGCTCTATAACAGTCCATATGGTAGAAGTGCCATAGATCCCAGAATCCCTGGCAGTTACCTTGTTCTACTTCCATACCAAGGAACATATATCATTTTGAGAACATGTTGGAAATTTCCAAATGTCAAAATATTCAGCAGACTGGAAGGTCCAAGTTTCACTCAGCCCTAATCCATAAGCTTTAATTTTAGGACAAGGGGATATATTTTGGATAAATAAATCTAAGTTATATTACTTAGTATACTAATATATAGTAATAATATATTAATAGTCACTATTAGCCAGGGGTTTTTTTGTTTGTTTGTTTCATGTATTTTATTTATCCAGTGAGGGTATCTAAACAATTCCATTCTTCTTAGGTGACCAGTCGCATCACACTATTAGGGCTAGACTGCTAATGCTTATTCACAATGGAAAGGACTCGGGCCTTTTACTTCTATGGGTCTAGTGTGAGAAAGTGTATACCAACATTAGTAAGTCTGCATAGTCTAACAATAAATAACTGTAGTAAATACATTGCAGATGATCTATAGACTGGAAAATATTCATCCAAACTCTTCAATGAATGCTTACAAATAATGAATTTCCTTCAAGAGATGAGGTACAGTCCACAAATGAGTTGTAGACCACAACAGGGTCTAAACGCTGTCACAGGATTGAGAGGGCAATCCAGACCAGTGAGGGGGTATGTCACTACTTGCCCTGCCATCTTGTGTACTTTACAAAGCTTTGCTCCGATAGCTCCCAGCCACAGACGCTTATAGCCAGCTTACAAGCTTTTCAGTTCACAGCCCCAGTGCCTGTATACTGGACAGCTCTGGTTCAACAACTCTGACCCAGCAGCCTGCCTATAGCTTAACTCTGGCTTCATCCCCAGCTTAGTTTACATTGGACACAGGTAGGTAGGTAACTGCCTTTTCTCCTATCTGTGAGGAAACCCTTTTCTTCCTGTTTGGCCACAGACTTTAAAACACAATATCATTAAGTGTTCCTATTTCATTATGTAGTGTTAGTACATGCAATTCACACAGATATTAATCACCAGTTCGTCATTAGCAGAAAAGACCTCACTCTATTCACTTTCATAATAGAGTTATATTGTTCACGAGCACTTGATGCACGTGGTTATCACCTGAGGTGCAGCTCCGTCCCCTTCCCACACATTTTACAGGCCAGTAAACCTTTCCACAGTATGCTTTGAAATAAAATCCTGATCAAGCTTCTGTCTCCTGCTGAGGCCTAGACACCATGCTGTCTCCTCCCGCACTTGGTAGCTTGACATCTTTATCTTGATATTTACCTGGCATATAAATATACCATCCTTGTCTCTGCCTAGTAATGGGGAAGCTAGTGTAATTGGGGGAATGGTCCTGCTATGATGAGGAACTTTCCTGGCTTCTATACTACTCTGGTGAAATGGACCAGCGAAAGGATCTGAGTCCCCGCTCCCACTTCCTTTACCCAAAGGCCTCCCTGACCCTGAGGGCTCCCCTTCCACTCTCCTGAGTAGCAGAGTCCTCGAAATCCCAACAAGGCTGGGCCCAGGTTTTCTGGGGCTTAATCCCCAACCTTATAGTCACTTGGGGCAGGGGCTAGGGTGTCCTCCCTCTGGGGTGGTCTCCGCACACTGCATGCTTTCTTGGCCCAGTGATCATTACATATAGTTCAAAGCAAATACAATTTACTAAACAACAACTGATTAAAAAGAAAAGAATAAGGAAAAACGAGAAAGGTTAATAAGAACACACAGTCCTGCTCTGTAGCCTGGGGACATCACAAACAGCAGTCTGCAGAGTGTAAGGACAATTCACAGTCTGTTCCTTATAGGTCCTGGGGCTCTCTCTCAGGCCCTGGCTGTGCTGCAGGGGGGCTGCAGGCTGGACACACTTACTCTGACAGTGACCACACGGCCTCAGGCTCTAGGTGGCAGGACCCCTCTCCCAGTTTGGCCTGAAGGGCCTCTTGGCTGGTGGCGTGTCCCTGCCCAGAGCTTCTTTCCCTCCCTTTGCTTGTCCCAGCTGCAGACTGTGCTGCTTTGCCAAACTCCAACTCCTTGTGTTGCTTCTCTGACCCCTTTGGCTCTCTGATCACTGCAAGTCTGCTGCTCAGCGCACAGGATCTGCGCTCCTTGGGCTGTGCTCATGGCTCTGATGCTGAAGGTCTGTCTCTCCACACAGCTTGCTATTCCTTCTGCTTTTCTCAGCTCTTTCTCCTTTTCTCACAGAGACCCAGAAAATCCAAAACTCACACAGAGGAGGGGACCTGGACTTCTAATTCTCTCATTGATCTGTCCAACCTGTCAAACAGGCTGAGCTGGAGTGTTGGCCTCTTCCCATTGTCCCTGGGGTCTGTCAGTCTCAGTGTCCTGATTTCTCATGGACCCTTCCCCTTTGGTACTGGGAGCTGGCCAACCAAAAATTCCCACTGAGTTTTAGTAAGGGGCTAACAGTCCCCTTACACTAGTCAGAGAATCAAAAACATTCCTTTGGCTAGGGCAGGCCTGCTTACCACTTCCCCCGACAGGCGTGGTTTAAACACATTCTAGCGTATATGCATTAATCACATCACCTACATACATCACATAAGAACATTAACGTTCAGTGAGTTAGTTTTCAAATGCACCTGACAAGGTATAATTTATGCAAAGATTATTACAATAGTGTGTACAGCATGAATACATGGGTCACAGGGTCACAGTAACTAATAGTATTTGTAACAAAATGATCCACTAGCTCTACTTTGAACTCAGTTAAGCTACTTGTGTCCAATCCAACAGGCAGTCACATAGCAGTTCAGCAAGTTGCCTAAAAATGTATGTGGTAATTATCTCAGCCAAGTATAGCTAATCTGGTTTATTCTCCTGTCCACCTCAGTCTTACCCTAGTAAACAAATACAAACACACAGAAAAGCAAGCATAGAAATAAAAAGCTGACCGAGAAGCAGATTGGATGGGTCCCTTAGAGCATGGCTGCAATGGAATTTGGAAAGCACAGCAATAGTGGTTTAGGTTGTGTTAGACATTTGTCTGAAATACACTTTCCAGAACCTTTTCAAGCTCTCCCTCTTTAAACGCTCTCACTCTATCCCGCCAAATGGCAGCAAACCTATAGGAAGACACTAGGGGTTATTTGTATGCACAGCTCAGTTGCCTTTGGAGGAACAAGGCTCATAGTAGCCTCTAACATTCCAGTAGGAGATCAGAGACCACCATTACCCCTTTCGGCATTTTGCCTGGAGTGTCCTTCCAGCCCACTCAGGGTTTATGTTCGGCACGCCAGGTTACAAAGGGACAGCTTTGCATTGCATGGGGGCGGGGGAGCTCCATGGAAGCCCTGCAGGCAGAGGTGACGGAGGAGAATATGCTGAATCAACAGCTCCCCCAGAACTGGGCCAGAACTGCAATATTTAGAACACATTCAGAGGAGAAAAAGATGCTCCAATGGCTAGGATGATAACCTGGGGCTCAGAAGACCCAGTACAGCTTTGCAAGTCACTTAGTCTCTGTGCCTTTGTGAAGCAGGCTAGTATCACTGCCCTAGCTTATCAGGGTGTTATAAGCATAAATACATTGAAAATTGTGAACGATCAGGCCCTATGGAAATGGGGGTCCTGGAGCATATTGCACAGGTAGGTTTTTGAACTCCCTGACTTGGGCGGGGGAGGGGGTTAGATCTGACCAGAATTTGGAACCAGTGACCGAAGCCAAGCTCAGAATTCAGATCTGAACCTTTTGAACTCTGCTCCCTGATGTTTGGCATCTTTCTGCAGCTCAGCTTTGGTTTGAGTTCCTCTCTACTCAGGTCCAACCTGCCATCTCTTGGATTGCCTCTTGGGTCAGCACTTGCCACTTGCTTTAGATTTAAAAAAAACAAAACAAAAAATGGTTTTTATCCCTTTGGCTGGAAAATGCAAAGGAAACAGAGGTTCAACTAAAGACTCTTAAAAGTACATTTCATCTTATACAGAAGCAGTCAGGTTTTGGAGAGACCTGTTACCTCCAAGTAGGCTGAGGTCAAAAGGCAGGGAGGAGAGAAAGCGCAAGCTAAGAACGCCAATGAGAAGTCTGGCATGCGGTCGCAGGAAGCTATATATCAGACACCAAACAGTGGCATGGGAACAACGTTTATAGTATGGGTGCTGAAAGCTATTGAACTAAAATGTAAATCCTATATAGGATGGAAACCACTTCAAGCCAAAAGGTGCTATTGAACTCCCATCACCCTTGCTGAAGCATGCACAGCCAAAATAGTCCAAATTCTGAACAAACTCACAAAAAGGAAGAAGTTACTTACAACAGAAGTTGCTGATAAACCATTAACCCAGTGAGGTGGGAGGCACAAGAGATCTATATCTAGACCAGTGATTGATTGATCCGAGCCATTTTTAGTCCAGTCAATTATTTTAGCTACATTTCAATCAAATATGCGAATTAAGGTGAAAAATATGTCTGGTGAAGCAAATGCTATAATGAGTTTAAGAGATGAGGACATTTTTATGAAGATAAAGGGGCATGGAGTAGAAAAGTGGGCTTGATTTAACTTTCCAGGAAACTAGTGGCCTTTTCCTAGCCAATATCCTCCAATCAATTTATGAAAGAACTCGTGTTTTTATAGCCAGGAAAATAGCAACAGATGTATACTAGCAACCTGCCATGCAAATTTGTAGCTCTGCTCAGTTCATGTGTGCATTTGCTGGTGAGAGGTTTGCACAGAGAGGATTGTTAAAATTGCTTCTGAGCCCTGCTAACAATGACTTTGAAAACTAATTTTAAAATATACCTGTGTGGCATTATTATATGTAAAAATGCAGAGATATTGGCTCTAAAAGGAGCGGAGTTTTAAATAGTTAGAAAAATTGGACAAATTTTTCAGATAAGCGCACCTAAAATTATGCACTTATGCCCATCTTTAGGCATTTAAGAGTGGGCTGATGTTCAGAGGTGCTCAGCAGACTGTATTTAAGTGCCCCAAGTTTGAAAAGATAATGTCTGATACATAAAGATTTGAGAGACGCATAAATCACATGGGAACAGAGAAGTTACCTACTATTTTTTACTGAAATAGGTAGCGCTTGAAATAATGGACCAGATTCTTCAATGGCTCCAAACCAGGTCTGAACCACATTCTTAGCCAGAGTAAGTGGTGTAATTGCTGTGTTGTTATAATTATTTACCAGACTGTAAATGTAGATTTTTACAAATTGCTCTGAATAGGTAATGTATGTGTTGCAGTTCCAAACAGAGTATATATCTAGTCCTGTTGTCCGTGTTCTCCACACACTGTGTTCTCCTAGAGTCTTTTTGTAGGCAAGTTGTCTTCACTGGGTACTTTGCTTGTGTCAGAACTTCAGCATGGAGTTCTTTGTCTATACATAATACATTGAGCATCAGCGACAATATACTGAGCATCAGGGACATATTCTAACTAGATGTGTCCTAGAGGTTTGGGTTGGGTCAGTTTGGATCCATACTGTACCTATGTGAACAAACCAAACTTTTCAGTGTTCTTTTCCTACATTCCTGTGGCCCACAATTCCTGTCAAATCTTTGCCATCTTCACTAGCTTCCACTACTCCCCCCTTTTCCTCCACGATAGGTTCCAGTCTTCCCACTCTCTCCCTCTACCTCTTGAATCCTTCGGAGGTTCTTTCCCTTCAGCTGCCCAGAGCACTTCTGTCCTAGGTTCTGTCTATACTGCCCACCCAGAGCGTGACCGGCAGCTTGCATAGCCATGCCTGTGCAGGCTATATTCCAGTTAGCTCACTAACAACAGAAGTGATTTATGTAGTGGCATGGGCTACAGAGGTGGCTGTTTAAGTGAGTACATATCCAAAAGGGTCAGGCTGGCTTATGCAGCGTGTGCTGATGCCTACTCCAGAGTATCCTCAGTTTTCTTTTTAGCTGGCTAGAATACATCCAGCACAGGGAAGTCTACACAAGCTGCCTTTCATGCTGCTGGCTATAATGCAGATGTAACTCAGGCACCTTTCATCTCTCTACCCCCTTCCTAAAAGGCTCCCCAACCTGCTGCCAGCCTCCCTACCTTTGAATCCTATAGAAACCAGGCTCCTCAAGATTTTCCCTGCCTGCAGTTTCCTAGAAAGCTTCTTCTATCCCTAAGTTCAATTTTTGATTTGGGGTAGGAGTAGGGGAGAAATATGTGAAGCTTGATGGTGCAGGCGGTGAATTCCTCTCTGCTGAGCTCTTGATCTCTGAATTCATAATTTTCCACAAGCTGGGGATTCCCAGCAGAGATCATCCAGAATGTATTTATATCTACTAGTCTGAATGAGATTACCATTCAGAGAGGCTGGGGCCCTGGAGAGATGCTTCTGAGCCCTGAAAATCAGCATAGAAAATAAATGAGCCTTTCTAGGAGGGGGCACCTCACTCTTCCGCTGTTTAAAAATAAATCAAGGAGAGTATGGGGCCAGTGCATTTGTCAGAGCTGGCCTCACAGCCATCTCCTCTGATATTAGCATTTTAACTGTTCACTGTAAATCCCAGAATAGTGCCTGTGTTTCAACGTGACTTACCTAGCCTTCTAAATGATAATGAGTTAAAATAGAATCAGTCAGTTTACAGGAGAAATTGATTAGATTTCAGGAAAATAAGTCATATTCCTAACTTCAGTGGCAAAGTGAAAGAAAAAAAAAGGTCTCACTGAAAAGAAAGTAAAAGCTGGAGGTAACCACGAGTATTTTTTATATAGAGATGAAAATAGATGGCTGAGCAGTATTCACCAGAGAAATTACTTGCAATTTTTTGTCAATTGGCAAATGTATTGACAAATTATTTTTTCCACTTTTCGACCAGATCTAGATTAAGTTCTAAAGAAGTCCCGATTATCAGAAGTGGGGGAAATACAATATGCTGCAAGGCAGCTGTATGGGAGGTAGACAAAAAGAACACACAGAGGCATCAACAGGAAAAAGATAAGGAGAAATGTTGAACAGCAGCGAAACAGGTGGTTTTGGATGTTGCTGCAGGAGTAGGTCTAAGCAAATGGGTTCAGCTAGAATTCACTCCCCAAAATTGAGCTTCATTCTAACCTGCCAAGCAAAACCCAAAGTGTAAATTTTTCTTAGCTTCATAATACAGTCCCAGGTCATGCTGCAAGCCTAGAAGAACCCTCTGGCCTAATTCTTTTGACAAAGGTGTGACTGTAGCCAGGTGTTCTGAATTTTAGGGTAAATCCCAGAACTTCTCCCACTTCCTCAACTCCAGAAATATACTTTTGAAATTGGTATTTCATATAATGGTTTATGCCTTGTATACAATAGTTTTGATTTCTGGTGTGGTTTGATGGACTCTATATATCTATTCTGGATTAACCCAAAGACAAATGATTGAAAGCTACATCTACACGGCAATGCTCTTTTGGATTATCCCAAAATACCTACCTCTCAGCTTAACAGCAAGCCCATTATTTCAGGCTCACTATTCTGATGTCCCTGTAAACCTTATTCCATGAGGAGTAAAGGACGGTTCAGAATAGCAGGTTTGCGGTGGCGTATGTGTAACCCTCACCTAATGTGGTTACTGAGTACAGGCAGTCCCCGGGTTACGTACAAGATAGGGACTGTAAGTTTGTTCTTAAGTTGAATCTGTATGTAAGTCGGAACTGGTGTCAGCTGCTGCTGAAACTGATCAGTTTCAACCGCGGGCTGAATCTGGATGCCAGTTCTGACTTACATACAGATTCAACTTAAGAACCCCAGGCATCCCCAAGTCAGCTGCTGCTGAAACTGATCAGCAGCGGCTGATTCCAGGAAGCCTGGGGCAGAGCAACTCTGTCTCGGGCTTCCTGTAGTCAGCGCTGGTCAGTTTCAGCAGTGGCTGACTTGGGGCCTGGGGCAGAGCAGCTGGGGTGCTGCTGGGTTGCTCCAGTAGCGCGGCTCCTCGGCGCTACTGGAGCAACCCAGCAGCACCCCAGCTGCTCTGCCCCAGGCGTCCTGATTCAGCCGCTGCTGAAACTGACCAGCAGCGGCTGAATCAGGACACCTGGGGCAGAGCAGCTGGGGTGCTGCTGGGTTGGTCCGGAGCGGCACTGCGGGACCAACCCGGCAGCCCCCAGCTGCTTTACCCCAGGGGTAGGCAAGAAAAGCCTGGTCTGATGGGGGGGGCACTAGCTGCACCGCCCCCCTCCCCCAAGCAGACCAGGGGGACAGGAGCAAAGCCGCAGAGCACGCCCGCAGCGGGACAGCCAGGCGCGCTTGGGCTGTCCCCCTGTGGGCGTGCTCAGCGGCTTTGCTCTCCGTCTCCCTGGTCTGCAGGGAGATGGGGAGCAAAGCCTTGGAGCACGCCTGCAGCGGGCGTGCTCCACGGCTTTGCTCCTGTCCCCCTGGTCTGCTGGGGAGGTCCAACAAAGCCGCTGGACCCCCCCAGCAGACCAGGGGGACAGGAGCAAAGCCGCCCAGGCAGTGGGACGCCCAGGCAGCAGGACTCCCGCCACCTGAGCGGCTTTGCTCGGGTGTCCCTGGTCTGCTGGGAGGGGGGTCCAGCGGTTTTGCTGGACCCCCCCAGCAGACCAGGGAGAGCGGGAGAAGCTTTTCTCGCCCCAGAGGACATGGGTGGAGACTTGCCGCCCGTGAGCTCCGGGGCGAGAAAAGGCCCATTCGTAAGTGCGGATCCGACATAAGTCGGATCCGCGTAAGTCGGGGACTGCCTGTACTGCAAGTGGCACCTAGACCACTGCAACAGTTAAGATCAAGAGACCTCTACAGCATGGGTTGGGAGAGAGCTGGCTTTTAGCTCAGAGGGTAGAGGCTCCTATAGTCAGCTTCCTAGGTCCCAGGTTCAAATTTGCCTTGGTGGTGATTACATATGCACTCCCCATTACAGGTGTGAGTATACTCTAGGGTGGTACACTGCCTGCTCAGCCATGAGGTAGCAGGGCATCTCTGCAGTCCACAAATCTTCCTTTGTCTCAGGGTGACCCAGAGTCCATAAGCAGCCCTGGGCACAGAGCAGTATAGTCCACTGGCCGAAAGTCACTTAATACCCCAAGATAGTGGCTAACACCGAAAATCCATTAGTGACCCCTAGCACGGGGCAGTATGTCCTACCAACTAGAGTCTCTAGGCAGCCTGTGGTTTAGAGCAGCATGGCCCTGATAGCCAGAGTCTATATACAGCCCTTGGTTCAGGGAAATGTAGCCTAAGGGCCAGAGTCAGTAGGGTTAGGGCAAGCACCCTGGTAGGGGGACCCTGCTCCAATGGGTCCCAACCTAGAGCCCTGTGAGCAGCAGAACAGTCTGCACTCCCTTGGCAGGGAATCTGGTTGAAACACATTGAGGATACCTGGGTGGTAGAGACCTCTCCTGGACCCTCCCCGCGTTACTTCCTACCACTTCTGCCAGATCAACGTCTCGTGTAGTAGCTGGGTCTTCTGGTTCTCCCTGAAACTCTGTGGGGGTTGTATCATGGCTGTCTCCTGGGACTCTGGTTCCCACTGTCTGAGTCACTGGCTGCTGCAGCTCAGATTGGAGATCCTTGTCCTTCGCTGGCCTGCCCAGACTGAGCTGACTTTTATACTGCCCCAGCATTTGGAGTATGCCCAGTCTGGGTGAAGAGGATGGGACTTCCTCTGCCCACATGATCTTAAACCCCCACTGTTACAGTGCGGGGTATGCACTCCTCATCACACAGTTATTTTCGAGTTAAGACACGCAATTTATGTTTCTCAAATTGCATCTCTTATTTCAAACTACAGTGCAGAGTAGATGTAGCCCCAAGGTCCAGACTTGGGCCTCAGTCCAGCAGATCTCTTAAGCAGCTGCATAAACTTTAAGCAAGCGATTGGTGCTATTGACAAAAATCTAATATTTAAACACACAGGGCTGGCCCACATCAGCTGACTTAGTCTCATGAGCCTCAGCCTGCGGGGCTGTAAAACTATGGCACAGATATTCAAGCTGAGACTGGAACATGGACTGTGGGACCCCTACCCATCATGGAGTTTCAGAGAGGGGGTTCCACCAAAGCTCAAGTGTCTCTATACCTCAGTATTACAGCCTGGCAGTCAGAGACCCACGAGGTTCACTTAGCTGCTGGTGTTTTAATTGCAGTGAAGACACTCCCTGATAGATCTAACTTCAGTGGTTTAACCTTTAGGTTTAACCTTAAGCTTGTGTGTAAGTGATCTGCTGGAGTAATACATATGTTACGTAACTGTAAAAATAAATCTCTCTCTCAGAGATTAATTCAAGCCATATTCAGCTATAGGCACATAGGATTTTCTTTTCTTTTCTTGCCAGACACCTTTTCACTCCATTAAGTCATCTAAGATCTGGTTATTCCTAGTTGCAATAGTTGCTATAGAAAAGCCAAGGATATTCCCAGGAACTAGCAAGAAGCAGCTGTAGTGCACTGCAGCTGCCACCCCCTCTCTTCAGGGACATAGCCCATCGTTTCCACAATACATCCAATTTCCAAAAGGATGAGCAACAACAGTCATTATTAATTCATTTCTGAAACAAAAATCAGAGCCTATTGTTGCAAAAATGCTATTTGAAGCAGCTGACGACGAATGCGCCCAATAACACTTGACTTTGTATAAGATTTACTATTCTAGTCTATTTTGGCTTTGTATGACATTTTACAAGCTATTAAAAAAAACTGATTCAAGCAAACTTCCTACTGAACACTGAAGAAATGAGGTGGTCACAGGTATACCTCTGATTTTTTTTTTAATTAAATGAAGTGGCCTTGGAGGCTTCCAGAGAAGAAATTCTTCCATCTAGAGATGGCATACGTTTGTAATCACAAGCTGACCTTTATGTATAACTCCTAATACATAATGTCATTCAATTTTTGCCCCCTTTTACTGTCAGTGTAGACCATAAATAGACCATATTTTTCTGGAATACATTATCGGATGAATAATTATTTCTTTATACTGTGTGCATGGGAAGCTAATTTCTATTATACATTACTAGATTTACCTGGTGTTACTTGGGTGCATAATTCAAATAAGTTGTTTTTCTTCATTTAAATCATTGCTCCAGGGTGGGATTAAGGATGAGGGATTCAGTATGCAGGTTGCCCCAGGGAGAGTGTTGCTGCCGCAGTCCTCTCACAGCAGCAACTTAGGGCTAGGTCAGAAGCACCTCCCCAAGACCACTGCAGCTTCAGCGGGCACAACCAGGGGAGAGGTGTATGTGCCTTCACTGGAGGACAGACACAGACAAACTCTCTGAAATATATAGTAGATTTCAAATTCCATGTCTTAATTGGCATTTACATCCCTTAGAATCCCATTATCCAATGGATAAGAAAAGTTCTTTGAGTCACTAGGGATCCACACAATTCTGACTTTAAATGTGCCTTCTGCAAATTTCTAAAATATTCCCCTAAAATACCATTTCCATAAACACTTATGCCGTGATGAAAGACAATGTTCCCTAGCATTTAGACAACTGCCCTGTGATTCAGGTGACTCAGTCATATTCCTGGCTCTAACAGCTCTGCCTGGCAGATGATCTTGAGCAAGTCACTTTCTCTGCTGCCTCAGTTTCCTCGTATGTAAGAATGTGAATAATGAGGCTGATGGCCTTTGAGAAGTACTTCAAGAACTACTTGTGAAATGTGCCATGCAAAAAGCTAAGGGATGCTATTAAACTTATGCTCTAGAATAGTCGCTAAGAGAAAACGTTCATATACGTTCATATTTATGAAGTTTTCACCTGGCTTTCCAGTGCAAGCTTCTTCATCACATCTCTTGCTGTTAACTGCTACACATTTCACCCATACAATTCCCTGGGCTTTAAGTAAACAGAGTGAATTGACCCTATGTTAATTAAGAGTCCTTGAGAATTTCTAATGACTAATAGTGTGATATGCCTTTTGAAGTATATTTCCTCTTTCAGGTCTGGAAACAAATCAGTTTGTGCAACAGGATCCTGAAAGTATATTATTGTCACTTCCTGTTTCTTGATAGACTGTTGTTCTTTCCTGTCTTGCTTGTCATTGGTTTGGTGAAGCAGAGATGTTGCTGCTCCATGTTCTGTGAATGGATTCTAACCAGCAATACTACTATGATGCTCTTTAGAAATCAGTACAGGTTGAGCCACTCTAGTCTGGCACGAATTTTAGTTACCCAGATGTCTACTTATTATGGGTGTGGCCAAGTTTCCATGGTCCCATAAAGTGTGTTTACAGCCACCAGTCCTGGCTCGCAATGTTCTGTGCTGTTATTAAGCTCTAATTTACTCCTAAATGTCTTCTAAGAACTCAGTAAGCAGTGGAAATGTTGGTAATTCTGCTAGACAATATTGACCTCCCTTGGTTTGGCAAATTCTCTGGTTTAGCACCAGTTAGGTCCAGAGGATGCTGAACTAAAGAGGTTCCACCTGTAGTAAATCTCCCTCTTAATCTGAAAACCAAAATGGTATATTAAGAGCTGACCAAATAACGTGATTAGAAAAGTTTGTTTCATCAAAATCTAAACATTTAACAGAAACTTTGGGATTAAATTTGACAGAAAAAGTCAAAATGTTTTATTTAGACTTTTTACATTTTATTAATATAGCTATTTCGTATGTATCTTTGTTCTGTGTTTGTATAACACCTAGCAAAATGGGAGCCTGGTCTGGACTAAAACTCCGGGCAGTTTGGAATACAAATAAAGAATATGTATTCACTAACATGATAAAAAGTCTAAATGAAACATTTCAACACTATTGAAATGAAGTGTTTTGTTGGTTAGAATCAAAGTTTTTTATATTTCCTGTAGGAAATTTTGTCTTTTCACTCCCATTGGGAACATCTTCTCCTCTCCCTGCACATGAGAGAATTTCCTGCGGGGAAAGACATTCCTGTTATATCTAGTATAGAAGAACACTTAACATATAGCATTGTTGACTATCCCTACTGTTATCACTCTCTGATCTAAGAGGTAGGTGGTGGGAAGAGAAGCAGCGCTGTGCATTGACAGGTAAAGCAAGAGTGAAGCACATCGAGTTTGATATTCAAAACTAGATAATATTTGCATTATGCATTCCTGGTCTCAGGCAAATAACAGCTGCCACAAACAATCTAAGCAAGCTTGAATATCAACCTATTTGATTCTTATTATAATGCAATGACTGTGCAGAGGTCTGTGTGAAATGGGTTAGTGATCCGAGTCCACAGCAGAAATAGGACCCTCTTTGGCCCTCTTGGGAATATAGAGTATTAAACTTGCGTGGAAATTGAACTAGTCTTTCAATGCTAGAGTTAGTCCCTCAAGAGCCAAGCTATGACATATTAATGGAGCCATAGGGAATAAATATATTTTAAAGATGAAGTTGCACTACTTACAAAGCAACTCTGTTTTGCTTGAGCATCTGAATCACATCATTCTTAGAATGTATTAGATTTCAGTGCCGTGTTAGGTAACATATCCCTATTTTTTCTTACGGAAAGCAGTGGGCAAAAAATACTTTCTTCATTGCAATGGATGTTACTGATAATGTAGAATAAAAGCAAATACTTACATCGTACACTTCATCCAGACACTAAAATACTTCATAAAGGTAGGCATTTTAAACACCTCACCCCAGTTTTTACATAAAAAAAGACTCCCCCAAGAGATGTAAGTTACATCAACTTAACAACTGTCCACATTGGCACTATGGTTGGCAGGAGACCTTCTCCAATCAGCATAGTGTTATCTTCACCAGGCTTTCTACAGTGGCGAAGTTGCATCAGTGTACCCATACTAATGTAGTACTCCAGCATAGACTTGCCCTCAGTACTGCAGGTTTTTTTATTGCAGTGCAACATACCCACAGTGGCAGTAAAAATCTAGTCTTGCATCTGCCAGTTTCACAGCCTAATCACGAGGGCTACGTCTACAATACGAGTTTTCTTGGCAAAAAATATGCTAATGAGGGACTCAGTTGCATGAGTCATGATCTCATTTGCATATTTTCTACCAACCCATTTTTGCGCAAAAACAAGCAGTGTGGACATTTTCTTTTTGCGCAAAAACCCCTTTTCCCGCAAGATCTCTGGGTTTTGCGCAAAAACCCCAGCACAAAAACAGATTGGCGGAAAATGTGCAAATGAGATCGCGACTCATGGAAATAAGTCCCTCATTAGCATATTTTTTGCTGCGAAAACTCAGTGTAGACATAGCCAAGGTCAACACTGCCTCTCAGCAATGACATGTGGTAACTCTCTTCCTGAAGGCAACCCATAAAATGACATTTGACTCACATAAGATACATTCCAACAAAGATATTTTCTGCAATAATATCTAGCAATAATACTCTCAAGTGTTCTCATTAAAGCAAAATCATACTGAAGGGAGAAATGCCAGTATCTCATCCTTTTTCAAGGACTTGGCTACATATTTAAAATATTTCAAAATGTAAATATTGCCCATATACTTTATTGCACAATAAAAAATGTTTTAATGCAGCAATGAAAACTTAAATATGCCTTCAGTTATATTAAAAACTATTCTAAAGCTGATACACCACTAAGTTTTAGACTAATGTGATTTGAAAAATCCTGGACATCACACTATGTAAAATAAAAGAAAAATATTCTGCATATCAAGACTTACTAAATAAATCTCAAAATTTTATGACCCTAATGAATGAGTATGAGCATATTGCAACTGCTCGTTAACTCTTATTTAAGATGCAAAAATAGAACCTAGCACATCTCTTAGATCTAAACCCCTACTGTGAGTGCTTATTTGTGCAGTGCCTCGCATAATAGGGCCCTGATTGTGGCATTTGGCATTATGGTAATTCAAATAAATATTTATAGTAATAGTCACCCAGGATGGGAGCCAACACCCAGTGAGCAATTAGAAGCATCGTTTATTTTGTTGCCAAGGCACCCTAGAAATAAATTTTAAAAAAAACAAGACACTGCCACCAAATCATAAGTTTGGTTGCTTTTGCAATTATATGTAGGCACTTCATAAACATGAACCCCCTTTGTACACATCTCAGGCAAGCAATTAAGCATTACCACCTTACACACATTATAAAGAAAAGATTAATCCACTGTCCCAGGTTTGGGTGACATATCTCCCTCCTGCCATCCCCCCACTGCTAGGAGGTAAATCCAAGGTGAACATCTAAGGCAATGGACCCTCCTCTCTTTGGACCCTCTTCGTCAGTTTCCAGAAAATCTCTCAGTTTGCTAACTTTCCTGGGAAATGAAATCCCTCAGCCTAAGCCCCAGCCCTAGCCCTAGCCCTGATCGCTGAGATATACCAGTTGCCTAAAACACAGAGTCAAAGAATCTCATTACATTTCTGTGATTGAGCCCTTTCCTTAAATAATGCGGTCTCTATTGTTAGACCTTGGTCCCTGCCTTGTTGGAATTTCCTTCCAATAGACTTAAATTCAAAGGACAACAGAGGGCAATTAGCCCCACATTCAAAATGGAGCTTGCAGTCTGACACAGATATATGTAAAGAGTCAGTCATGATATAGCAATTTACATAGGGACACTTCATAATATCAGCCAGAATGCATACCTTTATACAAATTCCCAAGTTGTTGCAAACGAGTTGTCCAAGGACTGAGAATCGGGGTAAGAGCTAAACAAAAATAATGCAGAGGTTCTCGACTCCCACTCGTGTGGGCTTAGGCCACTAGATTCAGATTGACCACAGCACTTTGACTCCCAGACAAGCCCTCACTCATGAGCCAGCCAGCACACCATGGATTAAACAGAACACCTCTAGAGCTAACGTCATGATTGTCTACAGTGTAAGCTTAAGGAATAGGATCTTAAGGTGGGGGCCATAAAAGAATCACAATTTTAGTAGCTCAGGCCTGGAGTGGGAAGGAGGGACATATAACATACTGACCATTCAATTACATAAGCATGCCAGTAGAATCATGTGCTGAAAGATAACTTGCTAAAAGCCCCCTTAGTTTGGGAGGAAATTTTCAACACATTTTTTTCCACTTGAAGATACTGATTCATCAAAAGGAGATGTTACTGTGTAGTAATTGGTGTCCTTCAAGATGGTTGGTTCCAATGAGTGCTCCACTTCAGCTGCATGCCTACCCTTGCACTTTTGGTTAAAGATTTTTCGAAACATTATCTGTGGAGTCCACCCTTGTGCTGTATATATCCTACAACACTGATATAGGAGGTTTTTGTGACCTGTTACATTTTCTTTTGGTTGCAGAAGAGAAGCTGCTCAGAGACACAAGAGGACTCTAGAATTCTTTAATGAATAAAAGGATTCATCTGTGGCATTGCTGAAGAGCTTGAGGCCTTTGAATGGAAGTCCAGGATACAGTGCAAGAGGTTCTCTGTGGGGACCAGAAGACTGTAGCCACAAAGCAAAGTGCAGAACTATGGTCTCGGCCTCAGAATGAGGGGCTCGATTGGCTACACCCAAAGACTATTGCAAAAAAAAAAACACCTTTGGTAATCACAGGATCATTAGTGAAGAGAGCCTGTAACTGGTTTTATAGCACATTAGTAAAATCAAAGAAAATACTGTAATTCTTGTAGTCATACTTTACCAATATGGCATAATAGTTAGCTACCCTAACTTGTAATTCAAACAAAGAATAGCAACAATGAAAAAAGTATCAACCAGGAGCTATATTGTCTCTTTCTGTTATATATGGCATAGACCACAAGGTGGGATGGAGAACCTTCATGGGTATGTAAAGTGTCATCTGTGGGCAAGGCTATCCTACCTAGGGGACGTACCAGGATATACTGTAATTCCTGCACCCGTTCCAAGCACATCAATAAGGATACAGCTACTCTCTTGTTGGAGTTCTAGGAGGACTGAAGTAATCCACAAAGAATGGGATGGGAAGTATAACTGCCTCATCTGGTGAGGAAAGGGATCTATTCGATAGCACTGCCTCTTCATTCACTCTTGTCCTTCTAAAAGGTCCATGTGGACATCTATATTGGCAGATCCTCTTGAGTGAGAGTACACTATAGAATTGGTTTCCATAAGGGATCCAAGGAAGCCAGAAGACCCCATGTGTTGGCATATAAGGGAAGGAGAAGGGGCGAGTTCAAATCACCACAAACAACTAAGTTAGTTGGAAATTACTCCAACTAAGTGTACATTATACTTTCTCCCTCCCTGCCCTCCCCTCAATAATAAAAAAATGTCCTGAATTTAGCTAATATCAGCCCAAGATTGTTGAGGTGTCTGGAGTGGCTCATCATGTAGGTGCCTACCTCAGAGCAGACTGTCAAAACAGGGCAGGATTTATAAAGGGGTTTAGGAACACTGTGGCTCCCACAATATACCATACAGCAGAGGTGCTTGAATAATGTGTATCTCAGAGGTGCTGAGAGCATTGATGCAACTTGCAAGCCTTCTTTATGATGGAAACTACTTCAGTCTAAAGAATGCCCCTACTTCCAGCACCGATGCCTTACGAAAGGTATTTCATTTGAAAAAGAGCAACCTGTTTTACTGACAAGATTTCCCTGACTCACCTCGGTCATTCCATAGTTAGATTTAGATCACTCTTCTACATAGCAAGAGTCACTTGCTCTTTGTTAGACAATGGGCTACTGAGGAATGGGACAGAAAGGGAGAGGGATAAACTAAGTCATCGTTTACTCCTAAGAAACCACAATAGCTTCCATGACAGAAAATCCCGGGAGGCTTGGAGCCACAAAGGCTGTTTATTTTAATATGTAGAGCTTGGGGAGTAAGAACACCATTAGTATTTCCTACATTCACATTCTTGCCAAATAACCTTGATCTACACTTGATTATTACAATAATTAAACAAAAGTATTTCACTATGACGGCTTTGCAAGACAGAAAATATGGTTTTCCAATATATTTCATTTGCATAACATACATCATTGAGCTCTTTATTATTGTACTTACATTTAACTTATCACCCAGCGTGAAAGTACTTAGAGGATTCTCATCCATCCTTCGATCTTAAAGGGCACCACCTTAAAATCTCTCTAATGTTCTAGAACGTAACACTGGAACTGCTTACGTTCTCACTTCATACTAAGTTAATATTCTCCCCTTGCTGTATTTAGTTAGTGCACTGAGAGGTAATTGGGCTGATTTTCCACAGAGGAATCAGCATTACAGAAAGATCAGGTTTAAGAATGCACTGTATCCCAAAACCACATCAGTAATTGGCAGAACCAGGAACAAAGAACACAGGAGTACTGACTCCCACTCCTCCAATTTAATCACTACCAAGCTCTCCTCTTGTTAGTTAAGTAAGGTTGGGTAAATTGAATCAGAAAAAATATGAACCTTCCTTCAAAATAAGCACTGAATGATCCGGAGGATCATAAAACTAAATTTCTCACATGCACGCGCGCACACACACACCACCTACCCCTTTCATGTGCTTCTGCATTTCCTGACTCTAATGAGAAATGCTAGGAAAATGAAGCCTATTCTCAGAATATCTGCAATGACTGAAAAAATATTCTGAATTAACCACCAGCACAAAATCTGTTACTCTGGGAGCATACTAGGCCCTCGACTTGCCTTTTATTCAGAAATGTAAAAGAAAAGAGTGAAGGGAACCAATCTCTTGAGAAAACTAGTTCCTAGGAGATGCCTGACCCAGTTTTTCAGATGTAAGAGGCTAGGATAGTTTAGATCGGCTTTGGATATATAGCCAAACATTGGAGTGTTTCTCTTTACTCAACTCCCAGTGGCACTATAACACAATTACTTTCTCCCTTAACATTACTTTGGTTTCTGGTTATATGAACTACATTCTGGAATGATCTCCAATGAAGACAAAGGATCAAATTAAATGGTTAATGGTCATTATTCACTGAATATGTTCTCTGAACACATCTGCTCCTTGTGCAGCTGCAGTCAAAAAAGCTAACAAAGTTAGGAACCATCAGCACCGGGATAAAGACGACAGAAAATATAATGCTGTGAGATACATCCATGGTACACCCACATCTTGAATAGTGTGTGCAGCTCTGATCACCCCATCTCAAAGAGAAACATTAGAACTGGAAAAAAGTATAAAGGACAATGAAAAATGACTGGGACTGTTTATCTTAGAAAAAAAGACAGTAAAGAAGGGATATGCTAGAAGGCTACATAATCATTCATGATTATGTAAGCATGAATGGCATGGAGAATAGGAAAGTGTTATTGACCCTTTCACATGCCACAAGAATTGAAGATTACCCAATGAAATTAATTGGCAGCAGGTCCAAGCAAACATAGGGAAGTATTTCTTCACACAATGTACAGTGAACTTGTTGAACTCATTGTCATGGATATTGTGAAGATCAAGAAAAAGAATGAGATTATGTCTATATCCAAGGTGCTCAGGATGCAGCCTCATACTGCACATGCCCCTCTGTCTCGGCCAGATGCTGGAACTGGATGATTGGGGGAGGGATAATTCCATAATTGCTCTGTACTATTCATTCTTGCTAAACCACCTGGCCAGGCCAGTCTACTGTTGGAAGACAGGATACTGGACTTGATGGACCATTAGTCTTATGCTCTTAATGAATGTTCCATCACACAGGAGAACCAAACTTGATGTACACCAAGAAAAGTCTTCCACTTTTAAAACAATTCATAATCACGCTTCATTATAAATTTTCTGAGACAATATGCTAAGGGAACACACAATCCACATTATTTAGAAGGACAGAGATGTGGATTACAGAAGGAGGATGTCGAAGAGTGCTGTGCAAAGAGTTCACCTCCCAAAGCCATATACTGCTCAGCTAGTTTGGGTGAAGGAGGTGCGGGAGAGGAAGTGATCAAGGCAGTTTTGTCCAACCCCTTTTCAAATCACAGAATGGAGCATAAACATCTGATTCTCTTTTTTTAAAACTGTCTCAACAAAGGCCAGATTATCCACTGTTTTAATGTTGCCCCAATTGTTTGTTGCCCAGCTTGAGACATCTAACACACAAACAACAAGATATTTAACCACATGCCTAACATTAGCTTGTGCTGAAAGACAGGCATGGTCTTATGCACCTTGCTGAACTGGAGCCTGTTGGCCCGATCTTCAAAAGTGCTAAAATTTAGGCCTTATATACCTATAGATTGGCAAGTAAAAATGGGGGTTTCCAAACTCACAAGCCACTACAGGTTGAACCTCCCAAATCCAGGACTCTCTGGTCTGGCAACATCTGTGGTCCAGCAAAGCCATGGATGTTGCTGGACCAAAGAGCCCAAGGAGGACCCAGGGACTGCAGAGTCCCAGATGGGCCAGTAGTGGCTAGGCAGGGAAACCCTGGCATCTGCCAGGAGCCTCCGCCCTAGCCAGGAAACCCCTGGCATCAGTGGGGTCATGTGTCCAGAGAGCCCCTGGCAATGGGGATGGAGGCAGCCAGGTAGCCCCAGTTGGGGAACCCCAGAAACCCACCAGCAGCAGCAGGGAAATGCAACAGCCTGACAGTACAGCCAGGGAGTCCCAGCCCAGCAGGGTAAAACCCCAGTGGCAGTGGAGCCAGTCTCCCTAGGGAGAATTTAGTACAAATCAAAACTGCTACCGGTAGCTCAGTCCTACAGGGAGCAGCTCTGCACAAACCACTGGCCTGGTGGCCCCAGGAAGGCAACCCCTAGAGATCTCCAGCAGCAGCAGGGCCAGGCCGCAGCAGCGGGGAAGGCGGCAGCCCAGGATCAGGGACTGCAAGGAACTCCCAGAGATAGCAACAGAACAGGGCTGGTGGTGGCCAAGTAGTCCTGACTGGGGAACGCCTGGGAACCCCTGGTGGCAGAAGAGTGGGCAGCCTCTAATAGGCCAGCATTAGTGGGGCAGCAGCAGGGTGAGGAACTCCAGCCTTAGGAGCCCCAGTGGGGCAGCCAGCAGGGGATCATTGACCTCCCCTGGTCCAATAAACTCCCTGGTCCAGGACGACTCAGGTCCCAAGCGTGCCAGACCAGGGAGGTCCAACCTGTACTGATAATTTAATTCCAAAGGTATGTCTACATGGAAGATGTAGCTATCAGCTCAGGTCGACATATCCATACTAGTTTTCATCCCGCTAAAGTGCTAAAAATAGCAGTCTAGCAATGGTTGCCCAGCTGGCAGGACTATACGTGCCAAGCTGCTAATTTGCCAGGGGAAGGCTTCCTCCTGCTCCATCTCAGGCCCTGTCCCCCCTTCCTCCTCCCCCACTCCTTCCTCCAAGCCCCACCCTGTCCTGTCTCTTTTTACCCTGTTCCTTCCTCTTCTCCCAAGTGCACTCGGCCCTCCTCCAACTCCCCTCCTCTGCCTCCTTCACAGAGCAGATGATCATGAAAGGCAGGAAACACTGTGGGGGTGGCACTGGTAGGAGGCTACCTATGGGTACTCAGCACTCACCATTTTCTCCCCTTGGTTGCTTGAGCCCTGGATATCCTAGGGAGCTGATGCCTATGCCAGGGACACATCTATTTGTTTAGGATGCAATTGTGCACAGTGTGGATAGTTCATCTTTCCACTTACATCATCTTTAGCACAGTAGCTCAATCAGAACTAACTCGGGTATGTCTATCAGACCTGGGACTGAGCATACATCTACCAAGCAGCTAGAAGTGTAAGTAACCTAGTGACAGTCATACAAGACCACAGAGAAGACTGGGAAATAATCCATGCCTTCTCAACTCACTATCTGATACTTTAACCCTAAGCCTACTTTTATTATTAATTTAACCAAATGTGAAATGTATTGAATGCAGTATTTTACTGCTTTAAAATAGTCAGAATTCATCTATTGTAATGAGACAGGAGAAAAATTCAAGTTATAATTAAAGCAGCAATCAAGACATCATTCAAATGCCTGGCTCCTACAGCATAAGGTTTGCACTCCCCACCACCACTCCCAAAAAGCTACATGGTCTCCATTTTCTCATCCTCTGTGGGAATCTACAGGTGTTAAATTAGCCACAGTAAATTTTCATTTTGTTCCCTGAATGCCAGAGAATCATGTTGTGAATTACAATAGAAACATATTGAGAATTACGGAGAAAAGTTAATTAAAAAATTGAATAAAGAGTTCAAACAAAAGATTTTCCCTACTTCATACCAAAATTTGGTTGCGTTCATAATTTCACACAAATCAGATTTTAATTAATTGTGCCTTGCTCCTTCAGTTAAAAAAAAAAAGCCTTCCCTTCTCCTGCAATTTAGCTGTACATTTAGGCATAAACAGAACATCTACTCAACTAGTCCTGCACGCTCGGGTCCAGCAACAGCCATGGTCTGGCAAGATTTTGGTTTCACATCATTTTCTAAAAATAATAGCTCCAATAAATCGTATATAGCCAAGAAAAAAAGAAGTGTAAGTGATTGGTATGGCAGTCTTGCCCAAAGACTTTCTAGTTCTTTTTCCTTTTATCTCAACAGCAAGGTTTTAATTGTGGAAGAACAGCTTGGTGGCAGTTGTATTTTTCTGATGCAGAGCTTTGGGGGATAATGTGCCAAACAGCAAAGGAATGTGCCTATTGCTTCCATGTCTGTAAATTTGATTCAATTCTTTAGGCAGTCTTGCTCCCCGGGAACCAGGCTTAGGTCTGATATACCTGAACTCCACATCAAGGATTTCTCCTCCGGTAGAAAGCCAACGTGTGAAGTTGTGACAGCTGCTACTGCTCAGAAGACAACGTAACAACCACACTCAGTCAGACCAAAAGTTCATCTAGCCCAGGATTCTGTTTTGTGAGAGTGGCCAATGCCAGACACCCCAGAGGCAATGAACAGAAGAGATACTCATCAAATGATCCATCCCTCTCACCCATTCCCCAATGCTGGCAAACAGAGACGAGGGACACTTTAGAGCATGGCATGGGAAGCTGGCATGCTCAGCAGGGGAAGGCACTATCTTCCAAAACAACACAGTCTCACATCGCCCACACTCCACTTCCAGAACACCTATCATAGGTGTACTGGGGGCAGAGTGTTGCTGGCCCCAACTACCTGCTCTCCCCCATGCCCCAGGATCAGGGAAGTTGGGGCCACATGTTCTCTCCCTCCCCATGCTCTGGGATGACTTGGGCCATGCACCTCTCTCCCCATGCTGGAGGAGAGGTGTGGTACACTGCTCGGCCTCCCCGTGGTGTGGGGGCGGGAAGGCGGCCTGGGGGGGCAGAGCCTCAGAAAATGGGGTGGTGCTGGGGGTGGAGCTGGGGGCTTACCTCCCCCAGCCCTACCTTCAGCAATGGCCCATGGAGCCTGGTTTAGAATCCCTGCCCATCCTGGCTAGCAGCCTTTGGTGGATCTACCCTCCATGAACTTATCAAGAGGGGTGACAATATGTTTTCATGCATGGGGATGGAGGGGTATCTGGAAAACAAATTTTTACTTTTGTGCTTAAGGCAAACAAACAAAAGAGCGAAAGCAGTCCCCATGAGTGAGTACAGCATGTACACACAAGACACTGCTGTATCAGTCCACAACAACAAGATGGCAGTGCTCTTAGCAGATATTTAAAGTTTTGTCCACATACACACAACCACGGAAGTTTCGCGCCGCATATATGTGACAACATTCGAAACTGTTCTAAAAATTCGCCAGTCCTGTTTTATCTGCTACCTGTCTGACTGATTAAAGGTCCCCTCCCGATAAGAATAATCAATAGGGGCATGCAGTTCAAATTCTGAATGTCAAACAAGCTGTTCTCAATCAACCCACAGAATTTAACAAGAAATTGAAAAGAATCATTGCCTACATTTTGCACGTCATCATTTCAAATAAGTTTGCAGGCAGCTTCTGGATATTTTCAAAGCAGAAAAACAAAACTAAACATAGCCAGAAAATTGTTCATGATCCACTAAATGCTCAGTTCTAATCATACATGACAATAATAATGTCTATTTTCTATATTGATTGGAATTTTGACTGCAACTCTCAGCTCTTGAAGACCAGAACAGCACATATAGCAAACCTGGTCACTCCGAGGAGTGAATCCTATTATTTCTCTGAGGGTGCAAAGGCTCTGACTGAGAAGAGATGTACACCCAACACATCAGAGCCCAGCTTAGCAAAAGCTTACCCCCCACTACTAGCAAGCATTGCACACATGAAGCCTTTTATTGTGCACATCAGCAAGAAGCTTTATGGAACCTGCACAACTGTGGCTCTGCATAGGATTGAGTGCCATCTACAGGCACTTTAGTCTGTGAATTATTTACCATGAACAAAGACATCTGTTTCATCTATACACCATTCCCATAACTACCAGGGTGGAAGGGGGACCAGGTTAGCAAAAGGGCAGGGGGTTCACACCTATCCAGATCCACTTCAACCAAGTAAAACAGACACCACAGCAGCTTGTAATGACTGGTGTCACTAGAGCTTCACAAAGCAGGACGGTGGATTTCTTCCCCCTCCCCTCCTACTCTCCAGCAGAACTCTCTATGGAGCTGGGTCGATTGGACCAAGTTGGGGACAGCTCTTGAAAAATGTCTAGTGTCCAAACCAAGAGACACCTAAATGTCCAAACCAGTAACATCCCAAGTGTGTGTGTGTGTGGGGGGGGGGGGGGGAGGGAGAGAGAGATTACTGTATCTACTTTTACATAAGAGTATTTGGCCCTTTATCTAGACATTTAATATACTGGTATGAGGATGTTTATACATAGAGCGGAAGTCAAAGAACTATGCAGGGTGAAACTCATGGGTGCATAGGCCTATAAACCACTTAATTCCCATTTCAGGAGCTCATGTAGCATCTAAACTTTGTGCGGGCCCTCTGCACAGGAGAGAATTTCACCCTCATTAAATTACAATGGGCTATAAAGTATACACCACATTTCAAGGTATTCTTCAAGAGCTCTTGAATGCTGTCAATGCAGATGATTTGTAAACACGTCTATATACTTTTTTTATAAACACGTACAGCAGTAACTGGTTCCGAAAGAATAATCCTTGTCATAAAGGCTATTAAGAGCAGCACTTTTACCTTCCTTTGATTACATGAGAAATGTCATTGACTGATGCTCTTGTTAATGGATTTTGAATAGAATGTGTTTTCTGTCTCTTACTTGAGTAGATTCTATTCTACATCAATGTATTCTTCCTGCCTCAGATTAGCGGGAGGATTCTCTCTGATTTGTTGGTTAACTCATGATCACACAGGGAATTATGTTAAGCTTGCAAGGTTGGGGTCTCCCTCCCCAAGGAAAGAGACAGTTTTGTAATATTACATTTTGTAATTCAGTTCCACACAAACCAAAATATTCCCACTCACTTTGATTGCTTAATAATGTTTCTGTGGTAGGCTTGGTGCTTTGCAGAACACCCATTGATAGTTTCTAGGACACAGTGATTTAGCACTCATTCAAACAACCTATACCCTCACCTTTGTTCATCAAACAGGTGTAGTTGTTAGTTCAGAAGTTCAACTGCAAAGCCACTTCTGATCTCCTTCTGAACTCCCTCTGAAGGCTAGCAACTAAGTGAAAAGGCCATGAGAGCATCAAGCTGTTCTCACTAAATGACATGATCTGAGAGACAGAAGTTTCTTTTCCTCAGCTTGGACTCTGTCTGGGGAAGCTTAACTAGCTGAGGGCTGGTGCTCGGCTTAGGGGGAAAAGAAGAATGAATAGCACAGACGACACTCTAGAAGGTGAGGGAGAAGAAAGTAGGAATGGAGAAGAGGTGCAAATTCCAAAAAAAAAGTATCAGAGTGTGAGGAAGTAGGCAGATAGGCAACAAAGTATAGTGTGGATAACCAGTGTATTGCAATTGTCAAATGGCCAAGAAAGGAAGTGAAAATAGAAGACATTAATTTCTTGAAATTAGCTGAATAGTTCAGGAAACATTTTGGGGTTATATCCAGAGTGAGAAAATTACACAGGGTAGAGATTTGTTGGTAGAATGTACCAGTAAAGAAAAGGCTGAAAAAACGCTTAATACTAGAATTCCGAGAAAAATAAAAGCAGATTGTCAACCACACAAATTTATGATGGAAACAAGAGGAGGTAAAATATGGAGTCTGTTGGAAAAGGCTGAGGATGAAATTTAAGAGGCATAGTTGTGACCCAGTGCTAGTCAGAGGGGACACATCTACACTCCAGCATTATTTCAAAATAACAAGGTGAGCATCTACACAGCAAGCCCATTATTTTGAAATTATTTCAAAATAACAGGCTTCTTATTCCAGAATAATAAACCCCCATTTTACAAGGTATAATGCCTGTTCCAAAATTATTTCGAAATAGGGTAGGTGTGGACAGCACAGCTGTGCTTTTTTCAAAATAATTGGCCTCCAGGGCTTCGCACAGCTGCCCTAGTGGCCACTCTGTCCACACCCATCAGAACTCTATAGCTTACCTTCCCCTGCAGACTTTAAAAAGTACAGCCAGCCACAGAGGAAGGCCTTGTGGCACAAGGAAGGCCTTGCTAGTCCCATGTCACACACCAGCAGCCTTCGCTACTTTTCTTGCTACTATGGCAGACCCAAGTGCTTCCACGAGCCCCCCCAAGAACTGACAGTCAGCCAGTGGGGAGCACTGGCCAGCACAGCCCATGGGTCAAGGGAGCCTGGCAGCTCAGCCCCAGCCCTACCTCCCATAAATAGCTACTGGCTGGCCAGGGATCCAGCAGTGCTCAGCTCCGCTTCCCTTCCCTCCCCCCCCCAGCAAACTGCTTCCTGGGGGGACAAGCAGCCTAGTCCCGGGCCCACCCCCTGCAAGGAACTGCAGGAGGAATGGGCATCTGAGCTCCAGCCTCTGCCCCAGACAGGAGTTACCACCTGCACAACCTCTCAGCCCACCATTGTGATCTCCCCCTCGCCTGAGCCCTCTCCCCCACCCCATGTCTCTTACCCCCCATACTGACTCCTGTACCACAGGGTCATGCACCTCATTCATTATCCCTTGGTTTAGTATTTTTTCATATATAACAGTTAAAATTTGTTTGTGTGTTAGTAACTGGTGGGTGCCACAATGGCACACATCCGAATACATGATGTCAATGTAGGTGCACAAGACAAAACTCATTCCGCTCATGGATAGGAAATCTTTGAAGGAACACTTCTTCCAACTCCGTGGTGGGGCACTTTCCCACCACAAGCCACCACTAACGGGTCTGGGGTCATGGACTAACAGCAGTGCTGCACACAGCCATGCCCACACTCTTAGGCAGCATCCGCTCCTGGGCAAGCGCAGTGAGGTGGAGGACCCTGGGCCCTTGCATGGAAACCTGCTAGGAGGCAGGAGGGACCCCAGCAGCACCCTCCCTGGCAAGTGGCGTCTGCCTCTCACACACACCTCCCTCAACACCAACACCCTCTCCCTACTCCCCTCCAATAGCCAGGGATAAATCCTCTCTCTCTGTGGGATGCTGCCACTGCCAGACCCGGAACGTGTGCAGCACAGAGGAAAGCCCAGCTGCACCATCACCACCACCCCCACTCCCTGCCCACAAGCTCCTGGACTGGCCGTCACCTGGGACATGGGGTAGCGAGGCCTTGCTCAAAGCATTTCATCATCATGTGAACCTAGTGTTGGCTCACATTAGGGCCAGGCTTCATGCACAGTGTCTCCTGGGATAAATGCCTCTCTTTCTTCTTCACAACTGGATCTGCTGCAAGTGAGGCAAATCACCACCTCCCGCACCTTCCTTCTGACCCTGCGAGAGCTGCCGCTGCAGACAACCCCACAAGGACCTAAAATGGGAAAACATCACCTGCCTGCACTGCCCTACAGCAGTCTCCTGAGTGGCAGGTTCAGAGGTTGGATGCCAACCTGGACAAGTGCCATGTTGACAGGGAGCTGTGCCACACCATCTGGCAGGAGTTGTCCCAGGAGACCCAGAGCATGTGCGCAGCATACACCGCCACTGTTGACCGCCTGGTCATCTCGATTGAGCAGTCCAGCACCCCTCTCCCTGTACCCAATCCTTCCCAAGTTCCCTCCCCACCCCCGCTCCTGCCTCCAAAATAATTTCCTAGTGTAGACACCCCCTATATGGGCTAGAGAGAAGTACAGTAATTATCAACAAGGTATCTTATACCGAAGCTGTTAAAAAGCATTCCCAAGTGGCATGGGGGGAAAAGAGGAGAAAACCAGTAAGGGGAAGGTGCCATTGCTACAGCATGGTTTTACAAAGGCTATAGTACATAATATAAGAGAAATAAGGGAAGATGTCATTTTTGTACAGAAAAATATCCATAGCATTTAGGGTAGAAATAATGCACAGTGCTTTACAAACAGGAAAGAAAACTGAAAGAATAATGATTATGATAAAAGCAGTGGATAACATATTTGCAAGTTAATAACGTGGCAATAGAATGCAGTCACGCAGTTTGGAGTGAAGATAACACTGCCATTAAACTCATAGGGTGCTTAAAAAGTTGATGGAATACACAAGCCTAACAGCAGCACATGGTCAAGAACTAAGAGAGACTATACTTGAAATAGAGGTCATACCTAATATCAGTGTACCACAAATGTGGCCACGAGAAAGGCTATCTTTTAAAATCCAAGGAAAAAGGATAGTCTTACAAGAGAGAAATACGAAGAGGGGAATAGGGGACTGTTCATTCATAAAAGAAAATCTGTACATTCATTTCAAAATAATGTTAGAAGCTGAGTTTGGATATAGTGCCATTGAGATTCCAAAGCAGAATAAAAATACCTCTTTAAGGATCTATAATGTTTATAACCCCTGTAAAGATTTGGCAAGCTCAGAATTAAGAGAGCTAATTACAGATGTAAAAAGGACTCATCTATTATATGCAGAGATTTGAATAGCCATGAGTTACGTGGAAGTATGAAATCTGATAATAATGGCAAGTGGTTGGAACATTTTACTGATGAGCATGGTATGGTAATACTAAGTAATGGAACACCAACGAGATTTAACTCCGTTGCTAGTTCCATTTCCTGTTTGGATGTGGGAACTGCAGCAAGCAAGATAGCTAGTAAATGTAGTTGGGAAATTCACAAAGAAGAAGGGCGTGGGAAGTGATAATTTCCCTAAGATCATTATGCACCAGTGAAAGAGTGATAAAGATACTGAAGAACTCCTCCACAGAATTTTAGGCTGACTGGGAGCTCTTCAAGAATAAGTGTGATGAATGTTTGATCAACAAGACTTCGTCTACACTAGGACCTTATTCCAAAATAACTACTCCAATTTCAAATTTGTAAGTGATGTGTCCACTCTACCAAGCCCATTATTTCAAAATAATGGCCACAGAATTCTAACTCTGTACTCCTGCTTTTCACAAGGAATACAGCCGATCCCCGAGTAGCGAACAGTTGAGATATGACCATTCGCACTTACGACCAAAGCTCCGATGGAGCGGTAGTAAAGGCGGTCCCCAAGTTATGAATATGACCCGCACTTATGAACAGCGCAGTCTCATGTAACTCAGTGGGGTCCGAGTTACGAACAGCTCAAGTTACGGCCAAGTGTTTGGTCCGTAACTCGTTTGTAACTCGGAGAGAGGCTGTAATACTAATCCTAAAATAGTAATTTTGAAATAACATTATTGTGGATGCTCTGGTGCTACTAATTTGAATTTATTGGTTTTGGGGAGGCCTCCTGGAGCTCCCCAGAATGATTCCTTGGGGCTCTAAGTCTGAGGTAGCACATCCACATTAAAAGAGCCTCAGATTAATTTTGACGCTTCCCCATAATGAGCAGGGGTCAAGAAATAACTGAATCTACTCATTCATGACAAGTAGATTTCAGCTGGTCGCCCCATTCACCAGCGGCACGCGCATGCGCAATGCGAGTCTTGTGCATGCACAGTGCCGGGCTGGCGAGTAGGTTTTGCCCTCTTTGCCAAGCCCTGATAATGAGGATACTAGTTCAAATTTGTTAAATTGGGAGTTCTTAAATCAAATTTAGTAATTTTGAAATAATTTCCTAGTGTAGACATTGCTCAAGTGTATAAGTGACATGATAGACGAAATTAGTGATAATGTAATAAAGGGAATTTTGGCAGCAGTCAAAATAGCTATTCATGAGACATCTACTTACCCTAAAATGAGAAACCTGATTCCATAGTGACATGAAGAATGTGAGACTTCAATTAAAAAAAAAAAAAAAAAAAAAGTGTACCGAGAAGCTAAAATCACCATGGAAAGTGAGGATTTCAACTAAAGCAGTGGCACAAAATTAACAAGACGACTAAAACAGAGTTATTTTTGTATAAATAAAGATGCCAAGGTTAGAGGAGTTCACAAACATGTTCCATTCATTCTCCTAACATGGAGCAGTGACAATTTTTCTCCCTGTTCTCAAGCAAAGTTATACGTTCAAACAAAGGAAAATCAGAAATCTTAGCAAAAGTTTACCAAAATGCTAGTAATAATGAGAATGAAACAGAGATATGCGGGGGAGAAGTTTATAGAGTATAGCAAAATCACAGCCCCAGGTACAGACAGTATATGTACGACGCCCCTTAAATACTTACCTGAAAGGAGATAGAAATGTAGCCGTGTTAGTCTGGGGTAGTTGAAGCAAAATGCAGGACAATGTAGCACTTTAAAGACTAACAGGATGGTTTATTAGATGATGAGCTTTCGTGGGCCAGACCCACTTCCTCAGATCAAATAGTGGAAGAAAGTAGTCACAACCATATATACCAAAGGATACAATTAAAAAAAATGAACAAATATGAAAAGGACAAATCACATTGCAGAACAGGAGGGGGATGCGGGGGGGGGGGGAGAGGAAGGAAGGTAAGTGTCTGTGAATTGATGATATTAGAGGTAGGGAGAGTGGGATGTTTGTGAGTTAATGGTATTAGAGGTGATAATTGGGGAAACTGTCTTGGTAATGGGTGAGATAGTTCAACTAAAAGTACCTGAAAGGAGGATTTCGTGAAAATTATAATAGTATCTAGGAACAAGGAGTAGTGCTAGAAATGTAATGGCTTGTTTCCATTCCACTAATGGGGAAGCTACTTAACAAGAATTGATGTCGAGAGATCAGTTGCCCTCACATCTTATGTGGGTTGTTATGGAAAGAAAAAGTCAGAGGCTAGTTGCATACTGGGGGGGGGGGGGGGGGGGGGAATCTGATAAATGGTTTTAGGAAGGGCAAATCATATTGCAAGATTAGAAATAGGAATACAAGGAAGTATGAGGAACAAAGAATGAAAATTCTGGGTTTATGGACTCTGAAAAAAACCTAAGATGTGTTATGGAGGGAGGGGTTGTAATAAAAGTTGTCCTTGACTTGAATGATAAAAGGAAGAATGTTCTAGCAAATATGAGGTTTGTTTGAGTAGTAGGACTATAATGATTAGGAGAGGGAAAGCCTTATCAGGTATCTATAGTATTGCCAATGACACCTGTGGTGGTATATGCACACCTGGTCCCGAGAGGAGTGTCACAGGAATGTGTGGGCTCTGCTCTTACCACCACTCTGCCTGTGGCCACAAATCAGTCTGTCACCCCAGGGCAGCACAGAGTCTAGAGTATACGGAGCAGCTCTTGCTGAAAGGGCAGCATGGCCGAAAGGCCAGAGTCTATAGAGCATCCCCTTGCTTGCAGGGCACCACGGCCTAATAGCCAGAGTCTATAGAATAGTTGCAGGGCAGTGTGGCCTAATGGCCAAAGTCTATGGAATAGCCCTTGCTTGCAGGGCAGCATGGCTTAAGAGCCAGTGCCATTTGAGCTGTCTTCAGAAAGAGTAGGGCAGCAGTCCCAGTAGGGGAGCCCAAGCACAGCCAACTCTACCAGGCCTGGACCCAGGGCCCTGGTACTGGCAGAGTGGTTCACCACTCGCTAAGTGAGGAATCCCACCAAAACACATCGATCTCACTCAAGTGGAAGATACCACATGCACCCTCCCTGGGTCACTTCCTACTGTCTATGGCAGCAGGGTGATCCATGAGGCTTCAGGGTCTTCCAGTTCCACAGCTCAAGTCACTCCCAAGGGCTCCTATGGCTCTGGAGGCTCATTCCAGTCCTCTAGGTCTTCAGCTCCCTCTGTCTGGATCTGTGGCTGGTCAACCTCTGGAGCTCCTACTGCAAGACTGTCCTCTCTAGCCATCAACCCAGACTGAGCTGCATTGCTCCCTTTTATGCTAGCCCAGCAATTGGAGCATGCCCGGTATGGCTGAGGGTTGGGGCTTCCTCCACCCACAGTGTATTAACCCCTTCCAGCCCAGTATGCACACCTCATCACAGCACCCCACAGGGGAGTGTCATCAGCCCTTCCTTGTGTAACATTGCAATAAATGATCACCCAAAAAGTCTAAGGAGAGGAGTAGGTGCTACCCAATTTGTAGATGATTGTGCTTTATGGGTTAAATACAGGAGAATTAAAGTTCCTGAAGAGGGAATCAATGAAGTCTTCAGAGAGGTCTGAGACTGAGGACATGCCTAGGGATTTAAATTTTCAATCACTAAAACAAAAGGAATGAGTTTGCCCTGGAAGAAAGATTAAAGAGGAGTATAATTTGTCTTTGTGGGAAACAGGTGCATGTAGTTAAGCTTTAAATTTCTAGGTGATGTTTGATAATAAAAATTTAAAGGCCTCAGACAGTATTACAAAGCAAATGTAAAAGTAGGATTAATCTACATAAAAGAATTGCTGGGATTAATTGGCGAGCAGATCAGCAAATTCTGATGATACTATGTAGGGCATTAATGAAATCAGTAATAGATTATGCACACCAAGCCTTCAGTTCTGCATCCAGATTGCAGCTTAAAAAGGTAGAGTCAATTCAACTTCAAGTGCTATGTACTGCAAGTGCTGCATTTCTTAAAACATTCCTGTAATACAGTGACATGTTGGGCTCAAGCCAAGGGAAATACCACTGATAAGAATAGTGAGCCAATATCTGAGGAATATTCATAATTAAGCAGATTAAAGGTAGCTCAAGACAAACTCCTTTGTGCTCTTAGGGTTAAAATGTGGGTAAAATAGTTAAGTGAAAAGGAAGGACTAGAAGAGATTTAAATGTATTGCCATGGGACAATAAATTATACCTGGAGAGTCATCTCTCTAGATATGGATTTTAGAATTATATAATAAAATAAAGGAAGTGAGTCATCATATATGCCAAATAAAGTTTGAGTTTATATGTGGGAAATGGAATCAGCAGAGCCGACTATATAATGATAGATTGAAAGATGAAAGAACAGGTAGAGTGGAAGAAGCCTTTTGCATCCCTGAGACTGGAGTTAAGAAAGCTTAAAAAAAAAAGTCAATTTTGTAGTCCTTTTGACAGCTGAACTGGTGAGAATGATGGCAGCATTAAACCGGGTAAGGGACATACAGCCTATCCCAACTGTTGCCTTTTTGGATTCATTATCATGTATACTAGCAATTAAAAGAGGTACCTCAGAAAGCAGAGGTGAGCTAATAAATGAAGCATTGGTTCTGACAGTTAGTACACACAGGCCTGGAACATAACACTTACTAGCATGGATTCCAGATGGTGCCACGACACTGGACAATGAAACTGCAGATAAAGCACCCAAAATACTTTAAAAACATGGAGAAATTGATGTAGAGATTCTGTGGAGTGAGCAGGGATTTAAAAGTTTGATTAAAAAAGGAATGGCAAGAATTGTGAACCAATAGGATTGCCAGATACTTTCACAAAAATTCCCAAACATTGCAGGGAAAAAAAATTGGTTGAAGAGAAGAAGGGGGGGGGGGGGGTGAGCCAAAAAAGGTTGCTGCGCCTTCAAATATCCCTGTGCTCCTCATCTCTCCCCCTCCCCCCCACACACACACTCACCCCAGACACAGCAGGGGAAGAATGTCCCCGCCAGCCTTCCATCCAAGAGAAACAGAAAATACCAGACATTTTACATGTATTTTCTGCATTTTTTAACCAGACAGGGGCCAGAAATGACAGATTGTCCCGGTGAAAACCAGACACCAGGCAACTCTATGGACCAAGAAGAAAAGAAGAAGATTCTATGAAATAGGCCTGAAAATACGTGGTGCCGAAGTTACAACCACATCCACGAAATGCTCATAGTTAGACTGTTTACTGGTCACTAAGGTCTGACTAATAATTTATATTTATTGGCTAGACACTTGGAGGTGGCAGAACATATTATGGAGTTTTAATGAGAGTATCAGGAATGTTGTGTCGCGAGGGCCCCTCTTTCCTTTTGCCAGCCTCTGCACTTCTCCCCTTGGTTGGCAGGGCACTGGAAAAAACACTCCCCTGTCATGACAGGGCAGTCAGCCTTCCGCTTAGGAGAAAGTTGGGCTTATAGTCTTTCCCTGGGGTAGGGAGCCCAGCCTCTCTTTCTGGAGCTCCTTGCTGTCTCTTAGCTCAGGTATTCCTGCCTGCCTCTGCGCTCCTTCCACCCAACAGGGGAAGCTTTAAAAGGTCTCTGGAAAGGCCTGAAGAGGAATCAGCTAATGCTAATTGGTCCAAGTTAGTCCCATCCCAGCAGGTCCTAATCTGCCTGAGTGGGAAACCTGATGAGCATAGTTGCTGTTCCTCCAACAGCCCCGCTCATGCATTACACATGGGACATGCCACCATGTCAACATATTTCCCCTCTGGGTATCCTCCTAATTCCCCTCTAGATGTGGATTCCATTATATTTGCTCCCGCCCAGGAGACCACTTGGAAACCAAGACCCGTTCAGAATGTAGCTACCTGCTGACACAGAAACCACACACTATACCATGCTTTACAGCCTCTGCTGGCTGCAGATCAGTTTCTGGTTTGAATTCAAGGCATTGGTCTCAACTACAAAACCCTGGTTATTAAAGATACCACATCTATCCTGGTTTCATAATCAAAGATGCAATTCAAGCTGGTTCTCTCTCCGTTCAAACACTGATCACCCAGAATCGCATGGCTCCCACTTCCATAGCATCTGAGTGTCTCAATCTTTAATGCATTTATCCTTCTAGCATCCCTGTGAAGTAGAGAACTAGAATTGACCTAATTTTACTGATGGGAAACCAAGGCACAGAATGATTAAGTGACTTGCCTGAGGTTACATAGGAATTTTACCCAGTCTCCCAGATCTCATCTTAGCACCAAACCACCTTATTTCATTTCATCTTTTCCTGATGACTTCAAATGCTCTCTGAATCACATCCTTAAACAGGGCTCCTCACCTGGTGAGAGTTCTCCAGGAGAGGTTTCTAATGTCAGAATTTGCTTCCTTCTTGTTCTAGCCATATCTGGTTAGTTTAAACCTGTTGGATAAACTGTGATGGCCATCTTTTATGGTAGGCAATGGTGGGACGGGGCATATAGGAGACTGGAGTGACAATCTGAATATAGGGATTTATATGGCAATTGGTGAATTCCCTGAATTTGTGCTCTGAGTATTGATTGTCATTAGCAAAACTTTATAAAGCACCAGGGATATGAAATTAGTTATAAAAAAGCAAATGAATTAAACATGCCCTTCAGTGACCAGGCATTCCTAGATGCTTACATTTTCCTCCAACCCCTGTTGAGACTTTATTCTTTACATTAAAAAAATAGTGTTTCCATTAAAACATTGAGATGACATGGTAACACAAATGTTTTTGAAATACACATCCTTGGAGCTTTTGTGGAACATAATGCATATGAGTCACATAAATGTACACTAGCATTGTGCATCCTAGGCCTTCGTAGTCATCTCGGTAAGCCCACGTATAATTTAGGTTTGATTGTTTTGGGCTTGTAATCCTTTTCAAATTGAGTGTGTCCCCTTTGGATTTCTCACCTTGAATCATAATTGATCTCAGGACTGAAGGGCCTTCACTCACTCCACAATGATTGCTTTTTAGGGAAATTAAAACAGTGCAGACAGAGGCATGCTGGTAAATCTTGCCACTGCCTGTAGCTTGCATGCATGGAGTCTTCAAAGTCTGAGAGAGTTTGGTGTTAGAGACTACGAATTAGGAGTAATGCATTATTAAAACTTATCTACAGACTCGTGATTTGCTGACTCTTCTGTTTTACTATTCACAGAGGGGATGCTAGGAATTCAGTACATCATTGAAATGTTGTCTTAGACTGAAAATATTATGCTGCTTCAATGTTGTTTAGGATGACTGCAATGGGATTCTGCCCTTAGCGAGACAAAAATCAGGCTCTTAATTTCCTCTCACTAATCTTTCAGAGACCAGGTAAAATGGGATGGGTGGGGCTTAATTTAAACACCACGGAGCCAGTGTTGATTTTTTGAGGACACCGTCAGGACTATTTCAGAAGATGGAGCCTGATCATTCTAGTGGGGGGGGAGGAGGGTAAAGAGAGGAAATCTATAAAAACAGCCTATAAGGGCTTCATGTTGCTATCTGAGTGACTCCAGACCAAAACTTGCCCAATTTGCCTTGTAAAAAAGGTGAACTTACAGGGCTAACACTTAAGAAGACACAATGGTGGGTCTGAAAGTTAAAATGGATATTTTCCTTCTCATATAACACTATCAGTAACAGAGGTACTACAGGCCAATTGACCATTTCCCATTCTCCGGTTGAAACCCTCGCCTCACTGATGCCAAAGACAAAATTCTCAAACTTCAATGATGTGAGGTCTTCACCCTCCATGTCCAATACAGTTTACCCAAGTGTAACAGAACAAAATTTTGGCTCACAACCAGAATTTAGTGAGTATTTCTATTGTTGAACCATCCAACTGAAACTATTGTTTTCTTCTATGGTTTAGTTTTCTCTGTATTCCTCATAGAAAGAAAAGGCAGAAAAATAAGTCCTGGTCAGACCTTTAAAATTCTTTACTGTTCCTTCTTTGGTGACTTTACTTAAGTAAAATTCATGTTGGACTCAGGAGTGTTAGACATATTTTTTTTTTAAATAGCTCACTTAGGCTATGTCTGTAGTGAGGGGTTTTTCTGGGATACCAAATGTATCCCAGAAAAACTCCACTGTGTCTGGGGAACACTTCTGCTCTTCTACTTTTTTTTGTGGAAAAGCAGACGCTCTCTTTCAGAAGCCCAGTCTTCCTCCTTCCACGAGGAAGAATGGCTCTTCTGAAAGAGGAGGCTTTTCTGAAATTTGGCCCAGTGTAGACGGGTCAAATTTCAGAAAAGCATCTTCTGAAGAAAACTATTGGAAAAAGAAACGCAAATTGCGGAGTGCAATTTGTGTACTTTTTTCCAATAGATCACTGTAGTGTTGACATAGCCTTACTCAGCAGGCCAACTTTTAGCCCCTAACAGGTCTAAATAATATCACAAAACACTATATACAGATAATATTAAGGTATTCCATGATAGCAAAGGAATTCTGAACTAAGCTTCAACTCTCTGTATCCAATAGCGTACTATGCCGACAGTGTGCATTGTGGGTTTCTGGTATCTTGTAAGGTGTCTTGTTTTGGTGACTCTTTCAAAAAATGTAGGTAGAATAGATCGAGAATGTGGAGTAAAGTGGATCTGAATTGTCGAAGATCATTAAAATAATGTATGGAGAGGTTTTTAGTTCAAAATTTCTTTTTGGTGTTAGCTGGGCTCATGCTAATGTGCTAAAAATTGTTGTGCAGATGGTGCTTTTTGACATCAGCTTGTGTTCTGACCACCACCACCCCAGGCTTCAGTCCAAGGTACAACAACTGCACAGCTATTTTTAGAATGCTAGCACAAGCCCCACTAACTCAAATCTGTGGCGCCAGGCTGGGGGGCTTGCTCCCAGATGCAGTATAGACAAACCAGGGGAGTCAACAGCTTGTGAGGCCCCAGAGCAAGATGTGGGAGGGAGCTGGGTCCATGCTCCCAGAAGGGCAAGAGTCTCGAGTTGATGGGGTGGGGCCAGGGCAGCAAGCCCTCAGAGCCACCCAGACTGGCGGCAATTTAAAGGGCCCAGGGCTCCAGCCACCACTGCTGCTAATCCTGCTCCTTTGAAACATCGAGTCCTAGGGCAACTGTTCCCTTGCCCCATCCCCATTGGCCGGCCTGAGACAGACCCTTAAAATATATAAATATATATATGAAAAATAAATATAGAAATGCAACTGATATTCAACATGCAGATAGTAAATGTAGAAATGAAGTTTATTTACATCAGATTTTTACACATGCCCAGAAAAAAAGTCTCCTCTTACTGAAACTTCAGCATGAGAAATTCCCAGGCAAAAGGAGGGCTTTTTTCTTCTTCAGTTAAAAGGGAATCCAAGAGTAGGGCTTGATATGAAATTATGGTTGTAACAGAACCTCCTGAACCAGTCGTGACTTTGTAATCGCCTCAATAGCAGAACCAGCTACTGGGCAAGATTTGATTTTTTTGCATTTCCATTATTTACATTTCCTTTGTAAAAAAACAACTTATAATTCTCCCCAAGACAGCATCATTCCATGCCATGTTTTAGCCAAGGTTGAACTGCTATAGATAGTCTATCATCCCTTTTGTAAAACTATGGATATGCTAAAAATTAAACATTTTCTATTTAAATAAAAATGCCCATAACCTAAAACAATAGGGAACATATACAACATTTATAGTAGCAAGTGACTCTGAAATAAAAGACATCTTATATAAACACAAATATTTCCCCTAATATAATCTCCGCATTGCTTATCAGCATTGCTGCTTTATGTCATCAACTTGAATTTATGCTCAACCAACAAAGTCAGCCCTTACTGTATGTTTATCTAGTCCTCTATTCTTTCTCCCATTATCCAGTAAAAACCTCCACGCTTTGTCCCATTCTTCCCCTTGTGCATGGAACAAATTGTACCCTTACACAGCCTCCCAATCTGTAAAGCCATGACAGTGTCCCTCTTAGTCACTGGTTCTCAAACTTTTTGGCCCATGGCCAATCCCACTCAATGCAGACTTTTTCCACGGAGCACCACCCAGCTACTCAGTATGATAAAATGAGCGTGGAGGTGGGGTCTGGATGGGAGAGAAGGTACAAGAGCAGGATGAGTCAATGGGAGCAACAGGGAAAGCCCCTAGCTGAGCAGTCTCCTGTGCTGCCGTATTCCCAGCCACTTCCTTCTCCCCCTCCCCCCGAGGTTCCCCCCATCCTGCAGCAGGAAGCTCGTGCTGGCAGGGCAACCTCGTGCAAGGCAGAGTGGGACTGGTGCACCAGTGTAGGCTCCTTGCTGCAGGTGGGTGATGAGTCCCAAGCCCGCTGCCCACCTGCAAGAGTTATGGACCACTAGTGGCCAAAGTGGACCACACTTTGAGAACCACTACTCTTAGGCCTTGTCTATACTGAAACGTTTGGCCCTCAAAACAGTGAGAGCATTTACATTGCAATGTGACTTTTGTCAGGAAAAACATCCAGTTTTGTCAACAACAACAAACTTCCAGCCCTATGAGAGACACTTGTTTTTTCTCCTCCCTTTTTTGTTGACAAAGAGCTAGTATGGACCTCTGTGGTTTGCTTTGTCGAAAGAACTGGCTTTCGCCTGTATCCCACGATGCCTGCCTTGATGGCTGTGTTCAGTGATTTGTGATCTCTGCTGCCCTGCAGGCATGCACCCCTCCCCTTTCAAAGCTCTGGAAAGTATCTGACGGGTGAGTGAGCTGCTCCATTTGGGGAATAAAAAGCAAATAATTAGAATGCTTCTTTTCTGCCTTGCATTAGGAACAAAGCAGCAGGCAGACTTCTGATGCAGGGGGAGGACTGGAGAGACTGTTGTACTGTTTTGACATTTCTCAGCATGGAGAAGTCACAGAGCTACTCAAGATGCCACTCCCGGCAGCTGAGAATGCTGTGGGAGAACTCAGAGGACATCCCAAGAAGCACAGGGATCATCTCTGTCTTCCCACAAGACTGCACTCTGGGATGATAGAGCAAAGCAATGTGGGTTATCTGTTGACAGAGTGCTAGTAATGTGGCCATGGGAAAATGTCAGCTATGGGAAGCCGAAAAACTGACCAGTTTTCACTTTTGGTGATTTGTATGTCAACAGCACTTTTGTCACTTCCCAGTGTAGACAGACTCAACCTCATCCTGAAGAGTTTAATCCAAAATCTATTGAAACCAATGGAAGTCTGGCTAAATTATGCCATATTTGCAGTTAAACAAAACAAGGTAGTAAATGTATTGCTGTTATTTTGTCCTCCGATCCCCACTAATTTGTCTGGGCCACCCAATATGTCTTGTCAATCTTTTGGAGACAGGAATGGTCTCTTCTCTAAATATTAGTACAGCATGATGAGGTCCTGATCTCCAATGGGGCCTCTAGGCATTTTTATTATATAAACGTTTAATGTGCCCTCCCCTTGGCCACAGTAAAGGAACAATACTTCACACAAAAAATTAGTGGAACCACTTTTGTCACAAGTTAGTATTCAGATGTGTCTACACTACACAGCTTTTAGTGACATGGTCATGTCCACACATTCATGTTGCTAAATGTCCGGCAGTGTAAATGTTTGCTTGCTCTTCTGCAGACAAAAATCTCCCTCCTCCCTCTCCCAAATTATCTTTGTTGGTAGAGGAGCACTCCTGTCTACAAAGCAGGGTTTACTCTAGTACTTGCCATAGCAAAGCTTGCGTTGTCATTCCAGGAATACCTGCTAATGGCAAACAGCTTTGACTCTCAATTGCCAAAGCCTCGCTGTGACTAAAGGACATAGTTTTATTTGCTGTTTGTTTCCTAATTGTTGTCTCTCACACAGCACACTTACTGGATTATTATTGCAGGATTGTTCATGGAAGCTACTTTAAAAATTACAAATTTCAGGGATTGTGCAAAATAGAGGAGAGAAAAAAATAAGTTTCAGTTAAATAAATTTGATAGTGTCCTGTTAACTACAGCACGCTGTTATACAGCACAATGTGTTATAACAACAAGGCTGTATCTATATATTTAGACTCTTGAAGGAATATATTCCAAGTCTTCAGTGTTATGCTGCATAGCATTTAAGATCTACCTGGGACATTTGGAAACACATTTCTAATTGCTTTCTCCATGCAAGAGAGATGCTATAGATTACTACCAGCAGATCTATTAATCATCAATTTAAGTGCAGCTTGTCTTCTGCATACAATATTTATAGATGTTTATATACCTCTGACCAATGCTTGCAATCAATGCATGCTTGGCAAGCCGCAGAAGAATGTTGTCAAATATCTAAATCTTTGAAAGATGTAGTTTGCAGTTGACCTTTATTGCGGACTGTATCTGTGATAAAAAGGTTTTTAAAAATGTTTACTTTCATGGGAAAACAAAATGATTGCTTTTTTCTCATAGCCCTGACAGACTTTTATTGGTGCCTGTCTGTTCTTTCAAATCAACAGCTCCAAGTTAAGAAAATATGATTTTTTTTCTTGTCTTTGTAGCTTCAAAAGGCATGAGTCATATGGCTATGTACTAGACTGAGTAAATGGTGGGAGAAAAAATAAATACAATTATGTTATTAGTTTAATTGCAATGTTTCATACACTAGGAGACCAAGTGGGAACTCTAATCAAGTTGCAAATATAAGTCTAACAAGTTTTTACATAGTTCTGGTTGCTGGAGAAACCTATTTACATTCTAAAGACTGCATTCATCAATTGCTGGTCAAACATTTAAGTATTTACTTTTTTCTTCCACAGTAATCAGACTTCTAAACATTTTTGTAATTCAGCAGCAGGAACTACAGAGGTCTCTTTCATCTTACTTAAGCTCTCATGCTGAGAAGCTGGGCTGGTCAAATTATTAGTTTATTTATTTAATAAATAAACTGTGTGTTGAAATTAGTTCTTTTTCCTGCTTGAAAAATTCAAATAATTTGGGAATCAGTCTTGACTTCTATTAATCCATTTCTGGTGTATAAGCATTGATAAACACATTTCAGCTTTGTGGATATTCACAACTCTTTGCTCTTCTATGCTGCATGACTGGATACCATAAGTAACATGATATTGTATTTGCTCTCATTGGATGAGAAATTTTTGATCACCCCAAAAATACTTGTGTTCATATGAATATTCATACAAACAAACAATTTCCCATATACCTGTATGAACCAAAATCTCTACATGTTAAAGTACAAACCTGGAAAAACCCAACAGCAGTTTGGAATTGTGAACAAAATCATTTTAAGTGTTATATTTTACCAGTTCTAATGGCACTGTAATGCTTTGTGTAGACCAGGAGTTTTCAAACTTGGGTTGCAGACCTGCTGAGGTAAGCCACTGGCAGGGCACAAGACCTCTGTTTATCTAAATATCCATAAGCATGGAGCCTCGCAGCTCCCATTAGCTGTGTTCACTGTTTCCAGCCAAGGAGAGCAGCAGGAAGCAGTGGCCCGGCCTTTGCCATTTCCCACAACTCCCTTTGGCTGGAAACAGCAAGCCACAGCCAAAGGAAGCTGCGAGACTCCATGCCTATAGATGTTAAGATTAACAAAGCTTCTCACAGATCGTCATTGGCTTACGCAGATGGGCCCAGGACCCAAGTTTGAAAACCTCTGGTGTAGGCAGCACCTCTACCAATACTTGCTGCTAGGTCTTAACCCTAGTGTTATTTTGTATGTTGTTTTTGTTGTATTTGAAGGCGGTATCCATGGCAGTAGTAGGAAATTAAGTTGTGCCTATGGAGCTAGAATTGTTACTTGCAGTGTTCCAGGAATTCCTATAAGCAAATGTAAAAGTATTGAGACTCCTACTTTACTTCAGAGGTCTCCATCATTAGGTATGACTTTCCTGTTACAGAAGTATCAGTAGTTCAGTGCCAGGAATAATTCAGTATAGGGTTGCCACATGGTTTCAAGAAAAATACTGGACACACTTGACATTACATCACAATCTACATAACATCTTATTTAGAAAATACAGGACATTTATATTTTCTCAATGTGTTTCCCGAACAGAAAGCTCAAATACTCAACTGTCCGGTTCAAAACCAGACACCTGGCAACCTTAATTCTAACACTACGTTGAAGAGTATTTGGCCTCAAATTGAATTATTTGTCTCAAATTCTTGGCTGCATAAAAAAAGGTAAACATACATATAAGTTTAACTGCAAGACAAGCCAGTTCACTAAAACAAAGTAGGCAGCATACATCTCCCAAAGGGGGGCGGGGGGGGGGGGGGGGAAACAAAACAAAAAAACAAAAACAAAAAACACACAACAGCCTTGCTGGAGACTCAGCAACCAGATTTTATAGCTTTGAAATGCTGAACAGGATACTAGAATGTCATGTCAGAAGCATTTGCTGCTATGATGCTTGCTGTAAATTCCACCTAAACTCTGTTGGGCTTCTCTTGCCCGAGGGCTAGGCTTTGGGAGCTTTTCTTACATTCCGCTGTGGAAAAGCCAGACAGAGCTTTTATTGAATTCAGACTCAGTATCCTTTGCCATTGGGTGAGATCAAAACTATGATTAAGCCACAAGGAGCTAATGTTGTGAGCAATCTGTGCTCCGGTTGTCCATTGTCTTTTGATCCTAGGGTGGTTTGTGTCAGTGGCAGGTAAAGTGATTTTTTTTCCAGACAGATACAAAAGCCCTTTGGGAAGAAATATAGTATACAGGCAGTCCCCGGGTTACATGGATCCGACTTACATCGGATCCCTACTTACAAACGGGGTGAGGCAACCCCGCACTAGCTGCTTCCCCCCAGCAGACCAGGGGACGCGAAGCTAGCGCCCCCTCCCCCCCAGCAGACCAGGGAGACGCGGAGCGGCTTTTCTCAGCAGACACCTCAGCTTGAGAATAAAGGACTGAGGGAAGTGAGAGAATAAAACTGTGGGAGAATAAAACTGAGCTCTGGAGAAATGTTTGGCTAGAGTTTCCCCTGCAATATGTACCAATTCCGACTTACATACAAATTCAACTTAAGAACAAACCTACAGTCCCTATCTTGTACGAAACCCGGAGACTGCCTGTATTAGTGTGAGGTGGTGATACATTAAAATTAGGAAATGCAATAAATGATTGAGAAAAGTTATGAATATTGCTGCTTTATCCAGAACAAATACAGCCTCCTCTCATTCTGAAAACTCATAATTAATGTCTGAACCATGCTATTTCCTCTCTTTCAGTCTTCTGAGGCGGGGGGAGGAAGGGGAAGGAATGAACCTACTATATATTTTAGAGAGTTTGTTTAAAATAAAATGGAGAAATTTGTAGTAGTGTTCAGTTTTGGCACAGCTAAGTCAATGCTTAAGGTATAAACATTAGAAGAATGTGTTATTGCAAACCACATTGACTTCAGCCCCCCCCCCCCTTTTTTTTTTAAGTTAAAACACAGTGAATGATAAGAATTTATACGGATGAATAGATGGAATTCCCATTTTTAAAAAATTACTAAAAATAATTACAGGGAAAAAATTTACAAGCCTTTTTTAAGAAATCTGAAATTAAAATTAAGTTCATAAAAATAACACTGTAGTTTTGAAAAACAATCATTTAAATAAAGCATGACATTTTCCTTTTATTTTCCAAAAATCCCTTAATTGAAATAAGGGCCCAGGTAAATGTGCTAGCGTAACCAACACACTTAGGCTATGTCTAGACTACAAGCCTCTTTCGAAAGAGACTTTTTCGAAAGAATGTTTCGAAAAAGCTTCTTTCAAAAGAGATCGTCTAGACAGCAACCAGAATTTTGGAAGAAGAGAGCTGCTTTTTCAAAAGAGAGCACCCAGGTAGTCTGGATGCTCCCTTTCGAAAAAGCACTGTTTGCGCTCAATAAGAGCACTTTCAAAAAAAATGCATTATTCCTCATAAAATGAGGTTTTCCGCAGTTGAAAACAACCCCTGCCACGTTCTTTCAATTTAATTTCAAAAGAACGCAGCGGCAGTCTAGATGCAGGTGACTTTTTTCGGAAAAAGGCCACTTTTTTAAAAAACACACTGTAGTCTAGACGCACCATTAGTGTGGTTCACTGTCCCATGCAGTGGCACTTAAACCAAAGCAACAAACAACAACAAGAGACCTCTAAATCATGGGCTGGGAGCCAGCTGGCTTTTAGCTCAAAGGGTAGAAGCTCCTATATTAAACTCCAGAGGACGCAGCTTCAAATCCATCTGGTGGCTGTTACACCAGTTAATAAATAAAAACCAAAACCCTAATGTTCAACTGTGCCATCTAGAAAAAAAACAAAACACTTCATACACGCTGCATGAGCATAACTTGTCGCCTAATGAAAGAAACAGAATTTCTCAACTGTGCATCAAAGGCCCTAAAATGCATTGGCTAAAAAAAAGATTCTCCATTAGCCCAATACTAGAGGCCAGTACTTTTAAGCCCCAGATCAGCAAAATACTTAGGCATGTCCTTTATTTCAAGTATCTGAGTCATTGAATTGAAGCAAATGGGATCATTCATATGCTTAAAGTAAAGCAATTCTTTAAGGCTCCAATCCTGTTCCCAGTGAAGTCAATCACAAAACTCCTAGGCCTGGTCTACACTAGGACCTTATTAAGCAGTGCCTCCACACTACCAAGCCCGTTATTCCAGAATAAGGAGCTGCAGAATTCGAAATCTGTATTCCTGCGTTTCATGAGGAAGAACACTAATTCTGAACTTGTAAGTCTGAAATAATGTTAGTGTGACTGCTCCAGTGTCACTAATTCGAACTAAACCCTCTACACTAGGGAGTTATTTCAAACCTCCCTTAATTCAAAATAATAAATGGAGTGTCCACACTACCAAGCATGTAATTTCAAAATAACAGGCTGATTATTCTGAAATTTGGATTCCTACTTTCTTAGGGGAATAAGCTTATATCAAAATAGCTATTTCATGAGTTATTTTGAATTTAGTTATTTGAAATAATTATCTCGTGTACTCAAGCCTTAATTGGCCTCTGGGAGGCCTTCTGTAGCTCCCTAGAGTGCTCCTGGAGCTCTGAGTCTGAAGTAGCACATCCACATAAACAGAGCTTGCCTCAGACTAATTTCAGTACTTCCCTGTAGTAAGGATACAGAAGTTCAAATTGGTTAAATCATAAGAACAGCCATACTGGATCACACCAAAGGTCCATCTATCCCAGTATCCTGTCTGCCGACAGTGGCCAATATCAGATACCCCAGAGGGAATATGACAGGTAATCTTCACATGATCCCTCCCCTGTCACCCACCTCTAGAGAAACAGAGGCCAGGGACACCATTCCTACCCATCCTGGCTAATAGCCATTGATGGACCTAACTTCCATGAATCTATCTAGCTCTTTTTTTGAACCCTGTTGAAGTCCTAGCCTTCACCACATCCTCTGGCAAGGAGTTCCACAGGTTGACTATGCACTGAGTGAACAAACTTTGTTTTAAACCTGCTGCCTATTGATTTCATTTGGTGATCCCTAATTCTTACATTGTGGGAGTAAGTAAATAACTTTTCCTTATTCACTTTTTTCCACCATTTTGTAGACCGTATGAATTTATAGACCTCTATCATACCCCCCTCAGTCTCCTCTTTAAAAAGACTTGACCTTATCAGTTTAGAAATCTCTCCTCATATGATACCCATTCCAAACCCCTAATCAACCCATTCCAAACCCCTAATCATTTTTGTTTCCTTTTTCTGAACCTTTTCCAATTCAAATATATCTTTTTCTGAACCTTTTCCAATTCAAATATATCTTTTTGGAGATTGGGCTACCACATCTGTACGCAGTATTCAAGATGTGGGTGTATGATGGTTTTCTATAGACAATAAAATATTCTCCATCTTATTCTCTATCCCTTTTTTAATGATTCCTAACATTCTATTTGCTTGTTTTGACTGTCACTGCATACTCAGTGGATATTTTCAGAGAACTATCCACAATGACTCAAAGAGCAGTTGTAGCTAAATTAATCCCTATCGCATTGTATACATAGTTGGGATTATGTTTTCCAATGTGCATTACTTTACATTTATCAACATTAAATTTCATTTGCCAGTTTGTTGCCTAATCACTTATTGTGGTGAGATCTTTTTGGAACTCTTTACAGTCTGCTTTGGTCTTAACTATTTTGTGGTGTTTGGTATCATCTGCAAATTTTGCCACCTCACTGTTTACCCCTTTCTCTAGATTATTTATAAATAAATTGAATAGGATTGGTTCCAGGACAGACCCTTGGGGGACCTCACTAGTTAGCCCTCTCCACTCTGAAAGCTTACGATTTATTCATACCCTTTGTTTCCTGTCTTTTAACTAGTTCTCAATCCATAAAGGGACCTTCCTTCTTATCCCATGACAACTTGTCCATAAGTCAAATTTAGTAAATTAAAAAATAATTTCCTAGTATAGACGTGGACCAAATGACTAAAGTAGTGCAGGATTAGAGCTGATCTGAAAACAGAATTTCCACTATGTGGGAAATTGACATTTTGGTTTTCAATCTGAACTTGAACAGAGACAAAGTTTAGAAACTGCCTCTGAAATGACATTATTTTAAATTAGAACAATCCAAATATTGTTTTGGTAATATTGAAATATATACAAATAAATGTTAAAGTATAAACAGCAAAATAAAGAAGTGATAAAGTCAAAATATTTCACCTTCTCAAAATTAAACACTTTGACATAGTAAAATTTTAAGTTTTGACTTCCCTTTCCATTGAAAACATGATTAAAATTGAAACGTTTTGCAGGAATGTGTCAATGTCAGGAAATCTGCATTTTCTCCTAGACAAGTGTTTAGAGGAAAAATTGTCAACTAGTTCTATGCAAAACTGATCCTCAAATGATTTCCTTAATCAGGGCTTTGAGCTGGAGAATCTTAGTAGCACAAGGCTGTGGAGTACAATGCAGTGACAACCATGAAGTCCTTGGAGACCATGAATATTTTACAATAGATGTCCTCCTTTCAGAGACACATTTATATTTATTTTAGTTGCTTTCTAAGTATACTGTCTTTACTTGGGGCCTGACTGAACTTCTTATACCGGGGATGGGCAAAGAGCCTCTGCCAGCCAAGCTGGTTGATCCGGTCTATGGCCACCCTTCAGTTCCTCTACCCACAGGCCAATCGAGACCTGGAGATGGAGGAGTGTGCAAAGTCTCTTCCCCCACCAGGGGCATGTGTCATCACAATCTAGCTGCCGCGCGCACCTCTGGCAAGGTGGGGTGGGATGCAACAGGCAATAGACTTTGTGTGGTCCTTCCACTCCCAGGCCCTGATTAGCAAGGTCTCCTCCCACTGCAGTGCCTAGAGGGAACCACCAGCTGTTTTAAAACAGCTGCAGTTTCTCTCGGTGCTGGGGATGGGAGAGGGCAAAGACTTTCCACCCCACCCCACCCCACCCTTCCCCCAGGCCAATCAGCACCTGTAGGCAAGGGAGCAGAAGTCTCCTGGCAGCCTGAGGCCACTTCAGAAATTTCTGAAGTGGCCCTCTTTTAAAAATTATTGCCTCCCCTTCCTTATACACACTGGTGAGCAGTTACAACTGTAAGCTATCACTACTAAGTTCTGCTGAGCCTGAAATTGTAAAATCTTTGGTTGGGAGTGGGAAAGTCTGCTGGCAGATTGTGCCAATACCCTGTTCTAAAATATTACACAAAGTATGTTCTAGGCATAAATTAAACTTCTGTAAGAAAGGATAGATGCCTGGCAAAGATGCTGAATAGATATGGGGGGGGGGGTTACTCATATGAGTAACTATTCACTAATCTCAGAAAGAGGGTCACAATCAAGCCCTTATACATACTGCAAAATTCTGAGGATAAAATACAAAACCAATTACCATATTTGACAACATTTGCCACCATGATAAATGGGTGCACAGGCCTGATTCAGAGAATGTGCAGACCTCCAAATAAAGTCAGTGGGAGGCATAACCTCTTCAAAAATCAGGCCCACTGTGCCTCAAGTGAGACACCCAGATATTGAAGCATCCCAAAAATCAGTGGCTATTATTGGAAGGAGAAAATGTGTCTCTTTAATTGTCAGTTACTTAAGTTTGTCGGAATGCTATGGAATAAGCATCCAAACATGGTAGCAATCAGACAATATGGGAACATATAAGTGAGCTGGTGTATTTCCTTCATCTTTAGACACTCCTGTTATATTGTCTAGCAGAATATTGCATATTTAGACTGAGCTAAATGGCAATTTTTCGTCAATATGTTCTTCTACAGTATTTGTACATCTGTTTAGCATTGTTACCAGGTACCTATCCTCAATAACGAAAGCTAATTATGCCTAGAACATTTCTATAATATTTTAAGTAGCCACATTTAGCACAAATCTGCTAGCTTTTCCCCCACTCAAAAAGTATTTACAATTTCCATGGACCATTTGAATACTCAGCTCACATTTCATCTTGATAATTAAAGCGAAGGAATATTAATCACTAAACTATTGTTCCTTGAACAAGATCTAATGCATTTTAGAAAAAATGGAATATTATCATGCTGCTTGAGCAATTATGTGCATTAGGTATGGTGAGGCTTTAAAAGAATGGTGTAATCTAATTAGAGGCCCATATGCAATATTTTATGACAATGACATTTTTGGGTTTTAGAACAGTTAGCATTTATGGTAAGAGGCCACTGCTCAGTGAATTTTTAAAATGGTCCAAATAGTTGATTTATCCCCTTCTGAAGAATCTGACTGTTTATGTTCCATGGAGATTTAAAGTAAAGCGACTGCTGCTATCCAGAAAGCAACTTTTAAAATATCCTTCCATAATACTCTCCCAAAAGCTATTCCAGGCCTGTGTGCATGTAGAGAGATCAGCAGTAGCGTATGGCAAATGACGGTAAACACACTTTAGACAGACAAGTGAAAGTTACGGTGGGGGACACATGAATGTTGGGTCAGGAAGACTACTTTGAGACGATAAATTTTATCAGAACTATGAAAGTAGGCTGTCAAGAGTAGATCCAAGCTGTTTTAATGCAGTGTGTACATGTGTTCTGAGGCACAGCAGCGCTGCTGGTAAAGTGCTTTTTCAATTAATTTTTGAAAGCAAGGGTAGGAATGATACTAGCTCTTGGTTTCCCAGATGCCCTGGAGAGCCCTTATTAAATCAAAGAAGTGACCTTGTCAATCTTTAGCCTGATGAAAAAGTTGCATTGAAAAATAAGTTACTAAAGTGTGCTAAGGAGCTGCAAAAAATGGGAATGGTACAGAGACAGAGAATCATAGAATACTAGAACTGGAAGGGGCCTCGGGAGGTCATCAGGTCCAGTCCCCTGCCCTCACAGCAGGACCATCTAGATATCTATTCAACCTGCTCTTAAGAGAGGCTGCCCACAGTAGCAGAAAAGATCTTAAAGGAAATCTTGCCATTTAGGAGTTAGAGGAGGAGAAATGGAGAGCAGTATTTTAGACTGGGAATCTCAAGCATTGTTTTCAATGGGATTTCAGTGCCTCGCTCCTTTACGTTCTTTAGAAAATCCCAACTTCAACTCTGAAAACTTTATAAATGGTGAAAGCTCCCTAACACTGGGCACAGTATAAATACTAAAGACAATGATCGTGGACTTCCACTGCCATCGCAGCCACACCAGTGGCCACACCTTCAGCTAGTGTAAATCAAAGGGAGTCAACTGAAATCTAAAGCTCTTACTACATAGCTTAATGGAACTACATCGCTGTACATCAGCCAAGAAGCAAATCTTTGATTTTTTTAATTTGAACTGTCTCAGTAACATTTGCCAGAAACCTAAACATTCTTAATGGTGGACTCTGATTTTGGAGAAACACAGAGTAAACATTATGTTTTAGATATATATTTTTTGTATTGTAGGGGGAAAAATGGCTGAAAGTATTTACTGTTGCAAAGATTCCTCATCTATAGATTAAAATGATTTCCAAAATGTTGGTGTCAGAAGCTTACCTGAGTGATGGACTACTTGCTGAACATTCTGACATCTGAACGATCAAATTCACTATTAGTTTAGGCCTCTTCCTCAGAGACCCACAAAAATCAAAATGGTGTGTCTGTCCAAGAAGAGGTATGTGACACTATCACTTTCCAGAACTCAATTATCTGCTTGGTCACAGAGGTCAGATTGAGAGCCTAACACCCACAATGATTACCTGTGGGCCAAATTCTCTGGAAGTGTCTATTAACTTGAGTTTATACCAGCAGAGAATTTGGTCTGATGGCTGAATTCTTACAGTACTATAGATGGCACCAAGGTATGAACTTGGCATCTTCAGCATCAAAACAAAACTGTACCATCTGTGCTACAGGCAAACTCCGTATTTAGCTATAACTAAGCAGCATGCTGTTCTAATCACTGAAGCCAACTTGTAGAGGAAAGACATGGCCAAATGTACTAATTCTGTGTATTACATTTAGAGTTTGGGCCATTTTAGAACTAAGAGCCTTTTGGTAATAGTCACATTTAGATCCAAACACCCCAAATTATGTAATTCTGATTCGAGACTTTGAGGCTTGGTTATAGATTAGGCAGGGGAAGGACAGAATCATCAATACAGAGTTAAAGGTTAATCTAGTCCCCTGTTCTATATAAACTCTTGCAATTATTCCACCAGCAATTATTTTGGCCCTCTTCCTTTCAAACATTCCAGCTATATTGTAGGTCAATGAGCACATATCACCTCCAAGCAGAGAAACAGAAATGAAAGTGCAGTAGACATTGAATACATTGTTCATGTTCAGTGGATCCATGTTGTTGGACATAGCAATCTTTGGAGAATGAGTTCCCTTTACAGCAGCCTCCCACTGTTTCTCCTCTCCAGGGCCCCATCTAGATCTTCCACCTGGCTTAATGATAAGCAGACCCATCAATAAAATCCATCACTGTAGTCCAAAGGGTTACACACTTAGCTTTTACTCCTCTGTCATTCACACAGACCTCTGCCCCAGCCACACACTGCTCTTCATGGGGTAGCTTCCCCTAGCGTGGTCTACCTAGATTTAGCCTGCTCACTTCCTTCCTTCTCCTGCCAGTGTGTCTCCTGTTCTATATATTGCCCTCCTTCAGAGCGTTCCTTTCAACTAGATGGAAGAAATGGGAGCCTTTCCCCGCCCCCCCCCCCATACACACACACACACACACACACGATAGGGCTCCTGATCCCAGGCCGTTAAAGGAGCAGTATCCTGGGGCTTCTCCCCAGCTCCAAACTTCCTCTCTTCCATTATCAGGCCATTTCCTCTGTCTTTGGTCATTTCAGCTGGGTATTCCAGCTTCCTCTTCTTTTAAAGGTCCAGCACTACCCCATTAGAGATGGCAAAACCTTTTGAGGTAGATAAGCTGCACAATAATTTGCATGGACCTTTATATTTTATAATACTGTAGTATTCTACAATTATGGTCCAAAACCGCTGCAGTTTACAATATATCTGTGTTAGTGGTTTGAGGTTATTACTGTAGAACACTATTTAAAAGAAGGTTAAAATAACAGAGGCTCTGTTATCCTTCATTAAAATAAACTGCAGCACATTTGTTAAGAACGGAAATTTGCCCTAACGTCCTTATCATAAACCAAGGGCGTTTTGGCTGAGGATTAGTTGGTTGACATCCTCTATACCCTAGATGTTGTAGCATGTTGAGAAAAAGACTTGGAGAACCTTTGCATACATTTACATTTTCTTTTATGCTAAGACCTGATCATCTTACTAATTCCCCATTTGTTTATCTCACAAGTGGGGGGGGGGGTGAGAAACTGTTCTAATAGTCAAGAGTGCACAAGATCATATTTTTTCTAATAATTACCACCTCTAGAAGTGGTGGTAATTATCAGAAAAGTGTACAGCTATGCCTTGTTACCCACCTGCCCCAGGATGACCCTTTATATTACAAAAATAAACTGACTGTTTATTTAAAAGATGCACTTCAGGTAACCTACACATACATTTATAAATAACATGACCTTGTGTTTGGTGCTACAAACGATGAGGGTCTGCAGCCTTAAGTGGCTCATCCCAGAATACAGAGGGGGGTTTTTTTTGTTTGCAGTTGAGTTAGCTTAAGAACTGACTAATTGACGCAGAGCCTTTCACCCCTCAGTCACTTGTAACACAGCACAGAGCCCCTTTGTTCCTGTAAAGCACACAACAAACAATGTAAAACACATGTTTCCTTGAATTTTTTTCCAACATTATTTCTGTACCATACTCGGAGGTTCAAATTACTTTAAAAAAGAAAATACTAATTGTGCCCATCTGATAGATCTACCTGCATACACTCTCTTTCCTGGCTCTGCAAGAATTCCCAGTAATAGGATTCGAGCTAGAAGTGAGATCAGAGAAGGGATAACTGCCTGCCACAAGATCCACTCTAGACAAAAATCAACAGTGTCTACAGAAAGCTGTTCAGAAGGGTATATTCTTTATGCTGCAGTACATTTTGATTCATTCTGTAGAGGAAGATTGTTATACCCTTTACAATCTCACTTTGTTCATTTCATTTGCATACTATGTTTCTTACTGATTCTTGTTCCTGAGGTTGGTGTTGAACAATCTAGATTATTCAAATTATGTCCAAATCTTTTATCAAACTACTTGAATTCTGGTATACTCTCCTTTGAATGAACCATCTGAAATACACACATTTTTTCCCTTTTGTTTTACTTTAAAGGGTCCTTCTTTGAAGACCAAATGCTTCTTAGTTGTTTTATAAGTATTATAGCTATAGTATAGATAGCAAACTCTTAGATGTGATCCCTACTCCAGTCTATTTACATTTCTGTGTTTCATTTCTTCCATACTCTCTACAACAATTTTTTACAATTTATACTTTTGTTTAAGCCACAGATATTTAAAGCATCTGACCCAGGTGTCATCTGATTACTGACAATGTCACCCCAGCAGAATCAATGTATGCAGATATCTTATAAGGACAAACTTCAAAAGGCCTGGGCCAGATCAAATCAAAAAAAAAAGAAAGAAAAAAAGTCTTATCTTAAACAAGGGCTTACACATTGCCATTTTATCCATTCTTACTAGGCTGCAAAATGGTAGACTGCCACTTCAGTAATAGAAAAGTTGAAAGAAAAAGCAAAATAACCCTTTTTTATTCTCTCATACAGTCAATACTACCTTAAAATATACAAAACTGAAAAAGAGTTTATAAGAGGAGGGGTTTATTAAGTAGAAGGGCATGTAAGTAGTGGTTGGTGGAAAACTTTTCTATTTTTATTCTGATTTGGGATAGAAAACTCTGGAGATTTAAGAAAAAAGACCTCTTGCAGGATGGGAAGTTACGAAAAAAATGATGCACCAACAAAACAAAAAATGAAAACATTATTTGATATTTTTGAAATTTTTGTTTTGATTTTAATTGTTTTCTCTCTTTTTAAACCTCTTGCTTAGACATTGAAGTTAAATTGTAAAACAAAGTACTGTAATTTCGAACTAAAGAGAAATACATTTTTTGTCTGGAAAAGAGTCAAAAGTCTACAATTCCAAAATGTTTTTCAACATTCTTTTCAAGTTGGGAAAATTCACCACACTGACCTTGTCTTGTAACATTTTATTTCAATGACTTGGCATTGAAAAAATTCCCAAGTTTATCTGACTTTAATACGGATTTCAATCAAAGCAATAGCTGCTTTTCTACATGTAGAACATAGATTCTTCCAAAACCACTTGAAAATTTTTTTGTTTTTAGAAAAAGCCCACACAGGCTTACAGGTAACATCACTACATCCCGAACTAGAACCAAAACACTACCAGGTTAGCAGAAACCACCTCAATGCATTACAATCATGTAAGAACCTATGGATATGGCTTATGAAGATGGAAATCTGGGCCCTTTTGAGAAATTTTGCTTGGTTCATTATTTTTTCCTTTACCGATATTTTTACAGAATCAAATTCTCTGTTTCACAGACCACTAGCTGCATGTAAAGCTTTATAACGTATATACAGATGCTATTCATGCCAATCATCTTTATCCATGCAAATGGTCCCATTTATCTCTATGTGGTAGAGGCCAGCAGAATGAAAGGTCTGAATTATCAATGTACTGAGAACATACATCTCCAGTTAGTATTCCACCTTTCAAAAGGAGATGTAGGGGCTCAACCCCATAAACTAAATATTTCTCCATGATATTTTTTTAATGTGACTGGTATTATAGTAAATGAAACAGTGAATTCACACTACTCTTTTAGGTAATGCTGATCGCCAATTTGGCTTCTGAACCACTGAGATCTGAGTATCACTGTTCTACACTGAGAAGCTAATAAACCTTATTGTCTGAAGGATTCTAAAATGAGAATTACTATGAGGTTTCATTTGTGCCAGATATTATATGAAAACAAGAAAGGAAATGAATATCAGTCTCTCTGGGCTTGTGTGTCCTCATAGAGAGGCATTTTATTACTTTTTCTTCAACTTAACCAGCTCTCTGTCTGTCCACTGATAGCCTCAGTTATTCATGTTCATGAAACCTGAAGGACCAATATATTAGACTAAGATCGTTTATGGTGCACTGAGAGGAGATTGACCAATTGAAGCAATTCTCAAATGCTTCCTAGACAAAGGAAAATTCCTAATATAAATGCTGAATGGGCATCTTTCCCCTTTTTAATGGCCCAACTGGTTATATAAATATAAAAAGCTATTTCATCAAACATATTTTGGGAAGGTTTAGGAAAGTATTGTTCCACAAAATATCACTATTAATAATACAGGCAGCAGTAGCTCCAACAGCTTTCTGAAATTTTAACAAAGTTTGTGTGGAATATAAATGTGAGAAATTAAATCAGTAAGCTTTCAGGAGCCAAAAAATGTTTTTAAATCAATAAAGCATCATTTCTATGCAAACTGGAATGAGAGAAAGTGGGAGGGGTCCAGTTTTATAAAAGTCAATCTTATTTAGCCTGACAAAACACAATGGCTTTTTAATGCTATATCATTCAGCTCATTCTTTCTTAAAAATCTATCCTTCCCCAGCCCGCACATGCTTCTTTGAAGATGCCTGTAGCAGATGCCTCCTGTTGGTGAATGCAGGAACGTAGGAGAGCAGGTTTGCAGACAACCAATACAAGTTACTGGCCTTTTAAATAATCTGTGTTTCCATGAGTGGTTTCCACTTCAGTAAAGAAACACTGGTCCAATTTCACTGATATGCACCAGCACGTTTAGACCACTCAGGCATCACCTCAGCAGCACAAAGTAGGTAAAAACTGGTTGTGAAACTGGTCCTTGTTATCTAGAGAGAAATCAAGGGTGCAGAGAAACAGAGGTGAAGTTCTAGCCTGCTGAAGTCAAGTGGGAATTTTGCCACTTTGACTTCAATGGTGCCAGGACTTCACACTAGGCCTACAGCAGGAATGCCAATGAAGACAGTGCCACCTTTCTAAAGTCCTTATAAACACAACACGTTTCATGATAAGAGGTACTACCACAAGAATTAATCACCCTTGAGCTTGAACCATGGAACTGATTTCGTCTCCATTCTCAACTCTGAACCCAAGTGCAAATTTACACACTACCTCCTTCATTCAGCTCCATGCTTTCACCTTGCACTAGACTGGCTCTTAGATAAAAGTTTATTCAAAGGAGCCTTTTTTAGTACAGGCAATCCTCGGGTTACGTACAAGATAGGGACTGTAGGTTTGTTCTTAAGTTGAATCTGTATGTAAGTCGAAACTGGCGTCAGCCGCTGCTGAAACTGATCAGTTTCAACCGCGGCTGAATCTGGACGCCAGTGCTGACTTACATACAGATTCAACTTAAGAAACCCAGGCGTCCCCAAGTCAGCTGCTGCTGAAACTGATCAGCAGCTGATTCCAGGAAGCCTGGGGCAGAGCAACTCTGCCTCAGGCTTCCTGTAGTCAGCTGCTGGTCAGTTTCAGCAGTTGGCTGACTTGGGGACACCTGGGGCAGAGCAGCTGGGGTGCTGCCGGGTTGGTCCGGAGCGGTGCTGCGGGACCAACCCGGCAGCCCCCAGCTGCTCTACCCCAGAGGTAGGCAAGAAAAGCCTGGTCTGCTGGGGGGCGGGTGCTAGCTGCACCCGCCCCCCCAGGAGACCAGGGAGACGGGGGTGGCGGGACCGCCCAAGTCCTCCACGGCTTTGCTCCATCTCCCTGGTCTGCTGACCTGGGAGACGCGGAGCAAAGCCGCAGAGCACGCGGGCAGCAGGACAGCTCAGGCGCGCCTGGACTGTCCCGCTGCGGGCGTGCTCCAAGGCTTTGCTCCCCGTCTCCTTGATCTGCTGGTCGGGAGATGGGGAGCAAAGCCGTGGAGCACGCCCGCAGGGGAACAGCTCAAGCGCGCCCGGGCTGTCCCGCTGCGGGCGTGCTCCAAGGCTTTGCTCCCCGTCTCCCTGCAGACCAGGGAGATGGGGAGCAGCTTTCTCACCCCGGAGGACGGGGCGGCGGACCGCAGCGCATCTTGGCATCCCGCCGCTCCCGTCCTCCGGGGTGAGAAAAGCCCCGTTCGTAACTGCGGATCCGCCATAAGTCAGATCCGTGTAACTCGGGGACTGCCTGTATGTGGGTGTAAGTTTAGAGGCCAAGTTTGAACACAGGGCTCTTGGTACAGTGCTTCTCAGAACAGGCAGGTACAATTCTTCTACTGCTGTTCTGTGACTAATAGGAAAGCAGGATTTTTTGTTACTTCTGTTGACCACTGTAGTATCTGAGCTCTTTCCAATCATTCCCTAAGCAACACAGTTACAGGTCTGTCGTGTTTCTTTGCTCATCCTCTCCACAGATGGAGAAATGTTGACAGTGGCAAGACTTGATTTAGTCATGTGGTTTTGTGTGGCAGTGATCTATATACATACACACTTAATACCAGCAGCCACATAATGGGATTGGAGAAGGAACTGGCTGGAAAACAAGACATCCATTTCACAAAAGCGTTCAGGGTTCTGACCTCTGTTTCAGTTCCAATGCAGAATGAAGGCATAGCCTCAACATTTTTCGTGAGTGTGTGTGTGTGTGTGTGTGTGTGTGTGTGTGTGTGTGTGTGTGTGTGTGAGTGAGTGAGTGAGTGAGTGAGTGAGTGAGTGAGTGAGTGAGTGAGGGAGAGAGAGAGAGAGAGCGCTCATACCACCAAGTCATTAGGTCACTGATGGGGCTGTAGGAGACCCAGATTCAGAGGTCATGCATTGCCTGCTATGGTTCAGGAACTAGCATGTAGGATTTTCTGCTTCCTCAGTGAGTGCCCCAACAACTGGGCTCTAGTATCAATCTCTCCATTGGTGACTAAATCTCTCCCATTGGAGCTGTTCCACTTATAATATTAATTGGGAAAAAGTGAAAGATCTTGTAACTCCCTCTCCACTATTAAGCAATAGCTGTAGGGTCATTATGCAGAACAAACTCTCACTTGTAGCCAAGGCACAGGGATTATAGAATTGAACAACTGGGGTCACTAACTGCCCAGCCTTCACTGTGCTGAGAGACACTTATCAGTGCTAGAACAAGGGGGCGGGGTGGAGGGAGTCTCATGCTGCCACCCTCTGACTTGGAGTGATTTCCATCACAGACAGGATTTACATTTTGGTTCAGTGGCTCTCAGTGATCCCCTCCCCCACTCTACAAATTGTTCTAGCACCCCCTCCCCCCAAGAGCATACTGGCAATCAAAATAGGCCTGGGAAATGGGTTGAGAATGGCCTTCCCCATGACATCACCTCTGCGTGCCCCTCAAGCCCCGCCCCCTGCATCATGTCCAGCACGCAGTGGATCAGGTTCTGCGTGCTGCATGCACCACGGACACGGAGCTGCTCCGAGTGAGGGGCAATGGCGTATGGACACGACAGCCCACCGGACGATGGTCCACCAGTCAATTCCCAGTATCCCACCGGGCCAATCCAGCCATGCCCCCCCACCCCCCTGCCACTGAAACAATACCATTTTCGCACCAGTATTGTTAATTTCATACATAGAGTCTTATTATATCAAGAACATGGAATTAAAATTACCCTCCTTCCTCATAAGCTTGCTAAGCACAATCAAAATAATGGAACCTGCTCAGTTCTGCCTCCTGGCTTGAAACCATGACTAAAGTGCACCTCTTTGAGTAATCAAACACTCTGGGTGATATCAGTCTGGGTGTTACTGCTATAAAGCTAGGTGCTCATTAGTGCAAGACTAAGTACCCAGGGCATGATATTCATAACTGCTCCACACAGGACCATTCAAAAGTCACCCAGAGATCATTATTTACTGTAAAGCTAGCCACAGCCAAGCCAGAGCAGTATAAGTGACAGGAACAGTGGGGAAAACAGAGGTTGCAACACCAAAATACACATCAGTGTGCTGCTGCTGGTAACAACCTGAATAGCTGGAATCCACTTCTCTGTCCACTCCACTGATGCCTTAGCTGCTTGGACTCATGAATTGTGAATCCCCAGCTGTAAGAAACTTTTTTGACATTGCTATGTACGTCTGTAATAGCTGTTGAGAGATCAGAGTTACAATTGAGCCAGCTGTAAATCTGAGTTGCTGGTGCCAGTTTATGCAATGTCTTGAAGGCAGCACTAAGCCAGAGTGAAGTTAAGGCAGAAGGGCTGCTTTCCTTTAGAGACTCTGATCAATCACATGCTCACCTAGTTCACAAATCCTGCCCTATTTCCTGTCTGCCCAGCCAAGAAGAGTTAGGCTTACAGTTATACGAGCAGTGAATTGTACTATGTGCAAATTACATCTCCATATGGCTTACACCATGCCCTATGTGACATAGTCACCTGCTCTTGCAATCTGTTTATTGGCAGACTAGCATAAAGAGGTACAATCCTCAGAAACAAATGAAGGTAAGTACGAGTTCTTTAAAGCAAACAACTACTTCTGTTTAGTTCTGCAAAATAGTGCATAAATAGCTCATTCTGTGCTGCTGAGAAAACATGGATTATGAAAGTCAACCCCTCAAGTACATTCTAAAATAGATGTCCTGACCATCTGGAATGAGCCTCACCCTTTCAGGACTGCCTCGGTGTAGGCCAAGAAATGCTTGCCTAACATTAACATTTAGCAGTTGTATACTTAGCTTTCTGTACAGAGTGTTGGACATCGAGATATTCTAACTACTTTGCTAATCTAACTACTTTGCAACACATCTACAAAGGAATACAAACCTAATCTTAAAATTAGGGAAATGGACTGAAAGCTGCAGTCATATACTGAAGGATTTCCAAGCCTAGTGTTCATTTCTCTTAGGGTCACATAATGAGAATATCATGTTCTTATGTACACAAGCGATTTTTAGCTGCAGTTCCTCAGTTATTATCTTTGACTAAGAGAGATAGGCCTAAAGCCACAATCCAGATCTGAACAACCCTAGACTAACCAAGACTAGAGATGGTGAGAAAATGGAAATTTCCATTCCACAGGAAATTCTAACACTTGAGAATTTCTCGCTGATCAAAAGTGCTTTTAAGATATCAGTGTGGAAACATTAAACATTTCAATGTGAAAGTGTCTAAACATTATAAATTATGTATGTATGCATAACAAATGTATAAATACAACATACTATATTGTAATGCAATATTAAAAACTCAGGGAAAAAGATACAGGCCATGAAGTTGAAGCAATGTTTTCCTTTATTGAAATGTAACAATGAGATTATCAAAACAAATCAAGAAAAATCAAAGGATTTGATTCAGCCTTCTTTCATCACACAGTTTAGATTTAGGCTGAACTGCATTTGCCTGTTTTATGGAAATGCATTTGCCAATCAAAAACTTCTCATTTTTTTTTCCAATCAGTGCTAAGCAAGACCCAGATCTAGACCTCATGTCTGTGATTTTAATTGCAAAGTTGCAGATAGCATCACAGGGAGAGGTTCAGGTGGTTAGACTGCAATGTGGTATTCCCCTTTTCCATCAGATTGGAGAGGGAGCGAGGCCCCCACGTGTTAGCGTCACCCTACAGTCAGAGGAGGGGCCTAAATAATAGTTTGAGGTGGATGGATTAGTCAAAGCCTCATTAGGAAGTTATGCTTTGGTTGTGTCCTGTCAGGTGCTAAGTGGTATCTGGAGAAAGCTATGTCTATACTGCCCGAAAAAGTAAAAACACCACACACACCATATGCAAACTGCAATTTACGTATCTTTTTCCATTTTTATTCCGAGAGAGGCTTTTCTGAAATTTGGCCCTTCGGTGAGAGGAATACAGGGATGATGTACAGGGATGATGTCTACTTTTTCTGAAACTGCTCTGAAAAAGCAGGAGTGTTCCTTGGACACGGCAGAGCTTTTCCGGGATACCTAAAGTATCCCAGAAAAGCTCTGCAGTCTAGACATAGCCTCAGAGACTACTCATTTTAGGTGTAGTTTCCCCTTTGTCCCAGAAAATTCAGTTCCTTGGAGGGCATATTTGGGAGTGGAGTTTCTCCTGACATCTCTCTCTACTTCATATGGAGCTTCAGCCTCTCACAGGCTCCCCACTTTGCTCCCTAATTCTCCCTGCATAGTTACAGGAAAGAAGAGCTATTATTACATTAGTGCCTAGGAGCCCTTATTGCCCTTTTCTTCCTTTCCTGTTTTTTACTGAACTTCCACTCCCTTTTTATCCTCTTCTGCATCCTCTTACCTTTACCTCTTTTCACCTTCTCTATCTCCAACCCTCCCAGCACTTGCAGGTAGCTAGAGAAACCAGGTTTGATGAGCTATTACCTAAAATCAGACCCCCAGAGCTCACTCTGGACTACGTGACATTATGCAATACCTTTTATCCAAGGTCTTCAGGCCAACAAAAAACAAAACAAACAAACAAACAACCCTGCTTCATGTATTGCCTGTGAAGTAGGTGTAATGTTGAGCAAGCCCTCAAGAGACAGGTAGGAAAAGGCAGAGAAATTTCATTAGCTGCACAAGCAGCTAGCTCCCATTGAAACTGGTCAGTTGTCTCTACACATCAGTTTTATGCTCGGCATGCTCAGAGGTTAACTCAGGTATGATGGGTTCCCCTTGCAGTGCCACCTGGAACTGGGGTACTACTAAGCACTCTTCACCTACCAGCCAAAGCTTCCTCTCAGCCTGTGTTGGTGTGACAAGTTGTGCACCGCTCCCACCAGTATTCAAACAGTTAGGCTATGTCTAGACTGCAGGCGGATCTTTCGAAAGAGAAATCCGCTTTTTCGAAAGAGAGCACCCAGCGAGTCTGGATGCTCTTTCGAAGACGGCCTCTTTACATTGAAGAACGCCTTCTATCGAAAGAGGAACTTTCAAAAGAAGGCGTTCTTCCTCATAAATTGAGGTTTACCGCCATCGAAAGAAAAGCCGCGTTCTTTCGAAATAATTTCGAAAGAACGCGGCTTGAGTCTGGACGCAGGGGAAGTTTTTTCGGGAAAAGACTACTTTTCCCGAAAAAACCCCTGAGTCTGGACACGGCCCTAGGGACACACCCAGCTGCAATTGCATGCAGCCAGCCTCAGCATGGATCAACAATATAAAGGCTACAGCCAAAATAAACCCCAGCTTCCCAGTCTAGGACCCCAGAGCTGAATCACCCTGCCCTGGTTGAAACTCTGAACAGTATGACTTTGTTACGTAGTTCACCCCTCCCTCAATGTGGAGAGGAATATGCACAATATGCTTGTGTTAAACCAAGCTGATATTTTCCCCCAGACACTTTAGTCAAAGATTTTAAAGCCTATCTTTTGTAGATAATAAAAGTGAAAAGAGATAGCATGCACATCAAAGCAGATTACCCAGTAAAAAGACAAAACCACAAACTACGCCAAAGCACTAGGAAGACTGGATATAAATTAGCAATTTCTCATCCTGACTGATGATACAGGTAGGCTTGCAGATTCTCAAGGCAGTAAAGAACAATAGATGTCACTCTGTCTTATACAGCTTTAACAAATGGTGGGAAACCTTTGTTCCAAAAAGAGTTCCCAGCTAGGGTTGCCAGATCGTTGAAACAAAAATACCGAACATCCTTCCCCCCAAAAAAAACACCAAAAAAAACAAAACCACCACACCAGGAAAAAATTCTGTTGAAGGGGGAAAAAAAAGGGGTGGGGGAGGGAAGAGAGACCAAAGTTCTTGAGCAAAAAAAAGACTTAAGCCAAAAAAAAAATTAAAATAAAACAACATGTCCCCTTTAAGAGTGAGTGCAGCTATAGGAACAGGGGAACAGTTGAGCACTAAGACCCAGGGAAAGCATTGCTTCCCCTTGGTCTTTTGGCTGGCAGCCATTTTGTGCCGGCAACCTTGTGGAACCAGGTAAGCATAGGGGCTGGGGTCGGGGAGTGTTGAAAGACGAGGGGAGTTCGGGTGCGGGGGAGAAAGATGGAGAGGCTAGGAGCTGAGTATTTGTAGAGTTGCCAGGTGCCTGGCATTTTCATCTCTTGGCCAGGAAAAATTTCAGAAAATACCGGACATCTCAGGTGTCCGGTATTCTCTGAATTTTTTTTTAACTAAACAGGAGGCGAAAATACCTGACTGTCCGGTGAATACCGGACACCTGGCAACCGTATTCCCAGCCCAGTTTGTGGGAAAATACAAGTACCAAAAATGGAGATCAGTGTCATGTGGTCTAGTCATATGACCTTGCATGCCCTGCTGAGTCATTCAGGCTAGAGAATTCTCAGGAAGCTCCTCAGGTGAGGGATAAGTTACTCATAAGGACTATTGTTTTTCCCAGAGGCCCATTACCTTGAATATACCCTTGACAAGATGGAAGAATCTTGCCTACAGATGATGTCACTCAGGTGTAACTACATTTGAAATACAAATACATAATTAATATTCATAACTTTAAATACAAAAATGGTATATGCACATAAGAAAGAAAATCACTCAGCAAATCAAGTATCAGAGGGGTAGCCGTGTTAGTCTGAATCTGCAAAAGTGACGAGGAGTCCTGTGGCACCTTATAGACTAACTGAAGTGTAGGAGCATAAGCTTTCGTGGGCAAAGACCCACTTCGTCAGATGCATGTAGACGCACATGCATCTGACGAAGTGAGTCTTTGCCCACGAAAGCTTATGCTCCTACACTTCAGTTAGTCTATAAGGTGCCACAGGACTCCTCGTCACTCAGCAAATCATAACTTTTCCAATGACCCCTTACAAGACTCATCAGTACAAATTGCATTATTATTATGTCAGTCCTAATCCCTAATGAATATAGTGTAGTGTAACAATAGGTATTAGCATAACCAGTCTCATTTTAACATTACACAGTCATAGCTTAAGCGTTATCCTTATAGCAGGGAAGTATCATAGACAGATGAGTAAAACAGATGGTAACACAGCAAGTCCATAGCAGAACCAGGAATAGAATCTATAGTTCTGACTCCCCATCCTGCATCTAACCATTAGCTAGACCAGACCCTTGTATATTTCTGCCTATTTTGCCTGACACTATTCATGTTGGAGACTCTCTTCTGAGGGGAATGGAGGCACCCATCTGTCGCCCTGATAGCTCATCTCGAGAGGTATGCTGTCTGCCAGGGGCCCGTATCCGAGATGTTACGGAGGCATTGTCGAGGATTATCTGGCCCTCTGACTACTACCCCATGCTACTCATCCACGTGGGCACAAATGACACTGCCAGGTGTGACACTGAGTGGATCAAGTGTGACTACAGGGCTTTGGGAGTACGGGTGAAGGAGTTTGGAGCGCAGGTGGTATTCTCTTCGATCCTTCCTGTCAAAGGTAGGGGCCCGGGCAGAGAGAGGTGCATCCTGGAGGTGAATGCCTGGCTGCGAAGATGGTGTCACCAGGAGGGATTTGGCTTCCTTGATCACGGGGTGCTCTTCCAGGAAGGACTGCTTGGCGGAGATGGAGTTCACCTTTCCAGGAGCGGGAAGGCCTTGTTTGGACACAGACTGGCGAACCTTGTGAGGAGGGCTTTAAACTAGGTTCGACGGGGACAGGTGAGCAAAGCCCACAGGTAAGTGCTGAATGTGCGGGACTGGGAGATGGGTTGGAAATGGGGGGGGGACTACGGCCTATAATGGCAAGGAGAAAGGAGGGTCAGGGCACAACAGGGAGGCAAGATCAAATCAGTATCTTAGATGCCTATATACAAATGCAAGAAGTATGGGTAATGAGCAGGAAGAACTGGAATTGCTAACCAATAAATACAACTATGATATCATTGGTATTACAGAAACCTGGTGGGATGGGACGCATGATTGGAATGTTGGTATGGAAGGGTACGGCTTGCACAGGAAGAACAGACAGGGAAAAAAGGGAGGAGGGGTTGCCTTGTATATTAAAAATATACACACTTGGACTGAAGTGGAGATGAACGTAGGAGATAGCTGTGTAGAGAGTCTCTGGGTTAAGCTAAAAGGGGTAAAAAACGAGGGTGATATCATGCTAGGAGTCTACTACAGGCCACCTAGCCAGGTGGAAGAGGTGGATGAGGCCTTTTTTAAACAATTAACAAAACTATCCAAAGCCCAAGATTTGGTGGTGATGGGGGACTTCAACTATCCAGACATATGTTGGGAAACTAACACAGCGGGGCACAGGCTATCCAATAAGTTTCTGGACTGCATTGGAGACAACTTTCTGTTTCAGAAGGTTGAAAAAGCTACCAGAGGAGAAGCTGTTCTGGATTTGGTTTTAACAAATAGGGAGGAACTAGTTGAGAACTTGAAAGTGGAAGACAGTATAGGGAACAGTGATCATGAAATAGAGTTCGTGATCTTAAAGAAAGGTAGAAGGGAGACCAGCACAATTGAGGTAATGGATTTCAGGAAGGCAGATTTTGATAAGCTCAGAGAACTTGTAGGTAAGGTCCCATGGGAAGCAAGACTGAAGGGAAAAACAACTGAGGAGAGTTGGAGGTATTTCAAAGGGACGTTGTTAAGGGCCCAAAAGCAAACAATTCCGCTGTGTAGGAAAGATAGAAAATATGGCAAAAGACCAGCTTGACTTAACAAGGAGATCTTGCATGATCTCAAAATAAAACAGGAGTCATATAAAAAATGGAAACTAGGACAAATAACAAAGGATGAATATAGGCAAGCAACACGGGAATGCAGGGGCAAGATTAAAAAGGCAAAGGCACAAAATGAGATCAAACTAGCTACAGGCATTAAGGGAAACAAGAAGACCTTTTATAAATACATTAAAAGCAAGAGGAAGACCAAGGACAGGGTAGGCCCACTGCTTAGTGAGGAGTGAGAAGCAGTAACAGGAAACTTGGAAATGGCAGAGATGCTCAATGACTTCTTTGTTTCGGTCTTCACCAGGAAGTCTGGAGGTGTGCCTAACGTAGTGAATACAAGCAAAGAGAGGGTAAGTTTAGAAGATAGGATATACAAAGAACAAGTTAAAAATCACTTAGGAAAGTTAGATGTCAGCAAGTCACCAGGTCCTGATGAAATGCATCCCAGGATACTCAAGGAGCTGATAGAGGAGGTATCTGAGCCTTTAGCTATGATTTTTGAAAAATCATGGCAGACAGGGGAGATTCCAGAGACTAGAAAAGGGCAAATATTGTGCCCATCTATAAAAAGGGGAATAAGAACAACCCAGGAAACAACAGACCGGTCAGTTTAACGTCTGTCCCAGGGAAGATAATGGAGCAGGTAATTAAGGAAATCATATGCAAACACTTGGAAGGTAATAAAGTGATAGAGAATAGCCAGCATGGGTTTGTGAAGAACAAGTCATGCCAAACTAATCTGATAGCTTTCTTTGATAGGATAACAAGCCTTGTGGATAAGGGAGAAGTGGTGGATGTCATATACCTAGACTTTAGTAAGGCATTTGATACGGTCTCGCATGATATTCTTATTGATAAACTAGGCAAATATAACTTCTATAGGGCCACGATAAGGTGGGTGCATAATTGACTGGATAACCGTAGTCAGAGTTGTTGTTAACGGTTCTAAATCCTGCTGGAAAGGGATAACAAGTGGAGTTCCTCAAGGGTCTGTTTTGGGACCCATACTGTTCAATATCTTCATCAATGATGTAGATATTGGGATAGAGAGTACGCTTATTAAGTTTGCAGATGATACCAAACTGGGTGGGGTTACGACTTCTTTGGAGGATAGGGACATAATTCAAAATGACCTTAGCAAGTTAGAGAAATGGTCAGAGGTAAACAGGATGAGATTTAATAAAGAGAAATGCAAAGTGCTCCACTTAGGAAGGAACAATCAGTTCCATACATACAAGATGGGAAGCGACTGTCTAGGAAGGAGCATGGCGGAAAGGTATCTAGGGGTCATAGTGGACCACAAGTTGAATATGAGTCAACAGTGTGATGCTGTTGCAAAAAAAGCAAATATGATTCTAGGTTGTATCAACAGGTGTGTTGTAAGCAAAACTCGTGAAGTCATTCTGCCGCTCTACTCTGCACTAGTTAGGCCTCAGCTGGAGTACTGTGTCCAGTTCTGGGCGCCACATTTCAAGAAAGATGTGGAGAAATTGGAAAGGGTACAGAGAAGAGCAACAAGAATGATTAAAGGTCTAGAGAACATGACCTATGAAGCCAGGCTTCATGAACTGGGCTTGTTTAGTTTTGAAAAAAGAAGATTAGGGGGGGACATGATAGCGGTTTTCAAATATCTAAAAGGGTGTCACAAGGAGGAAGGAGAAAATTTGTTCCTCTTGGTTACTGAGGACAGGACAAGGAGTAATGGGCTTAAAGTGCAGCAGGGGAGGTTTAAATTGGACATTAGGAAAAAATTCCTAACTGTCAGGGTGGTCAAATATTGGAATAAATTGCCAAGGGAGGTGGTGGAATCTCCCTCTCTGGAGATATTTAAGAACAGGTTAGATAGACATCTGTCAGGGATGGTGTAGACGGAGCTTGGTCCTGCCTTGAGGGCGGGGGGCTGGACTCGATGACCTCTTGAGGTCCCTTCCAGTCCTATGATTCTATGTTTTTTAGTAAAAGAAGTAGACGTACCAAAACATATTCTAAAAGTATATTTCTTGGGTAGATTAGAACCTAAATTTGACCTGCCTAGGTGGAAAATACTCAGTATTTCTTTTATTCAAATTATTGCCAAGATATTTAAAATAAATACACTGTCAACAGCTACTATTTATGGATCATCCTTTAATAATTTTGCTATGGATATTGCCAACCAGCACTATGGTCAAAGCTAAGCATGTCTCATCCGGAACACTGTATACTACTTTGAAGGCTCTATCCAAAAGGATATGTTAACAAATCCAAAATAACTTAATGCCTGGAAAAAAATGGGGGAGATTCAATAAAATGTGATGAAGGCATGTCAGCCAATGGTCAGGGCAGTGTGTGTGCGTTATACCCGAGTCTTCAACTGTTGGGACACAAGGTCCTATTGCAGCAGGCAGCCTAGGGAAGGCTGACGGGTGCCCCGAGAAGTTTAACATCCGTGTCTTTAACCTCTAGGACCAGGTCCCTTCACAGTGGGCAGCCAACAGGCTGACAGATGCCCCAGAGTTTACAGGGAGAGCTTATTACACCTCAGATTTTGACTTTTAGGATACATGATCCCTTCGCAGCGGGCAGCCTAGGGAAGGCTGAGAGATGCCCCTACAGATCTGTCCCCTGGAAGCGACACGATCCAAATGCCCAGCTCTGCCTGTATCTGTCCCTTATGACAGGCTGGAGTTCTTTTAAATTGTGCTTGGTTCTGTTACAGCAACTGAAGGAGTCAGGTTAAAGCTTAAACAGTTACAGTTTTATTAAAGAAGCTTATAAATCATATGGTTACAATGGCTATTGCTCTATTTCTAGCAAATATAGATCTTAAAAATGGTTGCAAAGAAAATAAAGATAGAAAATAGAAATAATGGTACCAAGTGACAGCTTAATCTTTAAAGAGCTCTAAATCTATGTGTACACTTAAGACAAAGGACTCATCCAAGTACAATTTTTACTCCCTTCTGTGCCTCTCGACTCCTGCATATCAGGCCAGGGCCGGTTCCTCAATTCCTAGGAAAGACGAATACGAGGTGGGCATCTCCGTGGAACCTCAGGAGGCCAATCACCTAACCCGACCAGCAGATAGATGGTAAATTGACACTCAGAACGAGTGTGCTGCTGGACCCATCTTTATACCCATAGGGGCCCGTATCCTCTCTCTTATCTAAGATGCCAAATTGTGCTGGCCCGTCTTTGTGACGCCAGTTCTTACAAGGGAGTTTCAACTTAATTTACACTTGCAAGAGAGAGAACTAAATTGTGAGTACTGGACATTCTTTACTGGGTGTGAGATTCCTTTCCCCCTCCCCCCGGACAAGTGTGTGTTTGTATCAATATAGATTTCAGACAAGGGGACTCCTTGGCAGCCTGTTGGTCAACAATTGGCATCTCTCTGTTTACAGCCATCCAGGGTCAGAGCAGCCTGCATATCTGGGCCTTCTGTCAAGGCTTCAAAGACTATGCTAGTTTTACTGCTCTCTCTCTATGCCCTGTGTGCTCCAGGCAAGCAAAGATGGATGTTATGGCGGTGGGGGGGATGGTTCCTGTCTGGCTACAGGGCAAGAACTCTGTTAAGCTTCTGAGATGGCCTTTCAAACAGCATTGAATAAAAGTCTGAGGGCACGTCTACACAGCAGGGCTTAACTTGAAATAAGCTACGCAAATTGAGCTACATGAATTTCATATCTTATTTCAAAATTGGGAGTGTCTATACAATTCTTATTTTGAAATAAAGTGCTCTTCCTCCAACTTCCCTTACTCCTCGTACAAGCTACGTCTACACTGTCAGCTTCTTGCGCAAGAACTCTTTTTGTGCAAAAACTCTTCCACAAGAGAGTCTACACTGCCATGTGCTTTTGCCATAGGGGCTTCTTACGCAAGAAATTCATCTTGCCTGCCTACACTGCCCTCTCCTGGAAGAACTCTTGCACAAGAGGGCTTATTCCTCATGGGGAGAGGAATAACTCTTCCAGAAGAAGCCCTGTTTTACAACGCTATACTGTAAATTTACTTCTGGAAGAACGCTCGTGCAGTGTATACAGAAAGCAAGTTTTTGTGGAAGAATGGTTGTTCTTCCGCAAGAAGCTGCCGATGTCGATGTAGCCTGAGGGTTACAGGAGTCGGAGTGAGAAGTCCTCCAGCTTGATATTATTTCGATATTATTTCAAAATAACTGCCTGCTGTGTAGATGCAGACTAAGTTATTTCAAAATAAAGCTAGTCATTTCAAAATAACGTTGCTATATAAACATACCCTAACTGAAAATCTAGGCAGGTTTTGTTTTAAGTGCTTTTCAGGGCATCTGTAAAACCGTGGAGCTTGTCTCTCTTTTGCGCACGTGCGCCCACACACACGCATGCACTACATAAATATAAAACAAACTAGTTTTCATTCAGTGAAAAAGTCCAAGAAAAATCAAAATGCCCAAAATCAATGGCTTGACAAAAGGGAATTTCAAATAGCAAGGCATCCTTATATCTGATTTTAAAACAAAAACAAAAACTAAATCAATGGATAAGCATCTCACCTTTAACACAGTCCTATTTCACACTCCAGATGATTTACAATAGACAAGTTTGATTGCCTCCCATAGGCTACTGGGAACCTATGAAAAGCTTGGCTGAGTTATAAAATTACAGGTCATCATTACTGTAGGAACACTAAAGCTTTTAATTTAATTTTTTTTGCACTGATTACAGGGGGAAATAATAGAATTGATTCAAAAGCAAACAGATCCCTGTGTAACTGGAGACTCATGCATCTTAACATTAACTAATGCACTCAGCAGTTGTAGATAGTCCTAGCTAGCAGTGCCCATTCTAATAGCAACATAAGGGTAAAATAGTGTCATAGCGACAATAGGTGTTACAACTCCATTTAAGTCCCCCTAGCAGATAGTCACCAGGCTGTTATAATTAAATCTAATATTGGGCTTCCCATTTACTTTCCCAACAGCTGGGTCTGGGGTGAATCCAGTCACTGTCTCTAGCTCGGGCCTCTAGGACACGCTCCTGTGGTGCAGACTCCCTCCAGGGGACCCTGAAATCTAGCTGACCTCAACCCCAAGACCAGTGCTGGACCCTCTCAGCCTACCTCACCCCCGATGCACACTTTTCCTTGAAGCTCTTCCCTCACGAGCACTTGGGTTTATAGTTAAGGAATTTGGGGGGTTTATTGGATTTCTCCCCAAAATTCCCACAATTTTGAAAAAACAAACAAACACAGTTTACAAGTTCCAGAACTCCCTGGATTCAGCTCTTCCCTTTAGAGCCCCAGTCACAGACTGCAACTGAGACTGCCCTACTGCAGCAGCAGCAAGCCCTCACCTTCCCACTGCCTGCTCATTCCCCTGCCTGCTGCCCTCTCTGCCCTAGTGGTGTTGGGCATCTCTTACCCACTGACCATTTTCAGATTGTAAAACTTCCATGAAAATCAGTACAGTACAATGCCATTACATTAAAGACCACAAGCTATGAAAAGGAACTTCTTAACCACATATACTTTCCTCCAAGACAGCACAGGAGAGTTACAGATCTAGGCAAAATATATGCTTGAATACTATCACCTCCATCCCCAGAGTCCCCATCAAGCCTAAGACCCCTTGGGGTTGATTAGGGTTTTTGGGAAAAGGCATATCCCACCTTCCCCACTTGTACGGCTGTGTCCTCTGTTTCTCACAAAGGACCGGGCTCACTTACTCACAGAACAGGTCTCCTTTTTAAAGCATGCTGTTCTTCCATGCTCTAACCTCTCTGTGCTATTGTTAGGCAAGAGAGTTGTTTAAAAAGTTAGTGGTTCCACCAGTAATAACCCCATTGCTTCACCAGAGCTATTCAGTGGCTGATAGCCCTTCTTGCTCATCCCAGAGAGTCTGTTCACAACCTGTCAGGTCTCTGCTACCAAATGAAGTATCTAATTCACAATGACCGTTACCTCTGTGACAATTGACACAGGATTGTTCCTTAGACTGTCACAATGGAAGCACCTTTACATCCTGATTTGCTGAAACCAGCAGTCCATCAAGTATCCTGTCTCCATTAGTGGCCAGTATCATATGCAGGTGTAAAATGGATACTTTTTCAGTAAATCTCCTATAGTGGAATTTTTTCTTAATCCCAAGTAGTTAGAGGTTGGCATATACCATGGAACATGAGGGTTTAACATGCCTTACAAGTGATTTTCAGCTGATGTCCTTATCATGCATGTGAAAGCAAAGGCTCGCCTATCCCTGAAGTTTCTGTAGCATTTTACTAGGAAGTACTCAGACTTGGGGGCCTGGCTTAGAGCTGGATAATTCCCAAGTGGTATTATTAAATCTACTTTCACATAATCCTTGGCTTTCCATATCTCTGCTCCTTCTAGTTTTAACTATAACCTTTCTGCATACACTTTTTCTGCTTATCACTGCCTATACCACATAAGGATGCAAATGTTTGCTTCCACGAAGAGCCATGCAGATAGGGAAGAGGTGACTGAATCTTCCAAATGCTCAGGAAAAAATACTGTATAGAAGTGTTGGCAATCACACAAAACATGCATTTGGCAGCAGCCAATTACACCATTAGTCCCATCAGTGAAATCCAAAAGTTAGACAGGTCTCCTAGAATAACTGAATAGCCGCGTATCAATCAGTGTACTTTGCAGCACAGAACTTATTATACACACACGGTGCCCAGCCCTTAGTAGGGCTTCAGGGCACTATGATAGATAGATAGATACTTTAGCAAACCATTTCACTCAAACAACTGTCAAGACCTTTGAGTCTGAGAGCATTTGTAATACAAGAATTCTGCAATGTCGCAGGAATATGAGAGTTAAGTTGCACTCAGCAGTAATCTATTATAAAAATGTATCATCAAAATTTTCATGCAAATAGTAAAAAAAAAAACAAAAACCACAGATGCTTAGAACATTTGCACATCTCTTTAAGCTAAATCCTGAAAAGAAATAACTATTTTTACCTGAATAAAGGTGGCAAGATCTGGGTCTTACAAATTTCAACAAGGGAGAAAGAGTCATTCTGAGAGTTAGCTCTTGAAGTCAACACCCCCTCCATAGTTGCCCTGCCATGGAGCTGTTTCTCTATCTGCTCTGCAGTCCTCCTCTCATTCTAGGAACCACAGCATCCACTTCATGACTCAGCCCTCTAACCAAGTCTCCCAGAGTTCCCCCTTCTCAGGTACCTAAATCCCTCCTCCTAAACTGATCTAGGCAGTCTGCCCTTTGGCTGCCACACTGATTGGCTGATAGGGGTTCCAGTCTCTACTCCGAGTTCCAGTCAAGCAACCAATCTGAGCTTTCCTCTGCCAGCCCTCTCTGCTCTTTCCCTGGACCACTTCCTACCACTTCCCCTTCCCAAGGAATGACAGTTGACTTTCCCAGTGGCACCCTTAACTTCCAATTTCCTGTCTTTAGAGTCCAGGCCCAGCTCATTCCTTCTCAGGTGGACTTCTTCATTCAATTAGGGGATTACTTAGCAACCAGAGTCCCCTTAGCTGTGGCCTGTTGGGTAATTAGCCCCTTTGTTGTTCTGCCATCACCCTCTCAGGGCAAAGGGGTGGAGGTGAACATCCCATCACAGAGGTTTTATAATGTTTGCTAAAATATTCAATTAATTTGATTTAAAATCATGAAAAAATGGCAAAAAAATAAAAAAGGCAACAATTTTAATTTAAAAAAATACATAAAAAATTTCTTTCTAGTCATACTATGATACACAGCACCTTTTTAATTAAAATGCTCTCTTTACAATGGAGGATAAGCATCTCTGTCCTCATTTTATAAGTGGGGAAACAAACACAGAGCAGCTAAGCAATTTGCCCAAAGCCAAACAGTGTGTAATGAAGAGACCTCCAGGTTTCCAGCTTCTCAGGGCAAATCCCCAAGTGTATTTAGGCACCTAATTCCCATTGAAATGGTTCTGAACATCAATTCCCAAAACTCACAAACCAGAGTTCCCTGTAAGCTGTGGGTGCTTAGGTGGCCACCCCAGGAGAGATTCAACTGCAGCCCAGTTGATTAGAAGAGCACCCACAGTCAGCAGCATGTGTTTATATTGGTGGTGCACATCTTCACATGCTTTGGTGCACATAACAAAATGTATTCCACCCGTGGATTGAAAAAAATAAAGGGAACATTACTCACAACCTGAGTGTACTTCCTTTCCCATAGTAAAGGTGTGCATAACATTAAAACAATTCACACACTACACAGAGCTTTCTAGGATGAGAATGTATAATATACACTACCAAACTATAAATTTTAAAAGATTCCCTCCCCCGTTTCTTCCAGAAAAAACAAGCTCAGTTTTAATAAAACTCACATAAGGGGGAGTTTGGTTGATCCTTGAACTCAAAGAAAACCTTAATTCCGTGGCATCTCCCCCAGACATAAGCCAATAACACACAAGACAATCCACTGTAGGGCAGAGGGATAGCACAAGGCCAATGAACCATTTAAACCCATGAAAAGTAAAGATTAATAGGAATTGGGAAGGGGGCAAATCGGCTTTGTTTAGGTGACCTCTCTGAAGTGAATTTTACTCTAAAGCAGTGATGGGCAACATGTGCTCATAGGTAATCAGACTGTGGGCTGGGAGACATTTTGCTGACATTCATCATCCACAAGCACTATCTCCCCTCCCTGTGCCACTCCCTGTGGCTCCAGTTCTCTGATCCCAGCCAATGGAACAGCAAACAGTGAAGAACTATGCTTAACTGTATTAGAGTTACAGCACACCAAGGGATGCCCTTGAACTTAAGGCACAGGAGCAAGGATTTCCTGTATCTCATACCAATTAATCGTGTGACTTTGGGCAAATCCCTTCCCTTTGAGCTTCAACTTCCCCATGGCTGTGTCTAGACTGGCCAGTTTTTCCGGAAAATCAGCCGCTTTTCCGGAAAAACTTGCCAGCTGTCTACACTGGCCGCTTGAATTTCCGCAAAAGCACTGACTTCCTACTGTAAGAAATCAGTGCTTCTTGCGGAAATACTATTCTGCTCCCGTTCAGACAAAAGTCCCTTTTGCGCAAAGCTTTTGCACAAAAGTGCCAGTATAGACATTTCAGATTTGTTTTCCGCAAAAAAACCCCGATCGTGAAAATGGCGATTGGGGCTTTTTTGCGGAAAAGCGCGTCTAGATTGGCACGGACGCTTTTCCGCACAAAGTACTTTTGCGGAAAAGCGTCCGTGCCAATCTAGACACTCTGTTCCGAAAATGCTTTTATCAGAAAACTTTTCCGTTAAAAGCATTTCCGGAAAATCATGCCAATCTAGACGCATCCCATGTGTATAATAAGCCTAATAATGGGGACGAAGAAATGTGTTAAACTAATGAAGTATGTCTCAGGAGGTGCATGGAAGTCTTTAGTATTCCAAATGAAGATTTTTTTTCCCCTATCAATAATCACCTTTTTTCAAGTTAGTGAAACTTCTACAAAATCAAAATATGAAGTTACAAACACTTCAGAGTAAAAATTTATTGCAACTTCTTTTGCCTCTTATTGTCTGGTGACAAAGTCAGTGTAAATGCTACTTCCACACAAATATTTGCACTGCCAGTTTTAGGAAGAGGCACTTGTAAAGGAGGAAATGGTGTTCCATAGAAACTACGGAGTTTAGTGAATCAACCACCATGCTTGGAGTCAAGGTCCAGCTATGCCACAGGTTGACAAAGATTATTCTGCCTACATAGAGCTGTACAAATATTCACTTTACAAATGCAGGTTCAGTAAGATCCTTATTATACCAACTGTTTGTAATGCCCAGGGAGGTTGTAGAATCTCCATCTGTGGAGATATTTAAGAGTAGGTTAGATAAATGTCTATCAGGGATGGTCTAGACAATACTTGGTCCTGCCATGAGGACAGGGGACTGGACTCGATGACTTCTCGAGGTCCCTTCCAGTCCTCATATTCTATGATGTACCTAGGTTGCTTGCACCAGATCACACTAAGTCATTTCTGGACTAGAATCCATGTATGCTGAGTCCCTGTCTTATGCATAATAATAGGGCTTACACTTATACACACACACACACACACACACACACACTCTACTGGGTGTCAGGACAGTTGGCTACAACCTTGGTTCTGTCATTATCCCATTGTGTGATCACAAGCAAGACACTTCACCTCTCTGGGCCTTTTTCACCTTCTATCCTTCGACTATCCTATCTCTTCATATTATAAACTCTTCAGAGTAGTGATTATGTGCCTTTGCAGTGTCTGGCACCATGGGGTGCCAATTTCCTTAGGGACTCTAGATACTGATAATGAGAGCTATAATCATTCCATTATACTAGCAAAGAAAATGGGAACACAGAAGTTGAGTGGCTTATCTAGAATGACTTGAGTCTAACTGTTTAGAGAGCTGGGCTTATTTCTTTTCTAACTCTCCACAATGTGCCTCAAAAGAAACTTCACGGAGGTTGATGCAGTTACATGGCTAGAAAACCAGCCTAACTCAGAAGAGAGAATCCGCCACCGGCTTCCAGTCCTAATTTACCTGTATGGCCACGAGCAAGCCAGCTAACTGTTCTAATCCTCAACTTTTCCCACCTCTCAAATGCTCAAGATATTTGCAATCAAATCCTTGTGGCAAGCTTTATACGTATGCAAAGTATTACTTAGGCTAAACAGCAACAAAGATGAAATGGGGACTCACGTTTGAAGTTGCACACGCAAAAAAAACCAGGGATTTTGAGTTTTCAGAGTTTGTTACAAATAATTTTTTAGTTCCCCAAAACTGAATTAAAAGCAAAATGTGAGAGTTGCAAAATCATGTAAAATACTGGTGACAAAAATTTGCCTAAACACTGCCCACCTCTAATTATTGCATTTATTAAAATACTAAGGGATTTATCTGGTATTGCTCAGGTCCTGAATTGAAATATTTTTGTTTTTCTTCATTTAAATTATTGCTCTGGGTGAGGCTAGGGATGAGAGGTTCAGTACAGGCAGTCCCTGACTTACGCGGATCCGACTTATGTCGGATCCGCAGTTACGAACGGGGCTCGCCCCGGAGGACACGGACTGTGGGACCTCGCGGTCCTGCTGCCCGTGTACTCCGGGGCTTTCTCCGCGTCTCCCTGGTCTGCAGACCAGGAAGACACGGAGCAAAGCCGCGGAGGGGCTCGGGCAGCCCAGGCGCGGCTGGGCTGCCCCGCTGCCTGAGCCCCTCCGCGGCTTTGCAAAGCCTCGGGGAAGCCGGCAGCGGAGCAGCCCAGGCGTGCCTGGGCTGCCTCGCTGCCCGAGCCCCTCCACAGCTTTGCAAAGCCTCGGGGAAGCCGGCAGCGGGACAGCCGCTGCTGGCGTCCTCAGCGGCTTTGCTCCCCATCTCCCTGGTCTTCTGGTCTCCAGCAGACCAGGGAGACGGGGAGCAAAGCCGCGGAGGACCCAGGCGGCGGGACCACGGTGCGTCTCGGTCCGCCGCCCGCGTCTTCCTGGTCTGCTGGGGTGAAGGGGGCGCAGCTAGTACGCCCCCCCCCCCAGCAGACTAGGCTTTTCTCCAGGCGCCTGTGGCAGAGCATCTGGGGCGCTGCCGGTTGGTCGCGCAGCGCCGATCTGGGCGCTACTGGACCAACCCGGGTGCTGCCCTGCCCCAGGCATCCTGATTCAGCCGCTGCTTGTCAGTTTCAGCAGCGGCTGAATCAGGACACCTGGGGCAGAGCAGATGGGGTGCTGCTGGGTTGGTCCAGTAGCGCCAAGGAGCGGTGCTACTGGAGCAACCCAGCAGCACCCCAGCTGCTCTGCCCCAGGCGTCCCCAAGTCAGCTGCTGCTGAAACTGACCAGCGCCGACTACAGGAAGCCTGAGGCAGAGTTGCTCTGCCCCGGGCTTCCTGGAATCAGCTGCTGATCAGTTTCAGCAGCAGCTGACTTGGGGACGCTTGGGGTTCTTAAGTAGATTCTGTATGTAAGTCGGAACTGGCGGTCAGTTTCAGCAGCGGCTGAATCTGGACGCCAGTTCCAACTTACATACAGATTCAACTTAAGAACAAACCTACAGTCCTTATCTTGTACGTAACCCGGGGACTGCCTGTACACAGGCTGCTCCAGGGAGAGAGGACAACCCCAGCCCTCTCTCACCATAGCAGCATGGGGCTAGGTGAGAAGTGCTTGTCCATGGCTACTGCAGCATGCATAGCCAGAGGAGGGGTGCATGTCCCACAGTTGGGGGACAGACACACAAATACAGAAACAGACAAACTCTCTGAAATATATAGTAGATAGCTATTCCTTTTTCCACTCCTGCCCCTTGCAGGCCCAATAAGGTTATACAAAGGTTTTTTTGTAAGAAAAACGGTGCCGGTATTCTGGGGCAAACTTGTTGAGACAACCAAAAAAAAACTGCGCTGGAAGCCAAAATTCGGTTGTGGCCCCTTTAAGAGCCACAGTGCCACGCTGGAAGAGAAAATGCCACTTCAGAAGGAGTTCTTGAATAAACAGACTCAAAGACGACAGATGGACAGACAGAGAGACGCAAGCACAAACACTCTGAAATATAGAGAAAATTAAGGCCTTTCAGACTTCGCCTGCTATAGACATTTTTGGTGCCTTAACAGAATGTGCGATCTTATCTTCTGCACATGCCACCAAGGAAATTTATAAGAAAGTTAAGCAAAGGGCTTCAACCTTAGTCAGAATTTCCTTGCTTTGGTGAGCTTAAATCACAGCATTATTGTTATTCATAGTAGCTATTATGTAGTTTAAGAGGCTAAGGGCTCTAGCCTCTAAAAACAGGTCACTTGCACATAAAAACTTTCAAATCCAAAACTCGACAGACCAAATAATCTAATCTCCAGTTGTTCAAAATGTTAATACCACTCCATCATTTAATTTACTGCTTTTGTGTAAAACCCAGAAGCCAATAAAAAGATGTTCTTATGAATATAATGCACTCTCAAAGTTTAAGCCACGTGACAACAAAAGACTTTAGATAAATATATATTTATGGTACAGACGTACGACTTTGGCTTACTCATCAATAATAGATTAATATATTCATTTTATTTGTAAAAGGGCATTCGATATGGTTTCCTGTCTCAGCTCACTGGCTTCTATTTCTGTGATGCTTTAAAGTAAGATCCTTACCACAACTAATTACCCAGCTAATGCGTTAAAATGGTTTCTTTTCTTTAATTGTCCATTAACTAAGAAGGTTTATGTTAACTAACAATGAGTAGCTGGCCTGGGGATTTGGCTATAACTTGGCATCCTTATTCAGCAAACCTGCCTAACCATGCCTTGTTTTGATATCATGTGCCTTTAAGAGGCCCCTTTTGTCAGCATTTGAAAATTGTCATTACCAATATTCTAGAAGCATTTGTTTCCATGTGTGCTAATCACCTATTTTACTTTCAGATGCCCTTTGATCCTGCTGCTCTGTTCTCTGCTCAAATTAGCCCACACATTTTCCATATATTTCCAGATAGATTTATAAACCTTTTATTATATTCTTGCTCTGTCAGTAGGGTGCATAATGTTACACATACAACACAGAGTCTGATTAATGGGTTTATGCATCGCATTAATATTATCTTGCCTAGCTCCTGCTTCTATTCCATCACTCAGTCCTTTAATGTAAAATAATCTTACACACTCTATCACATTTTTCTCTGTGTTAATATTTTCTTGTTTTATCTTTTTTCTCCTATTTTGTATTTGATTTCCCTTTAAACTGATAAAGATACCTACATCCTCTTGGCTCATTTGAGCAGCATGTGAAACCATTTGCATAATATTTAGAACTGCAAATATCTGAAATGTAGTCACTAGGTCTAGACTACAGGGTTTTTTTGAAAAAAGTGGCTTTTTTTTCAAAAAAACTTCCCCCGTGTCTAGACTGCCACCGTGTTCTTTCAAAATTAAATCGAAAGAACACTTTTTTTTCAACCGCGGTAAACCTCATTTTACGAGGAAGAATGCCTTTTTTCGAAAGTGCTCTTTCGAAAAAAAAACAGGACTATGTAGCACTTTAAAGACTAACAAGATGGTTTAATAGGTGATGAGCTTTCGTGGGTCAGACCCACTTCCTCAGATCAAATAGTGGAAGAAAATTGTTACAACCATATATACCAAAGGATAAAATTTAAAAAATGAACACATATGAAAAGGACAAATCAAATTTCAGAACAGAAGGGGGATGGGGGGAGGTAAATGTCTGTGAGCTAATGATATTAGAGGTGATAATTGGAGAAGCTATCTTTGTAATGGGTAAGATAATTAGTGTCTTTATTCAAACTGGAGTGTAAAGTGTTGAATTTAAGCATGAATGACAGTTCAGAGGATTCTCTTTCAAGTGAAGTCTTAAAAGGCCTTTGAAGCAGGATGCGGGTAATCAAGTCGTTGAGACAATGCCCTTTCTGGTTGGTCCACATATTCACTCTGCTGATACCATTATTGGACCTACCCAAGTGAGTTATAAGATCAAGAACACATATTCCTATGCATACAGAAATATAATTTATGCTATCATGTGCCAAAAGTGTCCGTCTGCTATTTACATTGGACAAACGTCTCAGACACTTCGCCAAAGGATCAATGCCCACAAATCAGATATCAGACAGGATCACAAAGAAAAAACAGTTTCTTGCCATTTCAGCCAGAAAGAACATTGTCTCAATGACTTGATTACCTGCATCCTGCTTCAAAGGCCTTTTAAGACTTCACTTGAAAGAGAATCCTCTGAACTGTCATTCATGCTTAAATTCGACACTTCTATCACTATTCTTTCAAAAAAAAGGCGTTCTTGACTGCAAACAGTGCTTTTTTTGAAAAGAGAGCATCCAGACTGCCTGGGGGCTCTCTTTTGAAAAAGCGGCTCGCTTTTTCAAAAGAAGTGGTTGCAGTCTAGATGCTCTCTTTCGAAAGAGGCTTGTAGTCTAGACATAGCCTAGAGGTACATCTACACAGCAGCATTACTTCAGAATAACTAATGTTATTCCGAAATAACAAAGAACATGTCTACACTACAAGCCATTAATTTGAAATAATGGTGAGCTGGAGGGACTTCTTACTCTAACTCCTGTAATCCTCATTTTATGAGGAGTAAATGAAGTTGAAGGAAGAGTGTTCTTCCTTCGACTTCCTGCTGTGAAGACAGTGCTAAAAGCCAAATTAAGCTATTTTGACTTAAGCGATGTAGTTGACTTAAGCGACGTACCCAGATTTCAGGGTACTTTCAGCTGCAACCGGAGCAGGCAAGACAGAGCACCTGCCACCAATCTATGAATTGGTCATATGCTCTGCTGTCATCAGAGGCGCTGATGATGTGTGCTACTCTCTCTTTTCTTGGTTTGCTTATATATGGCCTCAGAGAATCCCCGGTGGAATCTGAATGAACAAACTCATCCATCCAACCTTCATCCAACTTAAGGAGTTATAACAATTATCCTCTATATTTGTGCAATCTGTAGCACTTTCGATTCAGTGCAATCAGTGGAGTTATTCTGGACTTTGCTAAGAGCGGAATATGTCCATTTCTTCTCTGAAATTTAAAATGTTAAGTGTTTTGAAGACCTGAATCTTCCTAATGGGAACAGTCAATTCCAATGTACAAACTTGAAAGTCTACTGGCTTACTTACCAGGCTCAAGCAGTTTTGACCAATAAAACTGACTCTTTATACATGACCTCACAATAAGTCCGTGTCTAGACTATATCCCTTTTGCAATAAAGGGATGTAAATTAGGCACATCAATATTGCAAATGAAGCTCCCGTGCTTCATTTGCATAATGGCAGCTGCCGCTTTTTTCCGAAACAGAGCTTTTTTTTAAAAAAAAAAAATGGCAGTTTAGACAGGAATCTTTTGAAAATAAAACCCATTTTTGAAAGATCCTGTACTCCTCAAAAAATGATGTTTACAGGATCTTTTGAAAAGGTTTTATTTTCGAAAGATTCCCGTCTAAACTGCCATTTTTTTTCGAAAAAGCCCTGCTCCGTAAAAAAGTGGCAGTTGCCATTATGCAAATGAAGTGCGGGATCTTTAAATCCTGGCTTCATTTGCAATATCGATGTGCCTAATTTACATGCCTTTATCGAAAAAAGGATGTAGTCTAGACAGCCTAATTGTGCACTTCTGTTGCAAGCAACAAGACAGGCACCAGCTGTTGTGCAAATTAACTCTGTCAATGCTGTTCCAACATCATACCTACTGCGCTGCCATCATCAATTAACTTCCATTTGAAATCAAGAGAACATAAGGCTGCCATCAGGAGCAATGCTGGTCTGCTCTACTGGGATGCACCTTGAACAAATAGCACCAGTCAATTCAATCTTGTTAGTTCACTACTAAATTCAGAGCTACAATGAGGTTGGTACAAAGAAAAGGCAAAAATGAAGCTGACCCATGTTGCATTGTGTTTCCTAATAAAGTCTAACAGACGCAATGGGTGAGAAGGACGGATAGGAAGGGCTGGGCATCAAGTTGTCCTGATGGGAAAAGGACACAATCATCAGGAACAAAATAGTTACTATCAAATGTATAAGAAAGTGTTTAAAAGAAGACAATGTGAGTGTGTGTGTGTATCCACTTCACGGTTTCAAAGAGAAGCTTCGACTCCCCTCTGCTTTTTACTGGCTCCCATAATGCTCCTCAGGTTACATGGCAATACAGGTAGTTCTAGAGCAGTTGAATGCAATGCTTTTACTTGAACTATACCTACATGGGCAATGCAACCTGTTACATTCTACCAGCAGAGCTTTCTGGTTCATTTTTTGAGTTATTGAGCACAGAGCACCTTGTTAAAACTATATTACCATTCAACATAGTTGTCTTTATTGCTAGCATCTTGCCTCCCAAACTACCTTCCTCACTCCCACACAAATGTTTCAGAGGGTGGGTAGGACTTTGTGGGGTCAGATGAGAACCTTCAAGGCAAATGAGCTCTCTGGGATCTCTTAGGCTATGTCTAGACTGCAAGCCTCTTTCGAAAGAGGCTCTTTCGAAAGATACTTTCGAAAGAGCCTCTTTCGAAAGAGAGCATCTAGACTGCACGTGGAATTTCGAAAAAGCAAGCCGCTTTTTCGAAAGAAAGCACCCAGTGAGTCTGGATGCTCTCTTTCTAAAAAGCCTGTTTGCTTTCAAGATCGCCTTCTTTCGAAAGAGCACTTTCGAAAGAAGGCGTTCTTCCTCGTGGAATTAGGTTTACCACCGTCGAAAGAAAAGCCGCATTCTTTCGATTTAATTTCGAAAGAATGCAGCTGCAGTCTAGACGCAGGTGAAGTTTTTTCGGAAAAAGGCTACTTTTCCCGAAAAAACCCCCTGAGTCTGGCTGGACACAGCCTTAGAGAGAAAACCTAACAAAACCTGTAACCTGTGAGCTAGTTGCAGTTTTTCCACACTTTTCACTATTAATGGTTATAAATCTGAACTGAAGTCAGACAGTGCAAGGTCAGTGTTCAGTTCCTGGGAATAATTTAGTAGCAAACAATTTTGCACCTTGGATAGATTACACTTGAATTTTCACCTATGATAAATGGATCAGGAGGTTCACAAATCTCTGGGCTAGCTAAGATGTGTATTTTCCAGGTAGATGTCTGCCAACAGCAAACCAATGTCTGCATTGATGTCTCAGAAGAGGATGCTATAATTCCCCAGGCTAGTCACTGTTGTCTGCATGGTACTCTGTTTCCAGAACTAAGATCTATCTCCAACAGTGTAGCTATTGATTTATGGTTTAAACCTAGCTTCTACAAGCAGCCACTCTAGCACAGGAGCTCCTTAATGCCAAGTGGGAGAGGGCCCACCATGCTGTTTCTCATATCAGACCTGACATACTCCCAATACACTGTGGTTGTTTTTGTTCTTAGCATATGTGCAATGTGCTGGAGGTGGCAGGTTACCAAGATTCATCACCAAATTGGATCTGCTAGTTGGATGATTGGCTTCCCTGGCTAGGGCAGGTACAGACAGGAAGCACAACATGAACACTGATCCCTGCATTTAACAGGTGTCATGTAAAATATCATACATAAACTGGTGACACACTGGTCCCAAAAATCACTGCATGATGTATGTACAGGTTATGTACAAAGAGGGTATGTCTACACTACCCCGCTAGTTTGAACTAGCGGGGGTAATGTAGTCATCCGCAGTTGCAAATGAAGCCCGGGATTTGAATTTCCCGGGCTTCATTTGCATGAAGCCGGCCGGCGCCATTTTTAAATGCCGGCTAGTTCGGACTCCGTGCCGCGCGGCTACACGCGGCACGGACTAGCTAGTTCGGATTAGGCTTCTAATCCGACCTAGCTGTACACCTCCTGGAACACTTTTTGTGGAAAAGCGTCCATGCCAATCTAGACACGGTTTTGCGCAAGAAAGCCCCGATTGCCATTTTCGCCATCGAGGCTTTTTTGCGCAAAACAATACTGTGTTGTCTACACTGGCCCTCTTGCGCAAAAGCATTTGCGCAAGAGGGTTTTTTCCCGAACGGGAGCAGGATAGCATTTCCGCAAGAACACTGACAATCTTACATGAGATCATCAGTGTTCTTGAAGAAATTCAAGTGGCCAGTGTAGATAGCTGGCAAGTTTTTCCGCAAAAGCATTTGCTTTTGCAGAAAAACTTGCCAGGAGATAGAGTCTCCACATTAGGAATAATGTAAGGGAGCAAAGAAGACATTTTTAAGTATCCATCACTTAGCAGCACCCTTCAATTCTGTAAATGTTGTATCCCCCAGCCTAGAGAACCAGAGATACAAGTAACTGGATGCAAGAAAACTGCTCTGGCAAAGATTGTAATTCACAAAAGATTAAGTTTTAGTCACCATATACCAGGTTTTATTTTGTTTAGTTTGTAAGCATACCTGCCTCTCTTTCTCTTGTGTAGCATCATATGAATTTCTGTTCTTTACTAATAGACTTATTCCTGGTTTTCTCAAAACTGTGTCAGTGTTGTGTGTTCAGGTGAAGAGTACATCTCCATCTAATCTAACTAACTGACCTAATTGGGCTCTTTGAAGGCAGCAAACCATATAATTTCTGGGAGTGCCCATTGAGAGGCACTGGACACTGCAGGAAGTCCTCTGTGGGAACCCAAGAACTGGGGTACCTATGATGCAAGGTTTAGACTGGCAGAGTTTTTAATAGTTTGCTGGCAAGGAACACAGAGACATGTGACACACAACTTAGAATTAAGTACAACTCTCACTCTTGCCAAGGAAGTGGGGCAACACATTGGCTCACAATTCTGGGTTAATTGAGCAAGATATCACCACCCCCCAAATATCCAATCTCAAACTCAGCTGGCCTAGTAATCAAAAGTCTTGTTGTTCAAGGTTTTATTACTGTTTTTAAATGATCTCAGTAATTCACTTTGTCACTCTATAAAAGTCAGCAACAAATATAGCCATAACCTATGGCAAAGTGTTTTTCTGATGCCCAGTATTACTCATTCACAGCAGGGAGAGAGGTTTTCCTGCTTTTAAAAAAAAATCAAAACGAACAAAGCAGGATCATTTTCACTGCATCTGAACAGCCAATGTTTCACGAGGGTCCCTGAACAAGAACAAAATGAAATTGCAAAGGAGAAACCACATAGCAAAGCCATACTTTTGTTTTATGTACAGCTGATTATGATCTTTCCCTCATCACAACTGCAGGTCTACAACTTTCCTGCTGATGATGTTTGAGGAGGACATATTCTTTACACATTTTCCCTAGCAAAACCATTTCTGCTTCAATTTTTTGGCTGCTCTCTAGGGCTACGTCTATACTAGCATGATCTTGCACAAATACTCTTTAACACAAGAGTACTTGCATTAAAGTATTTGTGCAAGAAAGCGTCTACACTGGCATGTGCCTTTGCACAAGAGATGTGCTTTTGCGCAAGAGCATCCATGCCAGTGTAGACGCTCTCTTGCGCAAGAAAGCTCCGATGGCCATTTTAGCCATCGGGCTTTCTTGAGTAAGAAATTCATGTTGCCTGTCTACACTGGACTCTTGCGCAAGAACAGTTGCGCAAGAGGGCTTATTCCTGAGTGGAAGCGTCATAGTTCTTGTGCACGAAGCACTGATTTCACACATTAGAATGTCAGTGATCTTGCGCAAGAACTCCCCGCCGGTGTAGACAGGCAGCATGTTTTTGCGCAAAAGTGGCCGCTTTGGCACAAGATCGTGCCAATGTAGACACAGCCTTGGTCAGTGCTAGTTACCCTAAGTAAAGTATGTTAGAATAACTATGGTAAAACAAGGAAGGGAATAGCTGTGATTTTCTACCTACACCAGCCTATGTTTTGAGGATGCCCTATTTCTTGATGACTTTGCAAAAAATTGCTGGCAACTTCAACTACAGAGAAGTATCATGCCCTTGCTGCTAGAATCCATGGAAATTTCTGTGTATTTATCTACAGCCCTATATGGTCTCCCCACTGTAGTATAGAAAAACAAGTTGGATGACCAAAGGTATGTAGCTTTTTTGCCAGAGATTAGTGTTATACTTTTTCTTGCACGGATTATCCATGCTGTTGTCACCGGTTTGATTACTTTCATATATCTTGTGTGGTTCCATACTCGAAGAACATTCCACGGTTGTGGCTGACGCAGAACAAGCTTTCTTTTTGGAGGCACTAGCTACACTAGTGCATTACCTCAGAGCTCCAAAGACTTCATTAGCTTTCTTTGCTTTTCTGCACAGAATTCAGAGAGTACACATTGATTCAATAAGCCCTTTGATACCTGCAGTCTAGCTATGCCAAAAGCCATCTCTGTCCTTGTGTTCCACCATGACAGTTAAAGTTGAAACATTCAAATTAGTCAGTCATCAGATTTAAGGATCTTGAGGAAGCAAGTAAAGATCTTAATGGAGGATCTTGCTTCTAAAATCCTTTTTCTAGACATGAAGCTCTTGAACTTCAGGTCCTGACAAAGCTTTTCGGCCACCATGAGCCAATGCCCAGCAAAGGTGTAGTTTAGTTATGCTGACCACGATCTTGATGCTGTCATCTTTTACATTTTTCAATGTGTGGCAGACCAATAAATTCAAGTATAAACACAAAACAAATACTACATGTCTAGGGAATAATACCATGCTTGTTTGAATTTTTAAGAAACAATGATGTTCTGTGTCAGTGAATTAATTTGCTAATTCATAATCTCTTGTGGCTCAAGAGTAGCCGGTATTAAGCACATTCTATTAACTAAATTAGTAATTAATATTGCTTATGCTGAATACAAGTCTTCTGAGTTTGAAGTGTTTTGATTTACTCTGAAATGGCTTGGCACACCTCTTACTTTTGCACATTTGTAAAATAGACACATTATGGTCTTAGTTTAAATATTTGATTATTTCATTGGAAATAACACTGTGGGTGCCATACAGAGTTTGAGTATTGTTCATTTATGTCAATTTTGTGTTTCAATAAAGCTTACCAGTGTAGCCATTGCTTATAACGTCATGTAAACATATTTGGTCATCTATAACTGCTATGTTTATGAGAATACTGTGTAAAAGGCAACATATGCATCCATTCGCACATATACAGACCAGTCCTGCTGATTATTGTTATACTTACAAGCCTGTGGCTCAGACCAATCTAATAGCCAATTACATTAGGCCCAAATAAGGCAGCCAGGTTCCGTTGGTGGAGATTCCAGTGCTCTGAGTCTGCTGCTTGGTAGGATGAACCCAGAGAACGGTTGCAAAGCTGCCCATTCTCATAGTCCTCCACTCCCCTGGGCTCCTTCCTACACTTCCTATTTGGGGGTACCTGGGTTCCAGGGGTTGTCATTGACATCCTTGGGTCAGATATTGAGTGGCAACCCCAATAGAACCTCAGTATCCCCAGTATCTGGCAGCTCCAGCATTCCCTCTGGGTTTCTGGCAGCTGCCTTTGTCAGGTCCAGAAGCCAGCAGTGTGGGAGAGCAGACATCCTGCCCTCACTTATCCCCTTGCTGCATGGGGAGAGCGGGGCCCAAATGGCTGCTTGAGCTGCTTGCTCCCCTGTGGCAGGCCAGCTGAGCAGCGCAGAAGTCAGCCGAGCACCATGGCAGGAGGGGATGGGGGCCGGGCAGTGACGTACACGGCCAGGGGGCAGGGCCTGGCTGTGTATGTCACCACCCCGCCCCCCTTCATATTGCCCTTCGCCTCCTGCCATGGTGCTTGGCTGACTTCTGTGCCACCCAGCCGGGCCACCATGGGGGAGCCCAAACAGCCGCTTGCTCTGTTTGCTCCCCTGCAAAAGCCTGGCTGAGTGGTGCAGAAGTCAGCCGAGCGCCATGGGGGGATGTGAAGGGGGACGGGGAAGTGACGTACACGGCCGGGGGGGGGGGCCTGGATGATCGTGCATTCCCAACAGAGACAGAGGAGAGCAAAGAGAGAGTTAGAGGCAGGAGGGGGAGAAGAGAAAGAGAGAGATGGAGAGAGAAGCAGAAGGCGGAGGAGAGCTGAGGGGGGGGAGGGAGGCAAGAGGAGGACGAGAGAGAGAGAAAGAGACACAGAGCAAAAGAGCCTCAGGAGAGAAGACCGACATGGAGGAGAGACCTGAAAATCCCGACTTATGACGGGCTAATTGGCTAGTTTCAAAATAACAAGTGGAACATCCACACTACCAAGCCCGTTATTTTGAAATAATGGGCTGAGTTATTTTGAAATCTGTATCCCTGCTTTCCTCAGGGAATAAGATTATTTCCAAACAGTTCTTCTAATGTAGTTATTTCTAAATAATTTCCTATTGTAGACATGCCCTAAGGCAGTGGTCCCCAACATGGGCCATTTGTGTGCACCCGCCAAGTGCTCGGGGCTGGCTTAGCCCCAGGCACGTGGTGCATGCATGGTGCCAGAGCTGGCCCCGGGCACATGGTAAGTGCCGGCCCCGGGAGCACCGCGAATTGGCCGCTCGCACTCTGGGCATGTGGCGCTTGGGGGGGGGGGGCGCTGCCCCCGAGCACATGTGTCCCTGCCCTCTGGTGCCCGGCAGATGAATGGCCATGCCCCCTGGTGCCCGACAGCCTCTAATGGTTGGGGACCACTACCCTAAGGTGCCACAGGTCTACTTATTGTTACAGGCAAATACGGCTAACCCTCTGAAAGGATATCTGGGGTATTCTTTTGACTAAATACAGGATTTCACTTGAGTGTTTGTACACAGATCTAGTCACACCTAGATCACATATGAACAACATTATCCAAATAAGTGTTTTATTTGCAGTAGTGATTTAGAGCTAAAATGACAGATGATTCTTGTTCTCTCTCAAAGCAGTAAAAACAAACAGTAGATTAAGTCTGATTTGCATGAAATTTGCTATGTGCACAGATCTTGATAAGTAGGGAACAGACTCTCTTTGAATAGTGCAGCCTTTTATATTTTTAACATTTTTTCAATGTAATTCTCAATATGTTTCTTTGGAAATTAGGAAACAATACGGGAATCCTACTGTGGCTAATTTAATACTTGTAAATTCCTATGGTTGTAATCATATCATGCAGTAGAAAGGATAAAATACCTTTTACACATATTTGCAGTAGTGCGTTTAAAAAAGGCCCTTCAAATTGAACACCTTGGCATTCGAGTTCTATATTAATCCACATTTCTAAAGCAAAATGTCAGGAAATTGAAGAAATGCCTAAAACATTTCACACATTAAATAGATCAAATTTAGCAACACTTTGTTAATAAGAGTTTCATAGCCTTTCACCCTATAAAAACAGCACATGTTTTTTCTCCTTGGCTCACTCCACTCCCCTTGATTTCAACTAGTGTTAGATCAGATCATTTAATAGAATCACAGAGCTGGAAGTGACTTTAAGAGGTCATCAAGTCAGTCTCTTGCACTCAAGGCAGGACCAAGCACCATCTAGACCATCCCTGACAGGTATTTGTCTAACCTGCTCTGAAAAATCCCCAGTGGTGGTGATTCCACAACCTCCCTAGCTGATTTATTCCAGTACTTAACTACATTGACAGTTAAGATGTTTGTGTATAGGTCAGAGACTCAGCTACTGTAAATCCATATGGATTCACTGGCTTTAGTAAAACTAGACTATTTAATAGCAACTGAAGATCTGGCCCATAGACATTTTCTGTTAGATGATGCTCATCCCCACTCCCAAATCAGTGGGAATTCTCCAGAGGTCTACTTCTGCTCCTCTTTTCCATCTGCACCTCCTAACATTGCACAGCTAGAACTAACCTATTTCAATTACAAGTCTATTTCTCCCACCTGGAGCTATCTGCCTCTAACCAGTCCCACAATCAGCACTACCTTTCTGGTGTTTCTTTCAATGGCCAACCACCATTTCAAACTTAATATAATAAAAATTGATCTCTTAACTTTTCCTTCTTACCCCTCTCTACCGCTCCTGTCTTCATTCCTGTCACCAAAGCCTCTATTTTCTTCTCACAAGCCTGAGGCCTCACAGTCATCATCAGCTTAGAATCATAGAATATTAGAACTGGAAAGGACCTCAAAAGATCATCAAGTCCAGTCCCCTGCCTCATGGCAGGACCAAGCATGGTCTAGATCACGCTTTATAGATGTCTGTCTAACCTGCTCTTTAAGAACTCCTGTGATGGGGATTCCACAACTTTCATAGGCAATTTTTTCCAGTGTTTAACCACCCTGACAGTTAGGAAGTTTCTCAATGTTCAGCCTAAACCTCCCTTGCGGCAATGTAAGTCCGAAACAGACCCCTGCAGAACCCTACCTGTTATGCCCTTCCAGCATGACTCTGAACCGTTAATAACTACTGTCAGAGAACAGTTATCCAGTCAGTTATGCACCCATCTAAGTTGTATTTGCCTAGTTTATTGATAAGAACGTCATGGAAGACTGTATGATTCTCCCCTCTCATCTAAATCCTCTAATTTCTGCCTACACATCCCCTGCATAATGTGACCCTTCCCTTCTGTTTCTACTGTTAACTATAGTGCACAATCTAGTCCTTTTCCACCTTGATTGTTACCTTCCACCTTCCATCCCCCAAATGTATGTCATAGTTACCACAGCCAAGCCAAAATACATCTGCCGAATACAAGCCATTGTTAGACTATATCGTGGCATATTGTATTTCATGTTCAACTGGAGCTGTAGTCTATACTACTGCGTAGGTACACAGACAAGCCATTAAAGTTGATATGCTCACTAACATACATTGTGACTTGACCAGTGTGGCTTATACAAAGTGGAGTAGGTTACATTACTGTGAGTCACAATTTGCATCCGTGTAGTGCACTTGTCCTAAGGGTCTCCACTAGTGGAACTAGATCAGGGGGTAAGCAATAAAATGTGGTGGTGTGCCAGGATTAGTTCTGACAGGCTGTTGCCTCCATATTTACTTGTGCCTCCACAGGTGCTGGCGATTGCAGCTCCCGTTGGCTGTGGATAACCGTTCCTGGACAATGGGAGCTGCAATCATCTGTATCTGCAGAGGCACAGATAAATATAGAGGTGGTGGCCTGTCAAGAGATAATCCTGAGGAACCAGCTCCAGGCTATAGGCTGGTATTTGCCCACCCCTGAACTAGATCAACACTACACCACTCCTGGCTAAAAATCCAAAGTAGACAATCCTAAAATGTCTTGTTCTTGCCTATACGTGTCTTCTTGCTGCTGCCCCTGCTTACATCTCTTAGACATCATTGGTTCAGCAAAAGATGTAGGTCTTGATACCCCTCCCATAATCTCTCCCCTTCTCATGAAGTCATCGCTGTTTCTTCATCCATGCTACTCCCTGTGCATGGAATGACATCCAAAGTCTACTTGCATATCCTCCTCATTTGACTTACTCCCCAAAGACAACTTCTAAAGCACTGCCTACAGAAAATGAATTTTTAGAATAAAAATCCTTCCTCTTACCCTCATAAATACGAAAACATTTAACAGTTATAGTTTCGTTTTCTGCTCATGAAATATCCAGAAGCAGATTGATTTCCTCTAACTTATTTATTATTCAAATGTATTTGATGAATACCTGTTTGAACTTTTCTGTTCTATGGAGTGATCACAAATATTTGAAATTCAAGTTGTGTTGCTCAGCTAGATTGATTAGTTAAGCCATATAGTATTGCTCCTATTCCCTGATGGGAAGGCTATGCAAGCAGTTCGGGTATTGAAAGATGCACATGTGAATTTACTGGTCAGTTTTTGGTAAATTTTTATCTATGTACTTAGAACATTTGCCTTCCATGTTCCAGTCAAACTCCCTTGCTCAGATGTCCATGGAAAATGATTCAAACACAAATATAGCAAAAACCTCTGTGTTTTGAAATATGAAGAAATATGAACAGGTTTTTTTAGTACTCTCTTGTTAATAGAGTTAAAAGTTTCCCTCTCCTTCCAATATTTGAAAATTATTGATTAAAATTATAAATATCTCCTAATCCACTTCAAAAATAGCATTCAACTCAATATTTTATAATCTGAGTTTAATTTTCAAGTAATGAATTCTAATTCTCACCACCTGTGAGTTTGTGATATTGTTGAAATAGAATGGATTTTTAGGTCTGTTGACAGATACTTCCTATGTCCCCAATTTTGCTGGCAGCCTCTTAGGATCTCAAACAGAAACGTGCTATTGTGATGTATTGTGATGTATTGTGCTATAGAGCCAATGAAACATGACTTGTGTCTAACATTCACCTATAGTTCTGGTACTAAACCAGTCAATCCTGAACTTCTCTGTGATGCAAAAAACAGACAGTTCGATCTGCCACAAACTGGAAGACAGGGAACGAACTTAAAAAAAAAATCTAACTGATGATTATTCATTTTTGACTACTTTTCCTCTAGCTTCAATTGTCTTTGATCTTACCACCTTCAGAAAAGGCTTTAATATACTGAGCTAATAGATTGCATGTCATTGCCAGAATCAGTGAGAGAAGCAGTTAAGTCTCTGTCCTACATTTGCTGTGCATGCATAAGTCACACTGACCAGGGCCGACCTTACCATGAGGCAAACTGAGGCGGCTGCCTCAGGTGCCAGACTGGGGGGGAGGGGTGCGCCACTAGGACCCAGAGTGTAGAAAATTGTGTCTGCTGCTGGTGCATATGTATTCTCTCTGCTTTAGATGCACAGAGATGGTGGAGTGCTGTGCTGGAGGAAGGAGGGCACAAGAGACATAACAGGCAGGCAGGAGAAAAGGTGGCCTGGGGGTGTCATTTGAGCTCCCTACCTCAGGTGCCAAAATGTTGTGGGCTGGCCCGGACACTGACAGTCAGTGAGGAGCCCGACATATGTGTCTGAAGCCAGAATTAGGAACCTGATCCTGCCATCCAGATCCTGGCGTCAGCAAGAGATATGGGTTCTCAGTACCACTCTCAAAGGATCCCTTTGGACTTAATTTTTCAATTCAAGAAACACTTACAAAGAAGTCTGCTAAAGAAAAGGCAATTTATGGTGTTTCTTTATTCTCCTGCACTGTTTAAAACCAACAAGCTAATAATACCCCTTGATACATGAGGAGGGCAAAGTCAAAATATTCTTTATAACCAGGGAGGACTGCAGGAAACCTGATCTTACTCACTGCAGTTTAACATCGAAGTTGCTATCATCTGTGATTTTTGTCAAGTCTTGTGTTTTTGATGGTTTTCTTAAAGTCCAACTATGGGCAGCATGTGATCACGGGATAATCTCATTGATTTAAAAAGGATGCTTCGAGTCTTGATGGCTGTAGACAAAAAGCTTAAAGATCTGACCTAAGTGCATCCTAATGTTTCAGGAAACAGAAGGCATTCTGTTTTAATCTTAGGCTTTTTCATCCATTCCGGTGATTTGTGGGGACCCTGACTCATGATTTTTGAACAGTTACTGAGCAACAGATGTGACAAAACATTTTCTAGCAAAAATCATAGCTTAGACATAGAAAATTTGGTAAAAGTCACTGGCTAAGTGGAAAATGTTGTGTAAAGCCATAGGGAACATGTTGGGGGAGGCGAGAGAGGCATCATGCTCTGCCCAGGAGCAGTGGGCTGTCTGTGGGAGGCTGTAGAGCCTGCTAGCTCTGCACTCAACCCACCCTGGTGGTTCCTATCCTGCAGGGCTGGCTTGGCTTCCTGTTCTGGCTCATAGTCTCTTGCCATCGCATGTAGGCAATGCACTGCCCCATTCCTTTCCCGACATGGCTCCACCAGATAGCCTGCCTCAAGCTCAGCTATGGCAACAAGAGAGGTTGGGTTTAATCACAGACAGAAGGAACTTTCATGGTCATCTGTGACATTACTACCACTGTGGCAAATCTGCAGCCCCAGTACTTTTAAATGGGGAATAGGGAAACATGAAGACTGCCCTCTTGTCACAGTGAAATTAAGAAGAATAATGGGTGTAGTGATGGGCAAGCCTGGTCAGTGAGGTAAGTGAAAAAATTAAATTCCAACCTCTGAGTAATCTTAATTGCTTATTAGAAAATACATATGTGGTATATTTGAAATGGGGAAGAAATCATAGAAAATGTGTGTGACAGGTGCCGTCACAGAATGTCCCTTGGGGTGCGGGGGACTTACCAGGGTGCTGACAAGGGCACCGCCACTCATCGTCCTGCTTTCTGGGGCTTATCACCATTCTGTCCTGCTGGGCCAGCTTCTTGGTCTTCCCCAGCCAAGGCACAGAGCACTGCTTGGTCTCCCCCACCTCCAAGCAGTGCAGCCACTGACACTCTTCAGGTTCAAGGAAAATGCAATTTAGGGCCCAGCTTCCCAGGATATCATCCCCAAATGGGATCAGAACCCCAAATGAATGATTTAGGTAACTCCCCCTCGCCCGTGGCAATGAAAGGGGGAATGTACACACTGGTTCCTCCCCCAGGTAGCAATTATTTACACTGGGCTTAATAGTAAATAATAGTGATTTTATTAAGTACAAGCATTATGATTTAAGTGGCCATAAGTGAGAACAGGGAGAGCAAAGCACATTACAAATTAAAAATAATGTTTAGCTAATTCTAACACTAACATCTCTCTACAAATTTATTAGAAACTCACCTTAAAACTGTTCCTTTTCCAGCTAAAACTTCAAAACCAGGGGAAACTCCTCTTCCCTTGGGGGTCTCTGGATTGTTCTCTCAAGTGTGTCAGACAAAGACAAAAACCCTGCTAAGCTTCCCATTGTTTTTTTTGAATTCCCTTTTACATGAGGAGGCTACCTGGCCAGTCCCTACCAGTTAGGGAGGTCATATGACTTCCTAAGACCAACCACTGCTAAGATTTAAGGGACAAAAGAGGGTGTTTACATATAATTGCCCAAACATTGAGGCATCCCAGCACTGGAAACACCCTTGATGCCTTTCATTTGTACATTTAAAACCATAAAGCATTCCATACTCCATATATCTAACTTTACACACAAGAATGACACATACACCAAAATAAGATCTATAGACCCAGCAAATTAAGACTGAGAGGTTACACGAGGCATTTGTCCCAAACATCTTCAATTTATGCATATTTGTATCCATAAGCCCATTTCATAAAGCATGCGGGAGGGAGGGTGGAGATCACAGTATATCACAAGAGAATGTGCCTGCCACGCAGCACACCTCCTCACAGAGGTTTGTGTGATAGTGTTAAAAAAACTGGACCAGGAGAAGGGAAAGAGAGTGAATGCATTGATCAAGCCAGGAAGGCCACTGTTCTGAAATGGAGCCTTTTACATTTTAATAGCTATAGATCACCCATTCAGGTTAAGGAAACCCATCAATAATAAACATTGCCTCTGTAGGAGCTGCAGCCATTCAAAAACGGTACCAGTCTCAGCACGCAGGCAGTGCTTTTGGAAATGCTTTCGGTGCAGAACAACGAAAACAAAGACACCCAATATATACCTCATCATAGCTACATACACCACAGAGCCTTATCTACCACCTTCCAGAAGCTCTGTTTCTCCCCATAGAACATCTGAAGAGAGAACATGATGCCATAATATAGCAATTATGTGGGCTGTTTATCTCTTTCTCTATCCTCCTAGCATCTTGTCCTGAGCCTGAGTGTTACTTTTTGCCAGTCTTCCACTCTAACAGCTGTTTTATAAATGCTTCACTATGCATTAACCTATTGGTTTATTTATCAAGAGCCAAGAATGCACTTACAACTTTTTTCTATATGAAGCATTCTTTTTAGAGCAATTCCATACTAATTAAGCTAAATGTGATAATGACACAACATTGATGGAACTGAAGCTAATGATAATGATGCAATACATCAGTCATGAGCACCTACTCAATAAAATTAATGGCAGCATTGTATGAACAGCACTGTGTCCCACATTTTGGAACACTGAGAAAAAATGTCACAACATTGTTGCTTCACTGAACAATAAATAGGTTTGAAATGAACTACCCTGGCTTCTATAATAATGTGTCCAATCAATTATTTTATCCCGGTGTACATAGTTACATGCTAATGGAAATATGGTAGTTTTCAAAAACTGAAGTAACCAAGAATGGATGGCTTTTTAATCAAATGAATACACAACTGCTCAGTTGAGAATATTTTGATTTGAACTGCTAAGCATATTTGGAAAACATATCTTCCCGAGAATGCTTTAAAAGTGATATCATTCTTCAAGTAAGCACCTCTATTGCTAGTTTAAAAACAAGAGTTTGTGCTGTTGTTTTAAATTACTGTTTCCCTGTCATAGTATTAGTTTGAACTTGTGATGTTGCCATTTCTTCATTTTTTTTTAGTTGTGCCACTTGGATGTGAAATTTTTCACCTGTTTTATTTTTATTTGTATTTTTTGTATTTTTTTTTTAAACAATCAACTTTCAGCACCAGAATCATTAAAATTCTCCTCCTCATAGAAAATAATTTGAATCAGTAAATTTGGACTTGTTTTATTTAAGATGCACAGCAATATTTTCTTTTATATATATATATATATATAATGTGTCTCCATTTTAAACAAAACCACCCCAAATTTATATATCAATTTCTCAGACTGCTATTCTGGTCCAAAATGCTGAGGCTTCCTAACTATAGTATTTCCCCAGGATAGTTGTCCTTAGCCTCAAACAACACCATCCTTGTATGCCAAAAAGCTAGTCCCATCAAGCGCTTGTTATCAAAGCACCTCAAAATCAGCCTTCTCAAAAATAACATTGTCCCAGCAGAACCTAGTCATTCTTACCAGTTTTAAGTGCTCAATTTGGATAGAACATACTGTGAGCTTGGACAATATGTCCCACTGATTCTCAGTGAGAGTCTCATTCAGACAATGCTGCCTCCAGCACAATCTTAGATTTTTCTGTTTCCTCCTTCCTCCCCACTTCATACACAATCTCAGATTGGATTTAAATTTTCTTATGTGTGGTTTTGAGAACATTCCGCTTTTTTTGGTCACACAAATTATTCACAGAGCTGCTAAAAAAGCCCATGTGTATGTTAATGCTGATGATCTAAAATGAGTTTAAGTCCATTGAAATCACTGGAACTGTGCACACGTATAAATTAACCACATGGGTATGTGTTTGCAGAATTTTGGCCTATTTCTCCTGCCATTTCATGTGTATTGAGTTCCATGATTTGAAAGACAAGATGATTTGGCATATGTAGGAAACATCTGTCGCAGTTAACAGAGCCCAAACGTCGTTTTTTGTATTTTTTAATGTTCTCTCTCAAAGACATGACAATGCAGAGTGTTAATGGAACCAATATGCTGTATCTTTTTGGAACCCAATAGAATCCATCTCAAAACGGAGCCAATGCATTTTTTTAAAACCAGTAAAATACACATATACCATTTATAGCCTTGTAAAATACAAACTTTTACTGTCTCATATTTTACAGCTAATGCTTATAAAATATAAAATTGTGTATGATTGCTGTGTAACAACACAAGCGCGTGCCACCATGGAAGGGAGTACATACTGAAATCCTTAGTATTGAAGGAAGCCATATAATACAATTTAAAACTCTATAACCGAGTGTATAATAGAACTATAAAGTCGGATATGAACCAATGTTTGCTAAAACCAGGCTAATGAAAACTATTAAATTCCTTGGCTTTGAGAAAGCAGCAAGAAAAAAAGGACACATTTACTTAAGAATCAAGTCAAGCAGAGGCATCTGGCCACCTTAAAGTAAATTGAATATTATGGCTCATAATAAAAATATTTTTAAAATGACAAAATACCATAAAGGTAGTGACGCAAGCACACAAAAGCAAGGAACTCTAGAGTTCAGATTCTCACTTCATCTGTTAAATCACCTTCCTGTGATCTAGTGTGCCTGACCATGTGTTCTATGAGACTAAACAGTTTTCTATAATGGTCAGAGTGGAAATTGTTATTTGACAGCCCATAGATAGATGGAAACATAAGCATTTTTACAAATGAAGCTGCCCAGCCGCTTCTACCCACTACATCAATATGCCACTTCCCAACGATTTGCTTTATTAACTGTTTATAGCAAAAAACAAGTTCCATGATACAACAGAGTTTTGTGCTGTTAGATGTTAAGGAGGAGCAATCAGTACAACACATGCAAAATTGGAAATGACTACCTAGGAAGGAGTACTGTAGATAGTAATATAAGTGTCTTAGTGGACCATAAGTTAAATATGAATCAGTGTTGCAAAAAAACCAAAACATGATTCTGGGTTGTATTAACAGGAGTGATACATGCAAGACAGGAGAAGTCATTCTTCCACTCTACTCTGCACTGATTAGGCCTCAACTGGAGCAGTGTGTCCAGTTCTGAGCACCACGTTTAAGGCAACATGTGGATAAATTAAGGAAAGTCCAGAGAAGAGCAACAAATATAATTAAAGATATTTCAAAATGTGACCCATGAGGGAAGACTGAAAGAACTAAGATTGTTTAGTCTGGAAAAAAAATAAAGGGGGGACATGCTAACAGTTTTCAAGTGTTTAAAGGATGTTATAAGTAAGCAGGAGAAAAATTATTCTCCTTAACCTCTGATGATAGGACAAGCAGCAATGGGCTTAAATTGCAGCAAGGGAGATTTAGATGGACATTAGAAAAATCTTCCTGTCACAGTGGTTAAGCACTGGAAGAAATTGTTCAGGGAGGTAAGGAATCTCCATCATTGGAGATTTTTAAGAACAGATTAGACAAACACCTGTCAGGGATGGTCTAGGATGGTATTTGGCTTGCCATGAATGCAGGGGACTAAGGATACGTCTACTCTACACGCTTCTTTCGAAAGAAGATTTTTGAAAGAATCTTTCAAAAAAGCTTCTTTTGAAAGAGGTAGTCTAGAAAGCCACAACTTTTTTCAAAAAAGCGATCTGCTTTTTCGAAAGAGAGCACCCAGGCAATCTGGATGCTCTGTTTCGAGAAAGCCGTTTGTGGTCAAGAACGCCTTTTTTGAAAGAGCTCTTTTGAAAAAAGGCATTCTCTCTCATAAAATGAGATTTACCGCTGTTGAAAAAACCACCACGTTCTTTCAATTTAATTTCAAAAGAACGTAGTGGCAGTCTAGACGCAGATGAAGCTTTTTTTTCAAGAAAAGACCACTTTTTTTTCCGAAAAAACCCTGCAGTCTAGACATAGCCTATATGTGATGACCTCTCGAGGTTCCTTCTTGTTCTAGTATTCTATGATTCTATGTTGCACACTAGCATTTCTTGCAGACAAGTTGCTGCTCTCATGTTTTATTAGCACTAAGCAATGCAGCAAGCCTGTAGTTTGCAAAAAACAGTTTTATTAACCACACTGAGGCTATGTCTACACTTCAGAGCTATTTCAGGATACCAGAGGAGCTGTGTAGATGCACCCCGAGAAACCAATGATACGTACTAAGGGGTGGGGAACCTTTTTTGGGTTGGGGGCTGTTAACCCATAGACAAATCAGTCAAGGGTGGCACACCAGTGAGAAGGAAAAAAAAGGGCTCCTGACAGAGGAGGAGAGACACTCCCCACAGACACCAGAGCCTAGGGGGTACCAGTCTAATAAATTGTTTGCGCGCCATCTTCACAGTGGGACAGCAGAGGAGCTGGAGCAACAGCAGAGGCTCCCAAATGTTGGGTAGGGCACTGAGCCTCAGGGGCTGGATCCAGGGAAGCTGGGGGCCACATCCGGCCCCCAGGTCTGAGGTTTCCCACCCCTGTTCTAATGTTTGTGTAGTAGCAGCTGTCTCCCTAAACCAGACCTACTTCCTTGAGTTCCATTTATCTGGAAATGAGTTGAAATAGAGTAATTTGAATCCCTTTCACAAATGTGTAATAAGGCAGATATTACATGCAAAATTACCTTGCATTACACCTGGGTAAATCTTTAAATCTGCATGGAGTCACTGGTAAGGTCAGGCATCATTTTGCAGCCACTTCACCTTATACTGTGCGTGCATCCTCACTGTTAATAACCCCCAACTTTCAAGAGTCATCATCTTTGACCTCATCTTTGACCTTATCTTTGACCTCATGAGGTAGTAATTTAAAAGGAGAGTACATTTTTGCCTTCCAGTGTCTGCGCCTTTGGGGTGCATTTGGGTCACACTTTCCATGCTTTTTTGCAACTGTGATTCAAATCTCATCCCATCATAAGTCTCCAAGAGCAGGGGCTTTCAGCAAAATAACAGAAAACACATGACTGGTAATAAAATGAGGAGAATTCACAGCACTGAAAGTCTGAATTCTTTCAAAAGGATAGAATTATGGTGAAAAGAGCAGGGCAAATAGTTCTACCCTTTTGAAAGAAAGACAGATAGATAGACACACACACACACACACCCCATAACTGACAATTGCTTGGCATAGAAGCTCCATGCATAATGTTTATTTGTTGGCTTTGACAAGGACTTTCACCATCTCTAGATAGCTGTTGGTTCAATATTTTGCATCATTAGGCAAGATTTATAGTGTCCAGTCTGTATGTGGGATACTTACACAAACCCCCAAGTACAAACATCTACACTCAATCAAAACAACCCCTTAGCCCAAGCCATGCAAGCACTAGTCAGCTGGCACAGGCCAGTCTCGGGTGTCTACTTTCAGTGTAGACATAACCCTGAAATGTCCATGTCCTTGCACTAAGGGGCAAAGCATAGTGGATCAGCAAAGTGGCAAATCTGGTGGCCTCACCACTAGTCGTTTCCCCGTTATGTCACATTCCCCCTCTCCAAGTGACCCATGTAGCTTCACCACATTGTTTCCATAGCCTGAAGGATCTTCCATGCTAATGATGGAGATCCCAAGTGAGAATATACTGTCCATCTTCTTTTTACAAGGCCCTAGAGCTGCAGAGATGTGAAAGCACCAGGGCCTGTCCATAGAATTAGCAATCAGGATAGTACTAAAGGTTGAGTGGCACCCTCTGGCAAATCAAACATAGCAGAATTTCCAGTACATTTGTTCTTTGTACAGTACTTTCCTTTAAAATGATAGCATTGATTTCATATTAGAACACATCTCTTGTCTGGACTTACACTGAGTAAATGTAAAATGATTGCAATAGTGCACAAGGTTGACAGTAATTAATAAGAAGCATGTTCCTCCTTTGATACATGCACATTACAGATGTCTAAATAACTGAAATATTTTGTGAACAGTTATTTGGTTATAAAAAACCCCCACAATTGTTTGTAGAATCAAGGCTCCATGCAGGTCTTGATCCTGCAATCACTTATACACCTGCTTAACTTTATGACTGCAGATAATTCCATTGATTTCAGTGGGATCATGCCTGGTAGTGAAGTTAAGGATATGCGTAAGTGTCTGCCAGATCAGAGCCTTGCATGGAATGCTCCATGAAGGATCCTGGAGATTTTTATATGACTCCAATTTGAATGGGAACATCTGTGCAAATCGCTTCAACTTTGAACTATTTTCTGTCTCTTTATGTTTGTGTTCATAATTTACCTAATACAAGAGTTTGGAAATACATTTTTTTTAAAACATCACAATCAGAAACTTCCAAAAACTGGGTTTTTTAATAATGATCAAGCTGGCCCATTGAATTACGCATTGACAAACCAAAACCAGAAAATGGGGCAAAAGAGTAAAGAGGTAATTTAAAGATAAAGCAACAGGCTCACAGATGGTGGAAATAAGAGGCAAGGGGAGACAATGCCTTCCCGGGATCTTAATACTCAAACTCTCCTTTCTTCCTATCTTTATTCTAACCATTCCTGCAGGCTCCCACAGAAGGCTTTTGCAGCCTAGAGAATCTCTGGACAGGATCTAGTAATTTAAAAGTAAAAAGCCTTCCAGCTTGCCAGACTATTAGCATTACACTGAACCTGAGAAAGAGCCATTAAGTGGTAATGTTGTAACAGGCAGATGCCAACCTGGAGGTAATCTGTTAGTTTCTGAATTTAAACTGACAAAAAAATAGTTGTGCATTTCTGTACTATGTCTACAGGACCTTAGTTTAAATTTTGCTTTAAACATGTCATTAGTTTGTTGCTGAAGATTATAGAAATCACATATCCTTGCAGAGATATTTATATGCACAATCTGAGTATTCAGCTTTAGCCTTAAATGCCTGGATCTTCAAACATAGTTTTTAAAATAAATTCTTCAAAAGACCAACCTTATCTAACCTATACATTTTAATTGTAATTACTATGTATAGTATAACAACTTGCTTCCAAAATCTTCCTGTCCTTTCTGTCTATCTCTGATCTCCTTTCACTATCCCTGTTGAAGAGAGCCTTTAATGAGACAATATCCCTTTTCTTCCAGATAGTGGGACAAATGAATTTCCCATTCTTTCATTAGACCATTTAATGAGTACTAGTTTTAAGAGAACTCTCCACCAAAATCAGTAGGAAGATATACGATCCTGTGTGATGCCTAAAATCTTAGGAAACATTATTCATAAACATGTCTACTATTATGGAGATCACACAAAATAAATTAGTGTTCCCTTTTTCTAAAAGCAATTAACTTTGTTATGAACACACTAAACCACTCTGACTGATTAATTTAAAATAATGTATTTGTTTCGGTACAACAAATACGCAGTAATCCGGAATGTTTCCTTCATGAAGGCTTAAGAGTATATTTAAAAAATATAAAATCAGCTTAGAAATACTGATGAAGAAAATGTAAAATAGAGAAGGGCTACATCATGTATTCCCTAACATTTAACATTGTATTCAGCAGGACGGCTGACTTCCCCTTACTACAAAAGTTTTGTAAATAAATCTCTGACAAACTTTAAGGTATATTAAAAAAACCTTGTGACACACATTTTTTATTTCCAAATGTAATGCTTTTAATTGGGTGCCTTCTGCATGTCCAATCTTCACAACTGGCAAGCAGTGGAAAACATGTTCCATTTTCTTTACCAAAAGAAACTGGAAGAGTAGATTTGTTTTTCCAAATGTCATTTGCTCCATTTGGGTTTAGGAATTTGGCTGGAATGGGTAAGCTGGAAAGGGAAGGGAAGGGAAGGGAAGAGGGAGACAGTGGAGAAAGGGGGGGAGCATGGTAGCGTGGGAGCAGGGCCTAGGTGGAGGAGAGGTGGACTATGGGCACAGCCATAGGCTGAGAAGCTTGCCTCCCCAAGCAGCAGGCTCACCTACCACCCATGAACAAAGTTTTCACGGAATTGTTTCAAGAAAAGGAAACTTACACACCACCCTTCCAAAAAAAAAAAAAAAAAAAAAAAAACAGAATTAAAACTTTTTTGTGGAAAATTTCCCACTTTAGAAAACTGTAGGAATCTCAGTGAAATGGATCTTCATTTAAAAATAAAGAAATGCAACCAGTCCTTCTTAAAATCTATTAAAGAGGGAAATAGAACAATCCAGGAAACTATAGACCAATCAGTTTAACTTCTGTGTCAGGAAAGATAATGGAGTAAGGAATTCATCTGCAAACATCTGGAAGAAAATAAGGTGATAGGTCTCAGCCAGCCTGGATTTGTAAAGAACAAATCATGTCAAACCAATCTGATAGCTTTATTTGACAGGAAAAATCTTATAGATAAAGGGAGAAGCAGTGGATGTGGTATACCTAGACTTTAGTAGGGCATTTGATATGGTCTTGTATGAACCTTCTTATCAATGAACTAGGCAAATACAGATTAGATGGGGCTACTATAAGGTGTGTGCATAACTGACTGGATAACCATTCTCAGAGAGTAGTTATTAATGGTTCACAGTCATGCTGGAAGAGCATAACAAGTGGGGTTTCACAGGGCTCTGTTTTGGGAGCAGTTCTGATCAATATCTTCATCAACAATTTAGATGATACATAGGGAGTACGCTTATTAAGTTTGCAGATGATACCAAGCTAGAAGGGGTTGCAAGTGCTTTGGAGGATAGGGTCTTAATTGAAATGATCTTAAGTAAACAGGACGAAGTTTAATAAGGACTAAAGAAAAGTACTCCACTTAGAAAGGAACAATCCGTTCCACACATACAGAATGGGAAGTGACTGTCTAGGAAAGAGTACTGCAAGGGATCTAAGGCTTATAGCAGACCACAAGCTAAATATGAGTCAACAGTGTGACACTGTTTAAAAAAAAAAGGCAAACATGATTCTGGGATGCATTAACAGGAATATTGTGAGCAAGACACGAGAAGTCATTCTTCTGCTCTACTCTGCGCCGATTAGGCCTCAACTGGAGTATTGTGTCCTGTTCTGGGCACCACCTTTCAAGAAAGTTGTGGAGAAATTGGAGAAGGTCCAAAGAAGAGCAACAAAAATGATTAAAGGTCTAGAAAACATGAGCTATGAGGCAAGGCTGAAGGAATTGGGCTTGTTTAGTTTGGAAAAGAAAAAACTAAGGGGGGATATGATAGCAGTTTTCAGGTATCTAAAAGGGAAGAAGGGGAGAAAATTGTTCTCCTTGGCCTCTGATGATAGGACAAGAAGCAATGGGCTTAAACTGCAGCAATGGAGGTTTAGGTTATACATTAAGAAAAACTTTCTGTCAGGGTGCTTAAACACTGGAATAAATTGCCTGAGGAGGTTGTGGAATCTTCATCACTGGAGATATTTAAGAGCAGGTTAGACCAGGGCTACTCCACTTTGGAAGCCCTGGGGGCCACAATGATACACAGCACATGCCGAGGGCTTCAATTTCAGTTGGCTGCATGTAAATGCCAATAAATATGCAAATATATGCAAATAACTTTTTTCACACTGAAGATCCTGAATACAAAGATTAAGGCAAGACTACACAACACCCAGGCCCCATTTAAGTCAGTTCTGCTGATATCAATAAAATGCAATATTTACCTGATTTCCACCCATCTGCCAATACTTTTAATGACCAATGACAGTCCAGGATTTTAACTACTAAAACACATATTAATAGAAGTCCATTATACTGACTACTTTTTTGTTTTGGCTTCCACACGTGGGCCGCATATTGTGCCCCGTGTAAACCCAAACCACACTGCGGGCCGCAAACAAACAAGTTATGGGCCTCATGCAGCCCACAGGTCACGTGTTGAGTAGCCCTGGGTTAGACAGACATCTATCAGGGATGATATAGACTGTGCTTGGTACTGCCATGAGGGCAGGGGTCTGGACTTGATGATCTCTTGAGGACCCTTCCAGTTCTAGTGTTCTATGATAATACATACAAGGGAAGAAAAGAGTATGTTTGGATGCCTGCTCTAGGAACAAATGACCGAAGGATCTAGTTGTAAAATTGTTCAAAATTAGAACACATTTTTTAACCTGGTTGTCAAAAAGTGGTCTTTAAATGGACAGGCAACATGACATTGACTAATGTGATAACAGCTATCCCAGGACTTCGTTGCTGCTCCACTTACATAAAAAAATAAAATTGACTAGTATGCCTTCTAACTAGAGCCAAAGTATTCAACTAACTGAATGTAATGCAGCTGTGATGTTGGCAGACCAAGTGCCAGATCCTGCCAAGGTCTCCATGTCTCAACTGAATACTGACAAATACATAGCTGGAATCAGTCTGGCTCATCTGTGTTTTGGTATTGTTCAAAGAGGTATTGAAATTATAAGAATGTGGTCAGCGTTTCAACTTTATTTGAATGCTTGTGAATTGCTACCTGTATCAATCTCACTTTGAACATCTGTATCCCTTATTGAAAGGCAATGTTTGAGCAGATGTATGGTAAGCCTCTGTGAGAGTGTGAATCATCAGACTGGGAAAGACATTAACTGGCATGTAGTGCTAATCTCCAACACAGGGTGTTGTGTCCTGCCAGTAGAAAAAGTCCATCAACACCAGATGAGCGATTGTAGGATAATTAATACAACAAAAAAAAGGTTTTTGTTTTGTTTTGTTTTTTTTCCCTCCAGCCCTGACAGAGGAGTCACAAAGTGGATTCATCTCATCAGCTAAATCTGAAGTTCAGAGCAAAGGAAGGAGGGGGATAAAAGCCCCGAACAAGAATAAATGGTGCTTGGAGTCACCCTCTCCATAGGACAGTTTAGGATGGTTGCTCTAGGCAGTGTTCCCTCTAAGATTTTGGATCCTTGGACGGGTTGAATTTTCTTGGGTATTTGAAATTTCTTATGTGCAATACTAATATTGAGGTAGTGTGTGGATATATATCTTTGGTTTTTGTTTGTACTGGTGGGTGCACATCCACACACTACTTCAATATTAGTATGTGTAAATAATCCATAGGTGTGGAAGAAAATATATTAAACCAAGGGATAATTAACAAGGCGCAATGCTTATGATTATTTAATATGAAATCAAATAAGATTTCTTCATGGTTGAAGAAGTGGATTGTGCCCACGAAAGCTCATGATATTATTTATATATATATTTGCTAAAGGTGCTAGAGGACCATTGTTGTTTTTTATGCTTTTTTAATTACAGACGAACACAGCTACCCCTCTGAGACCTTAGAGCACATGTATCATCATCCCTTCTAACAGACAGATGCATGTTTCAAAGACTTTGCAAATAAGGTTTCATTCTACAAAACAGCTAGCATCACACCTATTACTTGCTACTTCTGACTCATAAGAGCCAACACTCTACCAAATAGCAAAGATCTGACCTTAACGCAATACAATTTACCATGCAGTAATTAGTAACACAGGATTTTTTGCGCGCGCGCACACACACACACACACAGCAGGGGAGTGTAACACAAGGGATTCCAGCCCAGCCAACTCCCCAATGGGAGGACTAGGGGAGAAACAGGGAGGGGGAGAGGCTGCTGCTCCATTAGCAGTTCACAGGGCAGGGGAGGATTTGAGGAAGAGGCAGAGAAGTTCATCCTATCTGGCAGTGTCTGTAACTTACCCAGCTTTTTGCAAGTGGCTGGTTGCACAGATCCCTCCTCCCCTTTAGGCGGCAGCTTCAGCACGATCTGGGTCACATGATCCCCCAAGTACTTCCTGCCTCTCTGATTGGAGAACTCACTCACGCCAGTGAGTACAGACCCTCCAGGGAAGTGGGGAGAGGAGGGTGGAGGACCAGAGTAGAGGCTGGAGCCAGTTCATCAGGCAGATGCTGCTGCCTCTGCTCTTACACCACGAGGGAGAGAGCGCCTGGCCCACCCTTCCCCAGGCAATCAGCTAAGCTCCCTGCCAGCACGGGGAGCTCTGAACCTCTGAGTGGGCCTCAGAAAAGGGCCACACAGGCACGCAGCTTACAGGGAAACTTGGCCCCAGGCCCTGTGCTTTGGAGGGCCCTGCAGCAGCTACCTCAACTGTCCTATGGACAGTGAAGGAAGCGTCCAGCAAGGGGTGCAGCACGAGCAGGGCTTCAGGGGAAGTAGTAAAGCTGGGGCAAGAGGAGGTGAAGCAAAGACGGGCGGCAGATCCTGCAGTGAGGAGCTATCCTGGGCCCCGTGCCTGGGGTATTGGAGGGGAATGCCCCAGGTCCTGTACCTCCCTAGGGATGGCCCTGGTGGTATTTTATGTTGCTTGGCTTTTGATGAGCAAGGTTTTCTAGGCTTAAGCAAGAGGCCCCCAATGTTTAGTCCTAATTAGGTCATGTAGGCTGTGTCTAGACTACATGCCTCTGTCGGCAGAGGCATGTAGATTAGACAGATCAGCAAAGGCAAATGAAGCTGCGATTTAAATGATCGCGGCTTCATTTATATTTACATGGCTGCTGCGCTGAGCTGACAAACAGCTGATCAGCTGTTTGTCAGCTCGCCGCTAGTCTGGATGTTCCCCCTGTCGACATCAAAGCCCTTTGTCAGCAGCCCTGTTATTCCTCATAGAATGAGATTTACCGGGGATGCCGACAAAGGGCTTTGATATCGACAGGGGGAACGTCCAGACTAGCGGCGAGCCGACAAACAGCTGATCAGCTGTTTGTCAGCTCAGCGCGGCAGCCGTGTAAATGTAAATGAAGCTGCGATCATTTAAATCGCGGCTTCATTTACCTTTGCTGAACAAACAAATCTACATGCCTCTGCCGACAGAGGCATGTAGTTTAGACGTACCCGTAGAGTTTATGATAAAAGCTTCTATTACTTATAGAAATTCATAAACACAAATGAGTTACAACCTTATCTTCAACCTTCTAAAGAACACTCTAATTTCCTTTTCCTACTTAATACATCTTTATATATTTTATTATAGGATTGGCTAAAATTTTGTCTTCGGTGTGCGATCTAAGGTGCAATTGACCTGGGTAAGTGACTGGTCTTTTAGGAATGGGAGTAGTCTGAATATAGCTGTGACTCTTAGTGTAAGATATAATCTATCACAAAGGCAGGCTCACTGATGTGGCAAAATAGATTGGACTATCTAAAGGAATTGCCTGTGACTCCATGTTTAGGTTATTATAGTGACTAGGTCATCTACTCTGGACAAAATGGGTAGTGCAATCTAAGTACAGAACTCATAACCAGTTGGGTTTTGTTCTCTGCTGTAGCAATTTGCATGGGACTTGGAGAGATGAGCACAGGTTGTGGGGCAGGGGAGGGGGAAGGAGGAAGGAAGAGTTGGAAGCTGTACCAGCTCTCACTTGTACTTGTTTACTGGAGTGCAGGGCTGTAAATGCTCACTCAGTTTTGTATGCTCACGGCGCAATAAAAACTGGAACTAAACCCTTCAAGAAGTTAACACTAAGCCGTCATTGGAGTCAAAGAAAAAAGGGCCAAGTGTCGTGCATTTACATCTGCAGCCATCAGTGCACCGCTAAGACTGACATCAGCACGGAGCTGTGGTGATGGGGCAGTGAGTTCTCTCCCTTGCCCCTGCCTGCTGTCCCTGGGTGATTTAAAAGACCTAGTGGTTCCTGCCCACTCTGGCTCTGCACATGGCTGCTGGCACATCTCTGGATGGGTGCGGGAGGTTCTCCACACATTGCCGCAACCCAAGCACCCCAGTAGCCAATGGGAACTGCAGGGGCAGTGCCTGCAGGCAGCAGGATACAAAGATTCCTTCCATTCCCCACCTAAGAGCCACTACCAGAGAGGGGTGCCTCAGGTAAGTGCTGCACCCCCAGCTTCTCCCCACATACCCACGAACTCCCTCCAAGACCTTGAACCCCTTACTCCTTCCTGCATCAAACTCCCCACAGACCCTGTGCCCTGTTCCCCTTCCTGCACCTCAATCCCGTGCCCCAGCCCAGGCCTATGCCCCAACACCCAAACTCCCTCCCAGAGCTTGACCCCTCACCCCTCCTGCACACAAACCCCCTTCTAGAGCCTGCCCCACCTCCTGCCCCAGTTCCAAGTCTGCATGCCTCCCCTACCCAAACTCCCTTCCAGAGACTTAGACAGGTAACAGGGAAGGACTTGGACCCATTCGGGGCACTACCAAAATTTCTACAAACCTGCCCCCTCAGGTGGTGATAAGGATAATATCAAAGACTTAACTGACCCAAGAATATAACATTCGTGATATCTAGTATCTTTCTGTAGAAAATTGCTTCATTCTAAAATGAACTGCTTTGTATCAGCAAGGCAAAACCTGCACATTGAAAATGGCCTGAATCATATGTAAAATCAAGAGACTATAACTTTGCAAGTAAAATATGCTGTGTTTCATCAGCTCAAAGACTGGCAGTAAATATACCTCATCATCCACACCATCTAATACCTTTACCCAAAGCTGCAGTTCACTACAGAAACCATTTGACACTTTCAATCATACTACAGTTTTAAAAAAATGAAGATAATGGAAATCAAGTTTCCCTAATGGCAATAAAATATTTGTAAACTAAACTTGTTCTTTTTGGCTGTAAAAAAAAAAAAGACACTGAAATAGTTTCACTGCAGAGGATAAAATTGAAATGGGTTCGTAATTACTTAGATTTTCAGCATTTTCTCTTTTATGAAGAGAACTAAGTGCTGATGACTCCCACATTTCCAGTACCTTACACTGCAAAATGAAAGATTAAATATATGCACCAGATGTACAGAAAAGGGCCTGCAGCACCATTTCAGAAGTGCTGCATACATTTCTTCCAATCACTCTCTCTTATTAACATCATGCCTTCCAAGTACTGTATTCGAGTACGTCAATATATAGGTAAAACTTCACCTTCAGAGATGAAAGCTACAGGGATCTGAATATATTTGTGGATTTCAAAATCATCATCCTCACCAGCATCAGTTGTGTTTTGGAAGCTTTCATGGCAATGCTTCCAAACCAGTGTGCCAACATATTAAAATTATCCTCACCCCCCGCTTATCCTAATGACATGCCTTCCAGGAATTCTCAAAATAATCAAGATTAAGGTAGGACACAAACACTTTTTTCAGTAATTCATTGGGTGTCCTTGAATTCTGTGATGAGCACATCTAATGATATGCTCCAAAATGTCAAGCTATGCATGTACACGGCTGTCAACTGAGAAGCATATTGGTCCCAAAGGAAAAACTTTAGGAAAATGAGGAGTACCTTGGTACCATGACTCAGCCTTGGCTTCCGGCTGCTGCTTTAAATTAATTTTAAATTATAGCTATGTGGGTCTTCCCTACTCAACCCAAAACTAGATGAAAACCACCTGTTTTCACAATGGCCTGTGAAATCCACCTGCTGTTCACCAAGGGTTTAAATTCTGGCCCCCTGAAATCCATGGTGAAGTGCATATGTGAACCAAGCTACAGTGCTGGGAGCTGTGCTTCCAGTGGTTAGCTACTCCCCTTAATGGAGGTGGCTTACCTAGCGCAGCTGCGCTTTATACTTTTAAGTGTAGAAAAAGTCTAATACACAACAGAGCTCTATGCAGGCCCAATAATCCTCCCAACCATTGTTAATACTGGATCAGGTTTAAATATGCAATAAGCATTCACAGCATCCTAATTCAATTCAAATGTTATTTTCCAAACTTGTATATGTTTCGGTGTGTAATAGGTAAAGGAAATATAACTGCACCGAGCCACTGTGAAAAAGTCAGCCTTTCCTCTACAATTTAAGAGAAACAAAGCTAATGATCTCTGCCAACTCAGTGACCAAATTGTAATAATAATTTGCCTCCGCGTGAAATCCCATGTCCAAATGCATTTTTCTTCATCCCCAAAAATATACGATGCAAAAAAAGATATTAACTGAATTTTCACAACTAAAAAAAAACCTCCTTAAGCGATGCACAGTGGCACAATCAAGCATGATCCACATGATGGGTCCCATTCAAATCAAACAGATATAGTCCATTTTCACTCAGTTTAATTTCGTACACAGTCCGAGATCTATTATCTTCAAAAAGTCTAAGTGCAATAGCTAAAAATAAATGTGTCCCAAGTCAATGATATACTAAATATCGATATGTAGTGGATGGCAATGTAATAAATCAGCTCTGACCATCATCATTGATGAACATGTTGAATTTTAGTCCACAAGTCATGAGGAAGGCAAATGCTACACTTCAGAAGTTCAACAACAAGATCTATAATATTGCACAGAACGAAATAACTTGATTCAGCGTGTAAGCACGATGAAGCTCAAATGGCTGGGCTTGGTCAATTATCCAGTGTTCATACTGCAGTTTCTTACTATAACAAATCCTACAAACCTGACCATACTACAAGAGCCCAGTATGACATCTAATAGGCTTTGGATTAGTTCCCATTTTTCTCACCATTGATCCTGGAGCCCCAGTGAATCAAAATACACTACGCAGGCTTCAGAAGTCCTTTAAAAAAGTATACATGGCCTGGAGAGGTGTAGTTGTTTGGGAGACAATTCTGAATTGTGATTTCTTTATTATAAAAAAAAGTATTTTAAATATGGAATAGTGTCACAGCCATATCTTAAACCTGCCGCCACCATCTAGACCGTGAACTATGATAAAGTCTGGATTTATTTCCATCCTCTAAAGGTCTGAGAAATCCCATATTTGGTTTTATAGTGCTCTTCCTTTTCAGATCATAAAATAATTTACAAAGAAATGAAGAGTTTTAGTGATGTGCTTCACAGAAGTGGTCTCCTTGAGGTTTTTGTGTAGGAACAGAATCACTTGCTATATATTTAACTTTACAAGCACTTTGGAAGTTCTCTTGTAATGTAGATTTTGTTTTTGCCTGCTTGACTGTTTCTGGCACAGTCTTTTGCATCTGTCTGTTCCTGAGTGGTCTAAAAAGGGGTTGGCCTTGTGGGATGTATTAATTCCTCACTGTTCATTTAATAGCTACAAAGCAAGGGTATTGATTCTCAAGGTCTTTTGTTCACAATGGACCAAATACCCCATGGATTTGATTTGTCTCCTCTTTATGCTAGAATTAATGACTAATCACAGCCCTGCTTTTGGTATCCAGGAGATATGCTCTTTCAAGTTTCCTTCTGTAGTAGCTGTAACCATAGTGAAATTCTCATGCCCATTTTTTATGAATATATATTCCCCCAAAATTTGTCACAGATAATCTGGCTGCCCACATGCTGTGAGTACGTCCTCCTCTGAGAATTGTCAGATTTAGACACTAAGGCAAAGTAGTTCTTACAGGATCATCAGGTATAAAACTGGAATAACTCCAGTTAAGTCAATCCATCTTCATTATTCCCATATTCCTGGCTAAAATAGTCCTTTACATGCTTCATGTGTATATTTCTCAATGTCTACATGGTTCAGATTTTTCTCTCTTCTGTTTCTTGATGATCAAAACAGTCAAATCTGGGGTTTAATATTTTTTTCTTATTTCTACTCAGAGACCAGTGCTTGCAGCTGTTTTGTTATAAGATAAACCTCCTAATCAGCCTCTGTTCTTCCTACCCAAGTAGCACTTTGTTAATTACACACCTGCAGTGTCTTTACTTTTTTCAGACAATTGCACTTCATTTTAGCCTTTGATTTACACATATACCTAGGCATTTGTCTTATTGAGATTGGAATCAGCTCCAACATTTTTGTTCTTGGCTTCCTGATGCTATTCCAAGATGTTGCAATGTAGTGTCAGTCTCTGTCATTTAGATTGGAGCTTTGCCTAGCTTGACTGCTAAGATAATTAGTAGTGTTTCTTTACTGCAGCTCCCCTGCTGGAAACTTCAATAAAGCAGTATTTTTTTAATATTTTTACCATCTAAAGACTTGCAACAAGAGACGGTTACATTGTCACATGATATGGGGGGGAGGGGAACTATCCAAATGTTATCCATTGTTCCTTGGTGGAAGGGTTCACCTGAACCCAGCATGGTCTGGTTTGTGGGAGACCATTCTTTTTGTTTAGACATCTCTCTCTATTTTATTCCAATTTATGTCAAACATGAATTATTGACCAATTAAAACTGATCTGTTACCATTAGAGAAATGTCCTGTGTTTAACAACTCTAGACTCAGGTCTGTAATTATTCATAGTAATAAGCAATCCATATTCTCATTCTTTCTTATTTTGGGGTGGGGCCAGGATTAATGTATGCATATAGAGATCCATTATAAAGCACCCTATGATTGTGGTTCAGACTCATTCATAGGACCTGAACTACCTGAGAAGTACATTAATGGGGAAATTGATATTTTACACTTTTCAGTCTCTTCATTTGTACAATGTTAATCCAAGGATAAAAGATATTTGTCTTATTTAACAAAGTAGCCATGGCCTCACTACAGCCCTATATGTTAGTAAGTCATACACAAGTGTGTATATATATATATATATATATATATATATATATATATATATATATATATATATATAATCTATGATTAATAAAGGGCTGCAGAGATATATAGATAGATCTAGATAGATATATTCCTATGATCCTAACTTATTAATATGTATAATGTTAACTTGATAGAATGTATCATATGATGCATCACAATGATTCAGTGTTCATCCTATCTATCAGGTAAGTAAATAATATATAGCTTTTAGATAGAACTTTAGTTGTCAAAGTACTTTATAAAGGAGGCCTGTATCAACATTGCCATTTCACAACTAAGCAAACAGAGGGAGGTCCCTTGCTGAAAGCCAATAACAGAGCCCAGAACTGAGTCCAGGTCTCTCAGGTTTCAGTCTAATACCATATCCATTGACATATACTGGCCCGTATTACTGTTATATCCAGAGGAGCCAGTTGGGCAAAGCGGGGGGAGGGGAGACTGCTGGGGGGACAGCACCAGAGGGAGAAGGGGCAGTGAGCATACAACACAAGCCCTCACCCCCCAATCCCTGAGAACATCTACTGTAGGTGGAATATTGCTGCCTCCAGCACCCACCCTCCCCAGTGCTCTGGGGACACCCACCGCCCACCCTCCCTATGGTGCTGCTGGGGCCGGGGCCTGGGCCTGGGCCGTGCACCCTCCTTCTCTCTGTGGTGGTGGGAGATGGGGCCTGGTAGAAGAGGTCAGGTTGGGGGTGGGCCTGGGGGCTTGCCTCCCCCACAGCCCTACCTTCACCCACCATCTCTGAATATATATGTAAATATGGAGATAGGTAATAGAAAGAGCACCATCTGTAGCACATAAGAATACATAGTACTGTCTGTAAGTTTGTAGGATAATTCAAGTTGTTTATATTCTCTGAAAATGGCTTTCTGCCTGCAGCAGAAAACATGCAGTTCCTAGCAGCAATAAGGTGCTAGATGAGGGCAGGCAAAATATGGCCCATGGGCTAAATTAAGCCCACCCAACTGGTGGATCCAATAGGAGTTGCCTAGGTTGTGCTTGCAGTGCAGGCAATGCATGGAGCCCTCTCACTCCTTAACTAGTGTGTGGCAGAGAGACGATATGGCCCTCGCAGCCAGCCATTTGAGCAGTGTACAGGGGCATGGCAAGCATGCAGCCTGCCTGAGGGTTCTATTCATCTGCTGGCTGGAAGCCACCTCAGGTAGGTGCCTCCTGGCCAGAGCAAACCTGGCAAACTGCCTTGTCCACAACCTAATCCCTTTGCACCACTGCTACACCCATAACCCCTTCCCAGACCCTGCACCCCAATCTTCTGCTCCAGGTCACAACCCTCTACTGCCCCTAAGTTACAACCCAAACCCCTACACCTGCTCTAAGTCACAACCACCTACAAACCCTCCTACACTCTTCCTCCAGGTCAGAATCCTCTCCTGCACCCATATCCATATTCCCTCCCAGACTCTTCACCCCTCTAGCACCAGGTCACAACCCCCTTCTTTACCCAGACTGCCGCCTATGCCCCAATCCCCTACCCCAAACACCCTTCTACACCCAACCTTCATCCAAAACACCACACATCCTCCATCAATATCATGGAAGAGTGTTGCCCTTGATCATTTGCCATCAAAATGATTGGCCACCCCTGTGCTGTATGTGACTATGTTTTGAACCACCTAGTCAATCCTCAGTCCCACCTATTCATCATAAAGGAGCATGGAAGCCACAAAGACTACTGCAGCACACAAGGGCTACGTCTACACTGGCGCATTCTCACACGAAAACTCTTTTGCGGAAGAGTTCTGCAAAAACTCTTCCAGAAGAGAGCGTCTACATTGGCATGTGCTTTTGCACAAAAGATGTGTTTTTGTGCAAGAGCATCCATGGCAGTGTAGACGCTCTCTTGTGCAAGAAAGCTCTGATGGCCATTTTAGCCATAGGGCTTTCTTGCGCAAGAAATTCATGTTGCCTGTCTACACCAGCCTCTTGTGCAAGAACAGTTGTGCAAAAGGGCTTATTCCTGAGCAGGAGTGTCAGAGTTCTGGCACAAGAAGTCCTGATTTCATACATTAGAATGTGAGTTTACTTGTGCAAGAACATGCAGCCAGTGTAGACAGGCAGCAAGTTTTTGCGCAACAGCGGCCGCTTTTGCGCAAGATCGCACCCGTGTAGACACAGCCAAACTGTATTAGTGGCCTCAAATGAGCTCTGTTTTCAATGGGAAGAAGGAGATCCAACCACTACAGAAACACATACCCAGGATACCACATCTGCTGCTTCAGATAGGTGCAGTTGGGGGATCAGGAGTCTCCCACTAGAAGTATTACACAGAGGCTGTGTCTACATTGGTGCAATCTTGAGCCAAAGCGGCCACTTTTGTGCAAAAACATGCTGCCTCTCTACACTCGTGGGGAGTTCTTGTGCAAGAACACGGACGTTCTAATGTGTGAAATCAGTGCTTCTTGTGCAAGAACTATGATGCTCCTGCTCAGGAATAAGTCCTCTTGCGCAACTGTTCTTGCACAAGAGGCCAGTGTAGACAGGCAACACGAATTTCTTGCTCAAGAAAGCCCGATGGTTTAAATGGCCATCGGAGCTTTCTTGCGCAAGAGAGCGTCTACACTGGCACAGATGCTCTTGCGCAAAAATACATCTCTTGCGCAAAGGTACATGCTAGTGTAGATGCTCTCCTGTGCAAATACTTTAACACGAGAACTCTTGCGTTAAAGAGTATTTGAGCAAGATCATGCCAATGTAGATGTAGCCAGAGAGTAAAACTTCTACACTGCCTGTGGGAAAGTAGATATGTTCAAAGGCACTTGGCTGTTGTCAGTTATACAGAGAGTTTCTATACTCACTTCTTATGAAGAAACCAATCCTTTAATGCTTGTTTGAGAAGAAGTAGGACTGGTGCTTAAATAGGACTGGTTGAACAAGAAGAGCTATTGATTTTTTCCTGAAATCTACCTAGCAATTTCATTCATGCCTCTATTTGTCCATTTTCTGCAAAAGGTAGAAAGGGATTTGTCTTTTCCTGAATGTTTGCAAAAGTGCCTTTATCCACACAAAATACTTATTTTAACTGGCAAACAAGTATTTGTGTACAAACGAGAATTTGTAGTTTGCTATTCAACACTCATTCATCTGTTTAAAAAGGTTGTCATCTAATCAGGAACAGATGTATCATCATGTGACTTAGGTAGCAAATCAGAAAGAACAATCATAGTGCTGGATTTGTCAAAAATCCATAGGCTGCAAGTTGTTCATTACCTGGAATTGTGTATTGAACGGTTTGTCTAACAATGTCAGGGATTGTCTCATCTGTTTGTAAATAGTTTGGAAACAGGAAAAAAGGATAACGTCATTGAATAAATTGTTCATTGCAAAGGAAGTGACCAGTTTTAGCATTCACAGTAAACATTGTCGTCAACTGCACAACAGAATTTTCTCTCTTATTCATTTCATGATTATGGAGATTCAATGTTTTATTTGGCATTAACAACTTCCATGTTAGTTTTTTGCATATGGAAAACTATAGCTATTCATGTTTCCAATGCATTTGAAATAATCCAGAAGTTACTTTACTCAGAGACATTAAAAAAATCATTACTTGTCAATTTGCTGTGAAATTCAAAGGAAATATTTCAAATGTATCATTTATTTGTAACACATTATGCTTTTGGAAATCAATTTTCAGCCCTTTTTCAGATGGATTCATCAGTCACATCAAGGGGCTTTGGGGACATTATAGGACTTTTTGCTTTTATAATGTTAAAAGTCAATTTTCTATGTGCTTGCCAGAGATTTCACATAGCCTTTAGAGTTTTGAGGCACAATTTTAACTCTCTGGATGAAGTATGACCACTTAAATAATCTAAGAAGGACTAATATGTTTCCTTACTCCTAGCTGCTTCTTTATTGTTAGATAGAAATTTCAAAATTAAAGGAAAAGATGCAAAAGTGTTAAAATTTGTGGCACTCATTCTTGTAAGGATTTAAGGGTATAGGACTTGCAAGACCAGATCAGAGTAGTCCAATAATCCTGTCTCCAATAGTGGTTAGTGCTGAAAGTTTCAAAGCAGGAATCACTGCAGTAGGCAATTACGGGATAACTCATCCCCTGAGAAAATTCCTTCTTAGCCTGTGTCATGGGACAGACTTAGCACAATGGCGCCTCCAGCTGGTAGCCCTAGGCATTAGCTCATCGACTCATTGGATGCCTCTCTCTAGCTGTATCTCCCCATGTTCTCACTTCCCTCAATAGTCCAGACCCGTGTCATTCTTGGACCAGGGCATCCTCTTCAGGACACTGCCCTCCGGCCGTGCCCACTTCAGTGTCTCTGAGCCCCCTTCCAGGTGTTGGTGTTTATCCAACTTCACACTCCAGGGTCCTCCTCTCCGAAAGGGCAACCTGTTCTCATCCCAAGGAACACCCACCCAGTTCCCCTGTACCCACCACCAGCCTTCATCTAGCCCTGCCTCAGGGGAAACTGTAGCACTCATCACTGGCAAAGGGGTGTGGACATCCTGCCTTTGCCTATTTGTTGCCTCTCTGCAGCCCTAGTGGCTTCAGGCCTTGCATCCTGGGAACTAACTTGGCCAGAGCTTCCCCTGCCCTGCCCTTTCCTTTCCTTTGCTCTGCTCTGCTCTGCTCTCTAGGGGTACATCTAAACTACATGCCTCTGTCATCAGAGGCATGTAGATTTGTTGTTTTGGCAAAGGCAAATGAAGCCACGATTTAAATGATCGCAGCTTCATTTACATTTACATGGCTGCCACGCTGAGCCAACAAACAGCTGATCAGCTGTTTGTCCGCTCAGCGCGCTAGTCTGGACGCTCCCTTGCCGACATCAAAGCCCTTTGTCGGCAGCCCCGGTAAACCTCATCCCACAAGGAATAACGGGGCTGCCGACAAAGGGCTTTGATGTCGGCAGGGGAGCATCCAGACTAGCGCGCTGAGCGGACAAACAGCTGATCACCTGTTTGTCGGCTCAGCGCTGCAGCCATGTAAATGTAAATGAAGCCGCGATCATTTAAATCGCGGCTTCATTTGCCTTTGCCTATGTGTCTAATCTACATGCCTCTGACGACAGAGGCATGTAGTCTAGACACAGCCTGGTAGTCAGGTCCCACCTGCTTTCTATCCAGAGCAGCAGTCAATCCTCCTCTCCCATCAACAGCCCTTCTTTATATAGGCCCCAGCTGGGCCCTCATTAGCAACAACTACCTCAGCTGGGGCTTCACTCTCCACCCTCACTCAGGGTTGGGTTTTTGCCCTTAAAGGGCCAGTGCAGGGCAAGTGCCCTGTCACAACTTCCAATAGTCAGAGGTTGGTTGATGCCCTTAAGCATGAGGGTTAATATACCCCCCAAATCTCTTGTTCGTTTTTAATTTTCACAATTATAACCCAGAATATTCTTATCCATATAAAGGTCTAAATATCTTGCAGAACCTTGCTGAACTTTTGGCCTCAGTGGTATCTCCTGGCAAGGACTTCCACAGTATCTGTTGTGAACTGGACACTTTTCCATTTCATTGAATGTCCCCACCCTTGATCTAGTGTTGGGGAAAGGATTTCTCCCAGAGGGTTTTTAAAGATTTCACAACACACACATTATTTTTTAGATCAGTGGTTCTCAAACTTTTTGGCCCGTGGCCCACCCTGCTCAGTGCAAACCTTTCTGAGGACATTCAGCCAACCACCAATAATGACAAAATGCCTTCAACTTACCTCTAAATATCTTAAATACTATATTATTCATAGTAAGCTACTGGAACATAAAACTTAAATATGCTCTATTGTTAAGCTATAACATTAGGAGGTGTATGTAACCAGTAAGTAACAAAATATTAATCAAAATCAAAATAATTAAACCAATTAAAGGCTTTAACTTTTCCATTTTAGTATATGAAGCTTCATTTTAAATTAAGTAGAATATTACTTTATATCCAAAACAAAAGGTTTCAACATTGTTTTTATGTACAAGGGCGAAGAACCACTTTTTTTGGGTCAGTGTCCGCTGAACCACAGGAAATCAATTGGGGGCCACCCAGAAGTCAGAGGCAAAAAAACCCAAAACAAACAAACCCTAAACAAAACACGCATACCTCCGAACCCTCACTCTTGTGGCCCCCAACGTAGACACCTTACTCCCCTGGTGCTCTAGTCTGTGGGAGCGGGGAGAAGGGCACGGACAGGGAGAACCAAGGTTCAGGGCTTCCCTCAAGTCAGATTAACTCTTACAGGGTATGTCTACACTACATGGCTCCGTCGATGGAGCCATGTAGATTTGTTTACTGGGCAAAGGGAAATGAAGCGGCGATTTAAATAATCACTGCTTCATTTAAATTTAAATGGCTTCCGCACCATCCCATGAGGAATAACGGGGCGGTTGACAAAGGGCTTTGATGTTGACCACGGAGCGTTCAGACTAGCGCGCTGAGCCAACAAACAGCTGATCGGCTGTTTGTCGGCTCAGCACGGCAGCCATTTAAATTTAAATGAAGTGGCGATTATTTAAATCACTGCTTCATTTCCCTTTGCCTACAATCCTAATCTACATGGCTCCGTCGATGGAGCCATGTAGTCTAGACACAGCCACAGTGTCCCTGGGTTAGTAGATTTTATGAGCCCCCTTAGGCTCTGGGGTGGAGCCAAAAATGAAAGATTCAGTGTGCAGGAGGGGGCTACCAGAGAGTGGGATAGGGACAGGGGTGCAGGAGACTGGGAAGATGAGGGGTGGGGGGGATATAGGAGGCTGAAGCAGGTTGGGAGTGTGGTGTCTGGCCAGGAGGGAGGGAGCAAGAGAGGGTGCAAGAGCAGGCTAGGAGTGCGCAGTCTCAGCAGGGAGGTGCATGATGGAGATGAGGAGTGCAGGATCTGGGCATGGGGGTCACTTACCTGGCTTCACACCCCTGCCAGTCCAGGCACTGCACTCCCATGCTACAATGGGCTGTGATTCTGGTGAATGAGAGCAGCAATAAAAGCCTCCTCCAGGCAGCGTATCCCTGCGCTGCCATTCCTCCAGCCGGGGCAGGGGGAGGAGGAGGAGAACATTAGCACACAGAGCTGCTTGCTCCCCCCATGAGCACTCTCCATCTCCCCAGTGGGAAGCCAGCACTCAAACCTTGGGGGGGAGGGGTGCAGGACTGGACCACCAGCATGGGCTCCCAACTGCAGTGAGCAGGACTAAGCCTCAAGCTGCAGCCCACCTGCAAGATGGCCACAGGCCAATAGTTGTCCACAAACCATAGTTTGAGGACCCCTATCTTAGGGTATGTCTACACTACCCCGCTAGTTTGAACTAGCGGGGTAATGTAGGCATACCGCACTTGCAAATGAAGCCTGGGATTTGAATTTCCCGGGCTTCATTTGCATAAGCCGGGCGCCGCCATTTTTAAATCCCGGCTAGTTCCAACCCCGTGCCGTGCGGCTACACGCGGCACGGAGTAGCTAGTTCGGATTAGGATTCCTAATCCGAACTAGTTGTACTCCTCGTGGAATGAGGAGTACAGCTAGTTCGGATTAGGAAACCTAATCCGAACTAGCTACTCCGTGCCGCGTGTAGCCGCACGGCACGGGGTTGGAACTAGCCGGGATTTAAAAATGGCGGCACCAGGCTTATGCAAATGAAGCCTGGGAAATTCAAATCCCGGGCTTCATTTGCAAGTGCGGTATGCCTACATTACCCTCCTAGTTCGAATTAGGAAGGTAGTGTAGACATACCCTTAGATAGTTTCAAATTAAAATGCTCTGGAGGAAGCCAGAGATACTACAGAATGAAAGTTATTGTGGAGTTTGTACATGTGCCTTTTTCCTCATTAGAAGGATCCAGATCCTTGTAGCATTTTATGAAGAGAGATAATAAAGAGTGAGTAACAAAAACTTGCATAGAAGGTCAGTAAATGAGTTCCTCTTTGAAATCCAAGCAGCAGGAAACAGAGTATCAACAGGTGCAATCATCTTTGCTGAGTATCTAATCACCAGTGGACAGACAGGAAGGAAGAGGGAGGAGCCAAAGAATCAGTAAATGCTCAGGAGCTAAAAGAAAGACGAGATGATGACCCCCCTTCTCCTTCACACACGCACACACACACACACACACACACACACACAGGCCTTAACCTTAGGCAATTGGATTGTAAAGTCTGGTTCTTGGTGAGCAGCTTCTAACACTTCAGAGATCATTGCTAGGAGTCAGAGGATCACGAGGCGAACCTGTAAAAAAAATTAGTGGCAATTATCCATTAAAAACAAAAATCAGCTTTCTCTTCATCTGGGGGAACATAAAGGGAACAAAAAGCCTGATGTGCGAACACTTGCAGATTGTCATGAGTAGTCCCACCAGATCCAGTGGGATTGGTCACATCACTACAGTTAATCTGTGCACAAGGGATTGCAGGCTCAGGCTCTGTAACTAACAGAGATGCATATCTGTAAACACTGAGGTACCTCAGTGTTCATCCTCCCTGGGAGTTGGCATCCTGCAGCATTAATACTACAAATTCATTAAAAAAGGATTTGCACCAACATAGTGGCATTGTAGCCAGGGGACTCGGAGAAACTAATAAATAGACATACATGTTCATGCGCACGCACAGAGCGAATTTGTAAATGATGAGAATTAATCTTCCAAAAGTCAAAGGAAAAATACTGTTTGTAATTTTCTTTTCATTTATGGCCAGTGAAATCCCCACACTCATAGATCATCACAAGTAACCATAATGCTGTCTCAATATGTTGTTCTTGTCATATGTGGAAGGTTCCAAAATAAATTCTCATCCTAGAAAATGAATATTTACTTTAAAGTTGCACCCACATTTTGAGGTCCTCATTTTATTGAGTTTTAGTGAATGTACGACAAGATCAAGGTAGCTAACTGGTTAATTGAAAGTTTATCTTCATACTATTTAGATGGTGTACTCATTTTTTCTCAACTATAAGTTGCTTATTTGTCTCACAGTATTACTGTTGCACATATGAAAGTTAAAACTATATCCTGGAAATATTTAGTGGTTTTGAAAACTAATTTCAAATGCTAATTTCAGAAATATTGTCCATAGGTTCTGTTAGGACTGCAAAGAAAGCAGTATTTTGCCAGGTTTACATTGACCTCAATCTCTGGAGTTTTGTTAACATATTACATTGAAAGTAAAATTTTCTGATCATTCAACTAGATACCCACAAAACATTGGTCCAGCTGAAATGCATACAACAGTGTGCTGAAGACAGACATATGAAGACATCTGTATCAGAAATTATTCAATCAGTCCACTTCCATCTTAGATGGTATTTGGCACCCAAGAAGCATGCATCCATGTGCTTTTGGGGACTTACGGAGGTACAGAAGAATATGTCTGATTGAATTCCAGACTCTGCCACTGAATGCTGAGTGACCTTGGGCAAATCATGTCACCCCTCTCTGCCTTGGTTCTTCCAGCTGTAGAATGAAAATAATGTTACGTAATGATCCTTTATGAAGCATTTTGAGATTCACTGTGGAAAACCTCTACATAAACACAATATATTATCATAGTTACAGAATGTGGACTGTGCACAGGACCAATTACTGTATGCTATTCATGACGGACATAGATATTTTCTGTGGCCTTGATCAAGACAATTTTTTCTGCATTAATTTCCTGTCTGCATAATAAAGATAATACCATTGTGCAAGTCACCCATTATTCTTCATATAGTGCTACAAAATTCCCAAATTCATCAATGCAGCTGTTTATTGCCCTAGTGAGCCTCTGCACCCCAACTTAAAAGTCTCTTAACATTTAAAATAAAAATATTGTGGTGGCCTAAATCAGGAGCGGGAAACCTAAGGCCAGGGGCCAGATGTGGCCTCTGGCTTGCCTGGATCCAGCCCCTGAGGCTCAGGGCTCCCCCCGCCCATCACTGGGGAGCTCACGCTAGTGTTCTAGCCTCCCCCCCACACTGGATCCCCCTAGGCTATGGTGTGCAAGGGGAATGTGGGGAGTGCCTTTCTCCTTCTCAGTCAGGAGCCGAGTCAGTGAGGATTTCTTTGTTTTTTTGCTTCTCAGTTGTGCATAGCTGTGCACGGTTGTGGCCCCGACCCAAAAAAGGTTCCCCATTCTTGGCCTAAATGATCATTTGGGCAGTCTAACATAAATAACCCATGACTTTGCCAATTGTAAGTAACACACCTATCTCAAATGTAGGCTAATAAAATCTTTATACCGCCACAAAAATATTATAGATATTAGATTACTGGGAAAATGTGTCTAGGTAGCTCAAAGTAAAACTGTTATGAGATCCTTTATTCTAGCACAACTGCTTAAGAGATTCGCAATTACCCTGAGGACAATGGTCCCTTTAGAATTCTTTTTCACTGTAGCTGGGCATTGGAATAAATTGACTGGTAGAAGTCAAACGTGATACAGCAATGATGCATTTGGCTTTTGGAAAGAGTCTGCCAGATGTATCACGCCGAGAGCAATTTATCTGAAATAGCATTCATAATGGGTCTCAAAGGAAGTCCCAATGTCTCCTTGAAAGAAAGGTGCTTTGATGCCAGCTAATGGTAACTAGAATAAGCATTAAACACAACAGATGGAACAGAAAGGAAGAAAATACAATGTACATTTATTATTTGTGAGTTCTATTATTATTAATAAGGGAGGGAAGGCATAGAAGGAAGCATTTTTCTGATAAACATACTTCTATGACAATCGCTAAAGAGACAGCTACTAATTATATTGAGTGGGCTTCTGCCCTATATTATGACCCCTTTGCAGTTAAATGGTGGAGTGCAGGAGGGATGCGAAGCTACCCTAATTAGGTAGCTAGGAATGATGCTGGAATAGGGGCTCCTTGAATTATAGAAAGTCAGCACCAACAGTTACAATCCCTCCCCATCTCAACTCCTTGGTTCTTAGCAGCCATCAGAACTGAAGGAACATAAAGATGGCCTACTGCCGCCTTTGCCCCACTTCTCATACAGATGAGCCAAGCAGAGCACTAGGGACAGCTGGGGGATTAGGGCTAATATGTTAACTTCGTAACATATTAAGTTGGGTCAAGAATTAGTGTCAGAATGAGACATGGCTTTTTTACACTTCTCTGCCTCTTTCACCAGGTCAGATCCAGGCCAACTGATAATGAGAAAAAGCTACATAGGATGAGTTAGTGGCATTGGTTATAATTATAATGGGCACCACCATGTGGCTCTTCTTGGTAGACTCAACAGAAAGAGGTCAAGGCCAGAACAGACATTGATAATGAGCTACCTTCTCACCCCTACAGGTTATTGCCATAACTTTTTTTTTTTTTTTTTTTTACACAAGATACATATGATGTAACCACAAAGGGTTCACATAACTGTGTTTACTAACTATATATAGCATGCAAGGCCTGGATACATGTGTAAAGCATTGTTTTGGAAGACTCTTGGGCTATGTCTACACTACAAGGTTTTTGCGCAAAAACCTGAGGAGCATTCACACCTCAAATGAGCTCCAGTGCTATTAAATGGGCAGTTAAATGGCAGAACAGAGGGCTTTTTCCGCCCTAGGTAAAGCTCCTTTTCTGAGGCATAACTGCTTTTAGCGCTACAGCTATTGCATAAGAAGGCAAGTGTGGATGCTCCAGTGGATGCCTCTTGTGTAAGAAACCCCTATGGAAAGAGCAAAAGTGCTCTGATGGCCATTCTGTGAATGGCTATCGGAGCTTTCTTGCGCAAGAGCGTCCAGCAGTGTGGATGCTCTCCTGTGCAAAAGAGCCTCGCAAAAGTGAGGTGCTTTGATGTGTGGATGTGGTCTTGCACATCAAAGAAAAAACCTTTGCACCAAAAAATTAGCACTACAGACTTCTTGTGCTAGAACACTGCCGTGAAGATGTAGCCTTGGCGACAGAGGGTACATCTACACAGCAACATTATTTTGAAATCACTAGTGTCATTTCAAAATAACTTAGTCCACATCTACACAGCAGGCAGTTATTTTGAAATAATGTCAAAATATTGTCAAGCTGGAGGACTTCTTACTCAGACTCCTATAACTCTAATTGTACGATAAGTAAGAGAAGTTGGCGGATGAGTGCTTGATTTCAAAATAAGTGCTGTGTAGATACTCCCAGTTTCGAAATAAGCTATTTTGAAATAAGCTACACAATTGACATAGTTCAATTTGCATAGCTTATTTCGAGGTAAGCTCTGCTTTGTAGATGCGCCCTTATTGTCTACAGGTCAAACCTCTCTAGTCCATGATGCTCTGGTCTGAAAACATCTGTCATCCAGTATGATTTTAGTTAGCCAGACATCCACTTTTCATGTGTGTGGCCAAGTTTCATAATATATTTCATAATGTCCACAAGAGGACATACTTAAGGGGCTACAAAAAACAGGACTATGTAGCACTTTAAAGACTAACAAGATGGTTTATTAGGTGATTAGCTTTTGTGGGCCAGACCCACTTCTCTACTTAAGGGACAGCCACATACTTCCTGTACAGCATGGTGATTCCATGAGGACAGGGCTGAAGCACAGCAATAGGTAAGCAAGCAGGAAGCTTGTACTGTTGCTACCTAGGGTGTATCTGCTATTTAGCAACAGACAGAGTCATTCTTCAGGCTAATAATCTCAGCTCACAGCACAAATGAGCACTGAATCCTAATTGGAGTCTTTGGGCACTGCCATAATACCAATATTCAATAATAGTCTCTGAACACTGTAAACTAAATCCAGCCCTAGGACAACCAAAGCCAGCACTCATTAATGTCAGTTCAGAGCAGGGCTACGCTGGTCCAGTGTCAGCACCACTCAATCATGTTGGTTAGTTTCCTACAGAAACATGATTTACAATAATATATATGAGCCTAAAAAGAGAGTCTGAAATTAAATTTAAACCGTGTTTTCTTAGAAGCTGAACAAATAGAGAGCTCATGCACAATGACCAAAATATTCTGCTATTCCTCACTGGAGACAGCTATATCCAAGCATTTTCCCTTTCCCCAAAATGGCAGTGTTTTAGCTGCCACTTTAACCCTGCTTGAAATAAAAAGTTTGCAAAAAGCTCAGATCACGGCATGACTAACTCAATCATTCTCCATCCACAAATTGGACACAAAAGCGAGTCCAATGAAGTGAAGAAGTACAGGCAGTCCCCGGGTTACATGGATCCGACTTACATCGGATCCCTACTTACAAACGGGGTGAGGCATCCCTGCACTAGCTGCTTCCCCCCAGCAAACCAGGGAGATGCGAAGCTAGCGCCCCCCCACCAGCAGAACAGGGAGACGTGGAGAGGCTTTTCCCAGCAGACACCTCAGCTTGAGAATAAAGGACTGAGGGAAGTGAAGTGTGGGAGAATAAAACTGAGCTCTGGAGAAATGTTTGGCTAGAGTTTCCCCTACAATATGTACCAGTTCCGACTTACATACAAATTCAACTTAAGAACAAACCTACAGTCCCTATCTTGTACGTAACCCGGGGACTGCCTGTATATTGATAGGAGAGGTGTTTTGTTTTTTTTTTAATTTGGAAGAGGCATAGTAGTGAAATGGCACATAAGCCAGCAACATGTTTGTGTCACCTTTGGAGCAAAGAAAATCTGCCTGCCCTATTCATGATATAAAAGCAGTTTGCCCTAGATGTATTGGCAGCATTCAGTACTTTCCAACCTCTTCTGTCCATCCAACCTAGCCTCCTGCTCTGTGCCCTGTAAGACTTGTTTCCATCTTTTTAAGGGTGTCTTTCATATTTGTTTTTTAAGGGTGGGTTAATCATGCGAATAGAAAATAAACAATGCATTGAGATCCCTGAGCCAGTGACAACAGTCACACTACTACCCTTAATGTCACCCCATCTTCAAACATGTTAGCTAGCCCTCTGATACCAAGTTTCTTCCAGTGGAAAATATCTTGTGGATTAGTCTTTGGTTACATTGTTCACAGGAAATAAGAAGGGATGAAAATGAAAAGCATGGGGAAAGCAACTCCTTCACCTGGTTGGGCTTAAGGTTTTCCCCTTCTGGAGGAGTGAGGATTTGAGCAAATCAGTCCCACTCCACAGAATAGTATCCTTACTTAGCTTTCCTTTTTTACTATTTACAAGGTGGGCTGCAAGGTAGGAGCAAGCAGTATTCTTCAGCCCAATAGAAACATTCATAATACAAAAAAATGATACATCTCTATAATAGAATGCACCCTGTAGTCACACCATAAAGAAGGTTGTAATAATCTCTGTACAAAATATGCCTTGTGAGGTGTCATTTGAAAACTAATGGCTGCAGATTAACAGAATCATGGTGAGATATATGTAGCAACATGATATGTAAAGTTATTAACATAAAGTGAAATAATGACTGAAGTGTGTTTATCAGACACGTCTAGGAAGTGAAACATCTCAAAGACAAGTGATAAACTGACACTCAGCCAGATGTGATCAAACTGATGGGCTCTAGCCCATCAAGTGGCCATTTTTTTGTCAATGAAAGGGGATCTGCACTTGAGCAAACCTTTACCACACCAGAGTCCATTTCTCCTTGCTCTCAGCTGGAAACATACTTATGGGTCACTTTCAGGAAAATGCATTTCAAAAGGCGATTTAACTCTACATGTCAGTGACAAAAACACCCCAAGTTCTCTCTCTCTATTTGTCTCTCTTTTTTCCGCCTCAGATGAGAAAAGAAACAAAGACTATGGAATTGAAAGCAGTTCCGGGACTGAGAATTTGGTCAGCTCGGTATTGAAAACATGTGGTAAGAACTTCATCTTGACCCAAGTCTAGGTTAGAAAGTGTGATACATTTTTCCTATAAACCATTACTGAATTTAATGCCTGATTGTTTGTACTCACTTAAAATCTCTCTTTTTGTAGTTAAATATTCTTTAATTAAACTAATCCAGTGTTGCAAATTGTTTGGGTAACTTCAATTAAAATAGCAGAAAAGTCTTAGAGGGACAGCCGGGTTAATCTGCAGCTTTCAAAACAATGAGCAGGTGCCGTAGGACTACTCATTTTCAAGCTAGCACAGTATGTTGGTCCTCTTAGTCCAGCTATACTAGATCTATTACCACTCTGGTGCCAAACTCCAGGACTGGGATGTGTTGGGGGTCACCCTGCAAATAGTAATCAAAGCAGCTGGAAACCAGAATGTGGCTGGTGTTTACTGCCAGACTGCTGGGATCAGAATGGCTGGACTATACTCAGACACTCAGAGTATGGCCTGCAAGCAACTTAGCTGTTTGTGAAGATCACAGCTTGGGAGCTACACCAGCAAAGCATTGTGAAACATTTCACATTGTTGCAAATGGCAACATAGCCCCTCATTGGCCAGAATATCATAGTCTAAACAGCATTTGGTTGCAGTTTGTTGTTTTAGATTAAATGAACACTTTAAGCACTGGAGTAACTCTTTTAAGTGAATCTCAGGTGTGGTACATGGTAACAGTCAAAGAAAAATTACAGTTTGTTGTTTACTATTGGCTTATTTCAGGTTAGGAGACAGAACAGAAGCAGGGGCAAGAAGGCACATGGGAAAAAAAGAATTATGTGCAGACAGCTCCCTATTCCATCCTGAAAACAAAAAGCCAGAGAAGTTAAGAAATCTCCTCATGGATTAGACAAAGCCAAAGGAGTGCAGGGCAGTTTATCAGGACACATCTGAGATGTCAGGCTCCATAGCAGCAGGAGGAAACAAGCCTTCCAGTTTACAGGTAAGTCCAGAATGGATGCAGCTGGAGAGAGAGAGAAACTGTAGCTGGAAACCCTTCATAAGTCACATAAACAGGAAGAGAACAAAAAGAAACGTCAACATGAAATCACGTTGTGGGATTTAAGGGTGGACAAACCTCAGGCAATAATCAATCCTACACAAGGAACACTCAGCTGGAACAAGTTGTGTCCTGCACAAACAGACTGTATTGAAAAAAACCTTTCCACTTCTGAAAGGCTACGTGAAGTTCATAATGTTCTAGAGAACAAGAAATTCCCCACACTGATTGAAAAACTCTGGTAAAGCTTTAAATGTATTTAATTAAATTCCAGTTGATGAGGCTTTCAAATAGCTTTTTAAAATTCAGAATGTTTTACAAAGGCTTCAAATTATTCCTGAAGTGTATAGGTCGAAATTTAGAAATCTCAAGAAATGTGCTGGTTTGAGTCATAATGAATATGCCTATTAAATGTGTGACCTAATGAGAAAAAAAGGGCAAAGGGGAAGGGGGCTGAGGAATGAGATAAATTGTTTGAACTCTTTGTTCAAGAACATTTCCTAAGCAAATGTACTAAGGAGAAAAATTTAGTACGTGATAAATCTTTAAATGCTGTAAAGGAAATGGCAAAGACACAGATGAAGTGGCACAAACCCAATATAACAGGAGGAGGACCCAGTTTTACCTCTTCCTTCATCCCCCAAAGAAGGAGGAGGATGGTTAAGAACCCAGCCACACTCTCTTCCTAAATCATCCCCCTACAGAAAACCCCATCACAGACATCCTATGAAGAGCAAAGGTTTTAGAAGGTGCTTCCAGTGTAATCCTGGAGGAATTAATTCCTCAAACTACAAGTAACTTAAGCCCATGTCCAGGCCAGCCCATATTAATGCAACTGTCTTTAACTGCAGGTGCTCTGTGAGAGCAGACCCTCTGGAGGTAGGCATGCACTTACCTGAAGTCGTGCCCCTAATGTCTCGGGCCGGCTAGAAGAGGATTTGTGATGAGGTGCTGCAGCCCCTCATTTTAAATTCCCCGTGGCCATCTACGGGGCACTGTGGGGCAGAGAGAGCGCATGTGCAGCATCCTCAAACGCTGTGCAATAGGTGAGAGGGGAGACACCCGGGCTTGGCATGGCGTGATGTCACATCTGGGACTTTAAAACTGCACTGCCCAGCTCCAGAGGCAGCTGGGGCCCGACTACACACACTGGTCTGAGCCATTTTTACAGCCCCGCCCCGCCCCAGCAGCAGCAGCAGCAGCGTGCAGCCCCCTTGAGGTGCCCCCGCCTGGCCCAGCAGCACCATGCGGCCCTCCTGAAGTGCCCCCACCCAGCCCAGCAGCACCGCGTGGCCCCCCAAGAGCACCCCCACCCGGCCCGGCAGCACCGTGCAGCGCCCCTGAGGCGTCCCGAGCTATGGCCTGGCCAGCCTGTAGTGTGGGCTGACTGACTCCAGCCCTGCAAGCTGGAAAGCAGAAGCCGAAGGTAAGGTAAGGTAAGGAAAGGGAGAGGAGGGGGGGAAATAAGAGGAAGGAGTGGGAGAGGGAGGGGGCAGGTCAGGAGAAGAAAGGGGAAGGCACCAAGGGACAGGGTAGAGGAGACACAAATGCCAGGGGGCCAAGTGGAGACAATGAGGAAAAGGGCAGGAGGGGAGGTGTCAGTGGGAGGGGGGACAGGGTGATGCTGGGAGAGGAGAGGGTAAGAGCATTGAAGGTTAGAGAGGAGACGGGAGGTTCTGGGAGAAGGTTTGAAAGAAGGGGTGGGCATGAGGAAGGCAGGGATGAAGCAAATCATGTGTGAGGGCACAGAGGGGCATGAGGGGGCTGGGAGCAGAGGGTGGTGAGGGGTTGGGCTTCAGGGGAAAAGAGGGCAAAGGGGGCACGGACAGTGAGGGAAGGGGAAGGCACCAGGAGGGTGCAGGGGTAAGGGAAGGTGCAGGTGCCAGGGGATTCTGGGGGTAAAGCAGAAGGGCAGACACCTTCAGGGGAGGGACCGGCACCAGAGAAGAGAGGCAGGGCTAGTGTGTAGAGGGAGGTGTTAGGAGTGGGGATGAGGAGAGGTAGCTCATACGATCTGAGTGAGGCTACTGGAGGAGTGGGCACGGGGGGAGAGAAGGGCCGGCGGAGGGGGACAGGTCTCAGGAAGGCTGAGGGCAGTGAGAAGGACAGGAGTCAGGCTAGCAGAGGAGGGTGAGGGGCTGGGGGGCAGCAGGCACCAGGGGAGCTGATGGAGCAAGGGGAG